>NC_060142.1:510235590-512636840 GCF_021461385.2 Schistocerca piceifrons | reverse complement strand
CGAAGTATCGTCCACTAATGTCATTTTCTTATATATTTCAAGCATCCTTTAAATACAGTTTATGTAACCTATGGCTGAAGAGCAGTTCTTATCTGCTGCCAGGGCGTTCCCTTTGTGGGAAATTGAAATACCAAAGAAAAAAGTTACGGAAAACATGCAGTATAGTAGATCTTAAATCCATATGAAGAAACGACCAATCCGAGAATGGAATAACATTTTTTTCGAGAGCTAAATTAAATAAGTTTTCTGTAAACTGCACTTTAGTATCACTGCACAAATACGATACTGCCTGAACTACTTTTTACTTAATAAATGGTCTCTGTAAAACGCCGTAGGAGAAAGGAATTGAAATGCTTTCAGGTAGGATTCATACTAGTTACTGCAAATCGTTTCACTATATTGTTTTAAAACAAATTACAAAAGTTTGCCTTACACAACTGTCTCTCATTTTAGAGTTACAAAGGCAGAAGAAGAAGCAGCGTTCTTGTATCTGAACGCAAGTGCAGTCCTGCGAGGAGGGTGCAGTTAATACTTTAGAGAATCTTCATGTCCCGTTTTAAATAGATGCTGCTCGCCATATTCCCTTCCTTTGCCACGGTGTTTGCTGTACTACTGGCAGGCGCAATTACAACGCATGTTTCCCTGGGAATATCTTGCATCCGAGGCAGTTATATGAATGAGACGACCTACTACTGTAGCGGTACCAAAACGACGCTTCCATTTCACGTATTGCACCACTTTACTTCACTACTGCATTTAACTTCATGTTGTGCACATTATTCGCCTGCTGCACTGCACAACTGCTTCTAAGCGACTGACTGCTGTTTACTTCCGCGTTCCGAGAAAAGGCGCAAACCGTTGGACTTTCGTGGTTGAAGACCACACTCATGACTTTATAATAAATCAGGAAGAGAACGTTCATTTACAAATAGTAAGAAAAATATAATTAAACCTAAAGTAAAGTTGCAATATAGTAAAATGTTATTTACATTTTACATACTTAGTAACAGTTCATGCTTGGTTTCATAGTTAAGGTACACAGATTACAATAGATATTAGATTATCACGAGAAAATTAAGAGTATTGCCTATAACGAGCAAATGCATTACCGTTACGTTACGAAGCGTCCTCGCACAGAACAGAATATGCGCTTTGTACGGCGTGAATTCTGCTAACAAAGTCAAATTGTAAACCAACATTCACTCATTTAAAACAACGGAAGAAAATCAAAATGTATATAGCAGCAAAGAAGCAGGAGTATTAACTGGAGGGCGAAGTCATACGTGTACTCACATTGGAAGGTGGCTACACTGAGTCACAGCCCCAGAGATTGCGCCAAAGAGTATTATTCAGCCGCCTCCACTAGCAGTGCTGGTTGAGAAGTTGTAGTGGAGAGTGTTTGTTGAGAAGTTGCGGTGGGCAAGAGCAGTTCTGATGTAGCCGTGACTAGTTGTGAGCATGTTGTGTGCAGTTGTTCTGATGGGCTACGCAGCCGATGCTGTTCGATTGCGGATGTTGTAATGATCAGAGTGTGTTTCGTCATATATGAAGGTAAAGAAATTTTTTTATTTTTATGTCAAATGTCCTAAATAACAATGCTTCTTGGTCACAGGTTCAGTCAACAAAGCATCTGGCTTGTGTTCATGTATTAGAGTGTAATTCTGTTTTCTATATGCAATTATAGTATTTCTGTTTTTTTGAATTACTTCATTGTAAATGGCGTTTAAAGCATCTTATCGTATTGAGGAAGAACCGTGCCAGATGTGTACGTTGAATCACACTTCCACACACAGAACAGTTACACTTGTGCTTTGTTGTTTCGTAGCTTTTATAGTTGCTGGGGACTTAATTAATTAATTGTGTTAACGGAAAATTTCTTTCATTCTTTGTTGTTATTCTATGTAGTCAGATTGCGGACTAATACCAGTCAGGGCCAACCGGTTACGTGACTGCGTAATCGGACAGACAGCGACTAAAATTAAAATTATTTGCATAATATATAATTAAGCCCCCTTCCATGCATGTGGCGACCGCTGCTTCGGATCGTCCCTTGGAATCTTCTGATAGTAAAAATAGCAGACAGTAGTATTGTTGTAGTAATTTGTAGTTTAGTAATTGTAGTCTATATTGCATGTGTAGATTTGGTAATTGTCATTCTTCTAATGGTATTTTTGCAGAATTTAATTTTTGATGGATTGTATACAGGTCTGACAATTTTGTGTAATTGTGAAGGTTTTGATCGTTAGGCGTGTTTGTCGGGAAGCATTTCGTGTGAATGGTATTGTTGGTGATAAAGTGTTATATTGTGTGTAATTTTCGTATAGTGACGAGTTTTGTATGCTTTGTAAATGATTACGCGATCGATGAAAAAGGCAAAAATGATGAATAGTGAGAATGACGAAATTGTTAACATGGCGAACTCGCCAACACAGGAGAATAGTATGATGATTAATGAAGTAGAAAATAGTCCGGAACCAGTTCAAAATTTTTCACAATCAAAAAATTTTCAGAATTCGAGATTAACGACAGAAGATTCTGGAATAGTATCGAACACAGATAGCTTTACGGCTATGTCGAAGGAAGTTAGTTTTACGAGAAATGTTAGAGGCGAAAAGAATTTCGAACCAGTTAATATGGAGCAGTTAATGAGTGCAATATTAAATTTGGAATCTGCCGGCCGCGGTGGTCTCGCGGTTCTAGGCGCGCAGTCCGGAACCGTGCGACTGCTACGGTCGCAGGTTCGAATCCTGCCTCGGGCATGGATGTGTGTGATGTCCTTAGGTTAGTTAGGGTTAAGTAGTTCTAAGTTCTAGGGGACTGATGACCACAGCAGTTGAGTCCCATAGTGCTCAGAGCCATTTGAACCATTTGAACCAATTTTGGGATCTGAATTAAAAACAGTGGGACCACAAATAGGAACAATTAAAACTGATATGGGAACAATGGAAACACAGTTAAGATCTGAATAAAAAACAGTGGGATCACAAATAGGAACAATTAAAACTGATATGGGAACAATGGAAACACGGTTAGACTCACAAATAGGGACATGTTTCAAAAACATGAAAGATGAATTAAAGAAAGAAATTAGAGAAGAAGTACAACCGAT
Source organism: Schistocerca piceifrons (assembly GCF_021461385.2). Classification (NCBI taxonomy): domain Eukaryota; kingdom Metazoa; phylum Arthropoda; class Insecta; order Orthoptera; family Acrididae; genus Schistocerca; species Schistocerca piceifrons. Next base: position 512,633,731 of record NC_060142.1, on the reverse strand, counting down.
TTTGAATGCTCACATTAATAGATTAATTTCAATAGAAATCAGACAAAAGGAACAGGATAGAGAACAGGAAGAAAGAGATCGCGTGATAGTACAAAATTTTCAGAGTTAAATTTACAACGTGCACACGATAAGGAAGAAATACTTGAAAGAATCGAGGAATCCGTACCAAATGACAGAATAAATAACCTAACACAACAGTATGAACAGTTAACTACTAAATGTGTCAATACTGAAACCCGAGTCGCGACACTTATGGAAGACGTAAATAAACAGAAAAAACAAATAGGTGACTTATCCGAAAGAGTTGAGGAGATTGCAGATAAACTGACAAGTTTTAGTTTAAATGGGGACAGAGATTTGGATGATACAGCTCCATTGCCATTTGCAGAAACAGAAGAGTACCAGAACATAAATGAACATGTTGAAAATCAGGGAAAATTTAATGAACGCGTTAAAAAGGAATTTGAGGCGTTACGAAAGCAAGTCAAACAAATTGAAAGTGAAATCGTAGGAAAAGACAGCAGAAGAAATTTAGAATCACAGATAGCAGAGGGGTCTGAAGAAAGTAATTTATTTCATTTACGAGAAGCAACAAGAGAGCGCCAATCGACATTCGGACTGGGACAGACGCGGTAGGTCTTTGTCGCCACGAGGCGAAAACTTTGACTATAAACACTTTTTAACTGTCCGGAAATTTAAGATCTTTCGCAATTCTAGGAACGACATACATCCATGTTCATGGTTAGATCAATTTATGTACGCACTTCCACCAAATTGGCCACTAAGTCACAAACTGGAATTTATGTGTGGCTATCTAGGTCCTCAGGGGATTCACTACACTAAGTGAATATGTGCCGTAGCGTGCACAGGGCCCCGAGCTGTAGTGGTGCTATTTCTCTTTTAGTTTTCTGCACCGCTGCCTACTCTTTTACTATTCTTTGTATCTATCAAAACAACTCTTCAACTGTCAATATATCTAGAGAGACGGTAAAAAATAACCGGATATGACTATTTTACCCAAAAGCAATTTCGGAAATTACCGTTTGGACTTACTATATCTTCTGCAGCATTCATTCGTAGTTTAAACGAAATTTTACCTGTTTATCTTCGTGACAATATTACTTCATTTGTTGACGATATTCTTATTGCTAAACGTTCTTGGAGTGAGCATAACAAAATTTTGGATTCATTATTACGTATTTTTGCAAGAGTTGGCATTACAGTGAACTTGAAAAAATCTGAATTTGGTCGTTCTCAGGTGAAATTTCTTGGTCATATTATTTCCACAGAAGGTATTCTTCCTGATCCAGAGAAACTAGACGCTATTCGTAATTATGCTGTGCCTACTACAAAACGTGATGTTCGTAGTTTCCTTGGTGTCTATAATTTTCTTAGACGCTTTGTTAAATTGGACGATTTGACCACACCTCGTTTATGTGAACTATCTGGAAAGAATTCTAATTGGTGTTGGGATGAGGAAGATCAATCAGAATTTGAACAACTTCGTGATGCTTTAGTTGCTGCTCCACTTCTTTCACATCCGGATTTATCTAAAGATTTTTGTTTGGCGACGGACTCATCATACAAAGGCCTAGGTGCACATTTATTTCAAGAGATAGAAGTAAACGGCGTTGTAGTACGGAAAACTATTGCATTTGGAAGTCGTGTTCTCTCTAAATCAGAAAAGAATTATTCGATTACGGTACTTGAAACCTTGGTTGTTGTTTGGGTTTTCACAAAATTTCGCATATTTTTGTATGGCAGACATACTAAGGTTTACACCGATCATCGATCTCTGGAATTTCTTATGTTAGCAAAATTAACACATGGAAGATTGTCACGATGGGCGCTGTATCTACAGGAATTTGATTTTAGTATTGTTTATATAAAGGGTTCTTCAAATATTATTGCTGATGCTTTATCACGTGCACCTATGGGTTTGAAACAAAGTGCTGAAGAGGACTGCAAAGAAAACAATTTTTGTTTGATGTATATTCATGGTGTTGCGTTTGAAAATTTTATTTCGTCTTCGCTCCAGGACATCGCTAAGGAGCAATATAAGGATCCAATCTGAAAGGACATTAAGGAGAAGTGGAGGAGAAAGGAAAGCGTAGCGATTAGGCAGTATTATTTAGTTCGCAATGATATTCTTTTTAAACGAAAATCGGTCGACAACTCTGTTTGGTTAGTTTGTATTCCTGATGAGTGGGTTAATAAATTGATTTGGTATACACATTTCAGTTATGCGCACTTTGGTCCCAGAAAATGCTTTCATAAATTACGAGAAAATTGCTACTTCAGTAACATGGAAAAACATATTCGATCTGTTCTTGCCAAATGCAGATTATGTCAAAAGGTAAGCCGCCAACTATTTCTCACAAAGCACCGTTGTTTCCTATCATTCCAGCGAAAATAAAGGACATGGCTGCAGTCGATTTGTTCGGTCCAGTGGTTCGTTCTACTAATCGTTTTGCGTACATTTTGGTAGCATTGGAATTGACATCAAAATATGTGTGTTTTACACCTTTACGCAAAGCAACAGCTCGTTCAGTATCTAATGCTTTCATCAAACATTTTCGTAAAGAAGTGGGTCATGTTGATAAAGTTATATCAGATAATGGATCACAGTTTCGTTGTAAAATTTTGCTTCGTACTCTACGGCGTCGTAAGATTAAACCAATTTTCATTTCAGTTTTTCACCCTCAATCTAACGCTTCAGAGAGATGGATGAAGGAAATCAATAAATTGTGTCGACTTTATTGTCATCAGAATCACAGAACGTGGGATCAGTATCTTCATATTTTTCAAAACATTCTGAATGAACTCCCTAATGATTCAATTTCTCTACAGCCTATATTGATATTAAAAAATAAAACACCGACAAATCGCATTTCTGAAATCGTTCCTTTTCCGCCTACACGGAAACTGCGGCATTCTGAAGTTGTGAACCTGGCTCTGCAAAATATTGCATCTGCGGCTGCTAGAAGAGAGAAATCATCTAAACGTCCTGGTCGTTTAAAAACCTTGTCAGTTGGTCAAAAGGTGTTAATTAAGTCTCACCGTTTGTCTCACAAAGGAAAAGGCTTGTGTCGCAAATTTTTTCTGCTTTATAACGGCCCATATAGAGTTTGTAAAATTATTCATGATAACACTGTCGAAGTAGAAACTCTTAAATCTCGACGCTCTAAGGGAATACATCATATATCGAACGTTAAAATTTTTGTGGAATGACATACTTTTGAGAAACTAACAGTTACACGTAAACACACGGAGAGTACAAGGATACCGCGCCGTATTCCGGCGGCGGCACATACTCAAAGCAACAGTCAAGTCCGCGCGCCGCACAAGGCAGTCGTTGACCGCAAACAATTACTTCCTACGTCACGCGTACCTACAGCTGATCGAGCGCTCAGTGCGAATGCACTGACAGCCGTAAACAAATACACAGTGTAATTTCTCCGAATAAATTCAGTATAAAGCTATAGTGACATGATAAATTATGTTATTAACGTTCAGTATTTTTCAGGATACGGTTGTATAAAATATTTAAAACCTTCAGTTATATTCTGTGTTTGTCCGACGTTAAGCGGACTTGCTATCGAGAAATTTTTAGGAAGAATGTAATTTCGAAGAAGAAACTAATAAACTAAAAAGGTAACTATTAAATTGAGTTTATTTTTCAGGTAACATATTTCCACTTAGGTACGTACTTTAGACGTAATTTGCCGCTCGCGATTACGTAATTTATACTTTGTGCTAAATTTTATGTTCTATGAATTTACTTGTGAAGCGACGTGCTTGCGTACATTTCCTGATTTTGACAATGTTTTATTAATGAACAGGGTTATTACTTGTGTATATTATGCATCGCTTGGCTGCCATGCTTTTTCACTGATGTCACATTTTTTTATTATTATGTGCCTGCTGCGCTTATTTATTTAAATTATAATTGCCACCTGATTAATTGTACTGATATGGTTATTTATGTAAGTTATACTTTGTGATTTATCTGCTTGCGCCTTCATGTTAACTTATTAAGATTACATATGAACATTTATTTGCTTATGCTGATATGATGCTAATGACCTGTTTATTATGTGAGATATACACTCCTGGAAATTGAAATAAGAACACCGTGAATTCATTGTCCCAGGAAGGGGAAACTTTATTGACACATTCCTGGGGTCAGATACATCACATGATCACACTGACAGAACCACAGGCACATAGACACAGGCAACAGAGCATGCACAATGTCGGCACTAGCACAGTGTATATCCACCTTTCGCAGCAATGCAGGCTGCTATTCTCCCATGGAGACGATCGTAGAGATGCTGGATGTAGACCTGTGGAACGGCTTGCCATGCCATTTCCACCTGGCGCCTCAGTTGGACCAGAGTTCGTGCTGGACGTGCAGACCGCGTGAGTCGACGCTTCATCCAGTCCCAAACATGCTCAATGGGGGACACGGGATACATGCGGACGTGCATTGTCCTGTTGGAACAGCAAGTTCCCTTGCTGGTCTAGGAATGGTAGAACGATGGGTTCGATGACGGTTTGGATGTACCGTTCACTATTCAGTGTCCCCTCGACGATCACCAGTGGTGTACAGCCAGTGCAGGAGATCGCTCCCCACACCATGATGCCGGGTGTTGGCCCTGTGTGCCTCGGTCGTATGCAGTCCTAATTGTGGCGCTCACCAGCACGGCGCCAAACACGCATACGACCATGATTGGCACCAAGGCAGAAGCGACTCTCATCGCTGAAGACGACACGTCTCCATTCGTCCCTCCATTCACGCCTGTCGCGACACCACTGGAGGCGGGCTGCACGATGTTGGGGCGTGAGCGGAAGACGGCCTAATGGTGTGCGGGACCGTAGCCCAGCTTCATGGAGACGGTTGCGAATGGTCCTCGCCGATACCCCAGGAGCAACAGTGTCCCTAATTTGCTGGGAAGTGGCGGTGCGGTCCCCTACGGCACTGCGTAGGATCCTACGGTCTTGGCGTGCATCCGTGCGTCGCTGCGGTCCGGTCCCAGGTCGACGGGCACGTGCACCTTCCGCCGACCACTGGCGACAACATCGATGTACTGTGGAAACCTCACGCCCCACGTGTTGAGCAATTCGGCGGTACGTCCACCCGGCCTCCCGCATGCCCACTATACGCCCTCGCTCAAAGTCCGTCAGCTGCACATACGGTTCACGTCCACGCTGTCGCGGCATGCTACCAGTGTTAAAGACTGCGATGGAGCTCCGTATGCCACGGCAAACTGGCTGACACTGACGGCGGCGGTGCACAAATGCTGCGCAGCTAGCGCCATTCGACGGCCAACACCGCGGTTCCTGGTGTGTCCGCTGTGCCGTGCGTGTGATCATTGCTTGTACAGCCCTCTCGCAGTGTCCGGAGCAAGTATGGTGGGTCTGACACACCGGTGTCAATGTGTTCTTTTTTCCGTTTCCAGGAGTGTATAATTAAGCCCCCATGCAACATGTGCAAACCACATGATATTGATGATCAGGTTTATGTGTATCGACGTAAATGGTATTATTGAAGTATTAAGATTATGTGATGCTGATGATTATTGGAGTTTTGGTGGATAAGAGGTAAAGTAAGTGAGGAGCATTTTTTTTTGGTTTATATGGAACAAAGAGGGTGAAGATGGCAGACTGGAACACTCAAATGGAAGGAAGATTGTCTACACACACTTTGTTAAATCAATAAGCAGTATATATATTTTTTTTTTTTTTTTTTTTGAGAGAGGAAGTAATTGCATATCTTGGCACACTGACAGTTGTTCAGCAACTGTACATTTTTAACTGGCTTGGCAAACATTGGTCTTGACATGATGACTACGATGTTGACTAACTATTATTGACTGTTATACACTGTTACCACTACTACTTGATACATATGTTGAACATCAAATTTTGACAGAATCGCATTTACGCAGTTAACACTATTCAATTACACAGTAGTACTTAATATGTGGATGAAAGATGAGTGAGTGTGTTTCGTGTGTTTCCCCTTCCTAATCCCAAATAATTGGTACCGACCTATTCCTAAATATTATTTTACTTGTTTGTTGTGGCTTGCACTGACACCCATAAATATTATAGGTTTACTGATATTTGTGTATTTGTAATAGTTAATATGACAATTATCTGATACCATGTGTGTGTTTATTGTAATTTGTATGTTTAGTGTTAGAGCACTGTTAATAATTTTGTAAAAGGAATTGTGTGTGCATTTAAACTGTTGTTCGTGCTTACATGTATTAGCATTGGTGGGTGCCACTTGGAAAGGTTTAATTTCTGCTAATGAACTCTAATGAACTGTCTGATTAGTGATAGTGGATATTATTGACTGTTACCTGCACTTGTTCAACATGATGGGTGCCACTTGGAAATGTTTAATTACTGCTGATAAACTCTGATGAACTGTCTGATTAGTGATAGTGAATATTATGGACTGTTACCTGCACTTTTTCAACATGATGGGTGCCACTTGGAAATGTTTAATTTCTGCTGATAAACTCTGATGAACTGTTTAATTAGTGATAGTGAATATTATGGACTGCTACCTGCACTTGTTCAGCATGATGGGTGCCACTTGGAAATGTTTAATTTCTGCTGATAAACTCTGATGAACTGTCTGATTAGTGATAGTGAATATTATGGACTGTTACCTGCACCTGTTCAACATTGCTAGGTGCCACTGGTGGAACTGCTTCTACTGAGATGATGTCACTTGTTGGTGTCTGCACCTGTTCAACATTGCTGGGTGCCACTGATGGAACTGCTTCTACTGAGATAATGTCACTTGCTGCTGTCTGCACCTGTTCAACATTGCTGGGTGCGACTGATGGAACTGCTTCTACTGAAATAATGTCACTTGTTGCTGTCTGCACCTGCTCAACATTGCTGGGTGCCACTGATGGAATTGCTTCTACTGACATAATGTCACTTGTTGGTGTCTGCACCTGCTCAACATTGCTGGGTGCCATTGATGGAACTGCTTCTACTGACATAATGTCACTTGTTGGTGTCTGCACCTGTTCAACATTGCTGGGTGCCACTGATGAAACTGCTTCTACTGAAATGTCGCTTGTTGGTGCCTGCACCTGTTCAACATTGCTGGGTGCCACTGATGGAACTGCTTCTACTAAAATGTCACTTGTTGGTGTCTGCACCTGTCAACATTACTGGGTGCCACTGATGGAACTGCTTCTACTGAAATGATGTCACTTGTTGGTGTCAGCGCCTGCTCGCCATTTTTGGGTGCCACTGTTGGAGCTGTTTAAATACTGCTGATGAAATGTTATGAGACTGCTATTTGCACCTGTTGATCATTGCTGGGTGCTACTGTTGGAACTGTCAACTACTCTGAGGAGTCTTACTTGTTTATTGAACTATTGAAAGGATTTTATGTGAATATTTGTAAGAACTGATTTTTTGTGTGTTTACTGTTTATGAGATGTTATGAGACTCTTACCTGCACCTATACGTCATTGCTGACGCTACTGATTGAATTGTTTAACCACGTGATACTTGTGTAAACTATTATGTAAAATCATATGTATGCAAGCATTTGTATTCCTTACCGTATTTTATATATTAGGTTATTGAAGGGTCAGTGCAAAGCCAAAATTTATTTAGTTATGTGATATTTACTTATTAATATTACTTTTTAATTTTTGTCTGTATTTTTTGGACGAATTTGGTGGTATTTTCACCACCAATGCTGGCAAAAATACCATCAAATTCTAGCCCGTGGCGGAGGGGCATATGAAAGGTGGCTATACTGAGTCACAGCGCCAGAGATTGCGCCAAAGAGTATTATTCAGCCGCCTCCACTGGCAGTGCTGGTTGAGAAGTTGTAGTGGAGAGTGTTTGTTGAGAAGTTGCGGTGGGCAGTAGGAGTTCTGATGTAGCCGTGACTAGTTGTGAGCATGTTGTGTGCAGTTGTTCTGATGGGCTACACAGTCGATGCTGTTCGATTGTAATGATCAGAGTGTGTTTTTCGTCAATATATATGAAGGTAAAGAAATTTTTCTATTTTTCATGTCAAATGTCCTAAATAACAACGCTTCTTGGTCACAGGTTCAGTCAACAAAGCATCTGGCTTGTGTTCATGTATTAGAGTGTAATTCTGTTTTCTATATGCAATTATAGTATTTCTGTTTTTTTTAATTACTTCATTGTAAATGGCGTTTAAAGCATCTTGTCGTATTGAGGAAGAACCGTGCCAGATATATACGTTGAATCACACTTCCACACACAGAACAGTTACACTTGTGCTTTGTTGTTTCGTAGCTTTTATAGTTGCTGGGGGCTTAATTAATTAATTGTGTTAACGGAAATTTTCTTTTATTCTTTGTTGTTATTCTATGCAGTCAGATTGCGGACTAATACCAGTCAGGGCCAACCGGTTACGAGACTGCGTAATCGGACAGACAGCGACTAAAATTAAAATTATTTGCACAATATACACTCCTGGAAATTGAAATAAGAACACCGTGAATTCATTGTCCCAGGAAGGGGAAACTTTATTGACACATTCCTGGGGTCAGATACATCACATGATCACACTGACAGAACCACAGGCACATAGACACACGCAACAGAGCATGCACAATGTCGGCACTAGTACAGTGTATATCCACCTTTCGCAGCAATGCAGGCTGCTATTCTCCCATGGAGACGATCGTAGAGATGCTGGATGTAGTACTGTGTAACGGCTTGCCATGCCATTTCCACCTGGCGCCTCAGTTGGACCAGCGTTCGTGCTGGACGTGCAGACCGCGTGAGACGACGCTTCATCCAGTCCCAAACATGCTCAATGGGGGACAGATCCGAAGATCTTGCTGGCCAGGGTAGTTGACTTACACCTTCTAGAGCACGTTGGGTGGCACGGGATACATGCGGACGTGCACTGTCCTGTTGGAACAGCAAGTTCCCCTGCCGGTCTAGGAATGGTAGAACGATGGGTTCGATGACGGTTTGGATGTACCGTGCACTATTCAGCGTCCCCTCGACGATCACCAGTGGTGTACGGCAAGTGTAGGAGATCGCTCCCCACACCATGATGCCGGGTGTTGGCCCTGTGTGCCTCGGTCGTATGCAGTCCTGATTGTGGCGCTCACCTGCACGGCGCCAAACACGCATACGACCATGATTGGCACCAAGGCAGAAGCGACTCTCATCGCTGAAGACGACACGTCTCCATTCGTCCTTCCATTCACGCCTGTCGCGACACCACTGGAGGCGGGCTGCACGATGTTGGGGCGTGAGCGGAAGACGGCCTAACGGTGTGCGGGACCGTAGCCCAGCTTCATGGAGACGGTTGCGAATGGTCCTCGCCGATACCCCAGGAGCAACAGTGTCGCTAATTTGCTGGGAAGTGGCGGTGCGGTCCCCTACGGCACTGCGTAGGATCCTACGGTCTTGGCGTGCATCCGTGCGTCGCTGCGGTCCGGTCCCAGGTCGACGGGCACGTGCACCTTCCGCCGACCATTGGCGACAACATCGATGTACTGTGGAGACCTCACGCCCCACGTGTTGAGCAATTCGGCGGTACGTCCACCCGGCCTCCCGCATGCCCACTATACGCCCTCGCTCAAAGTCCGTCAACTGCACATACGGTTCACGTCCACGCTGTCGCGGCATGCTACCAGTATTAAAGATTGCGATGGAGCTCCGTATGCCACGGCAAACTGGCTGACACTAACGGCGGCGGTGCACAAATGCTGCGCAGCTAGCGCCATTCGACGGCCAACACCGCGGTTCCTGGTGTGTCCGCTGTGCCGTGCGTGTGATCATTGCTTGTACAGCCCTCTCGCAGTGTCCGGAGCAAGTATGGTGGGTCTGACACACCGGTGTCAATGTGTTCTTTTTTCCGTTTCCAGGAGTGTATAATTAAGCCCCCATGCAACATGTGCAAACCACAGTCGTCTAATACCGAGGAGATGTAGAATTACTGAACACTCACTCTCGCATCATTTGATGCACGCACTTCTCTTTCGAGTCTGTCTTCACAGCACTGCTGTTAGTCTCTTTTACATATTCCGATACATTCACATGTGGACTACTGGAAATACTTTAAACGGCTGTAAACATGCATGGTGTCCCAAAACAATGTATACACTCTTTTAAATTGAACATCTCTTTAATGAAACGGGCTAGAAATACAATTTTAGTGGTTTTAGGTGCCTCATGGTCCGACATAAGTTGGGAAATGTTCAGACTGGTGTCCGTCCATCGCAATAGACCGTCGACAACGACTTGCGACTGAGCGTCGTGCCAACGTTTTTGTTTCCAACGGAACAGCATCACAGGCTTGCTCAATTTGCTCTCTAAGATCATCCAGCGTGTGTGGTCTCCCAGCATAAACTGTGTTCCTGAGAGCACCCCACAGAAAAAAGTCTAGAGGAGTTACATCTGGAGATCGAGCGGGATACTCCACGCTTCCTCTTCGTCCTATCCACCTGGCAAGGAATGTACGATTGAGAAATGGCCTCACATCAGGTGAAAGTGAGGTGTCACCCCATTCTGTTGAAAGTAATAATCTTCATTTCCAAACACAACGCTACGACCAGGAATTATCATTTCCAAGTACGAGTTACCCGTGACACTGTTGTCAAAGAAGTGCGACCCGATTAACCTTCTAGAAGACAGACCGCACTAGACTGTTATTCCTGGTAGATTAACATGCATTTGCTCGGTTACGTATGGATTCTCCCTGGCTCAGTACCCGCAGTTACGGCGGTTAATTGTTCCATCCAGTTTAAGCGTCACTTCACCTGACCAAAGAATTCGATGTTGGAAACGTTGCTCTTCTTCACATCTGTTAATGAACCACTCACAAAATTCGTTTCGCCTATCAGGATCATCCCCATTAAGAGCATGGAGAAGTCTTGGAAAGTAAGGCTTAAATTTCAGAGACCCCAAAATTCTATGAACACTGCTTCTGCAGATCCCTGTCTCGCGAGAGCGTTGCCTCAGATTTCTTCGGGGATCGTGTGTATGCGTGGATTACTGCATCAACACTCTCATTGTCAAACTTCTCTTTCGTCCGTTATGTTCCTTCTTCATATCGTGCACCGTTCCTTCGACTTCAAACTTATCCCTGATTCTTGTAATTGTTACTCTTGTCAGTGGTGGTGCTCCAAATCAACTCTCCAACGTCGGCTTACCGCACTCACATTCTCTGTTTTCCTGTAACACTTTATTACCCATTTCCGTTCTTCCAACGATAACGCCATGTTTGCTGACAATCCCGAAACAAAAGAAAGCATTGTTATATTTTTCATCGCCTTCTATATGATTAAAATCTAAAACTCCGTTCGAACAGGGCTTGGAAGGCCCAACGGTACCGACCGGCCACCGTGTCATCCCACCCTTAGGCGTCACTGGATGCGAATATGGAGGGGCATGTGGCCAGCACATGTCAGTTTACGAGACCGGAGCCGCTACTTCTCAATCAAGTAGCTCCTCAGTTTGCCTCACAAGGGATGAGTGCACCCCACTTGCCAAAAGCGCTAGCAGACCGGATGGTCACCCATTCAAGTGCTAGCCCAGCCCGAACGCACTTAACTTCGGTGATTACCCATAAAAATTGTGTTTCTGTCTCCTTTAATGAAAGAGATATTCTGTTTCAAAGAGCGTATACATTATTTTGGACACCCTGTATTTCGCATCTGGACAATATTGCAGGCTCATGATACCGATGTCTGTTACAGCATTCAGAGGTGACACCAAAAATTTAAGGGCGAACATCCCTATGTAATGCACAACTGATCATCAGATGACAAAGGGGCGAACCCGCAAATATAAAAGGAGGCGAGGTGTATTGTGCTTTCAGTAGAGAAGCAGTATCAGAAGAATGGATCCGTCAGAAGAGCTCAATGACATAGAACGTGGATCAGCCATGTGATGTCACCCGTGTAACAAGCGCGTGAAAAACATTTCGAAGCTTCTAAAGCTCCAGTCGACTGTTGGTCATATGACTGTGTAGTGGAAACGCGAAGGAACAACCACAACTAAATCAAGGACAGACAGACCTCATGTAGTAACGGACAGGGACCGTCGAACATTTCGGAGTTGTTGCAAAAAATTGCATGAGCTTAGCGGAAGGAATTACTTTAAAGTTCCAAAGTGCTACCAGCAGTCCAACAAGCACAGTTACTGTGCGTAAGAAGATAATGGGAATGGGTTTCAACGAGCAGCTCCTCGTAGGTCACACAAATATGTAAAAAACGCTACGTGGCGCGGAATTGATCCAAAGAAGCGACGCCCCTAGACAGTGGATGACTGGAATCGAGTGATTTCGTATGATAAATCACTTTATACCTTGGTAATCCTACTGAATCGTTTGCCTGGAGAACGCTGCCTGCATTTTACGGTATTCTGTACTGCATGCAGCAGAGGAACACTTCGGAGGTGGTGGCTGTTTGTATCGCAATGACAATGCAAACTGTCATTAAGCGGCATCGGTGAGGCATTGGTTTGTGGACGGTAACATTCCTGAAGTGGATTGTCCTTTCCTGGGTTCCGGTCTGAATCTAGAGGAACACCTTTGGGATATGTTATAACGTCCACTTCGTTACGGACCCCAGCACCCAACATCAGTACCTCATCTGGTGTCGGTTCTTCAGCAAGAATTCCTCCACAGACATTGACACCTCCTAAAAGCAAGTTCAAGCTATCTTAAACGTAAATACCTGACACATCCAAAATTAATGTCCACTAACATGTTGTAACACCACAATCGATTGTGAGCAATAGGTATAGTGCAACTTTACTTAAGAAGCATTTACGCGTTGCTAGTTAAGTTCTTTGGATCATTGCTGGGAGGTAGTACTTTACGATGTATAAATTGTTTAATGTAATAGTGTGTTTAAATAATGGAATTTTATTAAATATGTTTGTTTATGTATGGAAAACTGCAACTTAAAAACTGGTTCATATTTAGGGATTTTATATTTTTATATTGTATAATACAAAAGACATAGTGATTCCCCTCCGCTACGGAAGTGGTGTGGCGCGAGCTAAAAGGTGGAAGTGGCGGTCAGGCTGAGCGGGAAGCGCGAAAGCACAAAAAAGGCAGTCAGTAGCCAGCAGCCGACCAGTTAACAGCGCAGGTGCTGAGTGAGGCATCCAGTATCTAATTTGAGTTGGAATGGCCTCGGGCGTAATTGTGGCTGTAAAATGGTGCTCTCGCATTGACATTCACGTCACTAAGAAGAACTAAATAGAACATATTACTGCCAAAGGAGGGGCCAGGTAGCCGCCATGTACTCGCCACCACTATTGCCCCACTACTTCGCCAGATCCAAGAGGTTAGAACTGTATAACAGTACGAACCAGAGTGTTTGTGTGATTTAATTTGCAATAATAATTCAAATATTGTTGAGATTTGTGTTGGAACCATGAATTTACTCCTTTCATGGTACCTAACAGGATCCTCTCCTCAAAATTATTAAACACCGAGTATCTTTTGTGTTAGAAATGACAATAATCTGTGTTATTTGCATATGCCTAATTTCTGAATGCAAAAATATATAAATGTGGATAGTCAGATTGATGGTTTCATTGAAATCAAGGGAGACACTTGATGATGAATTTATAAAAATCTCCAATGTGTTTTGGTTTGCTTCTATTTTACCAGTATTAGTGTTTCAATGTTCAGCAGTATAAAAGTTGTCAGTGAAAATCACTTGCACCACAAGTGGTGTTATAAAGCATTTGGTTTTGATGCCACTTGAAACTGAACTTTTACCTGAAGGCATTTCTGAAGTTGTAGAGAGTATTCTCAGTACAAATAATGTTAAAACTTTGTATGATAAAAGACCTTAACTGGGGTAGTAATTCAGCTTTTATCATAATGCAAAATATTTCTGAAAAGTGTATATAGTTTGCTTATATAAAGAAGGGATGGTTTGTGGCCCCCCATTTCATTCTCTTATATCAGGAAAAAACCAAACTGAATAGTTGTTTTCTAGCTAAAGAACCCTGACGTAATCATTCAAAAGAATATATATGTTCTGTGTTATCTTATTATATTTCTGATGTGTATATGGGTGTTAGTCAAACTTTAATTCTCATCAGATGCCACTTAATCATGTGTAAGCCTTTGGGAACAATTCCTGTGCTAAAGTAGTGAAAGGTAAAAGTGAAGATTGTGATCAACAGGGATAAAGTCCACTTTTTTTAATGATTGCTTACGTGTGCTGTTTGTAACTACTGCTATTCACCGAGTAGTTCGTCTGGTTATTATAGGTGTTCATTGCACTTTAATGAGAAAGAATTATTCAAAGTTCTTTTCGCAAGAGTAAAGGTAGATTCAATCAAAATAATGTTTTCGCATTATTATGCCTAACTCGGCTGGCGACCGTTTTATTATTTCATTTACGAGAAATCTGTTACTGTAAATTCTAACAAAAATTCAAGTCCTTTTAATTTCTACCAACGACCATAGTTACGAAATTCAGGTTCGATTTCCTCTATCCGTTAGGTTAATGCACGGTCAATGCAAAAATCCTCCCAGAGGGTAACACTTTTGTTTAATTTATGCCATATTTAGCAAATGCGGTGCTAGAGTGTTATACTTCTTTGTGAAAGGTCAGAAGTCATGTTACTGGGAAACAGTGTAGCACACGTACGCACGCGCAACGCCCGTAGTGTTATAAGGTGTCCGGATACTTTTGATCAGATAGCGTACTTCGCCTACAGTTACAAGGTCAGGATGGCAGGGTGCGACGCATAGTATTGATACGTTTCGTACAATAATACTACTCAAAGTAATTATAACAGAGTACTTTTCATTCACTCAAATATATTGTGACAGGAGCCATCAAGTATGTGACATCTCGAATATCCCATGATTTCGTATTATGTGTCCTACTGGCTGCGACATTCTGTCTATACGTAAATTCTATTTACTACTGGGTAATCTTCCGTTCCAAATTGACTCAGTATCGCTAATTATACACTATGTGATCAAAAATATCCAGACACTTGACTGAAAATGACTTAAAAGTTCGTGGCGCCCTCCGTCGGTAATGCTGGAATTCAGTATGGTGTTGGCCCACCCTAAGCCTTGATGACAGCTTCCACTCTCGCAGGCATACGTTCAGTCAGGTGCTGGAGGATTTCTTGGGGAATGGCATCCCATTCTTCACGGAGTGCTGCAGTAAGGAGAGGTATCGATGTCTGTCGGTGAAGCCTATCACGAAGTCGGCGTTCCAAAACATCCCAAAGGTGTTCTACAGGATTCGGGTCAGGACTTTGTGAAGGCCAGTACATTACAGGGACGTTATTGTCTAACCTCTCCGCCACAGGCCGTGCATTATGAACAGGTCCTCCATCGTGTTGAAACACGCAATCGCCATCCCCGATTTGCTCTTCAACAGTGGGAAGCAAGAAGGTACTGAAAACATCAATGTAGACCTCTGCTGTGATAGTCTCACGCAAAACAATAAAGGGTGCAAGCCTCCTCCATGAGAAACATGAGCGCACCACAACACCACAGCCTCCAAATTTTACTGTTGGCACTACACACGCTGCCACATGTTCACCGGGCATTCGACATACCGATACCCCGCCTTCGGATCGCCACATTCTGTACCGTGATTCGTCATTCCATACAACGTTTTTCCGATATTCAGTCGTCCAATGTTTACGTTCCTTACACCAAGCGAGGCGTCCTTTTGTAATTTAACGGCTTCATGTGTGGCTTATGAGCATCCGTTTGACCATGAAATCCAAGTTTTCTGACCTCCCGCCTAACTGTCATAGTACTTGTACTGGATCTTGATGTAGTCTGGAATTCCTACGTGATGGTCTGGATAGATGTCTGCCTATTACACATTACGACCTTCTTCAACTGTCGTCGGTCTCTGTCAGTCAACACACGACGTTGGCCTGTACGCGTTTGTGCGGTCCATGTTCCTTCACGTTTCCACTTCCTATCACATCGGAAACAGTGGACCTAGGGACGTTAAGGAGTGTGGAAAAATGGAAATGAGGCCTTGTGGGCCGGGAGTCCCCCAGTCGAGGGCAAGTACTTATTGCATTCGACGCCACATTGGGCGACTTGCGCGTCGGAGATGGGAATGAAATGATGACGAGAACAACACAACACCCAGTTCTTGAGCGCAGAAAACCTCCTGCCCCAGACGGGAATCGAACCCTGGCCCCTTGGCGTGGCATTCCGTCGCACTGACAACTCAGCTAACGTGGGCAGACAGAAGTGTGGAAATCTCGCGTACAGACGTATGACACAAGTGACACCCAATCACTTGATCACCTTCGAAGTCCGTCAGTTCCGCGGAGCGCCCCATTCTGCTCTCTCACGGGGTCTAATGACTACTGATGTCACTGATATAGAACACCTGGAAGTAGGTGGCAGCGCAATGCACCTTATACGAAAAACGTATGTTTCTGGAGGTGTCCGGATACTTTTGATCACATAGTGTACATTGTACTATGGCGACTGTTAGTTCAAAATTGATTATCAAATAATTTACATAAATTCAAATTTCCAACAGATATCCTTCTCTACTTTGGGTATCACTTTCTGGAAACAAAGAAACCTAACTAGGGCAAAACATTAGACGAAAGCCCATAAAGTTTAAAGAGTATAAGTGTAACAACGAGTACAGATACACATATTTTTTAGTTTAATTAATATAATATGTATAACTGACACAAGGTGAATCGCCTGAAACTTGGACCCCCAATGCTGTGGAAATGAAAGTGCTATTGATGTGCGGTTTTTATAGAAGAGACTGGTAGTCGCCGGCCGAAGTGGCCAAGTGGTTCTAGGCGCTTCAGTCCGGTACCACGCTGCTGCTACGGTCGCAGGTTCGAATCCTGCCTCGGGCATGGATGTGTGTGATATCCTTAGGTTAGTTAGGTTTAAGTAGACTTATGTCTATGGGACTGATAACCTCAGATCTTAAGTCCCATAGTGTTCAGAGCCATTTTTGACTGGTAGTCAGAGGCTCGTACTGTTAGGGCAATCAATAGATTCTAATAAAACTTAGGAAGTTTATTTTTGTGAAAACATACGTATTTTAAATGGAACAATACCTATTGACCTTAACAAACTAACAATAAGGTAAATCATAGCATCAGGGGTATTGCAGGATTCTAGTGCGAATCGTTTAAGAGATATCGAATTTAGAAAAATTCCCTCACCGAACTTGTACAGTACCTGTGGTAGAACATACTGAAGACCAACACAAATGCATACACTAGTTACGTTAATTCAGTAACGAAACGACTGACCATCACAAGGTGTGTTCAGAATGACCACTCGCAGCGACAATACACACTTCCAGACTGGTATGGAGCGACTGCTGCACACTTGCTAGCATTTCCAAGAAAATGTACGAACATGCTGTAGTAATATACCGTTGCATATCATGAGGTGCAGCTGGTATGTCATTATAGACAGTATCTTTCAACTTTCCCAGCAGAAAAAAATCTACAAACGTCAAATCCGGGAAACGCGCCGGCCAACATACAGGTGCACTGCGTCAGGTAAAACGATATGGAAGCAATTCGTGAAGACATGCTGTAGTACTTCGTCGCTATGGACTGCACAGCCATCATGTTGGTACCACAGGTTCCTCGTAGTCTGCAGAGAAACGTCTTCTAGCATCCGTGAAAAATGGTCTGTTAGGTGGCCGCGATACTTGTGTGCGTTCAGTGTTCCGTCGAAGGAAAACGGACCTATGAGGTGATGGTTTGCTATCCCACACTACACCTTTACACCCCGTGGACACGGAAGTTACACCTAACGAAGGCACCGGGGGTTGTCGACAAAGCGATAGTGCATGTTTCGGTGGTTAATTGAGCCATGATTAATGAATGTGGCCTTATCAGTAAACAAGATACATGAACATCTAGAGTATCCTGCCTTAATGCCCATGTACAGAAATTAACACGATTCTCATAATCGTTTCTAAACAGCTCTTGATGGAGAGGAATGTGATATAAATGTCGATGGAGAATATATAGAACACTTTTTGACTCATGCCACTTCCTCGTACGACCGCGACGGTGCTAACGTGCAGATCAGCTGCAACAGCCTGAGCCACATACAAGAGGAATCTCATGACTTTTTTGTGTTTCCGCAACTGACACGTAAGATTGCATAACGGTCTTAGTTACTTCTGGAAGTTTTTTCACCACTATGTCAGATGATACTACCGATTCCGTCACCTCGCCACTACTTTCTGTACGGTTCTCGATACACAACTTCAGTTCTGTACGAAGCTGTTCTTACTGCTGCTTATTTTTCGAGACCATCTTTACAATGCGCGTATCGAATCCTTTAAACGCGGCTCGCGTGACACATTTTCTAACACTGAGTTTTTCCACGATTTGTTGCGCCTTACCAGACGCCTTACGTGCTAAATTATCAACTCCTCGGTTGATATTATAACTGCATCCCGCACCCGGTCAGTGTCAGTACGCATCTTTTTCTGATCGGCCACAAACGATTGAATTAGTTCGCGCGAGTCTCTCACTTCTTTCCGGATTTCAATAAACTGTTCATCAACTACCGTTCGCATCTTTTGCTGATCTCTGTAAACTTTTTTGAACCCAACATTGTTTTCAAATTTGAGAGCATTGAAAGCAGCATTTGTTTCTGATTGTAAGTC
This sequence comes from Schistocerca piceifrons, assembly GCF_021461385.2. Lineage (NCBI taxonomy): Eukaryota > Metazoa > Arthropoda > Insecta > Orthoptera > Acrididae > Schistocerca > Schistocerca piceifrons. The sequence goes on along the minus strand of NC_060142.1, from coordinate 512,615,060 downwards.
TGCTAACCCCGCATTTATTTCTGTTTTTAAGTCTGCTAATCCTGGTCTCACCGTTTCACTTGTTTGGTTCAAATGGCTCTGAGCACTATGGGACTTAACATCCGAGGCCATCAGTCCCCTAGAACTTGGAACTACTTAAACCTAACTAACCTAAGGACACCAAACACATCCGTGCCCGAGGCAGGATTCGAACATGCGAACTTAGCGGTCGCACTGTTCCAGACTGAAGTGCCTAGAACCGCTCGGCCACAGCGGCCGGCTCACTTGTTTAAATGACAACAATAGTGAGTTGCTTCAACATTCTGAACACACCATCAGACGCTTCGCCATCGTCGTCCGTCACCATTTGGTGTAAATTTTGCTGTTCGCGTCTTTCATGTGACGTCTCACCGACTTACGTGCATAGTGCTGATGCACTTACGCGCATTCTTTCCCTAGGAAACTTGTAACGCCGCTTCCTTTGGACGCAAAATTGAAAACTTAAATAGTCCCAGAATGCAAGATCCAAATTTCAAGTCCCACTGGAATAGCATCACTTGAATAATAGCAAGTATATATAGAAAAGAAATGCAGTATAAAGTGACTTGGTTCTAGGCGCTCCAGTCCGGAGCCGCGCTGCTGCTACGGTCGCAGGTTCGAATCCTGCCTCGGGCATGGGTGTGTGTGATGTCCTTAGGTTGGTTAGGTTTAAGTAGTTCTAAGTACTAGGGGACTGATTACCACAGCAGTTGAGCCCCATTGTGCTCAGAGCCATTTGAACCATTTTTTATAAAGTGACTTAAAGTTTGAAAAAAGGAAAGAAAAGAAATAGAGTCAATTAGTATCAAATTGAAATAATACTAGATCGCGAAGTAGTGTACTTATAGATCACGGAATAGAACCAGTGAACTCAAAGAATACTCCTTGTGAGTACTCTTTGAGGATACTGCGTAATACAGAAGAAAAATGTCATACATTCTTAATTTGCTGCTAGCGATTGCTGTATCAAGTCGTATCTCAATGTATGCTCTTGTACGTAGACGCTACGAGACTTTTCTTGTGGATTTTTGGAAATTTTTCGATCTGTTAGGAATCACTAAACTTGAAATAGGTAGACCAGCAACCCTGAATATATAATTACGTAAAGCCAAGGGAGGAAAAGATCCGAACTTGTCTTAAATTGATTATCATACAGGGAACACTGAACTTTACCCCAAAGTAATAGACTGTTAGCAATTTACCAACATAGGAAGTGAATATTCGTATTGAATTGTGAGAAAGTACTGAAGTTTCGTTAAAGTAGCAAATGAAATCTAGATCTTGTTACAAACTCTTTGACGGAAACGTAGCTAATTCCACTCAGCTTAGGGAAAAGTTACTTCCTTAATACAATAATAGGACGTGAATAGTATAGAGTAAAGCAGCATAAAGTGGATTTACTGTGTGACATTTCTTTCAACCCATTTAATATTGTGTGTTTTCGAAATATTTAATTGTGTGACGACATAGATTAATAACAGAGCGCAGTATGCATAAATATTCTTTGCCGCGTTAGACAGTTACTGTACCGACTCGAACTATTAAGCTTACGTAAACTGATAACGTTAGGGTAGAAACTATTGACGTACATGGACTGTAGCCATAATTAGTACAAGGATAGCAACTGGTGTGCAACTACGGGCAGCTGTGCTCATACACGTCAGGGAGCATATAATTATTTGAACTGGTCGGTATCACTGATATGCACTCGGCATAAATACAATACGGCAGTACAGATTTTTTATGTAATGTTCCTCGTTGGACAATATTACTGGTAGTTGGTCGGAGCACGAATATCATCAACGAACATTTCCAATATATCTTAAGAGGAGCAGTTACAAACTGTCCCGTTTAATTCAGAATTGGCCGGCCGGGGTGGCCGAGCGGTTCTAGGCGCTACAGTCTGGAACCACACGACCGCTACGGTCACGGGTTCGAATCCTGCCTCGGGCATGGATGTGTGTGATGTCCTTAGGTTAGTTAGGTTTAAGTAGATCTAAGTTATAGGGGACTGATGACCTCAGAAGTTAAGTCCCATAGTGCTCAGAACCATTTGAACCATTTTTTAAATTCAGAATTACAATATTTGGTTCAACGTTCCAAAGTTGCATGTCTAATTCTGCTTCTGAACCACTAGATCTGTCATCTGTTGGGTTTTGTGCTGTCTCAACCTGAGATACCGATCGCGAAACTCCCACCATTCCCCCTGCACTGTCACTTTGTTCGGTTTCGTGACTTGCATTCGATGCATTTTGTTGTACGTCGTTTTCAATCCTATCAAGATCTTCAGTTTGCCCTGTATACAATGGTCTGCGTCCGTCCGCCATCTCAGACCGACTAACTGACTTATGTCTTTACGATTTCCACGAGCCTGAGCTCTAGTCAACTTCTAGTTACATGACCTGATCATAGAAAGTCTCTTATGACATTAATATATCATTATCAAAGCCGTTCACAGTTTGTGGGTATTCAAACCGGTGGCGCAGTGGTTAGCACAGTGGACTCGCATTCGGGAGGACGACGGTTCAATCCCGTCTCCGGCCATCGTGATTTAGGTTTTCCGTGATTTCCCTAAATCGCTTCAGGCAAATGCCGGAATGGTTCCTTTGAAAGGGCACGGCCGACTTCCTTCCCCATCCTTCCCTCATCCGAGCTTGCGCTCCGTCTCTAATGACCTCGTTGTCGACGGGACGTTAAACACTAATCTCCTCCTCCTCAAAACACAAAAATTTTTCTTTACTTGTTAGTACAACCTTTTCTTCTCTGTGGATCACACGTTTACAATACTCCGACCACTACGCAGCCACATTCGTGGAGTAACCTTGTCACTCTTTATTTATTTAAAAAAATTGTTTTCTTAACACCAAATTTTAATTACCCTTTCTAATTTCACTAACTGCCATCCTGGCAGACCAATTGCCATCCTCGCAGGGGCGCCGTTAGTTGACATCCCACTCCTTTTCAAATTCATCAGATATCAGCAAAAACACCCTGTGAGTGCTTTAGCGTCCCTAGAATAAATGACTGGCGTTAGGAGTGGAAACTTATTCCATGACAGGGCACATTGGAGTTTAGCTGTAAAATTTGTTTAATTTCTCTATTATTGTCAAAGAAGCACACGAGTTTACATAGACTGTGACATGACCATTAAAAAAAACCGGTTCAAATGGCTCTGAACACTATGGGACTTAACTTCTGAGGTTATCAGTCCCCTAGAACTTGGAACTACTTAAAACCAACTAACCTAAGGACATCACACACATCCATGCCCGAGGCAGGATTCGAACCTGCGGCCGTAGCGGTCGCGCGGCTCCAGACTGTAGCGCGTAGAACCGCTCGGCCACCCTGGCTGGCTGACAATTTCAGGGCAGTTGTTAATATAAAGCGTTAGGTCCGGTTTAGCAGAAATAGCACTGAACACAACAATATCAAATTTAAATAGAAGGTTCTCTACAAGATTTTCCTCACTTCTAGACAGTGAAGCACTGTCTGAGGTGGTAAATATTACAACAAATCATCTGATTTCACTTCTAAGTTAGGTACTATTTAGGATGACAATCAAGTCTACACAGGATGGTTAGTTTTTGTGACAAGATGAGCAAAAGATTCCTCAAGGTTGCTTGAGTTCACACTCGACGCAAGGATGATCCTACAACTTTACGCTTCTGCGAGCGGTATTTATCTTTAACTGTGACCTGCTGTCAGCTGCATGGCAACTCGCTACTGTTGTCAAGTAAACAAGTGATACGGCGAGAGCAGGATTAGCAGACTTAAAAGTAGAAATAACTGCAGGGTTAGCAGACTTACAATAATAAACAAGTGCTGCTTTGAATGGTCTCAAATTTGAAACCATTGCTCGGTTCGAAAAAGTTTGCAAAGGTCAGCAAAAGACGCGAACGAAAGTTAATGAACAGTTTATTGAAATCCGGAAAGAAACGAGAGACTCGCGCGAACTAATTCAATCGCTTGTGGGCGATCAGAAAAAGTTGCGTACTGACATGGACCTGGTGCAGGATGCAGTGTATAATATCAAACAAAGACTTGATAATTTAGCACGTAAGGCGTCTGGTAAGGCGCAACAAATCGTGGAAGAACTCAACGTTAGAAAACGTGAAACGCGAGCCGCGCTAAAAAGATTCCATACACGCATTATAAATATCGTCTCGAAAAATAAGCGGCAGTAAGAACAGCTTCGTACACAACTGAAGCAGTGTTATCGAGAACCGTGCAGAAAGTAGTAGCGAGGTGACGGAATCAGTATCATCTGACCTAGTGGTGGAAAAAAAATCCAGAGGTAACCAAGACCGTTGTGCAATTTTCCGTGTCTGTTGCGGAAATACAAAAAAGTCATGAGATTCCGCTTGTATGTTCACAAGATGTTACGTCAGTATTTTCAGATGCGAAACAGAAACAGATGGTAGAAGTACAATTGAGACAGGTGGGCGAAGCAGATAATGAGCGTTCACAGCAGACAATGGTGCGAGAAACGGTAACTACGCACATACAAACAGAGCGGCAGCCGACCCTCCGAACGTACGCGAATGACGCGATAACGTAGCTGTTTACTACGCCACGTCGTACCAAATTCTCAGTTTACGAGTTACAGTACAACAGACCATATATTACAGGTCAATATCAAGCAAGTACAAAGACAACACTCCGATCCAGTAACGGGAAATTTAAACGTATCTTCCAGTCCGATACACGAGGAACGGAACGATTTAGATAACTGCACACCACTGCGTAGATGCGATGCTAGATGGGACTCAAATATATCGTCTTAGGATCAAAATGTGGTAGTGCGAATAAAGGAAAACATGACGCAATTGAAAAGAACGGAAAATGTTGCGAAAACAAGAACGCCATATGGTGCAATAGAAAAATCTGGCAATGTTATTTTTTGACAGTCAGAAAATTCCAACATTACAAAAACAACGGGAACGGCTTACACCCCCACATGTTTGTACATCAATTTCAAATCGATTTACCAGAACATTGGCCACTTAGACATAAAGTGATTTCATTTGTGGTCATATGGAAGGCGCAATAGCGGAAACGATGCAAAGAGTCGCTGCAAACTGTCAATCATATGAACAATTCAAGTATGCATTCTTGGAGCGATGCTGGTCTGCGGAAACCCAAAACAGGATAAAATATGAATTGTTATAGAAGACCTCATTTGAGAATTCGGGAGAAAAAAAGTTAGATTTTTAGAAGAAATGACGAAAAAGAATCAGTGTTTAGACAATCCCTACAATGATGGGGAACTGATACGTAAGTGCACAATGAAGTTACCCCTGCGTTATCAGCAATCGTTGGTTGGCAGAGCTGGAGATAATATACAGGCATTTAAAGGGATGTTAAGAGAACATGAATTCATCTTCAGTAAAGATGACGCGAGAAAACGACGTGCAGTGAGAGAAACTAATGGTAGAGGGAATAATAGCAACCAATTAGCCTTCAATAATGCTTACAATGGCAACAGTAATGTTGGGAAAGGTAATCGTTTTGGGAAGAATAGTAATTAGCAATGGGATAATAATAGCTATGGTTTTGGTAACTCACAGAGGTCAAACAATAATTATGGTTTTGGTGAGTCGCGGGATTACAATAAAGGCTTTGGTTCCAGAAATTCTGGTGGCAACTACAATTCGCGATATGATCAACATGCAAACGAAGCAGAAAGGTTTGGACGTTTTCCATCATAAGGCCAAATCATTGGGCTGGAACTAGAATGCCTAGAATGCAGAAAGGTTGGGAGAATCAGACTTCAGCAGGACAACACAGGCGAGATGAACTGGTACAGGAAGTCAAGATGAAGCCACCATACTCTGGTAAAACAAAATTGACAATATGAACGGTACGAAGGCCAGTCACAAGAGATTCAATCACCAAATGAAGTTGACTTTATAATTAAATGTGTAAATAGACTTAGCCTTGATCAACAAGACTCTGAAGTAGGTTTAGGGGGCAATCAGATACAAATGCCAGCATGCTGGGAGACAGTTGAATGGGAATCGTCCGATGATGAGGAACAAGAGTTGTCAACAGTTAATGTATCCGGCTGTACAAAAACTGATGATAACCAAATTGTGGGGGATGTAGTTCATTTATATGAAACCGAGAGAGAAATGGTATGTCAAGAGGATAATACACCATTGGCAACACCAGTATTGATACACAAATCGGATGATATATATAGGACAGGTACTTATCTGGAAAATAATTAAATTCCCACCAGCACCAAGAGTACAACATCAACATCTAGAGAAATTAGCACTGGGCAATTTGAAGGCTACGGGTTTAAATAGAAAGAACCGAGCGGACAAAACGGCAAAATCACAAGTATTTTCACTAGGACAAAAAGTACTTGTGAAAACCCATCATGTCTCTAGCAAGAAAAAATATCAAAGCCATAAATTCTTTTCGGTATAGATCGGCCCTATGGAAGTAAGTTAAGTGGTTCATGATAATACAGTCGAACTGATTAACCCAAAAACAGGAAATCATTAGGCTTGCACCATGTGAGTCACTTGAAAGTGTATAAAGGGTAAAACAGTAAATATTAACTCCAAAAGAAAAATTAGATGTATCAAATATCCAGACTCCAACGAGAGCAAAATCTAGAATTCAAAGACTAGGAAAGCTAAGAAAATGCACGCAAATAAATATTTTTAATTTGTACTCATCTACTGAAAATAAATTGGTTAACTTTCTCAGCACATCAAAAGGATAGTTTTGAAGGGAGAAGTAAGAACTAAAGTAGCTCTTCTGCAGAGGAAATATGTTATGGGGAAAGAGTAGAAAGCAAGGAGAAAGACAGAGATTAGCATGTGGATAGTTTGACGAAATAGTAGTATATTCTCTCTTAACATGTAGTGTAAAGTAGAAAGAAGTTGATATTTGTGAACGAAAGGAAGCCAACAAATTGTGTGTGTCAAGAGTTATACAAGAAAGAAATATTTATTTTTAGTTTGTTCCGTTGCAGACGAAGGAGATATTTTTGGGGAAAATGAAAAGCATTTATGATTCGAGGGAGTTACCATAAGTTGATATCAAAAGGAGATGTTAGGGAAATAGATACAAAAGATTGTTAGGAGATAAGAACTAAGAGAGAGAATTGAATTAACAAGGAAAGCGATAAACATGTTATTTCTGGGAAGGATTAGACAGAGGGATGTGAGTTCAGCACAGGGATGGTTTCACGAAGGAAGAGTAAGATAGGGGAAAAAGTAACATAAAAGTTTGCTGTTTAAAAGAAGTAGATAGGGATGACTACAACTAATAAAAGTACAAGCTCTAGAAAATAGATTCGGACTGTGGAGAAAGTTTTAAGAAAGGAATCAAGAAATAGAGATATATTGTATTTTGAAGTTCTGTTACAGTTTATGCCGAAAAGAAGAGATTGCAGAGATAAAGACGCTGGAGCTGGAGTCAAAGTGCGGAGTTTTTATGATATGATGTACCTGTAGTAAGAAAAAAAGGACACGTACTAACACATTAACCTTTATCACCATAAATTTTCCTCTTCATTGTGATGAAGATGAGGAAACCATGACCTTTATACTAACAGAAAAAAAGAGAACAAGAAAATGTACATATATACTGGGGATAGAATAGGGACAGATGATGATCTGTTAAAATAGATGTAAAGTTACGAAGAGTATAATAAGGAGAATCTTATGTATAGTTCAAAAATGGTTCAAATGGCTCTGAGCACTATGGGACTTATCTTCTGCGGTCATCAGTCCCCTAGAACTTAGAACTACTTAAACCTAACTAATCTAAGGACATCACACACATCCATGCCCGAGGCAGGATTCGAACCTGCGACCATAGCGGTCGCGCGGTTCCAGACTGTAGCGCCTAGAACCGCTCGGTCACTCTGGTCGGCTATGTACAGTTCAGATACGGAATTTTTGGAAAATCTCTTAGTAGTTTAGTGTTTGTAGAGCTTGTGGTGAATCTTAAGCGAGAAAAGGGTGTGATAAGATAGGTGATCATGACATGTAAATTAGAGAAATTTGGGGATATAAGATGGACAAAAGTGTGCACAATATTGTGTTATGCACAGCGTCATCAAGAAGGATCCATCACCATTGCAGTCAGATCGACAGCACAAGTGAGTAGAGCGGTTAGACATGAGAGGAAGCAACACTGTGCGTGGATACCTGATATATTAGCTTTCGATGTGAGGAAAGGAAATGCCTAGGTAGCAACAGTCCAAGGGGATAATACATCTGGAGAACACATCTGGAGAGGATCTACGAAGAATCCTGGATGCAGTCAACATGTGCCATAATGCAGTCTTTATTCATGTGTCCACCAAACCGGAATGGAGGCGGACGTGTTACATCAAGGACGAACGACTGTTTGAATTCACCAGAAGAAGAAGAGGCGCATTTCTGTAATCCAAGATACAGAAAGGCTGAAACTATCCTCATACCACGAGGAACCCAACAACTGTGGAACATTCCCTGAACACTTATGGGAGTAAGCAAGAGAGTGATGGTAGGCTGTCAAATCTATTTGACTGAACAGTCTGACACAGTAAAGGATACACAACGATTTGAAAGAAAATATCATAAGAATGGATTATACAATAACAAGGTTAACCAGGTCTTAAATCCCAGTTTCTGGACCAGAGAAGAATGAAGGCACAAGTGAGAAGACAGCAAGATCCAACAAGGAAAGAAGAGGCCACAGAAGATTAGGAAGAAAGAAGACTGGAACCAGAAGAAATCAAGAAGCCTTTCTAAATCCCCTCCTATACAAGACCATTATTGTGTCTACCTACCAACGAAAAAAAAACAGTTGAACTGCTATAGGAATACGAATGTCCGATATTCCTTATGACAAATTGCAATACTTTCAAATGTCACATTGAGAGATAAGAGATGACTATTAGTATAGAAAACAGGAGACGAAGTAACCAATGATGGATTGTCATAAAGATTCGAGGATTGACGAAGTGTGTAAATTTCTATCCTGCTAATAATAAATCTCTAATATAATTTCGCCATGGGTACATGCAGAATGGAATGAAGGCAACCAAGCATTCACGATACACTCAAAGCTTCTGCAATCTTTCTCTCTGCCAACTGCCATTCCATGCTCAGAGGAGACACATCGAGGGGAATGAGATTGAGGATGACGACTTCAATGAACCACATTGAAGATGTATGAGGAAAGACTGTCTGTGACAGATTAGTATCAGATCGAACTGAAAAAAATTATGAACACACAGAGATTGTTACTATTTAAAAATACCTACTTTTTGAAGAGTTTTGTGCAAGAAACAGATTTTATGTTAACAGTAGTTTTGAGTTTTTAATCTTGTCAGACAAATGATAGTTTCTTGTATTTCATATTTTGACAATGCATCTAAGCTCAGAAAACCAAATGTTGATCTTTTCTTTGGAGGATAAGATTCCAGCATGTAATGTGTTTCTTAATATGTTGGTTATTTACAAAAAAGGGTTTTATAATTTATTGAAGTTGATTTAATATTTGCAAAGTAATTAGTAGAATTAGAAATTTAATATTTTTGTAAAAGTCAATTAATAATTTATTTCTTCTGTAAAGTCACAATACATAATACTAGGATTTTGTGGGATAAGTATGTTTGTGGTGTTCAATGAAAAACAAATTTTTAATGGAATTGTGCTTGTAAAGTTATCAGAAGGGTGCCTATAAATGTAAGATAAATAAGCAATTATTGCAAAAAATGCAACTTCCTTGAATTATAATTGCAATAGAAACTGCTAACAGACATAGAAATTAAGGTTGAGACTAAGACATGAGTATCGAAAAAAGGAGAGGATAATTTTAAATAAAGGTTTCCACAACTTCAATACATCTCCATCATCACTTAACATAAGTCCCAATGTAAAAAAAAAAGCCAATCTCACATTTAAAAATTACGAGTGGTACAAATTTATAGAGAATCTCCAATTTGCTTAAATTTAAAATTAAAATACACCACAGAATAGAAAAAAAAGGACTCATATTACTTAAACAGCTGTATTAAATCAAAAAACTAGTAAAAAATATTACTTTAGTGCTCAACTCAGTAGTATATAGTAAATCAAATGTGGTGGAAAAATAACAGAAAGAGACTGAAAGAACAACACTTTGACTATTCCTTCTTAAAATCGAGCATTGGCCAACATAAATGTATAATAATTGCTACATTCAGCAGTTGAGAACAGTTTTGCGCTGACTTCAATCAATTTCTCAATATTGATTGACCCAGCGCAAAATTGAACGCTGAGGGAGGAGGATATGTAAGATGGCAGCTTGAGTGAATGTTAATTTTGCACCTTACATGAGATTTTATATGTTCTAACAAGTAGATGGATATGTCACCTGACATACTTTGGCAATAGTAAGCAGATTTGCCTATCAAAATGTGCAGTACGTCGTGCAAAGCGATGGCACTCGATTCGACGGTATTAACGCACCAAACCCAAATCCTGCATGTCAATGAGCAAAGGGTGAAAAAAGCTGCTGGAAGAAAATGGTTATTTTGGGGCAGATGCGAGTTGTTGCCATCACGATCCACATACAATGAAAGGTTTCTAACAGTGGTTGGTGACCTGCAGCGAGAGAGACAATAAATGTGCCAGTCGATACATCAAGGGGAGCAGGTAGTGGCCCAGCGCTGCTTGCGACGGAGAAATTCTTTAAAAAGCTATGTTGGGGAATATACCAACAGACCAGAGACTCAGTTGACCATGTGAAAGGCCCGTGGAACTGTCGTAGTGTACACGTGTAACTTCTAGGCATCAGGAGCGGGCACAAAATGTCCGATTGGCTGAAATAAACTCGAAAGGAGTAAAAGGGGCGATATTTCGACGCAGTTTAAAGGTAGGCCCTTTGCGATTGGCAGAGGCAGTCTCCCCAAGATGAAAGGAATGCTCCCATTGATCTGAAAAAGCTGTGACGTGAAGCACAAAAGGACGCAGGTGGGGGACAGTTTGTTCTGAAAGACACAATACCGAAAACTTTTGTGGACTCTCCTCTGAACCACCGTCAAATGTCGAACAAGGCGCATCACGCTCTGTATGACGCCCAAAGAGGAATTTTTGTGTGAATACCGTGTTCACTTTGGCTGACATTCAGCTAAAAATTAACTGAAGAGTCTTTGAGCTCCGATAGCAGAGAAACAAAACAGCCATCTAGTTAATTGTTCCTGCAAGAACTGGGAGGGCTTTGTAGCATACACGCCGCTCCATCTAAGCACATGTATATCGCCATATTTTCCAGACTAGGGGGGAATGCATGTTTCCTCGCCTAACAAGAAACGTAGGACATTTCAGCTGATAAAATCAGTAAAGATTTTGATTAGTTTTTTATAGGATTTTCAGAGGGCGAGAGCAGCCATGCAGCTGTCAGCACTTTACAGCTAAAGGTAAATTCCGCTGGCATAGGTGTAAAACTGTTGGCTCATCGTTGCGTCCTCTGTGAACTCGAGCAACCTCGAGTAATCTTTTCTGCATCTTGTCACAAAAACTAACCATCCTCCGTAGACTTGGTTGTAATCCTAATTAGTACCTAACTTAGAACCGGAATCGGATGATTTGTCGTAATATTGACCATCTCAGACGGTGAGGTGGTGAGTCTTGTAGAGAACCCTCTATTTAAATGTGATATTGTGGTGTTACGTGTTACTTCTGCTAAAGAAGGCGTAAAGCGTTATATTGACAACTGCCCTGGAATTGTCATGTCACTGTTTATGTAAACTCGTGTGCTTCTTTGACAATAAGAGAGAAATTAAACATATTTTACAGCTAAACACCGATGTGCTCTGTCGTAGAATAAGGGCCCAATCCTAACCCCAGTAATTTATTCTAGAGATGATAATGCACTCACAGTTTGTTTTTGGTGCTGCCTGACGAATGTGAAAAGGAGTGGAGTGTCAGAAGCTCATTGATATATAGGAGTATCGTTCGGTAATCCGTTTTCTGCATTTGAAGGAGAACCATGCTGCAACAAACCATGCTAATTTGCTGGACATTTACGGCTTCAATGCACAATCGTATGACAGTGGCTAGGTGGCGCTGATGATATGGTGGCTATGATGATGATAGCTATGATAGCATGATGTGGCCATTGTGAATAAACAAGTATGAAAGATGAAGAACAAGTGGCTGACCATCTCCCCACGAAGCACCAGAAATCGCAAGAGGAGTTGAAGCCCTGGTGTCAGAAGACACCTGGACGGCAACCAAGATGACAACAGAAAAAATGAAATTCAGTAACGCGTGAGTGTTAAACATGTTTCACGACATTCTGAACATGACAATCTTTGCTACCCGCTGGGTTCTGCGATGGCCAAAGCATTTTTAACAAACGCGTTAACTGCGGCATTGGCATATACAAGGGGTTGGACTAAACTACGGAAACACCAACAACATAGCACGTTACCACACCTTATATGTTGTAGGAAACCCGTTGGCATTCAAAACAGCTTCCAGTCGCCTCGGAGAGGATAAATACATGTCCTGAATGGTTTTGAAGGGAATCTTATACTATTCTTCCTGTAAAAAGATGGCATGCTCAAGTAACGGTATGGAGATGGACAGCTATGATGCACCCTTTTATCCACAGTAGACCACAACTCTGTTGAGATCTGTTGACTGTGGTGGCCAGGGGAGACGCAACAATTAATCATCATGCTCATGAACCAGTTCTGGACGATGCAAGCTGTGTCAACATGGGCTGTTTCTCTTGGAACACAGCATCACGATTGGGAAACAAACATTGTACCATGGGATGAATCTGACCAGTCAAAGTGCTTGCATATTCCTTGGTAGTAATACGACCTTGCAGAGTAAGCATACAGCCCATGGAACATCACTATATGGTTGCCCAAATCATCGCCAAATAGTCAACATACTTTACTTCTGGGGACTATACTCGGACAGAAATTGGAAACAGTGTGAATTTCAATGTTTCAGTTTCATTTTAAATATTATTGTAGGGCGAATGAAGGCTGATTTTTTTATAAGTGTGTTTTGAAATGTTTCATAAACAAATGCTTTAGCCTCCTCTTCCACCTTCTCTGCCACTACTGTACACAACTATTTTAGACATTTAAAAAAGTAGTAATGTTCTGATGTTCTGGATGTCCCCTACAGTATAAATAGCTCCACAATTACTTCCTCTGCTGTTTGTCATACGATGTAATTTTATTGGAATACTAATATATAAATTATCTAATTGTATCATGACGAGTGTTTCCCCGTGGTTTTTCTATGTAATCATGTGGGATTCTACCAGACATGAATGAGCAAGGTTATGGTTTGACTCGGTGATGCTACCCTTCCTTGGATATGGTGTATCTGTATGACCGTATGCGTCTATTCCAGTGATGTTATGTGCTTGGAAAAGTCTTCATGATATGTTTCAATATTAAAGGTCCATTATAAATATTTTTAATAGATCAATAGTTTGCCTTTAACATAAGTGAATTTTATCGGGTTATGAATGAAGATGGCTCTATGTTATGTAATATTTTATATAATTCCAACTACAATATTTGATTGTACTACGGAAGTGATTTATTGTACAGGTTTATATAAATACCCCAGCCCTTCCTCCAGCACCGCCGCTCTATGCACTATCCCACGCCTCCCTCCTCCTACCTTCACATCTCCCCATCCCTGTCTCCCTTCCCACCAGTCTTCCACTCCACTAGCCTCTGTCGTCCCCCCCTCCCCCCACCATCCCCAGCCGCCTTCCTACTCTCCCCTACGCCCTCTCCGCCACCGATCGACACTCCTGCACCTCACCCTCTCTATTCCGTCCATCTCTATGAATTCCGGCCTTATTGTATGTATACTTCATGAAAAAACTAAAATTTTTTTTCGTAATTTGCTTCATTCTGATGTGTTGTCTAGACAAAATGGAATACTTCATACCCTTTTATCTACATGCTGCAATACCATTTGTAAATGGTTTTCGCTTGGATGTTGTCTGTCAGCATGTATTCTACTACACGTTGCATTGGACTATTCCTGTTTCATTGTTTACGGTATCTTTGCACGTTTATGGTGTGTTATCCATAAAAAATTTCTATTCGTAGCAAAGCCAATTTTAACATTATTATTTGTTCATTTCAGTGAAAAATTACATTTTTCTTGAAATCTGGTTTCCGCAAGAATGTTTGCCTTCAGTATATATTACAATATTTCACTGGAGTATTTCGATGTCGTGCTTAAAGTATTTTTACACTTGTTAATTAAATATGACATGATATTTGTAAAAAAAATGGTTTAACATTGAAAAGGACTTTTATCGATATTTTAGAAATTGTGAACTTTATTGTGTCGATACGTCACGTTTTCGATCTTTGATATCAACGCCGTCTGGCGCCTTCTTGAATTTACCACGTTCACGAGTTTTAGATCAACGGAAGGTTGGCATGCAACGTCTCGTGGTTAACAGCGTTGGAAACAGTCTTTAACGTGTACATCTCATATGAGAGCTTGTATTTTCCTTTTACCGCTTGAGAGTGTGCGCATTTTTGACCAGTTTACAAGTACTCACTTTTCAGCATGATTTTCGTTCTTGCTACTACTATGTCTGCCCTGTCTAGATGACATTTCTGGTCACGCAGTCACCGTGAACGAGTGTCAGATGTACCAATGTGAACCGAAGGTAAAGGATAATAGCAAACGGGGGAAACATGTAGGTTCACTAATGAAGAAAAGTGATGCCCGGTGCTTTTCGGGTTTGCCATGGAGTGGAGCTAGCACAGATTATGTTCGTGAGGAGAAAACTGTCACAGAAGCATATTGCCTAAACCTTCTGACGAAGTTGCAGGTGCCTGTCGAGGCGAAACGTAGCTGGAAGCTGTCCACGTGAGCTCCAAAACGCCCCAACTCATTTTGCATAGGACATGTTCACACACGGTGCTTCATTGGGATATTATTATATTTTACACCTCCCTCACCCCTTCCCGTATTCGACTTGCGCGGCAACGACTGTATTCTTTATCTTTTCTCTGAGGAAGGAACCATCGTGTGGCAGGCACTTTCAGGATAAGGACAAGGTAGTTATCGATGTGGGATCTTTGCTGAACAATCAAAATGCAAATTTTTACAATCAAGGTATTCGCCGAGTCATCCGTTGTTGGGAGAAAGTGTTGCATTTAAGGGTGAATACGTGAAGAAGCACTGAAGCCATCAGTAAAATTTAAGAGTCCATATTAATTTTGTCGAGGTGTTAATTAAGACCTCATGATCACTACTGGTAATATTGAAATTGTAGCAAATTTTAAATAATATACTGGATGTCCACAAACGTTTACCCTGATTTCAAGATAAATATTAATTGTATTTATGATGGTAATTGATTTTTTGTGACAGGTCTACTAGGGAACCCTTGAAGTTCCTGTACAGCGGCGTCTCATTCAACATTTTAGCCACAAGGAGCGCTGTGTGAGGAGAAAGCTCAGTGTGTTGTGTGGCTAGCACAAACCTAAGCACCAATTACTGTGGAACGAAAGTTTGTGTCTCACTATGGAAAGAAAGCACCCCCCCTCGTCAGCAACGAGGACCGTTCAGAAATAGATAAGCAGCACCAGGCCATCTGTTTTGGAGGAGACTGTGTAGGCAGTTCATACTGCATTCACGAGGTCGCCACAGAAAACGATTAGAAATGCTTTGCGGGAGCCTCAGGTGCCAAAGCGTACAGTGAATAAAGTGGTTCCCAAATGTCTGAAATTGTATGCGTACAAGGTCCAAATTGTTCAGGGATTACAACCAGATGATCAGCCAAAACGTGAACATATTGAACCGTTAGGATGAGGACACCGATTTCTTGAAGTGTGTGTTGTAACACTTATGTCGATTAGTGGCAGGTTTATATTAGGTAACTGTGTATCTACGATTATGGAGTGTGTGTTCTTTGTTAGTTACGGTCATTGATTTGTGACAGGAAATTTAAAGTACATGGAGAAAGCTAAATGATGTTTAAAATAATGAAATTTTATAATATGTATGTACTTAGAAGAAAAACTTTGTGTACTGGAAGCTGTTTCATGCTTAGGGCGTTCGTGTTTGTAATATGTAAAAGACGTAGGGAAGTCCCTCCGCAACGGAAGTGGCTCGGCGCAATGTAGAAGGTGGTTTTGGCTGTCGAAATGGGCGGCTACTTAGTGAGAACGATACGCAGTCAATGGCTAGCAGTTGCACGGTACACATCGACGGTGCCAAGGGAAGCAATTGGAAGCCTCTTTGCAAGTAATTTTGCCTTGGATGTGGATTTGGCTGTTGCATGGTACGGTACTCTCGGCAATAAGGAATGGCTCTAACGCGTTAAAAATCCGTCGCCAAGAAGAAATTTTATAGAGCATGCAAACAACAAGAGCCGTGAGTGTGTTAGCCGCCACGTCGCTTGCCACCATAGTTTCGCCACAGCTCCACTAACTTCATGCACACAGATATGTACCAGAACATGGACCAGTTAATTTGTGTGAATGATTTCAATAATAATTCGTGCTATAGACCTGTGTTTACAACCATAACTTTTACCCTGGTCATGACTCTATGCAGATCCCCTCCTAAGTGTTTACGAAACCGAGTATCCTGTTTCAAATGACTGTTATTGTTATTCATGTTTGTCAGATGTGCAAGGATTACTAAAAGTGAAGCTAGTTAGAATTTTACTAAAATACTCGCAACTTATTGCAAAGTATCTTTTTGCAAAAATTCAGTGCCAGACTGTGTAAATGTTACTGCCTAAAATAGCTGCTTCACAGGTGATGAAAAAAGACATATAAGTTATACTGATTTGAAACTTAATTTAGCTTTGATTACTATCATGAACGAATTTTGAAGTTAATTGAGATCAGTGTTGAATAGTTTGCCTTGAAAAGTAGAAATGTAAACTATTCCAAATAAAGCTAAGAATTAAATTTAGTTGAATTGAATATTGGCTACTGAAATAATCATAGAGTTTGACTAGTGATACATTATCAGTTTATGGGTCCCAACAATATTCTTTTCATATTAGAAAGGTAATTGGAATATTATTACCAGTTATAAAATCTGATACATTTCTATAAACAGGAGTATAAAAAGTGTAATTGTGGTATTATTTATTTTATTTGTGGTATTAATGTCGGTTAAGTCAGATCTCCCTCCTGGCCAAATTTAGTTCCGCACTTCTTGCAGTAACATTTCAGTACTGATCCAAGTGTGAGTTTGGTACAAATTTCGCTTCCTATGATTACTAGTGCGTGCAGTATTGGTGACTGCTGCTGCACACAGCTCAAAGTGCCTTGTGTCCGTTTGTATCAAGTGTACTATTCAAATCTAAATATTAATGAAAGTAACTATTATAACTAATACTTAATTTTCTTAAACATATATTTTCAAATTCACGTGCCTAATTGGGCTGGCGACCGTTCCTTTTTGATTCGCATACGAAATTTACTAGTTTCATTAAACCGCGAAGTTTAAAGTCTGTTTAGTTTTTCTGTTAAATTCACCATATTCAAAATTACTGTCCGATACCTTTATCGGTTAGAAATACACGCACGGTCAGAACTTCCCACATCCTCTCAGAGGGTAACATTAGTTTGTGTCACGACAGGCTAGAGTTATAGTGTGTTTGTCCGATGAGGCTACATTTTATGTCTGTGGCTCAGTTAACCACCATAAGTCCAGATCTGGGGATCAGAAAATACTCGTGTGGTACTAGAACACATTCAGGACAGTCCAAAGATTAATGTGTGGTACGGGTTTGTGTGACCGAGTGACTGATCCTGTTTTCTTCTTTGAAAACAACGTAAGTGGACATGTTTACCTAGACATGTTGGTGAATTATGCAGTTCCCCAGCTGCAGGATATGCAAGACACTATCATCTTTCAGTGATGTGGCGCTCCCCCTCATTGTGCTCTAGAAGTTCGCGATTTTATTAATGAAACCTTCCTCGACAGGTGGATCGGCAGAAACCGCCCGATTCTATGGCCCCCGAGACCGCCTGACATTTGTGACGTTACGTCAAATAAATGGACATTTGTAGAAAGGGAAAAGAAGTTTTTAATATGAGGCGTGTGAAACATAATTATCTTAAGACTAAGTATGTCTGCGCGATGTATAACAAATAGTAAAGAACGTAAGTTATTATTATCAAAACACAAATCTCGATGTAATTAATAAAACACAGTTTTTTTGGTATAATATCTGTGTAACATAGACCATGGAAATCAGAGACAATGCTTTGATTGAACGAGCTCTCCTGTTTTTGTTTGGTCTAGGGGTAGGCCGCCATTGCTGTGCTGTCTGATAATTAACGTAAGTTTTATCTGTATTTTTGAAAAATATAATAGAAATTGTTATTAGAAACTGTGTATTATTGACCTAGTGCGCACCTCTCAAGATAGTAATCATTAATTATAATTAACAAAGTTTTTTTCAGAAGTTCGAGTTGCGCCGAGTTCTTCCTCCCTAGCAGGATTTAGTCGGCCATTACGCTGACTGTATTATTGAATTAAAATTTCATGTCATAATATTAAATGTAAATGCGAGAGACTTCTGAATTTTGATCTTTCATTAATATCAAAGTTAAAAATAGTAGTGATAGATTTCATTTAGCAAAATTCACGGCACTGAATGAGTTCAGTATGTTTCATTCTGGCCGCCTAACGGCAGATGAGATTCTCTCTAGTTTTGCTTTGAAAATAATGAACAAGAAATATTGAAAATCATTACATTCAATACGCTCCGCAATATCTCAGTTAAGCTTTGTGACATGTGGTACATAAATAACCAGTAGCCCCTGAGACCCATATTAATAAGTAGAGTTGGCGTAAGGATAGGCATAATTTCTTTTCTAAATAGCAGCGCTCACGCAAACTATTTATTAGAAGGCGGTGAGTCGCGCGTTGTGTATAAAAAATGTCATATCGTACGTACTTCGGGGCAGCCGATGTCGCTATGAGTGTGATCGCGGTATAAGTTAATTAAAAGTCTCACGCTAGGCCACAATATTTAAAGACACCCCAACCAAAATAAAAAATTATGATTATAAAAATATATAATTATCCCGTGATAAGTAGCCATACATATACAGTTATACCGTGATACATTAACCCCTTAGATTTATTTCTTCGAGGGTATGCGAAAGATTTTGTGTACACCCAACAGCAGTTCCTGGTATTGTGAAATGGCAACAACGCATCAGTGATGCCATTGGCACAATCACTACAGACATGTTGCAGTGTGTGACAAGAGATTAAATACCGGCTTGATATTCTTACGTATTACCAGCGGTGCATATGTTGAAGTGATTAAAATGTTGAAGTGTATTACCTGTATTGAGTGGTATAACGGATCTTTTACGTTGTAATAAATTTATTTTATTTTTTGTTACATGTTTTCGTTAAGTAGCTGAATAAATAGAAAATAGGAATAATTTAATTACGCAGAGTAGAGAAGATAAAGCGAAAGAGATGTTCACTGGGCGGACATTGTCGTAATGTAATGTCATTGCGTTGTTCGGTTGTTAAGACGTTTGTGTTCCGTTTTGCTGTTCGGTCGTGCGCGTATCTGAAAGGAATTAATTCGGGGACTAGAATAAACTTTCACATAATAGTTACGATTCGATGTTCCGACAAAAGGGGTTAACGTCAGTGTTAATTTGAATTGTGGGCGAGAGGATTAGTTTTGACAGATACGTGAAAACAGACGTAACGAAAGTTGTTCACATATCATCTTTGAACGTGACTTTTTATTTAATTAATGATTGTGGGCTCATTAAAAGCTATTATCTCATGATTAGGACCAATCCCTCTTTCCTCCTAGATAGTGATCATTCATTAACATTTACGTCATAAGAAAAAGGATTATTAATAAAAGTGATGTTAAATGACAAATACGTTTTATTCCGTTAGTGTGGAACCGACGTAATATCTCTGAAATGACATTGCTTTATAATTTGTGTTAAACACTGAACTGAGATAGGAAGTAAACTGAAATTAGAGAACATTTGATACTGAGACTATAGAAGCAGAAGCGCTTAAGCTTTCTCTTCTCTAAAATGGCAAAATAGGTACGAACTTGAACTCAATAGTCGACATTATGTATCGCAAAGACATTAGCATTTCATACTTATTTTGACGGCGCGCTGTTAAACAAAGGAGCGTTGAGTCTGTACGAGTAATAAAATTAAATCTAAAATCATAATTAATAACGGCGAACTCCACTGTAACAAATCGTATTGCGTGTCGTCATCGGGCAATAACTGCTCAACCCTGGAGACTTGGGTGGTGAAATTAGAAGTCGGGCATATAAAACAAACTTAAAAATCCATTCAAGCTATAGTGGAGTCGGCACAACACGACGAGGGCAGTTATAGTGTTTATGTAAAGTTATGTAAAGTTCAGGCATATGTGGTATAAAGCACGTTTCATTTGCTGTATGCAGTAAAGAGTTTTTTGTTTTGTTATCAGAATAAACATTTATGGACTCCCTGCATATGTTTCAGGCAACAACAATTTTATTAAATACTTGAAACTGGAACTTTATACCAAGAAAGTATGTGGCCAACAACGCAAATTAATGCAGCGTCAAGGAGATGTGGAAGAGGCTTCTGCCGTAAGGAAAGAGAAAAATAGCGGCACAGTGCCCGACTGACACGTGGATACGCTCATCGATTTTATTCCAGATCAGGTTTAGTTTCACTCCTAATTAGCCAAGTCGATTCTCATTTCTTCTTCGTTCATTTTAGAGGGAAAGGGCCCAATCCAAAAGCAACCTCGATTAGGTGTGGACCAGTTCCACACCTAAGCAGTCACATTTGTGAACAACAGCGCTTGTTATTCCAGTCCAGCATCTATATGGTAAAAAGATGCAGAAAATATGGCGCCAAATACAGTAAAAAAAGTATCTTTGGGTACCTGGTCTGCTAGATAAAAATCAGTGGGTGAAGTTAGTTTTCATGAAGAGGCATTTTATGTGTATAAATGTTACTAGCGGCTTTCCACAATCTCGAGTGAAATCTGTAAGTGATCCGGTTCGCGGTCCGCCGGTGAGCGACGCTGTTGACCCAGAAGGACGACCGTCAGGTGGTGCGGTCGCGGACCGTAATTTGTGGCGGGCTCGCGTGTTTAGATCGGCTGCGAGGAGCGCCCAAGGCCCAGAAAGCGTTCGCACAAAAAGTCGCCGCCGGCGCCTCGGCGGTGGGCGTCGGCTGGCGTAATGAGGGCCGCGTAGGGCTGGCTGCCCCAGTGAGTCAAGCGTGAAGACGAGGCGCATGCGTTCTCCTCACCAGAGGGCGAGAAGTAGAAGAATGATCGGCCGCACTCGGCGGCCTGCTTTCCTTCCGAGAAACGTGACTTCTGCGGGGTGTGCAAGCAACTCAAATGCCGTCTCGTGCTATTTCCGAGCGCCTGGCATGCCACGCTAATTCCCCTTACGAGGCAGAGCTCGGTAGCGTTTTCTTGTCGCGTGCAAATCCTGCGAAGTACCACATCGCGTCGTAATCACGACGTTTCACGGAACTTTTTTCAATAAAAAGCTTTACCATTGCTAACTTCTTCCGATATATTCACATTCCACAAGAAGAGAATCTATTAACTGTATTACACTTAATTGCCGCAGCCTTAAAAAAACTGCGTTACGACCTCTCGTTAACGGTGTAAAATGTAGTTTCACCGCAGTACAAATATTCTGACATTAACAAAGCGGCATACATATCGTCTTCATTAGAATCAGTTGCTGTTAATGAATGAAAACGTATTACGTAGGATACACACGGTGTAACAAAAAGGGATGGCTAAACGCCGGCCGGTGTGGCCGAGCGGTTCTAGGCGCTTCAGTCTGGAGCCGCGTGACTGCTACGGTGGCAGGTTCGAATCCTGCCTCGGGCATGGATGTGTGCGATTTCCTTAGGTTAGTTCTAAGTTCTAGGGGACTGATGACCTCAGATGTTAAGTCTCATAGTGCCCAGAGCCATTCGAACCATTTTTTGGACGGCTAAACTTTCACGGAACGTTCCTCACACATAGAGGAATAAAATATGTTATGTGGATATGGGTCTGGAAACGCTTTATTTCCACGTTATAGCTCATTTTATACTTCTCTTCGAAATCACATTAATTATGAGACGCACACAGAACGTGAAACGCTGTATTACATGAAACGTTCAAAAAGGCGCTCTTGGTTATATTGTTAATACTTAAGAATCTTCAAACAGTTTATTAGCAAAAAAGATCTTATGAACTGATCACAGTGAATAAAGACTCTTCAAGCCGGTTCAGCTGTTGCGTAGCCTTTTATTGGGAACATTACCGGTTTCGCACCATTACAGGTGTATCGTCGGGCGACGTACTACCAATTAAAATGCATTTTTTTAGGATAGGAGTCTATATAAAACGGAAAAAAATATAACAGTTCTTAAAAATGTCTGTCAAACGTGCATTAACTGGAAACTGTGAAAAAAGTTGTTAAAAACCGTTCTCACTACATTATCCCTAAAAGAATCGGGAAGCTGCAATGTCCGACAGTTCAGTTGGAGATCGAAAATGTTGATCCATTACAGGCTGCTGTCAACAGAAAAATTGGGATTAAGTACCAGTAGGTGAATTTCAGACTGCACATATGGGATGATAAGACCTAGTGTAAAAATAATTAGAGCCTTCAGTATGTACAGCTAAAGTGTTAAAATCTTCTACAGCGTTCATGAAAGGTGACGTTTGAGGGTTCTACGAAGGTAAATAATAGCAACCTCCCAAAAGCATTTCAGAATCACTAACTAATATGCAAATGTGAAAACGGCGAGTGTTTGTTCCGCCTGTGCTACGGACTGGTAGTTGGTGGTATTGTACCAGAAACTCATGTTGGCAAACATTCATCCCTTGTTTGATACCATAAATCATGTGATTCATTGTGATGAAAACGTATGAAAACGAATGGACCTATAGCAAAGAAACGCATGTAGTATATCTGGCCGATCGTTATGCTAAACCATCGGCAAGTGCCATAAAAGTGAAAGAAACGTTACTTACCAAGGCTTTTATGCAGAAACACGTCAATAAATAGCATAAAATACGTAAATATACTGCACATACAACACGTGTTTGATCCGGCAGACGTAGACCAGCACGGGAAACATCCGCGACATAGCTGTTGTAAGATGATTGCGTTAGACTGGTTCTAGTGAAACTAAACCGGAATCGTGCTGCGTTATGGCAATGAGGAACTGCGCATGCGTGAAATTTTTCTGATCTACCTATGTACATGTAATCCGTCA
Source organism: Schistocerca piceifrons (assembly GCF_021461385.2). Lineage (NCBI taxonomy): Eukaryota > Metazoa > Arthropoda > Insecta > Orthoptera > Acrididae > Schistocerca > Schistocerca piceifrons. The sequence goes on along the minus strand of NC_060142.1, from coordinate 512,591,776 downwards.
ACAGCTGAAGTATGGACATCATGTTACAATGTTGTGGTCACAATGCATAGTAACATAGTGAGGAGAAAATCAATTTTAATAAACGCGTTAAGTAAAAAAAATGTATGTTTCCTAGTAAACTGTTGCAAGGCTCTAGTTATACACATCATCCGCTTTTGTGACCCATCCCCTTATAACACATTGTTTGGAATAAATGAAGCATGTTTATAAAATAAGTTCAATGGAATATAGCAATTCTAAATATAAACAGTCATATGCTGACGGTACCAGGCGGTTAACCAGCTGTGTTGAAGCAATCAAAGTTCGCGAAAATGCTATGTTTGGTTGGAATTTACTGTTAAGTTGTAATTCTTGGGTTCACCACCAGTGTTTGTTGTTCCAGTTCAACTAACGTAAAGCTGATATGTGATTTATTTCACTGTTTGTGTTGACAGGCGACGAACTTCATTGCTCTACTAGCACCAACCATGTAACATCAACTGTTTAGTGTCCGTCTCGAAATTGGTTTTCGGTACAGTGCAGTGGAGGTGTAATCAAATGCGGAGTTTTCAGATGGCAATTTTCTGCACAGATTAGCAGCTAGTACTGACCATGGGGTTCAATGTCTGTATCGGCAGAGATTTCCAGAACGACAGTGCCCCGACAGGAGGACGTTGAAAGTATCTGATGGACGTCTTAGGGAGCATGGAACGCTTAATCCTACTACTCGCCTGGGAGAAGCCTAGAAAGACGAGGACACCTCAACTGCAGCAACAGTTTCTTCGTGCTGTTGACGATCACCCAAGCTTCAGCGTAACACAATTAGTTGCAACTGATATTGACCACATGACCGGAGAGAGACATATGAGAACCCACGGTATCCAGCGTGTGCGGGCACCATCAGCAGCTGGTATTCACGCACGGGTACACACCTGTGAAGGGGAATTCACCAACGTGCCAATCCTCAAAATGGTTCAAGTGGCTCTGAGCACTATGCGACTTAACTTCTGAGCTCTTCAGTCGCCTACAACTTAGAACTAATTAAACCTAACTAGCCTAAGGACATCACACACATCCATGCCCGAGGCATGCCAATCCTCACTTCAGCGCAAACGTGCTGTTGACAGATGAGGGCCCGCATCTCGTGGTCGTGCGGTAGCGTTCTCGCTTCCCACGCCCGGGTTCCCGGGTTCGATTTCCGGCGGGGTCGGGGTTTTTCTCTGCCTCGTGATGGCTGGGTGTTGTGTGCTGTCCTTAGGTTAGTTAGGTTTAAATAGTTCTAAGTTCTAGGGGACTGATGACCGTAGATGTTAAGTCCCATAGTGCTCAGAGCCATTTGAACCATTTTTGACAGATGAGGTTTCGTTTCAAAGTGGGTGATTAATACGTGGAATTGTTCTACACTCATGCTCATAAATTAAAGACAATGCTGATACATGGTGAAACAACGCTCTGGTGGGCGGTTTGCGGGTTTAAATCACCTCGGGGTATGACCATGCGGTGCATTTGACCTGCGGTCGTCGCATGGTGGCGCTGGCAGCAGTCCACATACGCAAAGGTGTGTTGGTGCATGTCAGAGTACGGTGCAGCGAGTAAATTTGCAGAAGTTTTCAGACGTGCTAATGGTGACTGTGTGTTGAAAATGGCTCAAAGAACACATATTGATGACGTTATGAGGGGCAGAATACTAGGGCGACTGGAGACTGGTCAAACACAGCAGGACATATCACGGGCCCTCTGTGTGCTACAAAGTGTAATCTCAGGATTATGCAACGATTCCATCAGACAGGAAACGTGTCCAGGCGCTACAGTACGGGACGTCCACAGTGTACAACACGACAAAAAGACCGATATCTCACCATCAGTGCCCGCAGACGGCCACGGAGTGCTGCAGGAAGCCGTGCTCGGGACCTTACCCTGCCACTGGAACAGTTGTCTCCAGACACACAGTCTACAGACGACTGAACAGACATGGTTTATTCGCCCGGAGACCTGCAAGGTGCATTTCCGCTGACCCCTGGACACAGGAAAGCCCGTAAACCCCGTAAAACCATGGTCCCAGGTTATGTTCACGGACGAGTCCAGGTATCGTCTGAACAGTGATTCTCGCTGGGTTTTCATTTGGTGTGAACCAGGAACCAGATAACAACCCCTTAATGTCCTTGAAAGGGACCTGTATGGAGGTTGTGGTTTGATGGTGTGGGGTGAGATTATGATTCGAGCACGTACACACCTGCGTGTCTTTGACAGAGGAACTGTAGCAGGTCAGGTGAATCGGGACGTCATTTTGCACCAGTATGTCCGCCTTTTCAGGGATGCAGTGGGTCCCACCTTCATCCTGATGGATGATAACGCACGACCCCAGCGAGCTGCCATCGTGGAGGAGTACCTTCAAACAGAAGATATCAGGCAGATGGAGTGGCCTGCCTGTTCTCCAGACCTAAACCCCGTCGAGCACGTCTGGGATGTTCTCGGTCGACGTATCGCTGCACGTCTTCAAACCCCTACGACACTTCAGGAGCTCCAACAGGCACTGGTGCAAGAATGGGAGGCTATACCCCAGCAGCTGCTCGACCACCTGATCCAGAGTATGAAACCCATTGTACGGCCTGTGTGCGTGTGCATGGTGATCATATCCCACACTGATGTCGGGGTACATACGCAGGAAACAGTGGCGTTTTGTAGCACATGTGCTTCGGGACGGTTTTCTGAACTTATCACCAATACCGTGGACTTAAAAATCTGTGTCGTGTGTGGTGTCTATGCTGTTAATGCCAGTTTCGTGTAGTGTCACGTTGTATGGCACCACATTCTGCAATTATCCTTAATTTATGAGCATGAGTGTAGAAACTGAGCTGTAAGCTGGGAATAAAGCGCTTCCACAGTCATACCCACACAATATTTTTTTTTCCTCTAACGATGAGGAATGTGTCCTGAAAGCTTGCCAATTCCGGGTCCCACCCTGTACATACATCGGTACTCCGCAAGCCAGTGTAGGGTGTGTGTCCGAGGGTAAATTTCGTTTCCCTTTCCTCGCCCAGACGGAAGGACAAATTGTTAGTACCCCTTCGGGCAAGACGAAATTTAATTTTACCGTCTTAGTCTTTACGGGATATACAAGAGTTAGTCATGAAATTTTAAATGTTGTTATTATCGTTGCTGTCGCGTTCAGTCCGAAGATGGTTTCATACAGCTCTCCACGTCGCCTAGAAGACTTGCATGCTCTAGGGAAAAATTGTGTAGGTAGTTTCCCATAGCTTTCAGTCATTCGCTGTGCCAGCACACCAAGGCATAGTGTTAGAAGACTAAATCAGTCCATCATTCAGACTGTCCGCGCTGCCAAATGGGAGCTGCCCCTCTTCAGGAACCAAAAGCTTGTCTGGCCTTCACGTAGATATCCCTCCACTGTGGTTGCACGTGCGTTAAGGACTATCGGTATCGTGGTGACACCCAACTCAAAGCATCTCTGCAACTTTCACGGTTCTAGACGGGGGAAAAAGTAATCTTAATCTTCACTACGGTGAAACTAAGTACCGTAACTGATTTTTTGCTTGTTGTAGGTACATATATGCATTGCTGATAAACAATGAAATTCCTGCATTACATAGCTTATCGCGTCACTAGATGAGCCAAAAGAAAATCGCGCAGTCCTTTTCCACTTTGTCGCCTCTCCACTGGGTACAGAAGCCTGAGCGAAAGTCATTGGTATATATATACAGGTTGGTCCATTGATAGTGACCGGGCCAAATATCTCACGAAATAAGCGTCAAACGAAAAAAATACAAAGAACGAAACTCGTCTAGCTTGAAGGGGGAAACCAGATGGTGCTGTGATTGGCCCGCTAAATGGCACTGCCATAGGTCAAACGGATATCAATTGTGTTTTTTTTTAAATAGGAACCACCATTTTTAATTCATATACGTGTAGTACGTAAAGAAATAGGAATGTTTTCCTTGACCACTTCTTTCGCTTTGTGATAGATGGCGCTGTAATAGTCACAAACGTATAAATACGTGGTATCACGTAACATTCCGCCTGTGCGGACGGTATTTGCTTCGTAATACATTACCCGTGTTAAAATGGACCGTTTACCAATTGCGGAAAAGATCGATATCTTGTTGATGTACGGCTATTGTGATCAAAATGCCCAGCGGGCGTGTGCTATGTATGCTGCTCGGTATCCTGGACGACATCATCCAAGGGTCCGGACCGTTCGCCGGATAGTTACGTTAATTAAGGAAACAGAAAGTGTTCAGCCACATGTGAAACGTCAACCACGACCTGCAACAAATGATGATGTCCGAGCAGGTGTTTTAGCTGTTGTCGCGGCTAATCTGCACATCAGTAGCAGACAAATTGCTCGAGAATCGGGAATCTCAAAAACGTCGGTGTTGAGAATGCTTCATCAACATCGATTGCACCCGTACCACATTTCTATGCACCAGCAATTGCATGGCGACGACTTTGAACGTCGTGTACAGTTCTGCCACTGGGCACAAGAGAAATTACGGGACGATGACAGATTTATTTCCACGCTTTCTATTAGCGACGAAGCGTCATTCACCAACAGCGGTAACGTAAACCGACATAATGTGCATACTGTTCACAGCAACACACTCCCTGCCCTAACTTCCTATTCATGACGAACCCTTACGCTATACTCGCCAAAACCAAAAATCCTTGTCTTCTTTCCATTTCATTTCACTGCCCCCACTATATCTACAAGGGTCTTTGCATCTCCCTTTTCAGATTTTCTAGCTTCCCTACCACGTTCAAACTTCTTACATTCCATGTACCAATTCGTAGAACGTTACCCTTTCGTTGGTTGTTCAATCTTTATCCCACGGTCACGTCCTCAATGCTAGTCCATTCCCTGCGTTCCGAATGAGAGACTAGCCCGCAATCTTTCGCCAATGGAGAGAGCATTCTACATGTATAGAATGTATTGCTTAACAGGTACTTTTTAACTGCCTCATTTGTTTTATTAATTCGTTTAATATCCTTTGGAAACCTTTTGTACAGTTTTTATTCCTTGGTAGAAAAAGCTCTTCTTGGTAAATGTTAGTTCTTACTCCATCATCATAGAGAGAGTTGTTTGTGCAGAAATTATCAATGCTATTTTTTATGTGAACAACTGATTTATAAAATCCCTAGCAATTTTAATATATCTTTGCAATGACCTCAGCAATTATTTTTGGTTCTTATTCTTATGGCCCCTTCCTGCAGTTTGAAAAAATTTGTTCATATTTTGCGTATTTGTTCCCCAGAAAAGAATGCTGTAGCTAAGAAGTGAGTGTACATGCTAATAGTATGTGACTAAAAGTCAATGGCTGTTACACACAGACCTCAAGACATAACGTATTGAGGACATTTGGTTAGAGAGTATTTTTCTGTGTTCACACCACTTCAACTGATAACAGTTTTACATTAACAGAAGCTTTATATTTGTTACACGGTCTATAGATGTACCATCTACATCTAATATAAGTGTCATTTTCCTCGTCAAACTGAAATACATGGCATTTCTTTTCTTTATGTTATGTGTTACTTTATTGCCAGCCGGGGTGGCCGTGCGGTTCTAGGCGCTACAGCTTGGAACCGCTTGACCGCTACGGTCGCAGGTTCGAATCCTGCCTCGGGCATGGATGTGTGTGATGTCCTTAGGTTAGTTACGTTTAAGTAGTTCTAAGTTCTAGGGGACTCAAAATGGTTCAAATGGCTCTGAGCACTATGGGACTTAACATCTGTGGTCATCAGTCCCCCAGAACTTAGAACTACTTAAACCTAACTAACCTAAGGACATCACACACATCCATGCCCGAGGCAGGATTCGAACCTGCGGTCGTAGCAGTCGCGCGGTTCCGGACTGAGCGCCTAGAACCGCGAGACCACCGCGGCCGGCTCTAGGGGACTGATGACCTTAGAAGTTAAGTCCCATAGTGCTCAGAGCCTTTTTTTTTTTTTTGTTACTTTATTGCTTACTGGCCATTTTGTAAACGTCGTTTCGGGTTCCTTCTGGACATGCAAAGATCAATTCCTACATAAAAGAAGTGACAAACAGCACTGCCTGTAACCATACAATATCGCTGGTTTGTCTGTCATACAAGCTGCCACGAAAACACCGTTATAAAGAATTTAATATGAGAAAAACATAAAGTCATGTGTCAGATAAATTGATAAAAAAGCATTATCACTACACTAACACCAACGAAACATAACTAACAAGCAAATGGCAATGACAGTACCACCAAATCGCATGGATGCCTGAACCTGCAGACGCATGTAAAAATCTGTAATAATGATGGCCATTTAATAATTAACTATAAAATTAAAAATCATGTACCAAGATTATGTGCCATCTGCTTACAGATTACCTGATACTGACAGTTCAGCCGAAATAGGCCTATTGTAAAATAAGTGCAATCAAACTTATCGGCATACCTGAATTATAATTACATGCATAGTTTAGCTGCTGCATATCATATGAAAAGTGAACTACAAGTTGGTGGTAAGAAATAACATATTATCACTGAAAGAAGAGCTTTATGTGTGTTCTAATAACAACCTCGGTAAGAGTAGGATACATAATTACAGTCTGCGGTTATTTACCAAGAACTAGTGATTTCATTGTATGTGTAACCCGCAAAGAGTTATGATGAATCGAAAATACTGGGAAGTACAAAAACCAGAGAATTATTCCAATAATACACGTAGACTCGTTTATTGAGAACAGCAGTAGGAAATACAGATGAGTGAGTGTTTACAACCTACCGCAGTGGTGTAAGCGAAATCGCGACAAACAATGTGATATAAGGTACATGTGCTCTGTCAAGCCAGAAAACAACCTCATATTGATCTGCAAAAGACATGCAAGCTACAGAGCACACGCGCTGCGCGAAATTTTAGCTAAAAATCATCCCTGAATGTTAAAAAAATCCCTAGTTCTTGTAATTAGAAAACATAAAATTCAAGTGTGTGTACATTTTACCTCAAAGTATTGCGTGTTTTAATAGTATTAAACTAATTATTAAATTGTTTTGTTTATCCGGCATTCCTACTACGAAACTACTATCCTTCTAAGGATTATGTTTAGATTGAAGTGTAAATGCAATTCGATTTTGCGTAACGTTAACAAAAATCTTTTCTTTCATTATCCTAAGGGAAAGTTTTGATTAACGATGTTAGCGAAATAACCGACCAAGCCGATGGCTTAAGAGGGCGACAAGACATTGAAATCCTCGCGCAGAGCGTAAGCACAGTAGCTTAGCTGGTCTTTGTAGGCCAATGGGAGTTAGTTTCACAGCTTGATAGGCGTAAAATGACTATCAGATTGTTCGCCTTGACTTCCCTTACACCACTGAGGTACGCTGTAAAGAGTTTTCACTTATGCCCTATATGTTTAGTTGACTTTCCGCTCTGTCGAAGCAAAAAATGTGACAACGTAATGAAGAACCTTTCTAAAGATCTCTATCGTTGATTGATATGGAAACGGGATCTCATATTTCCTTTATCGTTTTATTCGTATGTTATTTTTACTGCAGTATTTTTGAGATTGACTATGACTTTTTTGTGTTATTTGCACTTATGATTCAGTTACATAGTACAAATATTTGCTGTTCTTTTTTATAAAGTTAGACGTAAGAGTAATAAGCTCGAATAACACATGCTTTACATTTTTTTCGTGCGTAAAAGAACGCGTTTCGGGAGTTTATTCCCATTTTGAAGATCTCTGATAGTTACATGATCCTGAATATTCATGTGACGAACTTTGTGGAACCTCGCCTTAGAAAAATTTATAAATGACAGTGCTGGAAAACCTCTATGTTATTTGCTTTTCAAACAGCTAAGCAAAACTGAACGTACTCAGACATTTCTCTCTTTACTTATTCTGATCAACACCAAACGGACACACAATATTTTTTTAGCGCAGTGTAGTCTCACTTTCACTAATCCCTACAAAAGAATGGCCCTGACCAACAATTCCTATTCCTTACATGAATCGCTTACCTCACAAAAATCTTCGTTTATCAAACTACTGCAATACAGCGAGCGCCAATACTGCCAGCTAAATAAAAGATTCTAACTACTGTAGGCACTAACTATTGATAGGCACAGTTAGCAAATGAAAGATTTTGATGCAGAATGCCGGCCGTGGTGGCCGAGCGGTTCTAGGCGCTATAGTCTGGAACCGCGCGACCGCAACGATCGCGGGTTCGAATCCTGCCTCGGGCATGGATGTGTGCGATGTCCTTAGGTTATTTAGGTTTACGTAGTTCTACGTTCTAGGGGTCTGATGACCTCAGAAGTTAAGTCCCATAGTGCTCAGAGCCATTTGAACCATTTGATTTTTGATGGAGAACAAACAATGTATTTACCTTAATAGTGTTCAAAAGTCATAAAATATATATATATATATATATATATATATATATATATATATATATATATATATATATATATATATATATCAGTTCCTGACATCCAGTCTTCCAAATTTCCTTTTTCTGACGGACACAGGTCCAGATCGTCCGCTCTCAAAACTCTGTCATCTCTCCTCCACATCCACCACTGCTGGCGGCTCACCTCCAACTGCACAACACTACAACAGCAAATTCCAACAATGCAAACCAGCCACAGACTGCACACAGCACAGTCAGTGATTTTCATACAGAGCGCTACGTGGCGTTACCAACATAAAAACCTAGACAGACAACTAACATTTGTAATGGAACTTCTTTTCCAAATATGCTAAGTACCGTGCAGATTCTCCGAAAAGAAACTCGCAAACACGCAACACATTATTCACGTCTGACATGTGTGAATTCTGCGCGGAGAGGACCTTCAGAATGTGGACGATAGTTAAGTAAGTAATATACTTTTTTAAGTAAAAACCTGAAGACACATGTACTAGTTATGCTCTGTGAACATTACCCTTTCCCAGTGCATAATATCGGCCTACATTAAATTCATTGCACTATGACTGGATCGTATAAAACATTTTATGATCTCATTTTCTCCTATGAGATTTGACCGTCTGGCATGGTGGACATCCCTGGAGACGAACGATCTACAGGGTAATCAGGAGTCTGAACAGCTTGTAAGAGTGTTGCACGGTATGTTTTTCTGAGGAATAATTGTTAAGAAAACAATTATATACGGTGTGCCTTTTCCAGGTTAATTAACATTGAAGTTAGGCAATCTGGCCACTTCGCGCGCAAACTCAAACGGCCCGTTGGATACAATTAGTGTTATTTGTTTTTATAGCGTAAGTGATAACGTACGAGACTGTTCAGCCTTTGATGGTGTTCGATCCTTACTACTGTTCCCAAGTCCAATTTTATTGTCCCTCTCTCTTTCGTTTTTAGGAAACCAAACGAAGAACAAATCTAGTGACGTCGTCCCTGGGGGGGGGGGGGGGGGGCAGCTTGAATTTTCACGAGCAACGGCCTCCTGATTAACTCGGAAAAGTTCACAACGTATAAAAATTTTTTCCCAACAGCTATTTCTCAGCACAAAATACCCAGCAACACCCGTACAAACGTTTCAGACTGTTTCTTACCACCCTGCATAATTAACATGCAGTGGATACGTACGCACTATAATGCACTTATTGGAAGCACATTACGTGAATAAATAGAAAACAGCTGGAACGACACGTTCCACGTTTCTTAATCTGTATTGCCCATACGAGAACAACAAATATGATCTGAAAATCACGCGCGGCTGGGTATTAAGTACAGTAGAAGAGCTACTGGTTTATGAAATAATGAGTGACGAGTGGTCACTAAAGACAGTCATTAATTGGCACGCAAAGCAATAACGTCTGGATAGAAGCAAACGCATGAGGTAGCTCAGGGTAAGGATGGTAATTCCACGCTGCAGCTCTGGCAGCATATCATTGCTGCGACGCTTGACATCAAACAGCCGCTCGTAAGCAGCTAATGTCTGTGTTCTCGTATCATTCGTGAACCTCCATGACTGCATGCCTAGAACGAACCAACGTATTCTGCATGTACTGCCACGGCGTTCATCATATTCACCGCGAAGCTTTAAAACAACCTTTAAACCAAGCTACATCTACTAAAAGCAGTACGCTGCTTGTAAAAAACCCTGGCAGTGTTTGACATTTGTTATGTACATTTGTTATGTTCTCTACGGTCCTTGAATTCAACAGCACTATACTATGGAACAGTGCTGTGCACGCCAATCTAAGTAGGTTGCGTTCGTCGATGAATTTGCTATCAGTTGGTATTTTCCGTTTTGCTATCACCTGGTATTTGACTTTAGTGCAACTGGCTCGTCCATATCAGGCTTTACGTAAAGCTAACAGCTAGACAAGTGCGTCTCCATATTTACGCTTTATCTATTGCAACTACAACCTTCGACTGCATTTTCAGCCTACCCGGTGCAGCTGAAGTCTTCGGTGACAGAGCACAAGCTCGAATTGAAGCTGCAGTCCGGAGGACAGCGATTAAAATCCCCGTGCAGCCATCCAGATTTAATTAACGTTTCTTGCAGGTGATTTCCAACGTCCTTGCCGTAGTGGATACACCGGTTCCCGTGAGCTCACCGAAGTTAAGCGTTGTTGGGCGTGGCCGGCACTTGGATGGTTGACCATCCAGCCGCCATGCTCTGGTGCAATTTTTCGGGGTGCACTCAGCCTCGTGATGCCAATTGAGGAGCTACTAGACCAAATAGTCGCGGCTTCGATCAAGAATACCATCATAACGACCGGGAGAGCGGTGTGCTGACCCGACGCCCCTCCAATCCGCATCCTCCACTGAGGATGACACGGCGGTCGGATGGTCCCGGTAGGCCACTCGTGACCTGAACACGGAGCACACAACTGGATCAATGACCCTTTACAACAACCGATTTCGGTATTGTACCATCTTCTTGCTATTAAAAGATTAATGTTAGTCACAAGTCTTATCGTTCACCGATGCGGAAAGCCATATAACACACGTCGAATATCCACAGTTACACATATACAGGAAGGTAACAATGTGGTAACACAGAAGATGGTGTCGCCCATTACAATAATGGGCACAGTTAATCCCAGTGCAGTGTAAACAAGTTACTGTGGAAATTTTTCGGACTTACGGTACTACTCCCTACGTGGAAACTGCCTTCCATTATAATATATGTGGATACCGATTCAAATGGGAAACTGGCAGAGACGTCGGAGCTGCATTTCGTTCCGTCGCTTCACTGATGACAGAAAATAATTTATTTATTTACTGTCAAGAAGTTGTAGACTTGTTACCTGTAGAACTATCGAAATCTGTTGTAAAATGGATTTATACCCAGAAAACCACTTGCTGTGAAGTGATCTTCTTTCAAGTGACGGTAAAAATTACATCACATTAACGGAAGTCTCTGTGGCATCAAATCCGGCCGGAGTGACCGAGCGGTTCTAGGCGCCACAGTCTGGAACCGCGCGTACGCTACGGTCGCAGGTTCGAATCCTACCTCGGGCATGGATGTGTGTGATGTCCTTAGGTTAGTTAAGTTTAATTAGTTCTAAGTTCTAGGGGACTGATGACCTCAGATGTCAAGTCCCATAGGGCTCAGAGCCATTTGAACCATTTGTGGCATCAAATAAACAATTGAAATATGGAAATGGAAGAGGTTCTAAGTGCCAAATGGGGCATTTGATAGTGGAATGGACAAACAGTGCTTCTCCATTTGTACATTATTAACTTGTAACCAAAATACTGAGAAGAAATTCTGAAGCAACAGAATTACGCTACTCATTACATCACCGCAAAAAATGATGAGACAAATTAGAAAGTAAACACTATTTTAAAAACGTTCAAAGTACTACATCAGGAAACTGACTCGTTCTAAGTGTCAAAATGAATGTTTTACATGCTGTTTATTGAAAAGAACAAATCAGCGACCAGCCGCTTTCAATAATACAATTTATTTACACATATAGCTTAGATGCTGGTTTCGAACCAACAGATTCATCACCATATGGCTGTTCACGTTCATATCACATTTGTCGTTGTTTACATTAGTTGGTAATCGCATTTTTTCCCTAAAAACTAATGTAAACAACAACTAGGACAACTATAGTCATCAAAACCCACTTCTCATGCGTTCTAAATTGTGTAACTCCAAATGGAAGTAGAGCTTGGCGCAAAGGCCGTGCACAATCTATTAACGCCTGTTTGAGAGACTTTCTCATACTTTGGCGCTTGGACCAAGTTCAAGGATATGCAACAGAGCTCCGATAACGTAATAGTACTGAAAATGCGTTTTACGTTAACACTTTACTTAGAACTTTTTCGATTTCCAGTCTTCAATTGATATCATTTGCACCCTCTGGCTCGACAATGGCGCTTGTTCGGAACTGATTGTCTGTCAATAAACACACGTTACAGCAGCTTTTATATGGTCCCATGATTCCGTTCTTTAACGTAAATTTAAATCTATGCATGGAATAACAAAGTTTCTATTTTCAAAAATTCGGCGCGATTTTAGAAGGATGTATGTTTTACATACATCAATTAGACCTTTGGGGTACGTTTTAGAATTACGGTTAGGATCAGAGTTTTCATTTACTTTTTCAAATGCTCATTGTGTCCTCCACCGGAAGTACGAAAAACTGGAAACGATAGTCAGACTCATCTCATGTTTTTGAGAGCGAGCTACTGTTGCTACGAGGCGTCTCACTTCATCCTAATTGTTGGAAGGGGCGGCACTTAGACGGCGCCTCTTACAAATGCCAAAAAAAATCACCCAAGTGAAATCAGATGATCTTGGATGTCAGTGTTGCAGTGAGATATCAGTGCGCCCCTTGCACTGAAGGAGCTGCAGTGCCGTATTCTTGACGAAAATCACGGTGCAGAATGGTAATTCAATCACACCTGTTGAAATGAAGAATGCACAACGCCTTTTGTTTTGTGTGTTGTCGTCACCTAGACCCCACGCACATTTAAGTAGTAAATAAACGAGCCAGCTGCATCAGGAAGATCGCTACCGGAAACCACTTGAAGCGAGAACGTACAACTGGCGCCACATTAAACTTTTAGTATAGATGTGTAAGTTGAAATTTGCCCCGGGGTTTCGTCTTCATTCGTACTAAAGATCAGTCTTGTGAAATATCTTTTTGAAACATCCTATATTATCAAAATGATTCTGTCGCACCGTGTAACTGCCATCGTAACGGATTGAACTGAATGAACACTTATAAAAATGGCTCTGAGCACTATGGGACTCAACTGCTGTGGTCATCAGTCCCCTAGAACTTAGAACTACTTAAACCTAACTAACCTAAGGACATCACACACATCCATGCCCGAGGCAGGATTCGAACCTGCGACCGTAGCAGTCGCACGGTTCCGAACTGCGCGCCTAGAACCGCGAGACCACCGCGGCCGGCGAACACTTATACCACAGGCTACAAAATAGGACAAACCACCGTTTTGACGAAAGAACAGAGACACTAGAACAGAGACACTACCTGGTGCTAGACGACCCTCTGAAGTCCAAGATAAAAAAAAAAAAAATAAAAATAAAAATAAAAAAAAAACGGACAAGCGCGAGTACGACTCAAACCTGATGGTGCCCTGCAACCTTAATTATGTTTACAGACAGTTCATCTATAGGTTCTGAGCAGTAAGTTTACTAGTATCAGTAGAACTGTGTGTACATACACACACATACTCCACAGGTCACCGTACGTTCTGTGGCGAAGGATACTTTGTACCATACTAGTGTCATCATTTCGTGTTCAACTCGGCCGGCCGCGGTGGTCTAGAGGTTCTAGGCGCTCAGTCCGGAACCGCGGGACTGCTACGGTCGCAGGTTCGAATCCTGCCTCGGGCATGGATGTGTGTGATGTCCTTAGGTTAGTTCGGTTTAAGTAGTTCTAAGTTCTAAGGGACTGATGACCACAGATGTTAAGTCCCATAGTGCTCAGAGCCATTTGAACCATTTTTTGTTCAACTCGTAAACAGAGTGACGGAAAAGCGACTAATTTCCCTAATCTAATAATCATCGACGTCCTTATCCGAAATGTACGGTGGCGGCACTAGTTTCGTCTGCAGTCAGCTTTAAATGCTGGTTCTCTAAATTTTCTGAATCATGTTCCCACGGTGAACGAACCTGCCCGTAACAAATCTAACAGCCGGCCTCTGAACTGCTTCGATGCCTTCCTTTAATCTGACCTGGTGAACACACGAGCACTACTCAAGAATGGGTGGCACTAACGCCCTATATGCGGTCTCCTTTTCAGACAAACCATACTTCCCTCAAATTCTCCCCATAAACTGAAGTCGACCAGCTGCCTTCCCTATTACAACCCCTACATCCTTGTTCCATTTCGTACCGCTTTCAAACGTTACGTTTACATATTTAATTGCATAACTGTGTGAAGCAGCACAGTACTAACGCTATATTCGAATTAAAAATTATGGGTTTTTCTACTCATCTGTATTAACTTTCATTTTTCTATAGTTACTGCTATCCGCCACTCATTACACGAACTAAAAATTTTGTCTGAGTCATCTTGTATCCTACAGTCAAATGGCTCTGAGCACTAGGCGACTTAACTTCTGAGGTCATCAGTCGCCTAGAACTTAGAACTAATTAAACCTAACTAACCTAAGGACATCACACACATCCATGCCCGAGGCAGGATTTGAACCTGCGACCGTAGCTGTCCCGCGGTTCCGGACTGAGCGCCTAGAACCGCTAGACCACCGCGGCCGGCTATCCTACATTCACTCAACGACGACACCTTCCCGTAAACCACAGCATCATCAGCAAACAGCCGCGGATTGCTGTTCACCCTGTCCCCTAAATCCCTTATGTCTATAGAAAATAACACCAGTCTTATTCACACTTCCCAGGGACATTCCTGACGACACCATTGTCTCAGATGAACACTCATCGCCGAGGATAATGTACTGGGTTCTATTACTTAACAAGTCTTCGAGCCAGACATACATTATGTGATGAAAAGTATCCGGATGCCTGGCTGAAAAATGAGTTACAACTTCGTGACGCCCTCCATCGGTAATGCTAGAATTCAATAGGGTGTTGGCCCATCCTCAGCTTCCACTCTTACAGGCATACGTTCAATCATGTACTGGAAGGTTTCCTGGGGAATGGTAGCCCATTCTTCACAGAGTGCTGCACTGAGGAGAAGTATCGCCGTCGGTCGGTTAGGCCTGGCAGGATGTCGGCGTTCCTAAGCAACCCAAAGGTGTTCCATAGGATTCAGGTCAGGATTCTGTGAGCCAGTCCATTACCGGGACATTATTTTCGTGTAATCACTCCGCCACAAGCCTTTCATTACGAAGAGGTGCTCGATCGTCTTGAAAGATGCAATCGCCATACCCGGATTGCTATCCAACAGTGGGAAGCAAGAAGATGGTTAACACATCAATGTAGGCCCCTGCTGTGATAGTGCCAAGCGAAACAAGGGGTTCAAGCCCCCTCCATGGAAAACGCGACCACACTATAACATCACCGCCTCAGAGGTTTACTGACAGCACTACACACGCTCTCAGATGTTCACTGGGCATTCGCCATACCCACACCTCTCCATCGGATCGCCACATTGTGTACCGTGAGTCGTCACTCCACAAAACGTTTTTCCACTGTCCAGTCGTCCAATGTTAACGCTCCTTACCACAAACGAGGCGTCGTTTGGCATTTATCGGCATGATGTATGGCTTATGAGCATCCGTCTGACCATGAAATCCAAGTTTTCTCACCTCCATCCTGACTGTCGTAGTACTTGCAGTGCATCCTGATGCAGTTTGGAATTCCTGTGTGATGGTCTGCCTATTACACATTACGACCCTCTTCAACTTCGTCGGTCTCTGTCAGTCAACAGACGAGGCCGGCCTGTACGCTTTTGTGCTGTACGTGTCCCTTCACGTTGCCACTTCACTATCACATCGGAAACAGGGACCTAGGGATGTTTGGGAGTGTGGAAATCTCGCGAACAGACGCATGACGCAAGTGACACCCAGTCACCTGACCACGTTCGAAGTCCGTGAGTTCTGCGGAGCGCCCCATTCTGCTCTCTCACGATTTCTAGTGACTGCTGAGGTCGCTGATATGGAGTACCTGGCAGTAGGTGGCAGCACAATGGATATAATATGAAAAAGTATGTTTTTGGGGGTGTCCTGATACTTTTGATCACATAGTGTATATTGCGGAATCTATGCCGTATGATCGTACCTTCGTTAACAGTCTGCAGTGGGGCACTGTGTCAAATGCTTTCCGGAAATCTAGGAGTATGGATTCTCCTTGTTTCAGAGTATCATGTGAGAAAAGAGCAAGCTGAGTTTCACATGGGTGATGGTTTCTAAATCTTTGCTGATTCATGGAAAGAAGCTAAGTGTCATAAACGGCCGTGTATTTTCATCGCATTGACTTAGAAACATAAATATTTTATATCGTCAAGGGACCGTAGACATCTGGTGACATAAATTGCAGCTTGATACAAAGGTAGTTTGAAAAGTTCTCGGAATCACAACGAGAGGTCAGCGCTAGCGCAACGAGTTGTTCACGTGATATTCATTGGACTGTTGCCTGTAAACACGTGCCACGTCAGTGCTCTTGGAAGAGAGCTCTGGCCGTGATGTGGCTCTGTAGTTCTCCCCGCGTAGTGATTTGCGAAGATGGAAAAAATCGAGAATCAAGCAGTCATTAAGTACTTCATAAAGAAAGGAATGAAAGCAAAGGACATTCATGCCGATTTGCAGAATACTCTGTGGGACTCCGCTCCTTCTTATTCAACTGTTGCCAAATGGACAAACGAATTTAAATTTGGTTGGAAGAGCTTAGATCATGATCCGCGTAGTGGTCGGCCAAGGTGTGTCACTACTCGAGAAATCATTGCAAAAGGGCACGGAATGGTCATGGACGATCGTCGATTGAAAGAGCGTGAAATTGCTCAAGTTGGCCACATAGCATCTGAAAGGATATATCACATTTTAACTAAAGAATTGGAAATGAAAAAATTATCTGCAAGATGCGTGCCGCGACTCTTGACGCGCGCCTGCACACATATGCCGTCGCCATGGCAAAATTACACCAACTAAGGTAGGAATTGTTGCCACGTCCGCCTTATTAACCTGATAGGACTCCGTCAGACTTCCATCTCTTCCCAAGGCTGAAAATTGTTCTTGGTGGACGAATATTCACTACAAACGAAAAACTCGTAGCTGGAGTTGAACCGGCCGTGGTGGCCGAGCAGTTCTAGGCGCTACAGTCAGGAACCGCTCGATCGCTACGGTCGCAGGTTCGAATCCTGCCTCGGGCGTGGGTGTGTGTGATGTCCTTAGGTTAGTTAGGTTTAAGTAGTTCTAAGTTCTATGGGACTGATGACCTCAGCAGTTAACTCCCATAGAGCTCAGAGCCATTTGAAACATTTTTGAACCGAAGTTGACAACTATTTTGCAGGCCTGGAGGAAACTCAATTTCGAGATGGGATCAAGGCACTGGAACATCTTTGGACCAAGTGCATTAATCTACAAGGAGACTACACTGAAAAATAAAAAAAGTTTCAGTGATGTAAGTATTTTTTTCCATTCCGTTCCGAGAAATTTCAAACGAACTACGTAACTCCACACGTTCCTGAAAATTAGGGGTCTTAACAAACGGACAGACAAACGGACTACTATGTGATCCTATAAAGTCCCGTTTTCACCGATTCAGGCACGCAATATTAATAAGTAAACAGGAAATTCGCTAAAAAAAGATATACATTTACACCGTTCTAAGAAATTATTTACCAAATACACGTAACATATGAAATTCACCTTACAAATTGTAACAAAATAGTTGTGACAAGACAAAGAAGTAGCATAGATACAAAAGATTTTCTCCATAGATTGGACAAAATAAATTCTTTCGTTGAATAAAATATTACAGACGGGGATCATCGGTGCTTTGGCTCGACGTTGCAACAGGCTCCAGACGTTGACTCCCTTTAGTATGCAATGTCTAAGACTGTTCTTCTGGGGGAGTCTAATAGGAAAAAAAATGTGTTTACATTTACTTGAATAAGATGACAGTTTCTTTCGACAGATGGCCGACTACTGTGGCAGAGCGGTTCTAGGCGTTCCATTCCGGAACCGCGCTGCTGCTACGGTCGCAGGTTCGAATCTTGCCTCGGGTTTGGATGTGTGTGATGTCCTTAGTTTAGTTAGGCTTAAGTAGTTCTAAGTGTATGGGACTGATGACCTCAGATGTTAAAACCCATAGTGCTTAGAGCCATTTGAACCATTTGAGCCATCTCTCGACAGAAGACAGCTCAGGTTATGGCGTCTCAAATGAGCTGATGTTAAAAAAACATGGGTAGCCTTTTAAGCCATAATTTCGGGATACATTACTTACCACGTTTCAATTTTGAAATCTGGAAGTAAATCTTTGGCAAAGTGGGCAAGTGCTGACTACAAATCCAGTGCTCCAGGGTGCAATTCTCACTCCGTCCTTGCATCTGTTTTTCTGTCTCTTTAACACTGGTCTCACCTCTGGCAATGGTCTATGTATGTGGATAATGACAACACTACGGAAGTTCGCGTTAAATTGAAAGTCATCTATAGGTCGATGCAAGACGATGGCATGCCATCCCCAATAAGACAGTCTTTATTAAAGCACTGTTGTTGACACAAAGCAGTACGTTTTGGTTAGTTCTAAACCGTTGCCGTATTAATTGCCTTTGAAAATTAACAAACTGTTCAACTCTGAAAGTACCGGTAATCATTTTAATCCTGTAAATTCTGTTTACACTTTTAGTAATGCACGTTCCTAAAACAACAGTTCTGTAATCGCCGAATGCATTACAATAGCATTCAGTCCTAAAATGAGTTCTTCTGTGCTGGGCAGTGACACCCCACCGTTGATGTGTCTTTATCTATTAGTGCGTCGTTTTGATGAAGTGAACTTTTGGAATTCGTCTTACGAATGAGTAATTTGGAATTGCGCTGTAGAAAGGGAACTTCAAGTCGTTGTCAAATTCCTTACACGCATTTATCCACTGCATTGTTAACAATTGTTTTTAATGTTAAAAATAAATGACATAGGGATACAGATGAGACTTAGAGGTCGATTGTGAGGATTCCTGAAATACACTGTTGTTGTTGCGTTCCTCAGTCCAAAGGCTGGTTTGATGCAGCTCTGCATGCTACTATATTCTGTGCAAGGTTCTTCATCTCCGAGTAACTACTGCAACCTACATCCTTGTGAATTTGCTCAGTGCATCCATTTCTTGGTCTCCCTCTACAATTTTTACCCTCCACGCTTCACTCCAATACTAAATTGGTGATCCCTTGATGCCTCAGAACGTTTCCTACCAACCAATCCCCTCCTTTAGTCAAGTTGTGCCATAAATTTCTCTTCTCCCCAATTCTGTTCAGTACCTCCTCATTAGTTACGTGATCTACACATCTACTCTTCAGAATTCTTCTGTAGCACTACATTTCGAAAGCTTCTATTCTCTTCTTGTCTAAACTATTTATCGTCCATGTTTCCTTCAATACACGGCTACACTCCATACAAAAACCTTTAGAAGAGACTTCCTGTCACTTAAATCTATACTCGATTTTAACAAATTTCTCTTCTTCAAAAATGCTTTCCTTCCCATAGCCAGTCTAAATCTTATAACCTCTCTATTTCGACTATTATGTTGTTTTGCTCTCCTAGACTTTTAGTGTCTCATATCCTAATCTGATTCCCACAGCGTCACCTGATTTAATTCGAATACATTTCATTATCGTCGTTTTGCTTTTGTTGATGTTGATCTTATATCATCCTGTCAAAACACTGTCCATTCAGTTCAACTGCTCTTCCAAGTCCTTTGCTATCTGATCAAAAATTTCCAAATACTTACATATGGGATGCGCCGATCTTTCACTTTTATAGCGACTTGAACTCAGCTGGGACACTTCCACTGAGACTTCTGAATGTCTGTGGAGGAATGGCAGGCCATTCTTGCTCATGAGCCAAAGCCAGAGAATGTAATGATGTTGAACACCGCCGTCCAGCATGGTATCGACTTTCTAACTTATCCCATCGATGTTCCATAGAGGTTAGGTGGGGACTCTGGTCAGGTCAATCCATATTATGCACATTATTATCCACAAACGATTGCCTCACAGGTGCTGCTTTATGACAGTGTGCATTGTCAGGCTGACACGAACAACCATCGTCTCCGAATTCTTGCTCTGCTGTAGGCAACTCAACACACATTGCTGTAAAATGTGTTCATATCGTGTCGCATTCAGCGTCCCCTTAAGCGCAATAAGGGGGCCACACCGTAACCACAAAAAAGACACCCATACTGTCACATCACTTCCTCCATACTTCAGTGCTGGTCCTTACACACGCTGGTACGTAACTTGCTTCAGACATTTGCCAAACACAAAACATCCCATCGCATCGCCTCAGGGTATGTCGTCATCCAGCAGTCCAACTCACTCGTTCCCAGTCATCCACTGTCCAGTGGCGTAACTTTTTACGCCACCTTCGACGTCACTTAGCACTGACTAAAGAAGTGCGTGGCTCAGGAGAAGCTGCCCGACCGTTTTAGCTCTCGACCGCTCTATCCCATTCTTTTTGACTCTTTACGCAATCTCATTGACCTAGTTCGAGAGCTGGCAGTATTTTGGAGCTCATGATTCCTTCTGTTGATTACAGGTGATATCTTTAAACCATCTTCCGCAATGCTTGAAAGTCGTTGACCGTCAATGCACGAGCTCTGCCTAATCTCAGCGTTCCTCCACGTTTCCACTTCACAATTAACTGAAGAGCCAAAGAAATTAGTCCACCTGTCTAATATCGTGTAAGGCCCACGCGACCACACAGAAGTGCCACAACACGACGTGGAATGGACTCGACTAATGTCTGAAGTACTGCTGGAGAGAACTGACACCAGGAATCTTGCAGGGCTGTCCATAAATCCGTAAGAGTACGAGGGGGTGCAGATCTCTTCTGAACAACACATTGCAAGGCATCCCAAATATGCTCAATAATGTTCATCTCTGGGGATTTTGGTGGCCAGCGGAAATGTTTAAACTCAGAAGAATGTTCTTGGAGCCACTCTGTAGCAATTATGGACATATGAGGTGTCGCATTGCCGCGCTGGATTTTCCCAAGTACGTCGGAATGCACGGTGGACATGAACGGATGCACGTGATGAGACATATTGCTTACGTACGTGTCACCTGTCACAGTCGTATCTAAACGTATCAGTGGCCCATATCACTCCAACTGCACCCGCCCCACGCCATCACAGAGCTTCCATTCACTGAACAGTCCGATGCTGACATGCAGGGTCCATGGATTCATTAGGTTGTCTCCATACTCGTACACGCCCATGCGCTCGATACAATGTGAAACGAGACTGGTCCGATCAGGCAATATGTTTCCAGTCATCGGCACTCCAACGTCGGTGTTGACGGGTCCAGGCGAGGCGTAAAATCTTGTGTCGTGCAGTCATCAAGGTACACGAGTGGACCTTCGGCTCCGAAAGCCCGTATCGAGGATGTTTCTTTGAATGGTTCGCACGCTGACACTTGTTTATGGCCCAGCACTGAAATATGGAGCAATTTGTGGAACGGTTGCACTTCTGTCACGTTGAACGGTTATCTTCAGTCGTCGTTGGTCCAGTTCTTGGAGGATCTTTTTCCGGCCGCAGCGATGTATGAGATTTGATGTTTTACCGTAATCCAGGTACTCACGGTACACTCGTGAAATGATCGTACGGGAAAATCTCCACTTCATTGCTATCTCGGAGATGCTGTGTACCATCGCTCGTGCGCCGTCTCTAATACCACGTTCAAACCCACTTAAATCTTGATAACCTGCCATTGTAGCAGCGGTAATCGATCAAACAACTGCGCCAGACACTTGTTGTCTTATATAGGCTTTGCCGACCGCAACGCTGTATTCTGCCTGTTTACATATCCCTGTACTTGAATGCATATCCCTATACCAGTTTCTATGGCGCTTCCATGTATAGCACCAGCAATCGGCTTGGGCACCTTTAGGAGGAATGCAATGTCCCCTATGTGTTCGTTATTTAGATAACATCCAACGACCAGTGCACGTTAGAAATCACACAGCTCTCCTGACCGAACCATTCTACTGTTACTGCCTTTTTACTAACATCTCAAAACTCCCCGCATCCTTTTACATTGGTGGGTCCACCTGTCGTGACATCTACATTACATAGGGTGTCCGGATACTTTGGATCAGGTAGTGTATATGTTTACCCCCATAAACTGAAATAGATTAGCTTTAGCGAGCATGGTGGACTAATGATAACAATAAGTTAAGCTCCGCCTCATAGGGACAGTGGGGGCCGACTGACCGACCGATGTGTCAACCTTAGCCAGTGGTGTTTGGATACTGCATGGGCGGGTGTGGGCTCAATATAACGCCCAACTGTTGTCGTCTTTTTAGACCGTGGAGCCGCTACTTCTAGGTCATGTAGTTCCCCAATTCGCATCTCGAAGCTGAGTGGACCACTTTCCAGTCATCCCACAAAAATTCTTGCCAATGCCGGGAATTTGACCCAGGTTCTCCACATGGCTCTCAGTCATGATGGCCACTCAACCACAGAAGTGGAATTACGTTAACACTAAGTATTTATATTTACAACGAAAAGTGATTAATCTGTGGTCAATAGGCAGCTGAAGCGGAATCTGCCATGTGGATAATAGCAATAATGTCGCCTACACCGTCGCAAGGTAGTTCTCAAATGGTTCAAATGGCTCTGAGCACTATGGGACTTAACACATGGGGTCATCAGTCCCCTAGAACTTAGAACTACTTAAACCTAACTAACCTAAGGACATCACACACATCCATGCCCGAGGCAGGATTCGAACCTGCGACCGTAGCGGTCGCGCGGTTCCAGACTGAAGCGTCTAGAACCGCTCGGCCACACTGGCTTCCATGTGCACCATCTGAAGATGATCCCGGAAAGATCGGGAACTACTTCAAGGGAATAAATAAATGTTTCAAAAAATAGGATGACTATTTTTCTGTGTTTTTATAATCAGTAAATGGTCGTGGGTTCTAGAACATTTACAAGGGATAATGTCAGTAAGTAGCGATTGCACTTTCGATGAGAGATCAACAAGGTACTGGATTAAATACCATACCCCTCCGCAATACCTGATGAAGTGAGGTCATGTGAGCACTGCTGGTGGTGAGTTCAAGAGGAGAGGAGTAGGTTGTGCGCCGGCAGCGGGTTTCTGCCTCTCCATCCACTTCATAAAAACGTCACAAACAGGACGTTGCACCTTACACACCCCATTACACCCCATTAAAGTCATCTACAATCAACAGATACACTTAAAATTCTTGTTCAGCGAGTGGAAGGGGCCATTACGTGTGGTGGAAAAACATTTTCCCCTCAGTATACCCCAGACAACAAATCATTTTTTCTTTTGTAATGGTAGTATCTTTACACGTTGTTGTTTCTGCATCACCTCGCAGCGTTGTACTACTGTTGCGTAGAAAGTATCAGTCAGTATGAAACATTTTCCGAAGTTGTCGTGATGGCGTCCTTTCAGTTTTGAAAAAGAGTGATAGTAACATTCGCGGTGACCAAATCAAATAGCTTTCGCCAACTCACCGTTTTCACTGTTATTTCGTGTCATTGCTGTGATAGTTTTCCAATTTAGTTTTTCATTTCCGACTGGTTTGATGTGGCCCGTCACGAATTTCTCTTCTGTGCCAGTCTCTTCTTCTCAGAGTACGACTTGCGCTCTACGTCCTCAATTATTTGCTGGATGTATTCCAGTCTGTCTTTCTCTACAATGTTCACCCTCTACAACTTCCTCTAGTACCAAGTAGATTATTCCCTGATGTGTTAATAAATGTCTTATCGTTCTATCCCTTCTTGTCAGTGTCTTCGCTATGTTCTTTCTTTGCCGATTGTGTGCAGAACCTCCTCATTCCTCATCTTATCAACTCAGCTGTTTTTGACATTATTTCGTAGCAGTACATCTCAAACTCTTCGATTCTCTTAATTCTGGTTTTCCCACTGTCCATGGTTCACTACCAAACAATGCTGCGCTCCAAACGTACATTCTCAGAAATTTCTTACTGTCTTTATTTTTCGTCAGCCTTGTTTCCATTATAAAGCGCAATCTCAGAAGTGCTTGTCTGGTGCCATTACCTTTCGTAAACCAAAAGTAATCGTCATGTAACAGATCCTAAATTTTCTTTTCCATTCTTCTGTTTATTATTCATCTCAGTAGCTTGGATCCATGAGCTGTTAAGCTGATTGTCTGATAATTCTCGCACTTATTTCCCTCACTATTTTCGGAAGTGTGTGGATGATATTTGTCTGGAAGTCTGATGGTACTTCGCCAGAGTCATAGATCTACTCACCAACTTGAATAGTCGTTTGGTTGCAACACCCCTATGATATTAGAAATTCGTTTGGAATGTTATCTACTGCTTCTGCCTTGTTTGATCTCTAGTCTTCCAGAGTTCCTTCAAATTCTGGCACTAACACTGGGTCCCCTATGTCTTCCATACAGTGTCCTCCGTCTTATAGTCATCTGCCTTTGACAATAGAATTACCATGGCAGACTTTATGTTGCCACCCTTCCTTAACTTTTCTATACGCTGAGCCAGTCCTCCAGACGAACATTTCTTTTTCGATTTCTTCACACCGTTCCTGCTGCCATCTTGCCTTGGCTGTCCTGCATTTCCTATCTATTTTATTCCTAAGGGATTTACATTGCTATGTATCTATCTTTTCCTACTTTCGCAGATGATTTGTAATACGAGTACTACTTCTGTTACCCAAGGTTTCTTAGCAGTTACTTTCGTTCCACACAAATTTGTCTGTCCAACATCCGTGATTGCCCTTTTTAGATATGTACAATCCTTTTCAATTGAACTACCTACTATGGAATTTCTTATGGCCGAATCCACATAGGCTGCGTCCTTCAAACGTGTCTCATCTTTCCTTAGTACCTCAGTATGCCACTACCTACCGCACTGAGTCTTCAGTACGATTCACTCCAGTCTTCATCATTACGAAATTATGATCTGCATCTGTATCTGCTCCTGATTACGCCTTACAGTCCAGCACCCGATTTCGGAATGTCTGACCACAACGTAATCCTGATGGAATCTTCCTGTGTCTCCTGGTCTTTTCCAAGTATACCTCCTGCTCTTGTGATCTCTGAACATAGTATTTGCTATTACTCCCACGAATTTATTGCAACTCAATTAGTCGTTCTCCTCTCTTATTCCTGCTGCCAAGCCGGTATTCTCCCATAACCCTTTCTTGTGTTGCTCGAACAGTCCACGGGTGTACTGCCGGTCCATAGTGTCCAACGGGCACAATATTTCGGCGATCAGACATGTCTACATCGCCAGGCGCGCTGACGAACTTAGCTCCTGAGGGGGGGCGGCCGTCATAAATCCCCTTCCCCCGCGAGTCGTTCTCTCTGCGGTCCGCGCCCGCGGCCGCGCGTCGGTGGGTTATAGCCGCAATCTCTGTTGATGAGTACGTCCCTGGTAGAAATACTTGGACTCTAAATACTGGGTACTCTAAATACTGGGACACCGTCGTTAGAGAGGCTATCGAAATTCGTACCAGGGACTGACTCAACAACTGAGATTGCGGCTATAACCTCAGCAAGGCATGGCAACCAGCACTGAGGCTAATTAAAAAGAGGCTCAGCAAAGAAAACGAACGAGCGACCAGGGCGGACGAGGCAGTTACACCGACGCCACCACAGACGCCGACGCCAGCCTCACAGCGACCGCCGACGCGCGGCCGCCGGCGCGGGCCGCGAAGAGAACGCCTCGCAGGGGGAGGGGATTTAGGACGGCCGCCCGCCCTCAGTAGCTCAGTTCGTAAGCTCACCTGACGATGACGACATGTCTGGTCACCGAAATATTGTGCCCGTTGGACACTATGGACCGACAGTACACCCGTGAACTGTTCGAGCAAGAAATACGCCAGGAAAAGTTGAAGAATCACTTTCTTGTATTATTTAACCTACAACTGCATTCCAGTCCCCGATGATTATTGGATTTTCGTCTTCTTTCACATACTGAATGGTCCATTCAGTATCCTCGTACAATTTCTCTATCTCTTCATTCACTGCTTGCTACGATGAGATGTATACTGAAATGTCACTGTCAGCAATTCTTTGCTGTCTGATATGATGAGAACAACGATGTCACTGAAATTTCCACAGTAGCTCTCTCCCTGTCCTATTTTCCTATTCATCACGAATCCTATCCCTGTTATACCATTTTCTGCTGCTGTTGATATCACCATATATTTATCTGACTAGAAATCGTTTCTATTTCACTTCATTGACCCTCACGATATCTAGACTGAGCCTTTACATTTCCCTTTTCAAATTACTGTTTTTCCTACTACGTTAAAAATGCTGTCATGTCATGCTCCGGCTCGTAGAATGTTATCCCTCCGTTGATTATTCCATCTTTTTCTCCTGTTGAATTCCCTCTTAGCAGTCCCCTTCCGGAGATTCGAATGGTGGACTAATTCCAGACTCTTTAGCCTTGTCCTATAGATACACATTATGTGTCTTTAATGCATGGTTTCTGTTTCCGTCTGCATCCTCTTGCCATTGATCACTACTGATTCTACAGTATTTTAGGGGCATCTTGACACCCCAAAGGCACAAGAGTGCTCTGAACCTCTGTCCGCTCCTCCGTCCTCTTTGACAAAGTCGTTGGCAGAACGAGGATGACTGATTATGGTGAAAGCCTTCGGCGGTCATTGCCGATCATTTTTGTTCAAAATTTAAGCAGTGACTTGGTTCGAATCCGCGACCCATGACGGTGTAATCAATAGTGAAGGACGCTATCCCCAAACCACGGGTCTCTTTTTGTAACACTTTTTATCTTGGATCACAAATCCGGAACCCACTGAGCACTCTCTCTCTATAAGCATCAGTTCATTCAAGATTTTATGTATTCATTCGTATTGCATACCTATAATCTAAAATATCTTAGTACTGTTAATGAGACGACCTTCTTTACCGATGCCATTCATTCTACAGCCTATTTCACCAGAAAAAGTTTCACTCAGGGTCGCGAGGGTAGCCTCGCGATCTAGGGCGCCTTGTCACAATTCCCCCATCGGAGTTTCGAGTGTGTGTTGTCCTTAGCGTAAGTTAATTTAAGTTAGATTAAGTAGTGTGTAAGCCTGGAGACCGAGGACCTCATCAGATAGGTCCCATAGGAACTTACCACCACCACTCAGGAGCGCGAAATGTGGCGAACTTTCAGTGCTAGTAGCTCCAAGCTCAAATCCAATTATCCAGCAGTAAACGATATTTGCCGGCTATTCAAGACGCCGTAAAGGTTCTGTGCGTGGCCACTTTTCAGCTGGCAGTGAGTTATCCCTTTTATATCCATTTCTGCGAAACTTGTGGCAGGACCGCCTTTCGACCGGTGCCAACAAACACCCGCAGCACTTTGTATCTCTTTCAGAGCACGCACAGTATAGTTACTATTATCACGCTTACCAACAGCGAGCCCACAAAATAAAATTTACCGCTATTTTGCAAAAGCTATGCAGATTCTAACCAGGATAAAAGACAGCAAACAGTCGCGTATCAGTCTCCATTTAGTTGCAGATCTAGATAGATTTCATCTGCAACATAGCCGTCATCAATGAGTTTAATAGCGATAGGAAGAGCTCTGATGGAAACCCAGTTCTAAGCAAAGAAGGGAAAGCAGAAAGGTGGAAGGAGTATATAGAGTGTCTATAAAAAGGCGATACACTTGAGGACAATATTATGGAAATGGAAGAAGGCCTGAGTCTAAACAAGGCCCCGGGAGTAGACAAGATTCCATTAGAACTACTGACGGCCTTGGGAGAGCCAGTCCCGTCATAACTCTACCATCTGGTGAGCAAGATGTACGAGACAGGCGAAATACCTTCAGACTTCAAGAAGAATATGATAATTCCAATCCCAAAGAAACCAGGTGTTGACAGATGTGAAAATTACATAACTATGAGTTTAGTAAGTCACAGTTGCAAAATACTAACACGAATTCTTTACAGACGAATGGAATAACTGGTAGATGCTGACCTCGGGGTAGATCACCTTGGATTCCGTAGAAATATTGGAACACGTGAGGCAATACTGACCTTACGACTTATCTTAGAAGAAAGATGAAGGAAAGGGAAACTTACGTCTCTAGCATTTGTAGACTTAGAGAAAGCTTTTGCCAATGTTGACTGGAATACCCTCTTTCAAATTCTAAAGATGGCAGGGGTAAAATATAGGGAGCAAAAGGCTGTTTACAATTTGTACAGAAACCAGATGGCAGTTGTAAGAGTCGACGGGCATGAAAGGGAAGCAGTGGTTGGGAAGGGAATGAGACAGGGTTGTAGACTCTCCCCGATGTTATCCAATCTGTATATTGAACAAGCAATAAAGGAAACAAAAGAAAAATTCGGAGTAGGTATTAAAATCCATGGAGAAGAAATAAAAACTTTGAGGTTCGCCGATGACATTGTAATTCTGTCAGAGACAGCAAAGGACTTGGAAGAGCAGTTGAACGGAATGGACAGTGTTTTTGAAAGGAGGATATAAGATGAATATCAACAAAAGCAAAACGAGGATAATGGAATCTAGTCGAATTAAGTCGAGTGATGCTGAGGGAATTAGATTAGGAAATGACACACTTAAAGTAGTAAAGGAGTTTTGCTATTTCGGGAGCAAATTAACTGATGATGGTCGAAGTAGAGAGGATACAAAATGTAGACTGGCAATGGCAAGGAAGCGTTTCTGAAGAAGAGAAATTTGTTAACATCGAGTATAGATTTAAGTGTCAGAAAGTCGTTTCTGAAAGTATTTGTATGGAGTGTAGCCATGTATGGAAGTGAAACATGGACGATAAATAGTTTGGACAAGAAGACAATAGAAGCTTTCGAAATGTGGTGCTACAGAAGAATGCTGAAGATTAGGTGGGTAGATCACATAACTAATGAGGAGGTACTGAATAGAATTGGGGAGAAGAGGAGTTTGTGGCACAACTTGACAAGAAGAAGGGACCGGTTGGTAGGACATGTTCTGAGGCATCAGGGGATCACAAATGTAGCATTGGAGGGCAGCGTGGAGGGTAAAAATCGTAGTGGGAGACCAAGAGAAGAATACACCAAACAGATTCAGAAGGATGTAGGTTGCAGTAGGTACTGGGTGATGAAGAAGCTTGCACAGGATAGAGTAGCATGGAGAGTTGCATCAAACCAGTCTCAGGACTGAAGACCACTACAACAGCGATTAACGTAGTCCCAGAAAGATTATACATACACATGTCGTTAAAATTACCTTAAACTGTCATATGTTTCAAATGGCTCTGAGCACTATGCGACTCAATTTCTGTGGTGATCAGTCGCCTAGAACTTAGAACTAATGAAACCTAACTAACCTAAGGACATCACACACATCCATTCCCGAGGCAGGATTCGAACCTGCGACCGGAGCGGTCACGCGGTTCGAGACTGAAGCGCCAGAACCGCACGGCCACACTGGCCGGCCCTTAAACTGTCCATAGCTCAATTCATACTGAGGCTGGTATTTACAAGCTTAGCAGCCAACCACAGGATTTAGTGATTCGTTAAAAACAGTAATATGTCTTCCATGGGGACCTAAAACGTGAATAAACCACCTGGCCTTCTGCCCTGATCTCCTCGCAAACTTAAACAGGTTGGCGAGTCGTGTACTGCTCGCATTATACCGTGAACACATTTGAATAACATCCTGATCGTCCTCCAGTTTAGAGTTTCACGCTTTCTCTGCCAAAGTCAAACGACGGTCGACCTCCTTCATTCACGAAATCTACAACCGGTTTCTTGTCCTCTATTTGGACTCTCACTTCTGAATAGGCATGATTTTTTTCCGGGGCACAAGTCGCGAAGACCTGAAAGAAATCAGCCGGTAGCCACAAAAAGATGACCGCCGGATTTCAACTTGATGCCCCCGCATCGAATTTAATGCGCTTGCGGAGGTATGAGGGGAAAAGAAGCAGGCTATCAGAGACCGGGTTTTAGTACGTACTGAGGCTAATGAGGGTTAGATTTTAATCTCACGGAGAACGTATTCCGTCTGTCTGTAACTTCAAAAGGTGACGCAAAAGGAGGAGAGCAGTAGGAAGAACTGCTGCGAAACAGAGCGGCTTAATTTTCGTGGAGAGAGTGCACTCAAGCTAAAGATGAGGGGCGCACAACTGGCGTTCATAAGCAAAGAGGCGCAGTGAAACGAAATTCGATAGCCTCGCTTTGCAGCATTGGAATTAATGCGACGGTACCACAGCGGTTAGCTAAAAAGTCCGTAGAACTGGCAGCCGTGACTGAAACGGACCCATAAACCAGTTTTCCGAATTA
This sequence comes from Schistocerca piceifrons, assembly GCF_021461385.2. Classification (NCBI taxonomy): domain Eukaryota; kingdom Metazoa; phylum Arthropoda; class Insecta; order Orthoptera; family Acrididae; genus Schistocerca; species Schistocerca piceifrons. The sequence goes on along the minus strand of NC_060142.1, from coordinate 512,561,418 downwards.
ATCCCGCATGCGCGCTGTTCTAGATTTTCGTTCTCTCACGATTTTCTGAGAGAACTAGACTTCCTTTTCTCCTTCTTTGCTGACAGTATCTCTTTGACATGTCTTCTGTTTTCAGTTGTACTGATGAGTCTGTGCACTATAGCGATATTTTTATGTTCGTGCATTTCACAAAGCATTATACTGCATGTTCTGGCCTTCTAAACAATGTAACAAGTGACCTCTCTACAATCAACGTCTTGCCATTTACACGCGACATACTACCGAACAACACTGCTGAAGTGAACATTGTTAGTACTAACTTAATTTGTATCGGTACGTACTGCCAGTCAGTTAGGCAGTGGATTCCCCTTGTGAAGACTACTTGTCGTATATGGCACCAAGTAAATCAAATCCCGGTGGTTCACCTTTTCAATTTCTACATGAGTTCCCTCGATGGTATCGACTCAATTTCGTTCTCTTCTAGGATCTTGTGCAGAATTTGACGTATGGTTTTCCTAATTCCATTGCCATTTTAGGACTGGGACTAACTTAGACTGGGACCGTTAAGATGAAAAAAAAAACTTGTCGCAAAAACTTTTTGGTACGACATGGATTTCATCAGCTTCAACACTAAGAACTTCTGCTCTTGGACTGATTTAACCTGTGGCATAATACTGCGCTACAGTTTAGGTCAACAGCTCATGCGCCAGACTTGCCAACACGCAACTCAAACAGACTATGTGTATCATCACAAGAACTAACAGCAGTGCTTCCCCATTACTGTGGCGACAATCTGTTCTGAAGTGGAAGTTTGCATCAATAGCTGATAATAATTATCTCTCTACAGCTGAGAACATTCCTGCAGTCAACGAAAGCAGTTTTCGTTCACGTCATCCACCCCTACAAGGTGCAGTAACAATAACGGACCGACGAACTAAAATATTCCAGAACAGCCTTAACACGCCCTGCATCTCGTCCATATCAAAAAGTTTTGAAGAGCATCACAAGAAATGGTCTGTGTTAAATAGAATAAGGACAAATAGTGGATGTTGTGCTGACCTAATGCACGAATGGCGATGAACAATACCGCCCAGCTGCCGTTAAGATGCAGGACAACAAATTGTTTAGCACATCGTACGTGCATTCCAAAAACGATCCATTCCTATCGATCTCGAGGAGTGTCTGATGGCAACAAACATATCAATTGAATATATTCTGTAGCTGGATGACAGTGACCTTCTGTGCCTTCTAAATACTGTAAATCTAATTAACTTTTAAGTACTAAGTCTTGTGCGTGTTAAGTGATGTTATGTGATACTAGCCACATACTAAATAAATCTCAAGCACCTCCTTAGGTGCCGAATACGACTTTACGAAATATTCTGAAATGGCGTCTTCGTGTTTGAACATAAAAACTTATAGTAACAAACAATCTCAATCTAACAGTACACTTACCAACCCAAGATGTTCCGTTTAAACTATTTCACATATGTGCATGCAAGAGTGAAAGTTGCAATCATACTACTACACAGAGCAATTCCAGGTGATTCCCATATGTATTTGGTCACTTAGTATACGCAGATTAATGACTGAGACATTATAGTTTAAGCGAGCCTGATGAATATTGTAAGATGTGGGTGGAACGTCAAATGAATCTTTACGTGACTCAAGAGTGTATAAGATTACTTGCGATAGTTTCCCGGTGTTTTATTTCGGACAAACCGGGAGGACAAGAACACTTGTTAGGGAAGATGGGCCTTAATGTTTATGATTCTACTTTAGCAGAGCATTGATTAATATTGGAACACAATCCAAAAAAGAGTAGACGAAATGACGATTCTACATAGCGAGAAGAAAGGGTGAAAACTTGATGTCTTGGAAGATTATGGGATCTTTAGATGCATGGTCAATAACGATGCCGTCATCTTAAACCAGTGGTCGTCAAATTGCGGCCCGCGGGCCGCATGCAGCCCAAATCAAGCGTTCATGTGGCTCGCGATCCTCAGCCTTATTTTATAACAATATGCATCTGACAACTAACAGCCGAATCCAAAACGTCAACTAACGTTAAGGGCTGTAGTTTTCCTGCTTACACAGCGAGTCAGGATTTTAAGATGTGCTTAATTTTAATCGATGTTGATGAATTCGTCCATCAGCTAAGGAAAGATGGCCGCTTATCTCAGGGATATAGGGGTCAAGTAGTGCGGCCACTTCTGTGTTACAGCGGGAAACTTTTATTGTTTTGTCTTACGGTACCGACAATTCACATGTGCGAGCGTCTCGTGGCGATCAGCGGCTACGGTACGAATTTTGAGACGGAAGTAACATGGATTTGTGAATGCACGTTGCAGAGACGGTCATCTTCAAATGTGATACTTACTTGGAACAGGGAACATTACATTAAAGATCTTATAATACAGTGCAATGAGTAGAAGAAAATTGACATTCAAATCATATGTCCTAGTGTCTCGTATTGAATAATTCTTTAAAACATAAGTACAGTTACTCCTGTTAACCAATTAACCATCCGTTCACACAGACAGCACAAGACTTATTTAGGCAAAGCTGTGCTACGACCTTGGGGTCTCTGAGGGTGCAACAGTCTGAAACAGAGAACAGGTGACATGAAGTTGTTTGAATGCTGCCGATTTTTAACGATCACTACATGGGGGCCAGCTGCCAACTTATCACGCCCTTACTACAACTAGTCTACTGGACGCTTGCACCATACCAATTTGTATAGTTTACCAATTAATAATAAGATTGGTACATATGTGGCCCGAGGTGTCGTCCCTCAATATTAATATGGCTCTTGAGCAAAAATCTTTGACGATCACTGTCTTAAACGAACTACTACAGTTACGAGAAAAACCTTTTTTAACAGCTTTAAGCCATTACTTGCAACTACACTCCTGGAAATTGAAATAAGAACACCGTGAATTCATTGTCCCAGGAAGGGGAAACTTTATTGACACATTCCTGGGGTCAGATACATCACATGATCACACTGACAGAACCACAGGCACATAGACACAGGCAACAGAGCATGCACAATGTCGGCACTAGTACAGTGTATATCCACCGTTCGCAGCAATGCAGGCTGCTATTCTCGCATGGAGACGATCGTAGAGATGCTGGATGTAGTCCTGTGGAACGGCTTGCCATGCCATTTCCACCTGGCGCCTCAGTTGGACCAGCGTTCGTGCTGGACGTGCAGACCGCGTGAGACGACGCTTCATCCAGCCCCAAACATGCTCAATGGGGGACTGATCTGGAGATCTTGCTGGCCAGGGTAGTTGACTTACACCTTCTAGAGCACGTTGGGTGGCACGGGATACATGCGGACGTGCATTGTCCTGTTGGAACAGCAAGTTCCCTTGCCGGTCTAGGAATGGTAGAACGATGGGTTCGATGACGGTTTGGATGTACCGTGCACTATTCAGTGTCCCCTCGACGATCACCAGTAGTGTACGGCCAGTGTAGGAGGTCGCTCCCCACATCATGCTGCCAGGTGTTGGCCCTGTGTGCCTCGGTCGTATGCAGTCCTGATTGTGGCGCTCACCTGCACGGCGCCAAACACGCATACCACCATCATTGGCACCAAGTCAGAAGCGACTCTCATCGCTGAAGACGACACGTCTCCATTCACGCCTGTCGCGACACCACTGGAGGCGGGCTGCACGATGTTGGGGCGTGAGCGGACGACGGCCTAACGGTGTGCGGGACCGTAGCCCAGCTTCATGGAGACGGTTGCGAATGGTCCTCGCCGGTACCCCAGGAGCAACAGTGCCCCTAATTTGCTGGGAAGTGGCGGTGCGGTCCCCTACGGCACTGCGTAGGATCCTACAGTCTAGGCGTGCATCCGTGCGTCGCTGCGGTCCGGTCCCAGGTCGACGGGCACGTGCACCTTCCGCCGACCACTGGCGACAACATCGATGTACTGTGGAGACCTCACGCCCCACGTGTTGAGCAATTCGGCGGTACGTCCACCCGGCCTCCCGCATGCCCACTATACGCCCTCGCTCAAAGCCCGTCAACTGCACATACGGTTCACGTCCACGCTGTCGCGGCATGCTACCAGTGTTAAAGACTGCGATGGAGCTCCGTATGCCACGGCAAACTGGCTGACACTGACGGCGGCGGTGCACAAATGCTGCGCAGCTAGCGCCATTCGACGGCCAACACCGCGGTTCCTGGTGTGTCCGCTGTGCCGTGCGTGTGATCATTGCTTCTACAGCCCTCTCGCAGTGTCCGGAGCAAGTATGGTGGGTCTGACACACCGGTGTCGACGTGTTCTTTTTTCCATTTCCAGGAGTGTATATGATGCTTTAGTTAATGTTTTCCTTCGCTTCCATTTCGGAACAGTTGTTGCTCCCGTTCCTTTAGGGACTCTCCACTTCGTTACCGACTGCACGCCAGACATTATATGTTGTGAGCGTGTGGGTGCGATTCTGTGATTCTGCGCAACGGATTAATCTGAGATGTATCCTTTACTCTGTGGCTCCTGCAAGATGCAATTTCCACCCCCACACTACTACAGAAGTCAGACAGAGGCTCCTAACGTTTTAAGAGAAATGCCTGAAAAACTTTCAGCAGTAAATATCTTCTGGGGTCGTCCACTGTAAGGAAATGACACAAAACTACACAAAATTTCTTACGTAATTATTGGGATACTTGGGTACTGGAGTAGTGCCAGTTAGTGTAAGAAAAACATGAAACTAACTAAAGTTTTTTTTTTGCAAAAATTCTGAGAAATCACAATGGCACTTTTAGTTATGAACTGAACAAGTTATTTCCGGGTTCTTTTCGGAATGTGAAGTTACCTCTTAAGGATAGGATTGGCTAATGAAATTTGTATACAAAGTTTAAGATTGTTACTGACTTGGCAGAATGGCTGAGAGCCGCACCTACTCAACTTGAATAATTATCCATTAGAATGTTGCTAGGTAGGGTCGAGGCTGTTGCGTGTGAAATGCAGTGAAGTGTACTGTTCTGGAGGAAATATGGGGCTCTCAAGGACTGTAGCGCACAATACCGTAAGCTGCGATGACTGTTGTCTGCGCCGCTCGCTGCTGACAAATAACACAACTATATCTTTCTATCTGGGTTGACCTTCACCAATCAAACTCTCCCTACGCCTTAATGTAGTCAAGGACTTCTCTTTGCCCCTAGTCTAACTATTGGTGTGGTACACCAGTCAGATAACCAGTCCACTCAAAAATTCGCTTGCAGGCGTTTAACTATAACTCTGTCCGTTCACACCGCACAATAAGTGTGGTGGCCAACGCAGTGAACAATGCTTAATCGCAAGGACTCAATATAGAGTCGCACTCCGATTTGCTCTCGACAGAGGTGCTCTCCCAGTGAAGTACTGAGGAGAGACTTGTTCCTCACTCTTTTGGTACATGTACGAGCGCACACCCTCTCGTTACGTGTTCTCGCTCCAAGAGCGACAACAGAATGGCTTCTCTCCACGCCAGACGTGAAAGGGTATATCTTTCGGTGTCTTCCATTACTCCTTCAGCTCAAGGCGGCAGGAATATCGTCTGTCAATCAGCATTGCTCTCCTAAAACAGCAGAATGACGTTTCGCTTAAGGCGACCAATCCGGAAATCTGTGGCATCGACGTTTGGCGTTTGCTGTCTCCCTGTGAAAACCTCTGAAACTGCGTGCTATGTTTGTAAAGAATGCGTAGGCTGGGCGCTCCCACACAATGTAGCGGAATTTGCTTTTAAGTCGAACACGGGGTCGAACTAAAAGCTTTCATGACCGTCATGTCTTGAATGTGTGTGTGTGTGTGTGTGTGTGTGTGTGTGTGTGTGTGTGTGTGTGTGTGTGTGTGTGTGTGTGTGTGTGTGTGTATGTGTACACCAGCCTCGAGTATTTCAACCTCGGTGTGCACTTGCGACTACTTATCTGCATATCGTTTACATGAATTCATACAACATTGACTTTATCTTATCGAGTTTGGGTTCGAATGAAGCGTCTTGATGTGCGGAATATGATTGTGAGGGCGGAATATGAAAGCAATGGAGGTCAGGAGACCACGACGTCTTACAATGTGACATCACATTTTGTTTTGAAGCTTTGTGTAAAGCATATTTCCTCCTTTTTGCTTGTTGTAAAATCTCGATAAAAGTTCTGCTGCAGTACATTATTTATTCTCGGTACGTATTTGTAATTAACCATTTTATTCGTTTCTGGTGCATAGCGTCCTTGGCAGTTTGATAAAAAATATTTTATTACATTTTTGTTGTTTATACAGGCGTTCTTTTACACTACATATAGTTCACTGTGTTTAGAACATCAGAATATGTATCATACTGATGTGTTACTGTAACAGTGGCGAATTTCATACAGTTGAGCGTTTATCACTAGCGCCCAGTAAGTGGTGCACTCTGCACCACGCTTACCTGACATTGAAACTGCTGTATAACGAGGGTTATTCCAAAAGTAAGGTCCGATTGATTGCCAAATTGAAACCACAGTGAACATCAGAAATGTTTTACTTGTAACAATTAGCTACACCTTTCAGCTACTTCTCTACGTAGTCGCCGTTCTGACTTAGACTTTTGTCATAGCGTTGTACCAACTTTTCAATAGCCTCATCATAGAAGGCAGCCGCCAGTGCTTTCCGCCAATTCTCCACGCTGGCCTACACCTCGTTGTCTGTGTCAAAATGTTGTCGTCAAAGACAGCGGTTCATGTGACCAGAGATGAAACTCAGGGGGAGACAATTGCGGACTGTATTGTGGGTAATCTAACATTTCCATTTGAAAACGATGCAGGAGCATCTTCATTGCCCCTGCAGAATGCGGCTGAGGATTGTCGTGAAGACGAAACAGCACGACAGTTATGTAATGTTGGCTGCATAGCTTCAGGCGAAATTTCTCACCAGGCCCTCGTACTTGGCGGCAGACACTATTTTCTAGACATCTTTACGCACTCACTGCGAGCTCAGAAATGAGAAGAGCGACGTGATGCTAACTGGGGTTATACTAGAGACACTACCCAACACATCTGTGCAAAGCTTTATCGGATTTTCATAGTCGTTTCCATTTCGCGACCGATCGGACCTTACTTTTGGAATAACCCTCGTATAATGTGTCCAAAAATTTGTCGGTGACATCTTTCTGAAGAATGTACCCTTCGCGATCTCGAAACCTAGTCAAGGTTCTTACCTTAATCTTAAGCAACTGGTTGGCTCTATACTTCATGCATTGGAGAGCCAAAGAAATTGGTACACCTGCCTAATATCGTGCAGGACCACCGCGAGCACGCACAAGTGTCGCAATACAACGTGGCGGGGACCCGAATAATGTCTTAAGTAGTGCTGGAGGGAACTGACACCATGAATCCTGCAGGGGCGTCCACAGATCCTTAACAGTACGAGGGGATGGAGATCTCTTCTGAACGGCACGTTGCAAGGCATCACAGAGATGCCTGGGGAGTTTGGTGGTCAACAGAAATGTTTAAACTCAGAAGAGTTTTGCTAGAACACATCTGTAGCAATTCTGGACATGCGGGGTGTCGCATCGTCCTGCTGGAAATGCCCAAGTCCGTCGGAATGCACTACGGTCATGAATGGATGCAGGTGATCAGACAGGATGCTTACGGACGTGTCACCTGTCAGAATCGTATCAAGAAATACAGGGGTCCCACATCACTCCAACTGCACACGCCCCACACCATTACAGAGCCTCCACCAGCTTGAACACGCCACTGCAGACATGTAGGGTCCATGGTTTCATGAGGTTTTCTCCCTACCCATACGCGTCTATCCGCTCGATACAATTTGATCCGACTAGACAACAAGTTTCTAGTCATCAACAGCCCAATGTCGATGTTGACGGGCCCAGGCGAGGCTTAAACCTTTGTGTCGCGCATTCATCAAGGCTACACGAGTGGGTCTTCGGCTCCAAAAGCCCATACCGATTACGTTTCGTTGAATGGTTCGCACGATAACACTTGTTGATATCCCAGCACTGAAATCTGCAGAAATTTGCGGAAGGGTTGGTCCCATTCTTGCAGGATCTTTACCCGACCGCAGCGATGTCGGAGATTTGATGTTTTTCCGGATAATCACGGTACACTCGTGAAACCTCCACTTGATCGCTACGTCGGAGATAGTGTGTCACATCTCTCGTGCACCTACTATAACACCACGTTCAAACTCACTTAAATCTTGACAACTGCCATTGTAGCAGTAGTAACCGATTTGACAACTGCGCCAGACACTTGTTGTCTTATATAGCCGTTGCAGAGGACAACGCTGTATTCTGCCAGTATACATGTCTCTGTATTTGAATACGTATGCTTATACCACTTTATTTGGCTCTTTACCGTTTATTGAAAAAGAGATTTGTAGATGAGTTTTGTTATGTTGGCTGCAAAATAGCTGATGATGGCGAAAGTAGAGAGGATACAAATTGCGGACTGACAGTGGCAAGGACACCATTTCTAAAAAAGACAACTTTGTTAGTATTTGATGTAAATTTAAATGTCAGGAAGTTTTTTTGAAGGTATTTGTCTGGAATGCATCTTTTTTATGTATGGGGCGCCACAAATGACTCTCCTCTGCCAACTTTCTCAACTCAAAGTACTATGGAAGTTATTCCCTGATGTCTTAACGAATGTCGTAGACATCTTGACCCTTCTTTTTAGCAGTGTTATCCATATATCTTGCTTCCCTCGCCGATTCTCTGGAGAACCTCCTCATACCTTACCTTGTCAGTCCATCTAATTTTTCACATTCTTCTGCAGCACCAAATCTCAAACGCTTCTGTTCCCGTTTTCCCACAGTCCGTGTCTCACTGGCAAACAATGCTCCTGACATATATTCTCATAAATTTCTTCCTCAAATTAAAGACCTATGTTTGATACTAGTAGACTTCTCTTGGCCAGGAATGTCCTTCTTGCCAGTGCTAGTCTGCTTTTTATGTCTTGCTCCGTCCATCATGAGTTATTTTGCTGCCTAGGTAGCAGAGCTCCTTAACTTCGTCGACTTCGTGATCACCAATTATGATTTTAAGTTTCTCACTGTTCTCATTTCTTCCACTTCTCACTGCTTCCGTCTTTCTTCGATTTTCTCTCGGTCCATATTTTGTGCTGAGTAGACGGTTCATTCCATTTAACAGATCCTGTAACTCTTCTTCCCTTTCACTGAGAATAGCAATGTCATAAGCTAATCTTAATATTGATATTCTTTCACGTTGAAGTTTAGTCCCATCGCTGGACCTTTCTTTTACTTCTGTCATTTCTTCTTCGCCCTACAGATTGAACAGGAGGCACGAAAATGTACAACGCTACCTTACATCCGCTTTAATCTGTGGACTTCGTCCTTGGTCTGACAGTGTTATTGATGCCTCTTGGTTCTTGTACGTATTTTATATTACTTGTCTTTCCTTATAGCTTAGCCATATTTACTCAGGATTTCGAGCTTCTTGCACCATTTTAAACTGTAGAACTCTTTCTGCAAATTCTTATGAAGGTGCGTTGATTTTTCTTCAGTCTTGCTTCCATTATAAACGTCATAGTCAGAACTACCTCTCTGGTACCTTTACCTTTCCTAAAGACAAACTGATCGCCATTATCAGATCAGATCCTCAGTTTGCTTTTATATTCTTGTTAGCAACTTGGATGTGTGAGCTGTTAAGCTCTTGCAACCTTAGGAATTGTGTGGATGATGTTTTTTTCCGAAGGTCTGATCGTAGATCGCCATTCTCATACTTCTGCACACTAATGTGAATATTCGTTTTATTTCCATGTCCCCCAGTGATGTTAGGAAAGTCTATGAATGTTTTTTTACCCCTGTGATTTTAAGTCTTTCAAAGGTCTTCTGATTCTAACGCTGGATCCACTATCCTTCGACTATCAACTCCTTGTACAGAACATTAGCATTTCAGATGAGAACAAAAGGTTTTGAAATGGGGTGTTACAGGAGAATACTGAATTTTTGATGGGTAAATCGAATAACTGATGAGTAGGTACTTCATGTATTGCTCACTATGACTAAAAGAGTTCGATTGATAGGGCACATCCTAAGGCAACGAAGAATAGTCTGTGTTATAATGGAGGAAACTGTGCGGTGTAAAAAGGAAATCTAGGCATGAATCCAGAAAGCAGGTACGAATGGATGCAGGTTACATTAATTATTCAGCAGTTTGCATAGCATAGACTGGCATGGGGAGCTGCATCAAATCATTATTTGGACTGAAGACGACAACAATACGATTACTAGTCTCTGTCTGGGGAGCCACGTGCAGTGAAGACTAAATACGAGGACTGTTTGGAAAGTAAGATCCGATCGATCACGAAGTGGAAACAACAAAAGTGTTTTATTTAACGCACTTTGCTGCACCTTCCAGCTACTTCTGCACGTAGTCACCGTTCCGAGTTAGACATTTGTCGTAGCGTAGCATAAGGCAGCCGCCTGTGATTTCCGACGCTTCTCTACGCTGGTCTGCGGCTCGTTGTCTGTGACAAAATGTTATCTTCATAGCCAGCGGTTCATGTGTGTAGAGATGAACATCAGAGGGAACAAATTCCAGCCTGAATTATGGATGACAAACACGTCACACCGAAAACGCTGCAGGTGGGTCCTCATTGCCCTAGTGTGCGAGTGAGACTTCTCATAAAGAAGGAAATGTATCACAGGGACGTTATGTAGAGTTGCATGAAATCAGGCGAAACCTTACAGCAGGCAACCACACTTGGCGCGAGACATTATTGTTCCAGGCATCTTTACGCGCTCACTGAACTTAGATCACTGAAAAGAGCGACATGACGCGGTCAACAGGCATACTGGAGACATTGCCCGATACATCTGTGTAAAACCACATCGGACTTTCACTGGTGTTTTCATTTCGCGACCTACCGAACCATACTTTTCGAATAGCCCTCGAATACGGAAAATTTGAGGGATCTAAGCAAATGTCGTAATGCAGAATAGAATATCCGCAACAAACACTAACATTTCTTTTTAACCTGCTAGTAATTTGAGCATCCTTACTTTTTAAAGCACTGCATGAGAGTTGCCGTCACTCTTCCATGCAGCTGAAGATGTCGTCGGTGAAAAATGTTCGCACTCTACCAATACAGCGTTCAGGAAAGAAGGGAAAGCTATGAAGTGATCACATTCCGTCGGCATTAAGATAACTGAGAATGGGGCATTAATTCTGGTTTCGGGAGTATAGGGAAGGAAATTGATGGTGCCCTTTTCGAAGTAACTACCCTTACTTTTACCTTAGGCAGTTTGGGTAAAGTACACCAAACATGCATCTGAATGGACTATCAGTTCTCCCAGACACCAGTCCACTGTTTTAACCTCTGCGTCCGCTCCCCATTGTAGCTTTCAGTAGCATGTATTCACACTAACGGATTGTTTTGTACACTGTTCGAAAACGGTTGCAAATTTTTTCGAATATGCTTAGTATTGCGCCATGGATTTGAGTGTCATGAATAAAATGTGATCAGTCGCTACTGCTGGGTAAAAGCCTGCTCCAAGCCTCTACAGACAATCTGGCCCTTACCAACATACATTCATATTTTCTTTTTTTTTTCTCCTAATATCGTCTGCACATCGTTAAGTCTCTTGGGACCAAACAGCATACTTTCTCGGCCCATCTGTCATCCGTTTACCTGGATAAATACCCATCCTACCCCCATTACATTTTCATTACTGTCATAACTTCGTCTTCCGCTCCTCTTTGTTCTTTGATCTGTTGTTTGTTTTCTTGTCTCGCCTATTAATTCACAACACGCATTCCCCACTCCCACTGTGTGAGAACCACCTCCCCCTCACCCCGTCCACCCCGTTTTTGTTTATTGATTTTGACAATAAAAGCCCATGTTTCACTTTCTTAAAGAAAAACTAGTACTACAAATTGTGTGGCAGTTCTCCATTTCAGACACATGGAAAGGTTTTGGAAACGTCTTTTAGTTATCAAAAAGCGCTTAAAGGCACCGTCCTGTTAATTTCATCTGTTGCTGTCTATTTGTGTTCGCTTGCTCTATACACTTCCGCCTCTGGTAGCTGAGGGGTTTGCCGGCACGGTAGCTCAGCGTGTTCGGTGAGAGGTCTGCTAGCCCTCCGTAATAAAATAAAATAAAAATATAAAAAAACTGAGTAAAGGAATCAACGATCAACTTCAACGGATGTCTTGTGACGTCCGCCCAGGCCAAACGCAACGAACAATACCGAACAAAATGAAAAAAAAGTGGTCAGCGGGACGGAACGTCATACCTAACGGCCCGGGTTCGATTCCCGGCTGGGTCGGAGATTTTCTTCACTCAGAACTGGGTGTTGTGTTGCCCTTATCATCATGGCTTCATCCTCCATCGACACGCAAGTCGCCGAAGTGGCGTCAGCTCGAAAGACTTGCACCAGGCGAAAGGTCTACCCGACATGAGACCCTAGCCACACGGCATTTCCATTACTCTATACACAGCGGCTGACAAAACGGTTCTATAAATCCTCTATCAACTTTTGCTATTTCTTATTTACAGATTCTTCCATCGCTTCCCTGTTTCTTTTTCCATATATTGACGAAAGATTATTTGCATTAGAGGTAACCAATAAAATATCATGAGCAAAATGTAGATTATTGTTATTATATTCCTGTAACACGTAGTTCTTCTTCGTTCTCGTTCAGTGGTCGGAGGACTTGCTCCAGCGATGCTGACAATAGTTTCGCTGATATGGAGTGTTCTTGCATGACTCGTTTTGTCCCATGTCGCTAATGAAGTCCAACGGAAGCTACAACGCTGATGTCCTTATCCTTAAATATACCAACACTGTGGTCGTTGTTCTTGTTGTGGTCTTCAGTCCGAACACAAAATTCATACAGCTCGACCATTTCTTCTCTGCAGTCCTCTTCATCTCTGAATGACTATTACAGTCAACATTCATTTGAACTTATTTATTGTACAACTTTTACCCCAAATAACCCCTTCCAATGCCCAACTGACTATGCCCTGACCCCTCAGCACATGTCCTATCATCCTGTCCCCACTTTTAGCCAAACTGAGTCACAAATTTCTTTTTTCCCGAACTCGATTCAGTACCTCGTTGTTAGTTAATCTATCTACCCGTCTAATCTTCAGCATTCTTCTGAATTCTTCTAGAGCACCGCTTTTCAAAAACTTACATTCTGTTCCTTTCTGTGCTGTTTATCGTCCAAATCTGACTCCCCCAAAAGGGTACAAGCCACACAAATACTATCAGAATAGACTTTCTAATATTTAAATTCATACTGGATGTTAATGAATTCCTCTTTTCGTAGATACTTTTGCTGCTATTGTCAGTCTGTATTTTAATGTCCTCTCTACTTCGACCATTATCAGTTATTTTGCTGTCCAAATATCTAAACTCATCAATTATCTTATTTCCTAATCCAATTCCCTTAGCATCGCATAAACTATTTCGACTACTTTCTGTTACGCGAGTTTCACTTTTATGAAGTTCATCTGATAATATGAGCGGCAAACGTCAAAGTATTTATTTCATCTTCCTTAATTTTGATTCCATTTCCAAATTATTCATTACTGAATGTAGAGATTAAATAAATTCTAGGGGCGGCTACAACTGTGTCTCATTCTTTTCTCACCTGTTGATCACTTTCATGTACTTAAACTCTTACAGCCGCGGTCTAGTTTCCGTAAAAATTGTAGAAAAATTTTCGCTCTCTGTATTTTATCCCCGTTGCCCTCATAATTTCAAAAAGCGGGTTCCAGTCAACACTGACAAACGCTTCCTTTATAAACGTAGGTTTCTGTTTCTTCCGCCCGGCGTCTAAGGTAAGTCGCAGTGGCAGTGTCGCCTTGCGTGTTCCTGCATTGGACGGAACACAACTGTTCTTCCCAAAAATTGACTTTTACCACTTTTACCATCCTTCTGTAAATAATTTATGTCAGTCTTCTGCAACCATGATTTACTAAACTGACACTTCGGAAATATTCACGCCTGGTAGCACCCGCCTTCATTGGTTTAGGAACAGCTGAAACTGATGATTTCACTGGTAAATTACATTTTCGTGTATTGAGTTAAAAGCTTTCTCAACATTTATGACTCTTTAAAAAATGGTGATTCATAGTAATTACAATGTTCTATAATTTCATTCGTGTGCATCGTTCCATTATACTACATTCACCTCTGACTCATTGCAGTTCGTAATTTTTTTCTCTGCCCTTTCTTATGAACTACAGTTATTATAATACTATTCCATATTTTTTAATTTCTATTTTTCACAGATGTTTTTAAAATTATTTTGCTTGTTAGTATTCGTGCACATCACTTTTCTAAATATCTCGAACGACTTTATGCACAGCCAGCATTAATTCTAGGATGACATTATTTTCTTCATTAAGCACCTGTGTTCCTGATTCACCTCTTAACTTATACACTTGTTTAAAGAAATCGAAAGGAAATAATTTCTTTTATCAGTATAATTTCACTGTGGTCTTCATCGCTTATGGCTTTCAATTGTTATCTTATCAAATTTTCATTTATCTTCTCTTCAGTAACTGTCTCTTTCCACTTCAGATTTTCTATTCATTTGCCTGTTTTGCACCTGTAACATCTTTCAAAGGAACAAAGAACACCTAAAGACGAAGCTTATGTAAGAGACAAATAATATCCGAAGCTGATTTAAAAATAAATAATATCCCTGTGGTAGAGCACTGTGTGGAAACGATCTATTACATCCGAACATTTTGGACATGTTTGGAAGTGACGCTATAAAAGAGTATTAAGTATTAAATAGCGAGATAAACCAAAGAATGAAAACGTATTAGTCACAACGGCTGATGAAACGTGTCTGTGTGATATATTCCCCGTCTTTCAAACGTTTATAACCAGCCTCATTTTGCACAAAATTCTCCTAGAAAAATATTAAATTCGGACGAAAGGTAGATTCATTTATAAACCCTCTGTTAAGCTCCAAAGTGGTTTCTTGTTGAAATGATTGTGAAATATACAGTGATTATGGTTTCTCTGTTTAGTTAATTTCATACCACCAATTAAATATTACAAAAAGCGATACTACCAGAAATGAAGTTGTTGCATGCTGATGCATATTTTCGGGTTCACGCTGGACTGTAAAATGAAAGTGGTTCGACATTAGGGAGCTCAGCTTTATGGAAATTAGAGAGAATTCAAAGTTTTTGTTAGACGAGTGAGATGAATAAATATAAGGACTCCTTTTCGATACCAAATAAAAAGCTGCAACTAAAAATTGATAGTAACATGAAAGTATTTAGAACGGTCATGAGGTAAATGCGGCTGTCAGAAAAGGGCGTAGCCAGTGAGTGGCAGTAACGCATGGTTGCTACTAACAAGTCTACCCGTAGCCACCTGTCTTGAAATCTCTGAACTATTTCTCTATTCGCTGAGAAACCGTATAGACAAATCGCCGCCCCCCCCCCCTTTTACAGCTCCGATTCTGCGTATGCTCTTGCTGACTGAACGCAGACATGTACAGTGAGACGTGGCATTCGACAACTGTTACGAGGTGCTGTGGCAATAACATGGAATTAGCTAAGCTTTTATGACCTGGAAACTCATAAATTGGTCTCTACATGTTATGTTGTTCTCGTAATTTTTTACCTAGCCCGTATTCCTACTCCGTTTAGGCGACATAAATCTGCAGATTTGTCGCAGTAGTTAATTTAGGCATCATATGGCAGATTTCCGAGACCAGAACGAATCATCAACGTAGCGGTCAAACATGTAAAAGTAAAAACACGGCTCTTCTGCCAGGCTATAATGGACCTGTTTTCACGTGTTCCTGCTTAGCTCTTGATTTATTTCGTAGCGCGACATTTTAATTAACTAAAATCCCTACCGTCTTCTATTTTTCGTGGTGCTTAATGATAATTCGATTTATGTTTCCGTATAATATCTGAAGTTTGTCACAATCACCAGTAATAAATAGATCCGCTGGAGTTACGGGTTTAAAGGTTTTATTGCCAACAGGTGGAAACACGTGCACTAAAAACATTGTAAGTCAATGAAGTGAAATCATAAAATAAGAGAACGAGACTGTTATGTGCAGTTATTAATAATGAAAGCTAGAGTTTTATGAGAACACGAACTGTCACCTTCTTACACGCAACTATAGCCTGGAACACGGACAATTCGCGATCTTGTTTCAAAACATTTTTGGGGATAATTAATGGACTACCGTCTAGAGCGCGGTGCTGAGGGGTGCAGTGTGTTATCTACAATGCCCACGAATGCAACTATCTTGTGTTAGCCCCAGAAGTAACGATTACCAACTGAGGATTGTAGAAAGCAAAGCGTTATCGTAAAATGATGATTTTGTGTCTCCATCTCAAAATATTTTCATTGCAGTACGACCAGTTTCTACAACTCATGCAATATCGTCACGTATCAAACGCTTGGCCAGGAACATCATATTAGTGTGAACTGCAGTAACTAATGCAGCAGGCTTCTGTCTACATTTTTCATCATCAGACCCAAACTCGCTACACATCACCCAAACTAGCTCAAGACTACGACCATACCACTCGGTCTGCACACTGTGAGTACGTCCTTACTTTCACTGCAATTTATTCTGCTGTCCTCGAAAATCCTGAAAGACACCTCCAGTACTTCTTCTTTCCACGGCAAAGTCTCCCCCAAAAGTTCTTGAAATTAGCAGAGAGTTCCCCAGGGTTCACACCCACGACTGAGACATACTAACACTAGCGGCTGGCATTTACAGACAAATGTTCATAATTTCCTAAACAATAGGTTTGTTTATAAATAAATCACCTGCTACGTCACGATTTTCTTCATTTCATTTTTCGCACGACGCGTTTCAGGAAATGAGTCCCATTTTCAAGGGCGTTTTCTTGTGTTTGTTATGCTATTTATATGTGATGTTGTCGATGTGTGAGAGTCTGCTTCATTCCGTTGACTTTATATTTCCTTACGGTCTATTTGTGCATAGTCTCACACACACTGAACATCACACACAACTCGTTGTAACTTTTAAACATGGAAAACATTTTACATCCATTTATAATAGATCAAGTCAGATTTTCTAAATAATAAGGAATGCTGGGAGATGTGACAAACCTGCACTAAATGCAACACACCAATAGCCATTGACTCAAGGTATTACTTGCAAACTTTGCACCGACTCACAGGCCACAAGCCCATTCCACAATACCAACTACTCCATAACAGCGAGTCTCTCCCTAATCACTTAAGCAAAGCCATTCATTTCATTGAATGCCTCTAGGAGGTATTAACCACTCTCAACAATGCCAAATTTGACAATGCTACGTTCTCTTATGTCCACGAATGCGTACACGCCTCTTCAAATGACTCCAAATACTATGGAACATAATATCTGAGGTCATCAGTCCCCTAGACTTAGAACTACTTAAACCTAACTAACCTAAGGACATCACACTCATCCATGCCCGAGATAGGATTCGAACCTGCGACCGTAGCAGCAGCGCGGTTCCGGACTAAAGCGCCTAGAACCGCTCGGCCACAGCGGCCGGGTTACACGCCTCTGATTCTTCTTGTGTTCTCCATTTCCAGCAGTTACATTCCCACCTACAAACACGTTAATCACAGCACACGACGTAAATGCCACAACATAAAAAACGTCTAGCGCATCTCCCGATTATGACTTATACAGTATATCTTAAACAATGCCCTTTCTCCTTACTGCGATTCCTTGTAACCGTGTACAGTATCATTCTCTTTACCGGTTGTTAGCAAGAGATTAAAGATCTCGTCCTTCCCAAAATGAACAAATTTCCTAGTGAAACTCTTTACACTGACCCTTTGCCCTAAACTTAGCCTTCAACAAGGTTTCTTAATAAATTCCTTTCAAACGAATTCACAAACTTCTCAGAAAATATAGCCCTCTTTTCCTATGGCCCACTTTACCTTCGATCCTAGTTTTTCTGTATATTATAGCGTCCTACAGCCTAAGTCCCTTACCACCCCAATAGCACATCAATTTTTGAATGGAACATAGTCTAGATTAATATTTCATTTTATACATGCCAGGTTTCGGCTCCCGAAGTCATTATCAACTGTGACTGCTAACCTGTTCAGGCAGAGAACGAGTGCAAAGCCGATAGTATATAAAATAAAAATGGAACTGTTATTCTAATTTTATTCAAGTCATTAACTCAGAGCCAGCTGCTTCGTCTGCGTAGACTGTGTAGTCTGAACAGGTTTTCCTTTAACTTTTTACTGGAATTCTTACGTCGTTCATAAATTGCAACACGATAATTAAGGCCATAGAAGCATGGTCTTTTCCAAATATACTTCTGACCAAAAAGCGACTCTGGTAACTGTAGTCTGAGGTTTTAGTTAATACTGCCTTTTGAGTTGCTATGGCGATATTTCCATAGCAACGTTCATCCCCTAACAAATTTCTTTATTTCGAACCAAGAAGTCAGGTACAATATTTAGTACATGTAACTTTAAAAATGTCTTAATACAACGAAATATTTTGTTAAAAATTTTCGTCTCCTATATCACTCCGTTAGAGGCTGAATTTCCAAAAATACTGAAAGACGCATCGTTTTTATTTCCAACCCGAAAGTCAAAAATCAGTTTTCATACACCTGGCGTTGAAAATACTTTATCAGTTCTCTGACAATGAATTATTAAAAAAAAAACATTCACCCACTATAACAGGCCATTAGTGGTTGACTTTCCAAAAATCTTGAAATATGTATTTCTTTTTTTTTATTAGTTTTTGACTGAGAAATCAACTACCAACTTTCATAGTTCAACCTTCACCATTGCCCTAATAGCACCATATGCCGAAATAGCCTTTCGTCCCCTATTAGCAATGGAAATTCGAACAATCCCTTCCTAAACGATGACGATAGTATAAGATCCACACCATCTCCAAATTTCAAGTTTCTAACCTGAGCAGTTTGGGCTGGGCGATGATGAGTCAATGAATCAATCACGCCCCCTTAATGGTTGAATTTCCCAAAACACTGAAACACTTATTATTTTATTTCCATCCGAGAAGCCAAATACCAGTTCTCATAGATTTATCTTTAAAAATGCTTTCACAATGAAATATTTTCATAAGACTTATAACTCCTGTTGCATCGCCTTAGGGACTGAATATTATAAAACAGAGGAGCACTTTTTTTTTATTTCTAACCTAGAAGCCAAGTACCAGTTTTAAGAGATTAAGCTTCAAAAATGTTTTCATAATGACATATTCCCATAAAAACTTTCATCCCCTATTCCATCACCTTAACGGCTGAATTTCCAAAAACACTGAAACATATATTGTTTTTATTTGTAATCAAGAAGTCAAATACAAATTTTCTTAGTATTAGCTAAAAAAGCATTCATAATGACATTTTTGATAAAATTTTCATCCCATTTATGAGCCTCTTAGGTGCTCAACTTCCAAAAACGCTGAAACATACGTTTTTTATTCCTGATCGAGAAGTCAAATACCAATTTTCATAATGAGATTTTCACTCTGCAGCGGAGTGTGCGCTGATATAAAACTTCCTGGCAGATTAAAACTGTGTGTCGGACCGAGACTCGAACTCGGGACCTTTGCCTATCGCGGGCAAGTGCTCTACCAACTGAGCACGTATGACGCTCCGTCCTCACAGCTTTACTTCGAGTCTTGGTCCGGCAAACAGTTTTAATCTGCCAGGAAGTTTCATATCAGCGCACACTCCGCTGCAGAGTGAAAACCTCATTCTGGAAACATCCCCCAGGCTGTGGCTAAGCCATGTCTCCGCAATATCCTTTCTTTCAGGAATGCTAGTTCTGCAAGGTTCGCAGGAGAGCTTCTGTAAAGTTTGGAAAGTAGGAGACGAGGTACTGGCAGAAGTAAAGCTGTGAGGACGGGGCGTGAGACGTGCTTGGGTAGCTCAGTGACACAAACCTCTGCAGCAAATGCAACCTCGTTGATAGTGTGCCTCATCGTTACACTTGTGGAGATCGGATTATCAACTGGAGGTGGACCAGGGAGAAAATTGCTCAAATAACAAGAACTTCAGCAAACAATGTACCGACTAACATTTTCTTCAGACCAGAGGAAAGTTACTACCCTCAGGCAAAAAATAACGCAGTGATTTGGTTAATGGGCAAATATACAAGTTATGTTTTTAACAATATTGGGAGCGATGAATATATTGAATACAAGATGTATATGGAAAATGAATTTGAGAAAATACTCAAATATCAGAATCACAATAAGAAATATGGTAACATGCTCCGAATTGTCTTCAACCGAATGGGTATAGGTTAGGAACTGGATTCCTAGTAGAGAGGGAATGGATTGGGTCACGGTCCCGACCCTAACCTCACCTGCAAGTCACACATGAAAAATAAATCAGCAGTACAGCAGATACAAGAATATGGCGAGAAACATCTGGTGTCTGATATAAAGGGAGATATTGAACTCCCTATAGATGCGTTTAGAAGGCCGGAACTGACAAAAATAACAAGGCAGTGAAATATTTTGCGATGTCGCTGTTCGGGACTGCTCTTCTGTCCACGTAATTTACCCTGGAAGGAACACACATCAAGGATTTACTGAATGATTAATTTGGGTCTGGGAAATGATGATGAGGAACCCCAGGCTGCAGAAGAAGAAAATGTGCATGCTGATCTGCCACCAGTTGAAGGTGACAGTGAAGGTGCTAAATTGTGATACTGCTAAAGACTCATTTTTTGAATG
Organism: Schistocerca piceifrons; assembly: GCF_021461385.2. Classification (NCBI taxonomy): domain Eukaryota; kingdom Metazoa; phylum Arthropoda; class Insecta; order Orthoptera; family Acrididae; genus Schistocerca; species Schistocerca piceifrons. The sequence goes on along the minus strand of NC_060142.1, from coordinate 512,540,740 downwards.
CTGTAATTTATGACTGCAATTATCTGTCACCTTATTTATGTCATTTCATTGTAGCCATTTTTGTTACTGTTTTTGGTGAATAAAAAAATAAATAAAAAAAAAGTTCGTACAGTACTTGCCCGTGAAAGGCGAGGGTCTCGAGTTCGAGTCTCGGTCCGGCACACAGTTTTAATCTGCCAAGAAGTATCACCAATTTTCATAGTTGTAGCTTTAAAAATGCTTCAGTGGTTCTTTAACGATGATTTTTTTTTTAAAAAAAAAGCTTTCATCCAATAGTTCACTCCCACAGGGATTAAATTCCATAATGCTGAAACACAAATACGTTTATATCTGAGCGGTAACCAAATACCAGTTGTCGTCGTTCTAGCTTCTGCCTAAATCTGCATAAATTCATCCTTTCTAACTGTCCATCCTCCGTAATAATAAACACCCATTTTCACATTTTACATCAGACTGCCAGTGAGAGTCAAGGATCTGCCCTAGCGCTTCACCGTTATCATCTATTTACGTGTCTCGTGCATGTACTCTTTAAGATGGTGGCGTCTCAATCTTCACCATCGTATAATCTTCCTTTCATTCCAACTGAGAGTTGGCACTACTCTCTTAGGATTTAAAGGTTGGCTACAGCGCGCATACACAAGCTCTGGAACCTAAGATATTGTTGTCGCGCTTCGCAGCGCACGAATTAACTAGTGGCAGTTTGGAAGCCGTTGTAGGAGCCCGTCTGCTGTGGTGCGCACGTGTGTTGGGCGAGGGGTCGTCGCCGAGCTGCCATACTGCCGTGTCCGCCAGCAGCGACACAGGATTTGGTATCGAGTTGATATTTTTTATAATTTGCAGGACACTTACTAATTTAAAGAAAAGGGTTTGTGTATGTGCGAAGCAGCAGACGGTAATTTTGATAATGATAGGAGTTGAATTCTTAAGGAAAACTATTGTTAGGCGAATAGAATAAGTATTGATTTTTGTCATTGATTTCTTTTGTAATTGTCAGGGAATTGTTTCACTATGTATTTCATTGAGAAGTATTTCAGTCTGTCTCAATAGTTTGATTAATTTGTAATATTGCTTTAATGCCACTGGAGGCAGATTTACATACGAAGCGATTGTTCAAAGAGTTTCCAGCGTTTTGTTAATTGAATGAGAAAGATTCGCTTTCAGAATATAGTTTTTTTAAAAAAGGAATTCCTTGTTTGGGTTATCATTTATCGAGTTTAGATTTGACTAAACCCTTTCTCTTGAACTACATGTAGTTGTAGTAAGCAGCAGCAGGCGCAGCAACAGCAGGAGCCGCCATACAGAACATGCATTGCACTCAGCATGAATAATAGTTTTTTTATGTTTTTGTTAAATGATGGAATGCAGCAGATCAAGCAGTGGCAGCAGAAAGACCAAGTAAGTTATCTGTTGCGCACAGGACTAATTAAAAAAAAAATAAAGTTCAGGCGATCTCTGTAACAGTAAAGTTAACAAGAGTACAAGCACGAGGTTTTCAGTAGAAAACACGAGATAAGAAGATAGAACTAGCGACTTTCACAACGATTCATTCGGTTCCTTCCCAACGTCATCACTACGAGCTGCAACGAGGGGAATCTCTCCATCAATCGTGGTGATACCCTTACAGTAAGTGTAAAGAAAAAAAAAAAAAAGAAATACACTTTATCTTACACGCCTAAACGACTACCTAACTGTCTACGACAATCCTAATCGCGTCACCGAGACATTAAAATCCTTAGGATCAACACTCAATGAAAAATTAACGTAAAATTGACACCTACTAACTATCAAACGGAAAACCCACAGACGCCTTTAGGTCTTCGTTTACAAAATGGTCACGAGAGCCTGCAATTACCTTTCTTTTCTTAAACCATTAGTAGGATATTGGCAGTGAAAGGAACCATTCGTTCATTTGAAATAATTCATTAAAAATGTTTCAAATACCAAACTTTAATTGGCCAATCAAACGCCAATTAAACATAATAACTGTAAAACACAAAACAACTATCCACTCACTAAATTGCTGCCCACTTTTACTTTCATTCCATCAAGTGTGACATCCATGGCACATTCCTTTAATTCAACATCTATGTTGAAAAAATACGAAGGAAAGCATCTATGAAAACGTGAGTGTGAGAGAAACGGTGTCAGTTGTGGACGTTATACTTCGTTGATCATCGTAAGAATAAACCTAATGTAAACAAATACGAACGCTGATTGGTCAGCAGCCGTAGCACACGTACACTGGTGTCGTTACGCTCTTGCGAATTGGATCCCACTTGTCTATTAAATATCTTATTACTATGCTACAGGAAATGAAACTTTACGATATCTCAATATATTAACAGTGATCAACGTTTCCCTTTATCATATTTTAGCTATGTAGTTTTGATTTCAAAAATCATGTACAGTCTCAGTCACGGTACTGTTGTCCTGCGGTTGTCACGCTCTCAATGCGTACTTTGATAATGGCTGACGCTGCCTCCTGCTCTCCGTAGTGGAACACATGCGTGGAACACATTTAAAAAGTGGCGAGAAACAGGTTGTTCAAAATGGTTCAAATGGCTCTGAGCAATATGGGACTTAACATCTGAGGTGATCAGTCCCCTAGACTTAGAACTACTTAAACTTAACCAACAGGAGATCATACACATCCATGCCCGAGGCAGCATTCGAACCAGCGACCGTAGCAGCTGCGCGGTTCCGGACTGAAGCGCCTAGAACCACTCAAACAGGTTGTTCCTAATGTTTTTCACAGATTTACAGAAAGAATCAGCTTTTAAATTTTCCTAGTAAGTGTAATTACTAACGTTAAGGGTGTGTTGAAAACCGTATCGCCGCGCGGGATTAGCCGAGCGGTCGTGGACGCTGCAGTCATGGACTGTGCGGCTGGTCCCGGCGGAGGATCGAGACCTCCCTCGGGCATGGGTGTGTGTGTGTGTGTGTGTGTTTGTCCTTAGGATACTATAGGTTAAGTAGTGTGTAAGCTTGGGACTGATGACCTTAGCAGTTAAGTTCCATACGATTTCACCCACATTTGAACATTTTAACAAAACCGTATGTATAGCTGAATCGGTAGCGTCGTAGAACGACGATTCAGTAAAACTCATAGATCAGTGGCACAAACCTTGCTTGGGTCTTCCTTTTTTTCGTTCATTTTGCAATATCTAAAACTTTTAAATGTAAAATTCATCAAATATATTCTAATTAACATGTATCTAATCATTATGTTAATAGAAAAATGCACGTCTTCTTGTTTGTAATAATGCACGCAAAATTACCGTACCACTGCAATATGAACCCAACAGAACAGAACTGATCTGGAGCCAAGTTAAAGGACCTGTCAAGAGAAATAAGAAGGCAATTAAGCTGCCAGACGTACTGGAATTAATGCACGAAGCTTCGTCACACGTCAGTGCCAAACGCTAGCGGTAGACAGAACGGAACGTCAAAAGAAAAAATAGTTTCGTACATTCTGTTGTTGATCGACTCGTTATCAGTGCAGCAGATCACAGTTCCAGTATTGAATTGTATTTCTCGGATTTGGATATAGAAGGCATTACCAGACGACTGCCTATAAATAATACGTTCAGTGGCTTCAATATTTAACCATGTGGCAAAATACCTGCAATATGCTTTAATGTCACACGCATCGTGCGCAGAAAAATTATCCTGTGTTTAAGTTAGAAATTTTCATCACTCTTGTCTTTAATGACGAAGCTATGTTAGCTAAGCACGGGAGCATGTTGTGCTTTCCGTGTGGCCCCCTAAGAAGCGTGCGGTATTAGCGTTTTGCCGAATATTATTTCATTGTTTTTAAAAATTAAATGATATTGGAAGGTATACTGTTTCTCCACTCGTCCCTTTTTGCTTGTTCACTCCAATTGCTCCCATCACTGCAGGTTAAATGGTTCAAATGTCTTTGAGCGCTATGGGACTAAACATCTGAGGTCATCAGTCTCCTAGAACTTAGAACTACTTAAAACTAACTAACCTAAGGACATCACACACATCCATGCCCGAGGCAGGATTCGAACCGGAGACCGTAGCGGCCGCGCGGTTCCAGGCTGTAGCGCCTAGAACCGCTCGGCCACTCCGGCCGGCACTGCAGGTTAGTTGGACCAGCTGGCTGCCTTTGCTGTCAAAGTTAAATGCGCCGCTAATGCTGTTGTCCCGCATTATCAAATGGTTCAAATGGCTCTGAGCACTATGGGACTCAACATCTGTGGTCATCAGTCCCCTAGAACTTAGAACTACTTAAACCTAACTACCCTAAGGACATCACACACATCCATGCCCGAGGCAGGATTCGAACCTGCGACCGTAGCAGTCGCGCGGTACCGGACGCAGCGCCTAGAACCGCTAGACCACCGCGGCCGGCCCCGCATTATCGCTCAGTCGATGTGTACTCAACGCATAGCATAAAACTTTACTATCGTAAAGTACAGTGGCTGTACTCGACACAGCTTGGCCTCCGCTCCACGTGCTCGAAATCCAGTGAGATTCTAAATCACGTTTATTTTTATGATGAACACAGTACAGGCTCAGGGATACCACGGTTCCCGAAAGTCTGGTGCCAAGGTGTGTCCGCTGTTTTCGGCGTTATATGGCCGCGTCTTGCCACTATGGGAGGTGCTTACTCTGGGCTTATGCACAGTCACATTCGGGGGTGATTCCTTTATGTCACCTTCGGTGAATTTGTGTAATGAGCTAGGTGGCATGCGTGCCGCTCAACGAAGAAATTTGGACGGTGAAGCTACAAAGCCGCGAGAGTGTCACTGTTTGGAAGAACAGTACGTCATACGCCCTCAGAATCTCTCATACGACAACGACAGCCACCGCTGCGTCTCATCATAGCCTTGCCTTGCTGCGTCTTCCTTCCTCCAAACTCTCGTCAGGCTCTTAACATATTATTCCTTGGGGTGACTATTGTGGAAGAGCAAACCACTTTTTGCGTGAGTACTGCATACTACAGGATGTTTCAGCTTATAAATTACATTCATCCTCTTTGTAAAACTGTACAGTGATTTTACTGTAGTCCTACCTCGATAATCTTAACAATTTGCGCATATTGCTGACAGATTCGTTGTCACGCTCATCCTAACTCGCCACTCATAGCGAAAGAAAATCGAGAGATGTAAAAGTACTTTACAGAGTATAGTGATAGAACCCTTATTGTTTACAATATAGGCCTATATAAATGATCTAATAGACAGCGTCGGAAGCTCTTTAAGAGTGTTCGCAGATGATACGGTTGTCTATAAGAATGTAAAAACGCCAGAAGACAGTGCGGATTTGCAGAATGATCTATAGAGCATTGATGAGTGGAACAGGCTCTGGCAGTTGGCCCTGAACTTATCTAAATGTAACATATTGCGCATACATAGCGAAAGAAATCCACCATTGTTCAACTACACCGTTAATGATAAACTACTGGGAACAGCATCTACCGTAAAATGTGTAGGGTAAGTATCGGGAGCGACCTTAAGTAGAATGACCACATAAAACAAGTATAAGGAAAAGCAGATGACAGACAGATTCATACGAAGAACCTTAAGGAACCGTAGTTCAACCACGAAAGAAGTAACTTACAAGGCGCTTTTCCGACACATTCTTGAGTATCATCTATCCGTCTTGGACCATTACCAGGTACGACTGATAGAAGAGAAAGAGAAGATCCAATGAAGAGCGGCGCGTTTCGTCACACGATCGTTTGGTCGGCGAGAGAGCGTTACAGAGTACTCGATAAATTCCAGTGGCAGAGGTTACAAGAGAGGTGTTGTGTATCATGGACAGGTTTCCTACTTACATTTCGAGAGAGTACTTTACGTGAAGAGTAGGGCAACGTATTACTTCCTCCCACGTTCATCTCGCGTAATGACCACGACGAGAAAATTCGAGATATTAGAGCTAATGCAGAATTCATTCTTCCCTCGCACCACTCGAGTGGAACAGTGAAGGGATGATCGTTGGCGATACCAGAAGTACCCTCCGTGAGAGAATATCTCTTGGTTTGTGGAGAATTGGCGTAGATGTAGATACGATGGGTTAGTTGACTACTTACATTCATTCTTCATTAAAACAACTATTGGAAAATCACGTTCACTCCTTATTTGAACAATTTAACTATCTTTACTAACATTCACATACGTCCCCGCTGCACATGACAAATAACATAAGCCTTTATTTAAGTACAGAACCATAAACTTTAATTAAAATCAGGAATTATTAATGAAATATCCGTTGCACAAATCTAGAAATAACGCTCCGGCCACATATGCTCAATAAAACAGATGGCAGGTACGAAGCAATTAAACATAAACAACGTCATCAACACATATCGAAAAATATCGTCACAAAATTTTAAAGAAAACGTAAACTTAATTTAAATTAAGGAGTCTACCCAAATATGTCACGAAATCGAGGCAGTTAACTATATTGGAGTGCACAAGAAAGAATGTGAATAAAACAAGTAAGAATTAACCTAAGACATTTTAAAGTTACGGAATACGTATTCTATGGTCTCTACAGGGAGAATCATCAAATATGAAATAAATACCGTATATTACGGACTGTAAGACTCATTTTTTTTCTTCGCAAATTTGCCTCTAAAATTCAGATGCAGCTTATACTTGAAAATAACATAAAAATGTCCAGTGTTTGATTTAAAATTCCCACCACACTTAAGAATGGCCGTACTTTCGATGGATGCCGCGATGAACCTATCTCTATCCGACAACACTGGATTCAACTAGCAGCAGCAATGCACCGATGCGACGAACATGAGTTGTGGGGATTCGCATACTTTCTGTCTCCCTCCCGCCCCGCCACCACAAACCCAGAACACTGTCTAGCCTACAATTCGTCATTGCGGACTACGGTGCCAGTGAACTTGAAATGAAAGTGATTTGTGTTATCGATATCAGTACAGTATTTTTGTTAGTAGTCAGTTTCGTAACGGAAAAAAATAAACGCTCTGGATGGCAGTGAAAACCATCTTATACATGCAGAGCACAACGATGATGACGAAGAGGAAGAAGAAGAGAGTTCAGATGACGATTTACGGGGATTTTGAAGGCCAGATCGGTTTTATAAACAAAGTTTTTTTTTAGTATGGCTTTTCACTCTTATAATAAAAATGGTAAAAATGTTATATTTTTTAAAAATTTGCTTAAAAATTAATGTGCATCTTATAGTCTGTAGTATTTTATAGCCCATAAAATACGGTATAAAAGCTTCAAATTTAATACATAAGTTACACAAGGATAAAACAGTGACGGTTTTGCAAAAATGCGCCACCATATTGGCAGTAGCACCATGGATTACAATTACAAAGCATATAATACACATATACAAGCCAGTGTCACTGTCATTTATCAAGGCCTAAAGGTCGACCCTGAAATGTGAAACAGCACACATTATGTGTCACAAAGTTGAGGTTTCTCTTAGTTCATCACTCTCACTTGGTTTATCACATTACACTCAGTCTATGCAAGACGACGACTCTGCCACTGTTAACTGGGCTAATTTAACTTTCGGTGTGTGGCAATGTCACGGGGTTCGAAGCGATCTTGGGCAGACTGGGATCGGTTCAAAGTTTCTCTATACTACTCTTGCCGGAGATCACCGCCTAGTCATTCACGAACTAGTTCTCACCTTTCAGGCTGCTACAACTCCATACAAGGAGCTCAAGCCAGTAACTATGTGTCCAGCAATATTTACGTGCTCTGGTATGTCCATTTTTACGACGTCTACTGAATGTGTAAACGTGCCAACAGTACTACGGGTTTCATGAACAGCTCAAATAGAGTATCTCTTCAGTTTCTCGCAAAGTATACCTCTATCCTAAAATGCCTAATCCTAAAATGCTTAACATTGTTAATAGCAGTGGATTTGGGCGGCAAGCAGCCCAAATCAAGTATTGGTGCGGCTAGCTGTTCTCGTCATGTGTTACACTGAAGCGCCAAAGAAACTGGTATAGATATGAGTATTAAATAAAGGGATATGTAAAAGGTAGAACACGGCGTGTATAAAACAACCATTTGCTCGCGCAGTTGTTAGATCGGTTACTGCTGCTACAGTCGACAGGTTAAGAAACAGAAGTCCTTGGCCCCATCACTCGATCCATCGACCTTTCAGTTTTCACGCATGCACTAGTCCAACAGGCCCAATTCAGATTCTGCTCAAGCTTCGTTGCCGCCAGCAGTTGTGGCCGCTGTACTAGTAAATGGCAATGCCACCGTTTCCAAAGCAGCGATGGAGTTTAGCCATTTCCCACTAAACATTTATAAATTGCATACACGAACTTGTCGTTCTTGGGGCGAGAACACGTAACGAGAGCGTGCGCGCTCGTACGTGTACTCAAAGAGAGAGGAACAAGTCTCTCCTCAGTACTTCACTGGGAGAGCACCTCTGTTAAAAGCGAATCGAAGTGCGACTCTATATTGAGTCCTTGTGATTAAGCATTGTTCACTGTGTTGGCTGTCACACTTATTGTGCGGTGTGAACGGACAGAGTCATAGTTAAACGCCTGCGAGCGAATTTTTGAGTGACATCACGGTGGACTGGTTATCTGACCGGTGTACCACGCCAATAGTTAGACTAGGGGCGAAGAGGAGTCCTTGACTTCATCAAAGCATAGGGAGAGTTTGTTTGGCGAAGGTCAATCCAGATAGAACGAGAGTTATCTTATTTGTCAGCAGCGAGCAGCGCAGACAGCAGTCATCGCAGCTTATGGTATTGTGCACTACAGCTATTGCGACCCCCATATTTCCTCCACAACAGTACTCTTCACTGCATTTCACACGCAACTGCCTCAACCGTACCTAGCAACATTCTAATGGATAATTATTCAAGTTGAGTAGGCGCAGCTCTCAGCCATTCTGCCAAGTCAACGACCATCTTAAACTTTGTATAGAAATTTCATTAGCGAATCCTATCCTTCAGAGGTAACGTCACATTTGGAAAATAAACAGGATATAACTTGTTCAGTTCATAGCTAAAAGAGCCATTGTGATTTCTCAGAATTTTTGCGAAATAAATAATAATTTTCGTTAGTTTCATGTTTTTGTTACACTACCTAGCACTACTGCAGTACCCAAGTATCCCACTAGTTACGTAAGAAATTTTGTGAATTTTTGTCTCATTTCATTACAGAAGACGACTCCAGAAGATATTTATTGCTGAAAGTTTTTCAGGCATTTCTCTTCAGAACGTTAGGAGCGTCTGTCTGACTTCTGTAGTAGTGTGGGGGGTGGAAATTGCATCTTGCAGGAGCCACAGGGTAAAGGGTACAACTCAGATTAATCCGTTGTGCAGAATGACAGAACAGATCAGTCCCACACTACAACATGTACTCAAAGAGCGAGGAACAAGTCTCTCCTCAGTACTTCACTGGGAGAGCACCTCTGTCAATTGTAACACGGAAAGTATTGGACGCTAATAATATGCTAATTTATGTATGTTACCTCTTAATAATGAGAATGATGCATATGTTACCGGAGGTGCAGCCTGACAATGTTGTTATTGGCTCTTGAGCAAAAAAATTTAATGATCAGTGTTTATAGTAAATATCCTCTCACATGTTACACCTCAGTAGCTTAGTTTCCACTTGTCACCTTTACATATTCACAGATGACTGTACGTTGATTAAAAATTGTCTGGTAAGCATCATCTCCTTAGTCTATGAAGAGTATTAGGGTTGTCTAGGTTCGTGTGTACAGAAGGAAGAAACTTTCAGTTTATTGTATCACATGGGCAGCAAAGATATCAGTTGTCCTCATGCAGCCTATACGTAGACATCATGGTATTACCAACAAGGTCTGTCTGAGAGGGTTTTGCATGTGTTTGTTGTTTTCACCTTAGCAGACAGCTGAATGGCTGATACATCAACTCTGCAGACGGCTACTCCAAGAGTCTTCTCTAGAGGTTTATGCTAGGCTGGGGAATTGCAGCCTGCTGTTGTGAACACGTGGAGTGTGAGTGGCATCTTCACCATGCGGTCCCGATCGGTGAGCACGCCGCGCGTCCTTCAGTGGCTGGCTGAGTGAAGGTGGCCCTATGTCGCATGCCTTAAGTCACACCGGCGGAACACCAAAGTGCTGCTCGGCCCCTCCAGTGTAGCGAAAGTAAACAGGACCATCCAGCTCAGGTTCATGCACAGCGGGACCATGAACCGTTCCTAAGCAGTGACAAGCCCGAACGAGGACATTCACTCACGTCTCGCCTCCAGGTGCATTCTCTACTACTAGTGTGACAACAGAAGTGTAACAAATGACATACTCCTACAATTACATTTACATCAATCGCAAAACAACTAATCCTGAACTCAGAATTATTTAACTGTGTCAATACATTCATGGTTCAACTAACATAAAATTGCTAATGACGCTACTTAACAAATTTAAACTTTTTCTGTATCTGGTTTGTAAATGAGTGCATTTATCTAATTTTGAGATGCTGTTTACACTAGTAAAATCAGTTTTTCTCTGTGACGACACAATTCCTAGATACACAACAGAATAAAACATGGTAACAGCGAAAATTGACACTATTAAGTCAAACAAAAATACACATTCAGAAAGTTTGATATCAATACCATTTTGTATGCATATATGGGTTTGATGCCAATAAAAGGTCCAAATTAGTTCAGAAAATATTTTCACCTCAATAGTATTTGGTTTTTGAAAAATGCGACGACGGAGCTCTTCTTTCGTTTGCTGTTTCATCACTCTCACTAACAAGACGCCAGCAGTAGTCACCCATCATAGAAGGGTTCCAAAGGCCTTGGTAACGCTGTTCCATGGTAAGAAGGTCTTGGTGAAAGGGTTCACCATGCTCATCGCTTATGGCTCCCAAATTTTCCGGAAGGAAATCAAGGTGAGAATGTAAAAATTGAATTTTCAGCGACATTCTACACCTCATGTTCTTATAGTTGTCCAATACGTCATTCACAATGGTAACATAGTTTTAGTCTTTTCTGTTACCCAAAAAGCCCTTCACAATTGCTTTAAAAGAAGACCAAGCATCTAATTCGATATCTGTGGGTTTGGTATCAAAGGTTGGATCTTTCTCCAATTTTCTTATTTGTGGTCCAACAAATATACCGTCTTTCAGCTTTGCCTCGCTTAATTTAGGAAACTTTTCTTTTAAGTGATCGAAGGCCTCACTTTTATCCAGAGCTTTTAAAAAGTTCTTTATATGGCCCAACTTGATATGAAGGGGAGGCAAAATGATATTATCGGGCTCAACCAATGGGGTATTGTTCACATTTACGTTTCCAGGAACATGTGAATTCCTTATGGGCTATTCCTTGACAGTATAGTGATTCTTGGTGTCAAAGGCACAAAAAGCAGCAGTAATTTCGTGAATCCAGCCTACAAACCTGTAAAGAGTGCAACAACTTTTAAATCACAGCAAAGCTGCCATTCATGATCCTTATATTTGATTGCCTCTAGCAGCAAAGCCATGGTTTCATAAATTTCTTTCATGTCTACTGCCTAAGCCAAAGATTCCGATGGAAATGCGTTGTTATTATGCAGTAGTACTGCTTTCATGCTGGTTTTGCTGGAGTCAATAAATAGTCGCCACTCCTGTGGATATGTTGTACACACAGCTGAATCATCAGATCATTGATCTCTCTACATACACACATTGAAATATTGAGCGAAGGAGGCACCTCTTGATCTGAAACAGGAAATTTTTTTCCCTGGAGCTAGAAGGTTCCGTAGTCGCAGTCTGAATAATGTCCATTAGGCTCACACCACACCATCGGAACAGCGAATGGCGTGGCTCGACGTTTTCCTTTCAACCACTCTGTTAAGGTTGTAGTACAGGCTATGCAGGCAATACGAGGTGCAAAATTTTTATCTTGATCACCAGCAGGACAGTCAAAATACAATTTCTTAGTGTAAGTTATAAACATAAAAAGTTTGCACTATCTTTCACAGAAAACACTCACTGAGGATCTCTTTCAAGCCACTGGATTACCATACCAACCATTTACTGACGATTTGTAGATCTTCTAGCTCTCCTCTGCAAATTAAAAACAGTTAAACATAAAAACAAAAGAACGGCAAAAAGCGAAATACTGAATACGAAACATAAAAAACCTTTAAAAACCCAAAAATGGTACGTGCTAGAACATTTTGAAAGGTATATTCGGATTCTGCACACCAAAATACATACTTGATGATGTATCACATCACAGATGCAAAATGGCTGTTGACTAGTGTACCATTTGCAAGATTAAAGCTGGTTTGTTAACATTTTCTTAATGACATTTACCGTGTAGTGTAGTTGATCTTCTCTCTCGAATTATGAGTGTATTTGTCTTGTTACCTTTTTCGTCTCCGTCGGATAAAAACGCTTCTTTATGTGACGAGAGGAAATAACGACAGAACAAACTCTAACTCTATGTCAGGTCAGCTGCCTGTACCAGGATGCTGTAATCTAACAGGGCCGTGTGGATCGAGCGCTTGGCAAATATATTTTTGTGTATCTGAAAATATGACGTCCAAACGCACAGTCCACACCTGTCAAACTCATCTGATTTAGTCACATGACAGCTAAGTGCACGCTACACACCAGCCTTTGAAACCGGAATACGAAAGTACTAGGAAAATACTCGTACACTGCAGCACCAAAGAAAATGATACAGGGTTGAGTATTCAAATACAGGGATATGTTAACAGGCAGAATGCGGCGGTGCACTCTGCAATACCTACACTAATGGCCATTAAAATTGCTACACCACGAAGATGACGTGCTACAGACGCGAAATTTAACCGATAGAAAGAAGATGCTGTGATATGCAAATGATTAGCTTTTCAGAGCATTCACACAAGGTTGGCGCCGGTGGCGACCCTACAACGTGCTGACATGAGGAAAGTTTCAACCGATTTCTCATACACAAACAGCAGTTGACCGGCGTTCTCTGGTGAAACGTTGTTGTGCTGCCTCGTGTAAGGAGGATAAATGCGTACCATCACGTTTCCGACTTTGATAAAGGTCGGATTGTAGCCTATCGCGATTGCGGTTTATCGTATCGCGACATTGCTGCTCGCGTTAGTCGAGATCCAATGACTGTTTGCAGAATATGGAATCGGTGGGTTCAGGATGGTAATACGGAATGCCGTGCTGGACCCCAACGGCCTCGTATCACTAGCAGTCTAGATGACAGCATGGCTATAACGGATCGTGCAGCTACGTCTCGATCCATGAGTCAACCGATGGAGACGTCTGCAAGACAACAACCAGCTGCACGAACAGTTCGACGACGTTTGCAGCACCATGGACTGTCAGCTCGGAGACCATGGCTGCGGATACCTTTGACGCTGCATCACAGACAGGAGCGCCTGCGACGGTGTACTCAACGACGAACCTGGGTGCACGAATGGCAAAACGTCATTTTTTCGGATGAACCCAGGTACTGCTTACAGCGTCACGATGGTCGCATCCGTGTTTGGCGACATGGCGGTGAACGCTCATTGGAAGCGTGTATTCGTCATCGCCATACTGGCGTATCACCCGGCGTGATGGTATGGGGTGTCATTGGTTACACGTCTCGGTCACCTCTTGTTCGCATTGACGGCACTTTGAACAGTGGACGTTACATTTCAGATGTGTTACGACCCGTGGCTCTACCCTTCATTCGATCCCTGTGAAACCCTACATTTCAGCAGGATAATGCACGACCGCATGTTGCAGGTCCTGTACGGGTCTTTCTGGATACAGAAAATGTTCGACCACTGCCCTGGCCAGCACATTCTCCAGATCTCTCACCAACTGAACGCGTCTGGTCAATGGTGGCCGAGCAACTGGCTCGTCACAATACGCCAGTCACTACTCTTGATGAACTGTGGTATTGTGTTGAAGCTGCATCGACAGCTGTGCCTGTACACGCCATCCAAGCTCTGTTTTACTCAATACCCAGGCGTATCAAGGCCGTTATTACGGCCAGAGGTGGTTGTTCTAGGTACCGATTTCTCTGATTTATCATCTGCATTTTTTCTTGGTGTAGCAATTTTAGTGGCCAGTAGTGTATATAAGACAACAAGTTTCTGGTGCAGTTCTAGATAGGTTACTGCTGCTAGAATGGCAGGTTATCTAGATTTAAGTGAGTCTGAACATGCTGTTGCAGTCCACGCACGAGCGATGGAACACAGCATCTCCGAGTTAGCGATGAAGTGGAGATTTTCCCGTACGACCATTTTGAGCGCATACGGTGAATATTAGGAATCCGGAAAAACATCAGATCTCCGACATCGCTGCGGCCGGATAAAGATCCTGCAAGAAGGGACCAACGACGACTGAAGAGAATCGTTCATCGAGACAGAAGTGCAACCCTTCCGCAGATTGCTGCAGATTTCAGTGCTGGGCCATCAACAAGTGTCAGCGAGCGAACCATTCAAAGAAACATCATCGATATGGGCTTTCGGAGCCGAAGGCCCAGTCATGTACCCCCAATGACTGGACGAGACAAAGCTTTACGCCTCACCTGGGCCCGTTACCTCCGACATTGGACTATTGATGACTGGAAACATGTTGCCTCGTCAGACTAGTCTCACTTCAAATTATGTCGAGCATATGAACGTGTATAGATTTGGAGGCAGCCTCATGAATCCATGTGCCATGCATGTAAGCAGGGGTCCGTTCAAGCTGGCAGAGGCTCTGTAATGATGTGGAGCGTGTGCAATTGGAGTGATGTGTGACCCCTGATACGTCTAGATAGGACTCTGACAGGTCACAAGTGTGTAAGCGTCCTGTCTCATCACCTGCATCCTTTCATCTCCACTGTGCATTCCGATGGACTTCAGCACTTCCGGAAGGACAATGCGACACTCCACTCGTCCAGAAATGCTACAGAGTTGCTCCAGGAACACACTTCTGAATTTAAACACTTCCGCTGGCCACGTAACTCCTCAGACGTGAACATTATTCAGCATATCTGGGATGCCTTGCAACGTGCTGTTCAGAAGAGATCTCCACCCTCTCGCACTCTTTCACATTATGGAGAGCGTTGCTGGATTCATGGTGTCAGTTACCTTCAGCACTACCTCAGACATTAGTAGCGTCCATGTCATGTCGTGCTGAGGCACTTCAGCGTTGTGGGAGTGGTTACATTCCTAAATAAACCACAGCAAAATCCGGTAATACCTGATATATTGTCGAGAGTCAGTGTCTTCCGGTTTTGTATGTGTACATTCGTTACAGCAATGGCATGAAGTACCAGCTGTTTCGATAAGAATTCACAATGCACTCGCTAACCTAACTTTTGCAAAAAAATGGTTCAAATGAATCTGAGCACTATGGGACTTAACATCTCAGGTCATCAGTCCCCTAGAACTTAGAACTACTTAAACCTAACTAACCTAAGGACATCACACACACCCATGCCCGAGGCAGGATTCGAACCTGCGACCGTAGCGGTCGCGCGGTTCCAGACTGAAGCGCCTAGAAGCGCTCGGCCACCAGCGGCCGGCCATAACTTTTGCCTCTCGGCCCCAAACTACCGATACGCAAGACAAGTTACTTGCACCAGCAGACACAGTAATAATCTTCCACCATTCTAATCTGAAACTATACATGCCACGTGGGTCTTGACACCACACACCGTAGGGATAGTTTTGGAAATGCTATTACTTTCTCAACGGACACAAAAAGAGTAAACTCTGTCCCTCTCGCAATCAAATGCTCATCAGCGACGGCAGTTTCGCAACAATGAGACAGTACACAGCGGAACAGCAAAGCCAACAAACTAACTGACTTGCATGTTAGCAATGGCGTCGTGATTGGAAAAGGCTTCGTCACTGTCTGGCATCATCAAAATCTCTGAGTGTGTCATGAATTCAAAAACACTTATAATCACCAATCAAATTCACTTCATAGAAGACTTGCCTTTCGACAAGTTCATTTATATAATATGTACGAAAGCAAAGCGTATTTTTCCCTAACTACAGAACCACCTCGCGATACCTCCGCTCACTTCAGAACCCAGCCGCCTTCTCCGGAACGACGGCGCGGCCTCCACCTTGCTGCCCTACCAAGGAGAAAATGACGTCACGCTACCATATTTAATATTTGCGAATGTTTTTGATATTCGAATACTTTCCATCGATACCTCGGAGTGAGTCCTTGCCGCACGGTATCTGCCGGAATTTTACCTCTCTTCTGACTAACTGGTAATATTATGAGGCTGTACTTCTTCTCTGATTTTTTATGTTACTGTGGTCTCGTCCAAAGATTCTGAAAGAAAGGGTATCTGGTGCTGCAAACTATCCAATATTTTTGGTCTACGACACTCTTCGTATCCGTCCGCCAGCCTTCGAAACTTATAGGAGTGTGGCTTCACCAGCACACTGTTGACTTGCGTTTATTGGCCAACTTTGCCCCTGCGGGGGCACTGGTGGAGTCCGTAAACTTCTGGCATACCTGAATTATGATTGACCAGCAGAATGAAAACTTAAATAATTCTTGAGCTGTTGTTCGTGTTACATTGCGGTTCTCATCACCGGTATTCCAATAAAATTCTCCATCAGCTGGATATGATATTATTTCCTCGTGTCTTCTTTAGTTATTTTAATTCACCCAGTCTTGGATGAGGAGTGAAATAAGTATGAACCGTGGACTTCTATACTACTGCCACATCTTAACGACTTGTTACGGAACACTCGTTACTCTATAACATACTGGAAAACTCAAACAACATCGCGACAACACTCATCACCACATTACTGTACAAAATCTCTTTCATAAGTTTCTTTAGTTCTTAAACATTTCATCCTTACCACCTTCTTATCTTAGGTTGAACTGCTTACCACATACTCACTTTCTGGAGTGTATCTTTGTATGTCCACACACTTTTTTGATTGGAATACACATGCTCCCTTGTCATGTCTAAAACCTCTGGATTTCGCACTTAATTTTCCTTTTCTTCATTGCTGAACGAAGTAACTCCATCACGCAGATACTCTCCAACAGCACAATCGAAATATTCATAATCACGCCCAATATAAATTCATCACTACGCCACTGACTTAGTATATTTCTCACAGTGAGCTCCATTAATACCTTCCTCCCACTACTCAATCCACATGGCTTCAAAAGCGTCATCAATGATCCATCTTCTCATTTATAAAAAAACAGTCAGTATCTCACACACACATCATTATCATCATATTGAGTACTCTCTACCAATTTCTAGGCTAACATTTCATTTTCTGGTGTCGGCCACACGGTATCTAAAGATTAATCTAACTAGGATCGAAATTATTTCCCATACAAAAATTATCTTTCAACGAATCCTACAACAGCTACTAAAAGGATATGATTACACACATCTTATACAGATTCATTCGCTCATTACTACAGACAATGAGACAGGTTGGTGCGTTCCTGAACAATTATACCACTCTTACTTCTCGAATTTGCTAATGTTCGTGGTATGATGCTTCCCTTAACAGTGTCTCAGGTCCGAAAAAATATCATGTATTACTTTTCTTACCGAGCAAGGTCAACAATAGATGCTATGGAATGTATTGTACCAATATTTACGCTTGCTCCTTAACCTCAAAAGTACCTTGTTCTTGAGAGAAAATTTGATCACCCGACTCGATTCTTGCGATCAGAATTTGTCTCATTAACTCATCATCTCCTCCCTTACATTCACTGAAACTGGTGAAATACATTCGTTTCCTATTCGGTTTAACATTAATGCTTGCTCATCTCACAAAAGCGTCCTAATATAAAGAGCAAGTACATATACCCAAAAAGCACTGCGTAATCCGTGCCAGAGCACTACAGATATGCAATGTATATGTACTCCGATTCTTTCTCAAATAGATTATCCTGAGGGTCATCCTCACTATCACTATGCTGCTCCTCATAGCAAATGTTCCTTCTCCTCTGCTACTCCATAAATAGCAGCGCCAGACTTTCTTCACTTATTCTCACCATGAATCTTTCCTTTCGATCTTTTGTCATGTTCTGATTGCTATCAGAATCGTAGGTTCAGTCTGCTCATCACACTCAAATGCGTTCAGTAAGTCATCAACATATTCCCTCAGATTGTGGATATCAAATATTGGATTGCTGTTTTCAAGGACGTTGCACCCCACTCACTTGCTGATGACCAAGTCTTTCCACACTTTACTATCATCTTCATACTCGCCATTGTACTCTCTCTCATTCTCTTAGTTTACTGAATTCATTTCATTTCCGCCACAGAGACCAGTCATTGCCCAATGCACAAATTTCTATCCTTCTTGGATTCTACTTCACAATCTCTCCACCGTCGATCCTCATGACTTCCATTACCCATGGGGGCAAATGACACAAATTTTAAGCTCATCTTGGCCCCTAACATCATCGTTTGTGTCCTAGAGTCCTAATCTACCCAGTCTTCCGTCTCCTAGCTCCTTTATATTGCGTTTAAATTTTAATTTGATCTTTGGATCATTCATCCACACCACAGCAAGCCTTTGCTTGTGGCGCAAGACTATTTTTACTGCTTTAGGAAACCGAGTCTTAAGATTACTTTGATTGTAAGATTCTCATCAATTAAAAAGTTCGCTCTGAAAATCTATGACTGGCATTCAAAATCAGCTCTAAGTTGTTCCTTTACTTCATCACGTTTGCTGCTCACAGCTTCATGCAATTTCATTCCATGCATTTTAAGCACTGGCCACCACTTTTCCTTTTTACGTGCTTAATATATTTATTTATCAAACACCGAAACCTTACTCTCTGAGTCTAATACAGATGTCACTACGCTACCTCTCACATTCACATTAGTTATCAGATAGGCAGTACTCTCCTTTTTATCCTCTTCCTTGTGATAACGTTTTCAAGTTTACCACAGTCAATAAGCAAGGCTCTAGATGCTTCCCGTGGGCAATTCTGGAGCTACTGCCACTAGTCAGGTTCTCAACCTGTCATTCTGTTCATCGATCCAGTGGTTATGTTTGGGAATGGGGTTGCGGGTCTCTACAACCTCTACTCTTCTTCAAAATTGCCCATTGTCATTTTTTCTACTGCAATTCTGCTCGTCCAAACTATAATGTGACTTCCAGTGGCCTCCCAGCATCTACCTATGGAATCCAGTACCATTTCGACTCAGTGGATGCCTGGCATTCCAGTTGTGATTGCTTGGTTCTTGTTTCTTTGACGGAAAATTATTTTTTTCAGAATGCACAGGTTCTCAAGCCTCTGCACTGTTGTCACCACATAGTTGTAAATCTAGAAACGTTATTTCATCCTACATTCTTCTTCCCACTATTGCGACTTCATGCTGGGGTTGATATTGGAACTCTGTCAGACAAATTCGTTTCAGCTGCGCCAGATCATATGGTGCGTTCCAGAACTGATTACGACTGACCATTTCCTTCAAATGTTGTATTTGGTTCTTGTTCCTCGAATTTTCCTGATGGAGACACATCATCAGTATCCGCAGTTTTACTTTAATGCACCCCTGAAATCATTGTACATTTTGCGGTCTATCAAAATCAATTGTATGCTCCCTGTAGTTTGTTCATGGAGATATGAGCAAACGAAGTTATTCTTCATTGCAGAAGACTGAGACATTGGTAGCGGCACTCGAAATCGACTGCTCCAGATTTTTGGATGGAGGTTGTTTGATGTGTCTGACAAGAACGAATATTTTTGGATTGTGGATCTCATCTTCATCAAAGTTAAGGTAACTTATCTAAACATGGGCAGATGACTGAACTTGCGTGCTTCTAATGCGAGGAAGTCTGTCAGACAGATTTCGCAATTCCGCATCATCTCATCTCTTTTTCTACCTCGCTCATGCTCGATTCTGCCTCTTTCGCATCGCCACGGAAGTACTACTGCGATCTCGTTGCAGCTGAAGCAGTGCTGGGGTCGATACTCGAACTCTGGCAGACAAATTCGTTTCAGCTCCGCCAGTTAATATCAGTCAGTATTTCTTTAAAATGTTGTAAACCTTTCATCTGCTAATGATCTCTTGTCTTGATTGGAATGGTTCGATGAGAATGTGCACAGCAATACAACGATTGCCGCCTTCTACCATAGCTCTTAGTGCTTCTACTTGCTCAGTCACCTTGCTGGCCTCCGTTACCTCATATTGTGGTGATTTCTTGTAATACGAACATTCCCTGCCGAAGTTGTTCACTAACTTGTCAATCATTGTTTTTTATTTATGCAGGCACAAATGAACTGATTCAAGATTCGTTCGCAGCTCTGTGATATCTTGTCTTCCGTGATCCTTCGTTTTTTTTTTTCTCCCTTGTTCTTCTTATCTCTTTGCTCCATAGAACAAAGTTTATTGCCCTTGTTACAACTCGTCCTTTATTAATCCTACCAGTAATTTCATCATTGCTTGGGATCTGTTTATTAAATTTTGCCGTTTCCATACCTACAATTACACTGCAGCTGCTTCTCCATATAACTCCAAATCATTTACTTTTTCCGTTCCAACAGCCATGTACTCACTGTTCTTCATCTTCAGACCAGCCCTATTGTATTCCTGTTTAAGCTTTCTTATACATAGCCAATATTATACAACCGGTGTCCATAATTCTCTGGTTTATACGACACTATCCCTTCGTTCATGAAGCGACTAAGCATGCCGCAGAATACCGACACTTGCTGAGTAAATAAATTAACTGCGAAACAGACGACTGCAGATGTTTCCATTTTCATTTCATATTGAACAAATGAAGTCTTTGTAGCCCTCTGTTACAAGGGTTGACAAACAAAGACTTCTCATTTTCGTTATCGTGTATAACTGCTACAGTCACATACACACGGTCAACCTTTCTGATCCTATACACTGAATGCGGAAGAGGACGGCGTAATTGAGCTCTGACACCGCACTTTATCTCTGTCACAAGTTTTCCGTGGTACGGCCGAATCTGCCAAACAAATGATTTTTTTCTTCTAATGTAGAAAATTTCGGGTATTAGTCAGACATTTTAATTGCCTCAATGAATTTCAAAGAGTTTATGCTTGGATAAATCACCTATTTCCGCAAAAACTGTCTAGAAAACATTTTTCACCCATCTTGTATCAACAGTTTCTTCTGTGGTACATTATTCCGTCTTGGTCGGATTTTATTTTCATAGACTATTTCCCTTTAATGCATTTCGACGTAAGGCCCAATCAGAAAATTTATCAGATAAGAGACAGTTAGAAGTAAACATAAAAACAAATGGAAACGTAATCAAACAGTACTAGTCGATGGTACGTTCTCGTACATACAAATCTTTTAACGTGATGTGTTACCTTTTTATTCTTATTTATTTGTAAAAGTGTATGCTTCGTTTAACACTATTTATCATTTGTTTCTTCCTTGTCTGACATTTTCTGGTGGTGGTTTATGCCAAACTGCGTTGGAATTGTATCGGTCATGATGGAGCGATAGACTATTTAGTGCTACAATGACCTTGAATGCCTAAGACGATTCTATGATAAAACTGACAAAAATGCTTCTTTATTAACTTACCTGTTAATTTAAAACTGGAATTACTTTGAATAAAAAATTACGTAATACTGAAGTCTACTGTTAAATTACGCTTAGAGTAAAGGAAATAGATTTTCAGATCATACTTGTGCGGCTTATAAATTTATTTCACCAAGTAGTTTCTTTCTGTGTAAGGAAGCAATATAACTCTATAATGTTAACCGAAAACACTTGCTAATATGTATTAAGTTACCAATTTTTGTGGCATCCATCGATAATTATTCTGGTCGTAAGAAGATGTACACTGTTGCCAGTTATCAGTGTTTCACTTAGTAAAAATCGTACAAGAAGCAGCTTAATAATTCTGCCCCGTAGTACATTTACTGATCGGGTGATACTTGCATTATAGCATTATAGATATACCCCGTTTCCCAGTGCCACGCTGTGTGCATTTTATCCTGTTGTCAACATGAAGAATCTCTGGGTAGTACTACTTTAATGATATGTTTCCCTGTCGACGAAGAGATAGAGGCTATCGTTAGGTTCAGCAGTGGCATAGATTATACACGGATGCCACCGTGAAACATTTGGTGGTCACATTCCGAACTAGTAACTTCCTTGAACTCTACACTGAATAGTTTACGACGCAGACGGAAACATGGAGACAACCCGTCGTCCAGTAATTTAACGTTCATTTCTTATTTCACTGATAAGAAACAATATCTACAATGCTTATGATCCGTAAGCGATTGACGATGTTTTACCAAGTCCTAGTAAACTTTAATTTGGCCTGTAGTTTCCCCGTTTCTGACTTTCCTCGTAAAACTGTTCCCTTTGCCGTGACCCATTCCTTGAGATTCCCCTGTGGGTATTCTTCTCCCGCCTTTGTAGTAACCCGTCAGTTGAGAAACAGAGCATAGGTACCATTAGTAACGAGAAAGGTCGTTATCTTTGGTACGGAATGCACGTAAGTACAGTTTTAAGTGTGTTCGTGAAGACAGAAGATGAAGACTGGTTACACGGGCCATAATTTTGGTTTTTATAGCAAACATAGTAGCTGTGAATTGGCTGTCGTTACTCATTTCGCAACCATAACTTACTGAAGGCTGTCATCAGCAAAGAGGTAGTCCAGTGGATAATAGGTGTAAGGTGAAACGGGTTTCTAAATTATTGCTGTGTCTGAATATGGGTTTTACTAGTCGAGAAAAACATGTGTATAAAAATTTTGAAAAGAAGGCACGCGTAGTGATTTGAGAAACGGTGAGACACTACTTTCAGCACGATAATTTGTGTTCGGCTTTCCCCAGCCTGATCAAGCAACATCAGTTGCCGATGTTGTTCATAGTCGACAATTTTCATAGACAGCATTTATTTCTATCTCTGCAATCGCGCGATGGCTGCAGTGTAAATGACATCGTGTTTCTCTTAAATACCACAAGCAAGAGAAATAAACGTTCGTTGTCTAAAGTCCTATTAGAGTGCTCTTACAGAACAAAATTATAGACGATAAGAAATCCGCCTGACTGTTAGTGAACAGAACGGTAATACTAATTATCAGGAAAGGATACTTTTTGTTTTCAAATGTAAATGACAGAACTATCGATAAGGTAACTGTTTATCACATGTTGCATTATATTAGCCCTTCCCTCACCTTTTTTTAAAATCATCTATTTCCACCTGTATTTCGACTATTTCGAGATCTGTTCGCCCTCGCTTACTATTATGCTCCAACTTTTCATATATGCGTACTGCAAAGAAACTTAATGATTTTTTCTTATTGATAATTGTATAAAACGAATTATTTGACTCTCGTACCAAAGATTCATTTGAAAAGTATTTAACGCTGACGGACAAAAGAATATTTACGCTCTTCGTTTATTAGTTTTAGTACTAGCGACCTTTCGTTGTTCTCATGTCCTGGTGATAAAACTTGTAGACGAAGTGCTCTGTAATTTCAAGTGAAATTGTGCTAAAAAATGAAAGCAACTTCTGAAACAATACGATGTTCTCATTTACGATACCATGGATCCCAGCTCCTGCAACTCTGGAAGAATACGGAGAATTTATATCTTCACGACAACGCTGCACAAAAACAGAGGTATGTGAATATGTTCATCTCTTTCCCTCCGTGGCCGCCAATGTCAGTTTCAATATTTAGGTCACATTTGCTGCAACATTTAGAACCTGCTATCCTTCTTTTCATTTAATTACAAAGTCCGATTAATTTCTTTCTCAGATGAATTAACACATTTTAACCACAATTCTTTCTACCCGGGCCACGGGGAATGATAGAACTTACGTGCCTCTATCCCGATCGTACGTTCGCATATAAGGTTTGTGATTGGATTCAGGATTTCCTAGAAGAAAGAACACAACATGTCATTCTTAACGGTTCAAAATCTGCAGATGTAGAGGTAATTTCGGGAGTACCGCAGGGAAGCGTGATAGGACCTTTATTGTTTACAATATACATAAATGACTTAGTTGACAACATCGGTAGCTCCGTGAGGCTATTTGCAGATGACACGGTTGTCTACAAGAAAGTAGCAACATCAGAAGACTCGTACGTACTCCAGGAGGACCTGCAGAGGATTAATGCATGGTGCGACAGCTGGCAGCTTTCCCTAAACGTAGATAAATGTAATATAATGCGCATACATAGGGGCAGAAATCCATCCCAGTACGATTATGCCCTAGGTGGTAAATCATTGGAAGCGGTAACGACCGTAAAATACTTAGGAGTTACTATCCGGAGCGATCTGAAGTGGAATGATCACATAAAACAAATAGTGGGAAAAGCAGGCGCCAGGTTGAGATTCATAGGAAGAATTCTAAGAAAATGTGACTCATCGACGAAAGAAGTAGCTTACAAAACGCTTGTTCGTCCGATTCTTGAGTATTGCTCATCAGTATGGGACCCTTACCAGGTTGGATTAATAGAAGAGATAGACATGATCCAGCGAAAAGCAGCGCGATTCGTCATGGGGACATTTAGTCAGCGCGAGAGCGTTACAGAAATGCTGAACAAGCTCCAGTGGCGGACACTTCAAGAAAGGCGTTACGCAATACGGAGAGGTTTATTATCGAAATTACGAGAGAGCACATTCCGGGAAGAGATGGGCAACATATTACTACCGCTCACATATATCTCGCGTAATGATCACAACGAAAAGATCCGAGAAATTAGAGCAAATACGGAGACTTACAAGCAGTCGTTCTTCCCACGCACAATTCGTGAATGGAACAGGGAAGGGGGGATCAGATAGTGGTACAATAAGTACCCTCCGCCACACACCGTAAGGTGGCTCGCGGAGTATAGATGTAGATGTAGATAAGTGAGCGTGTACCGATGTAACTATACTTATGACCCATTTTCCTTACACTATTAATTCTTATTTTGAACCAATCAGTCGTGAATGTACGCGCCCTCTTATTTTGTGTAGTCAGTCAGATGTATTCCTTAATCATGTTACTTTTAATATTCAGCGGCTTAGTTCCCAAAATTGACCTTTGCCTCTGTCGCAAAGGTGCTTCACGCGAAATATTATTACGCGACATTCATACTAACCCTCATTTATTTCAAAATTGCGACATCGGCTGAATAAGTTTTTAACAATATGAAAGGGCGGTTATAATGGCGACCAAGTGCCATGATCTTTGTTTCAGGAAACATTTGTACAAATTTTAAGTTGAAATATTTAGGTAATTTTTTCCACCCATTATTGTGACTATAACCAATTGTTTCTCTTATATGTTAAGCCGACAGCGTACCAGACAAGAAAATTACTACCGAAATCATTCCATAAAATTGACAAATATTTATCTTTAAAAATCTGGAAAAGAAGGAAGTTTTGGAACATTAAACCTACTACCAAGAAAAGAAAGGAAAGGAATGAAATATGTAAGGTAAGGAAATGGTTCAAATGGCTCTGAGCACTATGGGACTTAATAGCTGTGGTCATCAGTCCCCTAGAACTGAGAACTATTTAAACCTAACTAACCTAAGGACATCACACACATCCATGCCCGAGGCAGGATTCGAACCTGCGACCGTAGCAGTCACACGGTTCCGGACTGCGCGCCTAGAACCGCGAGACCACCGCCGTAAGGTAAGAGCAAGATCACTACTACACTATTGGTTGATCGTAAATCTGCGACAGAATTGCAATTTTTGTGACATACACTGCGTAGCACGCATTTTTTTCAGAATTTATTTTTCAGATATATTTGTAGATTTTTGTATATATATTTTACGTGAATGTATCACACGATGGCGGAAAATTTTTAGTAGTTGCACGCGGGATTCTAGATCGTCAGCCTATTGTCTAAGCAGAGAGATATTTTACTGCATTAATTTAAACGAACAGCACTACGTCATCTGTGATTTCTTTACGTGTGATACGAATTAGTGCAATAGTGAAGCTTGGTTATACATTGACTAACGAGTACAGATGACGATGGTGAAACTTAGATCTCAAACACAATGGATAGTTCATCGGAAGACGAACCTGTTGCTCAGTCTTAAACAAATCCTGAGGTATAAAATGTACACGATAGCGATTCCACGATCGCAGCGACTAGTGGTACTGTGCCCCCTATTACACAATGCGCGTAAAACGTACACATATGCATCAGCGCCCCAAGCGTGCACATCTGTAATTACAGGCTGGTTTACGTAGACCTATTAAGTGGGTGTTACAGGACGATGTGCCACGAACGGTACTGGTCTAGCGAGACAGCCATCTAGCGGTATAATGGGTGAAACTACGAAAATTAGTAGACATTATCCGCGCGCCAGACTAGAGAGCAGTTCTAAACTGCCGCCAATCCGCGCAGGCGCAGAAGGGTGTACCACAGTGCTTTCTGCTTGTTATTTTCTTTTTGTTAGGCGGATAGTGGCTAGTTTCAGATGTTTGTGTTCGGGATTTTCCGCATTTTCTTTCAGTAAGTAGGTTTCATAAATGAAGGAAATTTTTTTTTTCCGTAGACCCTCTTATATACTAGGTGTTTGTGAAATCATTTTTTCTGTTGATTGCTTTGTATTCTAGAAATGTAATGGAGCAAAGACGCGTTAAGCGTCTTATTTCAGCCTACAGCGTGGAAAGGTATATGTATGACCCGCTATATCATAATAGGTACGTCGGCAATCATTTCTTTCTGAGTAATATGCATATAACGTTATACAGTGATTATCGATTTGTATCGTAGTGCCTTAGTCCATGGTTGATTTGACTGCATCTCTTGCTGTATTTCAGCATGCCAGAAAACAGAAACTAGCATTGATAGGGCAGAAAGTCCGTGCATTTTGGCCCAGTGCGAGAGACTAGGACTGCAATACTCTGAGTAGCACATATATATATTCCAAACTTGGAATGACCATTTAAAGCGTTTCAAATTGCAGTGCATGTACCCACAACAACTTCTGAAATGGCGGGCTGTGCTATTCTGTGGCTAAAAGCTAGACTCTTAAAAGATTCCACAGTATCCAGGAAACGTAATGTTACAATGATTCTGTAATGTAATAGGACATTTTCGGGTATTTTATTCGTGATCTAGACTGGTATGATCACAAAACGAACAAACACATGATTTAATTTTTACTTTCATGAATGTGAGACTGCCTGCCTCATGACTGTGTCACACTTGCTAATTCCATCTTCTATCATAGACAGCAGCTTCTCGAAACAGGCCATGTCCTTCCTCACGAAGCTCCGAAATTCATGCGGATCTTCGAGCCTCAGTGGTTTTACAAGCAGTGAATACAATACCATGCCTTTGTCCCTTCTTTTCAGCCAGGGTCGAACTCAACAACGTCTGGCAATTTGTTTTCGTCGTCGTTCTGCCCTAATCCTGAGATTTACCGCGACTGCCAGGCAACAGCTCCAAAATGAAATGGGTCCTAGACGTGCAAAATGCTGTTAAATACATGTACATGTGTAATCAAGTGTCGTAATATAAAACTAACCGTTGAGTCTGTAATTCAGAACAGTAGTAACCTACATAAGCGAATAACAAATGCTTAATAAATAAATTGAACGAATGACGTTTCAGTATGCCACACGATCCCCCTTGTGTTTCCCGCGTAGAATGAACGACTTAACAAGAGATCGGACTTCTTCTTGCATTTCGCGAGTTACCACTGTTTACTGCGCTTGTCCGACAGGTATATCCCACGTGGCTGGTATGCAGGCGATTATACGCCTACGCTAGGAAACTTATTAAAATTGTTCAAAGCTATGCAAACTGATCTGTTGACAGTGTCTGCAAATCAGATAACCACATAAATGACTACACAGATGAGCGGTTCAGAAACAGACGTCAGTACACAAATGAGCAGTTTAGAAACTGAAGTAAAGTATCTTACAGAAATGCAAAACAACCTGATAACACAGTTAAAAATCGAAGTGGCTGATCAGGTGATTGAAGTAATACGGGATGATTTCAGTTATATGAATCAGGACATTGACAAATTAAAAACAACGGTAAAAGATGTACCTCACCAAATAAGTAAACTAACTGACGACTTTAATGCTATGCACTTACAACAAACAACACGTAACAAAAAAAATGCAGGAAGTTGTCACTCAAGGTGAAGAGGTAACTAAAAAACAGGTGCGGCAGTTTGATAAATTTTTGCGGGAGAAAGATATTCATATCAACCGCATTTTAGAAACAGAATTATAGAAAACTACAAATAACACAAGGGAACAAGTTTACACTTAAAAGAATACATCTGTTACAAAATGACAGACGGAAGTAGACCAAATTAACAGGCAACTTCATGAGATTAAGCGGCAACGTAGAGATTCAGAAGAAGAGGAAGAACCTGAAAACATACATGCAGGTAAGGACGACGGTGCGCATACTGACTATCTCAATATCAATGTTAATATGTTTTCGCCTAACTACGAACGGTATGGCAATCAACGACACCAGAATGTGAATAGGAAACAGACAACAGTAGAACCAACTTTGTCGACTGCATTGCTCGAAGAGAGTCCTATAAAACATTGGCAGTCTCGGGTGTTTATCCCTGAACGCAGGTCAGTACATCCTGTTATTTTTATCAAGTCATTCAGGAATGTTTTACCCAAGGCATGCTCCGAACAGCAAAGGATTCAGTATGTTACCGGATACATTCAAGGTGATGGTAAGCTGTGAGCGACTGAAATGTCTGATACTTGCCAACCATTAGAGCAATTCGAATATCCTTTACTTTCTAAGTACTGGTCGCTTTGTGTACAGGGACGATTGAGAAAATCGGTGTTCGCTCCTGAGTAATACAATCCAAAGTTTGGATCTTTACGGAAATACTTGGAAAAGTATCTGAACAAAACGCGTTTCTGGGATGAACCAGTTTCACATACTGATGTTATACGGATTTTGAACGCCAAACTGCCCATTAACATTAGAGAAAAACTTGTGCAAGTATTGAGAGCAGTTTGGAGTACTTCTTATCGATCTTAGATTCCATAGATTTGATTTATGACGACGCGAGGCAAGCGGTAACAGCCAAAATATTTATCCTAACGGTGGCTGAAATCAGTCTCCGCCGCACCAATACGGCGTCAACAATGCCGAGCGCGCAGATCAGCCACGGCGGCTTTTGTCGATCCAGCGTCTGCATCGCAAATGCAAAACCCGAATTCGGAAGGTAATTTTAATTCCATTTACAATTATAATTACAACCAAAGCTTTAAAAGAAAGAGGAAGAATGATAATAGGAATTATTTTGGCTTTTCTGACAGCAGAAATGGAAGCTGGAATAGGCAGGATGGTAGGAATCATTGGGGAAACTCTTTTAACCACTGTCAACCACAGCACAATAGCAATAAAAACTTAGCCGATCCCAGAAATACGTAATGTCAGTATGCTCAAACGAACCAACCGTTTCAATTTCAGGCACAAAATAATATAACGCCTGTGAACTCAGGACCTAATAATGACCGAGATGCGCAACGTATAAATAACGCACCGGGAGTTAACGTTATCGAAGTGACGAATGAGACACCAGCCGACAATAATGTGGCGTTAAACTAAACGTGGCCACATCATGCCCTCCAATGTTGGCCATGGATAGTCGTGGGGACGATCAGTGCAATCAGCATAACAATTTATTGAGATACCAAGATGAAGCTGACATACGTGATGTGTTGACAAACGATGAAATACCCTTTTTGCACGAAGAAGCTGGCTGGCATAGTTCAAGCAAGTATACAGGCTCTAGTAGGAAAAATACTGACCAATATCTTAGTAGACATCGGTGCCAAGATTAGTGTGATATAGAAAGCCCTTTTCAAAACTATTGGCAATCACAAAGCCCTACCAAACTACCCAGTACCGAATTGTAGGATACTAGGTGCCATAGGTGGCAAATCCAAGCTGATTGAAGTGCAAGCCGTGATCGAAGTACAGATTGAGGAGATCGTATTCTAATCGATTTTCCTGGTGGTCGAAGGGTTGACAGAACGATGTCTTTTCGGAGCGGGTTTCCTGAGGGAAAAGTGTGCTGAAACTGATTTAGAATCTAGGAAATGTCATCTGTTTACCAATGGTCAAAGCTGTGTAATAGATTTAATAAAGATTAAGGTTAGGATTGGTAAGCCTTGCAAGAAAGACACACATTCAACTTTTTAAGTTCCACTGCCATGACTCGACAGAACAGTGGTGCCAACAAGTGGAGAGTGATGAAATCGAAAATAAGGTAGAAGAGAGCACAGAGATTTATCCGCAACAAGAACTTAGAAGTTGATAGTCTGGATATGCACGTGCATTTGATAAAATGCCCGGAGGTGTTAGAACGTATGAGTACTACATGAATATTCGACCCCACGAGGGGTTTTGCAAGAACACATATTCCATACCAAAGAGAGGCGGTAGCTCAGCTTGTCTTGGAATATTATTGAGACCTCGTTATCACCATACTGCAGCTCGCTACTCGCAGTAAAAAAATGCAGATAACACAGTGAGGCTCGTTCTCGACACCCGGGAAATTATCAGAATTGGAGATTCAAATGTAGGTTCACAGGATGTACCTTCATTCGTTGTACAGAATGCAACGTATTTTAATGCGTCACAAGTGAACACAACTGTTTCTTGAAGTTTCACAGTACGTAACCAAAAAGCTACACTAGCTGAAGTTGAAGCTTAAATTTGCAAGTATGAACATTATGTGGTTATTACCTTTCGTGTACATTGTGTAATAATTGAGTTCCCAGGTATCAAATATGATACCGAGGGAAAAATTTTATAAAAAATTAAAATTAAAAAAGAAATATACGAGGGTTGTTCGGAAAGTAAGTAACGATCGGTCGCGAAATGGAAACCACAGTGAATATCAGAGCAGATTAAAACTGTGTGCCAGACCGAGACTCGAACTCGGGACCTTTGCGTCGTGAGTCGTGCTTCGGTAGCTCAGTTGGTAGAGCACCTGCCCGTGAAAGGCAAAGGTCCTGAGTTCGAGTCTCGGTCCGACACACAGTTTTAATCTGCCAGGGAGTTTCATATCAGCGCACTCTCCGCTGTAGAGTGAAACTTTCATTCTAATATCAGAACTGTTTTCTTTGAACATTTAGCTACACCTTCTAGGTACTTCTCTACATAGTCGCCGCTCCGACTTAGACATTTGTCGGAGTGTTATACCAAATTTCCAACACTATCGTCATAGAAGGCAGCCGCCTGTGCTTTCCGATAATTCTCTACGCTGGTCTATGGCGCGTAGCCTGCGCCCAAGTATTATCTTCGTATCCAGCGTTTCATGTGAACAGAGATCATACTCAGGACGAGCCAATTCGGCTGGGTGATCGAACACTTCCCATCGAAAAGGCTGCAGGAGCGTCTTCACTGCCCCTGCAGAGTGCGGCTGAGAATTGCCATGATGGAGGAAGTGCGTGATAGTTGTGTTATGTGGGTTGCATTCATTAAGGCGAAGTCTCTCAGTGGGCGCCCCAACTTGGCGGGAGACATCGTTGTTCCAGGCACCTTTACTGGCTCACAGTGCGCTCACAACTGAAAAGAGCATCTTGATGCGATCGACGGGCGTACTAGGGACACTGTCCAAAACGTCTGTGAAAAGACTTGCCGTATTTTCACAGTTGCTTCCATTTCACGTTCGATTGCTCCTCACTTTCCGAATAGCTCTCGTATTTTGTTCTAATTTACGCATGGAGTATCCCAGAAACAGACTTTCATTAAAATAGGAAATTATATGTGCCTTCAGGGCGCCGGATGTAAAGTATGTTCAGTCAACTCAGTGTAAGCCTCTACGAAACGGCTATGGATATTAAATACTATGATAACGTTTCCTTATGTGGTTGCTATTTTCAGCATTTGAGGATGCAAATGCAACTGAAGTAAACTATCTGCCAACTAATACTGCTGTGCGTAAGGAATCAGTCAACATCCCAGTTACGTCTCACACATGATTCGAAAATGGACAGAGGAGGCTAAAAAACATTATTGTCAGCAGCGGCCTGGCGTTCCTTAGGCAGACTCGAGGCGACAGAGCAGCGGGGGCAAGCCTGCGCGGTCGTTCACCGCCGATGGAAATGTGTCCCCCTCCACATTTGTCACCTGGACGGCGTTAGGTGGGCGCGTGCCTGCATACGAGATGCATATTTGTATCGCCACCTGAAAATTAAACTATGGACAGGTTCACACCAAATCCTTATGAGTTATACAGCAGCGAAATAATGAATCGCATTAAAGATTATTACGAAGCTGGAAGTGAATCTTTGGACATTATTTACGTTCTTGCTCACGGTCACCTAAATGGCAGACACTCCTGCTGCGGCTCGGCACATGTGCTGAGTCATCGCTATGAGCGGGTCTGAACAAGTTTGATTCATTAAATTTTCTACACTGTTTGTGTATTTGAAATTCAGATTAACTAACGACTTGATTTTACAAAATATGATACGAATTTTTTTTTGTAGAGTCCTAAGTGACAAGGGCGTTCATACCCGGGGGCAAGTTCCTCCCCCCCCCCACCTCCCCCCTCCCCCGCCCGCTCAGCTCTCAGTGAATAGAAATTAATTATGTAGTGCAGTCAGATGTTTTTCTTTGAAGAAAATGATTTAAAAGTCGGTTTACGTAGGTTTTTAACAGGCTCGGAACGGCAACACTTTTATGGCTACTTACAACCCGCCTTTCGTCTTCCAAAATATTAAAAATACTCCATGCTCCCAAGTCTACCCTGACCCCTACAAACTACATGGGCCCTCTTGGTAAGTGATAATACGGATACAACGCCTATTTGGTGTAGATAATTGAAACCTTTACAGTAACCACGTTAGCAAAAAAAACTGTAGTGCTATGAATCAACACTTTTATTTTCTAGTTACAAGCTCATTGTTTCGATATCAGAGAAATTCGGTGCAATATCGCAGAACATTCTATGTCTAAGTTTTTTGCGTTCTGTCATATCATCTCATTACTAGACGGGGGTTGGAATGATAAGGCCGCTTTTTGAAAGGAAAGGATTAAAATAAATCTGAGATTTTTTCAGTGTATCCATTATAGATGATGAACTGCATTGTGAACTAAATTCTCGATTTATTTGTGTACAAATGTGCAACTAGTCCCATTTTTGGATCTTTGGCACGATTTATTTTCTGACCATTAACTAGTGTTGGAGCCACTGTAGGCTTTTCATCAGCTGGTAGTGTTACAGGAGCATTGTTTAGATCACATGCAGCCAAACACTGTGGTCGTAACGGGAAGTCTACGGAACGAAAATCTGGTACATTGTTACCACTGGCTCATGATATCCATGGTAAACCCGTTCTCACAATCCACATTTGCAGGTTATGCCAAAAGACACAGTATTCAGCTGCTCTTCGTTTTACACTTGCTGACCGTAAATAAATACTGAATGGGAGGAAAAGGAACATAGAACACAGATTTTACACTTTCACATGTGATCTTTGGACCGAGATGTGTTTTTCGCGTGCAAGACTTCCATGACTAAGGAATTTATTGCTAGCGCACTCGAGCAGATGTAACTACACTACTGGCCATTAAAATTGCTACACCTGAAGATGACGTGCTACAGACGTGAAATTTAACCGACAGGAAGAAGATGTTGTGATATGCAAATGATTAGCTTTTCAGAGCATTCACACAAGGTTAGCGCCGGTGGCGACACCTACAACGTCCTGACATGAGGAAAGTTTCCAACCGATTTCTCATACACAAACAGCAGTTGACCGGCGTTGCCTGGTCAAACGTTATTGTGATGCCTCGTGTAAGGAGGAGCAATGCGTTCCATCACGTTTCCGACTTTGATAAAGGTCGGATTGTAGCCTATCGCGATTGCGGTTTATCGTATCGCGACATTGCTGCTCGCGTTGGTCGAGATCCAATGACTGTTTGCAGAATATGGAATCGGTGGGTTAAGGGGGGTAGTACGGAACGCCATGCTGGATCCCAACGGCCTCGTATCACTAGCAGTCGAGATGACAGGCATCTTATCCGCATGGCTGTAACGGATCGTGCAGCCACGTCTCGATCCATGAGTCAACAGATGATGACGTTTGCAAGACAACACCATCTGCACTAACAGTTCGACGACGTTTGCAGCAGCATGGACTATCAGCTCGGAGTCCATGGTTGCGGTTACCCTTGACGCTGCATCACAGGCAGGAGCGCCTGCGATGGTGTGCTCAACGACGAACCTGGCTGGACGAATGGCAAAACGTCATTTTTTCGGATGAATCCAGGTTCTGTTTACAGCATCATGATGGTCGCATCCATGTTTGGCGACATCGCGGTGAACGCACACTGGAAGCGTGTATTCGTCATCGCCACACTGGCGTATCACCTGGCGTGACGGTATGGGGTGTCATTGGTTACACGTCTCGGTCACCTCTTGTTTGCATTGAAGGCACTTTGAACAGTGCACGTTACATTTCAGATGTGTTACGACCCGTGGCTCTAACCTTGATTCGATCCATGTGAAACCCTACATTTCAGCAGGATAATGCACGACCGCATGTTGCAGGTCCTGTACGGGCCTTTCTGGATACAGAAAATGTTCAACTGTTGCCCTGGCCAGCACATTCTCCACATCTCTCACCAACTGAAAACGTGTGGTCAATGGTGGCCGAGCATCTGGCTCGTCACAATACGCCAGTCACTACTCTTGATGAACTGTGGTATTGTGTTGAAGCTGTATGGGCAGTTGTACCTGTACACGCCATCGAAGCTCTGTTTGACTCAATGCCCAAGCGTATCAAGGCCTTTATTACGGCCAGAGGTGGTTGTTCTAGGTACTGATTTCTCAGGATCTATGCACCCAAATTGCGTGAAAATGTAATCACATGGCAGTTCTAGTGTAATATATTTGTGGAATGAATACCCGTTTATCATCTGCATCTCTTCTTGGTGTATCAATTTTAATGGCCAGTAGTGTATGTAAGAGGTCCATGACTAAGGAATTTATTGCTAGCGCACTCGAGCAGATGTAACTTCGATGGATTGCTCATGCGCTGCCTGCGATATGAGAGTTACAATAGAATCGCAGACCAGAGAGCAGTGTCGGCAGTAGCAGTAGTAGTAGTAGCTCGCAGTCGGGCGGTTGGGCCGGTCGTGGAGAGCGATGACGGCGCCTGTGCGGTGTAGTATAAGGTAAAATCAAGAATTACTATTCAAAGCCGAGCGCATATGTAATTTGTAATAAGTGATTTTGTACTATATGTTTTGTTTAAATCTTTTAATAATACTCTTTCTTATAAAATTATAATCATTCATCTGAATTTAAAGATTTTTAGTAATTTCTCCTATCCATGGCCATCCCTATTATCGTACAGAAAAATCAGTTGTTTCTTTTTATACACGACAAATGTAGCGGCCAGCATTGCACTGGGCTATGCCAGAAAAATTTCTTATAGGAGCAGATATATATGCGTTATCCGGCGACAAAATTGAGGTAAGAATTTTCAGTTTATTCAGAATGACTTTCCAGGGCCAGGACGCAGCTTTGTTGACGTCCAGATTTACCAGTTTAGACTCACAGTCAGATAATTATTGAAAGGTTATATATGAGTCACAATATTATTGAGAGGTTAGTCACCATTTTTATTGGGACGTTACGCAAGTGAACTGTTGGGAGGTTACACTCTGAAGTGACAAAAGTCATGGGATACGTCCTAATATTGTCGTTGGAAGTCCAGTGCAGAAACACTGAGTCATGTTGTATCAATGGGCATCCATAACTGCTAAAGTGTCGCCGATGCAGAATTTTGTTCACGAACTGACCGCACGATTATGTCGCATAAATGTTCGATGGGATTCATGTCGGACGATCTGTGGAACCAATTCAATCGTCGTAACTGTCCAGAATGTTCTTCAAATCAATCACGAAGAATTGTGGCCCGATGACATAGCGCATTGTCACCCATAAAAATTTCATCCTTGTTTGGGAACATTAAGTCCACGAAGGGCTGAAAATGGTCTCCAAGTAGTCAAAAACAATGTTCAAATGTGTGTGAAATATTATGGGACTTAACTGCTAAGGTTATCAGTCCCAAAGCTTACACACTGCTTAACCTAAATTATCCTAAGGAACAAACACACACACCCATGCCAAAGGGAGGACTCTAACCTCCGCCGGGACCAACCGCACAGTCCATGACTCAGCGCCATAGACCGCTCGGCTAATCCCGCGTGGCTCCAAGTAGTCTAACACAACCCTTTCCATTCAATGATCAGTTCAGTTGGATCAGAGACGCCAGTCCATTCTACGTAAACATAGCCCACACCATTATGGACCTACCACCAGCTTGCACAGTACCTTGTTGACAACTTGGGTCCATGGCTTCGTGAGGTCTTCGCCACACTCGAATCCTACCATCAGCTCTTACCAACTGAAATCGGGACTCATCTAACTAGACCAAGGTCTTCCAGTCGTTTAGGTTCCAAGCGAAATAGTCAGGAAACCAGAAGAGGCTCTGCAGGCGACTTCGGGTGCCATTAGCAAAAGCATCGCGACTGTCGTCTGTTTCCATAGCCCATTGACGCCCAATGTCGCCGTACTGTCCTAACGGATACATTAGTCGTACGTCCCACAACGAATTCTGTATTTCACGCAGTATTGTTTGTCTTTTAGCACTGACAATTCTACGCAAACGCCGCTGATCTCGGTCCTTAAGTGAAGGCCGTCGGTCACTGAGTCGTTCGCTGTGAGAGCTAATGCCTGAAATTTGGTATTCTCGGCACACCCTTGACACTGTCGTTCTGGGACTACTGAATTCCCTAACTATTTCCTAAATTTAATGTC
Source organism: Schistocerca piceifrons (assembly GCF_021461385.2). Lineage (NCBI taxonomy): Eukaryota > Metazoa > Arthropoda > Insecta > Orthoptera > Acrididae > Schistocerca > Schistocerca piceifrons. Next base: position 512,504,024 of record NC_060142.1, on the reverse strand, counting down.
CCATGCGTCCAGCTTCAAGTACCATTCGGCGTTCAAAGTCTGTTAATTCCACTTGTGAGGCCACAGTCACGTTGGAAACGTGAATCACCTGTGAAAAACGACAGTGCACTGCCCTTTTATATCTTGTGAACGTGACACTGCCGCCATCTGCATATGAGCATATCGCTATTCCATGATTTTCGACACCTCGGTGTATTGCTGCATAAATTGAGGCTGACGTTCCAGCCAATTGTAGTTTACTCTCGAGCGTCAAATGGTCGCCGTGTTGCCTGTTTTGGAGGTTAGGCTTTTTTGCAGCATGACTAGCTTCTCGCTGACAACATTGATTTCCACCAGTGCAAGCTGTCAGCCGCAAATATTTTCTTTTATTATTATTTTTTTAAACTCTGGCTACAGAGTTTAATGACCTGCCGACTATTAAGTGATTAAGACGGAGCACAAAGCAGAAGCTTACATCGAGGAATGGTGGGTAGGATTCTGACCGCGTCCTGTTCAAATGAACTATTCCCGTCATTTTCGTTAAGCTGTTTCGGAAACACTGGAAAATCTTCACTTGGATGAATTGACGGAGATTTTAACCGCTGTCTTCCTAAGTACGAGTCCAGCGTGTATGTTACTGCACGAACCCACTTGGTCTGCTTTTCTGTTCCTTATTCATTTCGTGAAGTCACCGTAGTGGTGTGGAAAATTGTGGTAATCACAGAAAAGAGCAACAATGTCCGCATTTTGCAACACAGAGTACACTAGCGCTACCCATAAATCAATAATACCAGACTGCTGGGTTCTGTTCATATATCTCGGAACCGCTCCGTCTGTTGTAAGGCGTCGTGTCAAACGCCTTTCCGTGATTTAGGAATATGGAACATTTTCCTTGTACTAAATCTCTGTTTTCCCGCCTGGGACTGTTCATGCAGTTGCATGTGTCTCTCCCCTCTCGGGGGCTGAAAGGACGAGAAATATCTTGTTGCTTTCGCAATGTCCATTTTAGCGAAAAACAGCGTATGTATGCGCCCGTCCGTCTCACTGCTGTCTTGTCCCCGACAACTCGGAGCTACGGACTTTTGATCACAAACACCCAAACACACACGGCGGCGACTGTTCATCAGAGACAAGGGTGTCGTCGGGAGCACCCCAGGGACGTGTGATAGGAGAGCTGTTATGTTCTATATACACAAATGATCTGGCGGCCGGGGTGAGCGGCAGTCTGCGGTTGTTTGCTGATGATGCGATGGTAAACGGGAAAGTGTTGTCGATGAGTGACTGTAGAAGCAAAAAACATTTCTAATTGAAATTAGAATTGAATCAGTACCATTGGCTACTGGCAGGCGTTGATATACATCAACGGGCAGAGTTGAAAAAGTATGCCCTGACCGGGAATCGAACCCGGGATCGCCTGCTTATATGTCAGACGCGCTATCCATCCTTTTTTTTTTCAAGGTACCAGTTAAAAACATATACAAGTGAGTGTTAGGTAAACAAATTATTAGAATAACATTAAATACAACAAAATATAACATATCCTGTTTTCTTCTTTTTTTTGTTTTTTTTTATAATTTGTATTGAACAAATTAAAAGTACATATATATTCACTAAGCAAGAGTTCTTCAAGGTAACATTTCAACATATACAAATGACTGTTAATTAAACAAAAAAATAGTAAAAAGAAAAACATTAAATACAACAAAATATAACATATTCTGTCTTCTTCCTTTTTTTAATTTTTTTTTTTTTTTAATTGGTCGATGCATGAGAACGTGGATAAGGGTGTTGCATCATGTGACAGGTAGGCATGGTACACCCCAACTTTGAGGGGGGTCAATGAAGACGCTGCGGAGATAACCGGCAAAAGTTTGTCGGTAAGATGGTTTTCGGGTGAGGGTGCTATGCGCGGTCACAACTTTGTACCAGAAGTCAAGGACTGTATGCGGACCACTCTGAAAGAGGTATTCTAAAGCCTGTCCTCGAAACCAGATGAGGGCATGGTGCTTAGCAAGAGGGTAGTGAAACGTCTGGGGCAACAACAGGAAATCCGGGGTTACCGTCGTTGGCGGGGCACGGAGGTAAAAGCCCACGATTCGTTGGATGAGGAGCCATACGTTTTGTTTCAGGGGGCACGTAAGATGGTGCTCGTCGGTGTCTTCGAGCTGACAGTCAGGGCAGAGTGGGGAGGTGGCCAGTCCTATGCGATAAAGTCGACTATTAGTCGGGAATTTTTCATAGACTAAAATATACCAGAGTGCAGACACAGACGACGGTAAAAAGGGTGCATGCACACACCCCCAAACCGTGCGCCAGTTAATGTCAGGATGCTGTAGCACCATGGGGTCGCAAGGGTTGGACAGCATAAACAAACGATAATAATCTTTTGTAATGGGAGGACGGGTGACTGGAAGATCGGCCCGAACGTAGCTGAGTTCTATGAAACAATTGGCGACGTGGTACAATAATGGAGAAATAGGTGCCACATTGATCGGTGGATCGAGAGAAGCTGGTCGGAGGATATCTAAGAGACTGCGTGTTAAGGACGGGACCGGCCCCCGCCAGTGTCGCAACAGAGTGTGGACAAAGAGTGCAGAAGATCGTGCCCGCACGTTGACGAGTCTGAGGCCACCTTTTGCAGGAGGCAGTGTTAGAGTGTTGTAGCGGACTTTGCAAAGTGCCCCTGCTGACACGAAATATCCAAAGGCTGATTGGATGCGGCGGCCAAGAAGTAACGGCATTGGGAGGATCTGGGCAACGTGTACCAGTTTAGGGGCGACATACATGTTGACATAGGACACACGTTGGAGTTGGTTGAAGTTACGGTGCACTTGACCGCGGACATGGTGCCGAATCGACTGCCGCCGGTAAGCCAGGGCCACTGTGCGGTGTGTGGAGCTCGTAAATTCGATACCCAAGTAACGAAGGGTGGCACTGACTGGGAGTGGGGTCGGCACCATAGCCGGGAGGCCGCTCCCAATGTGCATCACAGTCGATTTACGGACATTAAGAATGCTACCAGAAAGACGTCCATACTGGTGGATCCACTGGATGGCGTCATTGAGTTCCGTGGAGGAGCAGGTGAGGAAGAGGAGATCGTCCGCATAAGCCCTGCAGTGAAAGGTGTAGTCACGTAAAGTGAGACCTTGCAGTATAGAGGTAAGACCAGTGATGAGGGGCTCAAGTGCAATGGCATATAGTAAAGTAGACATAGGGCATCCTTGACGCACAGAGCGGCGTATAGGAATCGGTCCTACAAGCCTCCCATTGACTTGTACCATCGAGACCGCGGGAAGTAGTAACTGGCGAATGGCATCGACAAAAAGTAGTGGGAACCCCATACGTGTCGCCACCATGAGGAGGAATGGGTGTCGAACGCGATCAAAGGCACTAGTGAAATCGACGGATACCAGTGCTGCACGAAGGCGACAAACCGACGCCAGTGCAATGAGGTCACGGCATTCTCCTAGGACTGTTTGTAAGGTGGCCCCACAACCACGTGCAGTCTGCTCCGGTGAACGGACCGTAGGTAAGACGGTGCGTATGCGCGCTGCTAAGAGGCGTGCATAGATTTTATAGTCTGCATTCAGTAGTGTAAGGGGGCGATATGCAGAGACATGAGACCCTCCCTTCGGTGTAGGCACAGGTAGAAGAATGCCAGTGACGAATTCAGGTGGAACTGGGAAGGACGGAGTAAACAGTTCCTGAATCATTTCCATCCAGCGAGGAAGCATTAACGTGGTGAAGAACGCCCGGTAAAACTCCACTGGGAGACCATCTGGTCCGGGTGATTTGTTCTTGGTCCCTTTGTTGATCGCATCTACCACCTCTTCTGCGGTGATTGCAGACATCATGGACGTTGACTCCGCTACGGTGAGGGTCCGATCAGTGGAAGGACGGAGATCATCAGGAATGGGCGTCGCCATCGGCTCATCATCATAAAATTGGCGATAATGTTCAGCAAAGGCAGACACCACTGCCGCCTGTGTTGTGTGGTGAACACCATCGGAGGTCGTGATGCTGGGGACGAAAATTCGACGCCGACGACTATGGTCGGATGCGGCATGGATTGTGGATGGGGTTTCGTCATGGAGGAGGTCTTGTCGTCTGGAACGCACCACGACACCATGCAGTCGTGCACGTTGAAGAGAGAGGAGACGAGCTTTAGTACGTTGTCGTTCCCTATGGGTGTCAGGTGATGGAGGGAGCGCATCGAGCTCACGGAGGACGGCGCAGTGAAAATTTGTGGTGTCTCGATGCCATGCTGCTGCTTCCTTGCCACATTGTATGAAGGCCTTTCTGATTGCAGGTTTGGCACATCTGAGCCACCAATGGAACGTGGATGTGTACTGCGGAAGGCGTCTTTCGCAAGACGCCCATGTAGTGGCAATACATTGTCGGCAGTGTGGATCATTAAGAAGGGAGGTATTAAGCTTCCAGTAACCTCTGCTGCGCCACACTGACTGAGGTGGCAGAGCCAGGGAGCAAATGACGGCGCAGTGGTCCGAAAATGCAAGGGGCCATCGTTCAGCTTGGGCGACTACATTGCCAAGGTGGGCAGAGACATAAAACCGGTCCAGTCTGCTCGCAGAATGTGCTGTATAATGGGTAAAACCGAGTATAATGCCATGAATTTTCTCCCAAACGTCCACTAGATGAATATCTTCGATTAAGGTGAGCAGCGCCGGGCATGGCGAATAACCAGGCATTTGGTCCTGCGGATGGAGGACACAGTTGAAATCGCCTCCCATGATAAGGCGATCATAGCGTCCAGAAAACAGGGGCGCCACGTCATGTCCGAAGAAAGTGGACCGCTGCCGACGGTTCGTGGTGCCAGACGGAGCGACGGAGCCTAGAAATTGATGACGCGCGTGTCGAAGATGGTAACAGCCATGCCTCTTACACAGGGAAGGATTGTCGTGTCCTTGAGTGGGATTCCTTCGCGTATGTAGAAAGCCACTCCACGGCCTGATTGATCACATGTGGACGTGTATGAGTCGTAGCTGTAGACTAGAGGTAGTGTGGCAACGCGTAGTTACTGAAGACGGGCGACGTCGACGTCAGAGGCTTGAAGCATGTCACATAGGAGCTGCAGCTTGGGTGCAGTGCCGATCATGTTGATGTTCAGTGTGGCGAACCGGTACGTTTGTTTCAGTGGTGGTGGACTCGCATCTACCATCACCAAGGGAAGTATGAGGAGGGCACCGACAGGAAGTCCCGTCCCATCAGCTGCGGTGCCTCGCTTTTGATGTTAACAGGCAGCCTTGTCCGACGGAGGCAATTCATCCGGAGGAGGGGGCGTATCTTCCTCAATGTCGTCGGCCCATGCTCCTGTGCCGTGGTTCTGTCCAATGTCCATGGGAATTGCGTCGTGGTGAGAGAGATCTGGAGTTGTCGGCGGGGAGACAGGCGTCTCAACCGGCGCACCGATCGTTACATTGTACGTGGCGACCTCCATAGTGGTCCCGTCCTGCGAAACGTCTTGTTCATCGTGAAAGTTGTCCGCCGACCTCTGTGTTGAAATGTCGGCTGGTTGGGTGTCGTCTTCGTCGTCGCGGGTGTCGACGCTTTGAGAGCCTGTGGGTGAACGGCGACGGCGTTTGCGCCTACGTGGCGAGCGTTGTTTGCGCACGTGTTCCTCAGTGTCGGACGACGGCAAGGAGGAGCGTCGACCTGGTTCGAAGGCGTCGGTGGGTACAATGAAAGTGTCAAACAGGTGTTGTGAAGAAGTACTGTTCTCCTCAGCGTCCGGTGCGGGAGCCTGTTCGGCGGCAAGGTTGTCAGGTGGGACGTCCGCACCGTCCATAGGCGACTGGGACGGTGGGACACGCCGATCGGAAGGACCGGGCGACGGACTGGACGAAACTGGGGACGTGGCGAGAGCCGCTGCGTAAGTGACCGGTAGGGCGGTCATCGTGGGTGTGACGGACGCTTCCGACAACGGGAGCTGCGCGACACGTCGTTGAATGCATTCAGACCGTAGGTGACCTTCTTTCCCACATCCGGAACAGGTCCGAGGTTGGCCGTCGTATATTATAATGGCACGGCACCCTCCGATACGTAGATAGGAAGGCACGTGTTTCTGCAACTCGATGCGGACCTGTCGAACACCGTTTAAAACGGGATAGGTTTGAAACTGTACCCATCGTTCGGCAACATGTTCCAGAATGTTGCCATAGGGACGGAGCGCCTCGATGACGACGTCTGCAGGTAGTTCGAACGGCAGTTCGAAGATCCTTATCGTCCGTGTGCCGAGACCTGCGTGATCGACGGTAACGGGTCCGACGTTGCCGTCGGAATGACAGAAGCGCAGTCCACGTTTTGCCTCCTGAAGCACCTTGTCGCACGCCGCATCGTTGATCATTTTGACGTAGACGGTACTGCTAACTATGGACAAGTGGATACCAATTAGATCCGTTGGTGGTATTTTAACTTCATCGCGAATAAATCGTTCTACCTCCAGGGCCTTGGGTCGGGCGAAGTCGGCACAAAAGTTGAAACGTAATGTCTTCTTCCGATAGTTGTGCGCCATTGTGGTCTAGAAGGGAAAACGGCACTTACAGCGGCCGAAGTAAACACAAACACACCGTGCGCGCCTCGCCCGCAGCGCCCTGGCGCGTGACCGCCTCGCAGCACTGCCGGCGGCAGACTGGGCCACCGAGGATAGTGCGACTGCAGGGACCTATCACCGACACGTTCCCCGTGAGACCAACATTCTCAACTTATAGTCCACACACTACATTCGCCGGTCCCCGTCATTATACCCATTGTTCGCGGCAGACAATCCACCAAGTGCCGTAAGAGTTCAGGCAATTCAAGTGCATCCGCACTGAAGAAGGTCATCAGCCGGTTAGCTTTAATGTTATGAAGATGGCATCTGTTCTTTCTGAAAGAACAGATGCCATTGGTGACCGTGCAGCTCTCTAGAATGAAATTGCAATTAAATCGTATCGTTAAAGCTAACCGCCATTCAGTGCGAATACACACGAATTGCCTGAACTCTTACGGGACTCGGTGGATTGACGGCCGCGAGTAATTGGTATAATGGCAGGGGCACTACGAACGTAGTGTCTGGACTACAAGTTGAGAATGTGGGTCTCACGGGTTCTTGCAGTCGCACTATCCTCTGTGCCCTCGGTGAGTCAGATGGAGCCGGCACGGTAGCTCAGCGTGTTCGGTCAGAGAGGCAGTGGCCCTCTGTAATAAAAAATTTGAGTAAAAGAATCAACGATCAGCTTGAACAGATGTCTTGTGACGTCCACCCAATCCAAACGCAACGAACAACAACGAACAAAATAAAGGAAAAAAACACAAAAAGATGGATACAGCGTTTGCCATGTAAGCAGGAAAGCCCAGGTTCGAGTCCCGGTCGGGGCACACATTTTCAACTGTCCCCGTTGATGTATATCAACGCCTGTCAGCAGCCAATGGTATTGATTTAATTGTAATTGCATTCTAGAGAGCTGCAGGGTCACCAATGGCACCTGTTCTTTCTGACATGTCCGAAAGAACAGATGCCATCTTCATATACATTTCTAATTCGTGTGGTGAATGGCAGCTAGCTTGAAAAATATAAGTTAATGCAGATGAATAGGAAAAACATATACGTAATTTTCGTTGCGTTTTGCTTGACACAGTCACGGCTTTTGAATATCTAGGCGCCACGTTGCAAAGCGATAGGAAATGCAACGAACATCCAAGGACTGTAGTAGGAAAGGCGAAAGCTCGACTTCGGTTTACTGCGCAAAATTAGGAAACTGTGGGCCATCTGGTCATCTGTTGAGCAGATGGCACAGAGGACGATAGTGCGACCCATCTTTGAATACAGCGTGCGTGTTCCGAACACCACAAAGTCGGATTAAAGGGGGCGGGCTGTCAGGTTTGTCATCGGTACGTTCGGAAGACACGCAAGTATTATGGAGATGCTCTGGGAACTAACATGAGAATCCCCGGAGGGAAGGCGACGGTCTTTGCGAGGAACACTATCGAGAAAATTTAGAGAAGCGGACAGCGCACATTTCGCGTAAAGACTACGAAGATGAGTGAAATTGGGGCTCATATGGAGACATTTACATGCTCTATGTGCGAGGGGAACAAGAAAGGAAATGACAAGTAGTGATACAGAATACCCTCCGCCATGCATCGTACCGTGGTTTGCGGGTTACGTATGTGAAACTAAATGCAGTTAAAAGGCCTGGTTTCAGGTGGTGGATTTGGTGGTCGCCTATTGGTACTATTCGACACTGAACAGTTGGAGGAAATAGGAACGCCATCCTACTAAAACTTGTGAGCCAGGAACTCGCTCTGGGAGGAATCTTGAAACAGGTCGGACGTGCCTCAGGACCGGCATGTTGCATTAAGTAGCATGTTCCATCAAAGTGCGGTGGGACCCATATACGAGTAAAGAGGCTTAGCTGTATATAGATCTATTCGTTACGATTTAAGTTTTGCCTGTCTAATTAGTAGTTATCTTAATTTAATATAAATGTAGTAGAATGGTGTGATGCGATTTTAAAGCAATGAACATATTTTTTATTAACTGTTAAATAACAATTACTATTCCTGAGGGTACAATTATTGTAATATCACTTCAGTTGAGGTATTACAGTTACAAATAGCTTAAATTGGAATGATCACATAGCCAACGTTGTGGGTAAGGCAAACCAAAGATTAAGATTTAATGGTAAAACACCGAGAAAATATAGCAGGCCTACTAAGAAGACTGCGTCGTCTTGAGAGGAGTATTGTTCTGCGGTGTAGGATCCGAATCAGATAGGATCCGCATCAGATACGTTGGACAGAGGACATCAAAAAAGTTCAATGAAGGGCAGCTCGCTTTGTATTATCGAGAAATAGGGGACGAATGTCACGTATATGATATGTGGATTGGGATGGCAATCATTAAAACTGTTTTTTCGTTGCTGAAGGATCTTCCCATATAATTTCAATCACCAAATTTTCCTCACAGTGCGAAAATATTTTGTTGCCCACACCTATACAGGAAGAAATCATCATCTTTACAAAATAACAAATCAAGGTTCGCACAGAAAGATTTAAGGGTTCGTTTTACCCGCGCTCTGTTCGAGAGTTTAACGGTAAAGAAACAGCTTGAAGGTGGTTCGAAGAACCCTCTATCAGGCTCTTAATTGTGAATTGCAGAATGAACATGTAGATGTATATTCACTGTTAAGAGTTTGATAATGAAAGCCATTCGAACTTTCCTTCGTTATTTTCTATGTGATAGAAGCTAGTGGCGATCCTTTTGTGTAACTTGTAGTTTGTTTTTTTAATATGCCACCATCATTCGTTGTAACAGGGCCAAATGAACTCTCAAATTGAACAATGGTGCAGCAGCGTGAGATAGAAGCAAAATAGTTCGGAGAACACCTTTTAACCCCTTAGTACATTTAATAAATTTATACCTGAAATAAAAAATAAAAATCATGTTTTACAACTGGTAACAATAATTTAAGAAATTGATCTGTTACGACACTTTATTTAGTATTTATTTATTTATTTTCATTTGACATTTCATTGAGACATTAATAGTATTTACAGGATTAAAAATGGAAAATATATAGTGATATACATTTCAGATAATTATTCCGTAAGGATATCAAATTTTCAGGGATGATGTACAAGAATAAATGTATCAATATGATGCAAGGGACCACAGTCTGGAAATAATGGAGTCGAAGGTGTAGTGTAGTGTAATGTAAATCAGGAAATAGTGCGAATGTGTTTGAGATGTCTGTGAGTCATGTAACTGAGGCGGGACGTGGGGACCAGCACAGTACCTGTATTCACTTATTGGGATGTGGAAAACTGCCTAAAAATCACATCCACGCTGGCCGGCACACATGCCCTCGTCGTTAATCCACGGGGCGGTTTCGATCCAGAGCCGGCGCTCCTACCCGAGTCCAGGAAGCAGCGCATTAGCGCTCTCGGCTAACATGGAGGGTCTCGGGGTTCCATCACTAATAAAATAAATGCTTAAGAGCGTTAGAGTTCATTAGAATTTCCGCATCGCACTAAAAGTGAAAGGTAATCAGTCAAAACAATGTGGATGTCGGTGTGCATATCAGTTACTGGAAAACTGTAAACAGTTGAAGTACATAATATGTGCATAAATAAAATTGGTCACCAAGGTATTCTGATGCTACAAATCAACGGAGAAATTTGCTTTCACTTCAGTTGTTTTCCCGCTACGGTCGCAGGTTCGAATCCTGCCTCGGGCATGGATGTTTGTGATGTCCTTAGGTTAGTTAGGTTTAACTAGTTCTAAGTTCTAGGGGACTAATGACCTCAGCAGTTGAGTCCCATAGTGCTCAGAGCCATTTGAACCATTTCAGTTGTTTTCATCTCTTGCATGCGCCCGCAAACATACACAGACGCCTGACTATGAGTATGTTACACAAACAGTATTTTCGAATGCTGTTGCACATGCCATATAATTCGAATCAAAAACAGCTGCCAACATGAGTAACGTAGAGGTGAATATCCTTGGAGTAGTGAAGCAACTTAAATCACTTAATAAAAGCAAGTCTTCTGGTCCAGACTGTATACCAGATAGATTCCTTTCAGAATATGCTGATGCATTAGCTCCATACTTAACAATCATACACAACCGTTCGCTCTGCGAAAGACCTGTACCCAAAGACTGGATAGTTGCACAGGTCACACCAATATTCAAGAAAGGTAGTAACAGTAATCCACTTAATTACAGTCCCATATCAGTAATGTCGATATGCAGCAGGATCTTGGAACATATATTGTGTTCGAACATTATGAATTGCCTCGAAGAAAAAGGTCTATTGACACACAGTCAACATGGGTTTAGAAAATATCGTTTCTGTGAAACACATCTAGCTATTTATTCACATGAAGTGTTGAGTGCTATTGACAAACGATTTCAGATCGATTCCGTATTTCTGGATTTCCGAAAGGCTTTTGACACTGTACCACATAAGCGGCTTGTAGTTAAACTGCGTACTTTTGGAATATCGTCTCAGTTATGTGACTGTATTTCTGATTTCCAGTCAGAGAGGTTACAGTTCGTAGTAACTGATGGAAAGTCATCGAGTTAAACAGATGTGCTTTCTGGCGTTTCCCAAGGTAGTGTTACAGGCCCCTTGCTGTTCCTTACATATCTGTGCAGCTGTCTTAGGTTGTTTGCAGATGACGCTGTCGTTTATCGATTAATAAAGTCACCAGAAGATCAAAACAAATTGCAAAACGATTTAGAAAAGATATCTGAATGGTGCTAAAATTGACAGTTGACCCTAAATAACAAAAACTGTGAGGTCATCTACATGAGTGCTAAAAGGAATTCTTTAAACTTCGGTTACACGATAAATCAGTCAAATCTAAAGGCCGTAAATTCAACTACATACCTAGAAATTACAATTACGAACAACTTAAATTTGAAGGAACACATAGAAAATGTTGTGGAGAAGGGTAACCAAAGACTGCGTTTTATTGGCAGGACACTTAGAAAATGTAACAGTTCTACTAAGGAGACTGCCTACACTACACTTGTCCGTCCTCTTTTAGAAGACTGCTGCGCGGTGTGGGATCCTTACCAGATAGGACTGACGGAGTACATCGAAAAAGTTCAAAGAAGGGCAGCACTCTGTGTATTATCGCGAAATTCGGCAGAGAGTGTCACAGAAATGATACAGGATTTGGGCTGGACTTCATTAAAAGAAAGGCGTTTTTCGTTGCGACACAATCTTCTCACGAAATTCTAATCACCAACTTTCTCCTCCGATTGCGAAAATATTTTGTTGACACCTACCTGTATAGGAAGAAACGTTCACCATGATAAAATAAGGAAAATCGGAGCTCGCACGGAAAGTTATAGGTGTTCGCTCTTTCCACGCGCTATACGAGATTGGAAGAAAGAGAGTTGTGAATGTGGTTCGATGAACCCTCTGCCAGGCACTTGAATGTGATTTGCAGAGTATCTATGCAGATGTAGATGTAGAGTCCACTAGTTTATTACATCAAAATATGATTTCCTTCAGTTCACAGATGCTATAGAAGAAACAAATAGTTCTTCAAATTGAACGTACCTCTGTATCTAGCTGAAATTCTCCGAACAATGATGATAGCTTCTCGTTTGTGTGTGTGTGTGTGTGTGTGTGTGTGTGTGTGTGTTTGTGTGTGTCGTGTACAATGGTGTGAACAGCAAGTTGAAACGTCCTCTCAGAAATATTAATGAATTACTGTGCTGGTAAACCTCTTACGTTATATGATTTTCAAACAGCTGAGCAGAACTGAACGCACTCAGACATTTCGCTCTTTACTTATTCTGATCAACACTAAACTAACACACAATATTTTTGGCGCAACTCAATCTGACTTTCAATAATCCCTACAAAAGACTGGCCCTGACTAACAATAACCTATACTTTGCATGAATCACTTACCTCACAAAAATCTTCATTACTCGAACTACTGCAATACAGCGAGCGCCAATACTGCCAGCTAAATAAAAGATTCTAACTACTGAAGTCACTAACTACTGATAGGCATAGTCAGCAAATGAAAGATTTTAATAGAGAACAAACAATGTATTTACCTTAATAATTTTCCAAAGTCATCATATAAATACATCGGTTCACGATATCTAATATTATAAATTTACTCTTTCTGATGGACACACGTCCAGATCGATTGCTCTCAAAATTCTACCTTTTCTCTCCTCACATCCACCACTGCTGGCGGCTCACCTCCAACTGCGCAACGCTACGCGCTGTTCACATCCCACTGCTCAACACTACAATGGCGAATATTCCAACAATGCCAACCAGCTACAGACTGCACACAGCACAGCCAGTGATTTTCATACAGAGCGCTACGTGGCGTTACCAACACAAAAATCTAAACAGGCTACTTACAAAGTCAATCTAGAAGTAACCGAAACACTCAGGAAATCGCAGCTAATATCAGAGACGTTGGTGTATTAGTGTATAATGTCCACTTATCATCACTGGTACTCATAAAAAGTTAAAGTTTCATTTAGTAGCGTCGCTTTGGTATGATGGGAATTCGCGACACTCGACATTAATGGGTCAAAAAACGCCTTTCTTCACGATGTTCCTATGTCACACGTCCTCCTCCTGTGCTACCTCCAATGAAGAAAAGTGCGAGTACCACGGTCACTTCCGCCTTTCTAGTTCCAATGGTGCGTGATTCCCAGGAGGAAAGACTGTTGGTACACCTCTGTCTGGCCTAGAATCTCCCTACCATCATGTCTTTGAACATGTGACGGAACGCCCTGCACTTCTTTGGATCATCTTTATTTTCTCTATCAATGCACTTGGTGAGAACCACAGACTAGCAATTATCAAATAATGGTGTGATGAGGATTTTGTAAGCTACCCGCTTCGAGGATGCTCTACACGTCCCAAGAATTCTTCGAATCAATCTGTCAGGCATCTGCCTTACATGCGAGTAGTTTCATGTGATCGTTCTACTTTAAATCGCTCGATTCACATGCTACCAGATATAGTGCTTGCTTCTGGTGATTGTTCTGCAATAATACAACAATGTATTTTTCTGGATATTACTGAACACAACGCTACATTAATTTACGTTGATGGTTAACTACTAACCCCGACGATGATGGATGGTTAACTATTAACCCCCACACGGAGCATGTCTTACAGCATCACCCGCGAAGAGCATCATGGATCTACGAACGATATCCGCTCTGTAATTTATATACAGCGCGAACATTAATAAAACCGACAAACTGCACGGACGAATTCGTGACTGGAAATGAAAGAAAAATGATGCTACTAACAGATGTGCGGAAATGGACGGTGTTAGTGAAACGACAACAGATCGTTCCGGAACACAGTACAGATTTGCGTCGCACGCACGTCATAATATATGTTCAAATGACCTCCTCTGGGTGCAGTGCATGCGTTCACCCATAACATCGTGGATTTCCTCAGTCTTTCGCAAGTTCCGACCTCTCTCAGAATAGCGTCACAGGCGCCTTGAACACGCTGTTGAATGGTCTGCACATCAGGAACTGGTTCAGCATACACACCACTTTTCAAGTGCCCCCAGAGGCAGAAATCCAGGGTGTTTTAAGGCCGGTGACCTAGCAGGCCATGGTAGGCCGTGCTACAGGAACGCCGCGTCCTATCCGACCTCCGGGGAAAATAATGTTGACGTGTCCGCGAACTGTAACGCGGACCTGGGGTAGTGCTCCGTCATGCAGAAACAACATAGCATGTCGTAAATGGTATATTCTCAAGCAACAGTTTTCACCCCCTGCAGCTTCCTCTAGTACCACATCTCTAGTTACACCAGCTGCAGTGTTTTTCAAATGTTCCTTTCCCCGCCGATTATGCAAAGAACCTCCTCATCATTACAATTTCGCCTAATTTTGAATATTCTTTTGTAGCACCACACCTCAAAGCATCCGATTCGCTTCTGTCCCGGTTTTCCCACAGTCCATATCTCACTACCGTACAACGCTGAGCTCCAAACGTACATTCTCAGAAATTTCTTGCTCAAGTTAAGACCTATGTGTGATACTAGCAGAATTCTCTCCTCCAGGAATGCCTTTTCCGCCAGTGCTAGTCTGCTTTTTATGTCCTCCTTACTTCGTCCGTGATAGGTTGTTTTGCTGCCCTGATAGCAGAATTCTTTAACTTGGCCTACTTCGTGATCCCCAATCGCAATGTTAAGTTTCTAGGTGTTCTCATTTCTGCTACATCTCATTACTTTCGTGTTTCTTCGACCTACTCTCAGTCCATGTTCTGTAGTCATTCGACTGTTCATTTCAATCAACACATCCTGCAGTTCTTCTTCACGTTCACTGAGGATACCAAGTCATTAGCGAAACCCTTCACCCTGCATTTTAATCTCACTCTTGGATCTTTGTTTTATTTCCCTCATTACTTCTGAGCACCTCATTATTGATCATCCAGTCTCATTGTTCCCTCTTGGTTCTTGTACATATTGCATATTACCCACCTAATAAACACTGACAAAGCATCGATCTTTACAAGTCTTCCTGCGTTTGACCCCTATTTCTCTCAGTATTTCGAACTGCGTGCACCATTTTACACTGACTAACTCTTTTTCCAGGTCGACAAACCCTGTCCCGATTTTTCTTCAATCTTGCTTTCGTTATCAACCTCGACGTCGGAACTGACCTTTGTGTCTTTACGTTTCCTAAAGCCACATTGATCGTCATCCATCACATCCATAATTTTCTCTTCCACTCTTCTGTGTATTATTCTTGCCAGCAATTTGGATGCATCAGCTGTTAAGTTGATTGTGCGATAATTTTCGCACTTGTCAGCTTTTGCAATCTTGGGAATTGATGTTGCCCCGACAGTCAGATAGTATATCGTCAGTTTCATACATTCTACGTAACAACATGAGTAATCGTTTTAGTCCCATTTTCCCAATGACTTTATAAATTCCGATGGAATGTTATCTATCCCCTTCACCTTACTTGATCTTAAGTCTCCCAAGGCTCTTCCAGATTCTGATTCTAATATTGTATCCCCTATCTCTTCCCTATCTACTCCTGTTTCTTCTTCTATTATGTTATCGAATAAGTCCTCCCCCTCATAGAGGCCCTCAATCAATTTTTATAAGTGCTGAGACAGTCAGTCCAACAACCTTTTTTTTCTATTTCTTCACATTTTTCATGCAGCCTTTCACCTTAGCGTCCCTGAACATCCTATTTATTTATTTCCTAAGTGACTTACAGTTCTGTATACCTAAATTTCCCTAAACACTTTTGTACTTTATTCTTTCGCTTTTCAACTGAAGTACAGAAAAAGCTGAACACATATAACAACTAGTGATAGAACTTCATATTCACGGGACATGTGGGACATGTACATTAGTATCCAGAATAAGATTAGTATGATTGGCAAAAATTGCCAGCATTGCAGTCATCTCCATTCAGCATATGTGCTGTTGTCTAATAGGCACAGTGTCAGTAGAGGGACAAGGTTCGTGCCAGTGCACGTTGCATTGTTGCCAAATTTATTGAAGATGGCGGCGATGACGTCATCCAAGATGGCGGCATGTAGACTTGGCAACAGTGCATGACGTCATCCAAGATTGCGGATTTTGGCGGGAGAATAGGCCAATTATGCTACGTCCACTAACCTAACCTCAAGAAGAAATGGCGAGATTTTGAATTTTGGCAGGGAAATAGTTCAATTTTGCTACGTCCAATAACCTAAGCCTCCAGAAGAAAAAATGGCGGGAAGTTTGAATTCCAACAGGATAATGTATGCAAAACCGTACTTCTCTTTATCATTATTATTCATTATTATTGATTATCATTTATTAACATTCACTATCATTTATTATTATTTATTATCATTTATTATTATTTACTATCACTTCTTATTATTTTTTATCATTTATTATTATTTATTATGATTGACCTACCTCCACTAGAAAATTCAATCCAAATTCAAATTCCTACACGATAATGGATGCAAAACCTTACTTTTGTTTATTATTATTCATTATCATTTATTAACATTCATTATCATTCATTGTCATTTATTATCATTCATTATCATTATTATCATTGATTATCATTTATTATTATAGGCCTCACCCCACTAGAAAATTTCGCCTAATTCAAATTCCAACACGATATTCTCTCGAAAACTGTACTTCTATGTATTAGCATCATTTATTATTTATTCAAGATGTCCGATTTTCTCGGTGAGGAAGCCATTCTCCTTACATCCATAACAAAAATCTATCACAAGTACAAATCCCCAACACCATAATCGATCACATATACGAGCTTTCTCCGTCACTTATCTTTTTTCATTGGTAGCCTATCATAATCGCGTCAAATAATAAACTGCACTTATAGTAACATAATTCACATCCGTTGATTTTGCAGGGGGCAAGCGACCGAAGACTTTATTTCAAGCAGTACGGTCATCACTTGTTCTCCAACACAGTCAGCACACACATCTTTGATTTCGCAGTGCAGTCACCACGACGTCCGCGCTCCAACTGAATTAGTTCAAATCCTCGCCACCCCCTGCCTACGCCTGTCACATGAGGCGGCCGGCCACTAGCGCGGGGGGTACCCAGCGATCGCTCCGACGTCGTAAACATGTTTTCAAATGGCTCTGAGCACTATGCGACTTAACTTCTGAGGTCATCAGTCGCCTAGAACTTAGAACTAATTAAACCTAACTAACCGAAGGACATCACACACATCCATGCCCGAGGCAGGATTCGAACCTGCGACCGTAGCGGTCACGCGGTTCCAGACTGAAGCGCCATTAACCGCACGGCCACAGCGGCCGGCAACATGTTTTCGCTGGACACACTGGGCCTTGCGAGTTTGACGTCACAGCGGCCCCTTGTCCGCTCACCACGTGTATTCGTCGCCTCCACACGTTTCCCGCCAAAATTGTCTCCCTCGGAGCTGAATCATATAACGGTCGGGCGTTTGCCTGCAACACTTTCGGCGCAACGTTCAAACCTGTCGATGCCGACCGCTCACCGTCTACCACGTGTCCCTGTGCGAGCGAGAACGCAGTGCTACACATTTGGCGGCAAAGTTTGCTCGACAGTGGAATCCACCATGACTATATAACAGCACGTTTGGACCGCACTAGAACGCACGCTAATTGACTCGCTCTCGCGCGCATGTTAACTGTACAATCGCTGCGCCGCCGCCTCGCTTACGTCACACACTCTCCATACACGCGACGGATATAGCCTTCTGTAAATACCTGGAAAATGACTCTTTATTTCAGACATTACGGTCATGCAGGTGTGTTCCATGTGACTTCTCCACGCTCACACGACGAAACTCCAGAGCGCCGCTGACGTAAGCGCGGCCGGCTGAGCCCGTTCCATCGGCAGCTCCCTGGCCAGCTGACGTCAAGCATACCCCCACTCCCAGCGCGCCAGCTAGGCGGCGATCGGCGCCTCAGGGCACAACCACAAACGGTCAGCCGCGCCCGCGAGCACTTAACGCTGGACACGATGTAACCTGTCGACCGTATGCCGGACAAAGGATACGTTTGGTGCCAGAGTTTCACCGACAGTGGCATCCACCATGACCGTATAACAGCGCATTTGCTCGTCGCGAAAACACTCTCTAATTAACTCTCACCACCCCACTATTTTAAATAATTCAATTTACAATTTCATATACGTATGCAAAAGTGTTCAACTCCCTAATTCAACTACTTTTCGAGGACCAGACCACCACCTGCTCCTCCTAGGAACCAGCGCCAAGTTTCAAATCTGCCAGTAAACAAAGCTCACTTGCGCTTCTGCCACCAACCTAAGAAAATTGTTTCAAACTAAGCCACCAGTACTCAACCTCTTCCTACACGTTTCTGGTAAACGGACTCACCCTACAGTAAGTCCATGGATGGAGGAACGAATTTACTTTATTCAGGAATGGAGTATATCTATCACACCGACATGTCCCACATCATACAGACCTGCAAAACGCTCCTACATAACTCATTTATAACGTTCTAGACACACACTTGCTAATTGTAAACAGTTAAAAATAACTCATAGCACAGCCTACAGACATGCGAACTGCTCATAAATAATGTAAAACATTTACCTCCAAATAGCCAAACAACTGCTAATTTTCGGAAATAATTTCAGTTTATAGGCTGATGGAAGGACTAACGAGTGTACTTTATTTATTTGCAACATATCTTTTTGAAACTTTTACTTCTCATAGGTTTCGATATGTAAGGCTGACATAAGGCAGTTTCTGAACTCCAGTAGTGCACTACACTTGGCAACACAACCACATCCATCAAGATATTCATTCCAATCCAGACCTGTAACTCCTCTACAGATAAATTTGTCCAGTTATTTGTCTACTCACTCATATTCTGACCAGATTGCCGTTATTGCACAAAAACACTCAGACTGCGCTGTGCTGCTCAGGGAAGTAAGGAAGGGCTGCACTCTATTTATTTGGAGCTCTTTTATTTAGCCGTGGAGTATAATTGTCACAAAGCACCCGCACTGATCCCGCTGTGGTCATCAGACACAGGCCACAAACACGTAAACAACTCCTAATTTCACCACACAATAGCAAACAGCTCTTAAATAATGCAGACGAGCTCTGTGTTCTTAAACTCTCCAAATAAAGCACCGCACAGTGCACAGATATGCTCCCAAAATAGTGCAACAGACGCGCCCGAACACCACCAGCTGCCAAACCGACCAAAAGTCTCTGCTCGGCCTCCCCCAAACATGACCTCAACACAGTCGCATTCGCACCCATCACCGGAGAAATTGATATCGCCCATGCGCCATAGATTACGCTCCAAGGCAGGCCTCGCGCACGTGCGGTTGGCGGGGAAGGGGATCCCAGAGTCTCCAGCCAAGTTCAGCTTCCAAGCGCTCGTTACAGCAGACACATGTGAAAGCTGCATTGTCCTTCTCATGTGTACCGCGGGCGTCTCTGGTCTGGATCCGCCTTCACGTCTATTCTCAGAATAGCTCATAGCTCGTTGACACACTCGATTAACGCAGCCGGGAAAGCATTAACTACTCGCATGCAACCGAGATGGTGACGGAAAACCAATCACTCTGATCTGCGCTGCAGGCGCGTGTAATCATTGAGAAAACCCTATTTTTATTTTTTTAGAACAACTTATTTAACCATACAGTGTATCTATAACACTATCACAAAACACCTATCCCAGATGTGTCCTGGGCCATGTTGCACAGCCCACAGACACGCACCCAATCATAATTTCAGTACACACTATAGCAAACTGCTACTAAATAATACATCGCACAGATGTGTAGATACGCTCAGTACTCGTAACATATAATAATAACGCATAGCAGAGCCCGCAGATCCGCTCGCAAAATAACTCAGCAGACGTGCGCAGGTACCCCCACTCTGCACCCTGTCCACAGGATTGTGATCTCGAGCTGCGACCAACGAACGCGAGTGAAAGTCAACTTTATATCAACGTAGTATAATTCCAAAGCGCAGCCTCCATACGCTAGACACATCATAGCACCTCCTATGACACTGTAGCACACTGCACATTGCTCCTCACACGACATTACACGGCCCTTTAACTAAACATAACTACACATCCCTGCTCTCGCCTCGTCGCGTGACCATCCATCTAAAAACATCCTCAGTATTATTCTTACTTTACAACATTTTTTTTACAAAATACGATTTAATTTACACCTCCCACCACACCTAACCTCACACCCATCCCACCATCAACATACGCAAACGTCCTCAACCCTATCTTGACACTCATATATCACCCCACAAAGCATGCCTATCAATCAATTTACCATTCTCATCCCCTCTTTTCGAATTACAAACGTAGCCTCTATCTAAACACCAATCAACTCATCTTTCTCGCACTTTCAACAGTAAAATTAATTTTACACACACCCAGAAATACCAAACGCAATTAAAGAGTCAAACTTTTATACAGATCATCAAGCACATACGACAATATTCAAATCCCGGTCCATATTTACCACTTCCACCTTCAATTAAATATTATTACCATTGCCCCAACAGTCTGCCAGCGCTCGATTTGTACCTATTTTTCCGCTCGTAACTGTTGTCACTAGCGGTGGAATACCACTACCTATAGATTGCATAAATTTCCACATAAAAAAATCTCACCCCGCCATTTAGAGACTCCTATATGCGAACACATAGCATCATTCAACTATCACTTGCTCTTATCTAATAACTCATCCATTAGGTCTGGGGGCAAGGTCATCCCTTTCTCTCTTTCTTTTCTTTCTTTCAAGAGCAGACAGCTATTTTTTTTTTTTTTTACACTGGTAGCTACACTGAGCCATCAACTTAACATCACCATTCGCAAAAACATATCTTCAAATACGTAAACACACTTACTCAATTACACAGCGGTCCTGCTGAGGACATGACCTTCAATATTACAGTTCTTAATCCAATAACCACCGAAACAAGTACTAAATGCTCATACTAATCCCATAGCACCTTACAAAGTGAGTGTCCGAGCGCCGCCGGCGGCATGTCAAAGCCACATAGCTGTCCATCTAAACAGCCGTCCACTCAGCCCCAGGACCAGAATGCTGAAGTGGGCTCTCCCTATACCTACTCTCCAGCTATTGTCTAACGACATACAGTGCACAAATGGATTCATGAATAGTGCAGATCTCTATCTCCCCTTGCATCTCCAACAGGACATGTAAACAGTGTCTCCCCCAGCCAGCGAACCCGATGTCATCCACCCTTTTCTCACAATTTCCACTCACATATATAAAACCATGTTCACTCCTGCCAAAACTCACTTAACAATAAAAAAGCATTCTCCATATCCAAGCATATATGAGTATGCATTTATCTTCACCCATCTGATCTCTTCAATTTAAGTTGGAGAAAAACGTATCTATTACCTTCTGCAACCTGTCTATAAACAGAACGATCTCAGTTACTACAACAGGACCTTGTTTTGACCATTCGTCGGAAATGCGCGCAATGTTGTATGCCTCAAACTAGGTACAAGTGAAACGGTACGGTAGTTTCTGCTCTATAAGCAGCAGGTTTCGCTGCTCGCTTGCACCGGGAAATAGAAACAGAGGCGGCTCCGCCGCCAATTTTATTACATGACGGGGGCTGCCCAAGGTGCAACAGAACCCATGCGTACGGGTGGAAAGAAATGTGTCAGGCTTCATAATACGTATTTATATGTGTCGTGTACTATGCCTTTCTTGTAGGTGGATGTGAATCTGCACATGAACTTTCCTAATCCTCCTCACACCTATCCGTAAAGCGTGGCCAATCCTTTGTTGGGAAGTAGTTCTGTAGTGTAGTAGCGCTAACCTTACTCCTGGCTAGGGGATCAGAGAGACAGCACAGGCAGGTAAAAGTCAAAGACTTTCCGGTGTCACAAGATTTGGGGTGGAGAGGTTGGTCACGGCCAAGAGGTTCGACCACCCCCTCCACCGGGGCCCAGGAAGACCTCCGGGTGCCCGCCATATTCTGGGAGTGTTACAGAAGACGTGGAAGTGAGTAGACGTGCCCTCAGTGCGTCTGTCTCAATGTTCACGCATGGAAGAGAGGTATTTGAATATTTGTACTAATTATTTCATTTCCAGCTTCGGATTGTGTAAGGAAATGGATGATCTCGTTAATTTAGGAAATTTGACTCCCTGTGTTAATGTATCTGGTCCCCAGTTTGCTGTTATCCTCCTCACGTAGTGGATGTCCTATGTAAAATATTGGAAGGCTTTGGAGGTATACATTTGGCCAACGCAATTCTGTCTTGTCCGTAGAAAAGTGCATGCACATTCCTATATAATACACCAAAGCTATAAGTCGTAAAATTGTAATGTCTGTAAACTGCAACAATTGTTGCAATCGCTGTATAATCGAGTGATAATATTTAAAATAAATATGAAATCAATTGTCATCAATCTTTAACATACCTTAAAAATCACAAAGAAGTCAAGTTAAAGGAATTTATTTAAAATAAAAGCAATAGAATGCAGGGACCCACACATCAGCGTGTGAGCCCTCCAGCCCCTTGCCTACTATCATACAGAAAGGACACGCTCTCTAGGTAGCGCTCTCAAGCTCCTCTCCCCAGTTATCCGTTGCACAATTTTCATCCAGGGCTTGACGACATCAACTCTCATGTGGCATCGCTAGGCGAAGAGGCAAGACGGTAAACTTCCACAAGTACAACAGATCCTCAACACCCTATCATTTTTATCCTCTATCATCAAACAGTCAAAAAGTCACGAAGGCACCAATGTGATCCACCTCCAGCACGGACAAACGGAATTCACAATACTCCCCCGAATAACTCAGAGTGCAGCCATCCAAGAATTCCTAACAGGTCACCAAATCCAACACCTCAAACTACAAATGCCTATATGAACAAGATCATATTAAATATACACACACGCTGCAGAGACCCATTTAAAGTTTGACCACCCATACTCTAAGCGAATGAGAAGCTGCCTCTGGCCCTTGTTCAAACAGAGGTTTCTAACACGCTTTTGCACACAGCCGAGCATTTCGTCTTTCTGCCGCGACTTCGAAGTCGTTGTCTGATTCCAAACAGACATTAACACGGACTGATGCACGGTCTCTCACAGGAAACTATACCTTGCACCTTATAAATCATATTCTTACAGTCGATAGCATAACATTGAATGATTTTGAATAAAGGACACCCACAACACAAGGAAAATAGAAGAGCCTGCTGGCGTTTTATCCACTTCCCTCGAAAGTGATAGACCACCTCTACATTTAAACTCGTATGTCGCAGTGACCGAATAGTTTATAACTCTGCGTTCCATTTCTAGTGATGGGTCATTTTTGCACACAAGTACAGGATCACCGTTTTCGTTGCTAGCAACCAAAATTTCTCCCCCAACTCAAGCAAGCACTGTCAGTCAATCATTATGTCGTACCCAATGCACAGATGCGATGGATAAGACACCACCGATCTACTGTAATATTATCCATCACAGCTGATATCGCAAAAAATTTCACAGTAAGTCCAACACTGTCCAATCATGTGACAGCTTGTTTTCTTAATTTCAGTATCATAGCTAAACCATACATCCTCTACTTTGCAAGTATCACTGCGACCATTCGTAGATGAGTGCTCAGCACGGCCATTCACACTTAATTCTCGAACACATAAAGACGATCAAATTATACCAGACAACGGTATTCATATTTCTAAGACCTCGCGCATAGTACTCGATCAATCTCTGTGCGTATGGCGGTCACAGAGCTATCTAGTCCTCTTACGTTAAAAGACCATCCTCACCTCAGCATTGACCTACGTACCCCGCAACATCGCTACCCAATTATTCCTCACCCGAGCAGACGAATATAGCTACACTCCACCTCTCTTGACTGAATAGAGCTTTGGCCGGCCGGAGTGGCCGAGCGGTTAAAGGCGCTCCAGTCTGGAACCGCACGGCCGCGACGGTCGCAGGTTCGAATCCTGCCTCGGGCATGGATGTGTGTGATGTCCTTAGGTTAGTTAGGTTTAAGTAGTTCTAAGTTCTAGGGGACTTATGACCACAGCAGTTGAGTCCCATAGTGCTCAGAGCCATTTTTTTTTAATAGAGCTTTTCTAGTCCTAATCCATCCAAGTGCACCACATTTCTCGAAATGTAACCAAGTCTTGGAGCTTAGCACAACATAACGATCTATAATAACAGATCTCAAAGTGCCTTAATTTAATAGCATACAGTTAAGAAGGACAAGAACGGAGCGATATTTATACACAACGTAGTTCGATAGATTTTTAAGCAAATCATCCAATCTATCATGTGTAAGTATTGTTCTAGAGTCCATTATCGGAGCATCGACGGTTCTGGTAGGAGAGAGAGAGAGAGAGAGAGAGAGAGAGAGAGAGAGAGAGAGAGAGAACATAAACACACACACACACTCCTAAGACTAGAACGTTGAGCACTTAAAAACGGGCAATAACCTTAGATCGCTTACTTTTCCGTCCTGTCAGACATACATCCTTCTCCCCGGCACCTTAATATGAGCTATCTCTACCCCAATCGTAAAACTTTTCCTTTCTATGATACGAGCCCAATATAGCCCTGCGGACATGTCTAGTGCCCAATGACTTTTTGACTGTTTGATGGTAGAGGATAAAGATGATAGGGTGTTGAGGATCTGTTGTCCTTGTACCTAGTTTGAGGCATACAACATTGCGCGCATTTCCGGCGAATGGTCAAAACAAGGTCCTGTTGTAGTAACTGAGATCGTTCTGTTTATAGACAGGTTGCAGAAGGTAATAGATATGTCTTTCTCCAACTTAAATTGAAGAGATCAGATGGGTGATGATAAATGCATACTCATATATGCTTGGAAAGGGAGAATGTTTTTTTATTGTTAAGTGAGTTTTGGCAGGAGTGAATATGGTTTTGTATATGCGAGTGGAAATTGTGAGCGAAGGGTGAATGACGTCGGGTTCACTGGCTGGGGGAGACACTGTTTACATGTCCTGTTGGAGATGCAAGGGGAGATAGAGATCTGCACTATTCATGAATCCATTTGTGCACTGTATGTCGTTAGACAATAGCTGGAGAGTAGGTATAGGGAGAGCCCACTTCAGCATTCTGGTCCTGGGGCTGAGTGGACGGCTGTTTAGATGGACAGCTATATGGCTTTGACATGCCGCCGGCGGCGCTCGGACACTCGCTTTGTAAGGCGCTATGGGATTAGTTTGAGCATTTAGTACTGGTTTCGGTGGTTATTGGATTAATATTGAAGGTCATGTCCTCAGCGGGACCGCTGTGTCATTGAATAAGTGTGTTTACGTATTTGAAGATATGTTTTTGCGAATGGTGATGTTAAGTTAACGGCTCATTTTAGCTACCACTGTGAAAAAAAATAGCCGTCTGCTCTTGAAAGAAAGAAAAGAAAGAGAGAAAGGGATGACCTTGTCCCCAGACCTGATGGATGAGTTATTAGATAAGAGTAAGTGATAGTTGAATGATGCTATGTGTTCGGATATAGGAGTCTCTAAACGACGGGGCGAGATTTTTTTTATGTGGAAATTTATGCAATCTATAGATAGTGGTATTCGACCGCTAGTGACAACAGTTAAGAGCGGAAAAATAGGTACTAATCGAGCGCTCACAGAATGTTGTGGCAATGGTAATAATATTTAATTGAAGGTGGAGGTGGTAAATACGGACCAGGCTTTGAATATTGTCGTATGTGCTCGACGATTTGTATAAAAGTTTGACTCTTTAATTGCGTTTGGTATTTCTGGGTGTGTGTAAAATTAAATTTACTGTTGAAAGTGCGAGAAAGTTGAGTTGATTGGTGTTTAGATAGAGGCTACGTTTGAAATTCGAAAAGAGGGGATGAGAATGGTAAATTGATTGATAGGCATGCTTTGTTGGGTGATATATGAGTGTCAAGATAGGGTTGAGGACGTTTGCGTATGTTGATGGTGGGACGGTTGTGAGGTTAGGTGCGGTGGGAGGTGTAAATTAAATCTCATTTTTTTTAAAAATGTTGTAATGTAAGAATAACATTGAGAAGGTTTTTAGATGGCTGGTACGCGACGAGGCGAGAGCAGGGATGTGTAGTTATGTTTAGTTAAAGGGCCGTGTAATGTCGTGTGAGGAGCAATGTGCAGTGTGCTACAGGGTCATAGGAGGTGCTATGATGTGTCTAGCGTATGGAGGCTGCACTTTGGAATTATACTACGTTGACATAAAGTTGACTTTCACTCACGTTCGGTGGATGCCGCTCGGGATCGTGGTCCTGGACGGACGTATGTGTGTGCTTTGACTGCTGACGAGCGCGTTGACCGCGCCAACTCACGCTTGCAGAAGCCGAGCAGGGGCTGTGCGAGGTCTGAAATCACACGGATGGGTGACTTCACAATCCTGTGGGTAGGGTGCAGAGTGGGGGTACCTGCGCACGTCTGCTGAGTTATTTTGCGAGCGGATTTGCAGTCTCTGCTATGCGTTATTAGGATAGTTTACGAATACTGAGCGTATCTACACATCTGTGTGATGTATTATTCAGTAGCGGTTTGCTATAGTGCGTACTGAAATTATGATTGGGTGCGTGTCTGTGGGCTGTGCAACATGGCCCAGGGCACATCTGGGATAGTTGTTTTGTGATAGTGTTATAGATACACTGTATGGTTAAATAAGTTGTTCAAAAAAAATAAAAATAGTGTGTTCTCAATGATTACACGCTCCTGCAGCGCAGATCAGAGTGATTGGTTTTCCGTCACCATCTCGGTTTCATACGAGTAGTAAATGTTTTCCCGGCCGCGTTAATCGAGTGTGTCAACGAGCTATGAGCTACTCTGAGAATAGACGTGAAGGCAGGTCCAGACCTGAGACGCCGGCGGTATACATGAGAAGGACAATGCAGCTTTCACATGTGTCTGCTGTAACGAGCGCTTGGAAGCTGAACTTGGCTGGAGACTCTGGGATCCCCTTCCCCGGCAACCGCACGCGCGCGAGGTCTGCCTTGGAGCGTAATCTATGGCGCATGGGCGATATCAGTTTCTCCGGTGATGGGTGCGAATGCGACTGTGTTGAGGTCATGTTTGGGGGAGGCCGAGCAGAGACTTTTGGTCGGTTTAGCAGCTGGTGGGGTTTGGACGCGTCTGTTGCACTATTTTGGGAGCATGTCTGTGCACTGTGCGGTGCTTTATTTGGAGAGTTTAAGAGTACAGAGCTCGTCTGCTGATATTGTGTACTGCATTAAGAGCTGTGCTATTGTGTGGTGAAATTAGGAGTTGTTTACGTGTTTGTGGCCTGTGTCAGATGACCACAGTGGGATCAGTGTGGGTGCTTTGTGACAAATATACTCCACGACTAAATAAAAGGGCTCCAAATAAATAGAGTGCAGCCCTTCCTTACTTCCCCGAGCAGCACAGCGCAGTCTGAGCTGTTTTTGCGCAATAACGGCAATCTGGGAAGAATGGGAGTTAGTAGACAAATAACTGGACAAATTTATCTGTAGAGGAGTTACAGGTCTGGATTGGAATGAATATCTTGATGGGTGTGGTTGTGTTGCCGAGTGTAGTGCACTACTGGAGTTCAGAAACTGCCTTATGTCAGCCTTACATATCGAAACCTATGAGAAGCAAAATTTTCAAAAAGATATGTTGCAAATAAATAAAGTACGCTCGTTTCTCCTTCGATCAGCCTATGAACTGAAATTATTTCCGAAAATTAGCAGTTGTTTAGCTATTTGGAGGTAAATGTTTTACATTATTTATGAGCGGTTCGCATGTCTGTAGGCTGTGCTACGAGTTATTTTTAACTGTTTACAATTAGCAAGTGTGTGTCTAGAACATTATAAATGAGTTACGTAGGAGTGTTTTGCAGGTCTGTATGATGTGGGACATTCGGTGTGATAGATATTCTCCATTCCTGAATAAAGTAAATTCGTTCCTCCATCCATGGACTTACTGTAGGGTGAGTCCATTTACCAGAAATGTGTAGGAAGAGGTTGAGTACTGGTGGCTTAGTTTGAAACAATTTTCTTAGGTTGGTGGCAGAAGCACAAGTGAGCTTTGTTTACTGGCAGATTTGAAACTTGGCGCTGGTTCCTAGGAGGAGGAGGTGGTGGTCTGGTCCTCGAAAAGTAGTTGAAATTACGGAGTTGAACACGTTTGGATACCTATATGAAATTGTAAATTGAATTATTTAATATAGCGGAGTGGTGAGAGTGAATAAGCGAGCCTTCTCGCGACGAGCAAACTCGCTTTTATACGGTCATGGTGGATTCCACTGTCGGTGAAACTCTGGCGCCAAACGTATCCTTTGGCTGGCATGCGGTCGACAGGTTACATCGTGTCCAGCGTTAAGTGCTCGCGGGCGCGGCTGACCGTTTGTGGTTGTGCCCTGAGGCGCCGATCGCCGCCTAGCTGGCGCGCTGGGAGTGGGGGTATGCTTGACGTCAGCTGGCCAGGGAGCTGCCGATGGAACGGGCTCAGCCGGCCGCGCTTACGTCAGCGGCGCTCTGGAGTTTCGTCGTGTGAGCATGGAGAAGTCACATGGAACACACCTGCATGACCGTAATGTCTGAAATAAAGAGTCATTTTCCAGGTATTTACAGAAGGCTATGTTCGTCGCGTGTATGGAGAGTGTGTGACGTAAGCGAGGCGGCGGCGTAGCGATTGTACAGTTGACATGCGCGCGAGAGCGAGTCAATTAGCGTGCGTTCTAGTGCGGTCCAAACGTGCTGTTATATAGTCTTGGTGGGTTCCACTGTCGAGCAAACTTTGCCGCCAAATGTGTAGCACTGCGTTCTCGCTCGCACAGGGACACGTGGTAGACAGTGAGCGGTCGGCATCCACAGGTTTGAACGTGGTGCCGAAAGTGTTGCAGGCAAACGCCCGACCGTTATATGATTCAGCTCCGAGGGAGACAATTTTGGCGGGAAACGTGTGGAGACGATGAATACACGTAGTGAGCGGACAAGGGGCCGCTGTGACGTCAAACTCGCCAAGTTTCAGCGTGTCCAGCGAAAACATGTTTACGACGTGGGAGCGATCGCTGGGCTCACCCCCCGCGCTAGTGGCCGGCCGCCTCTGGTGTCAGGCGTAGGCAGTGTCTCCGCGCGCTAGCCAGGGGGTGGCGAGGATTTGAATAATGGATGTAAGGAGAATGGCTTTCTCACCGACAAAATCGGACATCTTGAATAAATAATAAATGATGATAATACATAGAAGTACAGTTTTCGAGAGAATATCGTGTTGGAAATTGAGTTTGGCGAAATTTTCTAGTGGAGGGAGGCCTATAATAATAAATGATAATGAATGATAATAAATGACAATGAATGACAATTAATATTAATAAATGATAATGAATAATAATAAACAAAAGTAAGGTTTTGCATCCATTATCGTGTAGAAATTTGAATTTGGAGGGAATTTTCTAGTGGAGGCATGTCAATAATAATAAATAATAATAAATGATAATTAATAATAATAAATGATAATAAATGACAATGAATGATACTAAATGACAATGAATGATATTAAATGACAATGAATGATGATGGATTTTAATAAATGATAATGAATGATAATGAATAATAAACAAAAGTAATGTTTTGCAGCCATTATCGTGTTGGAATTTGAATTTGGATGGAATTTTCTAGTTGAGGCAGGTCAATAATAATAAATAATAATAAATGATAATAAATAATAATAAATGCTAATAAATAATAATAAATGATAGTGAATGTTAATAAATGATAATAAATGATAATCAATAATAATGAATAATAATAATAAAGAGAAGTACGGTCTCGCATGCATTATCCTGTTGGAATTCAACTTCCCGCCAGTTTTTCTTCCGGAGGCTTAGCTTAGTGGAAGTAGCAAAATTGAACTATTTCTCTGCCAAAATTCAAAATCCCCGCCATTTTTTCTTGAGGTTAGGTTAGTGGATGTAGCACAATTGGCCTAGTCTCCAGCCAAAATCCGCCATCTTGGATGACGTCATGCACTGTTGCCAAGTCTACATGCTGCCATCTCGGATGACGTCCTCGCCGCCATCTTGAATAAATTTGGAAACAATGCAACGTGCGCTGGCACGAACTTTGTCCCTCTACTAGCGTCCACCATGGGCATGATAACTTTTTTCCATCCATGATAGCATCGACGCATATAAGGTGCGAATGGCGGCCTGTGGTATAGCCATCCATGATGTATTCACCTGGTTCCAAGGTCCATCGCCGAGCAAGGTGACGCAGTGGGCAGCACAGTGGACTCGCATTCGGGAGGCCAACCATTCAATCCCGCGTCCGGCCATCCTGATTTATGATTTCCGTGATTTCTCTATATCGCTCCAGGCCAGTGCCGGGATGGTTCCTTTGAAAGTACACCACCGACTTTCTTCCCCATCCTTCCCGAAACCGATGAGACTGAAGACCTCCCTCAAACAACCCAACCCAACCCAAAGGCTATCTGTAGTGGTTGTCATCCGGTCACAGTTCTGCACCTGTCGTTTCACCACATCTCACACATTTTCGATTGGCGGGAAGCCTGGTGATCTGGTGGGCCAGTGCAAAAGGCTGAAATTCTGTGACACCAAGATGGCATGTGTTCATGCAGCAACAAGTGTTCATGCGTTTTCTTGCTGAAAAATGGCGTCTGAGTTGTTGTGCAGAAAGGATATGGCTATGAGTTGCAGGATGTCATTCACGTAGGTCACACTGGCCACAGTACCCTGGACAAGCACCAGCTATGATATGTGGATATAGTCAGTTGCACACCACACCATAAGTCTGAGAGCTTGCTCTGTACGTCTTGTGCGGATGCAGTCACTGTGATGCCACTCTCCTGACTGCGGCCATCGTTTTCAAACAAACAGAACCTGTATTCTGTAGTGGGAAGAGGTAGAAAACACTGTATTAAAACTCAGTGAGAACTTCCCAAGTGATATATTGTTTCCAACTACAGTGCCCTCGTTCCTCTTGGTCTGCATCACAGGGCCCCGCAATGCTGACAAAGCACCCCAGCGGCCTGTGCAACACAACGCTGTGTCATGCCGGCCTTGGACAGCTGTGGAATTGTGACGGCGTCAGGATGCGCCGACAGCTTGCTCAGTGGTCTGCATCCCTGCCGACTCAGTACTGCTCAGTGTGAGCCGCAGGTGGCCAGCTGCTGTTTCTTCTCGCCGGCTTTTCTGAAATAGCAGCGACGACAAGCGCCCGTGAGCTGGCATCCGAATCTGTGGGCCTTGCCTCGGGATGCCTCCGGTGTGTGTTGGAAGCTAGGACGACTGCCTGCGGTAGTGAGCCGTGGAGTGGTCCGCCACTGATTGGCTGTCTATGGACCCTGTGTTGGCCTCAGGGGGTCGAACCAACGACCGCCATGGACTAGAATGCTGGCGCCAAATCTGTTGCTGTGTGTAGCCAGTGATGTGACATGCCTCCCATCCAGGAGAGCTGCCACACTTGAATGAATCTTGTTAGTAAATGGCA
Source organism: Schistocerca piceifrons (assembly GCF_021461385.2). Classification (NCBI taxonomy): domain Eukaryota; kingdom Metazoa; phylum Arthropoda; class Insecta; order Orthoptera; family Acrididae; genus Schistocerca; species Schistocerca piceifrons. The sequence continues at coordinate 512,472,544 of NC_060142.1, read as the reverse complement.
CCTATTTATACTCGGCTGTGCGCCTCTGTTTTGCTAAGCACACCGCTTTGCATCATGTACTCATAACACGCTAGGGTGGCCAGTGGGACCCTTCTGCCTGCGACTTGAGACATGCCAAACAACTACATATACTCTTTCAGCAATTTGATGGCCCTGTGGCCTCTATTCTACTTCGCAACTGTCGGTATGCGTAACTCACTGAAATCCAGCCCGCACCTGGCTGTAATTTGTGCTCAGAATATCGCACAAAACTAACTTTCCCTATCCTAAACGGTGGTGCCGCTACAATTCGTCTGAAAACACTATCTGATGCCATTCCTATCCCCACAGACGTCGTTCCATTCACCATTGCTGTCTAGCGTGTTTCTGCGCATTCGTCAAAGGGAGGCAGAGTAGTAGATGAAGCACTCGTAATCCATGCCATAATGAAAGGCGACGAACTGTCACCCCTGATAGTGTACGATGTGTTATATTATTCCACTGTTGCATCAGAACCGAGAAGGACGCAGATCTGTCCTGAAATGCCATTCGGATGAGGTGTAGATCTTCTCGGGGCGTGGTGTGGGTGGCGCGACCTGACCCATCTCGTCGTGTTCCACGGCCTTCCAAGAACCATCCTGCGCACACCCGTTGCACTGCCGAAATACATTGTCTCGCACGAGCAGAAATTTCCTAGATATTTGCATCACATTCCATCATACCAATAATGATTCCTCTTTCAAACTCACTGATTAGATGGTACGGTTCGCATCCTGCACATCTGCTCAAGTCACACTGATCCATTTACCTTCGGTTTACAGCAACAACGAAGGCCGCAGGCACATTGTACCGGTAGGTGGTGTTGCGACGCGACAGCGATGTTGACCTTGAATCCGTGAGCAGATATGCTAATCATTTCTGCAGCAGATACTAATGTACACTCGACAGCAAAAAAAGTGGGTCACCCCTGAATTCCAAAGTGTAGGCTGCACCTGAATCTATGCAACCAACATAGCATATCGGTGTTGCACATAGTCGCAACCCTCCACAGTACAGTCATTGTAAGATACACAATGGGTACCGCTAGAGACTACTAGAGAACATCGGTCTTTATGACAGTCCGTCCAGATGTAAAGTAACACCACGATAGTACAGAAGAGATTAGACAGTCCTTAACGTTTGCAAAGTAAACTTAATTACAATAAGTGACATTTCAAATGTTATGGGACAACTAGTTTCGTCACATAAATCATTCAGTAATCCTTATGCACAATTAAATATTTGAGACAGTATATGGATTTATAAAGTTGTATGGCAGTTGGAAACAAGTTCTTTGCTGTCTAAAAGGTTTACCCAACACATGCTGAACGTCGTTCAACGTTCAACGGGGAGTGGTTTCGCATCAACTTTACGTAATACTAAGCAGTTAAAAGAAAACGTGATTAACGGCGGCAACCACTCTACGGAAATCCCAACATTAACAGCGAATCACAAGTAATATCATTGTTCACATTACTCATCAACAGTTACTTGTACACAAAGTTGTACTTTAAATGACATGACCAACGTCTTCGTTCTGTATCCGGATCCAAACCCAGAACGTAAAGCCATTGTTAACCAAGCAAAACTTTGTGCCTTATCGAGACTCGATCACTAGGCAGAAAGAGACGTCAAATATTGACGTTTGCACCAGTATCAGTTATCAATTCTCAACTTGAACGTAAACGACGATAATGTTTGAATGAAAGCAGGAACCCTAACATTACAATTACCTTCTTGGTAATTAACCTCGAAAGACGTTGTATAATGTTGCATTGTCAAGGAATCAAGGATGCACATGTTTAAAATTGAAATGCCATCATGTAATGCAGGGGACAAGGATGCGAAACCCATCACCTAATCGGATTGTTGAATAAATACGTAAAATCAGAATGTAGATATCACAGTTTGTCAGCAGTAGTGGGGTTGGAACCTTAAAGGACGACTGAAGTTGTATTGCCTGACCGGGATTCGAACCCGGCGCCTACCGCCGTCGTTGTCTAACCAGGAACAGACGAGAAATGTCCAATGTTGGTTCACCATCAGCGAGATGTGGACACGTTTAACTAGAAATAATGTGACGAAAACGTCTATGCTGACTGAGAGTCGAACGCCGCACACATGGTTATGAAGACACGTTAATAATCAACTTCATATTCAGTAGTAGCTAGGAGTAGCATGTTTAGTTGCAAACCTTAAGACCTTACTCATCCCTAGTAACGTGTTGCCTAATATCTGCGATATCATGACGTTAATTTACAAGTGGATTGACTGCCGTAAAGAGCAATATTCTCTAAAAATGGCTCTGAGCACTATGGGACTTAACTTCTGAGGTCATCAGTCCCCTAGAACTTAGAACTACTTAAACCTAACTAACCTAAGGACATCACACACATCCATGCCCGAGGCAGGATTCGAACCTGCGACCGCAGCGGTCGCGCGGTTCCAGACTGAAGCGCCTAGAACCGCTCGGCCACTTCGGCCGGCCAATATTCTCTAGTAGTCGTGTATCATTGAGATGTAAATGAAGTGCCTCAGCAGAAAGTAATTTCCGTCGTGCATCACGTATTGTTTCAGAGACACTGAGTACATGTTACAAGTGCACAAAACGTGTATTATATACTAAGTATATACTATTATTTGGAGAAGCTGCCGCCAAACCTGTTTACTTATACATTCCGCTTAGTTGTAGTGGTTGAATACAGGTTTTCTTAAGGCTACATCTAATGCACAGCGCTTACAAGAAAGTACAGTTTCCTGCGTCAAGCTACTGCTAGCTAGGTGAAATATTTTGTGGTAGCTATGTTTAAAATGAATGTATTTTTGAAAGTATTGTTCGTCAAATATTTGAATCAATCGTAAACTGTAGGTGTGCCTGCACATGTTATAGCATAATAGCTGTAGCTGCGTTAGTTGGTACTACAGACTTGGGTAGATTAGGTGTAACTTTTGATCCTTCAAGCGGTGATCGTGGCCATGCGGCCCGGGTCTGTACTAGCCGCGGCTCGCGAGGCTGGCCGAGGCTAGACGGAAGTGAGCGAGCTGGCTGTCGCGTTGGTGGGCCAACAGCCCGGGACGAGCCAGCACGGCTGCGCCGCATGCCTCTGCCTCTGCCGCTCCGTTTGACGTAAATATGTTTACCTCCTCTCCTGGAATCAGTATAAGAGCGGCAAGCAGAAATACACATCAGGCTGTCTGCCGTAATGGCTCACTGGGAGAGGTCTATTCGAGGTAGAGTCAAAAAATTGTTCAAATGGCTCTGAGCACTATGGGACTTAACATCTGAGGTCATCAGTCCCATAGAACTTAGAACTACTTAAACCTAACTAACCGAAGGACATCACACACATCCATGCCCGAGGCAGGATTCTAGCCTGCGACCGTAGCGGTCGCGCGGTTCCAGACTGAAGCGCCTAGAACCGCTCGGCCACTCCTGCCGGCCGAGGTAGACTCGTCCCTCTCATTGAGGAAGGAGGATGTTCCATCAGAGAAGCTGGCAGACGGTATGGCGTACCACATACCACTGCAACGAGATGGTGGAGGATCTGCCTTGACAGAGGCACCACCAACAGGGCTCCTGGCTCAGGCAGGAAGAGAGTGATCTCACAGCAGGAAGACAGGGATCTAGTGTCTAGGGGCAGAGAAAATCCCTTTCTGAACGCGAAGCAGTTGCGGCGGGAGACCAACTTCCCCGGCTCCAGTGACACGATTCGCCGAAGGCTGAGGGACGCTGGACTGTGTGCACGACGATCCGCCGTGAAACAAGAGCTCAGCGAAGATAACGTTTTATACCTGCTAGCATTTGCCGAGCTCCATCTGAGGGCGTCGTGGGACAACGTCATTTTCACTGATGGGAAGGTGTTTTCCACAAATAACGACGGTCCACGAATCATTTACAGGCCGCAAGGGACTCGCCATCGACGCGAATATGTAACCACGACGAGAAGAAGTGGCCGGCTATCTGTTACCTGCCGGGGTTGGAATTCTGCGAGAGGGGCGGGAATTCTTCACAGGATAGAAGGAACTCTGGACAGCGCGCAGTATGCCCACATATTGGAAAATCTGATGCTTCCGTCAGTGCGAATGCTGTACGCAGAAGGGGAAGTCACGTTGGAAGAGGACCATTCTCCCATTCACAAGTCTGCATTTGTTCAGCAGCGGTTCTCCACCATTGGCGCAACGTCATGGACTGGCCGCCACGGGCGGCTGATATGAACTCCATGGAAAACATGTGGGCTGAGGTCGCCAGAACATTAACAGAGAACTGGCCACGAAACCAACCAACTACTGCGGACGCTTTTTGGGACTGCGTCCTGGAAGCCTGGGAGGAAGTTGCTTCTTCAGGCTGTTACGTCCGACGGCTTATACATTCTATGCCAAGACGCGTGATAGAAGTACAAAATAATGAAGGATTCTGGAAAAAGTATTAGAGTCCTTAAAATGTTTTGTTATGTCTTCTTTTTCGTCATTAACTTCATTGGGAGCTAGTGGAAGATGGCGCGGCAACAGAAAACATACAATGTGGGTTAGCTTTCCTTTGAGTTGCCCTTTTAATTCAGTCATTTACCTCACTGGGAGCTAGTGGAAGATAACGTGACAACAGAAAACATACAATATGGGTTAGCTTTCCTTTGAGTTGCCCTTTTAATTCAAGTGGGTTTCTTTTGAATATACAGTTTGTTAAGTATTCTATTTTGATTTCATTTATACCTTGTCTACATACTTACAAACTAATCAGCGAAGATGGACTCTGTCACAGTAGTTTTTGTTATTTCAAATACATCTCTCTCTTCCCTTCCATCCATGAATACATCCTCCGTCCTCCACACAATACGCCAACGATTTCATATTATGTTTACTCGCCGCGCGGGATTAGCCGAGCGGTCAGGGGCGCTGCAGTCATGGACTGTGAGGCTGGTCCCGGTGGAGGTTCGACATCTCCCTCGGGCATGGGTGTGTATGTTTGTCCTTAGGATAATTTAGGTTAAGTAGTGTGTAAGATTAGGGACTGAAGACTTTAACAGTTAAGTCCCGTAAGATTTCACACACATTTGAACATTTATTTTTACTCGTTGTTAATATCTCTTCTATTCTCTCTCACACTGTCTCTCTCTGACACTATCGCCGCAAGTGCCCTTCTGTTACATTCCCCCAAAACTTTGTAAACAAATCTAGCCGTTTCCAATGACGCTACATTTTCTCTTTTAATTGCTGCTGTCTTTACTCTCTATCATTCCTCTCAACACCTGTGAAACCGTATTCTTTGATCTCCCCTTCCCTATAACCCATTCTTCGTTCTGAGAACAGTCCTTCCTTATCTCTCGGTCCTAAGATAAAACGAACTGTGGCACACATCTAAGTAAGCAATACCTTGCAACCATTTCACGCTTATATTTTGCACTTCTGCACTTCTATCCATTCCCAGATCCCGCCCTCCTCCCTGTTACGCGTCCCTTGACATCTGCATCTACATCTAAATGAATACTCTGCAATTCATAATTATGTGCTTGGCAGGGGGTTCTGTGGTCTGGTGGATTAATCTTGTATTGATGTGTAAAACGTGTAGGTTCACATCTCATGTCAGGCGTAGATTTTTAACACACACAAGTAGTTTTCCTTCACCCCTAGTAACGCCAAGTGCAGAACGCCAGTAAGCTCCGTAGTTCAATATCCGCAGTAAAGATAACATCCCTTCGCTGCCGACTGGGCATTCGTTTGAGCTGTGACAGATGGAGAAACCCCTTAAGGCAGAGACTCTGTCACCAGCAAGCCGTCGTCAATTAGAAAACGTATTTCATTTAATGAACCAATGGCTATGTAAGTTCACAAGGCTCTTACTTTATTTGAAACTGAGACGTTGAAAATTGTGGTGCTGGACTGGGATTAGAATTCGATTTCACTGTGTTCCCGAAGATTGCAAACTCTTCTAGGCGTCCTCGAAAGGCACCTATCTGGTTTCTAATCCTGATCAGCACAAAATATTCATTATTTCATTTCAAGCCCTAGCATGTGCACTCCGAACTACTGGTGAAAAATAGTTGCATTTTCAACGCCTCTTCGTGCGTTGTCATCTGTAACGTGTTCGTTTCAACTCACAGCCACATGATGAGCTTTTTATCACAACATTACAAGATCAAACGTTTCCTTACATCTTTTCAAGTTCAAACATTCCTCTCCATCCAACTGGTGAAAACGGATTTGGGTTTGACGTTGTGTTCATTGTGACCACCAACGACGACAGGTTGTGGATTCAACTTCTAGCCAGCAGAGTATTTTCCATCACATCATTGAAAGTACAAACATGCCATTCCTAGCTATTATTGGAAAAGAATTTGATAGTTAAAGTTTCTTCATGACAACGTGGGCGGGGTTTGAATTCCATTCAGCACAGAACTTTTCGTCGCCTGATGTCTAGCTAAATATGCACCCATCTCACTACTGGTGAACCAACAATAGCTATTTATCGTCTGTTCCTGGCTAGAGAACGACGGTGCTAGATGCTGGGTTCGAATCCCAGTCAGGCAAAAACAATTCTATCGTCAATTAAGGTTCCAGCATTTCGCTATTGGTGGAAACATTTTATATTTAACTTCTGATATTATTTACAGTCGTGCTTAAATGTATCAGAACGACCTGAATTGCATTTCACCTGATTCCCATGCGACCTACATAACGCAGCTGTCTAGCAGGTCCTCTAATCGCTCCTTGGTACAGTCGTTTGACTATTGAAAATGGTTCCAACAAATCACAAATAGCTAGAAAACACTGCTCTGTATCGCAATAACTCAAGATGTAAAGTAATACCACGATACTACAAATATCAGGGAACACCTCATCACAGATAAGACTGTCCTTAAGGCTTGTAAGCTCACATTTATTGCAATAAATGACATACCTGAAATGCTAGCACTCTCATTATTACGTCAGATAGATAATACACGTAGTAAGTTCGTCGTATTCATGATTTCCTCTTCAAAGTAACATACCATACTTGTTATTTAACACAAATTGTCATTAAAATTTACCTTATTCACGAGCAGCTAGTTGAGAATATATATGAACTTCAAATGACACGACCAACCGCCTCGTTCTGCATATGGATGGAAACCCAGGTCATGCAGGCTAGGCTGCAGTGGTCGTGCAGTTCTAGGCACTTCGGTCCGGAACCGCGTGACTGCTACGGTCGCAGGTTCGAATCCTGCCTCGGGCATGGATGTGTGTGATGTCCGTAGGTTAGTTAGGTTTAAGTAGTTCCAGGTTCTAGGGGACTGGTGACCTCAGATGTTGAGTCCCATAGTGCCCAGAGCCAGTTGAACCAATCATGCAGGCTAAGATTTCGTGGCTGACGGAAATTAACAGTAATTCCTGACTAGGCATAAAGAGAGTGATATACCTCATTTTTGGACAGTATCAGTTAGCAAATATCAACTTTAAATTACATAACGTAACAATTTTAACGGACGCGAATTCCTACCCGGCATCTATTGTCCCTGTTAACGAACTAAGAGAGATGTCAAATATTGCTACTTCACAAGTAACTTACTTGAAATGCAGTGAGGTAAAGCTTTGTGTTGGACAGGGATTCGAACCCAGAACCTAATCTGATTGTTATCGAAGCACAATCAACTTTGACATATCGGATTTTCTCGGCAGTAACTAGATGTATTAAATGATATGATGAGACGAAACATTAATTTTTCCTTCCCAGGACTCCAGCGCGGCACGTATCGCTGTTATATTCTAGAGAAACGGAACGTTAAGTATGGGTTTGTTACACCAGCAGCGACATGTGAGCATTTTTGAACTAGAAATAATATGACGAAGTGTTCAGCGCTGACTGAGAATCGAACCCCAAACATATCGTTGTTGACTACACACAAAGAGCCGACACTTACCGAATTTTTCTCCACCAGCAGCTCGGAATAACATCCTTGAACTTACAGTGGCCTCGCAAATAGTTCTGTGTCTCATTGGGAGTAAAAAACGTCAGATAACGTTGGTGCTGACTACGAATGAAAATACATTAAAAATAAAAATTATTATCCACCAGCAGATAGGTGTTCACACGCTAGAGCTCGATAATACATAGTGAAAAATTTAGTGCTGGGCCAGGATTCCAACCCAGTCATGCGCAATATATGGAGATGTTGAGGAATCTGCAGTTTTGAACAAACAACAAGTTGTAGTCGAGCTGTATTGTCACGAAGGGATCAAATTCCGCGTTAAGGGCGGTCTGAGTTGCATTCCCAGTTCAGACCAATTTTATCGACATACAGAAGCTTAAATAAAAGACTGAATAAGTGTCCTGTGACCATACACAGGGTTTGTTTCGTCGCTAGAAGTAAATAATTAGTATAAGAAAGGTTACTGGTGATGGAGTTCCCACATTTCGCCACTATTGACTTTATTGTGGTTCAACCTAACGTCTACTTGGTAGAGAAGGAATATCGTGTTTAGTGTGATTTTCAGACCACAATGCCATTATACCTTCTTCACTTGGCGTAGCCAGAAGAGAATAGAATCTGCCTCTCCCTATCAAAACACATCGGTAGAAGTTGGAATCGAACCCAGACTATCAGCATAACAAACTATCATCAGTCCAACACACCGCCAACGCTCTTCTTTACGACTCATTCCTCTAGCATAACACCGTTGCGGCACACAAGATGAGAATTCTGACACACAGGATCCCTGTCGTGGTTTGCAGGATGTTCAGTACATTCATTTACTTGGTTGACCGAATCGCCATGAACTAGCTGCCTTGGCTACCCAGTGCATACATTCGACTCTATTTTGTAATCACCGAAATAAAATAACGTAACTGCCACCTACACAGAACTGCCAACAGTTCACTATGCCGAAATTTAAATAGGAAGTGTTCCTTTCCATTTGAGCTACTCTATTGCGTTATCTGTTTGTTGAAACCATCGTGCAGTGCAAAAGAAATGGTGTAACTGTCTGTCTCTCAGAATTCTATATCCGGCCATATGCATTATCTCACAGCACTGTGGAATGCCGAAGTTCTGGAGGAAGTGTTGTTCACTTCCAGAGGTGCTGTAGTTACGTCACAGCTAGTAGCGTAACGGTAAGAGTCGCGCACTGTTGATAAGACGTCGCGTGTTGTATTACATTCGCTACTACATTTTTTTAAAACGCAATTCTGCTATCTGCTGAAGTTATCAATTTAATGGAACTTTGAACATACACTCCTGGAAATTGAAATAAGAACACCGTGAATTCATTGTCCCAGGAAGGGGAAACTTTATTGACACATTCCTGGGGTCAGATACATCACATGATCACACTGACAGAACCACAGGCACATAGACACAGGCAACAGAGCATGCACAATGTCGGCACTAGTACAGTGTATATCCACCTTTCGCAGCAATGCAGGCTGCTATTCTCCCATGGAGACGATCGTAGAGATGCTGGATGTAGTCCTGTGGAACGGCTTGCCATGCCATTTCCACCTGGCGCCTCAGTTGGACCAGCGTTCGTGCTGGACGTGCAGACCGCGTGAGACGACGCTTCATCCAGTCCCAAACATGCTCAATGGGGGACAGATCCGGAGATCTTGCTGGCCAGGGTAGTTGACTTACACCTTCTAGAGCACGTTGGGTGGCACGGGATACATGCCCTGTATGCCTCGGTCGTATGCAGTCCTGATTGTGGCGCTCACCTGCACGGCGCCAAACACGCATACGACCATCATTGGCACCAAGGCAGAAGCGACTGTCATCGCTGAAGACGACACGTCTCCATTCGTCCCTCCATTCACGCCTGTCGCGACACCACTGGAGGCGGGCTGCACGATGTTGGGGCGTGAGCGGAAGACGGCCTAACGGTGTGCGGGACCGTAGCCCAGCTTCATGGAGACGGTTGCGAATGGTCCTCGCCGATACCCCAGGAGCAACAGTGTCCCTAATTTGCTGGGAAGTGACGGTGCGGTCCCCTACGGCACTGCGTAGGATCCTACGGTCTTGGCGTGCATCCGTGCGTCGCTGCGGTCCGGTCCCAGGTCGACGGGCACGTGCGCCTTCCGCCGACCACTGGCGACAACATCGATGTACTGTGGAGACCTCACGCCCCACGTGTTGAGCAATTCGGCGGTACGTCCACCCGGCCTCCCGCATGCCCACTATACGCCCTCGCTCAAAGTCCGTCAACTGCACATACGGTTCACGTCCACGCTGTCGCGGCATGCTACCAGTGTTAAAGACTGCGATGGAGCTCCGTATGCCACGGCAAACTGGCTGACACTGACGGCGGCGGTGCACAAATGCTGCGCAGCTAGCGCCATTCGACGGCCAACACCGCGGTTCCTGGTGTGTCCGCTGTGCCGTGCGTGTGATCATTGCTTGTACAGCCCTCTCGCAGTGTCCGGAGCAAGTATGGTGGGTCTGACACACCGGTGTCAATGTGTTCTTTTTTCCATTTCCAGGAGTGTATTTCTCTTCACTTCTCAACCCGAAATAGTCGCACGTGGAAAAAAGGCTAACTTCTGTGTCATTTTGTTCTTTTCAGGTTTAATAGACGGCCAGGCAGCATATGCGTCTAGAAGCTTTTGTATTATGTATGGGGAGAGTGCATCGTGCCAAAATAGTCAGAAAAGTATTTTCTACATTAGCTGTCGTCTGGTAGTGGCATTTTATTCTTCTTCAAACTTTGTTTGACAGCTTTAACTCAGAACAAGTTTTCTACATGCATGTAATCAATAAACTGCATGTGCATTGTCAGACTGTTATAGAGAACATCAGAGAATTCGTATATATCGTTGATGATTAATTTCTCTCTCACGTTTAGTATTGTTTTAACAACACTAAAAGAAACCTTAAGAAAACTGTGTACTGTATTGTAAGAAATGAAATAAAACTACCCACGATAACCTTACGACGAAAGTAAGTCTGTTTTAACAAAACTGAGTATCTGTACACAAGCGTGCCTCTATCTGCACGATTTAGTAAAATACTACTCACTTAGATTTCGATAGCGTCTGTGTTTAAATGGTATGCTGTGTCATACTCAACAGGTATGCAAACGTGGCATTTCATAAATAAAGTTACTTATTCCTAGAAACCAAAATTTGCTTGTCAGCAGCGGAAAGAGGCGTTACCTGTTGTGCAGCATTGTAAGTTTTTCACCATTGCACTTTGAGCTGAAAGTACTTTCTTGCGATTTGCTAATCAATTTATTTCCTTCGTACTTATCACCCTAGCATGGGAGTCTTAAGTGAAGAACATTATTGAATTTCGTATCGTTGGCGGTCGATTCGAATGTCTTCAAGGACGCTTGTATTGTATAGCAGCTTGGCAGTCAGAAAGCCGAGATCTGCGACAATTAACACAACTTACTGAGTCGAGCTGCCACGAGGATTTGATGTGTAAAAGTTTTCTTCTAATTTTGTTACAGAATTTTTTCTGGGAATTCACAGCTCCATGAAATAACACACAAGAAATGCTCGCACGCGCTGCCTCTACTACGGTTAGAACTCACGATTTTCTTAACACGAGACACGGGCGGTATCACGGGGCTCCGGACACACTGCTGCCAGCACGCCACTCCCGTCATGGTATTCGTCTCTCAGCCTCATAACGCATCGTGAGAGATATTAAAAGTTGTCACTTATGTGAAGAATAGCATTTCTTTAGCTAAAAAATTCAAATTTCTGTCTCAGTGTCTTAGTTTACGTGAGGATTATATACCACGAGTTATTCAAATGGAAAGGGAATATCAAGTGAATTTAGCGAGTCAGTTCAGTACCATACGCGGAAATGATTGCACTGCCACAGTGTTGCCAAATGTTTGTGACGATGTTGCCAGTTCTCAGCTATGCTAGGGACAGCTCTGTAGCGTTATAGGAGGAGAATCCTGTGTTCGTGTCATAGGAGGATACGGAGAGGAAGTGCGGGTTTTGGTTAATATGCTGCGTTTTCTCCTACCAGCTGTGTCAAACATTTAGGTGTGTAATCTTCCATCTCGATTACAGTTTCCCACAAAATATATACGAATAAAACACTTACCTTGTTACTTTGTTACAAAAGATTATTTCAGTACAATAAAAAGTCTTTAGAAATCATCTTTGCCAACCTGTCACGAAAAGTAAGACAACAAACATTTTGCATGTCGAAATCGATTGCATCTATGTGCAGTCTTGTGATCATACAAGTAGAATTTCATGAATTGCACGAGAATGTAGAAAAATGTTGGTGCGAATGGAAGCTGTAAGAAACACAGTTACCGAATTATTCTGTACCACGCAATAATCATTTCATTTGATAATTCAGAAGAGAAGAAACTAAAAATTACGCCCATTAAGACAGAAAGTAAAGTGCAGATGCGGGCACTGTGCAGATCTGCGCCTTTTCATCTTCATAATCTATACAAATAATGTATACTAACCTGCGTATTCGTTGCTTTCGTAATGTTTCCCTCTTGTTTAGTCTTCTGATGATGAACTGGATCCACACCCATGAGTCTGATTTTTTCTTTGTATCCTTCCATCTACTATCTTTGTGTGTTATTGTTCGGTATTCAAAAAGCAAAATGTTATGCCTGCTCTCACGAGGTATTAAAATGAGGTCGCGAAAAGGCTAACGAATTATAATCAAAATACAGTGAGACGCCAGTTTGTCTGTCGTCATGGTGTTATGTGGACAGAAATAGTTGGGTGTTATTGTCGTCTTTTCTTATTGAGATTTTCATATTACCCTGACACAAGACGCCGAGATAAATGTGTATATTCTCCGTGACGAAACATCCCACATTCCATTCATCCTGATCCATTCGTTACGTGCATCGGCTGCAATGAGTGATAGGAAAGCTGTTGTGGGGTGACAAATGACAATAACAATGGTAGTAATTACAAATCAATAATCAAGGATGTTTACTGCATTACAGACGATTAACAAAATAACCAAGAATGGCTGAGTGTTTAATTGGCGCACTGAGTAGGTGTTCTTACCACTTTGTTACTGAATTTTGTTCTAGTTTTTTGCAGAGAGAAAACAAAAAACCTCGTAGCCATACATATCGCTAGTACAACGAGATATTACCTATCAACTATCCTTGCTTTACATCACGAGACGAGCATGGCGTCACTGAGCTGATATTTGAAATACGTTTCTGCTTTCTCTCTCTCTCTCTCTCTCTCTCTCTCTCTCTCTCTCTCTCTTTTATTTTTTTTTTATGTTTTGAGGAAAGCATCGAGAAGCGCGATAATAATCAAATAGGCATATAACCTGTTTACAGTTATTTTCATCGGGATACATAATACAAAAATACAATTTTTAAGTGTGTTATTGCGTAATTCCAGTTATTGACAGTCTATTCGAGAGCTTGCTCGCATTCAGTGGGGTGAAACCTATCACAGAAACAAGCAAAACACAAATATTTCTTGCACCATGCGCAACACATAAAAGAAATCTCGCTGCGCTGACGTGTTGTCCGATATATTGTACGGAAAACATATCTGGTTCATGTTGCTAAATACAGCTCTATCAGATATCAATTTGGAAGCGTAGCAAGTGTATAAAAGTATATCTTGAAATACGCAGGAAGGCCCATAGAGGTATTCGACTGAAACATAGCCATGACCAAAATTGTAACTGGGGTCGCCAGCATCGTCGTCTACCACCTTGACAACTCGAACGGTGACAGTGCTCGGCCGGTTACTTACGTTTACTGGTCTCAAAGCTGTAGCATGAAACCACAAAAATGTTAATAACCCGAAGATCATTAGTTTTGGAACCCATAGAAAGTAAAGCAGTCATCAGTCGCAAGAGTGGTTTGAACACCACAGTGTTTTAATAGGCACGGTCTTGTTGGAGGTGGTATGCTGTTGCTTTCATCCGACCTTTGAGTTGACTTACCTAGCCAGTTAATAGGGGAACCTACAGTTTTACGTGGCTTTCGGACCACAGTGCAACTCAGCATTTTTCACATCAACAAACACGGCCCCAGGGGAAATATGTGTAAAACGGCACATAAAAATCGTGGGACTGGTGAGGGATCGAACCTGAGACCTTCGTACCCATAGTATTGCTCTTTATCACCTTGCCACCATGCAGCCAACACCGTGCTTTCTGCTTGCCATTCAAATTAGGATATCTCGTTTGTGCCTGCGTTGGCACTTGCGTGACCCTTAGGAGACCTTACCTTTGGGATTACTCTCGTATACGTGTGTGTAAACGCCTTCCAATGCCCACTCCAGGAAGACAAGGATACCTAGTCTAGCTTCAATTTTACAAATACGCCTCAGTTTGTGGATGAACGCAGACTTAGGTTGATAATCATTTTGAATATTTATCAGTACTGTACCCATTGGTGTGAAACTCGTTTTCTACCAATGATTATCACAGCTACAGGAACACTACTTTAATACGTCTTACACAAAATACTTACGCAGTGCTATCAGACGAAAAGATCAACCTGACACAAACTGTGGGAAGTTTGTTTTACAACCTTCGTACCTGGATAAAGAGGTTTTCCTATTTGAGATATCTGTGAACGTTGCTGCATAAGACGATTTAAGAAGAAACTAAATTCCTTCAGCTACGCCAATGTTTAAAGAAGTCGTGTTAACGGCACTAAATTGTGGTTTGTAAATCGTTTACCAGCCGTACTCTGCCGCATTTCGCTGGTTCGAAGGCGAAATGCTTACTGACAAATTTCACAGAAGGAAAAGGGGGACGAAACGTCTCCCACTCGAAGGTCATGTTGTTTTACTTAAATGATTACAAAATCGGGTAAAACGAACAATGAGGTTGTCAGTATAAGCACATTACTGTTGTCAATATGATGTTGCACCACCCAGGGCCTGTAATGATAAACGGTCCGTTTAGGTCAGGCATATTGTACATAGAAGTGGAAGAGAGAGCACCACTAAATTCTACAATCCGTATGCAATGCATACACACAGAAATTACTGTTACAGTGTACTTATGGAGCCCAATGAGTGAATTGCATATTTTCCGGTGAGAAAGAGCACTGGCAAACAGTCTTCGCTACATTAGGTTACTTAAATTGGCGTCACTTTGAGCTAGAATTTATGGCCAGCAACTAAGTGTAAGGACAGTGAGTCGGATGCGGGTTTTGCAACTGTGAAATACTTTCCTTACGTTATGGAAGCGAATATTAAATTTGAACTAATATTGCGAAAATTTTGGACTTGGATAGCTTAGAATGAAAATCTTTCTGTTTACTGCAAAGGAAAACAATTGATTTTCTAAAACGTTCTGTGTCATACACAACTTGAAACAGGTCACGTCGACCAAATCATATGTAAGAACCGGCAGCGACGTATAATGGGAGGCAGTAAGATCCCTTGGCTTTTGGTTTGGCAGTATTCGACAGCCATTTCTAGGCGCAAGTAAATGAAGAAAGGCAGCGCGTTTTCGTTATCAAGTAACGTCTTCATCAATTACTTTAGTTTTAATGTGATCTACGAGTAATTGCTGATGTTTGATATTAACATGGAAAGGGTTCCGTAGACAGGGAAAGAACTTGTTCTTGGGCAGCTTCTTCTATAATGACCAAAAGGACTTAAATGATCTTCAAGCACATGTGTTCCAGCAGCGGTATGAAGAAAATGATAGTAATAATGACGGTGATAATCGAATTATCCGGTAACTTCACACTTCACAGTGGATTTTCTCGAACTAAGAAATTTCCTGAATTAGTGAAAATTTCAAAATGGCTTCAAATCGAGGCTATGACGCCTAGAAGAGTCTTTACATCCTGCTGACATGGGAATAGCATAATCTCCACGTCAGAAGCTTGCTTCTACTTAACCATTGAATAGACTCAGGTTTTTTTTCCACCGTGACTACTTTAGTAAGCTAAGCACATCATCCATTACAGCAAACTCCTGGGGCTGGGAAATGTGGCCACAATGGTCTGGTGGAACGAACTATCACAAGTGCAATGCGTGGGTTTAGGCATCTACTTTTAAGAGGCACAAACAGATTTACTTTACCTCTGGTAACCTCAAGAGAAAGCTGTTATAATCCAGAATCCGCATTAAACATCACGTTCCTTCACTCCAAACTGGGCAGAGCCGGTTTACGTTGGAAAACGACATAGGGCGAGGTCAGGGTAAACAGAAATACTGTCACCAGTAAACTTACTTACATTAGAAAATTTTATTTTATTTTATGAACTGATAGCCGTCTTAAGGAACTGGGCTCTTATTTTACTTGTACTTGATCGAACTAGAGACGTTGAAAAATTTGGTGCTGGACTGTGATTCGAATTCGTATCTCCTCTTTCGCGGATCTGAATCTCTCGGAACAGTATAGTTCAAATTCGTATCTCCTCTTTCGCGGATCTGAATCTCTCGGAACAGTATAGTTCAATCATTTCTTTCCATTTCCCAAGACTGCAGTCTTCTCTAGGTCTCCTCCAAAGGTAAATCTGTGGGTCCGAAACCTGATCCAGCACAAAAATATTCATAATTTCATTTCAAGCATTATCACGTGCACACCGGCCTGCTAGTGAAAATTAACGTGCATTTTTAATGTCTGTTCATGTTGCCAACAATTTATGGACAAACACGCACACATCTTACTGTTGGTGAGTAAGCAACTGATACTTCAGCAATATTCGTGGACAACAAAGAAGAACGACAGGAGTGCGGTTCGATTCTCGTTCAGGCACAAAAATTTGTGTCCTTATTTTAGATTAAACAACTAGCAGCTGGCAAGAAAAACCGATACGTAAAATTTGATTTTACTTAGTTAACAGTCCGATTACGTCTTGGGTTCGTATCTCCATCGCAGAACTTCACATCATGCGCTTCATCTTTAAATTCATACACACTTCGTTACTTCTGAATTGAGGTATATCAGACATCTTTCATGGTTAGTTAACAGGGATGAAAGGGTCTTGATAGGAGTCCCTGTTTATTACAAAAACTGTCGTCTTTTATTTTCAAGTTTAAATTTGATTACTGATATATGCGAAAATTTCGGTACTTCATGACTCTCCGTGGATAGTCAGCAATATGATATGATTAGATTAGATTAATACTTGTTCCATAGATCATGAATTTCGTAATGATGTGGAACGAGTCATTTTAATGAAAGATTTCTTTACATACCAGTATTCAATTTCTTTACAACAATTTTTTACCCTCTCTCTCTCTCTCTCTCTCACACACACACACACACACACACACAGACACACACACACACACACACACACACACACACACACACACACACACACACACACACATTCTCTTTTTATTTTTATTTGCTTGTTGTGCTCGACTATCGGCGAGGAACGAAAACGTACGTGAATGAGTTTCTTGGTTTTGAGTACAGTTACGAAAGAAATATAAAAACAACTATGAGAGTTACTGATTTATGATGCTTAGTAGCAGTCAGTTCTGAGTATTATTAGTAACTAAGCTCCAGTACCTAAACCTAGTTACAGAAATGCGAATCAGACGCATTACGTATTCCAGGCCGTAGCAGCCGAGTCTTTGAGGCGCCAGCTATGATCACATCCCAGCCCGCTGTAGGATCACATTGGTTCGTCTTCTTCATGCTGGTAATGTAACTGAGATTTGGCAACAACGCAAGGTATGTTTGGCAACTCTGTGATCGACGAGTAACTTCCTGGTGTGCACGGAATCAAGCTTCAAAGTTCACTTGATTTCCCGTGTCATTTCCATTGAATAACCTGAGTTGTTGAGGTGTAACACAAGATTGTAAATTTACGGTTTTCAGCCCAGCAAAGTCATTGAACGTGGCAATCGCAACTAATCTCGTCCTGTAAATAGCGGTTTACGAGTTCTAGCCACTATTAGCCTCGTAAGGGGAAAGCGCAAACCGTATCTATCCTCTAGCTCTGTGTTGACGTGCTAACCTGTGGAAACGCCACTACTAAGGTTCGCGGTTCCAGCCTCGCTGAATGTAACGTTTTTATCCCTTCTGTGTAAGAGCTGCACGCAGTCAGATCAAACATCGATAAGCAAATCGTAAGATAATGCGTTCAGCTCAAAGTGCAATGGTGAAAAACTTACAATGCTGCACAACAGGTAACGCCTCTTTCCGCTGCTGACAAGCAAATTTTGGGTTTCTAGGAATACGTAACTTTATTTATGAAATGCCACGTTTGCATACCTGTTGAGTATGACACAGCATACCATTTAAACACAGACGCTATCGAAATCTAAGTGAGTAGTATTTTACTAAATCGTGCAGATAGAGGCACGCTTGTGTACAGATACTCAGTTTTGTTAAAACAGACTTACTTTCGTCGTAAGGTTATCGTGGGTAGTTTTATTTCATTTCTTACAATACAGTGCACAGTTTTCTTAAGGTTTCTTTTAGTGTTGTTAAAACAATACTAAACATGAGAGAGAAATTAATCACCAATGATATATGCGAATTCTTTGATGTTATCTATAACAGTCTGACAATGCACATGCAGTTTATTGATTACATGCATGTAGAAAACTTGTTCTGAGTTTGTTGTGGCGTAACAAGACAGCCACGCCACTCTGAAGTAGCCGAAAGGCACGCGTTAACTCACGCAGGATAGAGATAGGTCTGCAACAGGATACGTAATGAATGCTATAAAGAAAAGTACGTAGCTCCTGGAATACTTAACTTTAATCCATCCTTGTGGTACATCGCTCTTGACGAGACAAGTGAGACTCTTTAGATACAAGCTATGTAAGGCTAATGGCGCCTTGCTAGGTCGTAGCCATTGATTTAGCTGAAGGCTATTCTAACTATCTGCTCTGCAAATGAGCGAGGCTTCGTCAGTGTGCATCGCTAGCTACGTCGTCCGTACAACTGGGGCGAGTGCTAGTACGTCTCTCTAGACCTGCCGTGTAGTGGCGCTCGGTCTGCTATCACTGAAAGTGGCGACACGCGGGTCCGACATGTACTAATGGACCGCGGCCGATTTAAAGGCTACCACCTAGCAAGTGTGGTGTCTGGCGGTGACACCACAGAGTTAAAGCTGTCAAACAAGGTTTGAAGAAGAATAAAATGCCACTACCAGACGACAGCTAATGTAGAAAATACTTTTCTGACTATTTTGGCACGATGCGCTCTCCCCATACATAATACAAAAGCTTCTAGACGCATATGCTGCCTGGCCGTCTATTAAACCTGAAAAGAACAAAATGACGCAGAAGTTAGCCTTTTTTCCACATGCGACTATTTCGGGTTGAGAAGTGACGTGAAATATGTTCAAAGTTCCATTAAATTGATAACTTCAGCAGATAGTAGAATTGCGTTTAAAAAAAATGTAGTAGCGAATGTAATACAACACGCGACGTCTCATCAACAGTGCGCGACTCTTACCGTTACGCTACTAGCTGTGACGTAACTACAGCACCTCTGGAAGTGAACAACACTTCCTCCAGAACTTCGGCATTCCACAGTGCTGTGAGATAATGCATATGGCCGGATATAGACTTCTGAGAGACAGACAGTTACACCATTTCTTTTGCACTGCACGATGGTTTCAACAAACAGATAACGCAATAGAGTAGCTCAAATGGAAAGGAACACTTCCTATTTAAATTTCGGCATAGTAAACTGTTGGCAGTTCTGTGTAGGTGGCAGTTACGTTATTTTATTTCGGTGATTACAAAATAGAGTCGAATGCATGCACTGGGTAGCCAAGGCAGCTAGTTCATGGCGATTCGGTCAACCAAGTAAATGAATGTACTGAACATCCTGCAAACCACGACAGAGATCCTGCGTGTCAGAATTCTCATCTTGTGTGCCGCAACGGTGTTATGCTAGAGGAATGAGTCGTAAAGAAGAGCGTTGGCGGTGTGTTGGACTGATGATAGCTTGCTATCCTGATAGTCTGGGTTCGATTCCAACTTCTACCGATGTGTTTTGATAGGGAGAGGCAGATTCTATTCTCTTCTGGCTACGCCAAGTGAAGGAGGTATAATGGCATTGTGGTCTGAAAATCACACTAAACACGATATTCCTTCTCTACCAAGTAGACGTTAGGTTGAACCACAATAAAGTCAATAGTGGCGAAATGTGGGAACTCCATCACCAGTAACCTTTCTTATACTAATTATTTACTTCTAGCGACGAAACAAACCCTGTGTATGGTCACAGGACACTTATTCAGTCTTTTATTTAAGCTTCTGTATGTCGATAAAATTGGTCTGAACTGGGAATGCAACTCAGACCGCCCTTAACGCGGAATTTGATCCCTTCGTGACAATACAGCTCGACTACAACTTGTTGTTTGTTCAAAACTGCAGATTCCTCAACATCTCCACATATTGCGCATGACTGGGTTGGAATCCTGGCCCAGCACTAAACTTTTCACTATGTATTATCAAGCTCTAGCGTGTGAACACCTATCTGCTGGTGGATAATAATTTTTATTTTTAATGCATTTTCATTCGTTGTCAGCACCAACGATATCTGACGTTTTTTACTCCCAATGAGACACAGAACTATTTGCGAGGCCACTGTAAGTTCAAGGATGTTATTCCGAGCTGCTGGTGGAGAAAAATTCGGTAAGTGTCGGCTCTTTGTGTGTAGTCAACAACGATATGTTTGGGGTTCGATTCTCAGTCAGCGCTGAACACCTCGTCATATTATTTCTAGTTCAAAAATGCTCACATGTCGCTGCTGGTGTAACAAACCCATACTTAACGTTCCTTTTCTCTAGAATATAACAGCGATACGTGCCGCGCTGGAGTCCTGGGAAGGAAAAATTAATGTTTCGTCTCATCATATCATTTAATACATCTAGCTACTGCCGAGAAAATCCGATAGGTCAAAGTTCATTGTGCTTCGATAACAATCAGGTTAGGTTCTGGGTCCGAATCCCTGTCCAACACAAAGCTTTACCTCACTGCATTTCAAGTAAGTTACTTGTGAAGTAGCAATATTTGACATCTCTCTTAGTTCGTTAACAGGGACAATAGATGCCGGGTAGGAATTCGCGTCCGTTAAAATTGTTACGTTATGTAATTTAAAGTTGATATTTGCTAACTGATACTGTCCAAAAATGAGGTATATCACTCTCTTTATGCCTAGTCAGGAATTACTGTTAATTTCCGTCAGTCATGAAATCTTAGTTTGCATGACCTGGGTTTGAATCCATATGCAAAACGAGTCGGTTCGTCGTGTCATTTGAAGTTCATACATATTCTCAACTAGCTGCTCGTGAATAAGGTAAATTTTAATGACATTTTGTGTTAAATAACAAGTATGGTATGTTACTTTGAATAGGGTTACCTATCTGACGTAATAATTAGAGTGCTAACATTTCAGGTATGTCAGTTATTGCAATAAATGTGAGCTTACAAGCCTTAAGGACAGTCTTATCTGTGATGAGGTGTTCCCTGATATTTTTAGTATCGTGGTATTACTTTACACCCTGAGTTACTGCGATACAGAGCAGTGTTTTGTAGTGGTGACTTGTTGGAACCATTTTCAATAGTCAAACGACTGTATCAAGGAGCGATTAGAGGACCTGTTAGACAGCTGCGTTATATGGGTTGCATGGGAATCAGGCGAAATGCAACCCATGTCGTTCGGATACTTTTGAGCATGACTGTACTTCGTTAAAAATCTCATTAGGTGCTGGGTTCTCATCCCTGTCACAAGCTTTATATGATGGCATTTCAATTTTAAACATGACCATACCTTGTTCCTTGTGAATGACACCATATTAAACGTCGTTGGGGGTAGTTCCCATGACAGTAACTGTTATGACAGGATTCCCAGTTCAGTACAAACATTTTCGTCATTTATTTTCAGGATCTGAAATGATAACTGATACTGGTGCAAACGTCTATACATCATGTCTCTTTATGCCTAGTGATCCGGTCTCAATAAGGCACAAACAAAGCTTAGCTTAGTTAGCAATGGCTATAGGTGCTGGGTTTGAATCCAGGTCCAGAATAACGACGTTGGTCTTGTCACTTAAATTTGAAATTTGTGTACAGGTAGCTGTTGATGTGTTACGAAAACAATGATATTACTGGTGATTCGCTGTTAATGTTGAGATTTCCTTAGAGTGCTTGTTGCCGTTCACCGCGTTTTTCTACTGGCTCGTCCAACATCCAGTTTCCAGAGCCACTCGCCGTTGAGCGACCTTCAGCACGTGGTTGAAAAACTTTTTAGAGAGCGCAAAACGTTTTTTCCAATTGCCGTAAAGCTTTGTAACTCCGTATATTGTCTCAAGTATTTAATTTTGACTAAGGATTACTGTACGATATATGTAAAATAATCCGTTTTCTCAGAACTTTCGGAATGTCACTTGTAATTAAGGTTAGTTTATGAGTGTCATAGGGTGTCTCATCGCTAAGAACGTGTTTTCTAATATGTTTTGTATGACGGTATTAGTTGACACTTAGACTGACTGCCATAAAGACCTTTGGTCTCTTAGTAGTCTCCTGCAGTACCCATTGTGGGTAGTCAAACGACTGTACCCCACGGGGTTTTGGTGTTTAGAGGACCTGCAACACAGCTACGTTATGTTGGTTGCATTCGGTAGTGACCAACTTTTTCTGCTGTCAAGTGTACATGTTCTGTGAATATGAACATCCTATCTCTAGTCGTGTTCTGTTATTTTCTGAACAAGAGTGTATTTCTTTTGTTACTCATGGTTTCTCCGCAGTTACCTTCTTTGTACCTATGTTTTTCTCTCCAGCTTTTGTGACTGCCCTTTTTAGATATGTCTGAACTGCCTACTGAGCTATTCAGTATCGCAGTGCCTATAGCCCTGAAGAACTTCAAGCGTAGGAGACATACGCTTGAAGAGAGATTTTAGATCTCCAGAAATGTCATAATACGCGAACATAAAATATCTAGCACATTTCTTTGTAACAAACGCGAACGTAAGAAACTGAACAGAAAATGTACTTCGAGAACTGCATGGGGTCCACTTTTATCCTGTTCTACTGCTGCTTCAGGAGGCAGTCGAATTAAGTGCCATTCATCTTCAGTTTTGTCTTAGTCCGGAACCGCGCGACTGCTACGGTCGCAGGTTCGAATCCTGCCTCGGGCATGGATGTGTGTGATGTCCTTAGGTTAGTTAGGTTTAAGTAGTTCTAAGTTCTACGGGACTGATGACCACGGAAGTTAAGTCCCATAGTGCTCAGAGCCATTTGAACCATTTTTTTTTTTTTCAGTTTTGTGTTTCCCACTAATATTCACGATTTTGCATTTAGGGTTAGTTCTGATGCCTTCTGACAGTTCCGTGAAGAAATTTTACGATGCACTAGATACTTCCCAGCCCTTTCATTGAATTACCAATGATCCACAGCCATCTGCTTGAAAAACTGAACAGTTTTTGGCACACTCGCAGTCACCAGTTTTGAACTGTGAACTCATCTTTAGCTTTGCTTCCTCTTCTGAAGGAAAGATTAACGAAGAAGTCATCTTTGGCTCATGACCATTAAGTAGATCAGTAAATGAATTTCTAGTTGTTGGATTTGCCGTTTCGCGATAAGTTATCAGCATTTATCTCAGAGCATCTTGCTTGTTCTCTCCTCCCAAGTTAGACTTTCTCATAACTACCTTGAGGCTTCTTCTTCACTATTTGAAGCAGGTTGAGTTGTAGTTGTAGTTACGTACTCTATACCATTCATGTTACAGAAATCTTTGAATCCTGTGTATACTACGGTTTTGGGGAGCCTATGGCGACAAGCATTCAAGGATTCATGAAGACGATCCAGAATGGCAACCGAAGAACTCACGATAATTGTCAAAATATTGAAGCTCTGTAAGATCCACCCATGCTTTGCCATCAGTGCGACCGAGGAAAAGAAATGAAATATGGAGCTGATACAATATTAAAAAAAGTAATTTGGACTGCGCGGATGAGACAGGATGAAGGAACGCAACTTTATGTGGGACTAATACTGCTTTCTAAAATAATTATTCTTTTTCCAAGATTCACACAATAACGGTTGAGTATGCGACGTCTAAAATTTTGACACGTTAGAAATTTAATGTCAACTTAAGTCTTCTGTTCGATGCATTGGCGACTATAGACCATTTGCGTGCGCTACTCTCAGACGGCGAAATCGAACTCCTTCTCCAAAAAAACTGATACCTACCGTCTTCCCCTTCGGAAAGGAAAACATTAGAGCCCTGGCAGGAATGTACATTTGATCCTTACTTGTGACTTTACGTTATCTCAGATCGAGATTATACAATGAATTACTACTATATACAGCCAGTTAGTAAAATTTCGTTAGGCCTTATCCTTCTTTGTGTTGCAGCTTTAACGGTCAGCAGTGCATCTACGCTATAGCTGAGAATGAAGGCTGCAAAAACGTGCTAGGCCAAGTCTGTCTCTTCCGTCGCCCGTAGATTAGTACTTGTGTCCGCAGGGACATGTTTTCTCCAAAGAAGGAGAGGTTCTAGATTGGCCACCGATTACACCGCGGGCTGAGCAGAGATTTGCATATAGATTCCAGCGCGGCTGCGATTGGAAACGTTATTAACTCTGACGGTGGGCGGCGACGCACACACACACACACACACACACACACACACACACACACACACACACACCGTAATTCACCGGCCCTAATGCCGCTCTCCGTTCATATTTAATGGCATTCCAGACGGCTGCCTTTATTAATTGTCACATTCTGATCACCTCACTGGTGGAGTTACTGTTCTTGTTGAAGCGAACTTTCAACTTCAGAATATCAAGGTGCATCTACCATTCGTCCAAGGCACACTGAATGAGAAAATTTAAAGTGAGCATCTAGCAGCTTGAAAATCATCAAGGTGGACGAGGTGTTTGAGAAAAGTAGAGAGACTGATTTTTTTATCTACCAAAGTTTTTATGTTTTTCAAACACCAGTATTGTCACCTTCAAAGTAATCCTCTTCGGCAGCTACACACTGGCGGAGACGTTAATCACACTCTTGGAAGCAGCGCTGAATGAATTCAACAGCAATGGCCTTTAAAATGTCAGTCACTTCTTTTTTTAATGTCCCAAAATGACGTCCTTGTACGAAATTTTTCAACTTTGGGAAGAGAAAATACTAACAAGGACTCCGATCAGGTAAGCAGAAGGCTGTGGAACAATTGTAATGTTTTTTTTTAAGTCAAAAATTGCGTAACGGGAGTAACCGTGTGACATGCGGCATTGTCATCATGCAGCATCCACCTGCCCCCATTATCTAGTCACTCTCGATTCACCCTTTTCTAGATCCTTCAAAGAGCAATATTGTAAAACATTTGGTTGACAGTTTGTCTTGGAGGAACTATCTCACGGCTTTTGAAGTTGAGCGAGTTTCATATTCAACGTGTTCTCAGTCTTCCGAAAATGATTATTTGAGCCAGCGAAAAACTTCTGCTCTTGACAAGGAATGTTCCCCATAGGCCTGGCCGGCCGGGGTGGCCGAGCGGTTCTAGGCGCTACAGCCTGGAACCGCGCGGCCGCTACGGTCGCAGGTTCGAACCCTCCTCGGGCATGGATGTGTGTGATGTCCTTAGGTTACTTAGGTTTAAGTAGTTCTACGTTCTAGGGGACTGATGACCTCAGTAGTTAAGTCCCATGGTGCTCAGAGCCATTTGAACCATAAGCCTGTTTGAATTATTCAAGTGTTACACTCGCGGATTTTCCAAGTTTAACACAAAAATTAATGGCACAACATTATTCTATATTCCACTGTTCCATTTCCGCAATACACAACAAAACATAACTTCTCTGAAGGCACTCTCAAAAATCATGTGATGGCTGCATGGAGCTGAACGTCAGACTGAGCATGTGGAAGCGATGAACTCACCGATCTACACCAGCAGAACAACACAGCGTTGCCAGATCTCTAGCAGTGTTGCAGTCTGATTACCTTTCTCACACACTTCGAATTTACACAGGTGCGTCTAGACAAGAAAATGGGACATGAAGAACATTCATAAAGGGCAAGGCTCATTGAGGAGTAAAATTCAAGTTTCCTGACGTTGTGTGCACACCTACTGCAGAACTTACATCGATTTTAGTGGCACTTGCACTGACCAGCTAGAACATTATGACCACATACCTAATAGCTAGTATGTCCGCCTTTGGAATGGATAGCAGCTGTGGTGCATTGTGGAATACAAGTAATGAGGCCTTGGTAGGTCGCTGGAAGAAACTGGCACCACATCTGCGCACACAGGTCATGTAATTCCCGTATCTTCCAGTGAGAGGGTAGATGAGCACTGACGCCACGCTCAATCACGTCTCAGATGTGTTCGATCGAGCTCAGATATGGCGATTGGGGGGGGGGGGGGGGCAGCACATCAGTTGGAACTCGTCACTGTATTCCTCGAACTACTGAACTACTCCATCACACTCCTGGTCTTGTAATTTGATGCATTATCTTGCTCAAAAATGCTACTCTCGTCGGAAACATGATTGTCACGAAGGGGTGTACGTAGTCTGCAACTAGTGCACAATACTCCTTGGCCGTCAGGGTGCCTTGCACGAGCTCCACTGTACCCATGGACGCCAATGTAAATGTTCACCAGAGAATAATGGAGCTTTCTCCAGTTTGTCTCCATCCCGGAGAACAGGTGTCAAGGAGCTGTTCCCTGGAAGACGACGGATTCGCACCCTACCGTCGGCATGATGAAGAAAGTATCCGGATCCATCAGACCACCGCAACGCTCTGCCACTACGCCAATGTCAAGCGTCGATGGTCACGTGCCCATTTCAGTCGCAGTTGCCGACGTTGTGGAGTTAACATTGGCAAATGCATGGGTCGTAGGGTGCGAAGGCCCATCGTTACGAGTGTTCAGTGCACTGTGTGCTCAGACACACTTGTAGTCCGTCCGGCATTGAAGTCTGGTGTTAGTTCCGCCACAATCTGCCGCGGTCTGTCCAGCCTATTACATCCGACATCTGTGCTGAGGGGCGGCCACCTAACACCACGACGTCTGGATGTGGTTTGACCTTGGTTTCGCCAAGTGTTGAAGACACCACAGAACTCGACATGTCGTGCAGTTCCCGAAATGCTCGTGCCGAGCTTCTGGGCCATCACAATCTACCCTTGGTCAAACTCAGACAAATCACACACCATCCTCATTCTACAGATGGAGAGCACGCTCGTCGATATACCGTGCATGTGTTTTACTTGTAGTAGGTTAACCAAAGACTGAGTTTTATTGGCAAGATACTTAGAAAATGTGAGAGATCTTCTAAGGAGACTGCCTACACTACGCTTATACGTCATTTTTTTAGAATACTGCTGAGCGGTGTCGGATCAAAACCAGATAGGACTGACGGAGTACATCGAAAAAGTTCAAAGAAGGGCAGCACGTTTTGTATTATCGCGAAATATGGGAGAGAGTGTCACAGAAATGATACAGGATTTTGGCTGGACATCATTAAAAGAAAGACGTTTTTCGTTGCGACGGAATCTTCTCACGAAATTTTAATCACCAACTTTCTCCTCCGAAAGCGAAAATATTTCGTTGACACCGACCTACATAGGGAGAAACGATCAGCCCGATAAAATAAGGGAAATCAGAGCTCGTACGAAAGATATAGGTGTTCGTTCTTTCCGCTCACTATACGAGATTGGAATAATAGAGATTTGTGAAGGTGGTTCGGTGAACCCTCTGCCAGGCACGTAAATGTGATTTGCAGAGTATCCATGTAGATGTAGATGCCTCACCAGGTGACATTGCTAGCGCTTGGACTGATGTATGCCGATAGTAGGTCTGTGATCATAATGTTGTGGTTGATCAGTGTACATACGTAAAAGAAGATCAATAGGAATCAATCATAATTGTATGAGACTTACACCCAGAAGTGTTGCTGTTAAAATGCTACGGTGTTCACAATACTAAAAATTGTCTTGTACATTGCAATTACAGAAACAGTTCAGGAGATTTCCAGCAAGGGCATTCCTGGAAAAATGAGTCTACTAGTACAAAACGTAGGTCTTAATTTGAGGAAGAAATTTATGAGAATGTGTGTTTGGAGCACAGTATTGTATGGTATTGTTTGGGCTGTGGGAAAATCGGAAAAGAAGAGAGACTCGAAGCATTTGAGATGTGATGCTCCAGAAGAATGCTGAAAATTAGGTGGACTAATAAGCTAAGGGATAAGAAGGTTCTCCGGAGAATTGTCACGGAAACGAATATAGAAAACACTGACAAGAAGAAGGGACTTGCCGGCCGGAGTGGCCGTGCGGTTCTAGGCGCTACAGTCTGGAGCCGAGCGACCGCTCCGGTTGCAGGTTTGAATCCTGCCTTGGGCATGGATGTGTGTGATGTCCTTAGGTTAGTTAGGTTTAAGTAGTTCTAAGTTCTAGGGGACTGATGACCTCAGACGTTGTCCCATAGTGCTCAGAGCCATTTGAACCATTTGAAGAAGGGACAGGATGGCAAAACATCTGTTAAGACATCACTGAAGAATTTCCTTGGTACTAGAGGTACCTGCAGAGAGTAAAAACTGTGGAAAAAGACAGAGATTGGAATGCTTTCAGCAAATAATTGACGACGTAGATTGCTAGTGCTACTTCGAGGTGAAGATGTTCGCACAGGAGAGGAATTCGTGGCGGGCCGCATCCAGCCAGTCAGAAGACTGATGATGATGACTCAGTAAATGATTGTTGTGTCCTGTGTTAAGTGGTAAGTTTAAGATTTTTCCACATTTTGGGAGACGCTGCTCAAGAAAATAATAATAATGTCAATGAATCAAAAACTTGATATATAACGCAATTTCTTTGCGTCTGTTTTCTAGTGTTGCCAGAAGATGTTCCCCGCAGTCTAGTCACAGAACTTCATGACGCTGTTCATGTCAAGACAGAGTTGTACAGAATGTGTGATGTGAACATACAGTATGGGAGGAAATTCAGCTTCTACAGAACGGAAACTATCGCCTCAAGCAGGGAAACAGTAATTTTAATTGTATGGTAAAGGCCTCGCAGAACAAGAACAACACAGATGAAGACAATATTTCAGTGCATAAAAGTGTACCACTTGTAAACGAATATTGATTGTGACGTCACGTTGCCAGCATTACAGATTCTCCCTTCCTTACAAAATACGTTTTAGCTTTGAAGTCTTTTTCTGTAACTTTTATTCTACAAGACCATGCGACTGTCAGGACCGTGTTTTATACTTGGTTTTCACGCCCTGAAATAATAAGTATGTGGTGTCAACATATGGTCTGGGCACCTGTGTTCTGTGATATGTATGTCCACAGAACTCCTTGTTTTGGTGATTACTGTAGTTACATATGTATGTGTAAACAATATATGTGTAAACAATACTAATTCTGAAGAATATATATACACATAGCCTTAGCAATTCCTTTTTCAGATTTTCTAGCTTCCCTACAATGTTCAAAATTCTGACATCCCACGCTCCGACTCATAGAATGTTATCCTTTCGTTGGCTATTCAGTCTTTTTCTCATGGTCACCTCTTCCCTTTCAGATCCCTCCAGGAGATCCGAATGCGGGAAGTCCAGAATCTTCTACCAGTATCATCATGACATTTTCAGATACAGACCACATGTTCTATGGAAACTTTGTGTGTGTTTAATACAGTGGCTTCCATTGCCTTCTGCATTCTCATACCGTTGCTTATTCGCCCGCCTTTTATGTGCTGTTTCTCTCCCCAAGGGCAGGAGAGTGTCCTGAACCTCTGTCCACTACTCTGCTCTCTACGATAGAGCCATTGGCTGAACGAGGGTGAAGTCTTCAGCCACCACAGCCGACAGCTGAGTAACTTCATTCTGAATTTAAGCACTGACGAGATTCGAACACGGGAACGAGATCGTTTTGATCATTAATCAGAGACGCTACCCGTAGACCACGGGCACCAATAATTAGCACAATAATCAAAACGATCATGATAATCATACATGCACAAACAAAGATTCCATACGTTGACAATTTTAAATGAATGATTCGTCGCTTGGTCACAACGTTCATCTAATGGATTAACATATACATTGGAATAAATATATAACACGTCGGCAGCTGCTATGGCACCAATTCGGTTGAACAATTTGACCCTGATCTAATTTTGTATACTGTAGTTGATTGTTGTTGCTTAGATTTCAGTTTCATTATGTTAGCTTGCCATCATGGCATCTCCCTTCTCCCCCCCCCCCCCCCCCCCCCCCACCCCCTCTAGGTTCTAGTTAGCTAGTAAATCCATCAGTTTTCATTATCACAGGAACGTAATATCCTTTATTTGTAATAATGATTTCTGTGTAATCTTCCTTGTTGTTCAGTGAACTGCATTTATAATTTCTAGCACGAGTTGTATCATGTTTTTTTTCCAGGGGTTATTCTAAATACTGGAGTAAAAATTCCTCGAATTTCTCACGAATATGTTTTCTTTCTTTATTTACGTAACACCTGTATCTGCATACTACTTCAACGAAGATGCAAAACGAAGTATGGCAATGATTTAATGATTGCATACGTGACTGCAATGGCCTTTGCGGTGAGAGCTAAAATTTCTATGAAAAACAGTATGAGGAACGTTTCCAATTCGTCTGTAACCTCAGTAATTCTTTTTCGCTTAATGTAACCCCTGCATTTATATTACTGCAATGCTCTCCCCTCTCTCTTGAATGTTTGTCAGAAGATTTATTCATTTAACGATTTAATCGGTATTCACCGTCTCTCGTACGAGCAAATAATTACGTAAGCGTTACATTGTCTTCACAATAAGTTACAAAAAGAAAAAAGTTCATCAATCCACAGTAAACCAACAAAACAAGTAAGAAGACGTATGTTTTCCTACATGTCATGCGTTTCTTTCGTGACAATTTTAGTGCCACACACAATGTCATCCTCATGCTTCGCCTCTCCTCTCACTGTGGGACCAACTGTGCAAGTGCCTCTGATTTAAGAATACTACTCTAAAAGCACGATAATTCACGGTGTCCATTACAACAGGACGCTTCTGTCACGCAGTGGCCTTTACAGCCACATAAGGATAGCATTATGCTAAAGTATGGTCATTCTGTAAGCGACAACCCTTGCATAACGCAGACGAAGAAAGCTATTAAATCTCCATTATATATCAAAAGTTATTTCGCCACGCATAGTTTTGTACATAACCCGGACATTTGAAGAGTATTTATGGCCAATATGAGAGCGTCCACGAGTAGTTTAAATGCTATTTATTACCTCCGAAGCTACAATTTTCGCACTTCCAGTTGCCTTGTAAGACGTGTCATTGAGTTAATGAAATGAATGTAATGTCGTACCCATTATTAATAACCATTTGAGCAAGTGTTGTCGTAAAATACATTACTGTAGCTGTAATAGATATCGTGAAAGGAAAATGAACTGTAAGTGTTATTAATTCCCGAAATTAAAGAATTCTTTTAACAGGTGTCAACGCACATATTAATCTTTACGGCCCTAATTTCGCTGGCAGAATTATGTATTGAAGACGGATAACAGTACTTTAGTTTTGAGTGAGCTATGATTTGCACTGAGGTTACTTTTCACAGCTTGGGACTGAAGAGTTTCTGAAACGAATCATTGCACTAAAAAACACGGAAACTAAGATTTTTCAGAAAATATGATTTTTATTCCATGACTACATTCCTTCAAATAACACACAATCTTAAATAATCGTCTATATTTTTATGTTACCTTGCCGAACTACCAAGCACGAGTGGCGTGAATAATCTATCATCTCCTGCTTTACGACACACAAGCTTCGTATTATGCCAATAAATTTATAGATAATTGAGGAAAATCTTGGTTCAATAAAATGTTATTAAAAACTAAACAAGAGTCGTATAACATTGGTTGTATCATTTTTCATTTATTTTTAGGACAATGTTAACCATCACATCACACAAAAATTGAACTTTTCCTGAAGAATGAAAATACAGCGTGGGCCATATTAATGCATAATGAGGAATAAATCGAGGCGGAGATGAGATACAGCAAAATATTTCAGGTAAAGGTTGTAGCTGGCAAAGAGGGTCATGCATTGCTACTATGGCCGTGACCTTGGTGGTGTTTTCAAGGTGATTTGGAGGTTAAGGGACTTTTTTAAATGGAAACCCTGAGATTTGCTTTAAGATTTAAAAAGAGGTGCAAATTTTACGTAAAAAATGATACATTATTCAAGGTCATGATAAGGTTCAATGCTGTCCAAATAAGAAAACATGTTTTTCGTTCTAGTAAGGATTACCTCGGAATAGAGAAGGGCTACAGCAAAATGCAATGCTAAATGTAAATTCTAAGGGGTATAATGGGTCACGTATCATTCAATAACCACTACGATTTTAAGGTAATTATCGAAGATCAATCGGAGATTGAGTTTTTCTCATGGAAACCGATATTTGTGACGTCGGATTTGGAGAGAGCAAACAGAGGTTTAAACTATAAATTTTAATTAACGTGTTTATTTGCAGAAATAAATATATAATTGCGTATAAATTTTATTGTGGCATTTGAGAGACAGAACAAACAAGAGTAAAACGAAGATCCTTTATTTACATGTCGCTGAATGAGTCCCCTCGCCTCTCAGTCCTCCGAATGCCCCTTTCAATTTGTACCTAACACTGAATTTTGCTCTATTCGTCCTCTAGGTTAATCTCTACTAGGACTAAAAATATATTTGCTTATTTGACCTTCGTTCAGCTAGACATGACCCTGAATAATGTATAATTTTATAAGTACAATTGGCGGTTCTTTTCAAATATTGAATCAAATATTAGGGCTCCCATGTTAAAAAAAATCACTTTAACCTACAAATCACCTTGAAAATCACGTTCACGATCACGGCCCTTAGTAATAATCCGTGACGCTCTTTCCCACCTACAACCTTTATGTTCAGCATTTTGCTATATCTCATCTTCATCTCGAGTTATTCCTCATTATGGATTAAAATGTTGCACCCTGTACATCAAGGTTGTGCTCTCTTTTATTGAACTCAAGGTTCAGATACTCGAATGTGGTTTTCTCTCAAAAAAGTTACTTGACATCGTTCCACTAATAGATTCATTACACATCCGAAATATTCTTAGTTTTATAAAACCTATGCCAAAAGCTTGGTTTTCCTTTTATTTTCACTGTAGCTTGGAGATGCACGAACATGTGAACCGGGAGTCTCGACACTAGCGCGACGTTTTCGGCTGTTTTATGTCTAGATGTGAGATACTTGGCGATGAATGTCTATCGTCTGTTAACGGAGAGTGCGTTCCCTCTATGTGTGACCAAGAGAGTCAAATGACAAATCTGCCTATGGTGCGATTCATCTCGTAATGCCCAGAACTAACAAAATGGAATAAAACGAAAATTATAGCTTTAACGTCATGAGAAAGGAAACATAAGCTCAGATTGTGGAAATATGGAACATAAAATCGTTTTTGCCATTTTCAAACGGACCGTCCTAGCCTTTGCTTTAAGCGATTTGTGGCAAGCAAGGAAAAACTCATTCTGGATGACCCTACGGGGATTTGGAACGCCACGTTCATGAATGCGAGTCCAGTGTCTTAGCATAGCAGCATATCACACGGTCCATGCACTTGAAATAATCTACTGCAGTTGCTCTGAAATTTAGAAAAGCAGAAGCATCCGTGCCAAAATAACCCTCATGGATACGACAGTAAGCTAATTCTTTTGATATCGTCGTACAACTACGAGGCGTATTCAAAAACCTAAGGTCTGGTGCCCAATATTTAATTGATGGTAAGCCTGATTGAAGTTTAACGCATACAACACTGTCTACAGACTCTTTGGGAAACTACTGTAGTTTGGATTTGATGCAGTAGTCGTTTGCCAGTCGGTGAGAGCAGATCGCAGTGGCCGAGACAATCTTAGATCACGCCGGATGTGAAGTGCGCGATATGATTAGATTTTTACTGGTTAAAGGATCTTCAGCTACTGATATCCGTCGTGAGTTATGCCTAGTGTATGGACCTGAAATAATGAATGACAAACAAGTTCGAAAATGCTGTCGAGAGTTTCAAAATGGTCGCACAATGTTCACGATTAACAGCGGATTGGCAGGCCTAGTATTCGGAGCAGTGACTTCGTTGTTCAAGTGAACCAAGAACTTCGAAATGATCAGCGATTGACGATTAGTGGTCTGGTTAATAAAATCCAAAATGTTGTTCGAATTTCAATCTACAGCACTGTTGGTTACAAAAATGCTCACTGATCAGCACAAAAAGCAAAGAAAGAGTGGTGGACACCGGTTTCTGGGGCGTTATAAACGAGATGAAAAGATTTGTTTTTTCAATTTGTTGTTGACGACAAGACATTACAGCTGAAGTGTACTGTGGAAGACTAACGAAACTGAGGAGTGTGATTCAAAATCGACACCGCGGGAAACTGTCATTTGGCATAATTCTCCTTCACTACAACGCCCGCACTCACACCGCTGCCGAAACCAAGAAGGTGATTCAAGATTTTCGTTGGGAACATTTTGAGCAGCCTCCACACGGTTACGACCTTGCACCAAGCGAGTATTTCATCTTATTGCCTTTGAAAAAGTGCCTGGGTGCATGAATTCAAGACTAACATTACCAACTGGTTCAATTCCCGTCCTGCAGACTTCTATGCATTGGGGTTAAAGAAGCTGGCGCAATTCTATAGAAAGTGTATAAATGTGAACGGCGATTATGTTTGAAAGTAACGCAGATTTTTTTTTTTTTTTTTTTTTTTTTTTTTTTTTTTTTTTTTTTTTTTCTCGTCAGTCTACTGACTGGTTTGATGCGACCCGCCACGAATTCCTTTCCTGTGCTAACCTCTTCATCTCAGAGTAGCGCTTCCAACCTACGTCCTCAATTATTTGCTTTACGTATTCCAATCCCTGTCTTCCTCTACAGTTTTTGCCCTCTACAGCTCCCTCTAGTACCATGGAAGTCATTCCATCATGTCTTAGCAGTTGTCCTATCATCCTGTCCCTTCTCCTTATCAGTATTTTCCACATATTCCTTTCCTCTCCGATTCTGCGTAGAACCTCCTCATTCCTTACCTTATCAGTCCACCTAATTTTCAACATTCGTCTATAGCACCACATCTCAAATGCTTCGATTCTCTTCTGTTCCGGTTTTCCCACAGTCCATGTTTCACTACCATACAATGCTGTACTCCAGACGTACATCCTCAGAAATTTCTTCCTCAAATTAAGGCCGGTATTTGATATTAGTAGACTTCTCTTGGCCAGAAATGCCTTTTTTGCCATAGCGAGTCTGCTTTTGATGTCCTCCTTGCTCCGTCCGTCATTGGTTATTTTACTGCCTAGGTAGCAGAATTCCTTAACTCCATTGACATCGTGACCATCAATCCTGATGTTAAGTTTCTCGCTGTTCTCATTTCTACTACTTCTCATTACCTTCGTCTTTCTCCGATTTACTCTCAAACCATACTGTGTGCTCATTAGACTGTTCATTCCGTTGAGCAGATCATTTAATTCTTCTTCACTTTCACTCAGGATAGCAATGTCATCAGCGAATCGTATCATTGATATTCTTTCACCTTGTATTTTAATTCCACTCCTGAACCTTTCTTTTATTTCCGTCATTGCTTCCTCGATGTACAGATTGAAGAGTAGGGGCGAAAGGCTACAGCCTTGTCTTACACCCTTCTTAATATGAGCACTTCGTTCTTGATCGTCCACTCTTATTATTCCCTCTTGGTTGTTGTACATATTGTATATGACCCGTCTCTCCCTATAGCTTACCCCTACTTTTTTCAGAATCTCGAACAGCTTGCACCATTTTATATTGTCGAACGCTTTTTCCAGGTCGACAAATCGTATGAAAGTGTCTTGATTTTTCTTTAGCCTTGCTTCCATTATTACGCAAATATGTAGTAAAATATTACTGTCAAGAAAAATCTTTTCTCATGAGCTAATTTTTTTTATGATGGATCTTAGTTTTGGAATACGCCTCGTAATTCCACGTGTTATGAAGCAACTGCGATTGATACATCATTTACGCCATGAAATGTATTTCTATCATTTGCAGAAACTGTCAGTTACAGTCGTACTTATGTGTGTGAATTAATGATTCATGGCACAGTAGTACTTCTGCCTCGCCTGGCTTTTAGCGCCAGCACTGGAGTTACCAACCGTCACGGAAAAGAGCACCTATAACAGCAAACTAGCCGACAGCAGCGCCACGGCAAGACGTCGAGTGGTGTGCTATCACAATGAGAAGAAGTCTGCCTTATAGTGGTGAACCGGCAACATCAACTTCAAGCCAGCGCCAGGGGAGTGTAGGCAGTGGCCGACAAATCTTCATGGCCATGCATGGTGCACTGGTCGAGCCTGTTTATGTCGCAGCCTGGCCGGCCCAGAGACTCGTACGTGATAGCGGTCCTGTGTATGTGGGACTAGGTGGCTGCTGTCGTCATCAGAGGACAGCCTCAGGTCAGCTAGAGGCTAACACAACAAGCAACTTCCGGGGAGAGGAGCCGCCTAGATGTGCCGAAGTAGGAGGTCGCACAGCAATGCTACGAGGCAGCCTGGTGGACTGGGAGTCGTGGCTGACAGTGGCTTTCTGTCAACGTGCAAGATACCTCGTGTGGGAGGGAGAGAGAGGTGTGAATTTTATTTAGATTCATAAATGAAATGCAAGGAGTGGTGTTCAACATATAAGTGGCTTATTCAGTAAATCTGTATTAAACTGCATGTGCAATAATTATTGAAATTTTATCAAATTCATTAAACATTCACTCACAAATTATTCAAATAATGATAAACAAAAATTTTAAAAAATTGGGTCGCCAGATACTGTAGAAAGTATAAAAAAAAAAGCAAATAGAACTGAATTGACACCAACAGATAACAACAAGTGAATTATATAAGGTGCCAGCCCTGGTATTTGCCTTGTAACATGAGCATTGTATGACTTCATTCTAATTTAACATATAAATAAATTACACGAGACGGGTTGACCTGGTGTAATAAATGAGAAAGGAATAAATGGTTCAAATGGCTCTGAGCACTATGGGACTTATCTTCGGGGGTCATCAGTCCCCTAGAACTTAGAACTACTTAAACCTAACTAATCTAAGGACATCACACACATCCATGTCCGAGGCAGGATTCGAACCTGCGACCGTAGCGGTCGCGCGTTTCCAGATTGTAGCGCCTAGAACCGCTCGGCCGCTCCGGCCGGCAAGGAATAAAAAAAAAAAAAAAAAAAAAAAGCTGAAAATATGACTGTCTTAGCGGGCAAACGGTGAATACCGTGCCCCGCGTCTTTATGAGCATCTAACACATTGCAAAGAAATTGAAGAAAGCGAAAGAAGAATGCACAGCTAGGAAAGCGGGCGTTTTCTGTATTACCATGTTCATAGCGTGGTCGGCGTGGTTGTGGAGTCGGCTGATTGTGTGCGGCTGCATCAAGACTCTGCCGGCGACTAGTTTGAAACGTCCCCTTAGAACAATTTATACAAGACTGAGCTTAACCTGACACACACAATATTTTTTAGCGCAACGCAATCTGACTTTCAAAAATCCATACAAAAGAATGGCATGACTAACATTAACCTATACGTTTCACAAATCACTTACCCCACAAAAATCTTGGTTACTCGAACTACTGCAATACAGTGAGCACCACTTCTGCCAGCTAAATAAAAGATTCAAACTACGGGAGGCACTAACTACTGATAGGGATAGTTAGCAAATGAAAGATATTAATAGAGAACAAACAATGTATTTACCTTAATAGTCATAATATATATAGCAGTTCATGACAAATTTCAAAACTCCGCCATCTCTCTCCCCACATCCACCACTGCTGGCGGCTCACCTCCAACTGCGCAACGCTACGCGCTGTTCACATCCAGCTGCCGCTGCCCAACACTACAATGGCAGACAACAATGCAAACTAGCCACAGACCGCACACAGCACAGCCAGAGCGCTACGTAACGTTGCCAATAAGAAAACATAAACAGCCTACTTACATAGCCCCCATGCTCCCCACAAAAAATTTTACAAATTGTTTTGGGCAGTGGCCAATAATGATTTGATAAAATTTTTCATAATTACAATAACAAAGATAGTAAATGCACATACTTATTGATACAATGTTGGTCAAAAGCTAAAATTTTCTCACAGTCCATAAAGACAGTCCTGATCATTCATCACAGTAACATTGCAGTGTTTTTCTGAAAGTCTGAGCAGTAAAAGAAAATGCACACAGAAGTAGTGGATTTCCATACAGTCTTGAAGAAGTAGTGTTGACGTTCCAACGGAAAGACAGTGCTGACTCTCGACATGCAGACAGGTAATGCTCCACAACAGAGCAAACCCACAGCAGAGGCAGTCGAAGTTTTGAAGAATATTGGTAGGTAGGCCATCACAGAGTAGACCCACTGTAATCCTGGTAGAGATTACAGTATTGGTGGGCCACCAGGGGTGCAGACCCACTGCAGTCCTTGTAGAATTAATGGTATTGGTGGGCCATCAAAGATGCAGACCCACTGTAGTCCATGTAGAGACGGCCAGCAGCCACTTGTTGCGACTGTGCAGGTGCACAATCACCATCGAAGAGTCTTGCGGAGAATATAGCAAGTCCATTAACCAACACTTGTGCACTCACAAAGTTCTTGGAATTGTCCTTAGAACCAGCAATGCTGTTATCCAGTCCCTTGCTGAATTATTAACACATGTGCAAGCACTAACAGTCCCAACTTGTCACATACTGTGCATATACTATGACCAACAGAAACATGTGCAGTGAAATGATACTTAATTTGAAGAACTGGTAACAACTACAATTTGCTAACATAAAAATACAATAACAAAGGTGCAAAATACATCATTAAAGAACATAACAATACAGATAACATTTGTAGTAATACAGGCTTTACAAAAGAATAAAAATAAACATATACATCATTGTTACAGTAAATATGAGTACCCACATAAAAGATCAGAACAACTTTTGAAACATCAACTTCACACCTAAGCATTAAAACAAAACAGAATAAATAATGTCTAAACATCTTTACAAAGAAAATAACATATTATCAGAAAAAAATTACAACATAGCTCTCATCAGCTAAACACATAAAGACAGGAAAAAGACAAATAAACAAGGGTACATAAACACATAGTGGGATAACACAAGGAAAGGACAGGTTTTGTTTTATTGCAGTATTTTTCAAACAAAACTTTCTTTGCTTCTTGGAGATCTCCCTTGATTCATCATTATTCCCAAAAAGTCCTACCTATACCTCCTTCCTGTATTCTATTCATATTTCTTTCAAAATAATTATTTCTGATTGTACAATACTCATTTTGGCCCAAATCTTTTTCATATAACTTCGCAATGCATTCTTTACCTATTCTCCATAGTCAGTTTCTTATATAGTCTACCCCTCTTAAGCTAACCTAAATCTACTGAGCTCAGATGCTAAACTAAGGGAAGAGGCAATGCAGCAGCACAGAACAATTAACACAAACAGCAATAAAAAAATGGAAATTTGCAAAGCAAGCTACAGTAAATCTAAATTACCAAGCAATTCAACATTACAACTAATATGAGGCAATGCACAGCAAACAAGAAAAATAAATCTGCCTTAGCAGAGTAACACAAATTAAAATTCAGTAGCACTATGCCTGGCAACCAGCAGCAGAAAATGAAATTACTTATATCTAAACATGACATAGCTCAAGCAGGAAAAAAACATTACACTAAAGACAATAATGCAGACAAGGGAAATGTATATTCACATCTTAATGTCTATGTAATTAAAGTGGTGCACCACAAAAACTAATTCTACAACAAATTACCAAGTACTTGAAAAGAAAATTATATATGCAGTTACTGTTATCAGTCCCTTCTTATTGTTCTTTCCATTCCAAGAGCTCCTTTTTCGAAGAATGTGGATCATAAAATAATTATTTCATAGATCTGTTGACAGAAAGTGTTCACATTAGCAAATTCATCTAAGTTTATTTTCTAAAACTAATGCTGCAACACAGCTGGAAACCAGATATCAAATGAAATAAGCAACTATGTACAAAGTAAAGCATAAGAACATCATTCAGTAGTCATGAGGCATTTCGTAAGTTAGTAGAAAAATCTCTCAACTAGAGAGACAGTAGTCATAATCAGGTGTATAGACATAAAAATATTTCTCGTCATTTCGTTAGGCATTTCAGTAAATGTCATAAATTAAGAGCTCCACAGTGTAATCATATGTTTTCAAGATCGACCATGTCGTTTTTGCGATGCTTTCTACAAAAGAACGTCAATAGCGAGGATAATGGCCTCCCTTTTTTTTCCACCTGTACCTCTGAAAGGGGCACACGCTAATGGCTTTTTTCCAGGCGACTGTCGCCCAGCTGGGTGCCCACGACGCATTACATGCAGGTGGTCACTTAACTTTCTTACCGAAATATTTACGACACCAGTTTCCGCTACAGTGACAGTCTCATATGAAAATTTCACAGGTCGAAAATTTATGTTACAAATGTGTAGAAACAAAATCCTATGAATATAACAGTGTGCAAAAAATTTTCGCCTGCATTGTGATACATTCACGCATTTACACACATTTCATAACTCTTAAAGTACAATTCTTGGTTTCCAACAACCTTTTTCACAAATCAGAGTCCCTAACCACTATTCATTACTCCTTACCTTATTACACATATAAATATTCGTCGACACTTCTTCAATATTTCATCATAACAGATACGTAGCATAATCAAATAACTCATATAGCATCAGCTTATTGATCATAAACATATGGCAACAGCATAATACACATCATCATCGTAATAATAACATCATAACACCTCAGTCAACTCTCAAAATCGTCGTAGCTTCCTCCAATAATTTCAAAACCTAAAAAAATTCTCTGCTCATGTCAAAAGTGTCATCTGCCTCAAACGCACTTTAAAAATCATAATCCCATACCAAATATATCATTCAAATCTCTCTTAGACTCACAATGGTTCTGAAAAAATACGAACAGTTCACAAAGTACAGACAAAATACAATTTCATAAGTGTGAAGTTATCCAACTGTGTAATTGTGTAAACATGTGTCACTGATGTAGTAAAAAAAATGTTTATCTCTAAGTTAAATGATCAGATAGCTGTGTAATTTGTGTGTTAGAGAAATATGGTACCGGTGTGTAAAGTTGTATAAGCAAATACCATATTAGCTAGGGCTCCTTGTGCTTGCCAAACACATGGTACACAAAGTAAGCGTGTACCCCCCTGAGGATTAATGAATAATACCCTCAGGTGTTACAGATTACAGCAATGGAATGAAATGTGTCACAGAAAACCTTTGTATCATTGTACTTCAAATATCTAAAAAAATAAATGTTTTAAGTGCGAAATTAATCACTCAAATACGTGTACTGTAGCGCTAAACTGTGCGTCATGTTGTAAGATAATCTCTGTGGAAGTCTCGTAGTTATCGTCCTCCGAAAGTTAAGTTCTGCAGAAGTCAATGTACTTACCTCATGACAAACAAAAGTGAAATGTTTTGTGTATAGATATCGTAGTTATTATGCTTATTGCCATGATGAAGAAAGTACTGTGCTGTAACGTATTGTTGTGCTACGGGAAAGGCAGTCTCATTGTAGCTATACCACAAAAGTTACTACTAAAACATGTTTCACTTTCCAGAATAAAACAGAAAACTGTGCAGATATAAAACAGAAACACTGCAAAAGCAACATTGTAAATTGTCACTCATTAGTAGCGTCGTGATAAAATCGTGTAGCTGTCACATAAACTAACCACTGTGTCATCTGGTACCTCACTGAAAGTACTTTAAATCCAGAATGTGACTTCAAGTAAACCAAAATGTTGCATTAAAATCTCATTAGTAGTACTGGTAAATGTTCTAAGTATGTGAGCCTTATAGTCGTTATGTAATCGTGCAACTAACAAGCAAGAATGTACAAATAACAACATTGTGTCGTCTGTTCACTATAACAATGCATTCATAATTTCTGTTGAAATAAGTTTTCTTGGTTCTTGACTGGATATTTAACTTCAAACCTTGTTGCATATTAACAGATTCTAAGTCTGACAAAGCCTACTAGCAATGTAAAGTGAAAATTTATATGGCAAAGACAAAGTTAAAAAGCAGATTATCTTTCAATAAACGGTTTTACATGTGAAATGTGGTGTAAACCTTTACTCTTCCTAGTACGCAAAGTTTCAACTTCAACGGAATTATCATGTGGTATACGTCGGTAAAGAATACTGGAATTTTTCTCAAGGTTAGCGTCTATGTAATTTTTCTCTGAGCCAGCTGGCGCACGCGGCTGCCTGCTGTGCGAGTCATTGTCTGTCTCTTTGTTGGCGCACGTCGTTATTGGGATTAGGAGACCTAGCTTCTACAAATTCACGTTGTCGAAAGTGCCCTGCTCTGTTTGAATCCCGCCAGTTCTGATGAAATTCAGGTCTGTCGTTATGATTATCTCGTCTGTCGTCATGTCGGTAGATTTCATAATTTCTTTCTTGTCGGTCATGTGGTGGAGAATTTCTTCCTGAATCGTAACTGCGCGCTGAACTGTTGCGTCTGAAGTTATTCTGTCTCCCGTGATAATAATAGTTCTGGTTGCCAAATTGTCTGTTTCTATGATTGTCTCTGTCATATTCATTACTATGGAAGTGCGATCTTTCTCTGTACCTATTATTCTGCCAACGGTTGTCATATGGGTGGTGTCTTTTTTTGTCACGATCTGTGTTGTGAGAATAGACTTGTCGTGTCCAGTTATTGTTTCTGTCGTCACGGAATTGTGATGGATGTGACCTGCAGTGATTGTTTTCCTGTTTTCGCATCCCTCGACTGTCTGTGTCAATTTCTAATTCTTGTAAGAGTTCCTGAAAAGCTTCAATGTCGTCTTTGCAACGTCCTGCCAAAATAATATTTCTTAAATGTTTAGGCAATTTCATTAAGCAAATGCTGATGAGTTCTGAAGGGCTGTATAGGTTTGAAAGATATTGATTCTTATGCAACATGTTTTCAAAATATTTGACAAGACTGGAAAATTCAGATTGTTCGAAATGTTTCATCATTATGATGCCATGTTTTACTCGGTCTTGTGTGGCTTGAGACCAATATGCTGAGAGGAAGGCATGGTAAAATTCTCCTTCACTGTGGCAATCGTGAATGACCGATCGCATTCTTACAGCTGGTTCATTCTCTAAGTAGCCACACATAAATTCTAATCTGTGTTCTAACGACCAGTTGGGAGGAAAACAGTGAGAGAATTGATGGAGCCACGCTTGTGGATGAATGTCGTTGCCAGAATTCTTAAATGTTTTGAATTTACGTGTAGTAATGAACAGCTTATAGTCAAAATCATCGTGTCGGCGAGTAGCATATCGGTCATTGTTAAGTCGTGTCGGCGGTTCCATCTCAAAATTCGGTGCACCTTGCCAATTTCTTTCATAATTTCCGAAATGCCCTGCGTTATTATTTTGCGGCTTTTCCGTATTTCTAAGTTCCTCTTCCCGTGTTGAAGCGCGAGTGTCCTCTGAAATACGTAATTCTTGTATTACCTGTGTCAGCTGATCTTGTACTTCCCGGATTTCTCTTTTGTACTGTGTATTGATTTGATGTTGATTTTGTTTGAATTTTCTAATTTGTTCATATTCTTCTGTGTCAGTGAAGGCTACAGGTCTTGTGTCATTCAGATCATCATCTACCTTTGTAGATAAGTTAGTGACCTGATCCGAAAGTTCGGCTACTTTCTCCGATAGTGAACACATTTCTTCAGTGTGTTTTTCTGAACCAAGTTTCAGAGTGTCCATTTGTGTTGAAATCGAATCTACTGTGTTCTTCAAGATTTCCTGAGTTTTTGCAAGTTGCGTAACCGAATCGGTAGATGCAACTGAGTCAATTTTAGCCCACAAGGTCTCATGATTTTCATGAACAATGGTTTGCAGTTCTTTTATGGCTGCTTCGTGATTCTGTAATGCATTTTCGTGCCGCGAAAAAATAGGTTGAAAATGCTCACAAATTTGTGTTTTTACGTCATTACAGACTTTTTGACATTTCGATTCAATGTTATGTAACTCAGTAGTTAAATCTTCACGTGTTTGTTCAAGTGTGATGTTTAACTTTTGAAGATTTTGTTCCATTGTGTCTAACTTTTTAAGATTTTGTTCCACTGTGTCTAACTTTTTGAGATTTTGTTCCACTGTGTCTAACTTTTGCTGTGTTTGTCTCTGATTTTGTTCCATTGTGTCTAACTTTAGAAGCTTTTGTCCCATTTGTTGCATTAATTGTAATAACAGTGCACTGGTGTCTGAAACATGTTCCTCAGTGCTATTCGGCAATGCATTTGAACCGGCAATATTCGCAGTTTTAAAAGCAGAAAATGTGTCTTGACTTATTTGAGAAAAGGGTTAGGATGCAAAACCTGAATCTACAGTATTTGCAAGATTGTGTCCTGTCATTTCGGATTCCTGAGGCAAGCTGTTGCCGACTGATCGATCGATAATGCTTCCCTGTTCAGTAATTGTTTCACGTCTACACCATTGTTTGCAGCCCACTCCATTTCCGTATGCACAATTACCAAATTACTACTTTGAACATCAGTTAATTCATTACTCGGTGACGCTAACACACTGCTTTCGTTTTCACTGTCATTTCTCAGTTTACTTTGGAGCCTAGTATTACGTTTTTCACACGCCATTATTGTCACAATATTTCACACGATAACACAGAAAAGCACTATTTGAAGAGCAAAATAAGAGAACACATTAACATAACACTGAAAATAATATCTAGTTAATTGCAGCTGCGAAATACTTGGTGCAAATCTACATGCATACCACAACTGTTTTACTGTACAACAATGAAAGACTGCAACTACAAAGGAGATTTTCTCTACAATTATGCGCTAGCAAAAACGAAAGCTACACTAATTATACAAACTACAAGGAAAAAATCAGAAGATTCCAGTGAGGTATCCTCGGCTAAGGGTCGACATATGAAACGTCCCCTTAG
This sequence comes from Schistocerca piceifrons, assembly GCF_021461385.2. Lineage (NCBI taxonomy): Eukaryota > Metazoa > Arthropoda > Insecta > Orthoptera > Acrididae > Schistocerca > Schistocerca piceifrons. The sequence continues at coordinate 512,427,622 of NC_060142.1, read as the reverse complement.
AAAAATTTATACAAGACTGAGCTTAACGTGACACACAATATTATTAGCGCAACGCAATCTGACTTTCAAAAATCCCTACAAAAGAATGGCTCTGACTAACATTAACCTATACGTTTCACAAATCACTTACCTCACAAAAATCTTGGTTACTCGAACTACTGCAATACAGCGAGCGCCACTACTGCCAGCTAAATAAAAGATTCAAACCATGGAAGGCACTAACTGCTGATAGGGATAGTTAGCAAATGAAAGATATTAATAGAGAACAAACAATGTATTTACCTTAATAGTCATAATATATATAGCAGTTCATGACAAATTTCAAAACTCCGCCATCTCTCTCCCCACATCCACCACTGCTGGCGGCTCACCTCCAACTGCGCAACGCTACGCGCTGTTCACATCCAGCTGCCGCTGCCCAACACTGCAATGGCAGACAACAATGCAAACTAGCCACAGACTGCACACAGCACAGCCAGAGCGCTACGTAACGTTGCCAATAAGAAAACATAAACAGCCTACTTACAAGTTGATAGCGTCTAACATGCCCTACGCTGAAAATAGTGACCGAAACCTGCTACCGGAAGCTATCATTACTGGATGACGGTATGCGTCCATCTGCAAGTGCAAACCTACGTTAAACTGCATTAAACAAAGCTCAAAACTGTTCTAACAGTACTACCGTCATCGGACATGTAGTAAATCAAAATGTGATCCTGAGTTAAGCTCTTGATAACGCGCACAGTGAGTGAAGCTCGCCTACTTGGATCTAACAAACTTTGCTCTCTATGATGTTTGCGACGAATGCAAAGTGCATCGTCTCATGACAAGCGATAAGAGAATCCTTGCGACTTATCGGAAGCAATCAAGAGTGAACTCCTGCCTCCTCAGAAAAAATATTCAGAATGCCCTACTGGTGCGATCCTCGCACCTCGAGAGAGACCCCTCCAGCGTCATGTCTCCACCCTTCCGCAAATTACGTAGCTCGTACTATTTTTCAAAGCGAACGTTAGATTCTTGCCAATGAAGAAGTCCCTTTCAAAATTTCCTCCCTCCCCGCGAGGGAAAGAGAGCCATGCTCTGTGTGAGAGAGTATACAAATAAACCAAGACTTCTCCCTTTGAGTATTGCCGCTACGTTACCAGGTGTTCTGCTCGCGGGAAACGGCCAAAATTCCCCGGGCCACTTGAGATTCTTGGACACCCAAGTCGCGCTGTTGCTATTCAACTCGCCGCTCTGTCCGCGTTACCTAGAATCGTGACAAAACTGTTTTCCCTCTAGGTTTGTAGTTGCTGATGCCTCGGGCACACGTGCGAATGTCCACGGCTTCCCTTGGCAGCATGTTGATGTATGCAGCGTCTTCGCCTGTCGTTAATCCTCTGGGGGGCCTGCCCTCTGTGAAGCGTGCCGACGTAGGTGCGCGACCGCCGCTCGCCCGTGGTCGCACTACCTGTGTACACCTGGCCTCCGGCGTTCCTAGCTTGGAACGCATCAGAAGAATTCCTTTTATGCTCAGAGTGTACCAAGTTTGCAAAGAGAAGACTCGTAGCCCTTTACCGATGCTTAATGACACAATAATTCACCTCCATCACACTTCATATGCAGCAATAAACTAATGACTGATTTTAAAAGCAAATATCTCCTTTAATTATAAACACGAGAAGTTTTGACGCTTTTCAAACGTCGTGCATCACTCCAGTCTGGACCAGTGAACAGTGCTTGGGTTCGTGGGTCCAAGGAATGCAGAGTGGCCAAGAGTCTAGTGTTGCTAGCTGCAGTGTGTTTTCAACAACAATACTACAGATAACTGTGTCGGTTGTGGTCAGTGCTGTCTTGTGCTGAAGCCGAGTGGCCTGGGTTGGCCAAATAGAATAACCAAGGCTGCTGTAGGGCCCAATGTGTTAAAGTAGGAAACGTTTCTTTTACTGTTGTTGTATTCAACGAAATTTTAACCTCACCTAGTTTCTATCATTCACTATTTTGTTTTTCTCATTTATCGTATCTGACGGAGGGTAACTTGGGGTGTATTATTCTACTGCTTATTTTCATTATCTTGTTAATTGCTTCTTTAGTGATACTTAGGGCGTCGACTTTTGGCTGGGTATATTTAGGCTTTTGCATTATGGGCTAAGATATTATTGTGTGTTTCTTGTTCAGTTAGTGTAAGGTTTTTATGTGTAATATTTGCTGCCCCCTTTATTGTAAGGTCAGTGAAATTCAAAGGAGCACATAATTTTATCCTACATTATGTTGCATTAGATATGAAATTTGCATTTGGATAAATTGAATGCTGCAAACTTTACTTGTGTCATCTTTCGTATGCACTCCAAATTGTTGAAATTTATTAGTCAATATATTTAAATATTATTAAGCTTTTACGCCCACAAAATCTCAGCACCCACATTCCCACCGTTTCCCACGTAACGCTTAATTTTTATTCACCATTATTGAAGATTATGTATTAGGCGAAAGTAAACTTCTTAAATATGATATATGTGGATATATTGTATTGAAATAGAAGCCTAAATGTAGAAAGTGTACGTGGAGCAACTGCACCTTAAAGTCGCAACCATAGTGGAAATATAAAAGAGTTCAGAAGAAAGTTATGTATAACCCACCAGACTTGCATAGCTCTATCTTGGATAGTTAGTACGTTTTCAATGGGGACTTCTCATCCTTTCATTTGACCTCGTGGGAGAGTTTTAACATTTACAGCAAATCAGTAAAGACTAAATCGTGATGTTGTGCAGTATGTTCCAAACCCTACTATATCGGAGACGTGACCTGACTGTGTAATGTTGTGCAGTATGTTCCAAGCCGTGCTACATCGGCGACGTGACGTGACTGTGATGTTGTGGCATTTTGATCTCACAATACACTTTGAGATAGCGTTTAAGCTTGTGTATGACAGAGCGAAGCGTGACCATCTAAGGTGGCGGAGATTTGCCTTGGCCGTGACTCGTTGAATCATTTGAGATGCTCTCTTATTGATGGCGAGTCGGTTGGCTTCCCTAGCCAAGAGCAGTCGCATTTTTGCAAGGCTGCAGACAGTTATTAGCTTGAGCTGAAGTGCGTTCACTGCCCAGAACATTCATGATAGATAGTCTTTGTTGATTAAGTATTCATTATGAGGGTATTAAGTGATCAGTATTGTTGTCCAACACTGTTACGTACTGACCTACACAGTTAGAATGTCGTGTAATATTTTGTATGTAATGTTAACAGTGCTGTGACAAGATGTGCAGCTGTAAGTGAATACGTAACCACTGAATCAAACTGAAGTGTTCTTTCCTGAAATGCAGATCCTCATTTTCCTACAAACACAATAGTTTCAGCACCACATTATAAACCAAGCTACAGCCATGCGCTTTCTCCGGTGAGAAGGATATTAATCTTTAGATGTCAGATAAAATATGGAACTCAGTGATGTGTGTCTGACGAAACACACGTCCAAATTTACTACCAAAGCGCAGCTATGAGAACTGAGGTGTTTTAAGTTACCTACCCCACCAGTCCAATGGTTGAAAAGTAATCCCGCGTTGTCAGTGCTGTATCTCCAGTCGTGAAAGGGACAGAGAAGCTTGTGGAAACTGTCCAGTCTGTCCCTGTAAGGCTCATTTAGATTTTGCGCTCACTTTACAGCAGGGTCAGCCACAGTGTGCCAAACTAAACACGTGTGGGCTGAAGGTTGGTCTGACTCCGCTTCTCGGGAGTAGATCTACCCGGTATAGTGCGAAATTTTAGTTAGTGTTGCAGTGTGGCATTTTGTGGTTGTCACAACTGTGTACAGTTCAGCATAATCGTGCTGTCAGCACTGTTTACCCTTCACTATTTGTTCATGGTATGAAGGATGTTCACAATTCAAGCAGCCGTTTGCAAAAGACGATAATTTACAGAACTTTTGGCAAAGCATGATCCTTTGGAGAGAGGACTATCAGAGTAAATATCAGTTTTAGATTTGGCACAAGCCGGTATACCTGAGGCTGTGCGGAAGTTAACTGATGAATTAAATGGAGTTAAATGAATGCAATACGAACTATCTGAAACTGTTCAGCAGCTGTCCAGTACGTTGAACAATACTGCTACCAAGTAAGAGAGATCGATAAACAATCAGTTCGAAGTGCGTAGAAAACAGTTGCAAAAGGGCTCGCTTCTTTTCCAGTTAGCGGATATGAAATTCCAAGAAGATAAAGGCATAATTTCTAGTGAAATAACGGTGGAACATAATTGTTTCACTAGTTTGGCAGAGACTGAGCTACAGAAAGCAATAGAAAAACTTGATCAGGTCTCATCACTACTGCAAAATGCTGTTAGCGAACAATGAGAAATTGCTAAATGAGAATTAGCGGAATTCAAGGAGTCAGTGCATGATAATAAATGGGTTCCACAAGGTTCTGACGAAAATTTCGTTCTCGAAACTACTCTGCACAAGGTGCACCGAATGCAACGTGAGCAGCTAACTCTATTATCGCTAAATTTGCTGTACGATATCTGGGCTGTACCATCTTTGGTTCTATGTTAATGGAAGAGAATCCAGTATGCCAGACGAAAAAGAAAAAAAAAAAAAACATTCATCCTGTGGTATTTCTGAGCTTCTCATGGAGTAATGCCATGATCGTTGTTGTATGTTCAAAAGATAGCATTTAGTAGTGGATATATCCAGAGGACGCCACACTACGGACCTCAGAGACAGTGGAACATTTATAAATATAGGAATAATTAGAAAAAGCTCTTCAAGCTGAATAATGGTATGGCATAGTACAGGAGCTGTTATAAAAAGAAGTTTTCAATCTGGAGCCAATCCATCCACTCCAGGGGAGCAAACAAAAGTCCTCTGAGAAATTTTTAAACAAGACAAGATATCTGAATAGTCTTCTGACATACCACGGTGTACTGAGGATATTAAAGGCAATGTGCCCATACAAATTCTCCAAAAGTTCATAACATATCGGAAACAAATACTGACAAGTTCATGTCATTTCTACATACACGAAAATGCGAAAACCACGTTGCGAAATGTAAATTTTGATAACAATAATAATCACTACCATAAAGAACAAAATCACTGCACAAATCATAATAGACAGCATAACGTGCTGGACGACCAGTATGGTAATGGTAATGGTAATAATAACAACAAACAGAACAGTAATAGTTATTTCAATTGGTGTAATCAAAAACACCATGACAAGCAGTAAAATCTGGGATAGTAGCAGCAACAAATGGCAGAATCACATGCAGTAACATCAAATGAATCAAAATTGGTGTAGTCAGATTCCAGACAGTGATGTGATAGGCAACAGAAATCGACCGAACTACTTCTAGCCAGGAAAACTGAGACCACATTTCGCCCCAATCTGGCGGTTGAGGACCAGGGTAGTGGCAATGATCAACAAAATATCTAATTAGATATGATAATGGTTCAAATGGCTCTGAGCACTATGCGACTTAACTTCTGAGGTCATCAGTCGCCTAGAACGTAGAACTAATTAAACCCAAGTAACCTAAGGATAGCACACACATCCATGCCCGAGGCAGGATTCGAACCTGCTACCGTAGCGGTCGCTCGGCTCCAGACTGTAGCGCCTAGAACCGCACGGCCACTACGGCCGGCGATATGATAATGCATGTGACATTCATGATGAAGCATAAACTGTCAGAGCTAATTGTAACAGTCAACTTCTTGCCGTGTTGGTATCTGCGTTGAATGTATGGGGCAGGAAACATTCCAGCCATGGTTATATTATACAGAGCTACTGCAATAAATATCACCTCCACTGATTTGTATAGATGGACACGTGAGGGTATAGACGTGCCCATCCTGGCCATCAGCAACTATAAAATGTTCTTAAATTGTTCGTTGACAGAATTGAGGTAGTGGTAGAATTAGTACAATCTGATAATGGTCGTGGCAAATATTGTCAAGGAATAAAAACTGAATTTAAAAGCAGGGAGACTAATGGTTTGATTATGAAACAAACTGAGGTGACCACTGCTGCCAATATAAATGAGTAGGTGCCGAATAAACTAAAAGAATCCACATATTTAATTACTGAACAATGTGCAGACCTAACAAGTATTTCGTTAAGTTATTCAAAGGTGTTTAAGCAGAGACCATGTGTAATGTAGGGATACCAGTGTCATTATACATGAGACCTTCTTCCATAGGCCTTACTCTATTCCTCAGGGCAAAAGTCCAACCGCCACAAAGAAGTTTATAAAATGCCTCTAATGGTGTTCCACCCCCCATGAACCATGGACCTAGCCGTTGGTGGGGAGGCTTGCGTTCCTCAGCGATACAGATAGCCGTACCGTAGGTACAACCACAACGGAGGGGTATCTGTTGAGAGGCCAGACAAACGTGTGGTTCCTGAAGAGGGCAGCAGCCTTTTCAGTAGTTGCAAGGGCAACAGTCTGGATGATTGACTGATCTGGCCTTGTAACAATAACCAAAACGGACTTGCTGTGCTGGTACTGCGAACGGCTGAAAGCAAGGGGAAACTACGGCCGTAATTTTTCCCGAGGGCATGCAGCTTTACTGTATGATTAAATGATGATGGCGTCCTCTTGGGTAAAATATTCCGGAGGTAAAATAGTCCCCCATTCGGATCTCCGGGCGGGGACTACTCAAGAGGATGTCGTTATCAGGAGAAAGAAAACTGGCGTTCTACGGATCGGAGCGTGGAATGTCAGGTCCCTTAATCGGGCAGGTAGGTTAGAAAATTTGAAAAGGGAAATGGATAGGTTAAAGTTAGATATAGTGGGAATTAGTGAAGTTCGGTGGCAGGAGGAACAAGACTTCTGGTCAGGTGACTACAGGGCTACAAACACAAAGTCAAATAGGGGTAATCCACGAGTAGGTTTAATAATGAATAGGAAAATAGGAACGCGGGTAAGCTACTACAAACAGCTTAGTGAACGCATTATTGTGGCCAAGATAGATACGAAGCCCACACCTACTACAATAGTACAAGTTTATATGCCAACTAGCTCTGCAGATGACGAAGAAATTGAAGAAATGTATGATAAAATAAAAGAAATTATTCAGATAGTGAAGGGAGACGAAAATTTAATAGTCATGGGTGACTGGAATTCGAGTGTAGGAAAAGGGAGAGAAGGAAACGTAGTAGTTGAATATGGATTCGGGCTAAGAAATAAAAGAGGAAGCCGCCTGGCGGAATTTTGCACAGAGCACAACTTAATCATAGCTAACACTTGGTTTAAGAATCGTGATACAAGGTTGTATACATGGAAGAACCCTGGAGATACTAAAAGGTATCAGATAGATTATATAATGGTAAGACAGAGATTTAGGAACCAGGTTTTAAATTGTTAGACATTTCCAGGGGCAGATGTGGACTCTGACCACAATCTATTGGTTATGACCTGTAGATTAAAACTGAAGAAACTGCAAAAAGGTGGGAATTTAAGGAGATGGGACCTGGATAAACTGAAAGAAACAGAGGTTGTACAGAGTTTCAGGAAGAGCATAAGGGAACAATTGACAGGAATGGGGGAAAGAAATACAGTAGAAGAAGAATGGGTAGCTTTGAGGGATGAAGTAGTGAAGGCAGCAGAGGATCAAGTAGGTAAAAAGACGAGGGCTAGTAGAAATCCTTGGGTAACAGAAGAAATATTGAATTTAATTGATGAAAGGAGAAAATATAAAAACGCAGTAAATGAAGCAGGCAAAAAGGAATACAAACGTCTCAAAAATGAGATCGACAGGAAGTGCAAAATGGCTAAGCAGGGATGGCTAGAGGACAAAGGAAGGATGTAAAGGCTTATCTCACTAGGGGTAAGTTAGGTACTGCCTACAGGAAAATTAAAGAGACCTTTGGAGATAAGAGAACCACTTGTATGAACATCAAGAGCTCAGATGGAAACCCAGTTCTAAGCAAAGAAGGGAAAGCAGAAAAGTGGAAGGAGTATATAGAGGGTCTATACAAGGGTGATGTACTTGAGGACAATATTATGGAAATGGAAGAGGATGTAGATGAAGATGAAATGAGAGATACGACACTGCGTGAAGAGTTTGACAGAGCACTGAAAGACCTGAGTCGAAACAAGGCCCCGGGAGTAGACAACATTCCATTGGAACCACTGACGGCCTTGGGAGAGCCAGTCCTGACAAAACTCTACCATCTGGTGAGCAAGATGTATGAAACAGGCGAAATACCCTCAGACTTCAAGAAGAATATAATAATTCCAATCCCAAAGAAAGCAGGTGTTGACAGATGTGAAAATTACCGAACAATCAGTTTAATAAGCCACAGCTGCAAAATACTAACACGAATTCTTTACAGACGAATGGAAAAACTAGTAGAAGCCGACCTCGTGGAAGATCAGTTTGGATTGCGTAGAAATACTGGAACACGTGAGGCAATACTGACCTTACGACTTATCTTAGAAGAAAGATTAAGGAAACGCAAACCTACGTTTCTAGCATTTGTAGACTTAGAGAAAGCTTTTGACAATGTTGACTGGAATACTCGCTTTCAAATTCTAAAGGTGGCAGGGGTAAAATACAGGGAGCGAAAGGCTATTTACAATTTGTACAGAAACCAGATGGCAGTTAAAAGAGTCGAGGGACATGAAAGGGAAGCAGTGGTTGGGAAGGGAGTAAGACAGGGTTGTAGCCTCTCCCCGATGTTATTCAATCTGTATATTGAGCAAGTAGTAAAGGAAACAAAAGAAAAATTCGGAGTAGGTATTAAAATCCATGGAGAAGAAATAAAAACTTTGAGGTTCGCCGATGACATTGTAATTCTGTCAGAGACAGCAAAGGACTTGGAAGAGCAGTTGAACGGAATGGACAGTGTCTTGAAAGGAGGATATAAGATGAACATCAACAAAAGCAAAACGAGGATATCGGAATGTAGTCGAATTAATTGGGGTGATGCTGAGGGAATTAGATTAGGAAACGAGACACTTAAAGTAGTAAAGGAGTTTTGCTATTTGGGGAGCAAAATAACTGATGATGGTCGAAGTAGAGAGGATGTAAAATGTAGACTGGAAATGGCAAGGAAAGCGTTTCTGAAGAAGAGAAATTTGTTAACATCGAGTATTGATTTGTCAGGAAGTCGTTTCTGAAAGTATTTGTATGGAGTGTAGCCATGTATGGAAGTGAAACATGGACGACAAATAGTTTGGACAAGAAGAGAATAGAAGCCTTCGAAACGTGGTGCTACAGAAGAACGCTGAAGATTAGATGGGTAGATCACATAACTAATGAGGAGGTACTGAAGAGGATTGGGGAGAAGAGGAGTTCGTGGCACAACTTGACCAGAAGAAGGGATCGGTTGGTAGGACATGTTCTGAGGCATCAAGGGATCACCAATTTAGTATTGGAGGGCAGCGAGGAGGGTAAAAATCGTAGGGGGAGACCAAGAGATGAATACACTAAGCAAATTCAGAAGGATGTAGGTTGCAGTAGGTACTGGGAGATGAAGAAGCTTGCACAGGATAGAGTAGCATGGAGAGCTGCATCAAACCAGTCTCAGGACTGAAGACCACAACAACAACAACAATGGTGTTCCACATATGGATGCGTACATAGTTGTATATCTGTGTGTGTGTGTTTGTGTGTGTGTGTGTGTGTGTGTGTGTGTGTGTGTGTGTGTGTGTGTGTGTCTAACCGTCACAAAGAAGCTTTTAAAACGCTTCTAATCGTGTTCCACATAGGGATGGGTACATAGTTGTATATCTGTGTGTGTGTGTGTGTGTGTGTGTGTGTGTGTGTGTGTGTGGGTGGGTGTGTGGGTGGGTCGGTGGGTAATTTTGGCATTTTGTAGAACATTTATGTATCACTGTGTGTTTCACTAGTATTGTATAAAATATACATACTAACTTGCATGTAATTGTAAAAATGTGTAAATAATTGCATAGTTCAGTGTATATAAATATGATGCTAACTACGTTTTCTTACCGATGAATGAATGTGAACTAATGTGTAATTAGTGCTATTAAGGAACAGTTGTATTATTGGTTTACTAAGGGATGTGCCTTATGACTGTCAGTAAATAATTAACAGAAAAGACATTTTTCACAGGGATGACAACTGAAGTCGATATGGAGATGAGGACAGTTCCATGCGATAATCAGGTATTGTAATAGTTGTAGACTACTAGCAGTTGGCTTTTCTTTTATTTCAAGGAATGTAATATTGCGGACAAAGAGATGTGAAGTTATCTCCTGTGTTTTTAATACAGGGATTATTTTTTTGCATATTTAATTGTTTCAATGAGTGTGAAAATTTAAGTTTATTTTTACAATGAAATAATTAAATTCATCTAAATACAGTCAACAGAGGTGGCTAATAATCTAAAAAGCTTAGTATAAATTAAGAATCTGCTGGATTGTGAGGTACTTTAGGATCGGTGTAGAGTTTTCTGAGTACTGATCGGCTGTTTAGTATTTCTCTGTATTACTTCGTTTTGCTGCCACTTGCCTATCTCACCTTGATGCAAGTGAGTGCAGGGTGAAAACGTATAAGTAATGAGACATAAAGCACTCTGTACTGTCTACATCTGCAGACTAATACTGAAAACGTCAGATAAGATTATACAGTATAAGGAACAGTGACGAGCAGAGGTGCTGAAAGTATTTTTTTCGATTAATACGTCATATAATTTATTTGTGTTATCTAATTTTACTTAGTCATAGAACACTCTGCAATCGCAGGGTACTAGGCTAGCTGTCTTGGATGTCGTATTGTGGGGATATGACACGAATCTAGCAGATAATGCGGCATCTTCAACAGAATGACGTCCTCAATGCCAACCAGCATGGATTTCGGAAACATCGATCATGTGTAACCCAACTCGCATTTTTCTCGCATGACATACTGGAAGTTTTGGATCAAGGCAGTCAGGTAGATGCTGTACGTCTTGATTTCCGAAAAGCATTTGACTAAAAACCACACCTAAGTTTATTGTGGAAAGTACGATCATATGGGGTGCCAGGGTAAATTTGTGATTGGATTGAGAACTTTCGGGTTGTGAGCACATAGCATGTTATCTTAGATAACCACATATATAGAAGTAACTTCAGGTGTGTCCCAGGCAAGTGTGTTGGGATCCTTACTGTTCATGTTGTATGTTACTGACCTTGCAGACAATATTAATACCACAATCAGGCTTTTTGCTGATGATGCAGTTATCTATAATGAAGTACTATCTGAAAGAAGCTGCATAAATGTCCAATCAGATCGTAATAAGATTTAAAGGTGATGCAGGGATGTATAACTTGCTTTAGAAGTTCAGAAGTGTAAACTTTGCACTTCACGAAACGAAAAAACGTAGTATCCTATGACTATAGTATCAGTCAGTCACTTTTAGAATCGGCCAATAACTGGGTGTAGAGATATGGAATAGAATGATGACATAGATTCAGTCGTGGCTACAGCAGGTGGTAGACTTCGATTTATTGGTAGAATACTGGGGAGAGCAAACAGTCTAAAAAGGAGGTCACAGGTTTGATTAGTCCCTGGGAGAGTGGTACAGAGATACTGAAGGAAATGAACTGGAAGACTTTTGAAAACAGATGTAAACTATCCTGAAAGAGTCTATTAACAAAGTATCAAGAACTAACTTTAAGTGATTAGTCTAGGAATATACTAAAACCTCTACATATCGCTAACGTATGATCGTGAGTATAAGATTAGAATAACTACTGCACGCACATAGGCATTCAAATATTCATTCTTCCCGTGCTCCTTACGAGAATGGAACAGGAAGAAGCCCTAATAACTGGTACAATGAGACGTACCCTCTGCCATGCACCTCACTGTGGTTTGCAGAATGTAGATGTAGATGCGGGTATAGATTTATATTCGCAGAACGACCATATGATCACTAATATGTCATGTTGTTGAATCACTGGCATATGAAATTACGTTGTAAAGTGGATAACGAATGACTAAATCTTAGCTGTACATGCAAAACAATACTGAGAGTGACACATACACTTGAGCAGCGATTCCCCCTTAAACAATATGAATCTCTGCTTTGTGTGTGAGTGTGTGTGTGTGTGTGTGTGTGTGTGTGTGTGTGTGTGCGTGTGTGTGTGTTAGCACAGCCTTCATGAACACAAATTCACATGAGTCATGCAAGAAACACTATATAATCCTCACGTGAACGAGAGTGTAAGCAAATGGACACTGAGTAACCAGCGCCAAAGTCGCAGTCAGACTTGGCTGACTCCATTCTTAGCTGGACTCCTACCCAACAAGTAAGATAAATCTGTATGATACATCTCACCGAACTGCAAGTAGATAACTACAACACTAGATAAGAGCCTGTAGCTGTTACAGACGTTGATACATTACTATCGTTATTGACTATGTTGCAAGATGAAAGGTGAAATATGAGAGATTTGTGTAACCAAAAGAGAGACCGTGTGTAAAGCTGTTAGACGAAATTCATCATGAACTGCTGCTCAGCCGGACGAAGTGGCCGAGCGGTTCTAGGCGCTTCAGTGTGGAACCGCGCAACCGCTACAGTTGCAGGTTCGAATCCTGCCTTTGGGCATGGGTGTGTGTGATGTCCTTAGGTTAGTTAAGTTTAAGTAGTTCTACGTTCTAGGGGACTGATGACCTTAGATGTTAAATCCCATAGTGCTCAGAGCCATTTGAACCATTTTGAACTGCTACTCCCCAATCCACACTCCCCAATCCACGTGACTTCAGTAGCATTAGGTTAGGACAAATGTAGCTTTGACTAGAAAAATAAGTCCGCCTCCAGTTTAACAATGAATCATTATAGTATTTCCTTCCCCAGTACACGGTTTTGACTCTTCTATGCACATGTTTCACGCCGATCATCTGATTCCAGACGGCGAGTCTGTAAGCAGTATCTTCTACCTTACTGAGGACCATAAGATGTATAAACCCTCCTACACACCTACCTCAATCTGGAGCAACGCGATGCTGCTCCATGTGACAACTGTAAATGTCATTCAGATGAGCAAAATTTGAATCGATCATATTGTTAAGCAATAGAAAAATCTCGAATTACATCTGTAAAAATACTTTGTCGACATACCAACAACAAAACAAAGAACTTTTGTCAAAATTGTACTGAAGAGAACTATATATAAAAAAGGTATTTCTCCACTCAAAAACAAACCTAGAAGTGAAATAAAAGTTGTAACCCATGCATTCTCTACCCTCACTGCGAATGCTATTCAACGAGTTTAAAATTGTTATTAAACAGGTCATAGAACTTTTGTACAAAGAAACAACGTTAACGTGCTAAAAATAATTTTCACACCTAAATATTCGACTATACTTGAAGAAAGTATATAATGAAAACAACTTTGTGTAATTTAGTTGACATCTTGTGAATGTAAAGGCCTTTTTCGCGGCTTTCCCCTGGTTTCCCGTGGAATTTGAACTAATGGTGAGGCAAGATTAATAAATTTATCCCGGGCAGAAAAGAACCCCAACATCAGGAGTAGCGGAGTAAGAGCAACTACGCTAATGTTGTGTACTATTCTGATATTGAGTTTTATTCTAAATGTAACAAAATGACGATGAAATAACGTACCGCTTATGTGAACATTGCCCTTTAAAAGTTAAAACTTTATTATTCGATGTAAAACGAAAGGAAGTTCATGTTAACAAGAAATGTTCGCATTATGTAACGCAATCTGATGAAAGGAAAATCTGTATCGGAAGATAACCATATTCCAACTTTCATAAATCAAACAAAAAATTCAACCCAGTCAGAAAGAAAAAATAACTTAATCATTCAAAGATAAAGAAAATGACTGACCGTAAAGATACGTAAAATCGACACCACGAATAAAGTTACTACCATTAAAGGCACTGTAACATACCATATCGAGGTCGCGTATTCTGCGTTGATTTTATCTCTGCTGATGTTTACATAAGAATTCAGACGCACTATACACGCGGAAACTACGAAACACTCTATCGCTATTTTGCTCTACTATTTGGTGCAAAGAATTAGTAAAATCAAGCAACCATCACTTTGGCACCAGATTTCTGTCTCTTATTGGCCGGCCGGAGTGGCCGATCTGTTCTAGGCGCTACAGTCCGGAACCGCGCGACCACTACGGTCGCAGGTTCGAATCCTGCTTCGGGCATGGATGTTTCTGATGTGCTTAGGTCAGTTAGGTATAAGTAGTTCTAAGTTCTAGGGGACTGATGACCTCGGAAGTTAAGTCCCATAGTGCTCAGAGCCATTTGAACCATTTTTGTCTCTTATCTTAATGTTAACTGGTAATTGTGGAAAGATACTGCTACTGTGTTGTGCTTAAGGCAATAACTGAAATATTTAGTGGAAATACATGACTGAATTTGCAATTCAATTTGTACGTTTGATCATTAATGTTCATCTGAAATATGTAGCCGGCCAGAGTGGCCGAGCGGTTAAAGGCGCTACAGTCTGGAACCGCACGACCGCTACGGCCGCAGGTTCGAATCCTGCCTCGGGCATGGATGTGTGTGATGTCCTTAGGTTAGTTAGGTTTAAGTAGTTCTAAGTTCTAGGGGACTTATGACCACAGCAGTTGAGTCCCATAGTGCTCAGAGCCATTTGAACTATTTTTTTGAAATATGTAAGTAACAACATTCATTATACACAGAGAATTTTGGCAAGACTAGAATACTGTGGTGTGTAAAGCATTTAAGCTTCTGTCTGGCAGGATTAAAATTGAGACTTTAAGCGCTCATTTTTATGACGCAAAATCGAATCTGCACTTCGTGATAAATTTCAGAGATTACGTTCAACTTTAGCTAACGATATGATTTCATGTCACATGCCGCCAAACAGAGCAAGAAAACATACTTCAAATGCCACCTTCCAAAGTGCATTTTAAGTACATGTCATTCATCATTTGATGAACTTTTTTAACAATAAAATGGTGGGGCAAGTTATAATGGCTTGGAGAATAGAACTCCAGGGTACAAAGAAACACATCAAAGGAAATACAGTACTAACCCGACTACACCAGATGATGAAAGTGTCCATCATTTTCATCTTTTGGCACCTTTGTACCCTAGTCAGCAAGTTGCTGAAGGCGGATCAAAGCTGGACTGTTGGAATTGCTTCAGTCCCATCCGGAATGTTCAGCTGCAGTTATTGAGGACTGTAAGGGTTGTTGCGATACACCTTAGACTTGAGGGCGTCCCGTACCAAATTAATCGCACACTGAGAGGTCAGATAACCTGTGTGGTGAGCTAGGGCCGCAACTCCGTGTGGAGTCTTCGTGCGCGTGATCGACGTGATGTGCCGCTCTCGTGCGACAGCGTCAGGTTGATCTGATAGGACTCTGAAGCGTTTTCTGGTGAATTGGAGCCACAATTTCCGGTGTGCGGGGATGTTTTTTGACTTATTCGAGACAGATCCTATCTGACGCCATTTTCGGATTCAGCGTTGCATGGCAATTTTTGCTGGCCCTTTGTTAAATTTCTCAGCAAACATCTGACCACACCGCTTCCATGACTTTGCTCCGCTGTGAGTATCATCGACCCCTGTGCACCGCCCCAGTCACAATAACACAGCCCACACTGCACCCTAAATTGGTGTGGATCACGTGGCGGGTGTACACGTGGAATGGGCATATGGAGTGTGGTTATATGCGTACATTCACGTCTAGTCGTGTCGTCCACTCGTTTGGGCCACTTTTATTAGCCACAAGAGAATTTCTGAGATCAGCAACATTCTTTTTAAACACCAGTTAAGAAGGAAACAGTTTGGATACCAAAAACAGTTTTAAAATGAAACCGGGACTTTCACCATATTACGACTCCTTATAGACAAGCCGATAAATTAGAAACCCTTAACTTCATTTCACGACCAAATGTTCTCATTTAAACAGCACACTGTAATATTTACACAAAGGGCACAGCACTGAAGAACAGAAACGAGCGCAAATAAGTTAAATACAATTTTCCATTATCTTTGTCAACGTTAGAAACTTGCCCGAATGAGCTGACTCAACTTTTCAACTACCATGAAACTAAGAGTAAAAAGAATGTATTTTAGAACTAAACAGACAACTAACAGGCGCTGCCTCTTTACCTCCAGTGAGAAACTAATTTTTTTTTCTCAAGCATGAAGGAACTCTACCCCACAAGTAAGGTCACAGTCACCGATGCGCGGCCAGATTTTACTGATAACAGCAATAATAATAAACACGACCGAACAAGATGATGACCAGACAAATAACGAACAACTAAAAGCTATCAGTTTTCATCGAGACACCGCACCTACGGAATACAGTCAACCGTGGCCAGACCAAGCGGGAAGTCCCAAAACCCAGAGCTGTTACAGTCCCGGAAACTAAGAGAAAAGGGGGTTGGGGACTGCAACATTAAATAAACTACTAAACCAAAAGAATGAACAGTTTACAAAAGGAGCAGCTTCTACTGAAGAAAAATTTTGCCAAGATTAAAAACACATTACAATGTTGAAACAAGGAGGACAAAACTCGGCATAGAACTGGCCGCTTAGGCCCTTAGAATGAGGAAAACAGCAGTTGCATAAAAGAGTTACTGGATTACGCCTGCCCGGCTAGCCGTGCGGTCTAGCGTACTGCTTCCCGAGCGGGAAGGCGTGCCGGGGACCGGATTAGTGTCGAGGTCCTATGTGCCGGCCAGTCTGTGGAAGGTTTTTAAGGAGGTTTTCCATCTGCCTCGGAGAATGCGAACTGGTTCCCCTTAATCCATCTCAATTACACTATGTCACTGCTCAAACACTGTCTCCACGTACGCGTACACCATAATTACTCTACCATGCAAACATTGGGGTTACACTCGTCTGGGTTCGGTGTGGGGCGGCGGTAGGGTGAGTGGACTGCTGTAGCCTGTTGTGGGTTGGTGTATCACTGAGGGCTACGTCGGGGACGAAACCTCTCCGTTGTTTCTAAGCTCCCACTTCAATACATACATACATACATATTGGATTACAATTACGTGGGTTAGCGAGTGGCGACCTCTACTTATCGCTTAGACCTTTCGCATGAGAAAAACAACAATTACTGAAACAGAATGAGATTTTCACTCTGCAGCGGAGTGTGCGCTGATATGAAACTTCCTGGCAGATTAAAACTATGTGTCCCACCGAGACTCGAACTCGGGACCTTTGCCTTTCGCGGGCAAGTGCTCTACCATCTGAGATACCGAAGCACGACTGCAAGGTTCGCAGGAGAGCTTCTGTAAAGTTTGGAAGGTAGGAGACGAGATACTGGCAGAAGTAAAGCTGTGAGACCGGGCGTGAGTCGTGCTTCGGTAGCTCAGATGGTAGAGCACTTGCCCGCGAAAGGCAAAGGTCCCGAGTTCGAGTCTCGGTCGGGCACACAGTTTTAATCTGCCAGGAAGTTTCAATTACTGAAACAGTTAATAGATTACAATTACGTAACTTGGTAAGTGGAAACCTTATCGGCAAAGAAAAACTGCACTGGCGTGCAGAAACACGGGTGCGAAGGCACTACGATCCAAGAGTCACATAAGGTGACATACCACATTGTTCGTGACTCTGGAACAGAATAAAGGCGCATCTAAGTTCCGGGCACCGCTACAGGCTCAACACTGCCATAGTTAGAGCGCTCAACGGGAAAGGGTAAAGTTGAATCAACGTTACGGTACACACGCACTGTGGGTACCAAGAGAGATAGCGAAATAATAGAAAAATAATCCAGGAATACTGACAAGCATGGCCTAAGTACTGAATTTGGTTCCTATCCGACTTACCAAGGCACCGGAAACGAGATAAGGGTGGCAGTGAGACTTACACGGCCAGAACAAAAACTCTCATTGTTAAAAGTTCGATCTATCCTTTCAGACAAGAAGTGGGTCTCAGGGAGAAAAATTTAGCACTAGGTAGAAGAGTGACACGGGACTTAATTCAGCGGCCACGAATCAGTTACCATGCACAACTAGATTACGACACGGCAAATTTGTCATTTCCGAAAGACTTGAGTGATCTCTGCACTAAGAAGGCCGTTGTACACACACAAACATCCCAGTGCTGAAAGTCAGTATGCCTTGCCACAATTTGGAGCCACGTGATCTCCCTGAAACCTAGAGAGGAGGAGAACCTCGCTGCCGAAGTACCACCGGCCGTAGCTCACTACTCCCCGCGGCAACGCCTCGATTGCCCGTTCATGACGCCACTACCACGCCACTCTACACCGTGGCTGCGAACTCATGAGGACGACGCTTGCAAACCGTAAAAGGAAAGGAAGCCGACGTGGCTCAGTACTACACTTTATTCTGCTTGCCAAATGCATTGCGCATTGTAATACATGAGCTTTATTTATGATCCAGTTGTGACTGGGATGCGATGGCGCTGAGCCAAATGCCTTGGGATCGTTCTTAATA
Source organism: Schistocerca piceifrons (assembly GCF_021461385.2). Taxonomy (NCBI): domain Eukaryota; kingdom Metazoa; phylum Arthropoda; class Insecta; order Orthoptera; family Acrididae; genus Schistocerca; species Schistocerca piceifrons. The sequence goes on along the minus strand of NC_060142.1, from coordinate 512,409,273 downwards.
TTGGATGAGAAGGGCATCTGAGCTATGGCAGATCATTTCAACTAATGCTCCCCGGACAGACCACCCACAGTCTGGTGACGTAACTACTCGCGAAATTCTGTGGAACTGGCTCCGTGGTTGGCAAACGGAAAGCGGGACGGTCGTAACGGCTACAGAAGAAGCAACGTCAGCCGCTGTACTCTAATTACTCAGTAAGAATCCGTAACTCTGTATTCGCCGCTTCTCGTAGTAACGTGGCTCAGCTGTATATCAGTAACGGAAAAATTGGCCAAAAATGGTGCAACGTAACTTATGAATGGACATAGCTGCGCTCAAATGAAAGGCATCCTTGTTTTTCTCGTCTAATACTCTAACTGATATTTCACATGATCGCCTTTCCGTTTGAACATTACGAGTTTCATCTGTGTGGCGGCTTCCAGAATGACCGCTGCATAGGCTTCTCCCATCTCATTCGACTTGGCTTCAAATTTCTGGTGATCCACCTGCATTTGTTTCATAATGGTGGGTCTACACGTATGGACCAGCCGGTAGTCTTGTGAAATCAGACGAAACTCTTTGTAATAGCGAGTACTTTCTTAAAATTTTGCACTTGTGAAAATGTGGTATGTGTCACGTGTAACCATGATTAGCTGTGTATAGTACTGTAAATCGGGTATGCTTTTATCGATTTTCAGATTCAAATGTGATTATCATGACCGTTTTTTAACTTCTGTGATATTTACGATAGTGAACGTAGAGGCTTGTATGAAAGGATTACATACCAATTAGTACAATCCATTTTCTAAAATACAGAGGAAGTAACTGAAAAAAAAAAGTAGTTGGTCAATGTTAGCAGGGATCTGGGGATACACTGACTAGCCTAAACTTCAACCAAAACTGTCAGCTACCATTCCAATTGCTGTCAGTATTTCAAAAACACAATGAAACTTTGACCACCCAAGCACAAACACACCGATCTAAAGTTTTCTTAAGTGCTTTATTAAGCATCGTAAAAGAGAAAAAAATCTAGTGCGGAACTTACATAAGTGTGATCCGTCATCAAAATTATACATATAATGAAAGGTACTAACATGGAGTACCACACACATAGCTACAAATTTAGCTGAGCGTAATACTTTCAGTTTCATTCATCTTAGACCTAAATCCTCGTTTCAAAACACTCGCTGCAATTAGAATTAGATTATCTATTCTTCATTTATCGAGATAATATCTGGCACTTGTGACCAAAAACTTTCATTTCTTGTTTCTGAAGGTATTTGCTTTACATGCTGTACCTGAATCTCTGCGTAAATCACAACAGCTTGCAGTTTGATTTACGTATGACTGACATTTATGTTTCTTAGTTGTAGGGACATTAACAATTAAAAATGAGCCGACGTTTGTATACCGGTAGTTACTGTTTGTATTCCTTAGTTCCACGATGTCATTGACATCGCCGGCCGGGGTGGCCGTGCGGTTCTAGGCGCCTACAGTCTGGAACCGCGTGACCGCTACGGTCGCAGGTTCGAATCCTGCCTCGGGCATGGATGTGTGACTGATGACCTTAGAAGTTAAGTCCCATAGTGCTCAGAGCCATTTGAACCATTTCATTGACATCAACATTGTCCAATAAATTGTGTAACTGCAATCCTGGAGTAACAATGACCAGTGGTGAAAGTAATCCCGAAACAGAGAAATCGTTCATGTGACCTAAGAAATCGTTTCACAGTGGCTGATATATACATATAAACAAAAAACTAATCAGTGGTCCGGTTTGTGAATTAACGGAGTAACATACATGATTTACTTCATGCCTTGCAGTTAAATGATACCGGTGGATTTTGCACAACCTAATTTTAAAACAATTATCAGTGTCAACAGTTTCGTCAAATGTTGCGAAAGAAAATCGGCACTACATTGCGTCATTTGGCGTATACTGGTGGAACTTTATCACAAAACAGTATATACTGAACTTCCAGCAGAGAGCCAGCAGGGAGCTGTGAAACGTTTGGTACATGAGTGGTCGAAGTAACCACGGCGGTCAAAGTATGCCCGGTTTATGGTACTGATGAAGAGCAGGAATGTTGTTAAGCTTTTGTTCATTTTGCTAACGCAAAAAAGCAATATACTGTTTTTGAAAAACTTGTCCCTGCTTAGCTGTTTTCTTGATCTGCTTTGGAGGGGAATGGGCAGGTTGATGACGTGGTGTAGACCATATTGTGTGGGATGGTGTGCGATTGTTCGGTAGGTTAGAGAAGGGGGAGGAGGTGAGGAAAGACTACAGGTACTTAACTTCGCACCCTACGGCTACAATGATGCTCTGACACGATTCTCAAAAGTTAAATCATTTCAAAGTCGGAATCCATAAATGGCACACTCCGTACTTTCTTACCAACACAGTCTGTTGATTTCTTTCTCTAAGGAGAGCGAGACATGTGCTGACGCTGTAACGTGGCAGTCAGCCGCGTGCGTAAGGAAATGAGAACGTAAGACACCCATAGAGAGAGCACACGTGCAGGGAACATGCTCCACCTACCTGTCTCACGTCTCAGTCTACACTCGAAATCTGGTCTTATGCGAAAGCAGAACCGACACACTGTGACTGTGATAGCGAATCGTTTTTAGGATAATGTGAGTGGTACTCATACCAGGTAATAGTACTGGAATAACCTGTTTACCCATTTCAAAATAAGAAAAGAAAACTACGAGTAAAGTGTCCGCATATAACAGTATGTTGGTAGTTATTTTCAAAAACGTTAGCAAATCTCTCCCGCCCGGCTTGTGCATGCCTGTGCAGAGGCAGCTCGGCGCTCTACGCATGCGCAAGCGCAGCTGCAGTCAGAGCCTGAGGTGACGGCCGTTGATTTGTGGCGACATAACGCCTTGCAGTTGTTTTATGCCGACAGCCACCCGCGCCATTAGCAAGCCGTGATATACAATGACATCGGGGCAAAACGACAATTGCTTGCAGGTGAAGCGGTCGCTGCCTTCCAACAAACAGAGGGCGGAAAATCTGCGGTCGTACGATTATAATTACAATTACGGAGCTCTGAGTCTGTATGTAGTAACTAAAACTACGGAAAGAATATGACAGATTGCAGCTGACGCAAAGTGCTGGTTTCATTGTAGCTTATGACAGTTCTAAAAGAGCTGTTATAAGGTTAAGACAGAATGATGCAGAATGATCAAGTATACGAATATTACTTGCAGCTTCCAACACATCGCATTGCGTGTCAATTCATTATTTCAAGAATGTGACATCAGTGAGAAGACGTTGCCGGTCCCGTAACTTCAAGGCAGATAAGCTATGACCGGAAGATTTTAATTTCTGCCCACAACATTTCAAGAAGCCAATGATTTACAAAAATGGTTACTGAAAAACTATGATTAGACATAATAGTTGTTTGTCACTTCTTTGTTAAAAGTGACATTTCAGTCAAATAACGGACTACGCTCAGGCACGAATATGCAGTCGAAAGATTATTAAGCACTATGACGGAAAACCAAAAATCATAAACATGAAATCACAAAACATTCATCATATATGCTCTACTTTCTAATAAGAAACCCTTTGAGTGGGACGACGCAAGTTCAGTCTTTATTAAGGCTCGTTTGAAAGTGTGATATTAACAATTACGACAGGAAAAATATTAGCTGCTAATGACTTACCACGTGCTTCAGAAGGGCGACAGAAAGTAAGTGCCCCGGAGGTGCAGAGATCAACCTTCTATGGGATGTGCGCATTACACTTCACAAAATGGAAATCGTCGTCAAACCATTAACTTGCACCATAAGGTTCGCACCATTAAGATCCAAGGCAAACTCCTTGGGAATTACAAACAGTGCAGGACGTTCAGCAAGGTATGCACTCTTAAAGAATGCTTATAGAGTCATACTGGTGTAACGGAGTGATGAGAACTGATGGAACGCCATGGCAGGCAACAGAATGCGAAACAAGCTGTCCCGGAGCTTATTGCGAAACTGACTGTACTTTAAGGCGTAGCTGCAGATAGTGCGATAATATGTTTCATAGGCATGGAAAAAATAAATATCCAGGGCTGTATTTTGTCAAATGGTTCCAGGTGATATGAATTGTAATGTCACACGCTTTTCAGTAGCGATAGTTTGATGTAAAGGAGTATTATTTTCATACGCAGACCAGGCGTCAATCAAAAGCAAGTTATTATGACCAGCTATTGACCAAAAGCAGTGGTCATACCATAATTTTAGTTCTCTTACGCCCTTTTCCCCACTCTTGCTTGCTGTGACACAAATATTCCCTACTGCCCTTGCAAGATGACGCACACGAGAAAGAATCATAGGAGGGCAGAGCAGCTCCAACTTCTGGCAGCACAATTAATAACTTTCTAGCCAACTTACTGTCTAGATTAACAGTTGGCATAACTGTATACGGATGCCTTAAGGCACTGATGTTAGTTGATCTTGATACAAATCTCTTGTTACTTCCATTTTCCAGAGTTCCTTGCACATGCATTTGCTCTTCAAATCCCGATTGCTCAGATTTGAAAACAGATTCCTTACTGCAACACGGTATAAGTTTGTTTATCTCATCTACAAGTTTTCGGGCCGATTCCGCAGTTTGCTGTGCATCGTCAAGTCGAAGCTTTGTTTGAAATTTCGTTATCTTCCGCCTTCCAATTCTTAGCACTGTTTGCAGTTATGCAACCACCCACTGCTTCCCTTGAAGTCACTGTAACTGTGTCGCTCGCAGTTTGATGTGCATAAAGTAGCACGTCACTATCATGCATCCTCGAAATGCGCAGAAGGCAGTATTTGTAAAAAGTGCGCCTTTTCGTCCCCTGAATATCCGCAGTTTTTGTTATAGACTATACGACCATCTTGCTGCAGACTTATTCCAAATCTGTTCATAATTAGTTTTTTATTAGGCTATGGATGATCTTCCATGTACGTAATTGCCCCTTGAACAACGATTGTCCTTTACTGCGTTTTACTGGAGATCGGATTTTCAGCTCCCTGCCCGACAAGAATGATGAACTACCTGTTCCAGTATCACTTTCACCTGTTAAGCACATATCGACTTAATTTCACTCTTTATCCACATTTCCCAGAGAGTCAAGCGTATACGGCACTACGCATTTCATTGACTTATCTTGCAGAAACGCTAATATTTAATCTTCTACTTCATTCTCATTCTGTGAAATTCCTTGTTTTCCTTTCAGACAAAATGTCAACTTTGGCAAATATTGTTGTAGATACACTGCAATGTTTGCCTTATCTATCGACTGATAACCATAGATGTTAATTCCCATAGTGCTCAGAGCCAGCCTTATCTATCGTTGCCATTGCTCTGCTTTGTATAAACACCACTAGCACTCTGGCACTGTTGTGAGTTTCTCGTCGACTAAGCGGTTCAACTACGCTCCGTAGCCTCATGCTGCGCTCACCATTGGATACCTCCACTCCCGGCCCCTGTTCCCATTAGCAACCAATATTGTGGTTGCTTGGTGGACAATATGTGTGGCGTCGAATACCGTAAACTTCGTTCGTCTTTTGCGGCATCGCATTCAAGGGATTCCTTGTAAGAAGGACAGTAATTATACTGCATGACTCGAAAAATTATCATATGTATCTACGTCACAGTTTCCATAAACCGCATCAAAATTGTTATAAGATGTAGAAAAGTACTCGATTTATAAATCAGGTAATATCTTGAAACTTCCTGGCAGATTAAAACTGTGTGCCCGACCGAGACTCGAACTCGGGACCTTCGCCTTTAGCGGGCAAGGTTCTGCAAAGTTCGCAGATGAGCTTCGGTAAAGTTTGGAAGGTAGGAGACGAGATACTGGCAGAAGTAAAGTTGTGAGGACCGGGCGTGAGTCGTGCTTCAGTTGCTCAGATGGTACAGCACTTGCCCGCGAAAGGCAAAGGTCCCGAGTTCGAGTCTCGGTCGGGCACACAGTTTTAATCTGCCAGGAAGTTTCATATCAGCGCACACTCCGCTGCAGAGTGAAAATCTCATTCTGGAGGTAATATCTTGTTAGAACATTGTATGTCCCTAAACTGTGAAATATAATAAAATAATTTCGGTGTAAGACGATTCCTGTTACCCCTTACACAGTAGGTCTAGACTCTCTAAGTTTATACTTAGCGTTGCCTTGGACAATGTATATTGAGTCAGCCTTCGGCGGCGCAGCGGTTCGGACGGTGTTTACGTCCCTGCCGCACGTCTGCGCGAGAGGTGTTTACGTTACGTGTGTAGCGGTGTGTCGCGGTATACACAGAACGAATCATGGCCTTGTCGTTCCGCAAATCGACACTGAAATTTAGTTTTGTTAATGAATATGCTCGACCGAAGGCTTACGAGATCGAACGTTATTTACGGGACGAGGTGAAAATCGACCCTGACGTTCTAGTTGGAATACACTTATCTATAGTCAGCAACGTGGTCTATGTCAAGCTCATAAATGAAGCGGCATGTGACGAACTACTACTTCGACACCGACAAGGACTTCGTTTCTGTCATTCGGACGGGAATGTTGGAGCGGTAACTGTTGAACACGCCGGCATGGGCCTCCGAACGATCCGCGTATTTGAGCTTCCATTCGAAGTGCCAGAAGAATTGGTGACAGACGCCCTGCGTCCTTACGGAACGGTCCTATCCCATGTGGCTGAAAAATGGGCGAGTTTCAAGACGTATCCTGTCCTCAATGGCGTCAGACAAATACGGATCGAACTCCGAAAACACGTCCCGTCATACTTGTACATCGCCGGTTGTCGGGCGATTGTCATTTACGACGGACAACCAAGGACGTACTCTGGATGTGGGAAGGAGGGACACATACGTTCTGAGTGTGCTCAACGAAGGTTATTACAGCTGCCACGGGATGATCCACCCGTCACGCCTCATCCGACTGTGCTCCCCATGACTTACGTCGCCGCATTACGCGATGACGTGTCCCGCGAGACAGACGCGTACCAGAACACACAGACAGCGACGGATCGTGGCGAGCCACAGAAAGACGATGTTGCGGTGGACCGCCTGCAGCAGTCACAGGACGCCCTCTCTTCGGTTCCGCTTGCGGCCCCTTCAGATAACGCACTTGGAGACGTCGATCATACGACGGCGCACGATTCCGACGTCCCCCACGAACAACTGGAGACCATGCTGACCTCTGATTCCGAGGCCCGGCAACGTAAACAGCGATCACCAAAACGCCGGAAGAAGCGTCGCCTCACGGTGGAGAACGACCACTCTGATCTAGCAGACAATTCTGAGAAGTTTACGGGTACAGAACAGACGACCATGGATACAGAAGAACTGCCTAGCGTGGATGCAACGGTGGCCAGCGGGACGGCGGCACGACCTACCGCTGACGATGCTCCAGACACAGCGAAGGCGCTCGATCGACGGCAACAGGCTACTGAGGAGGCTACGGCGCCTGCACCGCACGACAACGATGGGACACTAGGGGACTGGGTGCACGGAATAACGGCCGACCATATGAGGGTACGGCGGGGGACGTTAGTACGACAGCAGCCTATGTACGGAAGAATTAGCGACCGTACGGTGCCCTATCTACGTTGACAGCCATGCAACAAGCTTATCGGATAGGGTCTGTTAACATCAATAGCATTGGGACGCCGGTAAAAATCAAGATGCTCAGTGACATGATAAAGGCTGCGGATTTAGACATAGCACTATTACAAGAAGTTCGGGTACTTCCCCCCTCGGACTTTTACGGTTACGACATTTACTGTTCCCCGTGTGACGAGAGGGGCGTTGGCACAGCTATTCTATTAAAGGAAGGGATACGTGCAGACGAAGTGGAATATTTGTCTTCTGCCCGTGGTACGGCCGTGACCATAGGTGTAATACGTTTGATCAACATATACGCACCGTCAGGCTCGGATAAGAGAAGGGACAGAGCAGATTTTTACGCCCATGAGGTTACACCGTTGTTCCAGGGACGATACGATGGTTGCATACTCGGCGGAGATTTTAATTGTGTGCTCGATAGAAAGGACCAACAACCTAACTATACTACTAGCCAAGAACTTAGGGAGCTGGTCAACGGGATGGAATTAGTCGATACATGGGACCTGAAGTATCGAAACCAACCACGATACACATTTTTTACAAGCCACTCCGCGGGCCGTTTGGACCGGATCTACGTTTCAAGGGCGTTAGCAACGTCGACGGTGGACGCAGAAATATGGCCGACGGCATTTACGGACCACGAGGCATATATTTGTACGGTTAACCTTAATAGACAGCAGGTGTGGAGACGGAGGGGTAATTGGAAGATGAACGTCTCCCACCTGCGAGATGCAGAATGCCGACGCATGGTGGAGGACGCGTGGCATGGCTGCCTCCGTCGACGAAATTCTTTCGGTTCTGTCCTGCAGTGGTGGATCGAGTGCGCGAAGCCAGCTTTACGGAGGACGTTAATAGGTTACGGGAAGGAAGTTTCTCAATGGCAGCGCACGACCACTGGGTTTTACTTTACGGCTCTCCGGGAACTGTTAGCACAACCACCTACACCAGAACGCCAGACGGCCGTCCACCGAGTTAAAGCGAAGCTGGTACAACTTGCGAAGCAGAGGATGGTAGGTACGATGATACGCGCGAGGTCGCAGGATTTCCTGCCCAACGAGGTTCCCTCGATGCATTATGTGATAAAGGAAAGACGAAGAAGACGCAGGAATTTAATACATGAGATCGATCTCGGCGATGGCCGTCGTTTTACAACACAGAGGGGCATAGCACAGGCGTTCACGGATCATTTTAGCAGATTCTATGCGAGCAACGGGGAGGGTCAGAGGGAGCTGGGGAACGTCCTGGAAAAGATCCCAGACGCGACGAGTGTGAACGGGGAAGCGGACGGGTTATCTGAAATTACGTGTGAAGAGCTGGAGGAAGCGATTACACGATGTGCTTGCAACAAGTCCCCAGGTCCAGACGGATTCCCGTTGGAATTTTACCGTGCCTTTGTGACCATTATGACACCGATGTGGCTATGTATGTTTAATGAGCTTCTGCAGAAAGAAGTACCGGTTCACATTCAATTCACGGAAGGGCTCATGATACCAATACCGAAGCCCCGTGGTGGCAAACGGCCTTGTGATTATCGCCCCTTGACCCTCCTTAATAGTGACTACAAGATCTTCATGCGCATCCTGGGAAGTCGTATCAAAAAGTCGCTGGAGAATCGAATACATGCCGATCAGACTTGTCTTGGCGGAATCAGTAATATCCACACAGCCTTGGGAGACTATCGTGACGTCGTCGCCCTCGCGGCTGCATGCCGCCTCCGGGGGGCGATGGTTGCAGTAGATTTCGATCATGCTTTTGATCGCGTGGATCATGTGTACCTCGCGGCGGTGATGAATAGGATGGGTGTCTCGCCATTATTGACCAATGCTGTGATGCGTTTGTTGCACGGCGCCAGATCAGCGATGGTGGTCAACGGAGGGAGAACTGAGTATTTTTAAGATCTTAAGATCAGTGAGACAGGGTTGCCCCTCGTCGATCCTCCTTTATGCAATCGCCTTAGAACCGTGCCTCGCAGGCCTTCGCCGCCGTCTTAGCGGGATCTCCCTACGGCAATTATCATTCAAATGCAGAGCATACGCGGATGATATTGTGTTCCTCGTACGGAGTGAGAGGGAGACTCAAACAGCACTGGATTGGCTACAGACGTGTGGGATGGCAGCTGGAAGTGTGGTCAACTACCGAAAATCACAATTCATGCATGTGGGGCGTGGAATAGAACCAGGAACGGAAGGACCCTTACCTGTGGTGGAAACCCTCCGCTGTTTGGGTATCACCTTTCATAAAGAGACAGCGAGAACGGCTGCGGACAACTACCGAAGATTGTTACTCAGAGTCCGCACGGCAGTACGACTAAACGCCCTACGGTCGATGGATATGCTGCAGCGAGTGTTACTCATCAACCTTTATCTCGCGCCCATGATGTGCCACCCGACGCACCTTCTTCCCTTGACGCGCACGATGGCTATGAGGATTCAGGCGGCTTTTGGGTACTATGTGTGCCTGGGACAACTCTTTAAGGTACAGTACAACACGCTTACCCTCCCAGCGCGAGAGGGGGGCGTTGGTTTAGTGAACGTGCACGAGAAGGCGCCTGCCATGTATATTAATACTATGCTCAAACGGTGGCGCAACAGGAATCACTCGCTTACGGGGACGATCATCGAAGAACTCGTACCCACATCGCATCTTCCTCCAGTCAGTATCGGCCATATATCACCCCCTTTAACGTATGTGCGCACGTTCCTCGTGGAACACAGTTACGTTCGAGAGCGTTTACCGACGACCCGACAGTCGACATCGAAGGACGTGTACCATCTGCTTCTTCGACAGATCGCCCGGAATAGGGTGGAACGCAGACATCCAGCTGTTAATTGGCACGTGGTGTGGCGCACGGTCCACCACCCCCACCTACCTGCATCTGTCAGGTCAACATGGTACATTGTCGTCAACAGAAAATACCCTACAAATGATAAAAAGTACGCAATACATTTGGCGGATTCGCCCTTGTGTCAGCAATGCGGCATGCTGGATACGGACGACCATCGGCTGGTCAGCGGCGAGGCATTGGCTGTCTGGACTCTCGCAAGAAAGATAATAGCGTTCGTGCGGCGCACTATCTATACAGCAGTCTGTTCTGACATAGTATTTTTTCCAGAGGAAACGTATTTTCCGCGTCATAAGACGAACGCAGTGGCGTGGATCACAGGTATGACGGTCCATTACATCTATAGAGACACACGTACGAACTTACTGAACGTCCTGGATTACTGGCAATACTTGCAAGATGGACACACGAAACTATTACGGCTACAAAAGTACAAGGATTGGTATGCCAATTTCCTGGTAACGGTATTTGCGGACCCGCCATATACTTGGGGCGTGCCGGGTGCGCAAAGGTGGGCGGCGGTGCTTTCGTTGTGAAACCGACCAAGTAATGTGAACGACTAAGAACACTATGCGAGTATGCGACCTACGAAAAACTCACGCTTGAACAGTTAGCAATTGGATGTACTTCAAATTTTGTTTTCATATCCATAAATACTTTTCTTTAGGGTGCCGGAAGTGGCCCCATTTTGATTTTGTTGTTATTTCATGCTGCATGGTAGGACGGCAGCGAGGTTCCTTCCAGGACAGTTATCATGTGTCAGGACGTACTATGTTTATTTTGTGAATAATAAAGGTTTCTGTTTCTCCTTTCTCTTACCTTCCTTCATATAAAAAAAAAAAAAAAGTAGAAGCTTCTAAGTTGTTGCAGTCACCAAGGAAGGAACACAGCAAGTCAAGTGTTAGTTTTTGAAAATTAAATTTTTGGCCGCTTTTGCTGCCTTGTAGTTGGAAAAAAAAAGGTACAGCACTTGCCCGCGAAAGGCAAAGGTCCCGAGTTCGAGTCTCGATCGGGCACACAGTTTTAATCTGCCAGGAAGTTTCATATCAGCGCACACTCCGCTGCAGAGTGAAAATCTCATTCTGGATGTAATATCTTGTTAGAACATTGTATGTCCCTAAACTGTGAAATATAATAAAATAATTTCGGTGTAAGACGATTGCTGTTACCCCTTACACAGTAGATCTAGACTCTCTAAGTTTATACTTAGCGTTGCTTTGGACAATGTATATACAGGGCTATTACAAATGATTGAAGCGATATCATAAATTCACTGCAGCTCCATTCATTGACATTGACTTATGGTCACGACACACTACAGATACGTAGAAAAACTCATAAAGTTTTGTTCGGCTGAAGCAGCACTTCAGGTTTCTGCCGCCAGAGCGCTCGAGAGCGCAGTGAGACAAAATGGCGACAGGAGCCGAGAAAGCGTATGTCGTGCTTGAAATGCACTCACATCAGTCAGTCATAACAGTGCAACGACACTTCAGGACGAAGTTCAACAAAGATCCACCAACTGCTAACTCCATTCGGCGATGGTATGCGCAGTTTAAAGCTTCTGGATGCCGCTGTAAGGGGAAATCAATGGGTCGGCCTGCAGTGAGCGAGGAAACGGTTGAACGCGTGCGGGCAAGTTTCACGCGTGGCTCATGCCACAACTGGAGACCGACAGCGCCGACTTCATCTTTCAACAGGATGGTGCTCCACCGCACTTCCATCATGATGTTCGGCATTTCTTAAACAGGAGATTGGAAAACCGATGGATCGGTCGTGGTGGAGATCATGATCAGCAATTCATGTCATGGCCTCCACACTCTCCCAACTTAACCCCATGCGATTTCTTTCTGTGGGGTTATGTGAAAGATTCAATGTTTAAACCTCCTCTACCAAGAAACGTGCCAGAACTGCGAGCTCGTATCAACGATGCTTTCGAACTCATTGATGGGGACATGCTGCGCCGAGTGTGGGAGGAACTTGATTATCGGCTTGATGTCTGCCGAATCACTAAAGGGGCACATATCAAACATTTGTGAATGCCTACAAAAACATTTTGAGTTTTTGTATGTGTGTGCATAGCATTGTGACAATATCTCAAATAATGAAGTTATTGTAGAGCTCTAAAATCGCTTCAATCATTTGTAATAACCCTGTATAGTCCTGTTTTGAATCTCAAACTGATGAAACTAAGTATAAAAATGGAGTTTAAAAAAATAAACCTGATACTGAGTGTTATCCCTAAATTACGAAAATCACAGTTGGGGATCAGAAACAGACATTTCAGTACGTAGAAAGGCTGAAGAAACCTTGTGTGAGGTTGGAAATCAGAAGTGCATACACAGAATAACGAGCAGTGGATACGGCAATATATACGTGCCATCTACCTGCAGCCAAATTTTGCTCTGTAACAATCTGAGTACGTAAGACGTGAGATCAGATGGGAATAATGCAGGAATCGACATAATACAAAATAAGACAATACTCCAGTGCGTACACTAAATTACTGGATTAAGTACTTGCGCCGAAATAAGTACGTGGTATGATTGTGAGGTGACGTTAACTGATATAAACCTGTCAACCCTAAAACCTGATCTGCTAAACAAAGAAGTGAAACAAAACGTTAAGACTGACTATAATTTCAGAAACGTCAAGGGTACTGTATTCGGAGTTACGATATTACACATTTTACTGTAGCTTTCAAACCATAAAGGAAATGTTATAGTTACTAACATCAAAAGAACTTTACATAAAGAAATTCAAAAGAAATTTGGTTTCATAGTTAAGGGGAAGCAAGAAGTGTAAGACATTTAAACATGAAGAACCATTGGCATAAAATCCGATGAAAGCAACACTGCAGTTATTAGGGACAATATGTACAAATATGACTGCGTCCATTAATAATAATAACATTAATAATAATAATAATAATATAGAATGTAAATGAGACTCTCCTACTCAAACAAATGTTTCTTGTTCGAACATGCAGAAGAATCAGAACACGTAAAGTAATGTATTCCCAAGTACCAACAGGGCGAGAACAGCTAAAGCTGCACAAAGAAAACAAACCCGTTCACCATACCATAACTGTGATGGGACAAACCGAGAGTACAATCATTCACTCCATACCTTATGGTGTGGAGTAGCCCAGTATTTATCATCCATTTTACTAGAAGAAAGTCTGTTGGAAAAAGGACAGTTTCAGGTTTCACACCTGACAAGAGAAATGTTCATCCTGTCGTATTCATAAAATATTTTAATGGAGTGTTACTTAAATCTTCCTCACATCAATAAAAAATATATTTCTGCACAGGTTTTATTCGGGGAGACGCCACTCTTTAGGCAACTGAAATGGCTGAAAACTGTCAGATTTATGAAAAATTTGAGAAAGCATTGTTGTCAAAGCGGTGGTCTTACTGCATACAAGAAAACTCTGCAGAGAGGCTTTCAGCACAAAGCTAGTTGACAAGGAAGTGTTCAAAAATATTTCGAAAAGTATTTCCATAAAACTTGGGTTGAGAATAAATCGAAGACACAGGAAAGTAATGAGAAGTAGCAGATATGAAAACAATGAGGAACTTAACTTCAAATTTTGTGATCATGAAGTAGACGAAGTCAAGGAACTCTGTTACCTAGGCAAACGAAGCAAGGAGGACATAAAAAGCAGACTAGCACTGAGAGAAAGGCCATTTCTACCCAAGAGTATCAAACATGGGCGTTAATTTGAGGAAGATATTTCTGAGAATGTATGTTTGGAACACAGAATTATATGGCAGTGAAGTACGAACTGCGGGAAAACAGAAACAGAAGACAATAGAAGCATTTGAGATCTGATGTTACAGATGAATCTGGTGGACTGATAAGGTAAGGAACGAGGAGGTTCTTATACAATCGGCGAGGAAAGGACTATAAGAAAAATTGACATGTAGTAGGGACTGGATGTTAGGACATCTGTTAAGACATCAGGGGTTAACATCCATGATTTCGAGGGAGCTGTAGAGAAGAAAAACTATAGAGGAAGACAGAAATTAGAATACATCTAACAGACAATTGAGGATGTAGCCTGCAACTGCTACTCTGAGACGAAAAGGTTGGCGCATGAGTGGATTTTGTGGTGGGCCACATCAAACCTATTGCGCACATAAATATATTGTGAATACTAAAAGCGAAGTTGCCACTGGACATAAGAGAAAGATTGGTGTACATTCCAGAGACAACATTAGAATACTTCATCTCTATACTACGTTCTTGCGATTTAATAAATCAAGATTTTTAAGAGGAGCAATAAGAATAACAATGGTGGTGTGAGTCAATCCTCTCTACCACACGCACATTTCTACAACCATAGCAGATCAAGTGGCTTTCACGCTAACTTCGTGATGCAGCTGGCGGCACATGCGCTAAGTAATATTCAGCATGCTGACCAAAGTCCATCGCATGCCACATTGTAACAATAACAATAATCAGTAGAATTCCCATATTGGAAAACACAATCAAATATGAGTAGTACTAATATTAGCTGGTCAACGCAATATCCAGTGGTAAATGTTATTGTGGTGACAGAAGAATCCCATCCAGCTATGACTAATTCAAGAAACTATATCCATCTACACTACGCCCTTCAATGACGGTTGTGGAATGGAGTGGGTGTAGAAAACATAATTCATTGAAGACACATACATTGGAGGTTGAGTTAGGTACTGACCACAGCAAATGCCATAATCAATCTAAAGAATTAGTGCCACTGTCAGAAAAGTTCCAGCTACAATTGTTATTGACACAGATGCTACGGCAATGTGATGTCTGTGAGTTTATTTAGCAAGATTTGTGATGTTATGAGAGTACCTACTTACCCTGTAAAAAACTCCAAGGTTATTGGGGCAGTGAGTGTCAGGTAGTGACATGTTAAAGTGCAGGTGCAGGTTGAGGTAGGAGCCATAGTCTACCTGTTACTGATTGTAAATGGCTTCAATGTTGAATGAATTTTTAGCAAGGAATTTCTTAGGGAAAGGGATACAACCTCAGTCAAGTGCCAAACATGGTAAATACTACCGAGGCACAAGAATCAAGTTTCTTGAGACAAAATCTGCTCACATCAAAAGCTATCTCCACACTGTCGTTTGGTAAAAACCAACAAAGGTCACATAGAGGACAAGATTATGAAAAAATCAACTCCCAACAGCAGGCTGAACTAAAAGATTTACTATTAAAATAATGTTTATCATAATACTATTTAAAAGTACGCCTATACGAAACTTATTATTAAAACTCATACTCCATACCATGGACAAAACAGGAATGGTTGTCAAGGAAATGCGACAGATTTTAGAGTGGAATATTATAGAATCATCACTTTCACCTTACTGCAGCTCTTCACTAGGAGCGGCTAAAACTACAAGTAATATTTGTCTTTTAGTGGTTGCACAGATTATAAATCGAATCATTGTCCTAGTTCTTACTAGACCAGACAATCTAGACAAATAGCTACAGAAATTTCATGACGTTAAGTCCCTTCCAAGCCCTGATCTGAGAGTTTCGTACTGTCAGGTTGGCAGGTGAGCCTGTCCGAAAAATCTACATCATTCGTATTTGCCAGAACTACCTATCACCTTTATTTAATACCAAGTAAGTTCAGGTGTCTTTACAAACAAAATAGTAGCTTGTTTGTTTTGCCATTAGCATTTCGATGGTTCATACAATCATCCTCCGGTGGAGATTTGTTTATTTATGTGGCTAGTGCTGGTGAAGTCACTTAAAAAAACAATTCTCCACCAGAAGACGATGCTCTGAACTATCGAAATACGTAGTGGCAAAAGAAACAAGTGACTGATGCAGAAACTGTTTTATTTCTATTGATTGACAGTCGCAGCCGTCATAATGCCGTCCCATATGTATGACATATTCAAGTGTCTTCATTACTGCATTAGTTACTGCTTCAGCACATGACCTACTGGACAAACTATCTTTATACCTAGACTAGCTATTAAAAGCCACCCCTGCTTGGGAAGAACATATTGATTTATTAGAGAGGACACCACAGAAGTTTTCAAATGGAGAAGTCATATCAAACAGGCCTCACAAGAAGCTCGTAGTGAAATTTCGTGCTCATGGAATATCGTCTCAGTTATGTGAGTAGATTTGTGATTTCCTATCAGAGAGGTCACAGTTCGTAGTAATTGACGGAAGGTCATCGAATAAGACAGAAGTGATTTCTGGCGTTCCACATGCTAGTGGTATAGGCCCTTTGCTGTTCCTTATCAATATGAACGATTTGGGAGACAATCTGCGCAGCCGTCTTCGGTTGTTTGCAGATGACACTGTCGTTTATCGACTAATAAAGTCATCAGCAAATCAAAATAAACTGCAAAACTATTTAGAAAAGATATCTGAATGGTGCGAAAAGTGGCAGTTCACCCTAAATAACGAAAAGTATGAGGTCATCCACATGAGTGCTAAAAGGAACTCGTTAAACTTCGGTTACACGATAAATCACTAAAATCTAGGAGCCGTAAATTCAACTAAATACCTAGGTATTACAATTACGAACAACTTAAATTGGAAGGAACACATAGAACATGTTGTGGTGAAGGCTAACAAAAGACTGCATTTTATTGGAAGAACACTTCGAAAATGTAAGAGACCTACTAAGGAGACTGCCTACACTACGCTTGTCCGTCCTCTTTTATAATACTGCTGCGCGACGTGGGATCCTTACCAGAAAGGACTGACTGAGTACATCGAAAAAGTTTAAAGAAAGGCAGCACGTTCTGTATTATCGCGAAATATGGGAGAGAGTGTCATAGAAATGATACCGGATTTGGGCTGGACATCATTAAAAGAAAGGCGTTTTTCGTTGCGACTGAACCTTCTCACGAAATTCCAATCACCAACTTTCTTCTCCGAATGCGAAAATATTTTTTTTGACACCGACCTACATAGGGAGGAACGATCAGCACGATAAAATAAGGGAAATCAGAGCTCTTACGGAAAGATATGTGTTCATTCATTCCGCGTGCTGTACGAGATTGGAATAAAAGAGAATTGGGAATTTGGTTCGATGAACCCTCTGCCAGGCTCTTAAATGTGGTTTGCAGAGTATCCATGGAGATGTAGATGTAGATATCAAATCTCCAGAAAACAAAGTTTGAGAAAGACAAGATTAAATTTCACGGTCATCTTATTTCTTCTAATGTTGTAACACCAGATCCAGATAAGGTTAGTGTCTTAAAGGACCTTCCAAATCGAAATACTAGAAGCACCTGAAGCCATTCTTAGGATTATATTCGTTTTATAAATATTTTGTGCTGATCAACTTCAGTATAGAACAACATTATTAGGTTTATTACAGAAAATGCACTGTGGAACTGGTGATCTACTTCAGTGACCTCTGAAATTTTACCTCACCCTGACATGTGAAAAGATTTCCGAATTGTAACTGATGCCTCTTTCTGAGTACTGGGAACATATTTAAGTTTCATAAAGAAATTCGTATACATGATACTCATGTAATCTTTGCTAGCTGTTCACTTTCAGTATGTGAAGGAGAATAATCTGCCTCAAAATTGGAAATCCTGGCCATAATTTGGGCATTTAAAGATTTCGACTACTATATCTATGGCAAACATATTAAAGTATTCTGTTATAACCAAGCTTTAAGTTTTCTTATGAGATGTAAACTGCTTCATGTCCACCAAGCCTGATGGACATAATTCTTACAGCAATACGATTTTGTTATAGGACACGTTTCTGGAAAAAAACAATGTAGTAGCAGACGCTTTGCGTCAGTAACCAGATAGTTTACCTGTGTTCTCAGAACTTATAGAACAGATATCAGATTACAGAGTATTGTCAGTGAGAGACAGCAATTGCAGGCCGTATTCCTTGGACATGTGTAAGAATATGGCAATTTTACAGGATGCTAACCATAGCTGGAAGAAAGTGAAGTCACTTACTTCACGGAATTCCATTGAAAAACTAACCAACCACTACGAATTCATAATGATTTAATGTTCTATATGTGGAACATGCAGCCCGACAAACCGTGTGTTGGCATTCCCACTGCATGTTAAGATGTTTTGATTTGGTACATGCCTCACACACCGGGGCCTCTTGGTGCAGTACAGTGTTTAGAAGTGATAAATCCTTACAGTTATTTTCTCAACATGTGGAGGGGCACCCAACAGCTACTAAAAACCATGTATGATGTGTCAGAAAACAAAGGTATCAAAAAATCACATCTATTTACATTCCCAGATCTCTGCCTTCATCTAGGGTATAACTCAAATATTTAGTAGCACTCTACGATATTTTTTTTTCAAAATATTTCAGATTATATACCAAAAAATCTACCACAGCAGCTAATATTAGCAAAAAAATTCAGAGTAACTACAGGCCAACTGTCAGCAAGCCTGATGCACTTTGACAATATATCAGGTTTAACTAGCAGAAAATAGAATACATTTTTACATGAAATCCAAATCACACAAATCCTACTATCGAAATTTCATTCAGAAAGTAATCCTGTGCAGAAAATTTAATACATTTATGCATACATATGCAGCTAACGAGCGAACACGTTGCGTTGAGTATCTTGATCTATTCAAGCAAATAGTAAACAATCTGCCACTATATACAACACTATACATAGCAGCTGAACTTGTATGTAAGGTAAATGAATGAAATGAATGGATAGACCCTCTTCCATGGCTTCCCAGAGAAGAACGTTTTCGGGAAGATAAAGAAAGTAAGTTAAGTTTTGGTTACACTTAGAAAGAACAAACACACTTACGGAAAGCTGTCACATAGGTGACAGTATAATCTTGAAAACCGTCCCAAATCCTTCCCTTCTACACCATAAGAGCATAAATGTCAACCACGACCTTCATTCCAGCGATCACTTCCCTATCCGCATTCATCTCCTGGATGGTGTATTGCTGGAGCAGCGGCCACCATCGTGGATGATTGGCAGGGCTAACTGGCCACTGTTCACTCGGTTGGCTGTCTTTGACCGCCACAATAACGTACAGGAATGGGTGGATCACAACACGCTTGTGGTCCATCATGCTGTTGACCTGTCCATACCACAGTCTTCTGGCACTCTTAAGCGGCGCCTTGTGCCTTGGTGGACAGAAGAGTGCCGTTCAGCCATCCGGGACAGGCGTGCGGCTCTTCGCCGATTTAAATGCCGCCCAACAGCGGTCAATCTTACCGCCTTTCGAATCGCGAGAGCCAGGGCACGCCGTGTCATTAAAGAGAGCAAGAAAAGGTTATGGCAGGAGTTCCTGGACTCCATCAACCGTTCCACTTGTTCCACAAGAGTATGGGAAGCCATCCGGAGGATTTCCGGTAAACATAGCCGTTTACCAATAGCTGCTGTCCTGAACCAGGGATGCCTCCAAACGACACCCAGAGCCATTGCTCAGACGCTGGCAGAGCATTTTGCACAAAGTACTGCCACTGCAAATCAGGATCCAGCGTTTCGTCGCTACCGTGCGACTGTCGAAAGAGCGACCTTGGACTTTCGGTCGAACAGTTCTGAGGCCTACAATTCCCCTTTCTCCATGTGGGAACTTGAATCGGCACTTACTGAGACTTCTGACACTGCTCCAGGTTACGACTGCATCCGGTACTCCATGCTTCGACATCTGCCAGCGGCGTCAAAGGAAATCATCCTCGAATGTTTTAATCTCATATGGCAGACAGGAGTGTTCCCCACCTCGTGGAGGGAGGCAATTCTCATCCCTCTCCTCAAACCAGGAAAGAACCGCACATGTCCCGGTAGTTATCGTAGTATCGCCTTGACAAGCTGTGTCGGAAAGACCCTGGAACGGATGGTTAACCGGCGTCTGGTTTGGCTGTTAGAGACCAGACAGCTCCTTAGCCGCTTTCAGTGTGGATACCGAAAATTTCGGTCCACGGTCGACAATCTGACCCTCCTAGAGGCGGCTATTCAGCAGGCTTTTCTCCGTCAGCATCACTGTATCGGTATCTTCTTTGATATCAGTAAGGCATATGATACTACTTGGAGACACTGTATTCTTGCACAAATGCATCAATGGGGCTTTCGTGGCCGCCTCCCGACTTTCATTCGGTCTTTCCTGTCTCAGCGGTTTTTTCGGACCCGCGTTGGTAACACACTGTCTGATCGCTTTGAGCAAGAGAGCGGTGTCGCCCAGGGCAGTGTTTTAAGCGTTACCCTCTTTGCCATAGCCATCAACAGTATAACGTCTACAGTGAGGAGTCCAGTACAGTGCTCCTTACTTGTGGACGACTTTGCTGTTTTCTGTTCCTCCTCCAGTGTTGCAACCGTGAGCCATCAGTTGCAGCTAACAGTGCGGCGGTTAGAGGAGTGGGCTGCAAAGACGGGTTTTCGGTTTTCTGCCGAAAAGTGTGTTTGTGTTCATTTTAATCGTTCTCGTCATCTTTTTACTTTGCCTGCCTTGCATATGGGGGATACTGTCCTACATTTTAAAGACACAGCGCGGTTTCTGGGCCTAATTTTTGACTCCAGGTTGTCATGGCTGCCACACCTACGTGACTTGAAAGCCAGAACGCTGAAGGCACTAAACATCCTCAAGTGCCTCAGCCACAGATCTTGGGGCGCGGACAGGGCGCGTCTCCTAGAGTTTTATGGAGCTTTTGTGCGTTCACGGCTGGACTATGGGTGCACAGTATATGGGTCAGCGAGGCCATCTTATTTGCGGATCCTTGACGCTATTCACCATGCTGGGATCCGACTGGCCACGGGTGCTTATCGGACCAGTCCCGTACCCAGCCTCTGTGCTGAGTCTGGCGAACCGCCACTTACCATCCGGCGGCAGCTCCTGCTGGTGCGCCAGGCATGTAAGTTTCTTGCAGCTCCCAGATCGCCTGCTCACCATCTTGTTGCCCATCCACCTCTGGACCGCCTTTTTTCCCGCCGTCCCCGGTCTACGTTGCCGTTTGGGATCCGTGTGCAACGTGTACTAGAGTCCCTCGGTGTGGAGTCTGTACAACCCCAAATCCAAGGTTTTAACAGCCTGCCACCCTGGTTACTGAAGAGGCCCGGAGTGATTTTAGATTTTTGCAGTACAAGAGAGATTGCACTCCTGCCACCGTTTTTAATGCAGCATTTTCTGCCATTTTATCTGAGCACCACGACTATGTAGCTGTTTTTACGGATGGGTCGAAAGAAGGGGATTCTGTTGGTTGCCCAGTTGTTTTCCATATCGTGTCCTCAAGGTCCGACTGCCTCAGACTTTTACTGTCTTTGATGCAGAATTGTTTGCGATCTTGCGGGCACTGGAGCACATGAGACATCCTTCCTCTCCTAAATTTCTTGTCTGTTCCGATTCACTCAGTGCCCTTCACTCATTGCAACGTTTGTGTCCGGCAGACAAAATTGTCCAGACCATCCAGGATGCCCTCCTCCCACTACAGCGACTGGGGAAGGTTGTAGCTTTCTGCTGGGTTCCGGGGCATGTTGGCATTGCTGGGAATGATAGGGCAGATCTCGCAGCCAAGGAGGCGTGTCTCGCCCCACAAGTATCTCAGTGTGCTATCCCCTTGCACGCACTCACCTCGCTGTTGAGCTCACGGGTCATGCGTCGGTGGGAGGATGAGTGGCTGGAAGTGACTGACAATAAGCTCCGTATAATCAAGCCCACAACGCGTGTGTGGTGTACTTCCTTTCAGCCCCATCGACGGGACGAGGTTCTCCTCACTCGGCTTCGAATAGGCCACAGCCCTATGACGCACGGCTTCCTGCTCCGACGAGAGGACCCTCCAATTTGTGGTGCTTGCGGCGTCCAGGTCACTGTGCGCCATATTTTATTGGATTACGTTTTATTTTCTGACCAGCGGGTCGCGGCTGACTTGCCAGCGGACCTGCCATCTCTTTTAGGCAACACTCGGACGAATGTAGTTAAAGTTTTAAAGTTCTGTGCCCTGTCAAATGTTTTTACAAAGATTTTAGGGAGAGGATTTTAATTTGCTCACTGTGTGACAAGCTCGCCCATATTTTATGTAAGTGGCCAGCCAATAACAATTTCCTGTGACATTCTTTTTGCTATGTTTCCCCTTTCCTTAGGTTTTACTTTCTTATGTAGCATTTTCCTTCTTTTCCTGCTTTGTTTGAGTGTGTGCTTTAGTTTTCTTAGGTCTGTCCACATTCGTTCCTTTTAATGTGTGTCAGGGCGCTGATGACCTCGATGTTGAGCACCCATAAGCCCCAACACACCACAACCGTCATAATAATCACGAGTTCTCAAAAAGGAATCTACTTTTTATCCTATCCTGCAACCAACCAAATAAAGGGATTGTATTCCCATTATGATATTAAGAAGTATCTGCACAGATGATGAATATTGTTTGTGTTAAACTGATGTTTGCAAATATATGAATAACTGTTGGCATATTAATAACTAGAAGTGGTGATACTAGAAAAAAATATTTGGACCATATTTATACATTGAATCCATATGGATTGACGGAAGCCTAGATCATCGGTGGTGTTGGTACCCAGATTCTTATTATAGTTAGATAATTTAGACAATAGTGCTTAGATTAAGCAAACCTTGCCACACTATTTATATTTGTCAGACAAACCGAATACTACTAGGTGCTGTAATGGCTGTGTCTCAAAATGAATGACGAATGTAAATATGTAAGTTCCATCAGAAATACAAAAATATTAATTTTAGTGTTAATGTGTATCCTGTATGATCTAAGCAAGAAGCTCCACTTCATCTGGTAGTTTAGAAGTAATGTGATGCTATCCAGTTTAAGGTTGAGCTTGTTTTCTGTTCTTTTCGTTTTCTGTCGTGTTTTCGTGTAAGATTTTGTCGTGATACAAATACACATAGGCTCATTCTGTGCTATGAATAAATAGATGACTTTGTCCTCGCCTCAGTAAATGATGAAAAACGAAATGATTTCGACGTTTATCTAGCTCTGGCTGGAGTCGTAAAAGCTATACCACTGTATGGAATTTAATTTCTATCATAAATTATGGGTACGATTCCCCTTGAAGATCCTTATCTTGTAAATATCTTGTCAGTATTCAATTTCCCTAAACTCCTGAGATCCGCTGGGGTTACGTTAATATATGTGTTTATAAGCCATGTGTACAGAGAGCTATGATGCAGTGAAGTCTGTTTTAAGAGTGTTTTTGCATCACTGAGTATGTGGCGAAACCATAAGACATTGATAAACAGATATGGTGCCAGCGCGTGTGGAAGTGGACAACCAAAACAAGTACACCATTGGGAGTCTGAAGTATTTTGCACGTACCTGAGTTGAGGTCAGTTAACTGCTATCCACTTGTGGTACAGTGTGATTGGTTAAAGTTTTCTTCAAGTGAGACGAGACACCTTTATGTGTACTCGTGCTCACTAAATGGCTATGATCACACGAACTCACACCGTGTTCTGGCGTGGCATGTCCGACAATTCTCTCAGCCTCCAGCAAAACCTGACTGTCGATGCGAAGCACGTACGTATTATCATTATTGATTTAAAATGACACTAAACATGAATGACAACTGACAAAGAGCAATGCTTCAGAAATGAAATATAAAATATCCCTCACCTACGAAGCCAAACACGGATCCATTTCATGTATTTGAGTTATTCTTTGTCGATTTTATTTCTGTGAAAGATTGTGTGTTAAAAAAGTTCTTCTTGTCAGCACAGCTATCAAAGTTGTGCTTTAAATAGTTCTGAACCCTTTTTACAACTGTTGCATGTAACAAGAAAATAACAGACTACCTGATGCCTCTTTGAGATGTAGCCCAAACTGCAGTGAAGGGTCCCAACTGCTGCCTTGGTCAACGACCTCTCTGTCCGGATTCTTGCCGTACAACAGCTGTAAGCGTGGGCTGCAAACTATCCTTGCGCCAATCTCGCCTCGTCATAAATAGCCGAACGATCGATTCTCCTAACTTATGGCACCCAGTGTTATAAAAAATTAACTAAATAAATTTTTTTGTACCTATACAATACTACCTGTGCCGGTTTACAAACGAACCAGATCTATGTTGAACTAACAAAATAAAAATATTGAAATAAATATAAACAGTACAAGAACAGGCTTTTAACATATACACTGACTACATTTTTACTACACAGCATGTTTTGTTAAATTAATTTGAGAACAGTAATGCCTAAAAGGCTTAGTATTTGTACTGCATCTTGTACCAAATTTATTTTGCGATGGTCTGCAACGTTAGTTAATCCTGTAAATTGTTCAAGTCTGATGGCGCCATCGCTGTTTCCTTGGGTTTGCTGTTGACTAATCCCAAATAGAGAGGGTGAGGCAAAATTTACTTAAATAGTCCTGAGTGTAGAAATAATTCCAAACTTAAGCCCTAAATCGTGACAACTAGTATTTTACTCCAAAACTTGAGCAACTATGTCTTCATCATACCACTTGCATTAATGTTGTAACAAAGAGCTCAGTCACATTGACTAACTCAACCGTTTTCAAGAAACTTACAAACAGTCAATTGTTTTAACAAAACTACTTCTTGTCGCTTCAACTTAGGCAACGTGATTACTATTTTTGTGTATCATTGTACGTCGTGCATTCAAACCTGAATGAAATGATGTTGACTGGCTTCTCTCTGTGCTGTAATAGCTATCGCTCCACCGTTCAACTGTCGGCGAAGAAAAACACTGTAATTCAGTGATATTAGAAACGTTATTGTATCACAGAGAGTTAACTTCTCGTTTAAATTTTTAAATTTTATCCATCTACGGCATTTCGTTTTTCTGCTGTTACATGAAAAAAAAACAGGTTAGCAGCAGTTTTTTTTGTTCCTTGAGTCTTGTTACTAAAAGGTTGTTTCGTTTTTGTACTTTAAATGATGTTGTGAAATAATAACGTATTTAAAATGTTTTACATCTTTATTGGTAGTACTATATATATTCCCGTTTTCGTCTAATAAAGAAGTTTTTTGCACAGTTTTCAGCCTTCTAAATAAGTTAGAAGTGGTTGATTTGGTGATGCAACGATCGCGCACCATTAAGTACGTTATTGTTACCACATTTGAGTATCTGTAAATCGAGCCTGCAGTCCATGATTTTAATGAAATTCGACCGTAATTACCATAGTTATGAAAATTATTTCCTTGCATTAACAATCAACAACATCACATCTTGTGTCACTAAGCTCACTGCTTTCCAGTGATGAGTCCTGGCTCAGATGCTATTATTTGTACGGTAAGAAAAGGTATGTTACGAGAGTACAAATCAATTCATGCAGCAGGATCATTCAGAGTTCAAAGCACCATTACTACCTCTATAACAACATGTTTTCCTTTTTTTGCAGACTCTGTGATGTATCCTTCCATTGTCAGCATTTTATTTTCACATTTGAATTTTAAACCTGTACTGTGTGGCGGCGGGTGGAAAATTTATTTCTATTGTTGCCGTTCTCAACACAGGCTCTAGAACTACAATGTTGGCGACCAGAACAGCTCTGGTAGTACAACAGCTGATATTAGCATTTGTCTGGAATTTTACGCTTTATGGTTTTCAGAATATAGCGAAAATTGTTATAGTAAACCGCATTTTCTATGAATCCCAGACATCATCCTAAATCCTCAGCGTAATGAACTTCAATGTTCAGCAACAATATTTCTCAATCAGAGTGGGCACAGTGAACTTTAATTACAGGCATCATGTTTTTGCTAATCACTTTCCGGTCGCCAACATTGTAGTTCTAGAGCCTGCGTTGAGAACGGCAACAGTAGAAATAAATGGATCCTATTATTCCTATATCACGAAACTGTTCAATAACCGTTACCGATCTAAATGTTCAAAGTGAATGCTCGCCAAAACTCGATGTTAATACTCATCAAACACCACGCTAGTAGTGATAGAGCGTCTGTCCTGCGGCGACACGTGAAAATATGACATACGCAAACTGAGACTAATTCACTGGAATTAACACTTCACCCCAATGCGAACTCATTGTTAACGTGCATACCGAGTTACGTAATATGGCATCCAAGGCTGTTCCTTGCAACTGCACAGACGCGACGCAGCTTCCGACACGGAGTGTGCTGTGATACGACTCTATAAGAGAACTAGGGCCTGACGTAGCTCGCAGCGCTATTACTTACATAGCCGCGGTGCGGACCGCCGAAGGCGCAGCCGACAAAATTTGCCTTCCTTACAGCCGCCCGGACTAGTAAAGCACCACTTCAAGTTACTAAATAATTAATTGCTTCATTCGCTGAAGGCAAATGAAGCTCTCAACTTAATTGTGCTATCAGCACATAGATAAGTATCTGTAATAAAGTTCTGATGTGGCTAGGTTAAATACTTTTGGCGAGAGAATTATTTTAGTTGCATTGCACGCAATAGATGAGCTCTGAACTTGCCCTTTTGAGAGACGCTACAGCCATAGTTTTATAGCTACCTTTTGGAAGCTTCTCACATCTTTGTTATTATAGCGTATCTCCATTCTGTCTAAATCTAAACATCCTAGCTTCATCTAGTCACTTCCTTAATCTATCTTGCTTCCACACTCTTAGGACACAAAAACAGAAAATCACGAATTTCAACCAAAATATTACTTTGTGAGATCCAGCATGCTGTTTCCATTGAATTACAATGAAAAAGAAATCCGAATAAAAATTTTGTAATTTCTTGCTCCTTCCTCTTACGCCGATGATTTTTACGTAAAACGTCCAAATTTCGAAAACTGTTGAAATTATTAAACTGAAACTTAACACATTATCATTTTAGCATCACTCCTGACATCCTATTAACTTTTCAGATTATTTTGCTTTACTTTTAAGGTATTGCGCAACATTCATGACGTTATAGCTAGTTACAGCTGACTAGGCTGGCACACAATGGAAAGCATATGAATTCTATATGGCGCGAGTAGGCTGTTTCCCTACAGTACTGACACGAATGGAAACATTATCATGCTCAAAAGTATTTTTTGCAGGTACTCCAATGTACAACTGCCTTGTTTACAGTTCTGTTTATTACATTTCGGGGACAATTTTCCCACAGAATTAATAATATCTACGCTATTCTATCCATGTTGGAGCTTGTTAACTCCGTGGCCATTAACGATAGTTGGTGAATGACACAACCAGCCATAAATACTCTTTAAATGTTTTATTTTAGTTACATAACTGGTTTTGGGCTACCATGCCCATCTTCAGATGGTTAATATTTTTCGTTACGTAGATGTTCTGACCAACGGCATGTCGTCTGCTCCACACTGCACAAGAACATTTGAGTATTTACTGCCACCTTATCAGTTGCTTCATAAAAAATTACGCCAACTTGCTTGCATTTTTTATATTTATATATGATGCAAAATGATTGTATTCATTTAATACGCTCCAATAGATGGTGATATGTTTTACTGTGGTCCTTGTGGTCTGCTTAGCTCGCTGCATATGTTCTTGAATTCCACGGTAGCAAACATATTGGAAATAAATCGCTGTGGCACACGTCGCAATATCCTTAAAATGAGTGTTGAGCATTGCACATGTGTTATTCACTTGGTTTATGTCTTCACAATGCATTTAGCAAAGATACAAAGATAGCATTCATTAAATATTGATCAAAGCTGTAAATATCTGTACATACAGGATGAGTCACTAACTATTGCCACCAAGAATAACTCCGAAAATATCATAGGAGCTGAAAAGTTTGTGGAACCTGAGTTGCGTGGGACAACTGGGGCCATTATATGACGTTGGTTTTTTGTTGCTGTGTGGGGTCGCTTCAGAGATATGAAGGTCAACTTTGTTTCTTTAAATGGGATGCTACAGTTTGGTACTTATTTTCTGATAGCGGCTATCGAGACGAATCCAATGATGTGTAACAGTAAGGTCTTTGAAGGTCAACGAAAGTCACAAAGGTGGCATGAACGTCCGTTCGGAATGATGACCACTGGTATCAATGCAGTGCTGCAATCTTCTTATCATGGATTGAGTGGTATTTCTTATCACATGTGCACTTATCGAATCACATGCTCTGACAATGCATGCAATGCATACATTGTGGCTTCTCTGTCAGTGACGCCAACTCGCTAGATCAAAGATGCGTAAGGGTAGACTCGATCTGTGCGGGACAGTATAGATATCTATACCCTTAGATCCCCTAACTAAATGTTTCCAAAATCTGAGAGAATTAAGGATTTTCGGAAATATAACGAATGTCCCGCATTTTAAAGGAAAGAAGGAGAATAAAAACCAAAACCGTCCAAAATGTAATGGAAATATCCGAGAAACAGAAATCTAATCATGGACTGCAACGGCTTCCTCGTTTCCACATTAGTCATCCGAATGTCAATACGTGTTTAGTGGGTATGACTGTTCACACTTTACTGTGACTGTTCGGCGGATTCCAAATACACTGAACCGCCAAAGAAACGTGTATATGGGTGCGTATTCAAATACAGGGATATGTAAACAGGCAGAATACGGCAGTGGGAAACGCCTGTTTAAGACAGCAAGTGTCTGGAGCTGTTCGTAGATCGGTTACTGCTTCTACAACAGCAGATTATAAAGATTTAAGTGAGTTTGAACGTGGTGTTAGAGTCGGCGCACGAGCGATGGAACACAGCACCTCCGAGGCAGCCATGAAGTGGGGATTTTCCCGAACGCACATTTCACTCGTGTATCGTGAATATCAGGAATCTGGTAAAATATCAAATCTCCGACATTTCTGCGCCCGGGAAAAGATCCTGTAAGTAAGAGACCAACGACGGCTGAAGAGAACAAAGTGACGGAAGTGCAAACTTTTCGCAATTTGGTGCAGATTTCAATGTTGGTCCGTCAACACAGCGTGCGAACATCATCGATATGGACTTTGGGAGTCAAAGGCCCATCCGTGTACCCTTGATGACTGCACGACACAATGCTTTACACCTCGCCTCGGTCCGTCAGCACCGAACCGACATTGGACTGTTGATGACTGGTAACATGTTACCTGGTCGGACGAGTCTCGTTTCAAAATGTATCGAGCGGATGAACGTGTACGGGTATGAATACAGCCTCATAAACCAGTGGACCCTGTATGTCAGCAGCGGACTGTTGAAGCTGGTGCATGCTGTGTACGGGTGTAGGGCGTGTGGAGTTAGAGTGATATGGGACCCGTGATACCTCTAGATACGACTCTGACAGGTGACACGTACGTAAACACCCTGCCTGATCATCTGCATCCATTCATGTCCATTGTGCATTCCGTCAGACGTGAGAAATTCCAGCAGGACAATGCGACACCCCACAGAGTGGATTCAGGAACACTATTCTGAGTTTAAACACTTGCGCTGTCCACCATACTCCCAAGCACATCTGGGATGCCTTGCAATCAGCTGTTCAGAAGAGATCTTCAACCCCTCGTACTGTTACGGATTCATGGATAGTCCTGCTGGATTTATGGTGTCAATTCCCTCCAGCACTAATTCAGACATTAGTTGAGTACATGGAACGTCGTGTTGCGGCACTTCTGTGTGCTCACTGGGGCCCTACACGATGTTAGGCACGTGTACCAGTTTCTCTGGTTCTTCAGTGTAATATAAAAACGTGTGTATCTACATGTGTATGCAAGGAATGATTATGCAGCAGGCTTCTCATTACGAAATCGCATTTTATGTATATTGTTTTTGAGATGATAATGCTATGCCTCGTTTGAAAGGAGAACCTTCTAGCAACACTTGTTGGAATTCGGCAGTGGCAAGACCGTGGTCTGCTTAGGCAGTGGTTGATCGTTCCACAGCATTGCTCCTCTAGTTGGTCGCGATCCCACGGCTGTCATTCAAATATGGAGTGAATGGGTCATATTCAACACCATTCTACATCTCGATGGCCCCACATGACTAGCGCCCGAGAGGGCAGATACTGTTTGCTTGGCTGCGTAGAGTGATACAGCCTTGTCAAGTATTTTGAGTCAGAAAACTGGCTTTTTGCACCATGACGTACTGAAAATGCGAGGACTGTGGAACAGCACTGACTGCCAGGATGGCTACCACTGTTGCAGCTTCGCCGGCCGCTGTGGCCGAGCGGCTTTAGTCGCTTCAGTCCGGAACCGCGATGCTGCTGCGTTCGCAGGTTCGAATCCTGCCTCGGGCATGGATGTGTGTGATGTCCTTAGGTTAGTTAGGTTTAACTAGTTCTAAGTCTAGGGGACTGATGACCTAAGATGTTAAGCCCCATAGTGCTTGGAGCCATTTGATTTTTGTTGCAGCTTCACTTGGCGCAGCAGTATAGGGAGGCGTGCCTTCAGTGGTGGACCCACCGACAACACTGGACACAGGACATGTGACGTCTGAAGATAATGGGGAAGTGGGGTACGCAACATTTGTAAAAAATGTGGATGCCGTGAAGGCGAAGAATCGTGACCTACGAACAAGAGGTACTGCACTAACAACCAGCTGTTGTTTTCTCGAGAATTAAGCGGGGTCATTCATGAAAAACACAACCTATTTAGGAGCTGCATCAAATCTACAATTTGGCGATGAAGCAGTGAAATTTTGTGCCATGCTTTACATAAAATTCACACATTTACTATTAAGATCTTTGGATTATACAGGGTGATCCATTGATAGTGACCGGGCCAAATATTTCACGAAATAAGCATCAAACGAAAAAAATTCAAAGAACGGAACTCGTCTAGCTTGAAGGGGGAAACCAGATGGCGCTATGGTTGGCCCCTCTAGATGGCGCTGCCATTGGTCAAACGGATATCAATTGCATTTTTTTAAAAATAGGAACACCCTATTTTATTATATTTTCGTGTAGTACGTAAAGAAATATGAATGTTTTAGTTGAACCACTTTTTTCGCTTTGTGATAGATAGCGCTGTAATAGTCACAAACGTATAAGTACGTGGCATCACGCAACATTCCGCCAGTGCGGACGGTATTTGCTTCGTGATACATTACCCGTGTTAATATGGACCGTTTACCAATTACGGAAAAGGTCGATATCGTGTTGATGTATGGCTATTGTGATCAAAATGCCCAACGGGCGTGTGCTATGTATGCTGCTCGGTATCCTGGACGACATCATCCAAGTGTCCGGACAGTTCGACGGATAGTTACGTTATTTAAAGAAACAGGAAATGTTCAACCACATGTGAAACGTCAACCACGACCTGCAACAAATGATGATGCCCAAGTAGGTGAATTAGCTGGTGTCGCAGCTAATCTGCACATCAGTGGCAGACAAATTGCACAGCAATACTAAACAGTCCTCCAAAGTAGTACGTTCAGTCAACGATTTAACAATTACAAATTTCAGGGAAAGCCTACAGCAGTTAGACTGGGATGAGGTGTACCGTGAACCTGATGCCAATTTAAAATATAATTTATTTCATGACATTTTTGTAAGTGCATTTGAAAACTGCTTCCCCAAGAAAATAGTTAAATATACTCGTAAGAAACCTTGTAACAAACCATGGCTTACTAAGGGTATAAAAATATCTTGTAACCGGAAAAGGGAAATGTATCTGACAGCAAGAAAGAGTAGTGACCCAGAAACTATCAAAAATTATAAAAACTACTGTGTTATATTAAGAAACGTTATTAAAAAATCCATGAGTATGTGTATCATGTCTCAAATCAGCAACTCTGATAATAAAATTAAAACAATTTGGAATATTATTAAAAGAGAAACAGGTCAACCAAGAGCAGAGGAAGACAGTATTACCATCAAATTGAATGAAAACTTTACAAACAAAAAGTCAGAAGTTGAAAATATTTTTAATAATCATTTTCTAAATGTTGTGAATATAGTAGGATCCAGGTGTTCATTAGAAGATGCTAGGCTGTTAATGGAAGAGGCCATACCTATGCAATTTGATACAATTGAAATCTCACCCACTTCTCCCTCTGAAATTAGGAAAATAATAAACTTGCTTAAAAGCAAAAATTCACATGGAATTGATGGCATTTCCAGCAAAATACTAAAAGCTTGTTCTCAACAGATAAGTAAGATTCTCAGCCACCTGTGTAATAGCTCTCTGGAACAGGGCATTTTCCCTGATAGACTGAAATATGCTGTTGTTATACCTTTGCATAAAAAGGGGGATAGATCAGATGTCAACAATTACCGTCCAATCTCCCTTCTAACAGCTTTATCCAAAATTTTTGAGAAAGCAATGTATTCAAGAGTAGCTTCACATATCTGTAAAAATGAAGTACTAACAAAATGTCAGTTTGGTTTCCAGAAAGGTTTTTCAACAGAAAATGCCATATATGCTTTCACCAGTCAAATTTTGAATGATCTGAATAACCGAACACCACCCATTGGGATTTTTTGTGATCTCTCAAAGGCTTTTGATTGTGTAAATCATGAAATTCTGCTAGACAAGCTCAAGTATTGTGGCATGAGTGGGACAGTGCACAAATGGTTTAATTCGTACCTAACTGGAAGAGTGCAGAAAGTTGAAATAAGTAGTTCTCGTAACATGCAAAGATCAGCACATTCCTCAAACTGGGGAACTATCAAGAATGGGGTTCCACAAGGGTCAGTCTTGGGTCCTTTGTTGTTCTTATTATATATTAATGACTTGCCATTCTATATTCATGAAGAGGCAAAGTTAGTTCTCTTTGCTGATGATACAAGTATAGTAATCACACCTGAGAAACAAGAATTAACTGATGAAATTGTCAATACTGTCTTTCCGAAAATTACTAAGTGGTTCCTTGTAAACGGACTCTCACTGAATTTTGATAAGACACAGTACATACAGTTCCGTACAGTGAATGGTATGACACCATTAATAAATATAGACCTTAATCAGAAGCATATAGCTAAGGTAGAATATTCCAAATTTTTAGGTATGTCCATTGATGAGAGATTAAATTGGAAGAAACACATTGATGATCTGCTGAAACGTTTGAGTTCAGCTACTTATGCAATAAGGGTCATTGCAAATTTTGGTGATAAACATCTTAGTAAATTAGCTTACTACGCCTATTTTCACTCATTGCTTTCATATGCCATCATATTTTGGGGTAATTCATCACTGAGGAATAAAGTATTTATTGAACAAAAGCGTGTAATCAGAATAATAGCTGGGGTCCACCCAAGATCATCCTGCAGACATTTATTTAAGGATCTAGGGATATTCACAGTAGCTTCTCAGTATATATACTCTCTTATGAAATTTGTTATTAACAACCAAACCCAATTCAAAAGTAATAGCAGTGTGCATAACTACACTCCCGGAAATTGAAATAAGAACACCGTGAATTCATTGTCCCAGGAAGGGGAAACTTTATTGACACATTCCTGGGGTCAGATACATCACATGATCACACTGACAGAACCACAGGCACATAGACACAGGCAACAGAGCATGCACAATGTCGGCACTAGTACAGTGTATATCCACCTTTCGCAGCAATGCAGGCTGCTACTCTCCCATGGAGACGATCGTAGAGATGCTGGATGTAGTCCTGTGGAACGGCTTGCCATGCCATTTCCACCTGGCGCCTCAGTTGGACCAGCGTTCGTGCTGGACGTACAGACCGCGTGAGACGACGCTTCATCCAGTCCCAAACATGCTCAATGGGGGACAGATCCGGAGATCTTGCTGGCCAGGGTAGCTGACTTACACCTTCTAGAGCACGTTGGGTGGCACGGGATACATGCGGACGTGCATTGTCCTGTTGGAACAGCAAGTTCCCTTGCCGGTCTAGGAATGGTAGAACGATGGGTTCGATGACGGTTTGGATGTACGGTGCACTATTCAGTGTCCCCTCGACGATCACCAGTGGTGTACGGCCAGTGTAGGAGATCGCTCCCCACACCATGATGCTGGGTGTTGGCCCTGTGTGCCTCGGTCGTATGCAGTCCTGATTGTGGCGCTCACCTGCACGGCGTCAAACACGCATACGACCATCATTGGCACCAAGACAGAAGCGACTCTCATCGCTGAAGACGACACGTCTCCATTCGTCCCTCCATTCACTCCTGTCGCGACACCACTGGAGGCGGGCTGCACGATGTTGGGGCGTGAGCGGAAGACGGCCTAACGGTGTGCGGGACTGTAGCCCAGCTTCATGGAGACGGTTGCGAATGGTCCTCGCCGATACCCCAGGAGCAACAGTGTCCCTAATTTGCTGGGAAGTGGCGGTGCGGTCCCCTACGGCACTGCGTAGGATCCTACGGTCTTGGCGTGCATCCGTGCGTCGCTGCGGTCCGGTCCCAGGTCGACGTGCACGTGCACCTTCCGCCGACCACTGGCGACAACATCGATGTACTGTGGAGACCTCACGCCCCACGTGTTGAGCAATTCGGCGGTACGTCCACCCGGCCTCCCGCATGCCCACTATACGCCCTCGCTCAAAGTCCGTCAACTGCACATACGGTTCACGTCCACGCTGTCGCGGCATGCTACCAGTGTTAAAGACTGCGATGGAGCTCCGTATGCCACGGCAAACTGGCTGACACTGACGGCGGCGGTGCACAAATGCTGCGCAGCTAGCGCCATTCGACGGCCAACACCGCGGTTCCTGGTGTGTCCGCTGTGCCGTGCGTGTGATCATTGCTTGTACAGCCCTCTCGCAGTGTCCAGAGCAAGTATGGTGGGTCTGACACACCGGTGTCAATGTGTTCTTTTTTCCATTTCCAGGAGTGTACAATACTAGGAGAAAGGATGATCTTCACTATTCAAGATTAAATCTAACTTTGGCACAGAAAGGGGTAAATTATACTGGCACTAAAGTCTTTGGTCACTTACCAAATAGTATCAAAAGTCTGACAGATAACCAACAAGTATTTAAGAAGAAATTAAAAGAATTTCTGAATGACAACTCCTTCTACTCCATAGAGGAATTTTTAGATATAAATTAAGAAAAAAAAAGAAAAAAAATATTAAAAAAATAAAAAATAATAAAAATAAAAAATAAAGAAAAACAAAAAAAATAAAGTTGTTATATTAACTTAAGTATGTTGTTAAATTAACCTAATTATGTCATGTATTGGAAAATTCGACTCGTTCCACATCATTACGAAATATCGTATTCATGATCCATGGAACTTGTATTAATCTAATCTAATCTAATCTAATCTCAAAAACGTCGATGTTGAGAATGCTACATCAACATCAGTTGTACCCGTACCATATGTCAATGCACCAGGAATTGCATGGCGATGACTTTGAAAGTCGTGCACAGTTCTGCCACTGGGCACAAGAGAAATTACGGGACGATGACAGATTTTACGCACGCGTTCCATTTAACGTCGAAGCACCATTCACCAACAGCGGTAACGTAAACCGGCATAATAAGCACTATTGGGCAACGGAAAATCCACGATGACTGCGACCGATGTTACTACAAGATGTTTCACTGCAAGGCAGAGTGGCGATGTACTTCCAACATGATGGATGTCCGGCACGTAGCTCGCGTGCGGTTGAAGCGGTATTGAATAGCATACTTCATGACAGGTGGATTGGTCGTCGAAGCACCATACCATGGCCCGCACGTTCACCGGATCTGACGTCCCCGGATTTCTTTCTGTGGGGAAAGTTGAAAGATATTTGCTATCGTGATCCACCGACAACGCCTGATAACCTGCGTTAGCGCATTGTCAATGCATGTGCGAACATTACGGAAGGCGAACTACTCGCTGTTGAGAGGAATGTCGTTACACGTATTGCCAAATGCATTGAGGTTGAAGGACATCATTTTGAGCATTTATTGCGTCAATGTGGTATTTACAGGTAATCACCCTGGAACAGCATGCGTCCTCAGAAATGATAAGTTACAAAGGTACATGTATCACATTGGAACAACCGAAATAATATGTTCGAACGTACCTACGTTCTGTATTTTAACTTTCAAAACCTACCTGTTACCAACTGTTCGTCTAAAATTGTGAGCCATATGTTTGTGACTATTACAGCGCCATCTATCACAAAGCGAAAAAAGTGGTCCAACTAAAACATTCATATTTCTTTACGTACTACACGAATATGTAATAAAAAATGGGGTTCCCATTTTTAAAAAACGCAGTTGATATCCGTTTGACCAATGGCAACGCCATCTAGCGGGCCAACCACAGCGCCATCTGGTTTCCCCCTTTAAGCTAGACAAGTTTCGTTCGTTGTAGTTTTTTTCGTTTGACGCTTATTTCGTGAGATATTTGCCTCAGTTACGATCAATAGACCTCCCTGTATATTTAGCTTTGAATTATACATATTTAACTTTCTTACGGGATTTAAAAATTTTATTTTCAAGAACTTATGTATGTACCTTTTCCTATACACCTTTTTCTCATAAATTATTAAAGAGATTTCAACAAAATCTGTGTTTAATATTTTGTCTACAGTAAGCTAATATTATTAGATTTTTCAGATGTATAGAATAGGAGAATTTTAATAATTTTCAGTTATTATTCAGCAAGTATAATATAAAATTCGTGCAAAATTCCAAGTACTTTGCACCATATCTCAGTTTACAATCAGAATTTCTAAATTTACTCATGCAGTGACATTTGATGGGTGTACAGAAAAAAGTGTACAAAATTTCGTTTTTCTACCCTTCATGAATTCTGCGAAAAAGGCACATAAACCTTAAAAAAACTAGATTTTCAGGAAAGGCAATTTAAAGTTCAACCCAAGGTTTTTTCTTGTGTCACCTTTTCAGAAGACCCCAAATTTGCACTCAGGGTCCTCTTTTCTTTCAAGGTTTCTTCTTTCTAGTTTTCTGCCTTCTTTATTTTACCAGGTCTGCTACTGGCTTTTCAACTGCACAGAGACGCTGCAAATATATTTTTCTCAAGGTACCTTCAGAGAAATTTCTTATCAACACTCAATCTCCAATAACTCCACCTTCCCTACGTTCCCATCATTGAATACAAGAACTGCATCATAAGCTGCAACTCTGACAATTTTAACAGATGAAAATTTGGTTGTAGGGCATCGATTCCACAAGAGTGAACTTAGAGACTCATTTGGATTCTGTGTTTTGTCATGAATTTACTTCAGAATCGGCCAGTAACCTGTAAGTGAGCTTGGCAACATTCAAGATACAATTTGGAAACCTGGCCTTGTGAATGTAGTGGTTGTTAACCATCTGAACAAGTAGATATTTACACAAACTAATGTGGCACAGATGATGACACCATGTGGAAACATGTAACCCGTACTGCACTTCTTATGCCACTTACATTGGATGGGTTCTGTCTGATAACCTTGTCGTAATACGCTTGAAGGATGTCTCTCATCTTCTTTGTGAGTCTGTTGTGTCCATCAGTACCCTTCCCATCTTCCAACTTTTTGCCCTTCATATCACTGACAAGAGTCACGGGTGATCTGCGAAACCAATGAGTATATATCTCAACCTTCTAGTTGTATCCTGCGCAAGTTTACTTGAAATCACGATAGGCTACAATCCGACCTTTATCAAAGTCGGAAACATGATGGTACGCATTTCTCCTCCTTACACGAGGCGTCATAACAACGTTTCACGAGGTAACGCCGGTCAACTGCTGTTTATGTATAGGAAATCGGTTGGAAACTTTCCTTATGTCAGCACGTTGTAGGTGTCGCCACCGGCGCTAACCTTGTGTGAATGCCCTGAAAAGCTAATTATTTGCATATCACAGCATCTTCTTCCTGTCGGTTAAATTTCGCGTCTGTAGCGCGTCGTCTTCGTGGTGCAGCAATTTTAATGGCCAGTAGCGTATTATGGAAGGAAGTTGGCCGTGTTTCGATGCGTGACGTTTCGACAATTATCGAATCCTTGGAAGTGCTATTTTTAAATTATTTGTTTCGTTAGCGGCATCGTGGCGGCTGAACGTCTCTGATCCAGTGGGACGCTAATCTATTGTCTCAGTAATGTTTTTATACTGGTTGACGTATGTTTTCTCAGTGTATTTTCAATGAAGCCCCTTAAATAGGTGCTTTAGCAGAGCCAAGTTACAAAAACCAACTGAAGTTTATGATTAACTTGAGCGCTCGTTATTCTAGACTATCTAATCACATTCAAGCGAGTATTTGGTTCCTTTTTCTGTCAACTCTCATTTCATGAACGTTGAGCTTATTCTTAAAATTTATCTTGGATGTACCTATAGAAAATCACCGTTTCAGATTTTGCCAAAATTCTTTGAATCACTTGGCTTCTATCATTCACTCCGCGCAGAAAGTGGTCTTCTCTAAGGACGCGTAGGTGAAAATTTAAAAAAAAATTAATATTATATGTTTATGGCAAATAAACATTACTTTATGTATGAAAAATGGAATATCTCCGAAAGCATTTTCTGCACTTCTGTTGCATTTTACAACTAAAATTTTACATTACATCTCACATATGTTCCTATTACTCCTAGAACTTATAAGCCAGGCTTCCATTACTTCTCTGCATTATCTAGTAGAAAATAACAACATATAAATTACATTACTGTTTTAAAACGGCATTTAAAATCGGTAAATGTAAAAAATAAATTACTGACGGGAAACCTTCTGAGCTATTAACGTTCTAAGTCGTATTGCATAATCGGTACTTGTGTAACCTCTCTCTTAGTAATCGGTCTATACTGCTGGCGATATAAAATATGACCGTGGATCGCGTGTGTGCCTAATGGATTCTTCTAATTGTATAAGGCCATACTTCCCGAAGAAGTGATACCGATAAGTAGGGGGAAGTGTACAACCGACCCTTCTGATGGAAAGTTTAATAAAAATAAAAAGTAATTGAACCGAACAGGGTTATAATTTGGAAAATGAATGTTATTTTGTGCATTCACTCACGGGCAACTCTGGACAGAAAAGGGATACCACTGATCATGAATTCAAAAGTTACACTAATGAACGAAAAGGAAATAATTAACGGTCGCCAGCCCACTAGGGCAATTTACATCCAAAATCCTGTAAAAGATGATGGGAAAGAAAAACATGCATTATTAAACACTGACGTGGCAACTGAAGATTGTCACGTTTTTTGACACTAATTTTAAGTGAGTATGTAATGATAAGGAAAACTGAGAAGTCACTCTTACGTTATGTTTGGCATTAAATTTTGAAAAAGGCAATCGAGTAATGATTCGAAAATATGCAATTAACCTGTATGTTAGTACTGAAGTTCGTTACGTGAACAGTGACTTTCAGTTACCTCAGCATCAAAGAAATTTAGAAAAAAAAGCAAGCACTTTTTACTTTGCCGTACTTATTTTGCAAATTGGATTTCATATTATTGTCCGAATAACTGATCCTTTTTTACTGAAATACCAGAATACGTACCAAACCAAACAGCCATGTGCTCCAAGCTATATGTAAAATAAATAAAACTTCCCCACTCTTAATTTGTGCATTTCTTTAGATTTGTATTTTTTCCAATGATTGATTCTCAAACTTGAAAAATGAAATTGTTTTACTTAAGTCATATACCGAAGCCTCTGTTGTACAACAGTTAACTGCAAGTAGACTGAGGCTAAAATTATTGAAAGAAAATTTATTCATTAATAGACTGGCTGTAACTATTCAATTTGTTTCTTATGACACTCAGTTAGCATATTAGGAAAAAAAAAGGAACAAGGATTCTGCTTGGTAACAATGTCTGGGGGCAATGAGGACACAATCGCCCTGAGGTTAACTGATTATTATTTTAATAAATCTTATCAATCAAATCGCATTCAGTTGTGCTGCTGGGTTAGCCGTCAATACTTTCTACCAATGAACAGTCTTACTTCAGTGCTGTGCATACGACGAAACTCGGAGCCGACGACGAAACTGTGTTGCTGTTGTGGAGCCACAGCTTATTATAGGAACGGGCAATCGTTATTAATACAGCCTCTTCTGCCCGTCCACTGCCCGTACTCCTGCTCTAGACATCTGGCCGTCGCGCGTACATGATGCCGCCGATAATGCTACTCTCTACTGCGAGAGCGTTAACACCACACTTCCGCGCATTACAAGCTCGGGAACCCGTCTCTCGCTCTCTCCGCGAGCTCTGCGCAACAACTCCCTACCCAGAGATTTAACATCGCACAAGCACTGCTATTGTCGTTGCTAGTCGATACAAATAACAATTCCTTTGGCTTTTCCCATTGAGTAAATATCTCTGGAGTGAGCATTCACATGCACAGAACAGATTTCGTGTTGTCAACATACATTGCCGGCCTGGTCACGTGTTCTCGGGACGTCGTGTGTTTGTCCGTATAGCGCCCCGTATATTTAGAATGTCACTGCATCCCTAGTACAGACGGATTCTTTTCGTACGTGTCGTGGATTATTTATATATGTTGCGCAGACCTTTTAATAGCATCCATTTGATATCGGGAATAAACCAGCTACGTAACTTTTAGGGGCAAGTGATATTACATTCTGCTTCTTTGCGATAGGTGTCTCAGCTCAGATGCACTCGATTTTTGGTAGTTTTGGGTATGATACGGCACTTTATAGTATTACAGAGCCTGACCTACATTTTTGCAGTGATAGTCTTGCAAAACGACTTGACAGTACGCTAGTACTTTTACAAGTGTCCGGAAAACACCGAATTTGCCGCACATTAGCGATTATATCCCTGCTAATTCATCCTTTTTTCTGCTATTTCTGCGTATTTAGTTTCTCGTTTTTGCGACCTAAAGCACAATTTTTCTTACTGGTGACACTTTGAAGTATTTATTTAACGCATTTTACGTACTTGCTCCCAGTTTATTAAATAAATAATAGACTGAGTAATCTATATATATAATCGTCAAGTCACTGATAAATGCATGGAGGATAGTATTTGCTGAAACA
Source organism: Schistocerca piceifrons (assembly GCF_021461385.2). Classification (NCBI taxonomy): domain Eukaryota; kingdom Metazoa; phylum Arthropoda; class Insecta; order Orthoptera; family Acrididae; genus Schistocerca; species Schistocerca piceifrons. The sequence continues at coordinate 512,368,172 of NC_060142.1, read as the reverse complement.
ACTAACCATTCCCTTTCCTGTTCCACTGAAAAATGTACGAGAGGAAGCGATTGTTTGTAAGCTTTTGTACGAGCCATAATATCTATTACATATTCATAAAATCGTAGAAAAATAGGTCTACAGAATCAAACCTTAATTAAAATGCGTCTCGAAATTTTTAAACATATACAGTGTCTCTTACTAATATGATAACTATAATTAGAGCTACATGGTATGTATCCATGAAAAGTTACTATCCCTCCTTTCACATATTTTTCTTTGCATCCGTAGCAACAACAGTAATTCACCATCACTATTACACTATCAACAAACGGTGAAACACAACAAAAACTCTTGATATTATAAACTTCAAACTCTGCAGAAAGCACACACGCACAGCGAAGTCCCGAAAACACGCGACAATCCTGGTTTAATGTTGACAACATGCGCAGAACGCAATGCTCACTCCAGAGCTATTTACTCTATGGCTTTTCCCAGAGCTTAAAAGTTTCACAGTAAAACACAGATAAATACAATGAAACGTCAACAGACTTCTAACTAAATGTACACATACAGTGAATCGATGTCCTTACTTATTAAAAGAAACCATTTAAATTACAAATATTTACATACAATTAAAAAACGTTATGTATCGGTAGCAGGTGCTAAGCATCCTGCATTTTCGGTGTTACAACTGTACAGCGTTGGAGATACTTATACGGTGGATAATTCATAAGAAGAACCCGTTGTTATTGCAGGTAAACGTTCACTCATGTGAATAACCGTTTTCCCTTCCTAGCAACCTAGCGACGTTAAACACAGTTTTTAGCGACGCGTTATATTACTGCAGGTGTTTATGCGTACGTCCCACAGGTCTTAAACCAGAAAACACTGTCGTCGTCAACCTCAGTTCCAGCTGCTGTGTCCTCAACCGACACTTAACGAAAACAGACACCGTCTAAGTAAGCAACTAAGAAGTTGGTTATTGTCAGGTATCAAAAATAGTAATTAACTATTGTTACTGGAGGGTCCGTGGATTACCTTTAGACGTCGCGAGCGGTCACCATTGGTTTGTTCAACGTTAAGACCGAAAGTCGTAGTGATAATATGTCCCACTGTAGGGAGACCTGTTATGGGCTCAGCTGTTCGAAGAATATTTGGAAACGAAATCGGAAGAAACAAACACTGAGGTATTTAAATATATACCTCCTTCTTCCTTTTATTACAGACAGCTATAAAAGACTTGTGTAAGTGGCGCAGAAGAGTAGCACAAATATCAAGTCCTACGGATTTCTATCTAAAGGCATATAGTTATCACCCTTCGCAGATGGGTGGTGTCCTCAAAACACTTGTGCATAGAGCACAGATTATTGCAGATAGGGATAATCTGCTTGAATAACCGCGAATGTTAAGAGTGAGTTTGAAAACAATGGTTAATCAACTCAACGAATCGCTAAGCCACTGTAGTGAAAACCAAGAGTGAATGTGCCAGTTCAAGAGGCTGAAGAGAGATAGTATCAATCGACAGTCTACCAGTCATATGCCTGGAATCTGTCCTCTCAGACAGGTCGAATCCTAGCAAGCACACAGCGAAACTGATCTTTACCTCTACATCCAAGCCTGCCGCCCAGCTTGGTTCTGTGAAGGATGACCTCACACTTCATGAGATTGGTGTATGTAAGATCCCGTCTGAATATGGACTTTCACAAATTTCCATCTACACCTACATCTACAGTCTGCAAACCGCTGTAAAGTGCATGGCAGACGGTACGTCCCATTGTACCAGTCATTACGGTTTCTTCCTGGTCCAAGTTCGTACCGGGCACGGGAATAACGATTGTTTAAATGCGCTGTCATTATTCTAGTTTTGTCTTTGTGAACCATGTGGGAGCTATACGTAGCTGGATGTGGTGTATTCCTAGGTTCATCACTTAAGAGTTGGTTGTAGAAACTTTCTAAGTAGATTTTCACAGGATAGTTTGCGTCTATCTTCAACCGCCTGCAGTTTGACCATTCGTGCCGCCCTCCTCGGTATACGTTCTATATTGCCTCTTATTGTTAGTTCTATTTCGGGCAGGTCCCACTCACTTGAGCAGTATTCTCGGTCAGGGCATGAGTGTTTTATATGCAGTTTCATATCCCTACAAATTGATACATCCAGGTGTTCGTGTGAGCTGGCCGATTCTGTTGTGACTCGTTGAAATTATAGCCGTAGGATACTCCGTTTCTTAGTTTTTTAGAAGATCTCAGTTTTACTTTTCTGAGCATTTAATCCCTTCACTTAAAACCCAAAGTCATCTCGTTTTTGTTATCTTGACAGAAGCTCAAGATCCCTCGAATACTCGGGAAACATTGGAAAGACATTTCAAAAAGTAAAACCCCGCTGACATCCGTTTCAACGCTGGTAGTAAAGTGTTCGGCCGCTAGAGAGCATCTGGTACTACATTTGTAGCCTGGCTGTCATGTTTTGATTGAAGTGGTTGTCACTACATATCTTCACTGAAATGATAATTAAATCAAGACCCTAACCTATCGACAGACACACTCTATACATCTGAGCCACCGAGGGCACAGAGGATAGTGTGACTGTACGAATTTATCCCTTGCACGATCCCTGTGAGACCCACATTCCCAACTTCATGTCCACATAAATGGTTCAAATGGCTCTAAGCACTATGGGACTTAACATGTGAGGTCATCAGTCCCCCAGACTTAGAACTACTTAAGCCTAACTAACCTAAGGACATCACACACATCCATGCCCGAGGCAGCATTCGAACCTGCGACCATGGCAGCAGCGCGGTTCCGGACTGAAGTGCCTAGAACCGCTCGGCCACAGAGGCTGGGAATCTCCACTGACTACATTCGTGGTGTCCCTGTCCATTACACTCATTACTCGCGAGAGACAATCTTACCGAGTCCCGTAAGAGTTCGGGCAATGTGTGTGCATCCAGCACAGAAGAAGGTCAATGGCCGGTTAGCCTCAACTATATGAAGATGATACGTTCTTTCGGACATGTATATCTTTACTGTTTGTAGCTTTTGATACTTCACAACAAAACGCACGCTTTCGGACTCTCTCCTGTATTGTTGCTCAGGTAAAGCTTTCGAAAAGGATGGCTATAGTGCTCCGGACTTTGACACTGAATTTGTCGGGGAAGAAAGCGAAGAAGAATGTGATGTTACGTCATTAGAGACTGAAAGTGACGACTGCTCGCCAGTAGTGCGAGATAAATACATTCATCGTGTTCCAGCCACCTCCTCCAAGATTTATGTTCACAGGAAACCCTTATGAAATACATTGTTAGACTTCATAGCTACACAGAAAGAAAACAAAAAATTACTTCAAATTTCAGGATATTTTTGTCGAAGTCCACTGCACGAGTATAGTCGGGATTCTGTTACTGGATATCTTCAGAATTTTGTAACTCATTATTTTCAGCTTTAAAAGCCAGCTATATATCTGCTCCCTTGAAACTGTTGTGAAATGCATGGATAGATTTCATAGGTACACAGAAACTAAAAAATGACTTCAAGTTTCAGGATAATTTAGTCGAAATCCAGTATATACTCACGATTTTATTACTGGTGAAGTTCAAAATTTTGTAACTCATTATTCTGAGCTTTAAAAGCTGTCTTTATACGTCTGTATGTGACGTCATTCATTATGGGATGTTCTTCATTAATAAGAAATTTGTTTTGGAACATAAATGTGAAAAAAAGATCGTGAAGTTAGGGGGGTAAAACAAGTGGCCAATCTTTGTACCACTTTAAAACCATATCAGGAGCTGACTGAATGTTTGTGCAGCCTCTTTGAGACAGTTCTTCACTATAGATCCGCAGAAAGTGTAACCTTATTATTAATATTGTCTGCAAAGTCATTAACGTACCATACGAACAGCAGAAGTCTCAAAAAAACTTCCCAGGGGACACGACCCTAATTTGCTTTCGCATCTGTTGATGACTCTCCATCCAAGATAACCAACTGTGTTCTCCCTTCCAAAAAGAACGCAGTGTAGACACAAATTTCTCGGGTACTCTATACCATCGTACGTTTGGTAACAAGCACAGTTATGCTTTGTGTCAGATGGCTCTCGATAATCAAATGCTGCACCTACCTGACTGCCTTGATCCTTATCTTTCAGGATGTCAGCTGAGAAAAGTGAGAGTTTGCTTTTAAGTGGTCGATGTTTTCGGAATCCATGCGAACCAGCAGGAGGTCGTTCTGTTGGAGATACATCATTACTTTGACTTCAGCCTAAATTCTAAGATTCTACAACAAATGGATGTCAAGAGTAGTTCTGCAAATCCCTTATGTTGTTCTTCTTGTAGACGGGTGTGACCTGTGCTTTCTTGCAACTACTAGGCGCGGTTTTTCGTTCGAGCGATCTTTGGCTGTTTATATTTAAAAAGTCACAAATTCTGTATAAAATCACATAGGGATTCCCTCAGGCCATGGAACTTTGTTCTGTCTTAATAATTTCGGGTGTTTCTCAACGCCAGTCACACTAATATACATTTCACTTATATTTTCAGTGGTGCGAGACTTAAATTGGGGCAGTGCACCTGAATTTTCCTTTGCGAAGCAACTTTTGAAAATAGAATTCAACATTTCAGCTTTTCCTTTACTATGCTCAGGTTCAGTTCCTGTCACACGTGACTGGAGGTTAACAGACTTCACACGTCCAATAAACAACACGAACCGTTCAAAAACGTTGTCTGGAAAATTGACATTACACCTACATTCTGACACATTAGAGGTAGCAGAATACTGCATTGATACGGGCCATGAATGAAGGTGACTTGCACAAATGAATCTCTTCACATAATCATGTGGATGCATTGTGGTACGCAGTGCAACATCCATAATTTTATCGAAAGAGCTCAGTTTTGTGGGGGATAGCCTTAAAGAGATCAATTATGCTGGATGGATATCCGGAGCTTCGGATCTGTTAAACACGTCTGTGACTTTGCAGTGGTCCACTTAATCCAAATTCCTTAAACTCCTCTGACGTTGGCTATTCAGGTAGATGAATTTCTCGAAGCTGAAGCTGTCCAAAGTATGATTTTGGTAGACGTGTTGTATTAGGCTTAAGTGTAACGCGTAGTGCGCTGCAGGTTGTTGATCGCATAAGATAGTAAACAGCGAGGTTTCTACAAGTGAAGCGGCGACTTCTACATAACAGTTCGCTCCTACCCTGTGATTCAGCAACAGTTAATGAAATGAACTTACCGTGTAATGAAAAGACAAGGTGAAAAAACGCTAATTTTGTGCTTTATTAGTGAATACAAATGATCTAATATGCTTAGTAGCATCAAACATGTAATTAGCACTTTTACAACTACTATACTGAAATCCAGAATAATAGGTGAGACTACATTTACCCTAAAAGCTTAAAGAAAAGTAATTCTTCTACAAACCATAAATTGAAAATTGTTTCAAATTAAATGTATACAGGGTGGTGCATTGATCCTGACCAGGCCAAATATCTCACGAAATAAGCGTCAAACGAAAAAAGCGCAATGGTTGGCCCACTAGATGGTGCTGCCATAGGTCAAACGAATATCAACTGCGTTTTTTAAAATAGAAACCCCAATTTTTATCACATATTCGTGTAGTATGTAAAGAAATATGAATGTTTTAGTTGGACCACTTTTTTCACTTTGTGATGGATGGCGCTGTAATAGTCACAAACATATGGCTCACAATTTTAGATGAACAGTTGGTAACAGGTAGGTTTTTTAAATTAAAATACAGAACGTAGGTACGTTTGAACATTTTATTTCGGTTGTTCCAATGTGATGCATGTACACTTGACAGCAAAAAAAGTGGGTCACGCCTGAATTCCAACGTGTAGGCTGCACCTGAATGTATGCAACCAACGTAACATATTTGTGTTGCACATCGTCGCTACCCTCCACATTACATTACATTGTAAGATACACAATGGGTACCGCTAGAGACTACTAGAGAACACCTGTTTTTATGACAGTCCGTCCAGATGTAGAGTAACACCATGATAGTACAGAAGAGATCAGACAGTCCTTAACGTTTGTAAACTAAACGTAATTTCAATAAGTGACATTTCAAACGGTATGGGACAACTAATTTTGTCACATAAATCATTCATTAAGCCTTAGGCACAATTAAATATTTGAGACACTATATGGATTTATAAAGTAGTATGGCAATTGGAAACAAGTTCTTTGCTGTCTAAAAGGTTTACCCAACATATGCTGAACGTCGTTCAGCGTTCTACAGGGTGTGGTTTCGCATCAACTTTATGTAATACTAAGCAGTTAAAAGAAAACGTGATTAACGGCGGCAATCACTCTACGGAAATTCCGAAATTAACAGCGAATCACAAGTAATATCATTATTCACATTATTCATCAACAGTTACTTGTACACAAAGTTGTACTTTAAATGACTTGACCAACGTCTTCGTTCTGGATCTGGATGCAAACCCAGAACGTAAAGTCATTGTTAACCAAGCAAAACTTTGTGCCTTATCGAGACTCGATCACTAGGCAGAAAGAGACGTCAAATATTGACGTTTGCACCAGTATCAGTTATCAATTCTCAACTTGAACGTAAATGACGATCATGTTTGTACGAAACCAGGAACCCTAACATGACAATTACCTTCTTGGTATGTTGTTGTTGTTGTGGTCTTCAGTCCTGAGACTGGTTTGATGCAGCTCTCCATGCTACTCTATCCTGTGCAGCCTTCTTCATCTCCCAGTACCTACTGCTACCTTGTTAATTAATCTCGAAAGACGTTGTATATTGTTGCATTATCAAGGAACAAAGGATGCACATGTTTAAAATTGAAATGCCATCATGTAATGCTGGTGACAAGGATGTGAACCAAGCAACTAATCGGATTGTTGCATAAGTACGTAAAATCAGAATGTAAATATCACAGTTTGTCACCAGTAGTGAGGTTGGAACCTTAAATGACGACTGAAGTTATATTGCCTGACCGGGATTCGAACCCAGCGCCTACCGCCGTCGTTGTCTAACCAGGAACAGACGAGAAATGTCCAATGTTGGTCCACCATTAGCGAGATGTGCGCACGTTTAACTAGAAATAAGGCGACGAAAGCGTCTATCCTGACTGAGAGTCGAACGCCGCACGCATGGTTATGAAGACATGTTAATAATCAAATTCTTATTCAGTAGTAGCTAGGAGTAGCATGTTCAGTTGCAAATCTTAAGGTCTTTCTCATCCCTAGTAACGTATTGCTTAATATCTGCGATATTATGGTGTTAATTTACAAGTGGGTTAACTGCCGTAAAGAACAATGTTCTCTAGTAGTCTAGTAGTCATTGAGACGTAAATGAAGTGCCTCAGCAGAAAGTAATTTCCGTTGTGCAGCACGTATTGTTTCAGAGACACTGAGTACATGTTATAATTGCACAAAACGTGTATTATATACTACGTATATACTATTATTTGGAGAAGCTGCCGCCAAACATGTTTACTTTTAAATTCCGCTTAGTTATCGTGGTTGAATACACGTTTTCTTACGGCTACATCTGATGCAGAGCGCTTACAAGAAAGAATAGTTTCCTGCTTCATGCTGTTGCTAGCTAGGTGAAATATTTTGTGGTAGCGAGCTGGCGGTGGCGTTGGTTGGCCAGCAGCCTGGGACGAGCCAGCACGGCTGCGCCGCATGCCTCTGCCTCTGCCGCTCCGTTGGTCTTAAATATGTTTATCTCCTCTCCTGGCATCAGTATAAGACCATAGCGGTCGCGCGGTTCCAGACTGAAGCGCCTAGAACCGCACGGCCACTCCGGCCGGCCGAGGTAGAGTCGTCGCTCTCATTGAAGAAGGATGATGTTCCATCAGAGAAGCTGGCAGACGGTATGGCGTACCACATACCACTGCAACGAGATGGTGGGGTATCTGCCTTGAAAAAGGCACCACCAACAGGACTCCTGGCTCAGGCAGGAAGAGAGTGATCTCACAGCAGGAAGACAGGGACCTAGTGTCTAGGAGCAGAGAAAATCCCTGTCTGAACGCGAAGCAGTTGCGGCGGGAGACCAACTTCACCGGCTCCAGCGACACGATTCGCCGAAGGCTGAGGGATGCTGGAGTGCATGCACGACGATCCACCGTGAAACAAGAGCTCATCGAAGACGACGTTTTATACCTGATAGCATTTGCGGAGTTCCATCTGAGGGCGTCGTGGGACAACGTCATTTTCAATGATGAATAGGTGTTTTCCACAAGTAACGACGGTCCACGAATCGTTTACAGGCCGCAAGGAACTCGCCATCGACGCGAATTTGTAACTACGACGAGAAAAAGTAGCCGGCTATCTGTTACCTGCTGGGGTTGGATTTCTGCGAGAGGAGCGGGAATTCTTCACAGGATAAAAGGAACTCTGGACAGCGTGCAGTATGCCCACATATTGGAAAATGTGATGCTTCCGTCAGTGCGACTGCTGTACGCAGAAGGGGACGTCACATTGCAAGAGGACCATTCTCCCATTCACAAGTCTGCATTTATTCAGCAGCGGCTCTCCACGACTGGCGTCAACGTCATGGACTGGCCGCCACGGGTGGCTGATATGAACCCCATGGAAAACATGAGGGCTGAGGTCGCCAGAACATTAACAGAGAACTGGCCACGAAACCAACCAACTACTGCGGACGCTCTTTGGGACTGCGTCCTGGAAGCCTGGGAGGAAGTTGCTTCTTCAGGCTGTTACGTCCGACGGCTTATACATTCTATGCCAAGACGCGTGATAGAAGTACAAAATAATGAAGGATTCTGGATAAAATATTAGAGTCCTTAAAATGTTTTGTTATGTCTTCTTTTTCGTCATTCACCTCATTGGGAGCTAGTGGAAGATCGCGTGGCAACAGAAAACATACAATATGGTTTAGCTTTCCTTTGAGTTGCCCTTTTAATTCAAGTGGGTTTCTTTTGAATATACAGTTTGTTAAATATTCTGATTTCATCTACACCCTGTCTAGATACTTACAAACTAATCAGCCTAGATGGACTCTGTCACAGTAGTTTTTGTTATTTCAAATACATCTCTCTCTTCCCCTCCATCCATGAATACACCCTCCGTCCTCCATACAATACGCAAACGATTGCATATTATGTTTACTCGTTGTAAATATCTCCTCTATTCTCTCTCACACACACTCTCTCTCTCTGACACTATTGCCACAAGTGCCCTTCTATTCCATTCCCCCAAAATTTTATAAACAAATCTATCGGTTTCCAATGACGCTACATTTTCTCTTTTAATTGCTGCTGTCTTTACTCTCTATCATTCCTCTCAACACCTATGAAACCGTATTCTTTGATCTCTCCTTCCCTATAACCCATTATTCGTTCTGAAAACAGTTCTTCCTTATCTCTCGGTCTTAAGATAAAACGAACTGTGGCACACATCTAAGTAAGTAATACTTTGCAAGCATTTCACGCTTATATTTTGCACTTCTGCACTTCTATCCATTCCCAGATCCCGCCCTCCTTCCTGTTACCCATCCCTTGACATCTGCATCTACATCTAAATGAATACTCTGCAATTTATAATTATGTGCTTCGCAAGGGGTTCTTTGGTCTGGTGGATTAATCTTGTATTGATGTGCAAAACATGTAGGTTCACATCTCACGCCGGGCGTAGATTTTTAACACGCACAAGTAGCTCTCCTTCACCTCTAGTAACGCCAAGTCTATAACGCAGTAAAGATAACATCCCTTCGCTGCCCACTGGGGCAGAGAGGCATTCGTTTGAGCTGTGACAGATGGAGAAACCACGGAAGGCAGAGACTCTGTTACCAGCAAGCTGTCGTAAACTACAAAACGTATTTCATTTAATGATCCAGTGGCTATGTAAGTTCACAAGGCTCTTAATTTACTTGAAACTGAGACGTTGAAAATTGTGTTGCTGGACTGGGATTCGAATACGATTTCACTGTGTTACCCAAGACTGCTAACTCTTCTAGGCCTCCTCGAAAGGCACCTATCTGGTTTCGAATCCTGATCAGCACAAAATATTCATTATTTCATTTCGAGCCCTAGCATGTACACTCCGAACTACTAGTGAAAAATAGTTGCATTTTCAACTTCTTTTCTTCTTATCAGCTGTAACGTGTTCATTTCAACTCACAGCCACATGATGAGCTTTTTATCACAACATTACAAGATCAAACGTTTCCTTACATCTTTTCAAGTTCAAACACTCCTCTCCATCCTAATGGCGAAAACGGATTTGGGTTTGACGTTGTGTTCGTTGTGATCACCAACGACGATATGTTGTGGATTCAACTTCTAGCCAGCAGAGTATTTTCCATCACATCACTGAAAGTACAAACATGCCACACCTAGCTATTATTGGAAAAGAATTTGATAGTTAAAGTGTCTTCATGACCACGTGTGCGAGGTTTGAATTCCATTCAGCACAGAACATATCGTCGCCTGATGTCTAGCTAAACATGCGCATATCTCGCTACTGGTGAACCGACAACAGCTATTTATTGTCTGTTCCTGGCTAGAAAACGACGTCGTAGATGTTGGGTTCGAATCCCAGTCAGGCAAAATCAATTCTATCGTCATTTAAGGTTCTAACATCTCGCTATTGGTGAAAACATTTGATATTTAACTTCTGATATTACGTACTTTGTTAACAATCCGATTAGGTGCTGGGTTCGCTTCCCTGTCACAGGCTTTACATGATGGCATTTTAATTTTAAACATGAGCATACCTAGTTCCTTGTGAATGACACCATATAAAACGTCGATGGGGGTAGTTCCCAGGAAGTTACCTGTTATGACAGGATTCTCAGTTCAATACAAACATTTTCATCATTTATTTTCAGGATCTGAATTGATAACTGATACTGGTGCAAACGTCTATACTTCACGTCTCTTTATGCCTAGTGATCGGGTCTCAATAAGGCACAAACAAAGCTTAGCTTAAATAGCAATGGCTATAGGTGATGGGTTTGTATCCAGGTCCAGAACGACGAGGTTGGTCATGTCATTTAAAGTTCAAATTTGTGTACACGTAGCTGTTGATGTGTTACGAGAACAGTGATATTACTTGTGATTCGCTGTTAATGTTAAGATTTCCGTAGAGTACTTGTTGCCGTCAATCGCGGTTTCTTACTGGTTCGTCCAATATCCAGTTTCCACAGCCACTCGCCGTTGAGCGATGTTCAGCACGTGGATGGAAAACCTTTTCGAGAGCGAAAAACTTTTTTCCAATTGCCGTACAGCTTTGTAACTACATATATTGTCTCAAGTATTTAATTTTGACTGAAGATTACAATACGATATATGTAAAAAAAGCGTTTTCTTAGAACTTTTGTAATGTCACTTGTTGTAATTAAGGTTAGATTATGAGTGTTATGGGATGTCTCATCGCTAAGAACGTGTTTTCTAATATGTTTTGTATGACGATATTAGTTGACGCTTCGATTGACTGCCATAAAGACCTTTGGTGTCTAGTAGTCTCTTGTGGTACCCATTGTGTGTAGTCAAACGACTGTACCCCACGGGGTTTGGTGTTTAGAGGAACTGCAACACACCTATGTTATGTTGATTGTATTCGGCAGTGACCCACTTCTTTCGCTGTCTAGTGTACCTTAGTGAACTTACCATTTGTAAGAACGCATGCTGTTACAGCGTGATTACCTGTAAATACCACATTAATGCAATAAATTCTCAAAATGATGTCCGTAAACCTCAATGCATTTGGCAATACGTGTAACGACATTCCTCCCAACAGCCTTCCGTAATGTTCGCACATGCATTGACAATGCGCTGACGCATGTAGTCAGGCGTTGTCGGTGGATCACGATAGCAAATCCGGAGACGTCAGATCCGGTGAACGTGTGGACCATGGTATGGTGCTTCGATGACCTGTCATGAAATATGCTATATACCGCTTCAACCGCACGTGAGCTATGTGTCGGACATCCATCATGTTGGAAGTACATTGCCATTCTGTCATGCAGTGAAACATCTTGTAGTAACATCTGTAGATCAAGATGTAGGAAATCAGCATACATTGCACCATTTAGATTGTCATCGATACAATGGGGGCCAGTTATCCTTCCTCCCATAATGCCGCACCATACATTAGCCCGGCAAGGACGCTAATGTTCCACTTGTCGCAGCCATCGTGGATTTTCCGTTGCCCAGTAGTGCATATTATGCCGGTTTACGTTACCGCTGTCGGTGACTGACGCTTCGTCGCTAAACAGAACACGTGTAAAAAATCTGTCATCGTCCCGTAATTTCTCTTGTGCCCAGAGGCAGAATTGTACATGACGTTCAAAGTCGTCGCCATGCAATTCCTAGTGCCTAGAAATATGGTACGGATGCAATCGATCTTGATGTAGCATTCTCAACACCGACGTTTTTGAGATTCCCGATCCTTGCCCAATTTGTTGCTACTGATGTACGGATTAGCTGCGACAGCAGCTAAAACACCTACTTGAGCATCATCATTTGTTGCAGGTCGTGGTTGACGTTTCACATGTGGTTGAACACTTCCTGTTTCCTTAAATAACGTAACTATCCGGCGAACGGTCCGGACACTTGGATGATGTCGTCCAGGATACCGAGCAGCATACATAGCACACGCCCGTTGGGCATTTTGATCACGATCGCCCTATATCAACACGATATCGACCTTTTCCGCAATTGGTAAACGGTCCATATTAACACGGGTAATGTATCACGAAGCAAATACCGTCCGCACAGGCGGAATGTTACGTGATACCACGTACTTTTCCCTCTGTCACTATTACAGCGCCATCTATCACAAAGCGAAATAAATGGTCCAACTAAAGCATTCATATTTCTTTACGTACTACACGAATATGTAATAAAAAAAGGGGTTTCCTATTTTAAAAAACACAGTTGATATCCATATGACCTATGGCAGCCATCTGGTTTCCCTCTTCTGGCTAGAGAGTTTCGTTCTTTGTGGTTTTTTGTCTGATCCTTATTTCGTGAGATATTTGGCCCGGTCACTGTCAATGGACCACCCTACAGGCTTTCCATAAATTACCTTCACAACATAACAGTTAAGTAATTTTAAAACAATACTAGATATTAATGACACATACAGTGGTTACGGTTACTACAAGCCACACCACAAGTTGGGAAACGGGGTCAAATTTCTAGTAGTTTACTGTCAAGATTTTCACAAATGTTTTATTCGTATCTTACAGAAACTAGCAGTACGGCAATAAACAGCCTTTTAAACACGCCGCTGACGGTAATCAAGTAATTTATAGCAATACAACAGTTTTAAAAAAATTTAAAAACACAGAAGCTAGCAGTACGGCAATAGACTACCTTTTTAAGCACGCCGCTAACGCCAATCAAAGTAATTTATAAATTTATAGCAATACAACAATTTAAAAAAATTTAAAGAGTATTAGTAAACAGCCTACTAAAGTAAATACAGAACTTTGCTAATAAGGTACGGTGAGGTAGTGAAGCTACCAACACCGCCATTAAAAAAATTAAACAGGTCTCAGCAAACACACGATTAATGGCAATAAAAGGAATTTACAAACTTGGAGGAATTTTTAAAAATTTTTAAACAAAAGAGTCCTGGAATATCATTAGAATATAAGAGATATGATGGACCCGTGTAAGGCGGCCACAAATCACCCACTCTGGGATGCTCAGGCTAGACAGAATACTGATCAATTTAAATACGCCCGTAAACACAATTGCCACTCTCAGGCTGGTCACTGCACCGACTTTTAGCCAGCGAAAACTTGTTATAACATAGTTTAACTTGCTGACGGAATTAGAGATAACCTCGTGGAAGGAAACATTACACCACACAGTCCTGAATGAGCGACCATATCACATGATCAACCAACAAGAAGCATGAATTTACTCATGACCCACGACAGAACAGGGAAACAATTAAACTGACAAAACTACACCTCCCATCGGACAGTAACGAGAGGGGGAGAGAAGCTCATTGTCTTCAATTACACCGGTGCCAGGGACAGGAAGCACGGTCGCCGGAGGCCACAAGGCAGAAGAGGCGCTGGTTACACAAAATTATTACTTAATGATTAAACCTTCCATGAAATTAACTTGCATTTATGCTCGAACAGGCAATACACGACCTCCGATGGCAAGGATCCACACATCCGACCGCGCACGCGCCGCCAACGTACCCAACACGCTACGATCAAGCGACAACACGCTCTGTCACCGGAGTGCACGTCTTCTCTGCATCGTTGACGGGTGTGGCCACTCCTTCATGTTAGATGTCTCCTTTTAAACTCCACTGTTGAAACGGAGTATTTAAAGAAGCTTGTTAACGTCGCACCAAGGCGAAATGAACAGCAACTACTCGTGAGGCGATTCAGTATACAACCAACACGCGGGGAGCTCTTCCGTCAACTCGACCCACTCGTTACACAAAACCGACATACATCACGTGGCGACTCGGTACAACCGACCACGCCTGCTTCGCGCTGGAGAGCCACACTGCCCTCCCGTGTCCACCACACACTCTCCCTGCGTGCAACCGCCTACTTCTGCGCCACCACACGAGGTTACAACCGGTCAAAGATCTCACTTCCTCCATAGCAGTTTCCCGGAAGCAAAAACGCAGATGTCGATAGCAGAGGTAAAAGACAACCAAGCAGCCACTTAATGACAGACAACATATCAAACAAACATGTCAGGGGAAGAAAAGGAAAACCAATGCAATCTAAACACAAGGTGTAGCAAGAGTCGATACACAGCTCAATTAAGAAATGGTTTTTAGTATGTGGAAAGATAATTCATAAAGTTATTTTACCTTCCAGGTGAAGCAATTTTGACGTAAAGTTGAACAAACCTGATAAAATATGGATGCCACAGGACAAAGCTCAGTGCGTAGCCTGGTTCATAAAGACGACGTCCTACACCAAAATGTAAAAAAATTTCGAACCCGGTATGCAAGGCAACCACACAGTCCCTGCCAAATATTCGGCCTTTGCATACGTCATGTATTGAAACAGATAGTGTTCTCCACAAAAAATGGGAGGGTCGCCCATCTGCTTCAAACGCTAACGTGGACAAGGTACGGCGGGTGTTTGCTAGGAGTCCGACAAAATCTGTAAGTACAGCGACCAGACAGTTGGTAACGAGACTATCAACAGGGCAAAATGTCTTGCATAATAGGTTACGGCTAAATCCATATTAGATGCAGCTGCTTCAGGCATTATGGTCTACAGACAAACCTAACCGCGAACAGTTTTCAGTGGATATGCTAGGCAAGACTGATGCAAACAATGACTTTGAGTAATAGATTTGTTTCTCCGATGAAGCAGTGTTTCATGTGATCAGCAAACTGAATCTTCGTAGTGCTGTTAAAGGGGTTCACAGCATCATCATGTTACGTATGAGATGGAAAGTGACAGTACTAAGGTCAAAGACTGGCGAGGACTGATGCACAGTAGCATCATTATCCATTCTTTTTTATCGAGTCTGCCATCTGTGGCAGTTTTCACCTAGACATGCGTTTATTGTGCTACTATTGGAACACCTGCAACCTGATGTCATATTCCAGAAAACTGGGAAAGCACCCTACGGGTTCTTAAATGTCCTTCAATTTCTAGATGGAAAGTTTCCAGGTGGGTGAATTGGACGAGCTGGTCCAATTAGATGGTTGCCGTGATTCTCTGACCTCGCACCACTAAACTTCTTCCTGTGCGGTTTTGTAAAGGATCTGATATCTGATGTACCGAAACAAGGTTAGAGACCGACAGGACTTCAAGGCACGCATTCGGAATGCATTTGAACATGCCACCGTGCAGATCTTGAATCGTACGTGGAGAGAAATGGAATTCAGACAGAACATTATTGCCACTAAGAGCGCAGACATTGATGTGCATGTATGGGGAAACAAAACTTTATGAGTTATCTTATCACATGTTGCAAATAATTTTTTAATACATAGCATATATTTATAGGTATTTAAGTCTCAAGTTGTAAAGATAATTTATGGACACCTTGATCTATTAGGTTAAACTTTGAGAATTCAGATATTCAGTATTCTTTTTAGTCTGTCGTGTGTATTTGTTTTCTCTGTTCTGGAGCTAGAATAGCCAAACACCAATTAGAGAATGTTAGTTCTAGGGTTGATATGTAGAGCTGAAAAGGCCTCATTCAGAGGTCGTTGTTAAATTTCTCGTGTTTCAAGTTATCGCTTAAAATCCTTTCATTATGTGATCTTGTAATTTATTTTGTGAAAGAGGTGGACGGCAAAGTGGAAAATGTAATACATGGAGCAACCATGCAATTGAAACTGATTTCGAATATCCTGGCGAAGCTGATCGGCTGTTTACGTTGCTACTGTCGTGAGCAACCTACAGAGAGTAGAAGACACAGGCGAATGTGTCGGCTAAGACACCAACATAAGTTCATAACCACTGAGAGCGTTCCAAAGACTTGCGTCCGCAACGCGCTGCAGGGAGTTCATCAGCAAGCAACCTCTGTGTGTTTCCATGTTCATCCAACGACATAGACAATTACGGCTGCAATAGGTACATGATCACCGAGTTTCGATCTTGCATCAACGGAAACGCAGCGCGAAGGATGACGACTACCTGCTCGCAGGAGCAAACCCGTAAGACTTCATATTTGTGCTGCCTGTCTGCACTGCTTACACACGCCTCGTATACCTGTCTGCAATCAAAGAAAGTAAATGTTTAATAATTTGACTCCAGTGTTGCTTCGTTAGGATTTCGTTTCGAAAATATCCTCGAATAGCCGAGCAAGCAGACTGCAGTTCTCCCAAAGGCGCCGAGACGTGTTCTCTACGAATCATATCTGGAAATTATAACAAGACACCACTTTTCATCTAGAATGGTGCACGCGTTAAACACAATAGACACACCGCATCACGAGAATGAATGCTGCCTCTTAGCGTTGCGGGCACGTGCACGATAATGAAGGGCAAGTATATACGGAGTGGTCAGAAACCGTTTGAAAATCTTGAGGTCGTCGCACAAGGAAATTCAAGCCACCTCTCAGAGCAAGTGTTGCCGAACGTCTTCTTCATTTGGTTTCCTCAAAACAAACAAGGGAGTAATGCTCAGAAAGAGGGTCCACCAATGCGAATGGCCGTGGATTCGATCCTCGCCATCGCCTAGTAATTATCCGTGTCTTTTTTTCAGTTTCAGCCAACCAAAACAAGAACACGTTTGGCAACACCACCCTGGCAGTCTACTTCAATCTGCGCGCACGTCGACCTGATAGGCTAACATCTATGATAAATACACACATCAAAAAAAGTTTTGCATCACCCCGGTTCCCAGAACTCCTGAAGATAGACGTTGACTGTGGACATTGTATCACAGACACAGTCCCTTTGACTGTTCAGAGATGGAACTAAACCCGCCCAAAGATGTAAACAACCATATCATGAGCAGCGCCTATTAAACGGAGGGGGTCCGACAGCCGATCAGTTCCAGTCATTCCACCAGAAAGGAGCTACACGGCTCGAGTTGTCTGTACTTCAACCATGCCTAGACGGTCAATACCGCGGCGATCGCGTCCGCGCAGTTATTTTGTGCCAGGAAGGTCTCTCAAAAAGGGAAGTGTCCAGGCGTCTCGGAGTGAACAAAAGCGATGTTGTTCCGACAAGGAGGAGATACAGAGAGACAGAAACTATCGATGACAAGCCTCGTTCAGGCCGCCCAAGGACGACTACTACAGTGGATGACTGCTACCTACAGATTATGTCTCGGAGGAACCCTGACAGCAAGGCCATCATTCTGAATAATAATTTTCGTGCAGCCACAGGACGTCGTGTTACGACTCAAACTGTGCGCAATAGGCTGCTTGATGCACAACTTCACTCCCCACGTCCGCGGCGAGGTCCATCTCTGCAACCACGACACCATGCAGCGCGGTAAAAATGGGCCCAACAACATGCCGAGTGGACCGCTCAGGACTGTCATCACGTTCTCTTCAACGATGAGTGCCGCATATGCCTTCAACCAGACAATCGTCGGGAACGTGTTTGGAGGAAACCCGGTCAGGCTGAACGCCTTAGACACATTGTCCATCGAGTGCAGCAAGGTGGAGGTTCCCTGCTGTTTTGGGGTGGCATTGTGTGGGGCCGACGTACGCCGCTGGTGGTCATGGAACGCGCCATAACGGTTGTACGTCACGTGAATGGCATCCTCCGACCGATAGTGCGTCCGTATTGGCAGCATACTGGCGAGGTATTTGTCTTCACGGACGACAATTCGCGCCCCCATCGTGGACATTTTGTGAATGATTTCCTTCAGGATAACGACATGGCTCGAATAAAGTGGTCAGCGTGTTCTCTAGTCACGAACCCTATCGAACATGCCTGGGACAGACTGCAAAGGGCTGTTTATGGACGACATGACCCACCAACCACCCTGAGGGATCCAAGCGGAATCGCCGTTGAGGTGTGGGATAATCTGGACCAACAGTGCCTTGATGAACTCGTCGATAGTACGCCACGACGAATACAGGCTTGCATCAATGCAAGAGGACGAGCTACTAGGTATTGGGGGTACTGGTGCGTACAGCAATCTGGACCACCACCTCTGAAGATCTAGCACCATGGTGGTACAACGTGCAATGTGTGGTTTTCATGAGCAGTAAGAAGGGCAGAAATGATGTTTATGTTGATCTCTATTCCAATTTTCTGTACAGGTTCCGGAACTCTCGGAACCGAGGTGATACAAAACTTTTTTTGATGCGTGTAACTAGGAAACGGTGCAACATATCCATTTTTTTCTTAACAGTTATCTCTCAAAACGACCTACCTTGCAACACCCTTACAACTTTTCAGGTTATTTCTGACTACCCCATATAAGCCTCGCAGAGACGAGTGGGAAATCATATTCCGACGATACGGGGAAACCCACTGACATGAACGACTCTGACAAGGGTAGATTGTGCATGGCGCAGGCAGAACCTTTTTTTTGTCTCAGCCTTGTGACTGGTTTGATGCCCGCCACGAATTCCTCTCGGGTACTAGCCTCTTCATCTCATAGCACTTGCAATCTACGTCCTCAATTATTTGCTGGTTGTATTCCAATCTCTGTCTTCCTCTACAGTTTTGGCCTTCTACAGCTCCCTCTAGTACCATTGAAGTCATTCACTCATGTCTTAACAGATGTCCTGTCATCCTGTCCCTCCTCCATATTAGTGTTTTCCACATATTCCTTTCCTCCAGATTCTGCGCAGAACCTCCTCATTCTTTACCTTATCAGTCCACCTAATTTTCAACATTCTTCTGTAGCATCACATCTCAAATGCATCGATTCTCTTCAGTTCCAGTTTTTTCACAGTACATGTTTCACTACCATACTATGCTGTACTCCAAACGTACATTCTCAGAAATTTCTTCCTCAAATTAAGGGCGATATTTGATATTAGTAGATTTGTCTTGGCCAGGAATGCCCTTTTTGGTATTGCTAGTTTGCTTTTGATGTCCTCCTTGCTCCGTCCGTCACTCGTTATTTTACAGCCTAGGTAGCAGAATTCCTTAACTTCATCTACTTCATGACCATTAATCCTGATGTTAAGTTTCTCGCTGTTAGCATTTCTGCTACTTCTCATTACCTTCATCTTTCTTCGCTTTACTCTCAATCATTCCGTTCAGTTCATCCCGTTCAGTATGTCATGTAATTCTTCTTCACTTTCACTCAGGATAACAATATCATCAGCGAATCGTATCATTGATAACCTTTCACCTTGAATTTTAATTCCACTCCTGAATCTTTCCTTTATTTCCATCATTGCTTCCTCGATGTACATATTGAACAGCAGGGGTGAAAGGCTACATCCTTGTCTTACACCCTTTTTAATGCGAGCACTTCGTTCTTGGTCGTCCACTCTTATTATTCCCTCTTGGCTGTTGTACGTATTGTGCATCACCCGTCTCTCCCTGTAGCTTACCCCTACTTTTCTCAGAATTTTGAACATCTTGCAACATTTTACATTATCTAAAGTAGGTCGACAAATCCTATGAACGTGTCTTGATTTTTCTTTCGTCTTGCTTCCATTATTATCCGCAACGTCACAATTGCCTCTCTCGTGCCTTTGCTTTCCTAAAGCCCAACTGAGCGAAATCTAACGCATTTTCAATTTTCTTTTCCATTCTTTTGTATATTGTTGTTGTAAGAAACTTGGTTGCATGCATGAGCTGTTAACTTAATTGTGCGGTAGTTCTCGCACTTAACTCTTGCCGTCTTTGGAATTTTGTGGATGATGTTTTTCCGAAAGTCAGATGGTATGTCACCAAACTCATACACTCTGCACACCGACGCGAATAGTGGTTTTGTTGCCACTTCCCCCAATGATTTTATAAATTCTGGTGGCATGTTGTCTATCCCTTCTGCCCTATTTGATCTTAAGTCCTCCAAAGCTCTTTTAAATTCTGATTGTAATAAGAGATCCCCCAGCTCTTCTAAATCGAATCCTGTTTCTTTTTCTGTCACATCAGACAAATCTTCCTCCTCATAGAGACTTTCAATGTATTTCTTCCACCTATTCGCTCTCTCCTCTGCATTTAACAGTGGAATTGCCGTTACACTCTTAATATTATCAACTCTTGCTTTTAATGTCACCGAAGGTTGTTTTGGCTTTACGGTATGCTGAGTCTGTCCTCCCGACAATTATTTCTTCCTCGATGTCTTCACATTTTTCCTGCAGCCATTGCGTCTTAACTTCCCTGCACTTCCTAATTATTTCCTTCTCCAGCGACTTGTATTTCTCTATGCCTGAGATTCCCGGAACATTTTTGTCCTTTCTACTGTCATCGATCAAATGAAGTATTTCTTCTGATACCCATGGTTTCTTCGCAGTTACCTTCTTTGTACCTATGTTTTCCTTCCCAACTTCTGTGATGACTCTTTTTAGAGATCTCCATTCCTCTTCAACTGTACTGCCTACTGAGCTATTCCTTATTGCTGTATCTACAGTCTTAGAGAATTTCCGTCTCTCGTCATTTCTTAGTACTTCCGTATCCCACATATTTACGTATTGGTTCTTACTGTCTAGTGTCTTAAACTTCAGCCTACTCTTCATCACTACTATATTGTGATCTGAGTCTATGTCTGCTCCAGGGTACGCCTTACAATCCCGTATCTGATTTCGGAATCTCTGTCTGACCTTGATGTAATCTAACTGAAATCTGCCCCTATCACCTGGCCTTTTCCAAGTATACCTCCTCCTCTTGTGATTCTTGAACAGAATATTCGCTGTTACTACCTGAAATTTGTTACAGGACTCGATTAGTCTCTCTCCTCTCTCATTCCTTGTCCCAAGCCCATATTTTCCTGGAACCTTTTCGTCTACTCCTTCCCCTACAAATGCATTCCAGTCTCCCATGACTATTAGATTTTCATCTCTCTTTACATACTGTATTACCCTTTCAATTTTCCCATACACTTTCTCTATCTCGTCATCTTCAGCTTGCGACGTTGGCATGTATACCTGAACTACTGCTGTCGGTGTTAGTTTGCTGTCGATTCTGATAAGAAGAACCCTATGACAGAACTGTGCACAGTAACACTGTCTCTGCCCTACTTTCCTATTCATAACGAATCCTACTCCCATTACACCATTTTCTGCTGCTGTTGATATTACCCTATACTCATCTGACCAGAAATCCTTGTCTGCTTTCGACTTCACTTCACTGACCCCTTACATCTAGACTGAGCCTTTGCATTTCCCTTTTCAGATTTTCTAGTTTCCCTACCACGTTCAAGCTTTTGACATTCCACGCCCCTACTCGCAGAACGTTATCCTTCCGTCGATTATTCAATCTTTTTCTCATAGTAACCTCCCCCTTGGCATTCCCCTCCCGGAGATCCGAATGGGGGACTATTCCGGAATTCTTTGCCAATGGAGAGATCATGACACTTCTTCAATTACAGGCCACATGTCCTGTGGATACACATTACGTGTCTTTAATGCAGTGCTTTCCATTGTCTTTGGCATCCTTATGCCGTTGATCATTGCTGATTCTTCCGTCGTTAGGGGCAGTTTCCCACCCCTAGGACAAGAGAGTGCTCTGAACCTCCGTCAACTCCTCTGCCCTCTTTGACAAGGCCGTTGGCAGAATGAGGGAGACTTCTTTTGCAGGAAATCTTCGGCCTCCAATGCTGATTATTAATCAAAATTGAAGCAGTGGCTTGGTTCGAAACCGAGATCGGAGACGTTTTGATTATGAATCAAAGAGCTACGCTTAGACCACGGGCAGGACAAAGGAACATTATAATGAAAACTTAGTTCCTCATGTGATCGAGAGGAAGAGATTTCAGAGTAAACTACAAAATGGAAACTAAAATAATCAGATAAGTACGGTAGTACGAAATCATTGTGATTTCTAAGATTTTCAGTCACCTTCGGTTTACATTCCAATGCAGTAGCAATTTAATGTGGTGGATCTTCAGATGTGCTTATCTGCAAAACTCTGTGCTCTATGCACAATTGTTTTGAAGACTACACTTTTTTTGGCATCTGGTGGGGTGAATCACCTTTTGTTTTACTTCAGGTTCAATACGCCGTCATCTTACCGAAACAAGAACCCCGTTCAAAGTGCGCTGAAAAGTGTTCTCAGACGCTTCTGCGTCTGCACTAGCACTGTAGTGGGTCGTTACATCTGCCACATATAGCGTCCTATCCTGCTTTCCGAATTATAAAGCTGTATGTGACATTCACGTGGGCTTCCAAGTGATCTGCGTTACATTTGAGAATAAAATTCAGTCGTCAGTTGGACAGACATTTTTATTTCGGTTTATCGATTTCAAGATATTAATCTGTCATTTTCAGAAGCCTACAAAATTAGTAATGTTATAAAATATTAGAGCTCGGCCATTCAAAGCATAAGCAGTTTATTACAAAATTTACTTAGTATTGGTTTAGCAGACGTTAATATCTTCTTCACAGAAGCTTAACACTTTGGCATGTCTAAATATGTATGTCTCGTATGCGATTATTCTAAATTCAGCTCGACACATTGATAATTTACAGTAAATGAATCACATTTGTACTGTCGCAGAATAATGTCATGCAGAAGAAGGTTTATTCAGCGCTTGCACATTCAAGAGCGCGGAGCGAACTACGTCCGGCCAGAACATATACGGTGTATATACAGTTACAGAACATTCCAGAACAATGATTTTTGGTATTTGTGGATTTTTCTAGAATTAAAATTTTACAGTTCAGTTGAGTTTTGAAGTCACGACTCTCCATAAAACAGTTTAGTATCATTTCCGCTACACCACAGTGACGGTGCTACTGCGACCTTGCTCCCACCTTGATCGGCTAGTTGGGGAGCCGCCACTCCAGCAGCTAGCTTGCGGCGATGGTGACCTACGTCGTTCTGCACCCACATCTTGTTCATCTTCGTAGTCCCGGAGTTGGCGTCGGCTAAGATCAGTCTGCTGTCTTCTGGCGCGGGCGTCATAGAATATCCAGACGCTGGATATCAAGTTGTTGTGCTAGCAGCAAGGAACATATATAAATGTATAAAAAGAAGTTATATACAACACATTTTAGAAACACGAGTTCCCAATTCTGACATTTAAAGGAAATGAGCTGTACAACCCAAATAGTGTCCGTTTGTTAGTGCAAGCAGATCGTTCAACATATCTTTTTAATTTAGGGAGGAATGTTTATAAATTTCAAAATCTTCTAAAAGGCCCATCTACATTTACTTCTATATACATACCCGGCAATACACCGTACGGCAGGTGGTGGATGGTACCCCGTATCACTACCAAGATTTCCTATCCTGGTACAATCGCAAAAAAGCGAGGGAAAAACGACTATCTATATGCCTCAGTATGAGCCCTTATTTTTTGTATCATATCTTCGTGGTCCACACGTGGAGTGTACGTTGCAGGCAGTAGAATCGTTCTGCAGTCAGCTTCAAATGCCGGTTTTCCAGATTTTCTCAATAGCGTGTAACAACAACGACGCTGTACTATTGTACTTATAAGTAATTTTTTTCTTCTGATTTTTCGATAAACTTGTGTAATTGATGTTCTGATTTCATTCCTTTTTTTTCATGTCATTATGTTAAGAAAACTGTAAATAAATTTCAATGTGAATATTAATGTTTATGTCAAATGTCAAGTAATATTGCGATGGAATTGAAATGTAACAAATTTTGAAACTGTTGTAAGATGTTTAAAATTGTAACTGTGCGTCTGGTCCATACGTAGGCAATGTGTTAGGATATGTAGAATGCAAAAGCTCGGGTGAATACCCGGTCTGTCAGGGAGCGGTAAAAGGTGGATGGCATGCGAGCGCGGGAAAATGCGCGTGGACACTGCACGGCACAACACGCTCAGTAGGAGTAGTTGGAGTTTGGCACTGGTTTGAGCGACACCTTCTGGAGCAAGGAGGCTCTCCTGGAAGACGTAGCTTCACTGAGCCTCGGGTATGCCGTTCCAATGCCCACACAGCATGGCAAAATTCAATAGGCACTAAATGGAAAAATATTGCGACGCTAAGAAGATTTAAAGTGCCGATTCGTCAAGAGCCATAGCTGTGGTTGTATATGTGATCTGTGCCTCGTCATCTCGCCGCCCGCCAACCGCCGCATCGATACTAGCAGGTTGAAACTTTTAGTACTGTATCCGAATGGATCAGAGAGTGAACTGTGAAATAACCTAAATTTTACCAGAACTTTCCTATCATTTAATTATCCTCACAACTAACCGAGACAGGGTCCTTTCCAAATGTTGTGCAATCCGAGTGTCCCAAAATGAAAATTAAAATTTGTGTTAATAATAATTATTTGCAGGACTAGCTACGTTAGAATGGTGTTTGAAGAAATGTTTTGTTAATGAACCAGTAAATGAATAACGACGGTCTAACGAAGTTGAAAGATAACTTTAATATTGATATAGTAACGAAGTTTATTATTTCGAGACAGATATAAAGGTATTGAAATGAGCAGTAAATAAGATGAAAAGAGTAGTAACTTATGTACTGGAAATCTTGAACGCATAACAAAATTTAGTAGTCATTTTTTTAATAGAGTGATATAGCAGCTTCAGGGTACCCCCCCCCCCCTTTTTATTCATTTGAATTCTGAAGTGTTCTAAATTGGTTTGACCAACAAAAGTTGAAGTCAATATAAAAGTCAAAATTTATTAAAATTTACATTTTGTGTATGGCTCGAAAGTGCTATTTCTAGGGTAACCTATGCCCGATTTTAATCAGATTAATAGACCGTATAAAATTTTGTAGTATACATTATAGTGTAGTGTTACGTATTCATGGTTTTTCCATACCAGTACAGAACGTGAACCTATCAGTTCAATAGATTTTCTGGTTCCAAAATTCTACTATATTATGCTGTGTTACTACTTGTTTTGCATGAATATCTACCAACTTGTACAGGGAAGAAACTCAGTCAATGCCTAATTAGGCTGGCGACCGTATTATTATTAATTTGGTAGCATCTTCAGTGTTGATTTTGGTCCATCCTGACGTGTAATTGCATTTCGAACTTGCTTGACGAATCATTGTTATTACAGAGTGGGTGTAAGTCTGATTTTCCACCATTGAGGTACACGCAGTCGATATCTGTTCAAAAATTCTTTCTCATAAGGTGAACCACGCTCACTTACCATAGCACAGGCTTTAACGAGTACTGTGTCACGCGGTGGTTACAAGCGTTCCTCAAAAAGAAAGTTGTTTTCCCTCTAGCGATTCCTATTTGAGCTCCCTTAGCACTTCCGTAATAAATCCGTGTTGTTCGAACCTACCGGTAACAAATCTAGCCGCCCGCCTCTGAATTGCTTCGATGTTCCTTTAATCCGAACTGGTGCGGATCCCAAATACTCGAACATTACTCAAGAATGAGTTGCACTAGTGTTCCATATGCGGTCTCCTTTATAGATGAACCACAATTCACAAAAATTCTCCGTATAAACAGAAGTCGATCATTTGCCTTCCCTGCCACAGTCCTCACGTGCTCGTTCCATGTCATACTGCTTTTCAATCTCAGACATTTAATCGACGTGACTCGATTAAGCAGGACACTACTGATGCTGTTTTCGTACATTACGGGTTTGTTTTTCCTAATCATTAACTTTCATTTTTCTACGTTTGCTGCTAGCTGCCATTCATTAAACCAACTAGAAATTTTATCTAAGTTGTCTTGTATGCTCCTACAGTCACTCAACTTCGGCACCTTACCGTACATCACAGCATCAAAACGAACAACCGTAAATTGCTGCTCATCCTCTCCTCCAAAATATTTATGCGTACAGAGAATAACAGCCGTTCTATCACACTTCCCTGGTGCGCTCCTTCCTTGTCAACTGCATGCAAAATTTCCGTGTTAAGCAAGGATGGAGAAGGATAAGTGTGTTTCTCTATTTTGAGATGTTCTGCAAAAGCTGACTCATATTAATCCTCACCGTCTTTGTTGATCAAGTGCTCACGAAAGTGAGTCTTAAGTAGCTCCGGAAAGCCCATTCTTTCCAATGTTAAAACAGCGCTTATAAATTACATATTTTCTCAGAACGTATTTGAGATAGGAAGTTGAAATTTGTCCAGGTTACGTGGGTTGGAACGTAAATAGTGGCAACTATTTGTTCACAACCGATACAAAAGAGTTACATCTTTACCTCTTACTGTCCTTCAAAGTAGTCACCAGCTTTGTGTAGAACCCGTTGCCAGCGTTGTGGAAGGCGTAGTCTACCGTTAGCGGAACCTGTTCTGTTGATGGACTGTAACAAGTGCAAACATGTAACTCTTTTGTATCGATTGTGAATAAATAGTTGCCGCTATTTAAGTTCCAACCATCGTATCTATTGGAGTGTTTGCTCCATCTCAAAACAGGAATTTTTAAAAATTTGAAGTCTGTTGATAGAAATTAATGTTTTCTATTGTAATGAAAATTCACTACATTCTTGTGCCATTTTTTGCTTATAAATTCAACAATATACAGGTTTCTGGAAAAAGGCTGCGTTAAATTACGCAGACGGGACTGTGTAACATTTTCTGAAAATTTGAAGCAAACTGGTTTGGTAGATCCTGAGAAAACATATAATTTGTATGAAAAAATGAAACTTTTGGGAATAGAGCTACAAAAATTATCTTCATCTTCCGCAAATTCCTCATCCACCTTCTTCTTTGTCCTCGTCCTGTTTATTCCGGCTTGTATTTCCAGGCTATTTACAGCCCTGTCAGCAGCCCGCAGACGTTCCTTATCTAAAGCAATGCATCGTTCGTACCATGGTGACACCTATCTTCATTCCCATATTTCGAAATACTTTGCACCTTACAACGTTGCTGTTATGTTTTCAGAAAAAATATTGTTTCAGAATTACATTCAGTTACGAACTATTTTACAGTCCGGGCATCCGCAGCTGTTGAAAAACATGATGTTAGGAAGAATTCCACGAACAGCTGGTAAAACTGTTGTTTATTAACAATTTGTCCTAAATTAATGAGCACGTCTTCGTTACTTTTCGCTCACAATCGTAATGACAGTATTCACTGCTTTTTACCATGTAGGTTACACCTGGTGATGCGGGTTTAGGCCGGTTACGTTTTACTAAAAAACAATTTTACCAGCAGTTAGCGGAATTCTTCCTAAAGTTATAAAATCTGGTCATCTGTTGCACAGATATTTGTTTAAAATTTACGTCACCGTCTCCTTTACTACCAATAATGTCACTCAGTTGCTCTTTATACGTTATTAGAAACCTCCAACTGACAAATTTCTCGAACCCGGGATATATAAAATACAACGTTTTTGCATTTTGAAGATCTGCAGACTTTCCCGTTTCAATTGATATATAATATATTCAGTTCAGAAGACTACAACTATTTTCAAAATGTTTTTGAAATATGTTCTGCATGGGCATGACCCACTGTGGCACTGTTAACTGCTGTCAACTGTTGCACTCATGAATCTACATCTTCATATACATTTTAGTGATGTGAGAGAAAATAAGTGTTACAAAATAGTTATTGTAGCTAACCTGTGATAGTTCGATATATATCGCTCGCTCGATTGTCATGTGTTTCATGTCTATTTACTCGTTTGTAATCCTGAAAATATTCATGATGAATTCTGTTCATTGAAGTCTCTGTTTTATTGAAGGATTATCAGGGGGCAAACGTAAAGTGACTAGAAATCCTCTGCAGCCTTTCAAGAAAAAAAGAAATGTTGGAAAGCCGAAGGTAGGTGTTATTGCTGTAAACAATAATGTCGATAACGAAGTGTGTGTACTTAACCTTGCTGGCACACCTGCCCATTGCAATGAAAGTGAGAAAGAAAGTACTTCGCAGAGGAAGCTTGCTTCAGTTAGTGAAAAGTGTGAATGTTTTATGGGGGAATCGGATGTGAATGAAATATCTGATAAGTCAGTTCTCAACAGAATTTTCGCAAACTGTGTAAGACGTATTCAGTGTAGTGATGCTGGTCATCAACTCTCTACTAAAAATCATTAAGGACATGCCAGTGAAATGGAAATGAAGTGTGGAAAGCGTTCATACATGACCGGCTTTGGGACAGTGTTGCAGTAACTCCAAATGAAGAAAATGGTAGCAAAATCTATGAACATAACATTACATTTGATTATGCCTTGCGTACAATTGGTACGAGTGCTACTGCAGGTGCAGTTTTCTGTGGCATGATGAATCTTCCAAATCTCCCAACCAACTTTACGAACGGGGCACACATCTCTTCATGATGTAGTATCTGCCAGCAGTATGTATACAGGGAAAGTTGTAGATACAGCAGTGATCCCTAAATAATGTAGGCGTCCACAAATAAAAGGTACACATAAAGGTAACTGTACAGTTAACTATAGTGGCAGTAGTGGAGGAATGGAGGTGCCTGGTGTTGCTAGTATATTTCAACGTTCTGTTGCGTGTGATAAAGTGCGGTATGTGAATTACCTTGGTGACGGTGATTTTAAAAGTTTCAAACATATTCAAGAACTGAAGCCCTATAGAGCAGAAATCTAAATGTACTGAACACGTACAGAAACGAATGGAATCAAGACTTCAGCGACTGAAAGCTTCTTACAAAAAACAAAAACACAGTGAAGGTAAGGGTTTGAATCGGAAAGGAAGGTTAATTGACAGTATACTTGACAAAATACAGAACTATTATGGTATGACAGTATAACTGAAAAAATACAGAACTATTATGGAATGGATTTTAGGCAAAACACACACAGTGTAGATGAAATGAAGAAGGTTGTTTGGGCTCTTTTTCTCATACTTTTTCAACCGATGGATGTCCCCACCATTACTTGTGTCCCAAAGGAGAAAACAGTTGGTGTAAGTACAACAAGGGACTGCTGACTGTTGAAGTGTATACTCATAAAAATATTCAACCTGATGCGCTAATGGAGGTGATAAAACCTATTTTCCGAGACTTAGCAGCACGTGAGCTGTCGAAAAAGTGTGTTCATGGAAGAACTCAAAACCCCAGTGAAAGTGTAAATAGTGTTGTGTAGTCAAGAATCCCCAAGACTATATTTGTTGGAATAGAAATGCTTCACCTTGGTGTGTGTGAGATTTGTGTTTGTAAGCCAAGGCACCATGACAGCAGTGGAATATATGAACATTTTTGCGCACTATTTGCTCCATTTAATGCATTACGTCTTTGCCGCTGGTCGTTGCATCCTACAGCATTATAGCTGTCCATGGCACAAGGCCAGAATCGCGGTCTTAGCAGTCCGTATTAGAACCCCTACTAAACCGAGTCAATGCGCTATCCGCTTCAGGGACAAAAGAAGGACTGTTTAGAGAATGAATTTTCGTTCTGCAGGGATGTGTCGGGTGATCTGAAACTTCGTGGGAGATTAAAAGTGAGTGTCGGTCCGGGATTCGAGCCTAGGATTGAACCTATCTCGGATATGTACTCTGTCGACTAGCCAGCACGCTATTGAGCATGAGGCAGTAACGTTTTGGGTCATCAATCGCTTATGCTACTTCCCCTAGTTCCATGTCAATTTTTTCCTAGAAATGTGAATTTTTAAGAAGGAAGAAATGTAGAGCACGTTTTACCAACAATTTTAGTTGTTGTATTCGTCAGTCCGAAGACTGATTTGATGACGCTCTCCACACAAGTGTATGCTGTGCAACCTTCTCCACGACCATAAAACGCTTGCAACCTTCATCCATCTGAACTTGCATTTTGTAGTCAAGTCTTGGTTTCTTTCTACGAATCTTGCCTTCTTTTCCCGAAAGCCAGTATCCATTGATCCTTATACGCCTGATGCCTATTGTTTTCTTCTTTCAGTCACGTTGTGCCATAAATTTCGATTCTCCTCAATTTGTTTCAGTGAGTCCTCATTACGAGTGCATGCTGAGAAGTAATGGTTCAAATGGCTCTGAGCACTATGGGACTTAACATCTGTGGTCATCAGTCCCCTAGTCTTAGAACTACTTAAACCTAACTAACCTAAGGACAGCACACACATCCATGCCCGAGGCAGGATTCGAACCTGTGACCGTAGCAGTCACGCGGCTCCGGACTGAGCGCCTAGAACCGCTAGACCACCGCGGCCGGCTGAGAAGTAATGCTTCCGGATTTTTTACTCGTTTCTCAACATTGGTTGGGGAATCAAGTGTCATGCATCCTACCCGGTCGACTTCACCGTTACGCTGCTGCAAGCTGCAACCACAGTTGAGAACAAACAGTCGCGAAACTTGTAGGGCAAAAAGTGCAACCTTTTCAGAGCTGAGGCTGTGCTAGCGCTCCAAGTGGCTAGCCTGCACTAACAGAAGAGTGACATGATACCAAACGAGAACTTGCTATTTTTAATGCTGTTTCTTGCTTATTTACTAGTCACTAAATGTGGTGGTGGATATTCCAGTAAGTATAGGAAAAGATAATTAAAGCAATATATCATATCCTGTTAATATCAATCTACACTCCTGGAAATGGAAAAAAGAACACATTGACACCGGTGTGTCAGACCCACCATACTTGCTCCGGACACTGCGAGAGGGCTGTACAAGCAATGATCACACGCACGGCACAGCGGACACACCAGGAACCGCGGTGTTGGCCGTCGAATGGCGCTAGCTGCGCAGCATTTGTGCACCGCCGCCGTCAGTGTCAGCCAGTTTGCCGTCGCATACGGAGCTCCATCGCAGTCTTTAACACTGGTAGCATGCCGCGACAGCGTGGACGTGAACCGTATGTGCAGTTGACGGACTTTGAGCGAGGGCGTATAGTGGGCATGCGGGAGGCCGGGTGGACGTACCGCCGAATTGCTCAACACGTGGGGCGTGAGGTCTCCACAGTACATCGATGTTGTCGCCAGTGGTCGGCGGAAGGTGCACGTGCCCGTCGACCTGGGACCGGACCGCAGCGACGCACGGATGCACGGATGCACGCCAAGACCGTAGGATCCTACGCAGTGCCGTAGGGGACCGCACCGCCACTTCCCAGCAAATTAGGGACACTGTTGCTCCTGGGGTATCGGCGAGGACCATTCGCAACCGTCTCCATGAAGCTGGGCTACGGTCCCGCACACCGTTAGGCCGTCTTCCGCTCACGCCCCAACATCGTGCAGCCCGCCTCCAGTGGTGTCGCGACAGGCGTCAATGGAGGGACGAATGGAGACGTGTCGTCTTCAGCGATGAGAGTCGCTTCTGCCTTGGTGCCAATGATGGTCGTATGCGTGTTTGGCGCCGTGCAGGTGAGCGCCACAATCAGGACTGCATACGACCGAGGCACACAGGGCCAACACCCGGCATCATGGTGTGGGGAGCGATCTCCTACACTGGCCGTACACCACTGGTGATCGTCGAGGGGACACTGAATAGTGCACGGTACATCCAAACCGTCATCGAACCCATCGTTCTACCATTCCTAGACCGGCAAGGGAACTTGCTGTTCCAACAGGACAATGCACGTCCGCATGTATCCCGTGCCACCCAACGTGCTCTAGAAGGTTTAAGTCAACTACCCTGGCCAGCCAGATCTCCGGATCTGTCCCCCATTGAGCATGTTTCGGACTGGATGAAGCGTCGTCTCACGCGGTCTGCACGTCCAGCACGAACGCTGGTCCAACTGAGGCGCCAGGTGGAAATGGCATGGCAAGCCGTTCCACAGGACTACATCCAGCATCTCTACGATCGTCTCCATGGGAGAATAGCAGCCTGCATTGCTGCGAAAGGTGGATATACACTGTACTAGTGCCGACATTGTGCATGCTCTGTTGCCTGTGTCTATGTGCCTGTGGTTCTGTCAGTGTGATCATGTGATGTATCTGACCCCGGAATGCGTCAATAAAGTTTCCCCTTCCTGGGACAATGAATTCACGGTGTTCTTATTTCAATTTCCAGGAGTGTATAATGATAAATGTCAGTGCAATGTAATATATACGTTTCACAGCAGCAGAGTCGTAATCCTAACGTCGAAAATCGTTTAAGATGAGAAATTAATTGTAACCGGATGTATTGAAGTTCAAATACAAATGATTATGAGTATACCCGCCTGATTGGCGCGTACTTTTTGGTGCTTTGTACCACTGTACTTCATTTCACGAGCGTTTTTTTAGCAAATTTCGGACTCATTTTAATACATTCAAACGGAACACGTTTTTTACGTTCTTGGAAATGAGGGGCTACTTCTCATTATAAATGCCCTTTTCGCCTAGTGCTTGCTTCTATGCCTTGCATGGACCTCTCATGTATACCTTTCCTGCTTCCCCCGTATCAAAATTAACCTGTCTATCTCTTCATAAATCTCTTTCCCAGATGTAACACTTATTCCTCTATCATGTTGACCTGTGAGGCCTTCTTATTTATGTGAGTATATTAAACTACAGGTAACACATGTTCAATTACGTTTTGCACAAAACCCAATTCCTCTTCACTTTCGATTACCATTGCTGCATCATCAATTAATTGAGTTGTACTAACTTTCTGTTAATGGTGAACAATAATAGTCCTTTACTTTCTTCGTTCCCTTTTCAAAACACAAAATAAACATCTGTGATGACAATGAACATTCTTGTGCTTCACCTT
The DNA here is from genome assembly GCF_021461385.2 of Schistocerca piceifrons. NCBI lineage: Eukaryota > Metazoa > Arthropoda > Insecta > Orthoptera > Acrididae > Schistocerca > Schistocerca piceifrons. The sequence goes on along the minus strand of NC_060142.1, from coordinate 512,335,170 downwards.
TCCTGGTTTGTTTTCGACTTCTTATGGAAACGTGTTAGTACATACTATTAAAATAGTTTTGATGAAGGAGAGTGAATTAGTTATCCATCTCTCTCTGGTATCGACACCATACTGCCTACAATAGAAAAACATTTTATTTCATCTTATACTGTAAAATACCTTTCCATACTTACGAAAATAATGAACATTTCAATGTTTTCCCTCTGTAACTTGACACTGTGGTAAAATCGTTTCCGGAGTGCCCTCCTCTCTCTCTCTCTCTCTCTCTCTCTCTCTACAAAAATTGAAATTTGTTACACATTCTACATTATTATTTTCATATTCCGCCTCAGATACACTATGTCGTCGATTCGTCAATTGCTGCAAAAACACTTCGTCCATGTACGCGTACACCATTATTACTCTACCTAGCGAACATTGGGGTTACACTCGTCTGGAATGAGACGTTCAACCCTGGGTTCGGTGTGGGGTGGCAGTGGGGTGAGTGGTCTGCTGTAGCCTGTTGTGGGCTTGTGTATCACTGATGGCCACGGCGTGGACGAAGTCTCTCCATCGTTTCTAGGTCCCCATTTCAACACATATATACAAACATTATTTTCACTCTCCCAACTGAGAATCAATTAAGACCTTTCACTGCCTGATGCAATGCTGAAATCATCATTATGCTTCATTTTGTGGTCTCAAATGAAACAAGATCATTAATCTGTCCAAATTTTCTAGGCATTTAGCTACAGAAACCAGACACACTATAGGTGCATAAACGTTGTAAAAAAAATACCTTCACAAAATGAAAATTTCAATAAGTGTAATGTGACGCCCTACGAAAATTATAAATTTAAGGATTACTGTAAGCATAAATTTTTTTTCTTCTTTTTTTTTACCCTGTGTGCTGCACTTGTCCATGGCAGATTTTAAAACTATGCATGCTACAAACATGTTTTGTAGCCATGTACCAGTACTGCGTAAGTCAAATAGTTCGTCTGATACAAAATTATTTTTATATGTATAAACTAACATGGTCTACATTTTATGTTCTTTCACAAACGGGTGTCAAAGAATATTAAATAAATTTACCCGTCACTTAATCCCAATTCACGTCATTCTTTGGTATTTAAGAAAAATATAGGTACAGGTAGGCTTATTTTGGAACAACAAACAATGTTGGCACTGCATTCCACGCTAATTTCTTCTTGGCTGCATTCATGATCTGGCATGTCTCCAAATGGAGAGCACAAATCCTAAAGCACCCCCACAAAAAAAAAATCACAAACTGAAGACCAGGGGAGCTGCGAGGCCACTGAATGACACCAATTCTCGAAATTATGCGTTCCCCAAACAAATGGCGTTCAACAGCCATCGATAATCGTGCTGTGTGTGACGTTGTTCTATCTTGTTGAAACTAGTTTGTGTCAATAATGTGTGTAAATCTCTGTAGTTCTTGCGCAACATAGACTTCAAACATAGTGACGTAACGATTCGATGTGACTTATCGCCTAGTTCTTCTTGTCCTCGAAGTAAGGGCTGATTACAACGAATGATGACATAGCACATCATACAGTAATTTTGTTGTTGTGCAGTGGACGCTGGAGCAGCTCCGTGGGATGTCTTGTGGCCAATATCTTCAGTTTTGTTTGTTGACAAATCCACTGAGGTGGAAATAGGTACGTGTGACATATAAATTTGTTAAAAAACTGCTTTTCGTCGTTTATCTTTTGCAGCATTAACTCAAAGAACTGTCGTCCCTTAACATGATCGTTCATGGACTATTTGCAACTTGTATGGATGGCGCTGCAAATCCTGTAGTAATATTCTTCGAACACATAACTACGAAACTGTAAAAATCCTGAATGACAACGAACTGGCCGACGTGGACTTCTTGTGACAGGGTGTCGAACAGCTTGGATGTTGTCTGGTGTACAGACGGTTCGCACGTGGCCTGGAGGTTCCTTTTTCATTGCCGAACGAGTTTCATCGAAATTACGTATCGGTGTTTTACTTGCATATGCTGGTGGAACACCATCGTGGTGTCCTAATTTAAAATAACGGCGGAATTCTCTACTTGCCCCCTTCACAATTTTACTGCTCTTGCACAACTCCTTGATCGCAAATGCACGTTGCGCACCACCCTAAGCATCCATGATAAGTAAACAGCGAATTGTCGCTGACAGGCTGGCGTACATTATTTGATGCTACCAATCGCCCACGGCTACCAACACAACTTTCAAAATTTCCCGCTTCTTTGAATCACCTCGTAATAGTGAAGGCTCGAGACGCAATCTACCCTAATTTACTAATACGCTGATTTTCGAATAACGACTACTGTAATGAAATACAAGAGTAACTGGACACAGGTACATGGCCGCTAATACTGCTTTTGGATCGTGCGGAAATGGAAGTATTGTCGCTAGCTAAGCAACCAATTACCCGGAAATGGCGGTTACTGCTTCAGGATTCTGAAAATGGAGTAGCCCACTACATAGCGCCATTCATACGAAAACCGTCTTAATAGCCAAGCATGTTGAAGAGGCCTGAACGATGAATTCCTGAGAGAAAGAATACGGGGTTCTACTTTATAAGAGACGCTCTAGGGTCGTGTTTATGAGCAATTTAGTCGAGAGAAATGGCCATAATGACACTTGTTTGAAGTTTCTTCTGGTATACCAGAAATCGTTAGCTAGTGCTTGGAATACTTCCGTAATTAGTTAACCACCTGAGTAGAAGAGGGCGCTAAAGTAACTCACAAAGGCCTCGTACGCTTTTATTGGGAGGGTAAGATATGATCCTAAAGTGACGGCACCAGTAGAATAAATAGTAGTGACGTCATAGAAGGGTACACACGGCCACACATCGTCGTGAGTACAATGTTTAAATAACCTACGAAATGAAGCCGGGTGACGTCATCGACAACCGTCACTATTGCGACGGGGCACACCCTGCCATTTTCAAGGCAAAACTACAACTAGTAAGCGCTGTGCAAGAGAATTTAACATCCCGATTTTCACAGAAACTCCAAGCAGGTAACGCACACACACACAAAAAAAAACACACACACACACACACACACACACACACACACACACACACTGTAACCACCAGCACCAACCGAAGATGACAGACGTCAGACGTTATCGATAGTGAAATTAAAACTTAACAGGTGAGGTAATATAAACTATGCCCCTCTGTTTCTCAAAAAAATGGTTCAAATGGCTCTGAGCTCTATGCGACTTAACTGCTGTGGTCATCAGTCGCCTAGAACGTAGAACTAATTAAACCTAACTAACCTAAGGACATTACACACATCCATGCCCGAGGCAGGATTCTAACCTGCGACCGTAGCGGTCGCTCGGCTCCAGACTGTAGCGCCTAGAACCGCACGGCCACTCCGGCCGGCCCCGCTGTTTTTCTTTTCACAAATGAGATAGCAGGGTTCCATGCAGAATTTAAGCAAAAATCGCCATCACTATTTATAAGGTTACTTGCTAATTTAATGTCAACAGCTTCCTTAATAAAGCTACCCCAATAGCTGGAAGTACTTGAAGGACGTAGAGTTTGGTGCCACCGCGATATAATCAACAGTGGTCGACAGTGCAACGCACGTCTAATCTGTCTTTCACTGTGACCAATCTGACGAAAGGTGACTTCGATATGGCCTAACTCAGCTGACAAATTCACAGGGTTCGAGATGAGAAGGGCCTCCTGTACCAAGATACGAAACACCCCTCCACTTTGAGCCGGATGGTGACAACAGTCAGCCTGCAGGTACGACTCAGTGTGAGTAGGCTTCCTGTAAAGCGACAGTCAAACGTACTACCCAGTTTCCTCCTGAAAGGAGGGGAAGACAGCCAACCTTCCCCACCTCCATCGTGAAACGAGTATTCGGGTGGATTTAATTCAAGTGTTATCAGAAGTCGTTCATTTCTCTCTGCAATGAGGCCAAACACCAAAAGTATCGTCTACATATCTGAAAAAACACACAGGTTTCAAAACCGCCGACTCAAAGGCACTTTCCTCGAAATCTTCTATAAACAAATTGGCAATAATAGGGGACTACTTCTGTGTGCTCCTAGTGCTAGTCACTGAATAAAAAGTAAGCCGAAATCAACACTTGTCGAAACAGGTTCGTTAATTCAGCAACAAACCTAACCTCAATCAACCGTAACGAATCAGTCCGAGGAACACGAGTGAAGAGAGAGACCACTTCAAATCTTACTATAATATCAAACGAATCTATAGACGTAAGAAATCCGCCGATTTCTTAATGCGGTGCTCACACCGACCTACTAGAGGGCTCAGACTGGGTAGCAAGGTGTTTTGCAACGCGATGTGTCGGAGCACGAATGTTACTCACCAGCGGAGAAAGAGGAATGATTTCCTAGTGGAGCTTATGGAGGCTTTGTAACCTAGGGGAGAAAAACACAATAAGAATTGAGGCTCTTGATAGTCTCTGCGATAAGGAAACGTTCTTCAGGAGCCTGATATATCTCTCAACACTTTCTGCGATATACTGAATCAGGCAGTAAACACTTCATCGACGGTTGTCGACGACATCATCTGGCTGCATTCCCGTTACCATTTCAACGTTGTATGCGCTAGGAGAAGATAATGTCTCATGATGAGTACAATGGAAAATATTCGTCAGCCATTCGGCTGATTTTCTAATTCAAAAAACTTTACAACAGCCATATGTTTTGGTCTATTTTATTTTATATCTCAAATGCTACCAGTTTCGGCATTGCCATCTTCAGGCCTCATACGGTATTATCGTGTTAACAATCTTATCGAATGGTGCCATAAAACTGGAATCGTAAATGCGGTCGTTATGCAACAGATTCCTGTGAATTGGTGACACTGACTGAGCCTAGATACAGTCATCTAAACGTGGTCAAAGATCAAGAAATACGTACCAGCCGATGTCCCCCAGGCCGTAATGGACCGCCAGAGACATTCGACTGATTTGTGTTGTCCTTTAGTTGTATGAATTTTGTCGTCTATAAGAATTTACCTGACCTAGAGTTCCCAAAAACTGGGCTTACATTTGCAACCCTTGTCTCAACGAGTAACGACATGGAGCACGCCGTTCGTGCCGGATCAGACCGAGCATTCTGCGACAGAGACTAACGAAAACGAATCCCATTTCGTTATTCTTGACACGTTTCTTCGATCCGGTATATTCGGTACGACCATTAGCGAGCATGCTACCAAACAGAGGCAGCAATATAAGTTAATGTGTGCATTTTGTGTGTCAACAAAGTGTTCGAAACTTGTAAATCATTTTTTTCTGCTTCCTGCGAACAGCAACATTATTGATACATCAAGCATAATGTAATTTCATTAAATTCTAAGCCTAGGAACATGGTAAGAGTTCAGTTAACCACACTCAGTGGGACTGTCGCATCTCAGTATCAGTATTTTGGAAAATACATTTATTGGAGCTAATTTTGAACAACGAAGCACTTTCTTCGAGAAACAGTAAACAGTCAATCAGTTGCAAATTGGACGGTTTATTAACATCCCTTACCATGGTTTTAACGTTTATAAAAAGGTCTTCAGAAGGAAATATAGACGACTGGATTACATGTTGTGGCTTAGGTAGGTTGAAATGTTGCGGAAAAAGGTCAGTAATATACATAATTTCACCTCCATAATAAAACATGCACAGTATGGGTGTTGTCATGTGATACTTCCACGCCAATGTACAACAAGTGCAACTGATTGGCTGCTTACTATTTCTATAACAACATGTCATTCGGCGGTTGCTGCTCTAGCCATGTACGAAATTTGAAAAATTTCAAGATTTTTTTTTTAATCAACAGCGTTGAAATTCTGTTAAAAAGACTGCATTTGTTTCTCTTTTGTGAAGTGTTTAGTAATGTTTTCAATAAATGATATTTTCTTCGAGTTATTGTTGTCTGGGATATGATTTACAAATCACTCATTTCATGTGCAAGAATTTGTTGTTTAAACGACCACGTGTTTAAAAGAACTCGAAAATGTTTCATTAGCACACAGTTTCAAATTCAAATTAGATTTTCACTATATGAACAGCATTCAGCGTGAAATAAACATTTTCAGACTAGTATTTATTAGAACAAACCTTTAACACCTTTGAAATAAAATATCAAATTGTACAGGGTTCAGAAAATAAGGAACGATCGCTCACCAAATGGAAACCACTGTGAAAATCAAAACCGTTTTGTTTGCACATTTAGCTACACCTTCCAGGTACTTCTCTACATAGTCGCCGCTCCGACTTAGACACTTGTCGGAGCGTTATACCAAATTTCCGACACCATCGTCATAGAAGGCAGAGCTGCCTGTGCTTTCCGATAATTCTCTGCGCTGGTCTATAGTGTTGTCTTCGTATCCAGCGTTTCATGTAAACGGAGATGATACTCAGGACGAGCCAATGAGGGCTGTGTTGTGGGTGATCGAACACTTCCCATCGAAAAGGCTGCAGGAGTGTCTTCACTACCCCTGCAGAGTGCGGCTGAGAATTGCCATGAAGAAGGAAGTGCGTGGCAGTTGTGTTAAGTGGGCTGCATTCATTAAGGCGAAGCCTCTCAGAGGGCCCTCCTACTTAACGGGAGACATTGTTGTTCTAGACACCTTTACTCGCTCACAGTGCGCTCAAAACCGTAAAGAGCGCCTTGATGCGATCGACGGGCGTACTAGAGACACTGTCCAAAATGTCTGTGAAAAGCCTTGTCGGATTTTCACAGTGGTTCCTCGTAATTAAACCTTCACTACTTGAGAGAGTTCTTGACGAAAAACGAGAGATCGTAGGACAATGAAACTTTATGGAAAAACTTGAAAGGTCAAGTGGAAGAGAAATAACATAAATCACTGAAATAAAGGCATTTTAAATTCCACATGAGGGGCTAACATTTTTTAATTGCAAAGTGAAGTGATTTTTTTTTACGTTGTCGATAATATTGTGTGCATTTTCTGACAAAAAATAATTTTCATTACAGAGACTAAGAAGGTGGCGTGTGTGTGTGTGTGTGTGTGTGTGTGTGTGTGTGTGTGTGTGTGTGTCAAATATTTAGGTTCATTTTACTTTTCACTTAGTAGGTTTCCCTTTAATTAATTATTTATTTAATTATTATCAATTATTATTATTATAGAAGTATGTGCATGTAATGTGTTTTGATTTGCATATGACAAATGCCTGATTATGGTATAGTGTTTTTTTTGCTTCAGTTCTGCGGAAGTCGATTGTTTCTGCTCCTTTTATTACAGATTAAAAATGGTTCAAATGGCTCTGAGCACTATGGGACTTAACATCTGAGGTCATCAGTCCCCTAGAACTTAGAACTACTTAAACCTAACTAACCTAAGGACATCACACACATCCATGCCCGAGGCAGGATTCGAACCTGCGACCATAGCAGTCGCGGGTTCCAGACTGTAGCGACTAGAACCGCTCGGCCACTTCGGCCGGCTATTAGAGATATGCTGATGATGCCCATTGAAAGCGTGTTCACCCTGTGCTGCAGGAGCGAGCAGAATTTAACTTACGCATGTAACTTATGCATCGTGAGTAATATGTGTATGATGTACTGTCTGTAGTGGGCTGATTGGGCTTATGTTCGTGGCGTTTGTTGCTGCTGGATGTTATGTTGTGACACGCGTAATATGTTCGTATCAGACAGGCGTAAATTCCGGACTGACTTGTTTCCTTACCCCTTCACTTGGTCACACTTAACGTTACAGAAGCGAAATAAAGTAATACACGGTGAAATGCAATTTAGAATTGATTAAGATTTAAAGCCTGTCGTATACCGTTTGCATCACGTGATGTGCCCATTAATGCCTTATCAGGGATATGCATATAATTAATGTTAATATTGCCTTGTTGCTAACAGCGTCCCACTGTTATGATGTGCCGTGCATGTAGGAGTCCGGGTCTGCACCGCAAATTCATCTTGTTGTTAAGTTGTACACGGAACGTCATAGCAATGTATTCAGCAGGAACTGCTATATTTGAAATGTAAGTTTAACATTTTACGTTTCAAATACATCCACACCAGGTGGATAGATTGCCTTCCGCGTATTTCAAGTTCAGTACTCTGTCAATTTGTTTTAAATATATAAGGGACAGTCAAATGAAAACGAGGCACATGGGAAGAAAGTAAGTTAGCTGTTATTGTTTCAAAAGTAATCCCGGTATCTTTTAATACGTTTATGCCACTGTGCGACAAGACGGCCTGTGTCAAATGAAAAAAATGTTTTCTGTTGACAACGCAACCATGATTGAACCCAGGCACGTATCTCTTCGTTCGAAGCAAGTCGACTGCCACGAATTTCTTTCTTCAGGGGACCGAAAATATGGAAATCGTTTTGGAAAAGATTGAAACTGTATAGATTATGTGTAGAGGGCAAGAGGTTTCCAGTTAAACTTCTGCAAAATACTCAAAACAATCTTGGTACCATGTAGGCGGGCCGACATGTTGCCTAAGTTGTTTCGAATACGCTGCAGAAGTTTAGCTGGGAAGTCTTTAGGCATCCTCCATACAGTCCTGATCTTTCTCCGAGCGATTTCCATGGTTTTAGTGCCCTGGAGAAAAACACTTGTAGCAGTCGATTTGTTTCGGACGAAGAGGTGCACCTCTAGGTTCAACCATGGTTGTGTAGGCAACAGAAAACATTTTTCCATGAAGCCATTGGCCGTCTTGCCGCACAGTGGGACAAATATATTACTGGCTACCGGGATTACTTTTGAAATAATAAACATATTACTTACATTTTTTCCATCTTTCTCGTTTTCATTAGATTGTCCCTTATAAGTTGATGCCCTACCCCATCCAAGTGGCTCACATGTTCTTATTACTTTTCTTCTGTTGTTACATATAAACACCGTATGATATATGCCACAATATGTCTTTAGCCACTGCCCTATGCCTTTTTGTATTGAATTTGACTACCATTGAAGTTTCGCCAAATGCTAACAAAGCGCGAAAGACGTTATTTACGAGATGCGACAATAAAGTAATGAGACTGATTTGCTTTGCAAGATGTGGCAACCCTGCAGGCTTGTGTAGGCACAATATCTTTGACCTTGGTCTATAAGCTGCTTCTAGTCCAAGCAGCGCATCGATGCAACTGCTCAGTTGTGAGTTGTGCTGTAATAAGTTAACACGTGTTTGTGTCTCTCGTCACGGAAATGGAACCGCATAATATTGCTCAACGGTATGCCATTTCTCTTTGCGTTAAATTGAGTGAAAACGCGATAATAACTTACTGTAAGCTATGGAAGGCTTTTGGAGAGATGGTTATGTCAAGAGCTCAAGTTTTCGTTCGCATAAAATGTTTAGTGAAGGCAGGACGAATGTTGAAGACCCCATTGGACGACCACCAACCTCACGTACGGATGTCAACTTGGCCAGGGTGCGTGGACTCGTATGGTCTGATCGAAGATTATCCATGAAAATTATTGCAGAAGAACTGAACGTCAATCGAGAAACGGTTCGTCTAATAATAAGTGAAGACCTTGGTATGAGAAAGATTTGTGCAAAAATGGTCCCCAAAAATCTCACACCACAACAGCAAGAAACACGGAAAAATGTGGCAGCCGATCTGTTAGAGCGAACGGAAATCAAACCAGAATTGTTGAGCCGTGTTATGACTGGTGATGAAAATTGTTTTTTTTTTTTTTTCAGTTCGATCCAGAGACAAAACGCCAAAGTTGGCAATGGTGCTCAAAGGGATCACCCAGACCAAAAAAAGCTCGCATGTCGAAATCAAAAGTGAAATGCATGCTTGTGTGCTTCTTTGATTCCAAGGGAATATTTCATAAAGAGTGGGTACCTCCGAGACAAACTGTTAACCAATAACACTACAAAGAAATTTTAGAAAGACTTCGTAAAAGAGTTTTTCGTGTCCGTGACAACATTGCTGATAATTGGATTCTGCATCACGATAATGCGCCATCCCATACTGCTCGGTCAGTACAGCAATTTATAACCTCAAAACAAATTTCAGTACTATCACAGCCACCTTATTCGCCAGATATCCGTCATGCGACTTTTTTCTATTTCCAAGAGTCAAAACGGCGGTCAAGGGACACCATTTTCAAACAACACAAGATGTCCAAAAACCTGTGACGAGGGTCTTTGAGGATATTGCAGAAGATGAGTTCCAGAAATGTTACCATCAATGGCAGAAGCGCTGGAAGAAGTGTGTGCAATGAGAAGGAAACTACTTCGAAGGGGACAACACTAAACTTGACTAAAACGGCAAGCAACATTTTTTATTCACATCAGTCTCATTACTTTATTGTCGCACCTCGTATATGCACGGACTACGACAATGAGAGAGTAGGCGCTCTCTGGATTGCGGTGGCATTATTCCCTGAACTTCTCATCTATCTCAACGGACGAGCTCTCTCTTGTTCTAGTCTTCTACGACGTGTACTTTTATGTAATAAAGAGTGTTATTGTAACGTCATTAAAGAAACTCATTTAAATATTAATGTTGCGTCCGTATGTGTACAAGAATTAAATTTCGGTTGATATGCAATGATAGAGAAATGTGTAATGATTTTTGTAGAATACTTTTATTTTTTCAAAGTACGTTAGTGATCAAACTTTTAATACTTTTCTTTTATTGATGTCATTACGTATTATTATAGGCAGTTGATGAACCTTAGGGATAGCTATAGGATGGGTATATAGTACGAAACTAAGTCATTGACCTGCTTGGAGAATTTATTGTTTCATTAAATTTCAGTTTCTATATGTTACGACAGCTACCATCCACCCTCCACTTACAGGTCTGTACTAGCACTTCTTGCTGCCCATAAACGTGAGAACGATTCATGGAACAAATTTCCTAGTTTATCTTAGCAATGTTATGGATATTAGTCATTTCAGATACTTCGCCGAAACGATGCTGAAGTTAGGTAAAATCTATGCTAATTAGAAATTTGAAACGTTGCACTCTTATGTAAAGATATACTCCTCGTAATTCCTTTTGTGCAAATACTTTACATTGGAATATCAGAGCACTTTAAAAAAAATTACCTGTCGTAGTGGCGCGGTGATTAACATACTGGACGCGCAGTCGGGAAGACGACGGTTCAAACCCTCGACCGCCGACTCTGATTTGGATTTTCCTTGATTTTCCTAAATCTTTCTAGGCAAATGCTGGGATGGCTCCTTTGAAATGGCACGGCCTATTTTCTTCCCAATATTTGAAACAATCCGAGCTTGTGCACAGCCTCAAATGTTTCCGATGCCGACGAGACGTTAAATACTAAACTTCCTTCTTATTTTAGTTTTAAATAAAATTAGAGAAGTAATCTACACTACACACATTTTCACTGTATATCAGTGCCCTGTTACAGTTAGCGTCTCGTTGATACATTACACTTGGAGTGTATAGGTCCTTATCCAATATGCTTTAGCTGGATAAAGTGAGTGGAGCACTACACGTAGCCATATGTAAGACATATATAGTATCAGAAATATTATTACTACGTATACGACACGGTTTTATCACGTGACTCACTTTAAGTAACTTTACTATACACGGTTAAACATTTACATCCTACCCAATGTAGGTGAAGCGTTATGTGCAACATTTTCGAATGTATGACAAGAGGAACACAGACCTCTTCATAACGTTATTTTATCCCAGCAGTTTTTTAGACTCATTGAAATAAAACCATGTACATCTTATTAACATTTATTTACTGCTCTTTCCGATTAATACACCTGTAGAGTAGGCTGTTTGGTTTCAAGCAGCTGTTACATATTTGTATACTGTATAACACAGTGGAGCACTATCCCTAGCTGTCGTCTCTTACAGCTCTAATACTAGCACACTCACAGGCATATACATAATATAAATAGGTTAAACATTATTAACTTGACGAATGTGTGATACTGATGTTTGCTGTATCTATCCAGGGGCCTGAAGATGGTGTACCGTATGCTGAAACCGTCTGCAGTAAAATAAAATTAATAAAGACTGCTGACGGCGTTAGTGTTGCTACACATAAGTAAAACAGCTGCTGTCCCATTATCCATTACAAGAGGCACGTACAGTCATTTCAAAAGCTTCTGATTTCTTATCTGACCAGTTTATCATCCAATTTTCACTTACAAACAAGACTACACTTAGGAGATACCTCCGTAAAAGACTTCGCAACACTTAAATTTATATTACATGTAAAATATCCCTTTCTCAGTAACGCCATTCGCGCTGAGGCAGCATTATAGTCTCTCTGCTTTCATCATCGTTAAGTATTCTATTGCCTAAATCCCAAAAGTATTCTACTAATTTCAGAAATATACTAAGCAGACTAATTCCTTTAACATCACCTGACAGTTTACATTAGGTATTTAGCGAGAAAAATTTAATAGAGGATGAGTGATGTTTGTAAGATACTTGACAGTGGCGGTGAATTTATGTTACTGCTCAGTACGATCGATGTTTCTGTCACGTATTTGCTTACATCTGTTTTACGCGTTTTGTAATTGAATTTCTGTAGCATCTACTCTTTGCGTTATAGGGGTTGTCAGTTAAAGCGAACCTAAAACTGTTGATAGGGAAGTAGTTACGAGCCTTCATGAAGTAGTGCTTATTTTTTATTCAAATTTTATGTCCCGTCGGCACTGATGCCTCTAGAGCGGAAACGCGTATCCTGTAGAAAAATTGCGGGATACGGATGTGGATTTATGAAGGAAATCATACAGTAATTCGCATGAACTTATAAGAATATCGTTCACATTAACCAGGACGGTGTAACTTTTCTGCAGTCATGGTTCTTTTTGAACTGCGGCACGGCTGGTGCAGACCTTAGGAATTTGTTGATCAACCGTGAGTATTCAGTCATCTCTGGCACCGGAGTATGGAAGGGAGACACGAAAAGATATGAAGGTGCATATAAGAGTCGACAGGGGAGAAGCTAAATGATGTCAGAGTAATTTACACAGAATTTATCTTACATTCATTGTTTCAAATAACTGGATGAATTATCGCATGTAGTGGACTTACATCTATGAAACACTGATTTCAACAGCGTCCGCATAAGAAGATGATGATGATGATTGGTTTATGGGGCGCTCGACTGCGCGGTTATCAGCGCCTGTACAAGTTCCCAAACACTGCTCAGTCCAAACTCGCCACATTCATGAATGATGATGAAATGATGAGAACAACACAAACCCCAGTCATCTCGAGGCAGGAGAAAATCCCTGACCCCGCCGGGAATCGAACCCGGGACCCCGTGTTCGGGTTCACATAAGAGCTGGAAATCACAGCGACTTGTTATTCGCTAATAAATTCCAAAAATCTTGCGAAATTTGACTTGAGAAGGTATTGTTAAACACTTCCTCAGTCACTGACAGTGCGTATTCGCAATAAAGACTAACCATGGTCAGCTCTGCTACTAATTAATAAATTTTAGTGGTATGCTCCTGTGAGAATTTGCAGTTTAGTAGTACGAAGTGTTCACATCACACTGTGGCAGTCACAATGATCACCCAGCATTGCCTTGTGCAGCCGGCCGCGGTGGTCTAGCGGTTCTAGGCGCTCAGTTCGGAACCGCGCAACTGCTACGGTCGCAGGTTCGAATCCTGCCTCGGGCATGGATGTGTGTGATGTCCTTAGATTAGTTAGGTTTAAGTAGTTCTAAGTTCTAGGGGACTGATGACCACAGATGTTAAGTCCCATAGTGCTCAGAGCCATTTGAACCATTTTTTTTTTTTTGCCTTGTGCAATGGTGGTTGGCTCTTCACGTTTTCCGTTGTTGGTGAATCCATAGGTCGATTCCTGAAAATATATTAAACTGTGATGACAGTTTACAAGCATAGAGCTTACAAGCTGCTCTGGGAAATCGATGGAAACAAGGAAAGGCGCGCTGATATTTAAAGCTCTCTACATACGAATACGAGCTAATTGTCTTCATCACTCTGATACATCAATCGCAACTTGAAGCAGCACGTCAGCGCTACAGGTGGTCACTGATGTCAGTTTGGATTTGTAATGCAATATTTCGCTCCTAGCTATGCCGATTATTCAGGGCACAGTGGTTGAGGGCTAGAGAAGGACTAGGAAATAAACACGTCAGATATTCTGTCCAACACACAGTTTCAAGCCTTCGGAAATATTCGTCGTAACTGCTACTCCTAACGAAGTTATGTATTCCAACAGGCTGTCGATGGCTGTGATTAGCTCATTCATTCTCCGAGTTTTCTCTCTTTGAGGTGCTAACCAATTATCGGACTAACATTTTCCCTTAACCTGGGGACCTACACCGACAAACAGCACTTCCCGATGCACTTATTATCTGGTGATACGAACTGACCTGCACTCCGCAATTTTTGACAGTTTCACGAAGTAGCTGCGTGCTTGACTCAAAAATACACACAGCCGGAAAAGAATACAATATCCTCAAGCACTGTGTTAGTAGCACAAGTGTGTAATATGCGCATACTGAGGGGTTGTAGTGTTAGTGTTTCATTTGTCACGATCATCGGCGATCACCGCAGGCGCTCAGGAAGCATACCTGTGCACCCTCTGTTTTAAGCCTGCAGGCGATAACTGCGTTATGATTAGGTCTGTATTCCTCTCGTGGCATACATTCGCAACAAATGAAATGGTGTCGAGCATAATGCTTCACCTGCATTGGATGTGTTGTAAACTTTTCAAGGTGTGTAGTAAAGTTACTTAAAGTAAGTCACGTGGTAGCATTCTATCCCTAAAGGGTAGGAATAATATTTCTGATACTACATATCTTACACGCCATTGCTTGTAGTGCTCCACTGACTTTGCCCACCTAAAGTATGTTTGATAAGGACTTCAAAACACGCAGAGTGTAATATAACAGCGGGACACTAACAGTAACAAGGCACTGATATACAGTGGAAGTGTGTGTAGCGTAGAGCAGGGCTTCCCAACCTTTTCAGCTGGCGGACCCTCTCATCAGTCAAAAATCCATGGTGGACCCCTAGTTAGTCAAGAGCACAGTAACTTTAAATTTCAGAGCGAAACCCATGTGAAATGAAAGCTTCTTAATGCAAGTGCCATGTTCCCAATGACCCCCCCTCCCCCCCCTCACCGAAGTATCAATAGTCTTTGGTTTAGAGATGAATGAAAACAATTTGAAATTAACGATCCAATTTGAATTCCCACTGTATCCAGTCACTTACTAGTGGATTTACTCCCTTCGTTCGACACACTATAGCCTTATTAAAATTACTTCGTAATTGACATTTCACACGTTGGATCTGCCTTCCTCCAAGAGCAATCAACGTCACATCCAAACTGTTCACTGTTGGCAAGCTGCCACTTGTGGTCTGTTCTCTTCCACTGTTTGGCTACTGTTGTGTAAGGAGCATGCATATTTCGTAACAGTCGTGTGTGTGTGTGTGTGTGTGTGTGTGTGTGTGTGTGTGTGTGTGTGTGTGGTTTTTCGTGAAATCCGAAGAAAAATGTTCAAATGTATGTAAAGTCTATGGGACTTAAATGCTGAGGTGATCAGTCCCTAGTCGTACACACTATTAACCTAAGTTTAACTTCCGCTAAGGACAACACACACACACAAACACACACACACACACACACACACACACACACACACACACACACACACGCCCGAGGAAGGACTCGAACCTCCGACGGGAGCGGCCGTGCTATCTACGACGACATGGCGCCCTAGACTGTGCGGCCATTCCGCAGCTGTGAAGAAAAGAGGCAGACCCATGATTGGGGATACAAACACATCACGAAAGCCAAGAGGCCAATGAATTGCCTTTAAAGGCCTATTGTGACGTCTGTCGTGCAATGTGCGGGAATACATTCACCCAGTATACATGCGTTTTGTAGTGTAACGACGTATAGATTTGTTTAAATGATTTTCATTTTTGACATATGACCATGTGCAGACTTCGTCACCTACGTCAGTTACAACACACTTCAAAATTATTTAAACTCTTTTTAAATTGTCTCAGAATGGTTCTTGAACGAAACTGTAAAACATCATTTGAGTCGTATGCACAGAATTACGTCACTCGGGCCAATTGGTTTGCGTAAAACTTTTTCAATTTTAGATGTTTGTTTCTCCGCAGAAATTATATTGATACACGTTATCTGATTTAATCGATATTAGAACCACATTGAATAAACTTTTTGAGATTCAAAGTCGCGATGAACGCTGTCAAAATTCAATAATCTTGTCAAATATATTATTAATTCATTCACATAATTCTTCATAAATAAATCCTCGGAACACGTATTTCAACTTTAGTAGCATCCACTAGTTTATAATCTTCCTACATACAGACGTGAACCTGAGCCTTGACGAGACAAAACTAACATTTTCAATAAGATTAAACTTCCTATGATATCATTGCTGTACAAAACATTATAAATTCTCATTTATTTGATTTTTAGAAGCACGACGCAACAACTCGGTTTCAGGATCTTCTGTTGCTCTTTGGCTGTCGGCCCGCGACGTATAGTGGCCAGCAATTTTCTCTCTGGTCCCGGCATCGAAGATGCTGTCTCCGTTCGTTGCGCCGCCCTCTCCGTACATGAAACATAAAAAAAATACAAATACTTTAGACAATTCACAACCATTACAAATATTACAAAAATACATAAACAAAACTAAATTAAACTTATATTCACCTGCAAACTGGGCTGACACTGGTGAATGTGTGACACTTCAATTTCGCGTCCCACTACAGTTTCCAAAACCGGATTTCGTAAGCCGATGTCCCAGTTCTGCTTTTGGTTGGTCAGGTAAACACTTCAAAATCGATTCTGGAAATCTGCTTTTATAAAGCCGTTTTCCAGTTCCACAATCGATTTGCGTGCCCATGTAAACAGTTCGAAAAGTCTAGTTATTTTTACGTCTTTGCGTATCTACTGAACGGCAGCTGTCAGTCCATAGCCGGCAGCTAGCAGGCGAGGTTGCAACAGTGCACTGTCAGTTGGTAGCTGGCAACTGGCAGGCGGCGTGGCAACAGTTTAACCACAACTGATAACTTCAACTACTACTAGGACACTATATCAAGGCAGTCAGCGTCGACTGTACTCAAATTAGGAAAACAAACAAACAGTCTCTCTTATTTCTGTATAAGAAGACAAAGCATTTCACATAACGTAAGACTTTTTTTCTCAAAGGAAACAATTCTGGTTGAGGAGGTTTACCTTTCACAAGGTGGCACGTGGAAAGTCCTCATTTGTTTACGCTCGCAGCCAGTTGCCACAATATAGAGCAAGTAATTGTAATCGAAGTATGTTGTTGTTGTTGTGGTCTTCAGTCCTGAGACAGGTTTGATGCAGCTCTCCATGCTACTCTCTCCTGTGCAAACTACTTCATCTCCCAGTACCTACTGCAACCTACATCCTTCTGAATCTGCTTAGTGTATTCATCTCTTCGCCTCCCTCTACGATTTTTACCCTCCACGCTGACCTCCAATACTAAACTGGTGATCCCTTGATGCCTCAGAACATGTCCTACCAACCGATCCCTTCTTCTGGTCAAGTTGTGCCACAAACCTCTCTTCTCCCCAATCCTATTCAATACTTCCTCATTAGTTCTACATCTACATCTACATTGATACTCCGCAAGCCACCCAACGGTGTGTGGCGTCTAATCTTGAGCATTCTTCTGTAGCACCACATTTCGAGAGCTTCTATTCTCTTCTTGTCCAAACTATTTATCGTCCATGTTTCACTTCCATACATGGCTACACTCCGTACAAATACTTTCAGAAATGACTTCCTGACACTTAAATCTATACTCGATCTTAAATTTCTCTTCTTGAGAAACGCTTTCCCTGCCATTGCCAGTCTATATTTTATATCCTCCCTACTTCGACCATCATCAGTTATTTTGCTCCCCAAATAGCAAAACTCCTTTACTACTTTAAGTGTCTCATTTCCTAATCTAATTCCCTCAGCATCACCTGACTTAATTTGACTACATTCCATTATCCTCGTTTTGCTATCCTCCTTTCAAGACCCTATCCATTCCGTTCAACAGCTCTTCCAAGTCCTTTGCTGTCTCTGACAGAATTACAATGACATCGGTGAACCTCAAAGTTTTTATTTCTTCTCCATGGATTTTAATTCCTACTCTGAATTTTTCTTTTGTTTCCTTCACTGCTTGCTCAATATACAGATTGAATAACATCGGGAAGAGGCTACAACCCTGTCTCACTCCCTTCCCAACCACTGCTTCCCTTTCATGTCCCTCAACTCTTATAACTGCCATCTGGTTTCTGTACAAATTGTAAATAGCCTTTCGCTCCCTGTATTTTACCCCTGCCACCTTCAGAATTTGAAAGAGAGTATTCCAGTAAACATTGTCAAAAGCTTTCTCTAAGTCTACAAATGCTAGGAACGTAGGTTTGCCCTTCCTTAATCTAGCTTCTAGGATAAGTCGTAGGGTCAGTATTGCCTCACGTGTTCCAACATTTCTACGGAATCCAAACTGATCTTCCCCAAGGTCAGCTTCTACTAGATTTTCCATTTGTCTGTAATGAATTCGCGTTAGTATTTTGCAACTGCTTATTAAACTGATAGTTCGGTAGTTTTCACATCTGTCAACACCTGCTTTCTTTGGGATTGGAATTATTACATTCTTCTTGAAGTCTGAGGGTATTTCGCCTGTTTCATACATTTTGCTCACCAGATGGTAGAGTTTTGTCAGGACTGGCTCTCCCAAGGCCGTCAGTAATTCCAATGGAATGTTGTCTACTCGGGGGGCCTTGTTTCGACTCTGTCAAACTCTTCACCCAGTATCGTATCTTCCATTTCATCTTCATCTACATCCTCTTCCATTTCCATAATATTGTCCTCAAGTACATCGCTCTTGTATAGACCCTCTATATACTCCTTCCACCTTTCTGCTTTCCCTTCTTTGCTTAGAACTGGGTTTCCATCTGAGCTCTTGATATCCATACAAGTGGTTCTCTTTTCTGTCTCTTTAATTTTCCTTTAGGCATTATCTATAGTATCCCTAGTGATACATGCCTCTACATCCTTACATTTGTCCTCTAGCCATCCCTGCTTAGCCATTTTGCACTTCCTGTCGATCTCATTTTTGAGACGTTTGTATTCCTTTTTGCCTGCTTCATTTACTGCATTTTTATATTTTCTCCTTTCATCAATTCAATTCAATATTTCTTCTGTTACCCAAGGATTTCTACTAGCCCTCGCCTTTTTACCTACTTGATCCTCTGCTGCCTTCACTACTTCATCCCTCAAAGCTACCCATTCTTCTTCTACTGTATTTCTTTCCCCAACTCCTGTCAATTGTTCCCTTATGCTCTCCCTGAAACTCTGTACAACCTCTGGATCTTTCAGTTTAACCAGGTCCCATCTCCTTAAAATCCCACCTTTTTTGCAAATTCTACAGTTTTAACCTACAGGTCATAACCAATAGATTGTGGTCAGAGTCAACATCTGCCCCTGGAAATGTCTTACCATTTAAAACCTGGTTCCTAAATCTCTGTCTTACCATTATATAATCTATCTGAAACCTATCAGTATCTCCAGGCTTCTTCCATGTATACAGCCTTCTTTTATGATTCTTGAACCAAGTGTTACCTATGATTAAGTTGTGCTCTGTGCAAAATTCTACCAGGCGGCTTCCTCTTTCATTTCTTAGCCCCAAACCATATTCACCTTCTACGTTTCCTTCTCTCCCTTTTCCTACTACCGAATTCCAGTCGCCCATGACTATTAAATTTTCGTCACCCTTCACTATCTGAATAATTTCTTTTATTTCATCATACATTTCTGCAATTTCTTCGTAATCTGCAGAGCTAGTTGGCATATAAATTTGTACTACTGTAGTAGGTGTGGGCTTCGTATCTATCTTGACCACAATAATGCGTTCACTATGCTGTTTTAGATAGGCCATATTTTTAACTGAGTGGACGGAATATATCATAAAGAAAAGAAATTAGCTTTAGAGATCATTTTAATTTTCATAACAAAAATATCAATGCCAACAGAATTCAATTAATAATTATTTTGTAAATGACAGATGACAGAAAATTCTTACAGAGTTATAGTTCAGGTACGTTCACTAAGCATCTACGAAGAAAAATGCTTTCTTCTTTACTATAGATGAGTCTGTAGGAATAATAATGGAATCCTAATGTGATGGTTGAGGGTGCTTCTCCTGACACAACTTTGAAAAGTTGGGTTCAATTCTTGACAACTGGAGACGGATGTCTGGTTCCACATCTAGACAGCTTCGGTACTTAGTTTTGTGGGCAGCATAGATCGAGAATCCAAATTCACACATGTATGTTGTGGCAAACGGAAGAAGTACATATTTTGTCTTTTCAACAAGGGAGTAGTATTTCTTGCTATACAAACAGATCCAAAAGTGTGAGTAACCGTCAATGTCAAAACTTGATTTCAAGGTAGGGTCTGTGGCAATTTCTATCAACAACTTACATTCATTTGATGATAGAATGTTCGACTTTTTGGATACAGTGAATGGGTTGACCACCCATTCGTATTTCTGCAGCTTCTCATCTTCCGCTGTTTGGAAATAATGCTCCAACAACGACATCAAGCTTCGGAGATATTCCAGGATATGATGAAACAAATTCTTCCTAAGTGCCAATGTTTTGTTTTTCAAAAACTCCTTGAGAAGAGGAAAACACTCGACCTCCCCCTCCTCGACACTCTCTGCCCAAAAACTGATTTTCGTCATGAATACTCGAACTTTGTCGATAGCAATCACCTTTGTTTCACTTTGCACTTTGAGTGAAATATCCATTTCGTTCATTTTGGAGAAAATATCTGACAAACAGGCAAGTATACACTGCCAATTTTCATCATTAATAAGGTCTGCTAATTTGGTGTTATGCTCCAAAAGGAAAGCAAAGACTTCGAATCTTAATTCGTACAACCGAGAGAGTGCATTCCCACGTGAGAGCCACCTTACTTCTGTGTGGAGAATCAGGGAACGACGAAGGCTTCCCATATCTTCACACAGTATTGTGAAAAGTCTGCTTCAACGGCCTTGATTTCATGTAGTTAATGATTTGAATGGATTCGTCTAAAACTTTCTTGAACGGAACAGGCATTTGCTTCGTAGCTAAAGCGTATCTGTGGAGAGCACAATGACTACTGCTGCAATTCTTTGCGTTTTCTTTTATTTTCGTTATTGCTCCGACTGTAGGACCCGTCATAGCTTTTGCACCATCTGTGCACACATCTATGCAATTAGACAATGAAACTTCGTTAGTCCTT
The DNA here is from genome assembly GCF_021461385.2 of Schistocerca piceifrons. Lineage (NCBI taxonomy): Eukaryota > Metazoa > Arthropoda > Insecta > Orthoptera > Acrididae > Schistocerca > Schistocerca piceifrons. The sequence continues at coordinate 512,313,939 of NC_060142.1, read as the reverse complement.
AAAAAATTATCCAATAGACTGAGTATTTCAGCACCTGTTGTGTTAGCAGATAGTGGTCTGCACAATAAGAGGTCCTCCTCAAAAAATCCAGAATATTCATAACGGACAAAAGCCAATAAAATCGCTAATCCTGCAACATCAGTGGATTAATCTATCTGCAGAGAAAATGAATTGTGTTGGATGCGACAAACAAGAGTGTATTGTTTGATAATGTGTATTGTTTGATAATGGCACCAAAGATACAAGTCGTCTAGCATGCAAGAAACAATATCATTAACACATGGCTTTATGAGATTTTCTGCGATGGTATGAGCTTTACCTGATTTTTCCACTCGATAACTAACCAAGAAAGAAGCTTTAAATGAATTTTCATTAATTGTTTTTGCATGAGTTTTCAAGCAATGCTGAGAAGCAGTTAGTTCAGACTCTTCCTTTTGAGAAAATTGATGTCTTTAGCCTGGAAATCCGGGTGAGTGCCTTCAAAATGACGGCGCAATTTAAATGGAACCATTGAACTGTTCGGAAGGACTCGCGCACAAATTACACACTGAGCTTTACCCTCCTTTGTCTCCATAAAGCCCATTTCTAAATAGCTTTCGTTGTACTTACGCTTCTTGGTTATTCCACTTCCGCAGGATATTGCAACCAATGGAGTACTTGCAGCGTTTTGACATAATAAATCCGGCTGTGGAGCTTCTTGTGATTGTTCTTCCTTTAGTTGTCCTCCCTCCTCTTTCATTTCAACCGCAAACTTCACTTGTTGTGAAGGCGATTGAGAAACTGCAGCCTTCTTCAATGATCCTGACTTCAGCCACCGATCCATGTTAGAAGTAATAAACTGATCAAAAATCGACTTATGAAATAGGTAGTGCACTGACAAAGCAAGTTTAACATTTAATGATGCCTGGAGCCGCATACGTGCCAGCGGGCGCTGTGATGGTCGACAAAGGTCGCTCCGCGCGCTTCAGCGCATCTAGCGCCGTGAGCCAGCGCACAAACGATCTCCGTATTATTGCGAAACAGTCGATCAGAGAAGCCGCATTCTCCGGCACTAAACTGTGTATGCGTTCTCACTTACGAACCGCAAAGGCTGCTTGGGAATACGGCCTGAAGTAAAAGTCCAAAAAAAAATAGTGATGAATTTGATTTTCACATTTCTATTCAATAATTTTTCTCATTGTTTTACACGATTTGGTGAAAGGTGGCCCCTACAAAGCGTCGGCGGTCCCCTAAGGGGTCCGCGGACCACACGTTGGGAAGCCCTGGCGTAGAGTACCTCTAATTTTATTTAAAACGAAGGAAGATTACGGTTTAATGTGCCGACGGTGCACAAGCTCGGATTATTTCAAATATTGGGAAGGAAATCGGCCGTGCCGTTTAAAAAGGAACCACCCCGACGCATGCCTGGAGCGATTTAGGGGAATCACGGAAAATCCAAATCAGAATTGCCGGACACGGACTTCAACCGTCGTCCTCACGAATGTGCATCTAGTACGTTAATATTGTAATACAAAATATCTGAAGAAAAGGAATTAACAGAATAATATCTTTACGTAAGAAACGTTACGTATTTCTTATTAGCATAGATGTTACCTAATTTCAGTTTGGTTTCGGCAGAAGTATCCGAAACGAATAAGATTCACAACGTTACTAAGATGAACTAGAAAATTTGTTCCACGAATCGTTCTCACGTTTATAGGCAGCAGGGAGTCCACAAGTGAGCTATTATAGATGTGCTAGTAGAGAAATAAGTGGAGGGTAGATGGTATCTGTCGTATGTATAGAAATTGAAATTCAATCAAATAATAAATTCTCCAAGCAGGGCAATGACTGATGCAGTTTTTTACTACACATCCATCCTTCGCCTATTTCTGGAGTCCATTAACTGCCGACAATAATACGTAACGACATCAATGAAACAAAGTTATTAAAAATATTACATTCTCCAAGAATCTTTACAGCTTTCTCTATCCCTTTATGTCAACTGCAATTTGCCGCGCGGGGTAGCCGTGTGGATCAAATGGTTCAAACGGCTCTGAGCACTATGGGACTTAACTTCTGTGGTCATCAGTCTCCTAGAACTTAGAACTACTTAAACCTAACTAACCTAAGGGCAACACACACATCCATGCCCGAGGCAGGATTCGAACCTGCAACCGTAGCGGTCACGCGGTTCCAGACTGAAGCGCCTAGAACCGCACGGCCAAGCCGTGTGGTCTAGGGCGTCTTGACACGGTTCGTGCGGCTCACCTCGTCGGAGGTTCGAGTCCTCCCTCGGGCATGGGTGTGTGTGTGTGTGTGTGTGTGTGTGTGTGTGTGTGTGTGTGTGTTGTCCTTAGCGTAAGTTTAAGTTAGATTAAGTAGTGTGTAAGCCTAGAGACCGATGACCTCAACAGTTTAGTCCCATAGTCCTTACCACAAAGTTCCTAATTTTCCAACCGCAATTTAATTCTCGCCCACATTCGGAAGTAACTTTCACATTTAAATGGACTTCTTCAATAATGACACAATAATACACGTTACATAAAAGTACACGCAACCGTTATCATAGACTACAACTAGAGAGACCTCATCCACTGCCTCTTGATGAAATCACTAGTAGGGAATAATGCCATTGCAATCTAGAAAGCGCTTAGCTCATTGTCGTAGTCAGTGCATACGAACAATATCTTTCGCCCTTTGTTCGTGTCTGGCGTAACGTTAATAAACAGTAGTCAAATTTACAATAGATAAAGGATAGGTCATTAGCCAAAAACGTACTGTGGCGCATATCATGTGGTGTTTATATGTAAGAAGAGAAGTAATAAGGAATATGTGCCACTTGGATGGGGTGGGGCATCAATGTATAAGGGGAAGTCCAATGAAAACGAGACAGATGGAAAAAATGTGAGAAAACTGTTTCTTATTTCATAAGTAAGCGCCATAGCTATTAATGCGTTTATCCCACAGTGCGACAAGACGACCAATACTGTAATGGAAAAATATTTGTGGCTGCCTACGGAATCACGGTTGTAACCTGGCGTGCACTTCTCCGTCCGAAGCAAATCGACTGCTACAAATTTCTTTTTTCAGTGCAGAGTTTAGTGGTGAACTGAGACTGCAACATTCATTCTAGGATACATCCATGCCCCACTGACGAGTATGTACTCCTGTTGAAAAGTTACAGCCATTTGGACGGAGTTTCACTGTGGGCCTGCAAGACGCTGGATGGAAGTATTCACGGACTCCTGGATCTGTTGGGAACAATGTACCGGCGGTGGGTCGCTGCCTTCAACAGTTGTCTGTGGAACATTCCCACACCGTAGGCCAGATTTTGGAGCCCGCGTGGTACAGACGCTCCTCCAGATCGATGCATTGTGTGAGAAGCGGTGGCAACCAAATGTCACCCAGGGACGAAATCCGGATACGTATTGCTCCTGCTGTGGTCATCAGGGAAAATTGGAAATCGTCGGCTTGCAGCAGGTTTGAGATCACGCGTGCCTCTGTGCGGGGTGCCACAGACACTACGACAGCGCTACAAATGGTCACTCCGACATCGTGAAAGTGTCGACTGGAGGGTGTGCGGCGGCGCGCTTCTTTCCGTCCGTTTACGACGTACCTGCACCAACCTGTGAACATTGTCTCAGCATATCATCATTAGAGAAGCCGAGTGAAACCTACTGTACTTCGACGTGAACCAGGCTGCAATTAAAGTCATTAATCTACGTTTCGGGAGAAACACGAAAAGAAAGGTTGGAAATTTTGTCCTCAGTTAATATATTCTGAAACTTAGGTGAACAAGTATCACTGCCAGGCCCGTGCTAATCTTAACACAGTCACTCACAATCCCTTTCACTCACGTTGGCAAGTTTATGGTGTTGCATTTCCCGGAAACATAATAGCTACAAAAATACTGATTGTTTTTGATTGAGAATGCTCGCCAAATATTAAGTCTGTCGGTACCTAATGCAATCACAGTTTTTAGCCACCGACCTGCTCAATACGCCACGCGGAATATATGTCTTTTTTCGTCACCAAATTCACTTAAAAATTCCGAAATTTCTACACACGCATCGAAATAATTATGCCGTCACTTTACCACACTTTTGATGTATGTAACACTGCTAGATCGAGCAACTTATCGTTTCCATCGGAACTACTCCTACAAACGTCCGAACTGTTTCATGGTTAGGCTTCCAATCTTCTCTAGAATACTCTTAAGTCTTCTCTACCAGCAGAGAAAGGCGCACGAAGAATATTGCTTTACCATTGGTCAGTTTACTCAACAGATAATAGCAAAACAACACTCTCCCGCGTTAGTCCGCGCTTTTCTTCAATAACCAATCGCAAAATAATAAACCAAACGACTGCACTTTTTACCGACAATTATCTAATATGCTGAAGTTTTGCTTATGCATAAAGTTATTTACTATTGTTATTTATACCTGAACTGACTTTCCCTTTACCATAAACTTACTTTACAAACTATTCTACAAAAATCCCGTTTGTCCATATCCATACTTCTTCGAAATGTTCCCACACTAAATCCTACGACATAACTCGTTAAACAATTATCTTCATATTAACGTTAAACCACACTCACGCATCATTCATACTGCTAAAACACATTTATAACATTTTACATACACAAAAAGACATAATAACACTTTATGAAAATACTAGAACAGTTTATGAAAAACATTCTATTACTTTAGTGCACTCTAGTGGGCACAATCGAAACTAAATCAGTCCCCTACCCAATATTGTCCTCTATCGGCTGCTATATAAACTACGTGCGCGTCCAGTCTCGCGTCACCATCTGTCACTATCCAACTCTGAGACACATCTCCCACTTAACTGCCTCCAAGGCAGGATCGTTATACGACGCTACGCCTCAGGTGGAACGGCACTCTGTTTTCATTAGTGAGGACAGTGGGTTCCGACTGTATGTAGGTGATGAACGTACAAATTCATAGCGTAAGTCTGATGAGCTGCCTATTCAGAAGTGCACGACACACAGGTCCCGTCCTGGACTTCGTAGTGTGGAGGGCCTTCACAAGACGCGGTCACATTTGGTGTTTCTGCAGGGTAAAGTAACAAATGCCCACTACAATGCACAGGCTGTTATTCTCGTAATATTCCCATTTCTTCGACAGGAAGAATGTTCAAATGGACAGATGTGTATGAATTGCTGAGGACCCAACTTCTGAGGTCATCGGTCCCTAGATTTGCACTCTGCTTAAACTAACTTATGCTAAGAACAACACACACACACACACACACACACACACACACACACGCCCGAGGGAGGACTCGAACCTCCGGCGGGAGGGGCCGGACAATCCATGACATGGCGCCCTAGACTGCGCGCCCACTCCGCGCGGCGACCTGAAGATGATGAGCTCCTGCAGTTCAACAATTCACATCTAAATACGCCTGCAGTGTATGGAAGTGAAACATGGACGATAAATAGTTTGGACAAGAGAATAGAATCTTTCGAAATGTGGTGCTACAGAAGAATGCTGAAGATTACATGGGTAGATCACATACCTAATGATGAAGTATTGAACAGAATTGAGGAGAAGAGGAGTTTGTGGCACAACTTGACAAATAGAAGGGATCGGTTTGTAGGACATGAGGCATCAAGGGATCACCAATTTAGCATTGGAGGGCAGCGTGGAGGGTAAAAATCGTTGAGGGATACCAAGAGATGAATACTCTAAGCAGATTCAGAAGGATGTAGGTTGCAGTAAGTACTGGAAGAAGAAGAAGAAGCTTGCACAGGATAGGGTAGCATTAATAGCTGCATCAAACCAGTCTCAGGACTGAAGACCAATATAACAACAACAACAACGCGACGTGCTCTTCGTAGAGTACAACTACCCTAGCGACCCAGATAGTCGTATGCGTTGCCAATGAAACAGATGTGGCACATGTGAAGCGTTCTCCAGCTCCTGCAAGAACCATTGCGCAACTGCAGCAAAAGGAGCAACATGCTTGGGACAAACTGTCGCAGGACGGCATGCGGCATCTTTCGCATGCGAGAATACAAGACTGCATTGTCGCCACAGAGGGAAGTGCACTGTGCTCTGTTGCGACTGTGTCTGTACCCTTTACTATGACAAGTGTGTTTCATTTGGTATGAATTTACCTTGTATTCCTACAAAGACGAACTACGTGTCACCTCGTTTGTCACTAAAATGACCTTGTCCTTGTTGTTGTTGTTGTGGTCTTCAGTCCTGAGACTGGTTTCATGCAGCTCTCCATGCTACTCTATCCTGTGCAAGCTTCTTCATCTCCCAGTAGCTACTGCAACCTACATCCTTCTGAATCTGCTTGGTGTACTCATCTCTTGCTCTCCCTCTACGATTTTTACCCTCCACGCTGCCCTCCAGTACTAAATTGATGATCCCTTGATGCCTCAGAACATGTCCTACCAACCGATCCCTTCTTCTGGTCAAGTTGTGCCACAAACTCCTTTTCTCCCCAATTCTATTCAATACCTCCTCATTAGTAATGTGATTTACCCATCTAATCTTCAGCATTCTTCTGTAGCACCACATTTCGAAAGCTTCTATACTCTCCTTGTCCAAACTATTTATCGTCCATGTTTCACTTCCATACATGGCTACACTCCATACAAATACTTTCAGAAACGACTTCCTGGCAAATCAATACTCGATGTTAACAAATTTCTCTTCTTCAGAAACGCTTTCCTTGCCATTGCCAGTCTACATTTTATATCCTCTCTACTTCGACCATCATCAGTTATTTTGCTCCCCAAATAGCAAAACTCCTTTACTACTTCAAGTGTCTCGTTTCCTAATCTAATTCCCTCAGCATCACCCGACTTAATTCGACTACATTCCAATATCCTCGTTTTGCTTTTGTTGATGTTCATCTTATATCCTCCCTTCAAGATACTGTCCATTCCGTTCAACTGCTCTTCCAAGTCCTTTTCTGTCTCTGACAGAATTACAATGTCATTGGCGAACCTCACAGTTTTTATTTCTTCTCCATGAATTTAATACCTACTCCGAATTTTTCTTTTGTTTCCTTTACTGCTTGCTCAATATATAGATTGAATAGCACCGGGGAGAGGCTGCAACCCTGTCTCACTCCCTTCCCAACCACTGCTTCCCTTTCGTGTCCCTCGACTCTTATAACTGCCATCTGGTTTCTGTAAAAATTGTAAATAGCCATTCGCTCCCTGTATTTTACCCCTGCCACCTTCAAAATTTGAAAGAGAGTATTCCAGTCCACATTGTCAAAAGCTTTCTCTAAGTCTACAAATGCTAGAAACGTAGGTTTGCCTTTCCTTAATCTTTCTTCTAAGATAAGTCGGAGGGTCAGTATTGCCTCACGTGTTCCAAAATTCTACGGAATCTAAACTGATCTTCCCCGAGGTCGGCTTCTACCAGTTTTTGCATTCGTCTGTAAAGAAATCGCGTTAGTATTTTGCATCTATGACTTATTAAACTGATAGTACGGTAATTTTCACATCTGTCAACACCTACTTTCTTTGGGATTGAAATTATTATATTCTTCTTTGAGTCTGAGGGTATTATTTTTCCGGCAGTGTATAAAAGATCTTTTCAGTGAATTTCCTGGCAGAATTTTCGTAGGTAAGAAACAGTAATTCTGTCAATTTCATCTTTTCAGGTTTGTGGAACTCGTTTGAATCTTTGTTAAGAATGATATGACCTCCTGAAAGATTTGTGACGGTTAACGTACTTAGATACTTTTGACGGAAGCAGCAGCAAATTATGTACGCCCTCTTTCAGCTGACAGCGTGGGAGGTGAAACTGGTACATGTAAACGAGGTCAGTGAATCGACCGCCAGCGCATACTCCTCGCCACTTTATTGCCGACCTGAGCCACAATTCGTGGTCTGTATGTCCGGTTGATCAGCACGAAGGGCGAAAACTTAGTCACCCCCACAGGAGCAATCACATTAATACGGGACAGCGTCGCCCCTGGGCGTTTGTATTGTCCTTAACCCACGCGCCGCAGCGTTTTTTATAACATGAGCTGGTGCTTGCAGTACTTTGCACACATGTAAACAGTAGTTGTCTTTATATTACCAACGCAAACACGTATGAGCAAAATCGCGGTTTAATCTTAGTTTAATTACACAACGAGCAAATAAACTTACATTATACGAACTAAATCAGTCTTTCATTATACAGAAATAAAACATTCATTATATCAGTCCGTTGCAGCATACAAGTGCTACCCCACAGTAATAACCCATTCGAAGCATTAATAAGCATGGGTTATTTTATACCACGGACAGTAAATATTTTTTCATCTAACTCGCTATTTATTTTATGTTACTGTAGCTCATTTGGACGTATGACAGCAGTGTTAGTTGAGGAAATAATGAAGGAATGGGTACAGACTCGCAATTGTAAAACAGTAATGGAACGGTACAAGACAATTTCATTTGTGATTGCCATATTTTATCCATACACACGCCCGTTCGATGGTTAATTTGGCGAGAAGAGTTCACAAGTTTCTTCATAACAGATGACTGAATTATATGAATGCGTGGCGTCTGTACTTTGTGACATGTCGGAAAGAACAGACACCACGCAGAATCCGCAGCTGTGATACGTTATACACTACTGGCCATTAAAATTGCTACACCACGAAGATGACGTGCTACAGAAGCGAAATTTAATAATTCAAATGGCTCTGAGCACTATGGGACTCAACTGCTGAGGTCATTAGTCCCCTAGAACTTAGAACTAGTTAAACCTAACTAACCTAAGGACATCACAAACATCCATGCCCGAGGCAGGATTCGAACCTGCGATCGTAGCGGTCTTGCGGTTCCAGACTGCAGCGCCTTTAACCGCACGGCCACTTCGGCCGGCTGCGAAATTTAAACGACAGGAAGGAGATGCTGCGATATGCATATGATTAGCTTTTCAGAGCATTCACACAAGGTTGGCGCCGGTGGCGACACCTACAACGTGCTGACACGAGGAAAGTTTCTCATCCACAAACAGCATTTAACCGGCGTTGCCTAGTGAAACGTTGTTGTGATGCCTCGTGTAAGGAGGAGAAATGCGTACCATCACGTTTCAGACTTTGATAAATGTCGTATTGTAGCCTATCGCGATTGCGATTTATCGTATCGCGATATTGCTGCTCGCGTTGGTCGAGATCCAATGACTATTAGCAGAATATGGAATCGGTGGGTTCAGGAAGGCAATACGGAACGCCGTGCTGGATCCCAATGGCCTCGTATCACTACCAGTCGAGATGACAGGCATCTTATCCGCATGGCTGTAACGGATCGTGCAGCCATGTCTCGATTCCTGAGTCAACAGATGGGGGCGTTTGCAAGACACGAACCATCTGCACGAAGAGTTGGACGACCTTTGCAGCAGCATGGACTATCAGCTCGGAGACCATGGCTGCGGTTACCCTTGACGCTGCACCATAGACAGGAGCGCCTGCGATGGTGTACTCAACGACGAACCTGGGTGCACGAATCGCAAAACATTTTTTCGAATGAATCCAGGTTCTGTTTACAGCATCATGGTGGTCGCATCCGTGTTTGGCGATATCGAGGTGAACGCACATTGGAAGAGTGTATTCGTCATCGCCATACTGGCGTATCAGCCGGCGTGATGGTATGGGGTGCCATCGGTTGCACGTCTCGGTCACCTCTTGTTCGCATTGACGGCACTTTGAACAGTGGACGTTACATTTCAGATGTGTTACGACCTGTGGCTCTGCCCTTCAGTCTATACCTGCGAAACCCTACATTTCAACAGGATAATGCACGACCGCATGTTGCAGGTCTTGTACGGGCCTTTCTGGATACAGAAAATGTTCGACTTCTGCCCTGGCCAGCATATTCTCCAGACCTCTCACTAATTTAAAACGTCTGGTCAATGGTAGCCGAGAAACTGGCTCGTCACAATACGCCAGTCACTACTCTTGATGAACTGTGGTATCGTGTTGAAGCTGCATGGGCAGCTGTACCTATACACGCCATCCAAGCTCTGTTTGCCCAGGCGTATCAAGACCGTTATTACGGCCAGAGGTGGTTTTTCTGCGTACTACTTTCTCAGGATCTACGCAATCAAATTGCGTGAAAATGTAATCACATGTCAGTTCCAGTATGATATATTTGTCCGATGAATACCCGTTCATCTTCTGCATTTCTTCTTGTTGCAGCAATTTTAATGGCCAGTCGTGTATGTAAATTGATGGTGGAGGGAGGATAAAGGAAAGGAACGGGGTTACTGATGTCAGCTGCATCAAGACATCATGCGGAATCAGCGGCGACGATTAAAGATGTGTACCAGACCGGAATTCGGCACCAGGATCTTCTCACTAAAGAATTGAGTTTTTTATTTATTTACTTATTTTATATTTTTTGCTTGTTAGTCACTGCGCCACTCAGACACAGTGCTTATCGCCGCTATGCAGACTGACTCTGCACGCTTCACGACCGACGCACTCTGCCACTGAGCGCCACCTATCTGCGCTCCCTAGCCATTTCCTCTAAGCTACGTGCTCTGACATCCTCGCAGCAGATCGGACGTACTTGTGCATCAGCACTGAAGAAGGTGGATCCATTTTCCATCCAGGCGAAACAAATATATGAGTCCGTGGTGTCTTTCTGACATGTCTAATAAACACCGGAGATTGGAATGCGGATGTAGCGAAAGTAGTAGAAGAAGAGGTCAAGCGAGAATATGGCCTTGGTACTAGACATGTGAGTGGAGAACGACTAATTGAGTTCTGCAATAAATTTCAGCTAGTAATAACGAATGGCCTGTTCAAGAATCACAAGACGAGGAGATATACTTGGAAAAGGCCAGATGATACGGAAGATTTCACTTAGATTACACCATGGTCACACGTACTGAACTACCCTTTCAATACCATTGTGGATAATGGACAAGGGACACTACACTAGTAGTGTGTGGTTGTTGTTGTTGTGGTCATCAGTCCTGAGACTGGTTTGATGCAGCTCTCCATGCTACTCTATCCTGTGCAAGCTTCTTCATCTCCCAGTACCTACTGCTACCTACATCCTTCTGAATCTGTTTAGTGTATTCATTTCTTGGTCTCCCTCTACGATTTTTACCCTCCACGCTGCCCTCCAGTATTAAATTGGTGACCCCTTGATGCCTCATAACATGTGCTACCAACCGATCCCTTCTTCTAGTCAAGTTGTGCCACAAACTCCTCCCCAATTCTATTCAATACCTCCTCATTAGTTATGTGATCTACCCATCTAATCTTCAGCATTCTTCTGTAGCACCACATTTCGGAAGCTTCTATTCTCTTCTTGTCTAAACTATTTATCGTCCGTGTTTCACTTCCATACATGGCTACACTCCATACAAATACTTTCAGAAACGACTTCCTGACAAATCAATACTCGATGTTAACAAATTTCTCTTCTTTCGAACTCTTTCCTTGCCATTGCCAGTCTACATTTTATATCCTCTCTACTTCGACCATCATCAGTTATTTTGCTCCCCAAATAGCAAAACTCCTTTAATATTTTAAGTGTCTCATTTCCTAATCTAATTCCCTCAGCATCACCCGATTTAATTCGACTACATTCCATTATCCTCGTTTTGCTTTTGCTGATGTTCATCTCATACGCTCCATTCAAGACACTGTCCATTCCGTTCAACTACTCTTCCAAGTCCTTTTACTGTCTCTGTTATCGGCGAACCTCAAAGTTTTTATTTCTTCTCCATGGATTTTAATACCTACTCCGAACTTTTGTTTCCTTTACTGCTTGCTCAATATACAGGTTGAATAGCATCGGGGAGAGGCTACAACCCTGTCTCACTCCCTTCCCAACCACTGCTTCCCTTTCATGCCCTTCGACGCTTATAACTGCCATCTGGTTTCTGTACAAATTGTAAATAGCCTTTCGCTCCCTGTATTTTATCCCTGCCACCTTCATAATTTGAAAGAGAGTATTTCAGTCAGCACTGTCAAAAGCTTTCTCTAAGTCTACAAATGCTAGAAACGCAGGCTTGCCTTTCAAATGGTTCAAATGGCTCGGAGCACTATGGGACTCAACTGCTGAGGTCATTAGTCCCCTAGAACTTAGAACTAGTTAAACCTAACTAACCTAAGGACATCACACACATCCATGCCCGAGGCAGGATTCGAACCTGCGACCGTAGCGGTCTCGCGGTTCCAGACTGCAGCGCCAGAACCGCGCGGCCACTTCGGCCAGGCTTGCCTTTCCCTAATCTTTCTTCTAAGATAAGTCGTAGGGTCAGTATTGCCTCATGTGTTCCAACATTTCTACTGAATCCAAACTGATCTTCCCCGTTTTGTCACTATTGGCTCTCCCAAGGCTATCAGTAGTTCTAATGGAATTTTGTCTACTCCCGGGGCATTGTTTCAACTTAGGTCTTTCAGTGCTCTGTCAAACTCTTCACGCAGTATCGTATCTCCCATTTCATCTTCATCTACATCCTCTTCCATTTCCATAATATTGTCCTCAAGAACATCGCCCCTGTATAGACCCTCTATATACTCCTTCCACCTTTCTGCTTTCCCTTCTTTGCTTGGAACTGGGTTTCCATCCGAGCTCTTGGTATTCATGCAAGTGGTTCTCTTTTCTCCAGAGGTCTCTTTGATTTTCCTGTAGGCAGTATGTATTTTACCCCTCGTGAAATAAGCCGCTACATCCTTACATTTGTCCTTTAGCCATCCCTGCTTAGCCATTTTGCACTACCTGTTGATCTCATTTTTGAGACGTTTGTATTCCTTTTTGCCTGCTTCATTTACTGCATTTTTGTATTTTCTCCTTTCATCAATTAAATTCAGTATCTGTTTTGTTACCCATGGATTGCTGTGGTATAAGTTCAGAATCTGGGTCTGACGGTAGGCGAGCTACGGTGGTCGGTGCAGTTGCAGTGACCGCTGTGTCTGGAGGGTTGGATCTGCTTTGTTAGCAGGAAACATGGGTTCGAATCCCCACCTGGCGCAAATTTTCAATTCTCCCCATTGATTTAAATCAATGCCCATTCGCAGCCAATGTGTCATTTTTTTGTGTATTAACCCATATTGGCTGACGGATCAAAATATTGTCTGAAAGAACGTACACTACATATACGTATACATAATTAAAGCGAGGCCACCCAATAATCTCTGCTGAGCGGATGCACACCAGCTAGAACTCTTACGGGGAATCAGCGAAATAACGCGGGTAATGAGGACAGCCTACGTTAGCAGAGTGTGGATATGTTGAGAATATGGGGCTGACGGTAGGCGTGCTCGGATAGTCCGTGCAGATGCGATGACCACTGTGGCTGGATGATTTAGTGGTCAGAGCATTTGCCTAGTAAGACGGAGACCCGGGTTTGAAATCCAGTCAGGCACAAATTTTCAACTTTCCCGATTGATTTAAATCAATGCCAGCTCGCAGCCAGTGTATGTAATTCCTTGGCGTCTCAAAATAGTTCTGTCGGCAAGGACCGACTAATATTTAGACTGTAGTTAAAGTTTCACAAGAGGTGCTTGATACCGTACACGTGCCGTGTCCAAACATTTTGTAGTAGCCCCGATTCAGTAGCTCTCACAATCTCTGTTAGTTGATAAGCATAACAACGGAGATCTGTTGTATCATTCGGTTCCTGTGCTTAATAATAAAGTCGATCAGAGCATGTTTAGAGAATGAAAACAACTATCTTAATCATTGACAACAATCTGGTTCCATTGTAGGGATTGGAGAATCAGTTCTTTTTCAACCTGCGATGACGATAGAAATGAAAACAACTGCGAACATCAGAAAGTATTTATGCGCATATGTACGTTAGCTATAGTTCACCGTGGTGACATTGCCCCATAGGCAGGCGGAAGCCTTTTTTGTTGCAACTTATTTAAATATGTATCTATTTGGCACCATTTATACTAGACACAAGTACAGACCAACAACAAAAGAGCTATAACAACTGCACGTATCTTTTAGTATAATGTCGCAGTCGATACGACAAACAGAAACAAAAGACTAACTAATCCAGTGAGCGTAGATACTTTGAACACAGTTTATATTTCACAGCATCAGCTACAGCCACAACGTTACAGCAAATATCTGTCACCATGCTGATCATTTTGAAAACTGGTCTTTTCTGATTGTCGGAGGTAGAAATAAAAAACCCTCGTGTCGTTGCTGTTTTTTTGTAAAAGCAAGGAATTTATGATTAGAAATTTCAGTACTGCAGCGTCTGATCAGATACAACTCAATGTTAACATTATCAGAATTACAAATTTCAGAGGTAGAACTGTTTGCCTTTACCAAATTTCGTACTTTTAAGTATTCGATATTCGTGTTACGTCTTATCACAAATGTTTCAATTCTTTTATTGATAATAAAGTATTAATTACTTCTGAAATTTCTTATTCTTCACCTTCGTGCAGTAGTAACATTTCGTACGTAACTAATTTCGCAACACTGAGGAAAACGAGCTGTCACTTTACAATTGCGAAAGAATAGTTTATAGGGCTGTTTTCGGAAACGAACCAAGAAATACAGAAAAATGTTACCTTACAAAATAAAATACACCGAAGTGAGGTTCTCCCAGCGTTCCTGTTATGACAACCACAACATTCCTGTAACATACGTCGACTGTTCCAGCAAAGGGAAAGGACATGGGCAATTTTCACCTGCATCTTACCTGACAGAACAATGGGCAGGGTATCTTCAATTCAGTGCAGATGACTTAAAAATGGCGACGGAAAATCATACCGGATCTGCTTTCTTCTGTTCAGAATATACAGAAGAAAGTAAGTTTCAGTTACGAGACGACGCTTCCGTATTTCTAGCAGAAACTTCTGCTATTACAGAGGAAACCAAATACGCAAGATCTCTCAAAATATCAAAGGCATTAATAATCACCGATTCTCAAAGCGTTCTGAAAGCAGTTAGTTACAAGCAGTGGGGCTAAAGAATTCGTGAATACACTGTCGACATAGTGGGCCATTATCACCAAGCTAAGAAGACTGGTCAAATTATAGAATTTGTATGGGTCAAATCACATTCTGACATACTACAATATAAAGCCGCATAACTAGTGAGAGATGCGATTAGAGCGGAAGACCGATCGACGTTAACCGCCCATACACAACATAGCTCGTTACAGTAAAAGAACATGGGCTTCTCTCGAGGCAGGAAGAATGGAATGAAAGTCAACAAACAAGAGGTAAAAGCTTTGCACGTATACAGACATACCAAGACAGCCATGGTTTGCGAAGTCCAAACATTCAAAGAAAATTATAATATCCGCTGTAAGAATGCGTCTGAATCAATGATCTTTTTCTGAACGTTTACTTAGAATCGGCGTATCGGAAATACCCTACTGTCAGTGTGAAGAAGACACAGTTGGTAATACAAACCACATCTTATTTCCGCGCATGCGCTATGAGAAAGACAGAGTCAGCTTTTTTAAAGGAGCTCTTAAAACTTGGTGACTGCTATCCGCTTTGTACGATCCCAGTTCTCGGACACACAACCAGGAGGACCTACGGCACCATATCCAGATTTATAGCTAAAGAAGACACAAAAATTTGAAAGGAATTGTGATCATTGAACGCAAATAAATGAATTAAGAACGAGGTAATTAGCGTTCAATTGGGTCTTTGTAATATAAGAACAAAAACCATCAATATGAAGATGTATATGAACAAGAACAAATGTTACCTTGCTACGTGTATGTGTACCAATATATTTAAATTGGGACGGCCTAAAAGTTTATGTACTAGAAGCCAATAAATTAAAATAAATAAATAAAAAAAATTACCCTGTTTCCTTCTGAAAAAGTGAAACAAAGGATGAAACAGAGAACACGACGTAGTAAACATTTCTCCGTAAGACAGACCAGCCTCTTCTTTCCCTCTGAATTCCACGTGCGGGCTGCTACGCCACATGTAGATGAAGCACCCGACACAATGTGTGAATCCGCGAGGTTATTACAGTGTAGAGCTTGTCGGCACCTTGTCCTCCGTGTGAGAACAGTGTGGTGCGGAAACAATGATTAATGAGTCTGAGGAATGGTGTGAGAATTGGGGAACCGTCCCACTACACTCGCACTCCACGTCTCCTTAAGACCTCCAACAGCTGAGCTTCTCGTTTAAGTGTACGCTGAAAAACCATTCCAGAAAAAAAAAAACAAAGCAAAAAATGGTTCAAATGGCTCTGAGCACTATGGGACTTAACAGCTGTGGTCATCAGTCCCCTAGAACTTAGAACTACTTAAACCTAACTAACCTAAGGACATCACACACATCCATGCCCGAGGCAGGATTCGAACCTGCGACCGTAGCAGTCGCACGGTTGCGGACTGCGCGCCTAGAACCGCGAGACCACCGCGGCCGGCAAAAACAAAGCAATAAATATGTTATTACGTCTTTCAACTAACTAAAAGAGTCACTCAGTTTCATCCCATACGAAGTCATCTTCTTCAAGCATTAAATTCATCTCTTTTCGTGTATTTCTTGTTACTAGCTTAATTTAGTTTTATAGTCGTAAAAGAGTACGCTTGTCACTTTGGAGCGCTGCAGATGGTGTGTAATTGGTCATGTGATTTAAGTTATGCCACTGAAGTAGTGTGTATATGGCAGTCGGTTGTATAGAATCGTCAGAATAACTTGGGTCCACGCGGAGACTTAACAGAAAGGCAGAAGTTGTGGACGGACCAAACTGTGAACGACGTTGCCCGAATCATTGGTGTACCTACGTAGACTTTCCAGGGTGTTTACAAGGAATGGTGTAACACACGGAGCGATGGAACACGGCTGAAGGAGAATGGTCACTAAAAGATCTTAACCCCCAGGGACCAGAAAGAAGTGTCTCTCCTTGTCAATAACAGTCCGTTTCAGTTGCGACATGAATTGCAGCCGTCAGTGAATACAGTTCCATCTCAAGCAATTTCCAAGCGAACGGTACGAACTGAACTCCATGCTACGGACTTTTGATGTCACAGCAGCACATCAACGCTACATGTCCTCAATGGACCAAACAACCGAACTGTAGAATAACTGACAGGAAGCATACAGTGTGGTCCAAAGAATCATGATTTTTCTTCTTGTCACAAGAACTGCTGAGTGAGGCATGTACACGGCAGCGTGTGGAGTACGTCATTCAGAGAGGGTGTGGGTCTGTGATGTTTTTGGGGTGTTTCTCGTACCAGTACTTCGATCCACGCATCCAGGTAACCGTGAACACGAACGAGGATGTTTATTTCACATGCTCAGTGTTCTATCATTAGGCCGGCGGTTCTCTAGGCGCTACAGTCTGGAACCGCGCGACCGCGACGGTCGCAGGTTCGAATCCTGCGTCGGGCACGGATGTGTGTGATGTCCTTATGTTAGTTAGGTTTAAGTAGTTCTAAGTTGTAGGGGACTGATGACCTCAGAAGTTAAATCCCATAGTGCTCAGAGCCATTCGAACCTGTTTTTATTTTTGTTCGGCCGTTAACTTTTGTCCTACATCTTCACGATGAGCGTACTGTGGACATTACAAGACCAATATCTGACTACAGTAAACGGGTTCGAGTGGACGTAGGCTGAGGTAGCTATGCAAATATGAAGAGGCTTGCACAAGCTAGACCTGCATGGAGAGCTGCATCAAATCTGTCTTCGGAATGATAACCGCAAAAATTGCCATCCATCATTCTCAATGACAAACTGTTACCTTCATTCGGTAAGAACAGAGGCATCCTTGTGATTAAGATTTACGTTTCACTAACCATCGTTGGTTTTGAATCTTTGAAACTTGATAGTCATAATACGAGTATTATAAAAGGAGTGGATATTAAGAATAATTTTGAGTTTGTGAGCTTTTCAGATTTCTTATTTTACTATGTCTATATTAGTGTTATGTCTGCACTAGGGACAGGAGACCATGGGGGAACTAAAGAAACAAGTGTAAACGAAATGAAAAGTGGGAAGAAAAATGTTCGAAACACAAAAAACATGCATATGTTTCGTAAATAGAGCGGTAGTGCGACCTCCATGTGACACGATGAGAGGACGCACCGATGCTAACTGGAAACAGGAAGAACCATGCCACTGATGATGCCTTAAAGTGGAAACAGGCGAAAGGCGTCAGGTGAAATAAAACCGAGTGCAGCTAGAAAAGGTGTTTTTATTTACAAAACAAATATTTATTATTTTATTACTGCGCGAAGCAAATTTGGTTGCTCATTAATAGAACCGACGAGCTGCAGGAACGGATTCCTGACTGAAAATGGAGGAAAAAAGGTCCTGTGAACATGTGTCTGGACATGTTTTGTTGCCACTGTAGATAGGCTGACGAATGGAAGTTCCTCTGACCACGTGCCGCGTGTTCCTTACGTGCTACAGGCTGTGAGATCGAGGCAGCGTACTGTAAGCAGAAGAATGGTCCGGTATTCATGTCGGGAACAAGCCGAGATGGTGGTAGTGTAGGGCCAAGCAGATGGAAACTGTCGGGAGACAGCACGTCTGTACCAAAACAAGTACCTTCACAGACACCAACCACGTCACAACAGTTGAAGCCCTTTTTAGGTGTTTGAATGCTCATGGTTCCTTTCAGACAGACGAACGTGCAGGGAGGCGGCAGATCGTGCGTACACCAGCTGTGGGGGATCGGGGCTATAGGTTATTGAGACGAGCCCTAGTACAAGCAAGGGAAAGGCCATCCAACATGGTATAAGCCACAAATACGATTATGTGTATCCCGCATGACAACCACATCCCATGGAGACCACTTTGAACATCTGTTGTTACGTTGATGCGATGCAGGTCCCTACTGTTTTCCTGGACAATTTGTGGTTGTTGGACGCACACCGTCCATTTCGGTACACATTTTCATAGGACCTTTTTTCCTCCATTTTCATTCAGGAAGCAATCACTGCTCTTTGTCGGTTTTATTAATGATCACCCTGTATATGAGATGAACGTTGTTTTATTTCTGCCCGTATCTGTTGGCATCGAAAGTAATTTTAAGCCTCAGGAATCCTTTTTCGATAATATTTGTCTGGTAGTAAAGTATGGACAATAATCGGTTCGAACAAAAAGAGAATAGGAAGTTTTTATTTGTGTTACAGAAGAATGTGGAAGATTTTAGGGTTACATTGTTTTACTAAAGAAGACATACTGAATGAAATTGGAGAGAAAAGAAGGTTGAAGCAGAACGTGACTAAAAAGAGGTATAGGCTGATAGGACACTTCCTGAGGTGTCAAAGAATGACGAGTGGGAGGTAAAAATTGTAGAGGGAAACCAAGACATACTAAACTCCTCTCTATAGCTCTCTTTTGAAAAAAGACCTGGTGAAAACATTGGAAATTAACGTATTTGTACAGCCAGTGCTCCTGGTCGGGATAGAGGAATTAGGCTTTTCTAATGTTCTCATCTCTAATTTCTTATCCGTTCAGCATAATGTAACGATCTTTAGCATCCGTGCACTGCATGTCTAACCTCTTTTTTTCATGTATCTATATCCTACTAGATTCTTGCTTTTTATGTAATCTTTGGCTATTACGTGGCAGTTGCTGCTTGCACTCTCCTTGTTTCGTCCGTATTGCGTTATTTTAGTTCCAATGCATCAGAAGGCCTTCACTTCGTCTACTACAAGGTTCCAAAGTTTAAAGTTTACCGCTAATCATATTTCTGCTTTTCCGTAATACTTTTGCCCTTCTTCGATTTACCCTTAGCTCGCACACTGTACACAGCTGCCTGCTTGTTTCATTCAACAGGTCCTGTAATTCTTTCTTACTTCCAGAAAGAGAACAATGTTATCACTGATTCCATTAATCCTCACTTCCAGTTTGCTTAATGGCAGTAGGCAGCAACTTAATACGATTCAATGAAATTAAAAAACCGACAAAGTTGCACAGAAGTTTGTTTTTAGTAAAATGGGGTCATTTTCAAGTGAACCTTTGCAATAGAGTGTACCGTGTTACAGTTAACACCTGCAGTATATAAGGTCAGTCAAAGTACAAGTACGTTGGACAAGATGATTACATACCACGTAAGTCCTACCATAACCAGAATGTGTGTACGCTTGCCATATTGCTTGTGTGAGTGGCTAAGTGCAAGGTACTATTTACGTACAACAGTCCAGTGCTGTGAGCAGGAAAACTATGTTACGTAAGTACTGAATGTCGTTAAGTAAACTGAGATAGGGGGCGCTGAAGAGAGCACGCCACGGTGAGGCTGTCTATTTTAGAAAGTTAAAAGTAACGTGTACACATGACCATACGTAATATTCACTTTAGCTTGAAGTTAAACCACAGTCACAATATAACATGTACAAATACGAAAGAAATCTTGTGAACACATAAGCGTCACTCCTCGTAGCTCCGTCAGTGACCAATTAATATAAACCAAAAGGACTGTAACGTACATAATGGTACACAATTCAAATTTTTTATACAGAAATACAAGTATTGCGTCATAATATGAAAGCTAGGATATACAAAAAGAATTTTTCGAACACCTCCGCGTTATATTTCGTAGCTCCACCTGCAGCCAGTTAGTTTAACAATAAATGAATGTAACGTACATGAAGACACACTTTCCGAATTATTTAATCACACTAACTAAAATGTCCAATACCGCTTAAGCAGGATCATGACAAAGCTACATTATACTTTTTATTGCCAATACGACATGTTGCAATGCATTCGCCACCGTACGAACCTAAATTATGAACACATCACATTTGTTGCATTATAGCAATAAAACGCAAAACGTCATGCTTAGAAAGTACATTCATAAGGACCAGAACCATCCCACTAGCAGTAATCTACTAATATTCTTACAACCATTGTCAAAAACGGAATAGATCAGACCACGTGTTAAAACTGTACAAAGAGTTCAAATGGTTCAAATGGCTCTGAGCTCTATGGGACTTAACTGCTGAGGTCATTATTCCCTTAGATCTTAGAACTACTTAAACCTAACTAACCTAAGGACATCACACACATCCATGCCCGAGGCAGGATTCGAACCTGCGACCGTAGCAGCAGCGCGGTTCCAGTCTGTAGCGCCTAGAACCGCTCGGACACACCGGCCGGCGTACAAAGAGTGCCTAATGGATTAAGCTCGACTGAACGTACAGAGGGCAGGAGCGGAACTGGGGAAGAAACAGAAGTGGTGGTGAGGGGGGGGGGGGGGGGCAAAGATAAGACACGCAAAGCAACCTTATGTATATAATTTAAGAAGTAGATACAGGGGAAGGAACACTTAGAAAATGTAACAGGTCTAGTGAGGAGACTGCCTACACTACGCTTGTCCGTCCTATTTTAGAATACTGCTGCGCGGTGTGGGATCCTTACCAGATAGGATTGACGGAGTATATCGAAAAAGTTCAAAGAAGGGCAGCACGTCTTGTATTATCGCGAAATAGGGGGAAGAGTGTCAGTGAAATGATACAGGATTTGGGGTGGGCATCAATAAAGCAAGGGCTTTTTCGTTGCGGCGGAATCTTCTCACGGAATTCCAATCACCAATTTCCTCCTCCGAATGCGAAAACAATTTGTTAACACCGACCTACATAGGGAGAAACGGTCGCCATGATAAAATAAGGGAAATCAGAGCTCGTACGGAAAGATATAAGTGTTCGTTCTTTCTGCGCGCTATATGAGATTGGAACAATAGAGAATTGTGAAGGTGGTTCTGTGAACCCCCCGCCATTCACTTAAATGCGATCTGCGGAGTATCCATGTAGATGTAGATGGAATTTGAAAGAGGTCGCTTTCTTGGGGTTTTGAAGACGGATACTGTATTAACACTATTTCCCATGCCCTAGGATACATCTAATCTACGATACATGTCTGAGTGAAGAGGATGGCGGAGGAAGACTTCGTCAGCCATCGTCGTCGCACTGGGGGACCATGGACTACCACTGAGGACCAAGACAATAGTACACGCCACTGCAGTGACGAAGACCCTTTCAGGACTAGGACAGAACTTAGGAACATCCTCCAGCTGAGTGTCTCAGCGAGAAAGGAAGATATGGAAGAAAATTGGATGTTAAGGGAATGTCGAAGGACGAACATAAAGCTGCGATATAAAGTTCGCACTGGCGTAGAGAAGAAAACCGCTTTAGTACTCGGAGAAATATTTACGGACGAGAAGGTGTTTTCTACTGCACCAAATTCTTCAATCCATGTACATCGAGCAAGTTGGGCGAGATTCAACAGAGGGAAACGTGTGGCCTAACTGCTATCACAGTTTGGGGATGGATATCAGCATGTGATTGCGGCGTTCTATGGCAAATGGACCGTCAGAAATTTTCGGCAGGCAGAATAATCTTCTAACGTGACCGTTCACGTGTCCACACAGCGGACTATATAAAACAGTGGCTTCAAATTAAAAGAGACGGTGATTTGTTCGACTGGCCTCCCAGGGTGGTCACCTCAATCTATCCATAGGGGACGTATGCTCAGAGATGTAGAGTATTCTGTCAGACTTCTCGAACTGTACGGAAATGTATCTGCTCGTGGTCTAAAGGTAAGCCTCGCCCTCTGTAACATAAGGTCTCATATTCGCCTCCACACCATTCCCCAGTTTATCTCATTTCGGACATGTGCTAAAGTTATCAGTTATCAATCTGATGGAGCCTCAGATATTATTCGCTACGTTTTTTAACCCACCTGTAGTAGCAAAAAGTTCCAGAAATATTGCCGCCAAACAGCTCGTGGCAGCATCAAGATCACAACAGTTTACTCTCCAGAGTTTGTTTACTCCGCAGCAGCTACCGGCTACCAACCAACGGCTACCAACGCCCCCTGCCACCATTGTCAGGCTGTGACCAGGTGAACGTGGCGCGGCGCTATGAGTTTTCTTATTTGAAGTTCTCGTATTTATCTCGCAGTTACGATTTGAATTTGCATGCCTCGAACTTATGAACATTTATTAAAGCGTAATAAAATATAGTCGCCAGTGGAAAAAGGTCTAACGAATGACACATATTGTTTGTTTTGGTTTAGTAGAGGAATGGAGGCAGCAAAGGCAGATCTTAACCTTTGTATTGTGATTGGGGCGAGAGATTTTGGGAAAAAAATCAGAAAGAGATCTTTTGCTTCAAGACTGATCATTCTGGTGTGAATGATTTTGAGCATTTAGGAAGCCGCGATTACAGACGTATGTGATGAAGTGCGTCCTTTTAAGAACTGTGCGACGTTGGCATTCAATAGGCAAGGTTCAGAAGTTCGGTACGGTAGTACTGCATGCTCTAATTCAAAACAACAGAACTCAAAGTGGTGGCTGTATGTTCATTTTTGCTTGATCGTCATCAGTTGTCTTAATGAGAATTCTCATACATTATTCCTGCTGGTGACTAGTTATGAGCTCTTTATATAATTTCTTAACAAGGATTAGTGCCTGACGTTGTTGTTGTTGTTGTTGTTGTGTTCAGTCCTGAGACTGGTTTGATGCAGCTCTCCATGCTACTCTATCCTGTTCAAGCTTCTTCATTTCCCAGTAGGTACTGCAGCCTGCATCCTTCTGAATCTGCTTAATGTATTCATCTCGTGGTCTCCCTCTACGATTTTTACCCTCCACTCTGCCCTCCAATACTAAATTGGTGATCCCTTGATAGCTCAGAACATGTCCTACCAACCGATCCCTTCTTCTAGTCAAGTTGTGCCACAAGCTCCTAATCTCCCCAATCCTATTCAATACCTCATTAGTTATGTGATCTACCCATCTAATCTTCAGCATTTTTCTGTAGCACCACATTTCGAAAGCTTCTATTCTCTTCTTGTCCAAACTCTCTATCGTCCATGTTTCGCTTCCATACATGGCTACACTCCATACGAATACTTTCAGAAACGACTTCCTGACACTTAAATCTATACTCGATGTTAACAAATTTCTCTTCTGCAGAAACGCTTTCTTTGCCATTGCCAGTCTACATTACATATCCTCTCTACTTCGACCATCATCAGTTATTTTGCTCCCCCAATAGGAAAACTCCTTTGCTACTTTAAGTGTCTCATTTCCTAATCTAATTCCCTCAGCATCACCCAACTTAATTTGACTACATTCCATTATCCTCGCTTTGCTTTCGTTGATGTTCATCTTATATCCTCCCTTGAAGACACTGTCCATTCCGTTCAACTGCTCTTCCAAGTCCTTTTCTGTCTCTGACAGAATTACAATGTCATTGACGAACCTCAGAGTTTTTATTTCTTCTCCATGAATTTAATACCTACTCCGAATTTTTCTTTTGTTTCCTTTACTGCTTGCTCAACATATAGATTGAATAGCACCGGGGAGAGGCTACAACCCTGACTCAATCCCTTCCCAACCACTGCTTCCCTTTCGTGTCCCTCGACTCTTATAACTGCCATCTGGTTTCTGTAAAAATTGTAAATAGCCATTCGCTCCCTGTATTTTACCCCTGCCAGCTTTAGAATTTGAAAGAGTATTCCAATAAACATTGTCAAAACCTTTCTCCAAGTCTACAAATGATAGAAACGTAGGTTTGGCTTTTCTTAGTCTAGCTTCTAAGATAAGTCGTAGGGTCAGTATTGCCTCACGTGTTCCCATATTTCTACGGAATCCAAACTGATCTTCCCCGAGGTCGGCTTCTCCCAGTTTTTGCATTCGTCTGTAAAGAAATCGCGTTAGTATTTTGCAGCCGTGTCTTATTAAACTGATAGTTCGGTAATTTTCACATCTGCCAACGCCTGCTTCCTTTGAGATTGGAATTATTATATTCTTCTTGAAGTCTGAGGTTATTTCGCCTTTCTCATACATTTTGCTCACCAGATGGTAGAGTTTTGCCAGGACTGGCTCTCCCAAGGCTGTCAGTAGTTCTAATGGAATGTTGTCTACTCCTGGGGCCTTGTTTCGACTTAGGTCTTTCAGTGCTCTGTCAAACTCTTCACGCAATATCGTATCTCCCATTTCATCTTCATCTACCTTTCTATAACATTGCCCTCAAGTACATGGCCCTAGTATAGTCCCTCTATATACTCCTTCCACCTTTCTGCTTTCCCTTCCTTGCTTGGAACTGGGTTTCCATCTGAGCTCTTGATATTCACACAAGTGGATCTCTTTTCTCCAAAGGCCTCTTTAATTTTCCTGTAGGCTGTATGTATCTTACCCCTAGTGAGATAAGCCTCTACATCCTTACATTTGTCCTCTAGCCATGCCTGCTTAGCCATTTTGCACTTCCTGTCGATATCATTGAGACGTTTGTATTCCTTTTTGCCTGCTTCATTTACTGCATTTTTATATTTTCTCCTTTCATCAATTAAATGCAATATTTCTTCTGTTACCCAAGGGTTTCTACTAGTCCTCGTCTTTTTACCTATTTGATCCTCTACTGCTTTCACTATTTCATCCCTCAAAGCTACCCATTCTTCTTCTACTGTATTTCCTTCCCCCACTCCTGTCAACTGTTCTCTTATGCTCTCCCTGAAACCCTGTACAACCTCTGGTTTAGTCAGTTTATCCAGGTCCCATCTCCTTAAATTCCCAACTTTTTGCAGTTTCATCAGTTTTAATCTACAGTTCATAACCAATAGATTGTGGTCAAAGTCCACATCTGCCCCTGGAAATGTCCTAAAATTTAAAACCTGGTTCCTAAATCTGTCTTACCATTATATAATCTATCTGAAACCTGTTAGTATCTCCAGACTTCTTCCATGTATACAACCTTCTTTTATGATTCTTGAACCAAGTGTTAGCTATGATTAAGTTATGCTCTGTGCAAAATTCTACAAGGCGGCTTCCTCTTTCATTTCTTCCCCCCAATACATATTCACCTACTACGTTTCCTTCTTTCCCTTTTCCTACTATCGAATTCCAGTCACCCATGACTATTAAATTTTCGGCTCCCCCATGAACCATAGACCTTGCCGTTGGTGGGGAGGCTTGCGTGCCTCAGCGATACAGATAGCTGTACCGTAGGTGCAACCACAATGGAGGGGTATCTGATGAGAGGCCAGACAAACGTATGGTTCCTGAAGAGGGGCAGCAGCCTTTTCAGCAGTTGCAGGGGCAATAGTCTGGATGATTGACTGAGCTGACCTTGTAACACTAACCAAAACAGCCTTGCTGTGCCTGTACTGCGAACGGCTGAAAGCAAGAGGAAACTACGGCCGTAATTTTTCCCGAGGGCATGCAGCTTTCCTGTATGATTAAATGATGATGGCGTCCTCTTGGGTAAAATATTCCGGCGGTAAAATAGTCTCCCATTCGGATCTCCGGTCGGGGACTACTCAAGAGGACGTCGTTATCAGGAGAAAAAACTGGCATCCTACAGATCGGAGCGTGGAATGTCAGATCCCTTAATCGGGCAGGTAGGTTAGAAAATTTAAAAAGGAAAATGGACAGGTAAAAATTAGATATAGTGGGAATTAGTGAAGTTCGGTGGCAGGAGGAACAAGACTTTTGGTCGGGTGAATACAGGATTATAAATACAAAAGCAAATAAGGGTAATGCAGGAGTAGGTTTAATAATGAATAAAAAAATAGGAGTCCAGATAAGCTACTACAAATAGCATAGTGAACGCATTATTGTGGCCAAGATAGACATGAAGCCCACGCCTACCACAGTAGTACAAGTCTATATGCCAACTAGCTCTGCAGATGACGAAGAAATTGAAGAAATGTATGATGAGATAAAAGAAATTATTCAGGTAGTGAACAAAAGACATATACTCAAGCAAAGGATAGTGTGAACATAACACTGTGACTCTGGTGGCCCCCAAAAATGGTGTTGTGCATTACAAAAATCTCCTTAGAGGAGAATACCTCAGCTGGTATTTTTTGTCAACAATTAAAATGGTTCAAATGGCTCTGAGCACTATGGGACTTAACAGCTGTGGTCATCAGTTCCCTAGAACTTAGAACTACTTAAACCTAACTAACCTAAGGACATCACACACATCCATGCCCGAGGCAGGATTCGAACCTGCGACCGTAGCAGTCGCGCGATTCCGGACTGAGCGCCTAGAACCGCGAGACCACCGCGGCCGGCTTTGTCAGCAATTGAAACACGTATTGATCGCAGTGTAAGATAAACGACCTACAAAACTTCAGCACGTGTTGATACTACACGATAATGCACTCTACCAATTTCACTAACAAAACTTTCCAGGAGTTTGAAAATTCGTCCTCACAAGCATATCCTTCTTATCTTATGCCCTCAAATGTTTGCCTTTCAAGTTCCTTATCGAAAAACAGCCATAAAGATCCCTCTCTGGACGAATATGTACGTTTGGCGTCATCTTTAAATCAGATTCAGTAGGTTTCTAAGGGTAACTACCTGATCATTGTCAGACAGTTTTAGACAATGCAAGATAATATAACATTGATGACTAATTGCTATCTGATATGTGTTGTTGTAGAATAATGGACAACGCTATTAAAATATGCTTGGTAGTAATTTGAATAAAATTAATGATACAATGATATCCGTATGATGAAAGACTATTTTAATAAAACATAAAATACCTGTAACATGTGCTCACCTACATCAGCATGAATTAGTAAGACATTACTCATTCTGGGTTTGGAAACGATCTGTGATTATTTGCTGTCTTGTGTCACTATGAGGTATCCTTATTGATTTTCGATCTCACTCCTTGTAGCTCTGTCACGAAATGGCTAAAAATGTACCATTCAGCGAGACTGGAACTGGGAACCAAAGCAATCCCCACCAGCGAGGCAACAACGTTACCTCACGGCTAGCGGAGTACTTCAGAATTTTGCTCTCCTTATTGCTCGAGTGCTTGTTAGGACAGATAAGCTCCAAATGTAATTTTTTTTTCTTTATTGTGATTTTAATACCCGTATAACAGGTAGGCTCGCAGCAGCACAAGACGCCGCTCTTCAGCCAAAGATAGTACAATGAGAGAACAGAGAAGACACATGAGTTGGAACAAAACGGCAGGGAAAAAACAGTAGACACATGAACATAAAAAACATGAAGCCGTTCACACTCGATGACAATCCACACTACAGACTGTTGACACGAAGCACAAACACTGAAGATGTCGATGCCACTGGTGAAAGATGGAGTGTGACGGTGAACACTGAACACTAAACACGACACACACACGAGACACTAATGGCGATGATCTCTAGCGCGCGAATGTCCTCTTAGCGTGTGCGAGTCCAGGGACCTGCCAAGAGGGGAAGAAGGATGGGGTGGGGGAGAGGGGAGAACAAGGATGCCAATGGCTGAGAAGATGGGAGGAGGAGATGGACAGGGGAGGGGAAGCCCAGAGGAGGAGTGGGCAGAAATGGAGGAGGGAGGGATGAGGGAGAGAAGGGAGGGAGGGTGCCCAAAGGAGCAAACGCAGGAGGAGGGAGGGAGGATTAAAGTTGACCCCACGTACGGCAGGAAAGGAGCTTGAGGAGATGGAGTCGGGAGCGTGCCTTGGCTTGGATTGTCCGGAGATGGGGGGTCCAGGAGAGGCGACAGTCGAGGGTAACGCCAAGGTACTTGAGGGTGGGGGTGAGGGCGATAGGACGGTCATAGATGGTGAGATAGAACCAAATGTAAAAGACGTACTCGTAATTAAGTGCAATTTCCACACAATGACTTTCCATAAACTGATAACTTTATTTCACACTTTATGCGAAAAATCACTTAGATTATTTAATGGAAATGATACAAATATATCAAGTGAATTTTGTAGGCTAATTCTGTGTCATCCAGGAAGTAATTCTTTGGCAAAATGTTGCCAAAGACATCCTGCATTTGATTAACTTCTCATGGTTGGGATTCACAGTCATATAATATTTCTTAAAAGACATCATATTCGCCGTTAACTGTATGAAATATTAATTATTACGCTTGCAATTTCGGCCTTAGGGCCATTTTCAAATAACACTGCAAAAGTTACATTCTGTCAGAATATAACACTATCTGACACTGACAATACAGCACATATTTAACAACATTTTACGATGTAAAAAGTGTCATACTCATCGGATCTTGTGGGACTCTCGCAGTCAAAAGGCTGCATTTTGACGACGACATGAACTCATGTCATATAGTGTACTATTCTGACAGATTGTAACTTTTGCAGTGTTACTTGAAAACGGCCCTAAGGCCGAAATTGCAATCGTAATAACAAATATTTCATACAATCAACGGTGACTATGATGTCTTTTAAGAAATATCCTGCATTGTTGCCAAGATTCAGCTATGCTTCTAGCAGGAAGATACCAGTGTTGAGTGATCTAGGAAATGGGTACAGTTTGGGTCACAAAGGCGTGACGCCAGACGCTGAAATTTCCAAAGTACTTGTCAATGAGATTTATTAGCATTTCTGTTCAAACAATGGTTCAAATGGATGCTACAACATCGTTGACTTTGAAACCATTGTGGTAGTACCACCTTAGCTCATAGAGGGCACACTGACTATACATCGTCCCTACAGTTATTTTATAGCTTTTAATTGATATTTTATACAACATTTAAGTGATTCCATGGTTGTAAAGAGATATTATACATAACTATTTTTATGTTATTATTGTACTTTGTTTTTTTACGTTTTGACGATTATGTGAACCCATATTTATACTGATTGGTTGATGTGAGGTGGAGGGAGAAGAGGTAGGTGGAGCATCTTCGTACTTACGCGTATGCTCGTCACTTGCTGGCACCAGTTGACATCACAGCAGGTGAAAAGAGTGCTCCACCTACCATCTTCGAGGGATGCCATGGGTATAACACGTCTTATTGTATTTTATCCCTATAAACATTGTCTTATTTTATTGTAAATCTAGTAAGGTTCTATTACTTTCTAAATTAAATTACAGATCTGATGATTGTCATGCGATGTGACCAAAACCGGTCACCTACGTTCTTGTAACATATGTGGTGTGATTAAGACTGAAGCCGGCCGGAGTGGCCGAGCGGTTCTAGGCGCTACAGTCTGGAACCGAGCGACCGCTACGGTCGCAGGTTCGAATCCTGTCTCGGGCATGGATGTGTGTGATGTCCTTAGGTTAGTTAGGTTTAATTAGTTCTAAGTTCTAGGCGACTGATGACCTCAGAAGTTAAGTCGCATAGTGTTCAGAGCAATTTGAACCA
Source organism: Schistocerca piceifrons (assembly GCF_021461385.2). Classification (NCBI taxonomy): domain Eukaryota; kingdom Metazoa; phylum Arthropoda; class Insecta; order Orthoptera; family Acrididae; genus Schistocerca; species Schistocerca piceifrons. Next base: position 512,283,911 of record NC_060142.1, on the reverse strand, counting down.
TTTAAGACTGAATTTTAAAAACAAAACATTTCATTCATTATTTTGGTGTGAAAACTATCAATCACCATAGAATATCCTCATTATTTTGGAACTCCCTCTTAGTAAAAGTGAGAATTATTTCAGTTCAAACTTTAAGCTCTGAAACATCTGTGTTATATAATAAAATGGAACACCTACGGCCATCCTTACAACCACTGATGAATCGCTTGTACGATTGGAGTCAACCCCCTCAGCGTCAGTTAAGGCCTGAATATGGTGTACTGAAGCATCAAAACTGGTGGCCATGTAACAAATAACATCATAAGAATGGCTGTATATGTCCCATTTCGTTACATAAGTGAACAGCCCAAGTCTCTCAAGCCTCCAATCAGAAGGATGGCATACAAAAATATTTAACTAGTTGTGTGACGGAAACTTACAGTGGAACAGTCATATCTAGTGTCAACCTACCTCTTAAAAGCGACCAGCTATTAAAGAACACAATCGTAATGATAATAAAGCAGTCTTGTTTCCACGAGAACAGAAACAACCGATTTATTTCAGTCTGATGGACAAACTAGTGCAGTTTGGGAACGATCCTCACGATTATACTTAGTATCGGTGAAAGTCTTGTACATAAAATGTCAAGCACGTGGATATTATAAACATTTGAGATGCATGAATTATCGCTACAGAACAGTGTCTTTCACGCATGTAAGAAAAAAAATCACAATCAATTTTATCATGGACAGCAAGCTCCAATGGACATTTCTATATCTCTCCTCGTTATTTTTTAACATCCAACGAAGTAAAAGTACGAACTATATCAGCAGCACTCTCCCCTGTGTTTCGAAACAATTTGCCCCTTCGTTGGACCTATTGTCTAAGGATCCTGGGCAAAACTCTAGACAGTGTCCCTCTCTCTCTCTATATATATATGTATACATCTCACAGCTCTTCCTCCGGTTTTAACCAGCTTTCCCTGCAACATTGTCTCCGATTTAATTTTGAACTGACCAGAGGTAGGAGGGTACTGCAGCCACTTCATCTGAGGTCTTGTGATGGAACATAGGGAGCTGAGTTCCAAGTAATCAGTGTACTTTGATATTTTGCTTTAGGAAAGAGAATAACACGTGTTTCAAACCTGCACAGTCGACCGCTGTAAGTAATATAACTGGTATTCTCATTCCAATACCATACTGACGTTCTTCGAAGGCTGTTCTGTACCAGTCTTACTTGCAGCACCCTTCCAAGTACATATTATCTCTCTAGATGTGTGTACCCCTAGAAGATTAGCGCTCCTTATTGGTGTGTTAGTAGATATGAGGCTGAAACATTTGAGAGTGTTGTGGGGATATAACAGACAGTTAAGAAGAAAAAAGAAGAAGAAACATATGGTTTATGCATGATTGAGCTCCAGACGGAAGGAGTTTGAAACATTTTACGTAAATCAATTGTGTTGTCAATTCTGGCGTATTGTTCCAACGTTTAGAGTCTATGCCAATAAGGTTTTGGAATGTGAGAAATGATCGTAAAACAAACACACAGTCCTAAGGCTACACAGCTCTGCACTTAAACATGCTAAAATATTAAAGGCGCTTAGTCTTGTGGAATGCGACCTTGTTAATATTCCACTGTAGGAAATGTATTCCTAACATCCTACACTGTCCACATCCCATTACAGTTCGGAAATTATGCTTTGCTCGCATCAATCCTTACAAAATGATCGTCAGCAACGGAAAATGAATGAAACAAAGACGTTTTATAAGGAAATAGAAAAATGGATAGCAGAGGTATTTGACGTTCAAAATGGATCTAAGCACCATGGGACTTAACATCTGAGGTCATCAGTCCCCTATACTTAGAACTAATTAAACCTAACTCAATTAAGGACATAACACACATCCATGCCCGAGGCAGGATTCGAACCTGCGACCGTAGCAGGCGCGCGGCTCCGGACTGAAGCGCCTAGAACCGCTCGGCCACAACGGCCGGCGTATTTGACGTGCCTAACCATATACCATGCTACACTGAAACGATGAACAGAACACAGTCTCCACCACACGTAACAACTGTCAAGCAAATGTGTACACAGGGTTGCTGACACCACAAACCCCTATCACTGACACAGAATCACTGCAGTTATGAAACTGAAGACCCGGCTTTTGAACAGAGCACTTCGAAAATCGATTCGTTCTGGACTTTTCACGGTTGAATGTCGGAGACCGCAGAGATCGCGGAAACACATTCGTAGTTCAACAGGACACTGGCAGCCCGCCTGACCGGTTCGAAGGAACTCAGTAGTGGCCCGCGCCTTAATCTGGGAACGACCTGTCATTCCGCTCGTATCCAGTACTACCGGCTTCAGGTTGCACCCGGCCGACCCGGTCAGTATGTCTCGCTATATCGACTAATCTTTCCCTCCGCCGTCATATTTCATGCAAGTGTCGATGACCATCATTCCACATTCACCATCCATCGTCCCACAGTTACTGTTATTCAACACCCCGGACACCATACAGGACCCAGTTTCGGCTACTTTTCATGGTCATCCATCTACCCACTACCCGCATCCGAAATACGTTCATGTAAGTCATCGCAAATAAGGATTCTCGGAATTATTATGTTAGCGAATAAGACAAGTAAATATTCCCGTAAAAAAACTTTATTAATTTCTACACATACGTATAGATTTATACACAGAATAAAACCCTTTCTTTACGTTTGTTTGGTGTATTTCTAATAACATCTAGCTTAATTTTTATCCTGTGGTTTAAAACTACGTTGGAATCTTCCAATTCTTTCTCCAGCGAGTAAGTTGGCAGGTATATTTCTGAGCTTTTTCTCTATAAACTATCTTTTTTATGGCTTTAACAATTAGCTCTGTTCCTTCCGCAGTTCTTCTGAGTGAGAGAATTTGGTGCCATTAATCTTGCATCATATTTATTGCACAACACTATTGTTACAACACCCCACATCTTCCTGGTGTATGCTACCAGCTCTTCTACCGCGTGTTCTTGGGAAATTTCCGTATGGAACTTTATTTTTACCACTTATTCAAAAGAGTGGTCATTAAATGATGTTTTGCAGTTGAGTTTAAGCTCTCCAAACGGTTGTTCTGTTGCTAGATGCACAACATTCAGTCCAGCCCATTTACAAACAATGTAACCAAGTTTTTTAAGGAGATGCAGGTGAGAATCTAACTTTATAAACAAGTATTTCGTGTGTCCTTTAACGTAGTAAATGTACTCCAATCCATCATTTTCGGCCAAGATACGAACATATGGCCACTTACCAGTGCTACAAAACGGAAGTTGAGAATTTTTATATTTCCCAGTGCTATCCTGATTTCGCCACAAACTGTGTTTAAAGCGACATGTAAGCCTTGTCTGCACATTTGATACAGTTTCTTTTTTTCCAGTTGCAGTTTATATTCTTCCTTTACACAGTTGTCTTTGCCGTATACACCAGTTTCCGTTTTTTGTCTGATTTCTTCCATATCCAGTCTTACTTCTCATATACACAACACAGTAACGGCAATTAAAGCGGTAATTTCTTTAATGTGGAATGGTTGAGATCTGTGTGAGAGATTTACTCTTTTCCTTAGGACTTATGGAATAACATTGTTTATGGGAATCTGTCCAAATTCTGTGATTTCTATATGTTAGGATATTGTGGACAGCGGATTTAGACAAATATGTTTCTCTTGCTTTAATATAGCACTTCTGTGTAATACTTACACTGTCTTTGTTGGAGTCAGTCTCCACATAGTTTACAAGTAGATAATTATAACTGAATGCAGACAGAGCATAACTTATAATCTTTTCTCGATCTTGAGGGTATGGCTGACTTACTTGGACACCAGTCAGTTTTCGAGTATTCTTATTACCCCAGTAGAATAACTTGCAGAATGTTGTTGAATACCACGTACCAGCTGTTCTGTAAGTTATTATCTAGTTGACACCACTTGGATGTGATTCACATGGAGAACAGTGGGGCACATTGTAAACACTGTTTGCTACAGTTGTAAACATTTAAACAATTTTGGACAGGGTCAAACACACGATCCATTCTGTAGTTGCCTATTGTTGCTTCCAATTTGGTAATACCATGTACCCTAGCCGAAGAGGACGTAAAGATTCTTCATAGTCGCACGTCTGGACACGTTTGCTCACATCTGGGCTCGTGATTTGACATAGAAATTTGTTATATATCTTTACCCTAATATTGGAGATCGTCCAGGTTAAACAGTCGTTATCCGTAATAACATTGATGTTTCCCTGGCAGTCGTGGGTTGATATTAGGTAGTCGTACTTGTCCATTTCATCAAAAATTCCGGAGAATTCTTAGGTTATATCCAAATTTTAGAGGTAATAGTCGTCTACACACAGCTGCTGCAATACTCCAGGCAGTTTTTCTATTAGAAAATCCATTTTAACGATAGCTAATTCCACTTTATATGGCATAGCCACGGAATTTTACATTTCTTCGAAATAGTTTCCAGTGCATCCTTGCCGATTTTATTCCCCTTGCTGTTACACAGTCATTCCCGTGTAGGAGAAATGGTAGCTTCGCCTTGACATCACGTCTTGCAGTGACGAACTTGGAGAATTTACTACGTAGATAATAGTTAATTGAGCCATACATCTCCTTCTTTAGCATTACGGATTGTCTCTTTTCTAACTGATCCTGAAAGTCCAGATTGTAGCTACCCTGATGTTATAGCAAAACGGTTCTGTAATAGGAGTAAGCACATTTCAATTCTTCTTGCTAAGGAACGTGTCATTTTCGGTGTAATTTATATTGCCATTGTCAGAAACCGGATTGTTCAGGTTCTCCAGTAATAACCATAATCCAAAGCGTTAGTCAGTTGGTCTCGTCCTTCTCCTTAATAGCGGAGAGATTTTAAGCACTTTGGAGGAATCCATGTTAACACTTTCAGCTGACACAGAAGACTGATCGGCTGCAGTTCTCAGGCTTCCTTTTATACTCTAAAAATCCAACATGGCAGCACTTCCGGTCATGTGATCTTACGGTCATACTTTTGGTTGTACTTTCAATCCAGTTGCGCTGTTTTGTGTGCAAGATGTCCGTGGGACAGAACCAGCGCAGTAGCCGGAATGTATAGAAGTACAGGGTGACATTTATTGAACTGTAAGAAAAAAAACGTAAATAATCATAAACTACGGTGTGCACTATAACTGCCCACGTCGTGTTGTGCCTACTCCACTGTAGCTTGAATGGATTTTTAAGTTTGTTTTATATGCCCGGCTTCTAATTTCACCACACAAGTCTCCAGGGTTGAGCAGTTATTGCCCGTTATTAATTATGTTTTTAGATTTAACTTTATTACTCGCACAGAGACTCAACGTTCCTTTGTTTAACAGCGTGTCGTCAAAATAAGTATGAATGCTAATGTCTTTGCAATACATAATGTCGACTATTGAAATAAAGTTCGTACCTGTTTTGCCATTTTAGAGAAGAGAAACCTTAAGCGCTTCTGCTTCTATAGTCTTAGTATCAAATGTTCACTAATTTCAATTTACTTCCTATCTCAGTTCAGTATTTAACACAAATTATATATCAATGTCATTTCAGAGATATTACGTCGGTTCCACACCTTCGACCATAAATATAATAGACTGGCCCTGACGTCGTTTTCGTGGCTCCAACATATCTGGGCTGAAGTCACGCGAATGTTGGCAAAACATGGTTGTTTCGTGTTGCGCTTATGGCTGAACTCAGCGTTTTGTCGGGGGAAATGGCATTACATTTCACGTGTGTTTCTATGATAGTGCAGATGCGTTTATTGAAATCTGCTGAAGTGACTTTTATATGTTTTTTACAATTGAAATAGAGTATCACGTAAATTAAAGTATTGAACGTGATGCCTGTACAGTTAGACTTATATTACATTTTGGAAAGTATCTGTGATAATTCGGTTACAGAAGTAAGTATAATCGTTCCTCGTTTCTACTTATAGGCTCCCTAAGGATGAAAACCGAAGGCAGCTTTGGATAGAGGCCCTGAAACGGAAAAACTTTAAGCCATCTGCACATACGCGCCTTTGCTCGAAGCACTTCGCGGAGAGGTGTTTTCATAGGTTAGTTGTTATTTACAATGTACTCGTATATCTATAATTTGTATTTACAGTGTCTGTCATTTTTACACTTAGGCTCCAAAATTATTTTCTGAAGCTTCAAAGTCTCACCTTTCATCTAAAATATTTTTTTCAACTGATAGTTTAAACTTTTGTAAAAATAGTGGGTACTGAACCTTTGAAGTGCACCTAAAAGTGATACTCTAAAATGGACCTGCTCCTAAAGTCAACAATTTTGACACCTATAGTTGACATAATTCCCACATCCCATTTTCTTTTATAAGTGACTAGAGCTCAAAACGTGGCGAATCCAATGTTTAAAGTCTTGACACGAGCCCACTCTTACTGTTTAAAAGAATTTTAACATTTTACTTTAATTGATAGTTATAGTAATTTCGTCCCGCTGCCCACCAGAGTGGCGTCCGATGTATTTGTTAGATTTTATAAATGGTACTGTGAACAAATCCAGGTCAAATGTAGTTCTGGCATAATTTTCACGAATAAAAAACTAATTTCTGTTGGAAGCGTTTGGCAGTCAATTGAGAAATGTGGGTAAAATACGATACAAACATAGGATGGCAGACCGCTGTTTTGAAATCCCGCCACGTTTTGCCAACAGTCACGTGGTTTACGTTGGAGGCACACTAGCCCCATAGCTTCTGCACAGCAAGGCCAGGCTACTAGTATCTATGGTCGAAGTTCCACACAAACGGAATAACACGTAATTGTCATTTAACATCACTTTTATTAATAATCCTTTTTCTTATGACGTAAATGTTAATGAATGATCACTATCTAGGAAGAAAGGGGGACTGATCCTAATCATGAGATAATAGCTTCCAATGAGCCCGCAATCATTAATTAAATAAAAAGTCACGTTCAAGGATGATATGCGAACAACTTCCGTTACGTCCGTTTTCACGTATCTGTCAAAACTATTCCTGTCGCCCACAATTCAAATTAACACTGACGTTAATCCCTTTTGTAGGAACATCGAATCGTAACTTATGTGAAAGTTTATTATAGTCCCCGAATTAATTCCTTTCAGATACGCGCACGACTGAACAGCAGAACGGAACACAAACGACTTTTTTTTAACAACCGAACAACGCAATGACGTTACATTACGACAATGTCCGCCCAATGAACATCTCTTTGACTTTATCTTCTCTACTCTGCTTATTTAAATTATTTCTAATTACAGTTTATTCAGCTATTTAACAAAAACATCTAACAAAAAATAAAATAAATTTATCCCAACGTAAAAGATCCGTTATAGAGTTATAGCACTCACTTTATTCAACACGTAAACGTCACTACAGATATTCGGGTTCAGGTTATGACATGTTCGATATGCCTGTCATCATTGGCCATGATGTGGTACAGACGAACAGCGAAATTCTGCATGACTCGCTGAAGTGTCGGAACATCGATGCTGTCGATGACCTCGTGAATGTCTGTTTTCAGTTCAGCAACGGTTTTGAGTTTATTGCTGTACACCTTGTCTTTAATAAAGATCCACAAAAAGGAGTCGCATGTGTTCAGACCCGGAGAATAAAGCGGCCAATCGAGGCCCATGCCAGTGGCCTCTGACTACCCCAGTGCCAGAAAGCGGTCTCCAAAGTGCTTCGATGGAATCGAACTTTGTCTTGCATAAAATCAGGGTCGCTTTGGATAGTGGGGATGAAACCATCTTCCAAAACTTTCACGTACTGTTCATTGGTCACCGTGCCATCAACCCCCGTTTATTCCGTGACTGGACATTGCATGTTTTTGTGCGTGTTTTGTGTTTACAAGACACGCAACAATAAAAAATTTCAGTAAGTATCAATATGCAGTATTTTAATGTGACAAAGTTTTGAAATTAATTTTTACTAAACCCGTTTTCTTCATATTACGTTAATTAAAGTCTTGAAGGCTGTATTATGTCTGTAATATATTTTGCACACACAGAGCGCTCTTGAGAGCGTGAATCGCGAAAAGCGCAGCGATCAACACAGCCCAGTGTGTTTAAGTTGGCTGACCGCATACACGGCGATAGACGGTAGACATAAACAGAAAGACAACATCGTGACACTGAATGCAGTGTGACTACATCACTGTTCGCATGTTCTTCGAGTAGCTAATGTGAAACTATTCGCATATCCGACAGAGCAAGTGCAACCAGCGTCATGTCACAAAAAAAAGGTTGAAATGGCTCTGAGCACTGTGGGACTTAACATTTGAGGTCATTAGTCCCCTAGAACTTGGAACTAGTTAAACCTAACTAACCTAAGGACATCATAAACATCCATGCCCGAGGCAGGATTCGAACCTGCGACCGTAGCGGTCTTGCGGTTCCAGACTGAGCTGCCTAGAACCGCTCAGCCATTCTGTCCGGCTCGTCGTGTCACAGTCATAAAAAAATTAGCTAGTGTCCACTCTCTTTTGACCCCAAGAAAATGAAAGAACCTAAGTAGGATGAGATGACATCAAAATATACGCAATACACAAAACGAACTAAGGAACTTTTATGCACTCGATAGTAGGACACAAATAAATAGCTTTTCCGAGACGCATATAATTCATTTCTTCCTCTCATATCATAGCGCTTGTTTGAATGTGAAGTAAGAAAAACATTTTAGGATTCTGAAGCGCTGTATGGCACCAGATCCTTATCATAGCCCCTATCGGAAGCGCCACACGAATCAGCAGTCTCTTTCCTTTTATGCATCACTACCGCTCGCAGATTCTTGCTGACGGACCTGCATACACCAAGTTTTGTAGCAGAATCAGCTTTATCTTATGTTACTAAATACGATATGGAGGACATATAGAAAGATGTTTGTGTATGTCTGCATTCGGCACTTATTGACAGCTAACACAACCCATCACAGAATTGACGTCGCAGGGAATACCATTACCAAAACTTTCCTGACATCTTTCAGTAAGAAGTCATGAAATGAAAGTAAAATTAACACTGCTTTCCGAGAGATATTCAACTGTTAATGGAGTATTACTTAAGACAGTCGCTTGTTCCAGCAATTACATTTTGACAACTCCCAGAGGAATGTTCCGATGGCCGAAAGGACCGGTTAGTGTGTGAAACATCTGGCATCAATTAAGATCAAACTACAAGAAATCTATGTGTACTGCAAATGAAAATTCTCATTCAAATGGTGCTTTTCGCTTTTCTTGGCAAAGCATCAACAGCAATTAGACTGTAATCATCACAAGCAGATAATAGTAACAACAGTATTATCAGAATGGTATGGCACTCAGAATGTAGTGATGGTACATGGTCCACGTGTTCTGAATGACATTAGTGGTTGTGCACTTAATGTAACACTGCTTACCTGAGTAAAGATGGCGTGGTGGTTTTGTCGCTTTGTGCACCCAACAACTGATTAGCCTTTAGCTATGTCATTCTGCCCCGCTAGCTAGCATACACCACGCACTGATGGACGCCTATGAACATGTGCCTTAGCCGGCCGAAGTGGCCCTGCGGTTCTAGGCGTTGCAGTCTGGAACCGCAAGACCGCTACGGTCGCAGGTTCGAATCCTGCCTCGGGCATGGATGTTTATGATGTCCTTAGGTTAGTTAGGTTTAACTAGTTCCAAGTTCTAGGGGACTAATGACCTCAGCAGTTGAGTCCCATAGTGCTCAGAGCCATTTGAACCATTTTTGAACATCTGCCTTGATACGCCGTCTCATGTTACCCTCAAGAACAAGCAGTTAATGGAGCCAAAAGCTAACATTAGAAGGCAAACACCCGTCAATCTGTTCAATGTAATACTTGTAACAGCTGTCTCATAAGCATCAAGCAGGCACAGAGTTCATTCTTATGGTACGTACATAAATTCTGCAGGTATTTCTTTAACATGTAACCGTCTGCTATGCAAATAAAATGACATCCACTACACAGGTTCTGTATGTTACAGTTAGTTTCAAGTTGCTGTAATGTTGCTTCTACTGTTCTGGAATATAATGATCATTAGTTATTGCGATAAATAGGAGCTACACTCTGGACCACATGTTGTAGCGCCATCACAAAACAATGTCTAACGAAAGAATGCCGTTAAAGCCCCAAACGGCAAAATAAATGTTCCCAAAGCACTTGTATTTTCTCAGAAAACAGTTACGTAGAAAATGCTATCCGAAAAATGCTTGGCCATTCAGTGACAGTCGACAGACGTACAGGGCTGGAACAGAATTATCCTTCTTAGTTTACTAGGTATTTACTTGTGATTTTGGTGAAATTATTTGCGCGATTGGAGCATAATATGTGGCGTGGGTTGGAAACTTAAGTTTGGGACTGCAAGAAAATTATTTAACGGGATAGTTACAATGCCTCTGGCAATCAGTTTGTGAGAAACATGCTTCTTTCTTCATAAATTGTTGCCAAGCTTACTAAGTTTAGGAACCAGGATTCCAAGGAAAAATTACGTGCAAATCAGCGTCAGATTAAAAATGGCAACAGTGTTACTTTACAACAGAGCTTCTCCAGAGATCCAAAAAAGCAAATGAAGTTTGGTAAGCCTAAATCGTAAATAAACAATTGACATATAGTAAGTATATCACACCATACCGCGCCACAATAACTGCTGCTTCATACACAGGCTATGGTGTCAATCACAACGAGACATAGCTCCACGCCAGAAGAAGGCACCACCGAACGCTGATTCCTGGCCATCCACTGACACTCTCTACCCAAAAAACTCCAATAGCCACTCCGGCAGCAAACACTACACAAAACATTTATGTGTTAGGTTAAAATAATTGATCTTTATGTAATAGTTAAGCGCCTGATGATGAACAAAATATGCGTGAAATGCGGTAAATTAAACATAAACTAAATAATTAAACTTAAACGAATGATAGAATATTCACATTCTTGATTCCTCAGTAGCTGAGTGATACTAAAAGTGTAGCTATGGGCTCAAATCCCGCTGCAATAATATATTTAAAGTCACATTTTCATCCCCCTCTGTCTTAACTGATAAAGATCGCAACTAATTTAAATAACAGATTCCTACGAAACCGTTCAACTGCTCTTCCAAGTCCTTTGCTGTCTCTGACAGAATTACAATGGCATCGGCGAACCTCAAAGTTTTTATTTCTTCTCCATGGACTAACACCTACTCCGAATTTTTCTTTTGTTTCCTTTACTGCTTGCTCAATATACAGATTGAATAACATCGGGGAGAGGCTACAACCCTGTCTCACTCCCTTCCCAACCACTGCTTCCCTTTCATGTCCCTCGACTCTTATAACTGCCATCTGGTTCCTGTACAAACTGTAAATAGCCTTTCGCTCCCTATATTTTACCCCTGCCACCTTCAGAATTTGAAAGAGTATTCCAGTCAACATTGTCAAAAGCTTTCTCTAAGTCTACAAATGCTAGAAACGTAGGTTTGCCTTTCCTTAATCTATTTTCTAAACTAAGTCGTAGGGTCAGTATTGCCTCACGTGTTCTAATATTTCTACGGAATCCAAACTGATCTTCCCCGAAGTCGGCTTCTACCAGTTTTTGCATTCGTCTGTAAAGAATTCGTGTTAGTATTTTGCAGCTGTGACTTATTAAACTGATAGTTCTTTAGTAGTGCTTTAGTATCATTTGATTTTACAAAGGCATTCGACAGAGTTAACGAACAATATCTTACACTGAAGAGCCAAAGAAACTGGTACACCTTCCAATTATCGTGTAGGGGCCCCCACGAGCACGCAGAAGTGCCGCAACACGAAGCGGCATGGTCTCGCCTAATGTCTGAAGTAGTGCTGGAGGGAACTGTCGCCATGAAACCTACAGGGCTCTCCACAAATCCGTTAGAGTACGATGAGGTGGAGATCTCTTCTGAACAGCACGTTGTAAGGCATCCCAGATATGCTCAATAATGTTAATACAGGTTTGGTAAACATTTTTGGAAACAGTGATCAATAGAGTATTATATTTTAACTAAAGTTCATTCTTGATCACAATTATATCTCAATAACATAGGTGACCGGTTTCGGTTATATTTATATAACCATCTGCAGACCCATGGCTTCCTTGGAGGATGGTAGGCGGAGCTCTCCTCATGATGATCAGTTGACTTCGTAGCAGCTCAGGAGATCTCTGCACTCATCCCACACCATTACAGAGCCTCCGCAGCTCGAACAGCCCTGCGGACGTACAGGGTCCCTGGATTCATGAGGTTGTCTCCAGACCCGTACACGTCCATGCTCTCGATATAATATGAAGCGAGACTCATCCGACCAGGCAACATGTTTCCAGTCATCAACAGTGCAATGTCGGTGCTGGCGAGCCCAGGCGATGCGTAAAGCTTTGTGTCGTGCACTCATCAAGGGTACACGAGTGGACCTTCGGCTCCGACAGTCCATATCGATGGTGTTTCGTAGAATGGTTCTCTCGCTGACAATTGTTGATGGGCAGGTATACAAATCGCAGCAGTTTGCGGAAGGGTTGCACTTCTGTCACGTTGAACTGTTCTCTTCAGTTGCCGTTGGTACCATTCTTGTAGGATCTTTTTTCCGGCGCCAGTTATGTCGGAGATTTGACGTTTTACCGGATTCCTTATATTCACGGTACACTCGTAAAATGGTCATACGGGAGAATCCCCACTTCATCGCTACCTTGGAGATGCTGTGTCCCAACGCTCGTGCGCCGACTGTAACACCACGTTCAAATCACTTAAATCTTGATAACCTGACGTTGTAGCAGCAGTAACCGACCTAACAGCTGCGCCAAACACTTTGTGTTGTATAGGCGTTGCTGAACGCAGCGCCGTATTCTACCGGTTTACATATCTCTGTATTTGAATACATATGACTGTAGCAGCCGGCCGGTGTGGCCGAGCGGCTTTAGGCGCTTCTGTCTGGAGCCGCGCCACCGTTACGGTCGCAGGTTCGAATCCTGCCTCGGGCATGGATGTGTGTGATGTCCTTAGGTTGGTTAGGTTTAAGTAGTTCTAAGTTCTAGGGGACTGATGACCTCAGATGTTAAGTCCCATAGTGCTCAGAGCTTTTTTTTTTTTTTTTTTACTGTATCAGGTTGTTTGGCGCTTCGGTGTATAAGCACCATGCATGCAATGGGATTTCCACTGCAGTTTACAAACTTGATGCGTGAGAGCGTCAGTAAAGGAGTTACAAGAATAATGATTAGTGACCAGCTGACTAAGATAATTAAAATAAACAGCTCGATGAGACAGGGTTGTCCGATGTCGATGGCACTGTTTGCCATTGCCATTAATCCTTGACTTCCCGTTTGGACCCAACGTTTATGAGTCGTAATTATCAATAGAAACAAGACTGATTGTAATGCCTATGCAGAGGACATAGGTTTTCTAGTCATTGACGATTAAAAAGTAGAGGAAGCTCTTTAGATCGTTAATAAATACGAACTTGCCTCAGGAACGAAGCTGAATGAAAAGATCTCTGGCATTACGAATATAGGACGCGGCATATCTCTGCAACGTCACAGTCAGCTGACACCACTCTTTACAATCAAATGCCTAGGCATTGAACACAGGAGCAATATAAGACAAGCGATCCGTTGTTAACTGCAGGAATCTTCTAGCGAGTATGCGTGCCTGTATACAGACCCACTCCATTTCGAAGCTTGTTGAAATACAGCCAAGCGTCACAGACCAACGCCAAAGATAAACTATGTTGCGCAAGTGCCGTCGATGGCACAAGAGACGATGAAACAAATCATGCCAGCTTTAGGTCACTTTGTCACAGGAGGGTATATATTTAATGTCAAGTACGATATGCTAACCCATATATTTAAAAAGTTTAATACACTAACCCTAGCCACAGGACATGAAGGTTTAAACCCATCAGATGTTAAAAACAAGTCACGGGTGTTATATGTGTGTAACACACACAAATAGTAGAGGACCCAATCAAACAGTTTAACAGCACACTTGTTAAATGAAACAGCGCTGACCTGTCTGCAAAGTCTAATTAATGTACACTACGTAACTAATGAGGAGGTATTGAATAGGATTGGGGAGAAGAGAAGTTTGTGGCACAACTTGACTAGAAGAAGGGATCGGTTGGTAGGACATGTTTTGAGGCATCAAGGGATCACAAATTTAGCATTGGAGGGCAGCGTGGAGGGTAAAAATCGTAGAGGGAGACCAAGAGATGAATACACTCAGCAGATTCAGAAGGATGTAGGTTGCAGTAGATACTGGGAGATGAAGAAGCTTGCGCAGGATAGAGCAAGATGGAGAGCTGCATCAAACCAGTCTCAGGACTGAAGACCACAACAACAACAACATATTCCGAATGAACTGTTTCACCTAAAAACCTTTTTAATTGAGCGAAGTCACATATTGCCAACCATCCCAGAAGAAAAGCGCTCGACGGTGAAGTCAGTTTATAGGAAGCTGATTGATAAGAAGAACAGGAACATTATCGAACAAAAATACCCAAACCGTAGAGAGCTCCGCTCCATGGAACTCGTGGAGTTCCAACATGGTCAGGTGATTGGGTGTCACTTGTGTGATACGTCTGTACGCGAGATTTCCACACTACTAAACATCCCTAGGTCCACTGTTTCCAATGTGATAGTGAAGTGGAAACGTGAAGGGACACGTACAGCCCAAAAGCATACAGGCCGACATCTGTTGACTGTCAGAGACAGCCGACAGTTTAAGACGGTCGTAATATGTAAAAGGCCGACATCTATCGAGACCATCACACAGGAATTCCAAACTGCATCAGGATCCACTGCAAGTACTATGACAGTTAGGAGGGAACTGAGAAAACTTGGATTTCATGGTCGAGCGGCTGCTCATAAGCCACACATCACGCCAATAAATGCCAAAGGACGCCTCACTTGGTGTAAGGAGCGTAAACATTGGACGATTAAACAGTGGAAAAAGTTGTGTTGAGCGACAAATCACGGTACCCAATGTGGCGGTCCGACGGCAGGGTGTGGGTATGGCGAATGCCCGGTGAACATCATGTGCCAGCGTGTGTAGTGCCAACAGTAAAATTCGGAGGCGGTGGTGTTTGGTGTGGTCGTACTTTTCATAGAGGGTGCTTGCATCCCTTGTTTCCCGTGGCACTATCACAGTACAGGCCTACACTGATGTTTTAAGAACCTTCTTGCTTCCCAGTGTTGAAGAGCAATTCATGGATGGCGATTGCATC
Organism: Schistocerca piceifrons; assembly: GCF_021461385.2. NCBI lineage: Eukaryota > Metazoa > Arthropoda > Insecta > Orthoptera > Acrididae > Schistocerca > Schistocerca piceifrons. The sequence goes on along the minus strand of NC_060142.1, from coordinate 512,268,690 downwards.
TTTCAACACGATCGAACACCTGTTCATAATGCACGGTCTGTGGCGGAGTGGTTACACGACAATAACATCCCTGTAATGGACTGGCCTGCACAGAGTCCTGACCTGAATCCTATAGAACACCTTTGGGATGTTTTGGAACGCCGACTTCGTGCCAGGCCTCACCGACCGACATCAATACTTCTCCTCAGCGCAGCGCAGCGTGAAGAATGGGCTGCCATTCCCCAAGAAACCTTCCTGCACCTGATCGGATGCATGCGAGATGGAAGCCGTCAGCAAGGCTGAGGGTAGGCCAACACCATACTGAATTTCAGCATTACCGATGGAGGGCGCCCCGAACTTTTAAGTCATTTTCAGCCAGGTGTCCAGATTCTTTGAATTACATAGTGTATATTCCACCTTGTAGTTCTTGGATTAGGTGACGTCGACTAAGTCAACTGCAGAGAATTATGGTGGCATTTAATAGAAGACATTAACATCCTCTGGCTCTGAAAGTGCTGTTTGTCGCCACTCTTAACATGTTACAAACGCCGTTGCTAATCGCAAGTAAATGAAGTAGTACAACGCAAATCCTGTTATGAAGTAGTGTCTTCGTCATTTAATTTTTTTTTTTTTTTTTTGTGTGGTCCACGAATAGTAGGAGACGTTCGATATTAACTTGAAAAGTAATCTCTAGACATGGAAAGAACTAAATAACTACTTGTTACGATCCAGTTGCCACAGAACGCTGCAGCCATATGCTACGAACTAAAATATTTACCTGTTTTTGGGCAACTGCTTCTAAAAATGACCAAGAGCCGTTAAATGTTTCCTTTAAGCAATAGTGTAACAGAAGCAGAATGAAGAAGTTAATAGTGATAATGGCAGTAATAAATGAAGTATTTTAAGAAATTTCTTAAAATACCGAAAATCTCAAAATATCTTCGAATAGTGGCTATGATTGTTGTGTCTTTATGGGACTAGCATAATTTACTGTCAGAAGCCTGCTGATAACCAGTTACTAGAGAATTGAATGTTTTTCACCGTATCTAATTTGTAAGCTAAGCGCATCATGTGTTACGATACAATCATAAATGCAGCAATCATGATTTCATTTCAAGTCCTAGCATATGCACACCGAACTACCAGTGATAAGGAATTTTAACGTCTCTTCATGAGTTGTTACCAGTAGTGATAGGTGTCGTTATTTCTAGTGAAACGTGAACAAATCTCGCTATTGGTGAGCCGGCCGGAATGGCCAATTATTGGTGAGGAAACAGTTCGTGGATAGAAAACAACAATGGTAGACGCCAAGTTCGATTCTCGGCCAGGCAAAAAAATTGTATCTTCATTTCAAATTCAGACATCTCGCTGCTCGTGAAAGGATTCGATAGCCAACAGCTGATTTTACCCAGTCAACAATCTGATTACGTGGTGGATCCGAGTTCCTGTCACAAAACTTTACCTCGTGGAACTTCGTTTAAAACACGTGGAACCTTTGTTAGTTAAAATTACAGTAAACGTTTTTTTGTGGTTAGTTAACAGCTAGCTAAGAGTCTTTAAAGGATTCCAGGCAGAGCACAAAAATTTTTAAGTTCAAATTTTCTAACTGACACCTGGTGAAAACTTTGATATTTCACGACTATTTGTGCCTACTCAACAGTGACGCACGATAGTGTATTGAGTATCGGTCACGTATGAGAGCTTTTCTTAGGTAAAGTTTGAAACTTCTTTATTTAAATCAGGGTATCTGTACCTAAATTGAAGAATTACTGAGAAGATGAAACTTCTAAGTTATTTGATTCTGAAACAGCTGAGTAAAACTGAACGTACTGAGCAGACTCTCTCTTTAATTTTTCTTATCATGTCAACACAGACCCACAATATTCTAGCGCAACGCAATCTGACTGCCCAAAAAAAATTTAAAAAAATTACAGCCTGATTTCAAATAATTAATTCAAAAGAATGACCCTGACTAAAAAGAAATCTTAACAATACCCTATACATTTCATTAAGCACTTACCTCACAAAAATCTTCATTACGTTAACTACTGCGATACAGCGAGCGTCAATACTGCCAGCTAAATAAAAGATTCTAACTACTAAAGCAACTAACTGCTAATAGGCATGTGGTTAGAAAAGAAAGATTTTGTTGCAAACCAAATAATATTTTTTTTTTACCTTAACAATGTGACATCCAGTTCAGACACGAATATAAATCGTCATTGACATCTAGTACAAAGGTATATAATCATGAATAATATTCAGTCTCCAAGTTGAACATGTACAGATCGTTAGCCTACTCTAACATTTCAGACTACCCTCCATCAATGCTAACTTCTCACATCTAACATCCATCACTGCTGGCTGTTCACCTCGAACTGCCCAACAGTACTTCCATCACTGCTTGGCGATTAACTTCCAACGAGTACAGCCAGCCACAGAGTCTCTTACAAAGAAAGCGCAGTCAGAGGTCCAATGCAAAGCGCTAAATAGCGCTGCCAACACAGAAGCAGCCCACTTACAAGTGACTATAGGTGCTTCGTTTCAACCCAGATTAAAAACAGTTCGTCATGTCGTTTAAAGTTCAAATATGTCCAACAATAATGGCTCAGTCATGAGTACAGAGATATGACTGGCTAATTCTGAAGTTCCCATAGAGTACTTTTCGCTCTTAATCGCGTTGCTTTTAATTGCTCATCAACCGATTTATGACAAACCACTCGTTTCGAGAACGACGTTTCACTTGTGTGGGAAAATGTTTTAAAGAGGAAAAATACGTCGCAATATCGTAGTACGTTAGGAGTAAAGATGTCGTCTCGAAATTTCTTGTTCATAAAATCATTTCATTTTGCCTAAAGACAGCTGGAGTGACATGTCACGGAGTTAGCTAACTCAAATTCTAATAAGTGGCAGTGATTTTGAAAGGTCACTTACTTTAATAAAACTGAGTTTACAAGCGTTAACGACTGTCCCACCTCCAATGACGTGATTCCAAGTATTTGCAATATCGTGGTGTTGATTTACATGCGGACTGATTGTCTTAAAGGCAATATTGTAATCTCGTGTGGTATTCATTTTTTGTAGTCGAATGACTGTACTGCAAAGAGTAGAGGCCCTGTAAGACAGCTATGTTACGCGAGCTGCATGCAAATCAGCCGAAATGCAATTCCGCCGTTCGGATACTTTTGGGTATGGTAGTAAATGCCTAAGTTAGATTGGAATATGTACCGCTTTAATTACGTTCAGTCCACATGACTACTTACAACGCACTGATGATAACTGCACTGCCAGTTGAAATCTATATCTGCAGTGCAATAAAAAACAGATGATATTACGACCTATGCTGGCCTCCTTCCTCCCCTGAATGTTATTTAACAACGATCGCCTTCACCTGTGTACAGTGAGAGCGAATACATCCCACATGTCTTAAGACCTATGTTAAACCACGAATGAACGAATGAATGGCAGTATAGACGACGTGCGTGCTGTTGAATAGATATGTGATACATACATCTGTATATGTACTTATTGTTATCCTATACTTTAGTCACCTCAATGTAGCTGGCGCTGTGTGATTTACTTAGCAGCACGACCCTTGATTTGTGCGACCGCAGTCCTTATATCCAGTTGAAGTCGTGTTTTGTGTTTCCGAATTTCTCTGGTCTCTACGTTCCTAAAAGCTCGACAACTCCCATCGCGAATCTGCCTCCGTAGCTTTGTTATTTCTTTCTGACTGTTTACAACCTCTGATGATGTCTTTAGTACTGAGACACGAAGCATTAGGCAGGTGAATATGTCTTAGACCATGTTGTGCACATCACAAAACACTGATCACCAAGGACGCAACTACCGGCCATGAAGGCTGCGTTATACGCCTGAGTTGTCTGTGCGTTATGCCTTTGCACCTCGTCTTCGAACAATCGAAAAGAATTCCGCCTGTTCATTCCTCGCCCCTAGCATTCCAGTATTTCGCAAAACTGATTTTGTAGCTTCATATTTTCAGCAAACGTAATAGCGGTTCTGACGTCACGGCGTGAGCCAACCAATTTGCAGTGCACAAATCAACTCTCGCTCGCGAGTTTGCGTGCGCAGACCTGACAGAGTTGCGTTCCTCTCTGGCACGTAATAAAGCTGCCGTATGTAATAAATAACACAACGCAAGTTGTAATGCACCTGCTCTTTTGAAAATTATAGCCTAGCGTTTGTGAAGGCAGATTACCATCTCAAAGCTACGAAGCTGGACGTCACCAGGTGTACACAAGGCGGAAACTGAAGCACAGTACCAAATATCCAATAAAACTCGCTTGAAACACACACAATCCGCAAGATGGGTCATCATCATATAGCATTAAAAGTGACATACCTTGCCTTCTGCAAAACTAACACTAAGAATCTCCTAACCACACGAATCATTACTGGAAAACATACTGTTTAATGTAGATGCAAGTACGGGCGTTGTTTGTAGAAAACATGCAGTGTAAAAATGGTTCAAATGGCTCTGAGCACTACGGGACTTAACAGCTACGGTCATCAGTCCCCTAGAACTTAGAACTACTTAAACCTAACTAACCTAAGGACATCACACAACACCCAGTCATCACGAGGCAGAGAAAATCCCTGACCCCGCCGGGAATCAAACCCGGGAACCCGGGTGTGGGAAACGAGAATGCTACCGCACGACCACGAGCTGCGGACATGCAGTGTAACCATGGCATCTTAGTAGTATTCAGTGTGCGTGTTCTTTGCTAATATTCGTGCTTACTGGCTTCATACGTGGGTTCATGGCTGCAGATTACATGATTACAAAACTCTGAAATTAAAAAAAATAAGAAACAGTCCCCAAGATGTTTAATGACGTCCACGTATAAACGTTTCTGTTTTCAGGCTAGATCGCATCTGCATAGGATTTAGTAAAACATTAATGGTACACAAAGTATTTTTGTTTACTACTTCATGTAATCTGTCATTGACAGCTGTAAGATACTTGGGACTTTCATTGTATGTACAACAGGTTGGAACATCCCCTTAGAATAACTAAGAATGACAGTGCTGGTAAGCCTCTTACGTTATTTGATTTTCAAACAGCTGAGCAAAACTGAGCATACTCAGACATTTCTCTCTTTACTTATTCTGATCACTAAACTGACCATATTTTTCTAGCGCAACGCAGTCTGACTTTCAATAATCCCTACAAAAGAATGGCCCTGACTAACAATAACCTATACCTTTCATGAATCACTTACCTCACAAAAACCTTCGTTAGTCAAACGACTGCAATATAGCGAGTACCAATACTGGCAGCTAAATAAAAGATTCTAACTACTGAAGGCACTAACTACTGATAGGCATAGTTAGCAAATGAAAGATTTTGGTAGAGAACAAACAATGTATTTACCATAATAGTGTTCAAAAGTCATAACATATATATCAGCTCATGACATCCGGTGTTACAAATTTCCTTTTTCTGACGGACACACGTCCAGATCGTCCGCTCTCAAAATTCTGCCATCGCTCTCCCCACATCCACCACTGCTGGCGGCTCACCTCCAACTGCACAACGCTACGCACTGTTCACATCCATCTGCCCAACACTACAATAACGAATATTCCAACAATGCCAACCAGCCACAGATTTCACACAGCACAGTCAGTGATTTTCATACACAGCACTACATGGCGTTACCAACATAAAAACCTGAACAGCCTACTTACAAGGTGCATTTGTATTTTATTTATTATTCAGCAAAACTGTTCCGATCTATATCGGTGCATCATTAGGCTATGTAAAATAGGATCAGCTGAGTGTTATATAGCATCTACTTAAATTTTCACTGAATTTACGTTCTGGTAAAATCCTGAATATATTGTACAATAACTGCAATTATATATGACTGTTGGTAAGTTTGGATACCATAAAGTGGTCGTATTATGGGGTCAGCCGGCCGGAGTGGCCGAGCGGTTCTAGGCGCTACAGTCTGGAACCGAGCGACCGCTACCGTCGCAGGGTTGAGTCGGGCATGGATGTGTGTGATAACCTTAGGTTAGTTAGGTTTAATTAGTTCTAAGTTCTTGGCGACTGATGACCTCAGAAGTTAAGTCGCATAGTGCTCAGAGCCATTTGAACCATTTTTGTGTGAATGTTGTTATTGTTGTTGTTGCTGTGGTGGTGGTGGTGGTGGTGGTGACGATGACGGTCTTCAGTCCGAAGACTGGTTTGATGCAGCATTCGCTGGTAAACTATCCTGTGCAAGCCTCTTCATCTCCGAATAACTGCTGCAAGCAACTACCTTTTCTAACCTCCTTACTTAATTCACCTCTTTGTCTTACTTTACAATTTTTCCCCCACACACCCCTCCAGTATTAGCTTGGCGATCCCTTGATATCTCGGAATTTTAGCCAAGTTGTGCCACAAATTATTTTTTCCTCAATTCTTGGAAAATTACATTTTAATTTTTTTAACGCTTCTGCATGATAAAATCTGTAACATGCAAGATCATTCCTGATACTACAGCATTGTAGAAATGGTAACGGCAAGGCAATTAATAATAAAAAAACTGGTAAAAATAAACTTTGAATTCTTTTAGCTTTTGATTTTCCAACATCAGCATTGCAATAGGAACATGAGAGAATTCCATTAGATGATGTCAGACCCGTATTTTTTCGCGACATGCGAGCTTGTTTCTTGTACAGAAATTCAACTAATTTGCACTGTGTCTATTGCGTCTGAACTTACAGGTGACAACAGGGACTTCTATAAATATTACAGCGGGTTTAACGTGGACAGAAGAAAGAACATACATATCAGTATTACGAGGGCAGTTCAATAAGTAATGCAACACATTTTTTTTCTCGGCCAATTTTGGTTGAAAAAACCGGAAATTTCTTGTGGAATATTTTCAAACATTCCCGCTTCGTCTCGTATAGTTTCATTGACTTCCGACAAGTGGCAGCGCTGTACGGAGATGTTAAAATGGCGTCTGTAACGGATGTGCGTTGCAAACAACGGGCAGTGATCGAGTTTCTTTTGGCGGAAAACCAGGGCATCTCAGATATTCATAGACGCTTGCAGAATGTCTACGGTGATCTGGCAGTGGACAAAAGCACGGTGAGTCGTTGGGCAAAGCGTGTCATCATCGCCGCAAGGTCAAGCAAGACTGATCTCCCGCGTGCGGGCCGGCCGTGCACAGCTGTGACTCCTGCAATGGCGGAGCGTGCGAACACACTCGTTCGAGATGATCGACGGATCACCATCAAACAACTCAGTGCTCAACTTGACATCTCTGTTGGTAATGCTGTCACAATTGTTCACCAGTTGGGATATTCAAAGGTTTGTTCCCGCTGGGTCCCTCGTTGTCTAACCGAACACCATAAAGAGCAAAGGAGAACCATCTGTGCGGAATTGCTTGCTCGTCATGTGGCTGAGGGTGACAATTTCTTGTCAAAGATTGTTACAGGCGATGAAACATGGGTTCATCACTTCGAACCTGAAACAAAACGGCAATCAATGGAGTGGCGCCACACCCACTCCCCTACCAAGAAAAAGTTTAAGGCCATAGCCTCAGCCGGTAAAGTCATGGTTACAGTCTTCTGGGACGCTGAAGGGGTTATTCTGTTCGATGTCCTTCCCCATGGTCAAACGATCAACTCTGAAGTGTATTGTGCTACTCTTCAGAAATTGAAGAAACGACTTCAGCGTGTTCGTAGGCACAAAAATCTGAACGAACTTCTCCTTCTTCATGACAACGCAAGACCTCACACAAGTCTTCGCACCCGAGAGGAGCTCACAAAACTTCAGTGGACTGTTCTTCCTCATGCACCCTACAGCCCCGATCTCGCACCGTCAGATTTCCATATGTTTGGCCCAATGAAGGACGCAATCCGTGGGAGGCACTACGCGGGTGATGAAGTAGTTATTGATGCAGTACGACGTTGGCTCCGACATCGACCAGTGGAATGGTACCGCGCAGGCATACAGGCCCTCATTTCAAGGTGGCGTATGGCCGTAGCATTGAATGGAGATTACGTTGAAAAATAGTAGTGTGTAGCTAAAAGATTGGGGAATAACCTGGTGTATTTCAATGCTGAATAAAACAACCCCTGTTTCAGAAAAAAAAAATGTGTTGCATTACTTATTGAACTGCCCTCGTACATGATTTTAATGCCACTGTAGCCGGCCGTTGCGGCCGAGCGGCTCTAGGAAAGTCAGTCCTGAACCGCGTTGCTGCTACGGTCGCAGGTTCGAATCCTGCGTCGGGCATGAATGTGTGTGATGTCCTTAGGTTGGTTAGGTTTAAGTAGTTCTAAGTTCTAGGGGACTGATTACCTCAGATATTAAGTCACATAGTGCTCAGTGCCATTTGAACCATTTCAATGCCAGTGTGTTTACTGCATTAAACTAATCGATCACAAACAGAATTTTTCAGTGAAATCAAGTATTTGTGTGTGAAAAATTTTAAACAGAAGTAATAATGATGCTCACATTACTATGTGTTATAAACTTATATATAAATGATTATGAAATATGACTTGATGAAATGTCATGTTGCTTCTATCCTTCTCGGTATTGGTGCACATATTTGTGGCTGGTGTTCAGGAACTTGCGTTTGTGATATTAAGTTGAGGTTCAGTGTTCGAATTGTTGGATCATTGTTGATGTAGATGGTACGAGTGTGCTCCGGTGATGGTGGTGAGTCAAGGTGAGTCAAAAGCCGCTTTATGACAGCAAAACGTCTTTATTACATTTCAATATTTCTTATTGGTAGCCTAAGCCCACATATACCGTGCACTGGAAGGTGTCCATCGACCCACGGACCTCGGCGACGAAGTGTTGTCGTAACGATGTCAAAAGCTGCTGCACTCAGCGCGGCCCAAGTTACGAATGGGAAAAACCACCTGGGTAAAACTGCTGCCGGTGTTTTAGTTCCGAATAACCGATATTTGTTCCTATTTATGTGGTCTCAGTTATAACAGGAGTATTTTTTCTATTTTCCTTAGAACCAAGTAAAAAGCCGAAATACCAATTAGCCAAAATTTTTCGTCTTTTAATTAACCTTTTTTAAAACGAGTAGTTTTTACTCGAAAATTAGCATTAGTTTGTGAAATTGCGTTATTATAACGCAATGTGATAGGGAGCTGCTTTTGTGTGGAAGGATACTAGGCCACAAATTTACTAAAATATTTGTTAAAAACACAACCAATTTATTAAAACAAAGAAAATTAAGCAATAAAATCTGAGCAGCTACCGCTGGAATTAATTAAATTAATTTCCAACAACACAACAGTTGGTAGAAATTACATAACTTTCAGAAATGATTGAAGGAAACTTTAGAAAGAGTACTGAGAAGAACATTAAGTTACAAAAGATTGATAGATGCTTAGCATATAGCTGTTATCAGATGTGTTGTTGTTGTGATCTTCAGTCCAGAGACTGGTTCGATGCAGCTCTCCATGCTATTCTATCCTGTGCAAGCTTCTTTATCTCCCAGTACCTACTGCAACCTACATCCTTCTGAATCTGCATAGTGTATTCATCTCTTGGTCTCCCTCTACGAATTTTACCCTCCACGCTGACCTCCAATACTAAATTTGTGATCCGTTGATGCCTCAGAACATGTCCTACCAACCGATCCCTTCTTCTAGTCATGTTGCGACACTAATTTCTCTTCTCCCCAATTCTAGTCAATACCTCCTCATTAGTTATGTGATCTACCCATCTGATCTTCAGCATTCCTCTGTAGCACCACATTTCGAAAGCTTCTATTCTCTTCTTGTCCAAACTATTTATTGTCCTTGTTTCACTTCCATCATGGCTACACTACATACAAATACTTTCAGAAAGGACTTCCTGACACTTGAATCTATACTCGATGTTAACAAATTTCTCTTCTTCAGAAACGCTTTCCTAGCCATTGCCAGTCTACATTTTATATCCTCTCTACTTCGACCATCATCAGTTATTTTGCTCCCCAAATAGCAAAACCCCTTTACTACTTTAAGCGCCTCATTTCCTAATCTAATTCCCTCAGCATCACCTGACTTAATTCGACTAGATTCCATTATCCTCGTTTTGCTTTTGTTGATGTTCATCTTATATCCTCCTTTCAAGACCTGCCCATTCCGTTGAACTGCTCTTCCAGGTCTTCTGCTGTCTGACAGAATTACAAGGTCATCTGAATACTCCAAAGTTTTTATTTCTTCTCCATGGATTTTAATTCCTACTTAGAATTTTTCTTTTGTTTCCTTTACTGCTTGCTCAATATACAGATTGAATAACATCGGAGAGAGGCTACAACCCTGTCTCACTCCCTTCCCAACCACTGCTTCCCTTTCATATCCCTCGACTCTTACAACTGCCATCTGGTTTCTGTACAAATTATAAATAGCGTTTCGCTCCCTGTATTTCAGCCCTGCCACCTTCATAATTTGAAAGAGTATTCCAGTCCACATTGTCAAAAGCTTTCTCTAAGTCTACAAATGCTAGAAATGTAGATTTGCCTTTCCTTTATCTACTAAGATAAGTCGTAGGGTCAGTATTGCCTCACGTGTTCCAACATTTCTACGGAATCTAAACTGATCTTCCCCGAGGTCGGCTTCTACCAGTTTTTTCCATTCATCTGTAAAGAATTCGCGTTAGTATTTTGTAGCTGTAACTTAAAAACTGATAGTCGGGTAATTTTCACATCTGTCAACACCTGCTTTCTTTGGGCTTGGAATTATTATATTCTTCTTGAAGTCTGAGGGTGTTTCGACTGTCTAATACATCTTGCCCACCAGATGGTAGAGTTTTGTCATCGCTGGCTCTCCCAAGGCTTTAAGTAGTTCTGACGGAATGTTGTCTACTCCCAGGGCCAATTATTGGCTTAGGTCGTTCTGTGCTCCGTCAAATTCTTCACACACTATCACATCTCCAATTTCATCTTCATCTACGTCCTCTTCCTTTTCCATAATATTGTCTCAAGTACATAGCCCTTGTATAGACCTTCTAGATACTCCTTCCACCTTTCTGATTTCCCTTCTTTGCTTAGAACTAGGTTTCCATCTGAGCTCTCGATATTCATGCAAGTGGTTCTCTTCTCGCCAAAGGTCTCTGTCTTACCCCTAGTGATATATGCCTCTACATCCTTACATTTGTCCTCTAGCCATCCCTGCATAGCCATTTTGCACTTCCTGTCGGTCTCATTTTTGAGACGTTTTCATTTTTGCCTGCTTCATTTACTGCACTTTTATATTTTATCCTTTCATCAATTAAATTCAGTATTTCTTCTATTACCCAGGGATTTCTACTAGTCCTCGTCTTTTTACCTACTTTATCCTCTACTGCCTTGACTATTTCATCTCACAAAGCTACCCTTTCTTCTTCTACTGTACTTCTTTCCCCTGTTCTTGTCGGTCATTCTCTAAGCTTTCTCTGAAACTCTCTACAACTTCTGGTTCGCTCAGTTTATCCAGGTCCCATCTCCTTAAATTCGAACCTTTTGGTAGTTTCTTCAGTTTTAATCTGCATTTCATAACCAATAGATTGTGGTCAGAGTCCACATCTGCCCCTGGAAATATCTTACATTCTAAAATCTGGTTCCTAAATCGCTGTTTTACCATTATATAATCTATCTGAAACCCTCCAGGGTCTCCAGGCCTCTTCCATGTATACAACCTTCTTTCATGATTCTTTAACCAAGTGTTAGCTAACTTTGTGCAAAATTCTAGTAGGCTGCTTCCATATTCACCTACTACTTTACCTTCTCTTACTTTTTCTACCATCGGATTCCAGTCACCCATGACCATTAAATTTTCGTTTCCCTTCACTGTCTGAATAATTTCTTTTATCTCATCCTACATTTCATCAATCTCTTCATCATCTGCAGAGCTAGTTGGCATACAAACTTTCACTACTGTGGAGGGCGTGGGCGTCGTGGGTATCTTTGCTACAATGAATGCGTTCACTATTCTGTAGTACCTTACCCGAGCTCCTATTTTTTTCATTGTAAAATCTACTCCTGCCTTACACTCATTTGATTTTGTATTTCTAACCCTGTATTCAACTGACCAGAAGTCTTGTTCCTTCTGCCACCGAACTTCACAAATTCCCATTATATGTAGCTTTAACCTATCCATTTCCCTTTTTAAGTTTTCTAACCTACCTGCCCGATTAAGGGATCTGACATTCCACGCTCCGATCCGTAGAACGACAGTTTTCTTTCTCCTGATAACGACGTCCTCGTGAGTAGTCCCTGCCCGGAGATCCGAATGGGGGACTATTTTACCTCCAAAATATTTTACCCAAGAGGACGCCATTATCTTTTAACCATACAGTAAAGCTGCATGCACTCGGTATAAATTACGGCTGTAGTCTCCCCCTGCTTTCAGCCGTTCGCAGTACAGGACAGCAAGGCCGTTTTGGTTAATTTTACAAGGCCAGATCAATCATACAGACTGTTGCCCTTTCAACTACTGAAAAGGCTGCTGCCCCTCTTCTTGAACCACGCGTTTGCCTGGCCTCTCAACTGATACCCCTCCGTTGTGGTTGTACCTACGGTACGGCTATCTGTATCGCTGCGGCACGCAAGCCTCCTAACCAACGGCAAAGTCCATGGTTCAATGGGGGAAGTGTAATCAGATAACAAGTGTATAAATTTAACTATCATACTCCACACTGCAAGTTTCAAAAACATGCTAAAGATAGTCAATAGGACATTAACAGCAGCCATCCACTACCAAGTGACTGTTTGCAGATAATTAGAAGGAAGGCCACGGGTTCCAAGCAAGCGGAATAAAACATTAAATTCAAAGAGGGAGTTGAAGAGCCAAGCAATTTCTGTTTCTTCATTTGTGGATGTCGATAGCCATTAGAGAGAGACACTCAGTAAAGGTGTTTATCGTACGCGGACTTCTTTAGCTGGACCCACAATATCAACAACAGATACCTCAAGCTATCCTGTAACACACAAACCACCAATTAACGATTTGCATTTATAACGCAAATACGCATTGCAATTGCACTTCAAGAAGGCGAAAGTAGCACATGAATCACCTGATTCCAAAACAGACAACAAATTTTAATTACTGGAGCGGCCAATAGCTGTAACGATGTCAAAAGAAGCCACGAACATTGGAAGCATCTTAGCGGTGACAGTGTTGTGGACTGACAAGACAGCCAGTCCACAGTGATGGGTAACCGAAAGGCACGCGCTTAAACTCACGCAGGCTGGCGTGAGGTCTGAAACAGGATACGTAATGAATGCTATAAAGAGAAGTACGTAGCTGCTGGAATACTTAACTTTAATCCACAATTGGTGAACATTGGTCTTGTTACTGTACATGCTTCATTAGATACATAGCAAAGGATAAATGGCGCCTTGCTAGGTCGTAGCAATTGACTTAGCTGAAGGCTATGCTAACTATCGTCTCGGCAAATTGAGAGCGTAATTCTCAGTGAACCATGGCTAACAACGTCGGCTGTACAACTGGGGCAAGTGCTAGTAAGTCTCTCTAGACCTGCCGTTTGGCGGCGATCGGTCTGCAATCACTGATAGTGGTGACACGCGGGTCCGACGTATACTAGCGGACCGCGGCCGATTTAAAAGCTACCACCTAGCAAGTGTGGTGTCTGGCGGTGACACCACATTCCTCCCCCGCAAATCGGCGAACGGTTGTATTACAAGGCTTCCGCCCGCCGTGGGGAGGACCCCATGTTGGCGTATGCGACGAGGTGGGGAGCCTAACAACAGGCAAGGCTGTGCCACCCGCACCCTGCCATTCGGTCCGAGGGGAGCTAGGAAACGCCTGAAAACCTAGTCCAGGGTGCACGCCAACATGAGGTGTATGCACCCGTAGAGAGTCAGGAGGGGCCGAAGGGTCGACCTCCATCGAGTCGGAGCACCCGACTGGCGAAGACGACAGATGGTCCGGAGCGGGCAAGAGTTCCAAGTCGGAGGTCAGCTGGTCACGGGAAGCGATCGGCGGCTCGTGACCCAGGGAGGCCCCCGGCGGTTGCAGCGAAGCGTCCACTGCCGGCGGGCGAACAGAACAGGCGGCGGCGGCGCGTCGCCATGGGGCAAAATGGAAGGCATCGTCGGTAACACCTGGGGATGAGGCGAGCCAGTAGATGGGTCCTCAGGGCGCTGACCGGACGGCACCGTCGCTGAAAGCAGACGGGGAGCGGCAGAACCCGTGCGACGAGAGGTGCAGCTGATTGAGATGCCGACGCACCCCACCAGAGGCCCCCAAAACAAATACATCGCGCGGCCGAGGTAGCGAAGAATGCGGCCTGCGATCCAACGCCGTGAACCTCGATAGTTGCGATAGAACACAACGTCGCCTGGAGCAAAAACAGGTGGCTGCCGCTGCACAGGAACCTGATGCGGCGGATGCAGCAAAGACATCAAAGTTCGATGAGGACGACCGTGGAGCAACTCAGCCGGCGAGCGACCATCTCGGGGCTGAGAGCGATACGAAGACAAAAAGAGCAATAACGCGTCCTCCCGAGAATGCGACTCTTTCAACTTCAACATCTGTGACTTGAAAGTCCGAACCAATCGTTCAGCGGCACCGTTTGACTGAGGCGAAAACGTCGCGGATGTCAGATGTTGAATACCATTGGCCTTGCAGAATGACTGAAATTCTGCGGACATGAATTGTGGGCCATTGTCGGAAACATCATCTACATGGTTGTAGATCCTCTTCAACTTTTAACTCGCCAGAAACAGGATCTAAAAGACGGGACAATACTGCAGTTCCCATGGACAAACCAAAAGGGACACAGTTATATTCAAACAAATTCCAATCTGTACAGGACGCTGTCAAATTTTCGATTCCTCTGCTAGCGGTATCTGATTATACATCTGAATCAGATCCATGACAAAAGTACTGTGCACCCGAAAACCAGGTAAAGCAATCATCTAAATCTAAGTGGAACTGATTCTGAAATCAACTTTTGATCCAGATGACAGTAGTCTTCCACGGAATGGTACCCCTGACCTCCACCCTTTGCCGCCAAAAATACCGGAGGAGCGTAGGGAGACACAGAAGGACGCATTACACCGTCAGCCAGTTGCTGACCGATTCTCTTGAAAAGTTACTTCATTTTAGGAGGTGATAATATGGCGACTGCCGCACCGGAACGCTATCTGTCAGCTGAATGGTGTACTCAGTATTATTTGTGGCACCTAGTCTATCTGTCAGCACCTCCGGATACTGATCTAACACCTGTAACACTCCGGCTCCAAATGTGAAAGTTTAAAATGGGAGTAATTTCTTCAGACGCAAATATTCCCAGCGACGATTGTGATCACATAACAGTATTTCTTCCCAGGACAGAATTTAAACAATTTGTTTATCTACATATTTCAACATACATCCAATGCATTCAAAAAGTCACATCCCGTATCATAGTAAATTCAATTGGCTACGACCACTGTTGAGTCTTTAAATACAGAAACACATTCCCTACAACTGAGATTAAACTGCCTTTGACACTCCGATATTTAACCTGATACTTTTGAAGCTCAGGAAACTTGCAAGTCGAGCAAACATACGATACCAAGACCCACTGACCAGCGAGAGGCTCCTCCCAGAATACAACAGAGCACAAATAGGTTCATGATCTAGAGCGACACACACAAAAGCAGATTAGCCTGTGTGGATGCTCTGATTTTTGGCGTTCCTTTAATTAATCTGGGCAGACTTCCATAGAAACTTTCTTGTTCTGGCGACAGCTCTGCTTTCGTTTTTCTCAGAACGTTGAACATACAAACATGAAACGTCCTGTCTTATTGCAACGAAAACATGTCGATGCTTTAGTAAATCTATACTCTGGTGGACTCTCCTTGCCTACAGTTTTTCCAACCACTAAGCTAGGGTCAGAACTAGTGGTGCCACATCTCTTGTCGCTAGAACTAAACTTGTCAGTGTCGGATACTAACCCGTCTAGATCCGAAAAGCTTAGTGACCTGTCAGCAAAGGGTACTCGCGACCGATCCTCAGGATGCATTCCCTCAGTAACATTGGTCACAACCTGCACTTCAGGTTCATTAACAAACGGCTTGTTAACTGCCATTCTAATCTCCTCAATGTATCGGGACAAGCTCTCCCCGTGCCCTTGCACAAGGTAAACATAATGATTCACAAGTTTATATTAGAATCTGCTGGACAAACTACTCGTACTCTCTAAGAACCTTTGCAGGAACGCCTTCAGCAAGGATGAGAGAGGACGAGACCCTATTTTTCCTACGCAAGGTTACTCTTTAATGTTGATTTTACACCCAAGACATCGTTTTTGTGAGACGACAGCAAGTTATCAACATGAACAGGCAATGATGGGAGAATGTACTTTGTTAATGCATGTGAGGTCTTTATGGCAGCTCTCCTTCAAATAGTATTTTCTGGAATTGGAAACAAGCAGTCATTTAACAGTAAACTTTTCAGTGAACGTTTGGGCCTTGCATCTGAGATCTTTATGGTGGCACTCCTTCAAATGGTGTTTTCTGGAGTTGAGAACAAGCACGCAATTTGGTCGGTTAAAAGAAAACCTTTCAATGAATGTTTGGGCCTAGGAAGCCACGTGTAGCTAGTAGGGAAAGTAAGATTTTGAAGCAGTTACGAGGGACTAAACGTTGGTCCCAAGAGTGTGCAGACAATGCATTTGGCCGAAGAGGCAGAAAAACTACCTAACTGGACTTACCCATTAGGCAGTTCTAGCCACTGCAGCGGCAGGAGCGCGAGAGGTTACCTTGCCAAGGCATTTTGACAGTGTCGTAAACGCCCTGTGTGAACAGTGATGGCGGCCATAAAAATTTGCGAGTTTCCATGTTCACCGTGGACTTGACGTTCTCAATGGAGACATCAGATTGTGTTGCCCTTCTGCCTGCTAAGTTTTTGGGAAGCCTCAGGCCTTCAAAAACAATTTTAGAATGAGCGCAGCATTTTTGGCAGCTCTGAAATGGCCTACGTTGGGACACAAAAGCTCTTCTCTTAGTTTAGCCACGGCCCTGGTGGGACACTCTAGTCTTTGGGTCATCTTGATAATCTCCATGATAAATATGTTGTTCACTTTAGAACTAAACAGAAACTCGAAACATGCTGCCTAAAGTGGCCATGGGAAGAAACAAGTCCGGAACACAATGTCTTCCCCTCTCTGCGAGGGAATTTACGAGTCTGCTTTTCCAGAAAAGAAGAATATTGTTAACTTTGATTAGGACTGGCCAGTGGGTATAGCAGGCGGGTTAGAGGGGTGAAACCGAGCTCATAAATGAACCGTGGATTTACTTTCAAAACCTTTTCTTAAGAATTTGCTTTATTTACTAGCGATTCATCAAGAATCAACACATTTAATCACACTATGTGAGCGTGGAAGTAGTTCCCGGTGGGTAACTGATGAAAACAAATTTTTTTTCAATAAATGGAAATTTTAAAATTATGATCAGAAAGCACCATGTAAATATCAAGTTACAATTTATTCAGAGGCAAAAATAACAATTTTTTTTTTTTTGACAGTATGAACTTTCGGGCTGAGAACCTTGCCGCTCCCTTTTAACACGGCCGTAGACACGACCGCTCAAAACAACCTCTGAAAGACTACACTGGTGCAAATCTGCAACACACCAGATTACTTTACAAATTTTAACAACTCACACATACACATAAGCTATGCACCCCGTAGGAGGGATGAAAATGGTACAAAACTCTCACATTAAAAAAGTTACTTGCCACCGAAAGTGCAACTCGTTTTTAAAAGAACTCTTACGGTGGAAGGTGGCAACTCTGTATACTAAAATGAGCATTTGAATAAAAACCCATGAAATGCAGTCTTACATAAAATGTACAAACATGCTCTGCATTACACATATACCGCCTCTCAAGATGATAGGCAAGATAAAAACATATTTCAGGAATTCGGCCTTTACATCTTAAGCAATAAATTCGTTAACACCGAATGCGACAAATATGACAGAGGCAGCTATTAACGTACGGCAGACCGACAGACAGACAGATAGACAGACAGACACTAACTGCCTAACAAATGCGGACGAGAGACTGACCAAGAAAACAAGTAGAACGTAACAAGTAAATAAAACAACTTATCACGATTCACTTAACTTCTAATAAACTGCGATGTCTGGCGAAGACCTGGTGCAGCACCCCCCAAATCGCTCTTGCTGTCGTGTCGGCCGCGAAGCCCCTACCCCTCGCTATACGCCGCGGCCCACTGGACTGATGTGGCGACCTCACATGCGCCGACGCTCAAAACGGACAATTCATCTTGTGTCCCATTGCGCGACCGACCAACCGATCGATCGATCCAACCGCCCGAGCAGGCTGGCGACCTAACACATACTAGCACTCCGGACGACAGACAGACACTGACTGCCTCACACTGACCCGGTTAACCAACTGACCAGACTCGCCGAGACTGACAGACTGACCGACTCGCGAGTTATTTTTTTTTCTTTATTGATTTTCAATTCCCCCCGAAGGGGACGGGCTGGCAGCAGCTTAGTACGCTGCTATACAGCCTACACACTGTTTTTTAAAAAACGGAAGAGGAAAAGAAACAAGAAAAACAGGCGATAAAACGGTGACAAAGTGTAAAAAGGCGGAAAAATGCGGAAAGTTAAAACAGAAAGCAAAAGGGGTTGGCAATGTTAATAAAAGACACAGGAATCAGACAAGTAACATAGTACACACACAATTAAAAAACATGGTGGCAGTCTGGTTTCTGTTTGCAAGAGATAAAAAGCACACCCAGTGACAGTATGATGGCCGTTCGCAACACTTCCCAAAAACACAACACGGAACACTCACTGTAAAACAATGTGTGAAAATGGCGGCACATAGATGACACTCCTGAGCCAAAGGCAGATAGGGGTGGGGGACCTGGAGGAGGGGGAAGAACTAGGAGGGAGGAAGGAAAAAACGAAAAGCGGGGCGGGAACCAAGGAGGGAGAGGATTCATAAAGGGGGAGAGGGGCAGGGCAGATGCGAGAGGGAATGAGAAGAGGCAGAGGAGTGAAATGCAAAAGGACTCGGGGGAGAGAAGGGGACAGAGAGAGGGGAGGTGGGGAAAAAAAGAGGATGGGTGGGGGGGAGCGGGAGCCCGGGAAAAGAACAGAGGAAAGGAGGCGGAGTGAGGATCATAGTTGATAGGAGGGATAAATGGAGGGAGAGAGGGCATCATCTGGGAGGGGGAGTTGATGGAAGCCACCTTGGGAAAGGAGATGAAGGGTGTAGAGATGGAGGGTAGGGGGGACACAACAGTGAAGACGTGGCAGGGGGTGGGGGAAGGGAGAGGAGAGGAGCAACCAGGGGGTGAGGGGGATCAAGGCGGCGGGAGGTGTAGAGGATGCAGATATGTTTGAGGAATAGGAGCAGATGGGGGAAAGGAATGAGATCATAGAGGATCGGCGTGAGGGATGGGAGGCGTATACGGAAGGCGAGGCGGAGTGCATGATGCTCAAGGATCTGGAGGGGGGGCAGATATCCAGGCAGGACTGGCATAACAGAGGATGGGCCGGATTAAGGATTTGCAGGTGTGGAGGATGGTAGAGGGGTGCAACCCCCAGAGAGGAGTTTGAGGAGTCGGAGGCAGTTGTGGGCTTTCGATTGGATGGAGCGGAGATGAGGGATCCAGGTGAGGTGACAGTCAATGGTGAGGCCAAGGTAGGTGAGGGTGGGGGTGAGGCGGACAGGATGGGTGCAGACAGTAAGGGAGAAATGCAGGAGCCGGAAGGAGCGAGTGGTACGACCTACGATGATTGCCTGGGTCTTGGAAGGATTGATTTTCAGGAGCCACTGGTTACACCATGCAGCAAAAAGGTCAAGGTGATTCTGGAGAAGGCGTTGGGACCGTTGGATGGTAGGAGCAAGGGCAAGGAATGCAGTGTCATCAGCATATTTCAAGAGGTGTACTGGAGGGGGTGGGGGGGTTGGGGCATATCTGCTGTGTACAGGAGGTAGAGGAGAGCGGAGAGGACAGAGCCCTGGGGCACACTGGCAGAGGGGTAGATGGTGTGGGAATTGGCATTATGGATGGTAACATAGGAGGGGCGGTGGGAGAGGAAGGAGGCCAGCAGATGGATGTAGTTGATAGGAAGGGCGTAGGTTTGGAGTTTAAACAGGAGACCAGGATGCCAGTCACGGTTGTAGGCCTTTTTGAGGTCGAGGGAGACAAAAATGGCGGAGCGACGGGAGTTAAGCTGGAGGGAGAGGAGATGAGTGAGGCGGAGGAGTTGGTCATCAGCAGAGAAGGAAGGCCGAAAGCCACATTGGGTGTTGGGGAGGAGGTGGTTTTGGCAGTGGTGGTGATGGATGCACCGGGAAAGGATGGATTCCAAGAGCTTGCTGAACACCGATGTGAGACAGATAGGACGATAGGAAGAGGCATCGGATGGAGACTTGTTGGGTTTGGAGAACATCAGGATATGGGAGGTTTTCCACAGGTCAGGATAGAAGCCAGTGGCAAGGATGACATTGTAGAGGGTGGCAAGGACTGAAAGGAAGGGGGGAGGGCAGTGTTTGAGGTGGCGGTAGGTAATGCAGTCGTGGCCAGGAGCAGTGTTGCATTTAGTGCAGAGTGTGAGGCTGATGTCCTGTGTAGTGATGGGAGTGTTAAGTTCAGATGGTGGTGTGTGGCCCAAGTACTGGAAGCTAGGAGCAAGGGCAGGAACAGAGGTATTTGTACAGTCCATGACGTCAGGGAAGAGGGAATAATCAAAGTGGGGATCATCTGGGACGGAAAAAACATTCGAGAGGTGAGAGGCAAAGTGGTTGGTCTTACTGAGATTGTCAGGAAAGGGACGGTCATGAAGGAGGAGAGGGTACTGGGCGGTGGTGCGGTTCCCAGTAAGGCGGTGGAAAGCAGACCAATACTTGGAAGAGTTTATGGGGAGCGTGGTGTTGAGTTGTGTACATGTCTGGCGCCAGGCAAGGTGTTTCTTCGCAGTAAGCAGGTTGCGGATGTGTCGTCGTAATTGCTGGTGGCGGGTAAGTGTATCCCAGTCACAAGTGCGGAGAAAAGAGCGGTAGAGGCGGCGGGACTCTCGAAGGAGAAGGACGGCCTGTGGAGGCAGGGTGGAGTGGTGAGGGTGGATGGCATTGGTGGGGCTATGGGCGGCGACGGCGTCAGACAAGGTTTGGTGCAGGAAAGCAGCAGCGTGAGAGACGTCATCAGGAGATTGGAGGGTAAGGTCGTGGCCATCAACCTGGGTGTGAATGGAGTCCTGGTAGGCATCCCAGTTGGCACGGGAGTAATCATGGACAAGTTTAGGAGGGACATCGGGGCGAGGAGCGTTTTGGGGATGGCGACCATTAGAGATAGTGAGGAGAACAGGAGCATGGTCACTGCCAATAAGGTCAAGGACATCTGCGGTGATGCGCCCAAGGAGGTTGGGAGAGGCAAGGACCACATCGGGAGTGGTGTTGAATTTGGGTCTGGTGTGCTGAGGCAGGGGAACCAGGTCTCCCTGGAGGGTGGTGAGAAACTGATGCCACCGCTGGAGGTCAGCAGGATCAAGGCCGTGCATATTGAGGTCGGTGGCAATCACGTAGGTGGAGAAGGTGCAGTCAATGTGGGCCAGAAAATCGTACGGGATGGGGGTGTGAGGGCGGACATAAATAGTGGCACAGGTGATGGTAAGTGTGGGAAAGAAGAGGCTGAGGGTGAGATGCTCGGCAGGATTGTCAAGGAGAGGTTGGGGCCAGACAGGGAGGTGCTTGAGGTGGCCTATAGCAACTCCGCCACGCGCCGGAGGGTACGGGTTATCGGTGTGGTGAAGCGTGTAAGGAGCCGTGGAGATGGAGATATGGGGTTGAAGGAAGGTTTCATTTAGGACGAAGGCATCCATGCGGTGCTGACGGAGGGTGTGGAGGAAGAGGAGTTTGTGAGTGGGCAGGGAGCGAACGTTGTGGTACAGTTTACAGTAGGGTTGTTGTACCATGGTTCAAAAATGGCTCTGAGCACTATGGGACTCAACTGCTGAGGTCATTAGTCCCCTATAACTTAGAACTAATTAAACCTAACTAACCTAAGGACATCACAAACATCCATGCCCGAGGCAGGATTCGAACCTGCGACTGTAGCGGTCTCGTGGTTCCAGACTGCAGCGCCTTTAACCGCACGGCCACTTCGGCCGGCTGTTGTACCATGGGAGGGGAGAGTTAGACGAGGATGGTGAGGGGGTGAAGGTGAAGTGGGCCTGGTTGTGGGAGTATGTGGCATAGGTGGTAAGATGGAAGATGGAATGGGCAGCAAGGGCGATTTGGGAAAGGGTGTGGGAGCGATGGAAGGGGTGGATGTTTTGGAGCACAATGGTGATGAAACGGATGATGTCCTCTGCAGTAGGTGAAGGGCGGAGCGAGTTGTTGGGGCGGATGGGGGTCATCAACAGGACGGACAGGGACAGTGAGCTCAGAGGTTACTGAAGGAGGTTGCGCTTTACACTTCGAGGAGTAGGTAGGATATGGTTCATTACAAGTATTACAGGAGGGGGAGGGGTGAGGTTGGGGCAATTCTTGCGGAAGTGTGAAGTTTTGCAGTGTGGACAAGTATGGGGGTTCTTGCAGGCAGAGGTAACACGGTCGTTGTATGTGAGACAGCGTTGGCAGCGGTAGGATTGGACTGGGGAACAGCAGGGGTCCACCTTATGATGGCGATTGTAGATGAGGGCTCCCTCGGTGAGGAGGCGGTCAATGGAGGAGGAGGATTTGGTGAATATCCACACAAGAAAAGTCGGCCCAGCATCATTGAAGATGCGACGGGCCGAGCGGATTTCAGTGACGGGCCGGGAGTTGAGTTCCGCCAACACCTCAGCCTCCGTGATCGTGGGGCTAAGCTTCGTGATCACAGCAGTGAAGGTCGGCGGATGTCAGGGAGGTTGATGCTGATGGGGAGAGGATGGGGTGTGGTAGGGGCTGAGGGTTGCATGTTGGCCAAATTGGATACAGGGGATTCAGGAGACGAGATCGTAGTGGAAGGAAGCATTGGGGGATTTAATGAGGACCGAGTCATTGCGAGGAATCAGAAGGGAGATGGGTGCATTGGGGTAGTATTTCCAGATGGCGAGGGTGAGGGAGCGGGCATCAAGGAATTGAGGGTCAGGATTGGAGAGGGCAAAGGTGTGGCTGGCAGGCGTGGCGGGGGCGTGGGTCGGGGTCGCGTCCATGGGGGTGGGTGGGTCACGGGGATCGCGGTTTTCTTGGAGGAGATTTCTGGGGAAAGGTCAACGTTCTGGCGCTTTGAAGGTTTCGTGGTCACGACAGGGTGGAGAGGGGGCTGGGGGATGGGTTGCAGGGGGAGATGGCGGGGGCCGTCAGCAGATGACGCAGAGGGAGGGGGCGTGGGTGTCACAGAGACTGTGGAACGTCGAGCCGAAATCCGTGCTGGCCTGGAGCCTGCCGGAGGCGGTGCAGGGAGCGGCGGAAAGTCAGTAGCTGTCGATGGGGCGACAGTGATAGGGGAGGGGGAGTTGGGGGTGGTTACAGCCGAAAGTGGCGCTGGGGTGGACAGGGAGAGAAGGAAGGACAGGAAAGGGGGTGGAGGATGAGCTCCATGTGATGGTGGTTGGAGCAGTGGAGGGAGAGGTGAAAATGATAGTGGTGGTGGGTTGGGACATGGTGGCGGCGCGCGAGAAGGGCGGTGGCGGCGGCGAGCGGCGACCAGGTGGCGACCAGGCGGCGGCGAGCACCGGCAGGCGGCGGCGGCGAGGAGGACCGGACGGCGAGCAGTAGTGACGCCGAGCAGACGACACGGCAAGGAAATGGTGGGGCTATTCCACGTCGAAGATACACCCTGAGAATAGCCCAGGCAGTGCGAGTCCTCGATGAGGAAGTGAGGGAATCCAACCCTCGAATGGACTCGCGGACTTATAGCGCCTCTTAAATGCACGTGAACAGGCAACCTTTCCCATTTTCCACCAGAGGGAGACACCAAAGCTGCGATTGCCACAGCGGCGCCACCGCCAGAAACTGAGGGCGACTACTTCACACAACGCGCTGCGGCGCGCTCTTCAAAACTGCAATTTTTTCCACGGCTCAATAAAGTCTAGTGACTTGCACGATACCCTTTTGAGGGCAATTGTGTCAGTGCTTTGGTGGAGTATACTGAGGTTTGATCGAAAGGGAGGAGAGGAAAAACTTGGTCTTCTTATTCATACTCCAGTCAGGAGAGGATTATGGTCTTGACTCTTGTTATGAGTGGATTGCACTTGGGGAACTTGTCCTGAGGACTATGCACTAACATTGGTTTTGACTGGAGAGTCTCTGTTGAGGATTTAGCTGTAACAACAGTTTAGACCTCAGTCATCTCGAACAATTCGCTGTGCCGAGGGCAATTTTATTCATGTCAGGTTTGTCACCATGATGTTTGGTCTCCATGTGCGCACTGCCATGTAAGTGAGTCAGTCCATGATACGACTAGCGAACTGGAGTGTCACACGCTGAAATCTGCTGAGATCTCAGGGCTCCTTTAGAGAGTAATTGCAATCTGTCTAACATATCACCAGCCACGCCTTTGCATATTTCGTGCCCAGGATAACGAATTGCAGGCACCACACTTTGCTGCTGTGGAGACACTTCAGCCACGACTATCACATGAGACAGCGACACATCGAGAAAGGGGTGTAGTACTGCTGCTTCGGCTTGTTGGGGCAAACAGAATAACAGTCTCACCACTTGCTCTCATCTTCACCAACGTAGTATAACTTCTGTGTAGAATAAATACATCAAAGTCCATTTAGCGTTAGATAATTTCAGATTGCGTTATCCATATTTTAAGTGAGAGTAAATAGTTGAATTCCCGGCGGATTTGTGTCGAGGTCCGGTGCACCGGCCAGTCTGTGGATGGTTTTTAGGAGGTTTTCCATTTGCCATGTGGGCTGGTTCCCCTTACTCCGCCTCAGTTACACGGTATCGGCGATTGCTGCGCACACAAGTTCTCCACGTACGCGTACACCACCATTACTCTACCACGCAAACATAGGAGTTACACTCGTCTGGTGTGAGACGTTACCGGGGGGGTCCACCGGGGGCCGAACCGCACAATAACCCTGGGTTCGGTGTGGGGCGGCGGAGTGTTGACGTGGACTGCGGTAGTCGTCTTGGGGTTGTGGACCACTGCGGCTGCGACGGGGACGGAGCCTCTCCGTCGTTTCTAGGTCCCCGGTTAACATTCAGTACAATACATACAAATAGTTGAATCGGACAAATCTTTGTCTTTGCAAACAGTTGCCAATTAGTGGAGTTTTAACTATTTGTTGTGTCTATCTGTGTTGCCAACACATCATTATTTATTTGTCATCACGCTTAAGTTGTACTGTTCGTCCTATTTTATGATCAATAAACCTGTGCCATAATTTTTATAAAAGATCAATCCTGTGTTGATGTATTTATCTCTCATCTACAATTGACTGCAATAATGACAGGGCCACCATTTCATTAAATTACTTCAGCATTCAAGTTCGTTTGGATTCTGATAAATGTGATAACTTCTAATGCAGGCTAACAACAACAATAACAATCAAAGGGCAAAATCAGTTTAGCAAACGCATGGGCCAGGTAGTCAAGGGGAGGGCTTCCTAGTTAAAGTGATTTCTGTCAGGGATAACTCATATTCGCTTGCAGTCTTTCAAATGTTACCGCAAGTCCTCTGTACTCTTGCAATTTGGCGACCGCTGCCAGAATCATGAATTGATGGTATCTTCTGTAACTGTCGAATGCGATTTCCGCTGCATGGTTTCTGTTTTGCCTGACGGAGAAATGCGTTATGTTAACGTGTGGGATGGGAGATTGTTTGTGGCTCTTGTATTTTATCGTAGATTATGGGTGTTTCTATTTGATATGAGTAGTCAGAGATTTAGAGTTAGTGGCTCGCCAGAGCAGACTTCAGATTACAATTGTGTGCCACTGCGACGAGCAGCAGTTGAAATCTCTCGATAGCATAAACCTGAATGCATTCTCACCGGAAGCATGGCACGTTTGCTCCAAAGTTGTGAGGATAGTAGAAGCTCGTCACAAATGGGTCAATGGTAGAGTGGTAGCACTGAGCAAGAGGAAGTTGCGGAGAATTTTCAGTTGACTGTAGTAGCTGACTTTGCGAATATGTCGGACGTGGAATTATCCGATAATGACGAGGAAATTCAGTCAGACAACTAGCGCGAAGGTGAAACTGCAGCGGAGCGCCTTGTAAAATTTGCAGGAATGGCAGTACGTACCGTTAGTGAGAGTGGCAGATCAGACTCACGAACAAAACTTCGCAGAGCGATGGAATCCCGTTCGTATATTCCTGTAAGTATTAGTGGAGAAGCTCAAATTGAGATCCTCATGCGATTTATGCAGGAAGCGGACACGAAGAGACAGGAAGCGGAGAGGAAGAGACAGGAGAGAGAAAAGATAGCCACGAAGGAGAAGAAGGTGTTAACCACAAATGGGACAAAGGAATCAGTCACTAAAGAAACGAAGGAGATACGGATGGTAGCTGAACAGCTTGTTGAAAGTACAGAGCAGGTTAAGAATGGAGTCGTGGGTTCAAGAAAGAGGCGTCAAGAAAACATCGACGGTGACCAGAGAGGTCGTGAAGGAGGCAAAACACGTAGCCAGGTGGCAAGATTAGTAGCCAAAGGGGCACGCAACAGCGCTTTGTTAGCTAAAGAACAAGTAAAACAGGCCAAAACCGAAATGTGCAAAACCAAAAAGGTTAATGCCACGCTCCTAATACGGGGAAGAAGGATCCCCCAGGAAATGCAATAAAAAATTAGTGAGGACGTAAAGCTCATCGAACAGATCTACATCTGCATCTACATACATACTCCGCAATCCACCATACGGTGCGTGGCGGAGGGTACCCTGTACCACAACTAGCATCTTCTCTCCCTGTTCCACTCCCAAACAGAACGAGAGAAAAATGACTGCCTATATGCCTCTACACGAGCTCTAATCTCTCTTATCTTTGTGGTCTTTCCGCAAAATATAAGTTGGCGGCAGTAAGATTGTACTGCAGTCAGCCTCAAATGCTGGTTCTATAAATTTCCTTAGTAGCGATTCACGAAAAGAACGCCTCCTTTCCTCCAGAGACTCCCACCCGATTTCCTGAAGCATTTCCGTAACACTCGCGTGGTGATCAAACCTACCAGTAACAAATCTAGCAGCCCGTCTCTGAATTGCTTATAAATCCTCCCTCAATCCGACCTGATAGGAATCCCAAACGCTCGAGCAGTACTCAAGAATAGGTCGTATTAGTGTTTTCTAAGTGGTCTCCTTTACAGATGAATCACATCTTCCCAAAATTCTACCAATGAACCGAAGACGACTATCCGCTTTCCCTGCAACTGCCATTACATGCTTGTCCCACTTCATATCGCTCTGCAATGTTACGCCCAAATATTTAATCGACGTGACTGTGTCAAACGCTACACTACTAATGGAGTATTAAAACTTTACGGGATTCTTTTTCCTATTCATCTGCATTAATTTACATTTATCTATATTTAGAGTTAGCTGCCATTCTTTACACCAATCACAAATCCTGTCCAAGTCATCTTGTATCCTCCTACAGTCACTCAACGACGAGACCTTCCCGTACACCACAGCATCATCAGCAAACAGCCGCACATTGCTATCCACCCTATCCAAAAGATCATTTATGTAGATAAAAAACAGCGGACCTACCACACTTCCCTGGTGCACTCCAGATGATACCTCCGATGAACACTCACCATCGAGGACAACATACTGGGTTCTATTAAAACTTAAAAAGTCTTCGAGCCACTCACATATTTGGGTACCAATCCCATATGCTAGTACCTTAGTTAGGAGTCTGCAGTGGGGCACCGAGTCAAACGCTTTCCGGAAGTCAAGGAATATGGCATCCGTCTGATACCCTTCATCCATGGCTCGCAAGATATCACGTGAAAAAAAAAAAAAGGGCGAGTTGCGTTTCGCAGGAACGATGCTTTCTAAAGCCGTGCTGATGCATGGACAGTAACTTCTCTGTCTCAAGGAAATTCATTATATTCGAACTGAGAATATGTTCGAGAATCCTGCAACAAACCGATGTTAAGGATATTGGCCTGTAATTTTGAGAATCCGTCCTTCTACCCTTCTTATATACAGGCGTCACCTGCGCTTTTTTGCAGTAGCTCGGGACTTTACGTTGGGCAAGAGATTCGCGATAAATGCAAGAACAATGCGAGAACAAACAGGTGGAAATATCAGAAGTTAAAGAAGAACAGACTCGGATCGACTTACAGCAAAACGAGCTAGCAAAAGACGTCCAGCAAGCACGTAAGCGGGTTGCGCAGATACGATCACGGTCAGGCACAGCAGCATCCCCCAAGATCATGGAAGAAGAAAGCGTGTATTATGACATATGTATACGTAATATGAGGCTACATCAGCAGCACAAAGACGATTGCTGCAGGAGGACACATCAGCCACCGCTGCGTGCACGACGGAGCGCGCGTTGTCGGGGACGCAAAGTATGGCAGAAACCGAACCTGAACACAACTGTGTAGCCTACGTCTTCGGCGAACGCAAACATTACTCCGTGAACCTGACGACACAAGAGTGAGCGTTAACAGTGCACAAGGATCGTTTGGGCACCAATTTATGGAGATGTGTGCTGCAGAAACGTGGGAAAATTCGTTCGCATTATGGGCCGACTGTATGGCTAGATGCCACCTCCTTGGCTCACAAGTAAAGCGGTCACACTTTTGCAGAAATCCATATGCTTTGCTGAAAGAACTTGCGCCTATTTCGTTGACTTCTGCCACTCTGGCC
The DNA here is from genome assembly GCF_021461385.2 of Schistocerca piceifrons. Lineage (NCBI taxonomy): Eukaryota > Metazoa > Arthropoda > Insecta > Orthoptera > Acrididae > Schistocerca > Schistocerca piceifrons. The sequence goes on along the minus strand of NC_060142.1, from coordinate 512,239,953 downwards.
ACGTCTCCCTGCCGTCCTCGCCAACAAAGAAAAAGTCAAGTGCCACAATTATTATTGCTAGTGGTAAACAAACTCTGCCATTCCCTGTCATACCTACAATTACTCTTCCTGATGCCTCGCTACGTACCTGAGATAGCTACAGTGCCTCTGCAGGGACTATGTAATTAACAAAGGGTGGAAGACAGGCTGCCAAAAGAGTCGCCACCTTGCACAATTCTCGAAACTTCTTATGTTAGTAATGTTTGCATATTCTGAAATATTCGATGTCTATATTAATATAACCACTCCCCATCCAGAACGATGCCCCACGTAAGATAAAACCGTGCTGGCTTTGGGAAGAGTTCTGGTCTTGCCAGCGGCCTGCGAAGTTGTGTATATGTGGCCAAGTACATGTCAAGTACTAGCGTGAGCCTGCAAGCATCGCATACCAACTACATATTAGCAAAGTGTTACTTCATGTTTCTGTATGTATGAAAAGTGTATTGTTTACTTTTGTGGATTATTTTACAAGTTGTTTGTAGATCACTTACTACGTAAACAGAGAACTTGGTGACGAATGTCCTTCAGTTATTTTAACCAACAGCAACGTTGTGAATAAAATATTATTGCCGCCGGTTTTGAATTTCGATTGTGTCAATAGTCTGCCCGAGTCTGAATATCACAGTCACGTATGGTAGCAATACATTTCAGCCAACACAACCTGATAAAATCCGACGATTTGCCTGCCAGTACACTGGGACAAACCACTTGGAGTGAAACGACAGGTTAGTACAACTTACAGAGTTCTGCTGCGACCTTCATAAATACTACAGATTCAGTAAAATAAGGTCAGTACCACATACATGGCGGTAGAATTTGTAGGGGGAGGGCTATACCCAAATAACGGTAAAAACGTTGCCTGCCCCGAAAACCTGAGGAAATGTTCCCACCAGTGAATTTTTTTACGGGTACGGAGTATTTCAGAAATTATTGTGAAATGATTTGTGATAGTGTAGATGAAGATGTAACTAAGACAAATGCACGTTGCTGATGCGTGAAGCCGTTACCAGTTTCCATGATTCTCTCTAGAAAAAACCTGTTTTTCTGACTGGTTCTTGAGATGTGAATTACGTAAATGAAACGACGTATTTCTGGAATGGCGCAATTTACATTCCTATTTGTCGTCAAATATGTATAAGCGTCTTAAGCAAATACGCATCGTTATTAATCATACAGTTAATTGCCCTTTGGGAATACTCGGTAAGAATTTACTGCGCAAGTTTTTGCATAACGCAGCTTCGCCCGTACTTACTGAATATCTTATGTTGGTGAGGAGCAGTGCATATGTACATAATCATCAACCAATGAAACCAAATAAGGCCTTTTTTAGAATTCTGTCGTGTTGATACTGAAATTAGGCAGAAAGCTTAAGTATCAAACTATATTTAAAATTACATTCACACACTTGTATCCTACAACGTACCAAAAATTATTCGCCGCAGAATTTCAGATATGGACAATTTGAAACTGGCCCAGCCAGTACAGAAACTGAAAGCAAACAATTTTCCATACCTCATAGGAATGACGAGCTTTTCCTTCGAAATAGTGCCGAAATGTCCCTCCTTAGCTCAAATTTATCGACAATATCTCCGACAGCGACTAATACCATTATAACGAGCCTAGTTTTTTTAAAAAAACCTTCCGAACTTAGGGTGGAAAGTATGCGTGGGTGACTGACATAAAAATTTTATTACTGTTATAAATTTTTAAAACTATTCAATAGTCACCCACACTATCAGCTCATTATCTTTTTTATTATATGTAAACAGATTGAGAAAATTAGATTAAAGAAAAGTTTAAACTATTATATTTATTTTAAAATTCAGCAGTGTTGTATAAACGGATAGCACATGCTAAGTCTCTCTCAAAGCTGGAGCCTTATTTACTATTGCAAATTAATTGAGGAAAGTGTTACTCAGAGGGGGTTCAATTTGCATAAAATGTGATTTTCAAAGAATAGGAAGCCGAAAGAATAGGAAACAGGATGGGATACCGCATTCAAACAAGATAGTTGAAGGGTACACAAAAAAGGAACTTAACGTCACCAATTCATTTTATTTAGGCAAAGAAATTTCGCTCCTCGCGTAGTCGTGTTCCCAATGGATAACCACAGATTGGTATTGGAAGTTTAGACAAAGATCACGGGGTTCGATGTACCCACACTCTTACCAAAGTGCTCTATAAAAATCTTTCTATAAATTGTGAAATAGGAAAACTGCTTGCGACAGAGATTAACTACGTTTGGATACGCGAAATATTATGCAAAAGCGTAGATGAGGGCCACTTTTGTTACTACACCATATGTTCCGCATGCACAAGTACATTTACAGAAAATTCTGTAAGTAAATCAAACCCAAACACATTTCTTACAGAAAACTTCCGAACTGCGTTAATAACGGCATAGTATTGACTTGATGGCTCGTTAAACAGTTTTTTTACGAGCACTTGGTAATGTTGCTACAAAGCACACACGACATGGGTTGAACACAAAGATAAATTATTAATTTGAAGAATTTCAACGACAGAAAACCTTACAATCACACGCATATTCACACTAAAGAGCGATGGTTTTAATTAGGATTACGCCTCATGACTTAACGTGCTTCCACTTACCTTTTTTGGGTGGAAACAAAGCAACTACCGCAATACACTTAGAAACAAACACTGCAATCCCACTGCATCGCGATTTAAAATAATTTAAAAAAAACATTTTCGATATGAACCTCTAAGAAAGGTAATAAGTATTTCATTTAGGCCGAAAACTTAATCATTTCATTGTCGTTCGGACTCACCAAACACGCGCTTTGACGATGTTACCACTTCAGAAACTGCCCGCAGACTGCTAGCGTGAGGCCCGTCTGAGGATGTCCCACAGATACAACAGGAAGTGACCAGAGATGTAGCTTCCTTTACCAACTTCTCAAGGGACGGACAGAACCACACCAAAGAGACAAACTTCTTTTCCTTAGGAATCGTATCTACCTACTCAGACGTTGGTACTGCTGTTCTCTAGCAGACAGAATTCTCTGCTAACACTCACACTCATTCATCCTTTCACACCAGAAGGGAAGGAGATGACAATGTCTTAAGAACATCATATACACTACGTAAAGGAGGCGAATGTGGGTTTCATAGAAAACTCTGTATGATAAGAATTACATATAAAACTATGTTTGAAAGTGTTGTATCACAAGTTGTTCGTGTTTATATGTCAATATAACATATTCCACTCCTGTCTCCTCCCCAATAAATTTAGAAATACCACAGTAAATTTAGAGGTGGAAATGTATGATAAACAACAACAAATCTAGCAAAATAACATGAAAGGAATCTAACAGAGACCTTTCACCGTGTGCCTAGAAAAAAGTCGCTGCTCGCACAGTTAAAAGAATTAATGCACACAAGTGCGACCCAGTCCGTCTGGAGAAGATTCCTCCATATTGTAACCACGAAAATTATGACATACCTGGAGGAATACCACTATTCCTAAAAAATACGCACGAGTTTCATAAAAACTTCACTCTTCTTTCACACATAATAATTTCAAAAATAGCAGACACTGGCGCACGAGTAGCTTCCATCTCATCCAAAAGCCATACGACATTGTACAACGTGTAAACTGATAAAAATTACATGTTTTTCGGGTATCTTCATCCTCAGAGTGACCTGAAATTTCCGCCCAAGCTCTTCAGCATTCCATTTAGCATTGAATTTTAAGGCAAATAAAACAATTTCTCAAAATGATTTATCGCTTGGCAGAAGACCTCTGCAAACCTGGACAATGAGGATTGTAGTTTCAGTTGTCGTAGCTGAAATATAACGTTCTAGTTCCAACTACAAAAGCTTTCAGGTTTGAACCTTACCAGTTACAATTGTGTGTATTTTTTATTTTTTAACAACCTCTTTGTAGGTTTGTTTAGTATTGCATAAGAACTGATTTTAAGATTTTTAGCGCGCTATCCCTTGCTCTTTATTCGTCACACCTAAGAACTAAAACCAAACTCCGTCCGAAAAGGCCCCGGAAGGCCCAATCGTACTGAACGACGCCACGACATCCTCAACCCATAGGTGTAACTGGATGTAGATACGGAGGAGCACGTGATCATCACACCGTTCTCCCGGCTGTTGTCAGTTTTTGGGACCAGAGCTGCTACATCACAATCGAGTAGTTCCTCGATTTGCCTCGCAAGAGCTGGATGTAACCCGCTTGCCTACAGCGCTCGGTAAACTGGACGGTTACCCATCCAAGTGCTAGCCAGGCTCGACAGGTGATCTGGCGGGAACCGGTGTTACCACTGCGACATGGCCGTTCGTTGGCGACACGTAGGAACAGGGAACATCATTAACTTCAATACATCTATAGCCGCAACAACACAATTCTTTAGATGATTATAGTACACTGAAATCATTTGTAGCAATAACAATAGTTGTTCAAACGGGTTTCTGTGAGCGGCTGACTTTTTTTGTTTTTTGCTTTTTTTATGCTGAATAATCTGAGTGTGAACAGTCCATCATGTGTCAGCACTAATAAAAGACACAGAGTAGATCAGTTTCTGTACAAGATCTTGAACGGGTATTTGCAAAAAAGCCTCCCACTTACCCTCATTCCCAATAATTTAACATGACCGATAGCACTGACTGTTTGATGTCCGTGGTACAATAGAATTTCGCTTTTACAGAAGTTTCATGTAAGAAAATTTGTGCGCTAAATTTTGTTACAGTTACGTGATAATCTGTTCTCTGAACGTAATGCGCTAATGTTAAAAGTGATCCAGACATACGATGAAAGTGGAGGACTTCGCTTTATAACAACGCTTTTGGGTAGTGTAACTTCCCCCTTCCTAATAGGCCTGTTGGATTTCGTCATAAATGATTGTTATCGCGTATGCTCAATGAAATTTTACAGTGAGTAAGGCTATCGTTACCGATGGAAAATAATAAGGGTTAGTAGGAGGAAAGTGTATAATTGGCCTTTCTGAAGGAAGAATCGAATCTAAATACCGATAATAATTCTGAAAAAGTTGGAATTTAGTGAAGTCGCTCACGAACCACACATGAAGGAAAAGGGTACCACGTAATATTTTAATACAAAAAATACTGATAATACAAAAAAATATTGATTAGCAAAAAAGGGATAATTAAACGGTTTCCCAGCCCACTAGGGCAATGAACATCTAGAATATTAAGAAGGGTAATGGCTAACAAAATTACACAAACAGTGGCGTAGTTTCCAATTATTTGATCCGAAATACTAAATTTTGAAAGAAAAGTTAAATGGAGTTGCTTGTTAAATACATGACTGATTGTAACTGAAATTTTGTTGCGTAAAAAATTACTTTCAGTAATCTCAGCATAACGTAATGCAAAATTTGGAAAAAGGTAAGCAATTTACTTTTAAGTACTGAAAAATTGAGTTGCATTTGCATTAAGCAAGTGAGCAACTGATTTACTTTTAACATAACAATAAGGCACGTACAAAGCCAGCAGAAGTCACTCGCTAGGCTAAATGCAGAATAAATTAAATTGCGCACTCTTAACGTGTGCTGTAACTTTAGATACTAATTTTGCCAGTGACAGTTAACGTTACTTTAAGGAATTGATTGAAGTTAATAGTCAAAATCGCAAATTAGTTAAGCCTCTGTTACGCAATGCAAGAAAGAACAGTTACTGAGGCAGCACAATTTAGACAAACTGGTCATTTGCAAACAAATAGAACTGGCAGTAAATAGTTAATCAATTTTCATATTTTTACGACACTCGGTGACTGCATAGAAAGGAAAGAGAACCTGCTTGGTAATAATGTCTGAGGACAATGACCACACAGGTGCTACGAGTTTTAACTATTGCAGATTGTGATTTAAGGAAGTTTAACTTCGTGAAAGAGAAGCCACTGGGTAGTGCATGTACAGCATTAGTTAACAATCTTACGATGTTGTAGTGTGGGGACGACGAAGAATGTAGGCGCTGGCAATGCTGAGGTGCTGGTGCTGGTTGAGAACCACGAATCGCTTCCAGAGCCACGGATAATTATGGGACAGGCAACAGTTAGAATTACAGCTTCCTCCGCCTGTTCACTCCTGCCGTGTTTTCAATACTCGAGTGTTGAATTAGGTGCGCCTACACTGGGGCGAGCATAGCTGCACACCGCGGCGGCGGCAGCGTCAAACAAACGCTTCCGCACTCTTTCATGACTCAAGCTGCTCTGCTTCCTCTCTGCTCGCAGCACGACAGAGACTTTCCATACGCAAAGATAAACAATGGCACAGCTTCTGCCATTTCGTTGTCACATTAAAATCGATACATTAAAATAAAGTTCTCTTGGCTATTACCCTGCATTTTACAATATTTACATTATAATTACAATCAATTATATGAAGTCAGAAATAAATACACTATTACATCCATTACGCAATAAATATAGTTTCTGTAAGAAAGCCTGCAGATTCAAAATGAGAAGTACAGTTCGGTTTATAAACGGATATTAAACGGCGAAAAATTTTGGATGGTGCAGAAGCTATTTTGTATGCATCTTCAGTGCTACAGTAGCTGAGCGCTAACTGCACCCAGACAACGTGATTGACGTTATTTATTAAGCCTTGAGTGTCAAATCGTTTCATGTTCCATGAATTGTTACTTTATTACTAGCCCTATTCTGCCCTAAAGAGAAATCTGCGCAGCGAAATTTTAATTGTTAAACGCCTGAACAACCGATGAAGGACCACACTTTACTAACACATTCAGTAATTTTTTCACAGGGCACAGAACCCTAAAGAGTATAAGACGCAGGGGCGTGTGCTGGCGTGCGCTTCGATGAAAATTTCAACAAGCTGATTAGCTGCATTTCTAAAATTTCTTTTATTATCTTTTATTCTACCAAATAATATAAAAATTTCAGAGACGCCGTAAGCATTACACGAGTTTGAATGAAGAACCAATCGCAAAGGCTTAAGGAAATGAATCACATAAGCTTAACAGTCGAAAGAAACTGTTAAACATGGAAAATGGTTCGTAACGAGTGGAAGGTAGGCACCGACGACATTAAGGAAGCAAAACAGGTTGGTACCTTCAAACATCATGGCCCAAGACCTCATAAGTTATTTTCGTTAAATGAGTGACCACGCAGCTCTGGCAGAGTAGAAAGGAAAGGACGAAAAGTAACACCACTTCACCAGGCTCGGGTCCTCTCTTTAACCATGTTACAGTTAACTTCTCCCGACGTTATTTAAGGGGAAACCAATCTCTGTCCCTTCCGATGCTCACTCATTGCTCCGCATTGAGCAGTTCTACAGTTCTCACCGTGGCTGACTCCCTGTTTACAGCGGCCAACGTCGGGATGCGACTGCAACTCTCGCCTTTGCCTCACGTGCAGGTAGCAGTAGCAAACTTCGTGTGGCCGCTGTCTGCTTCCGTCGTCCATCGAAAGTCTCCCCACCGAGCTGCATCAAGATTCGAACACTGAGTCCAACTTCTGGCAAAACTCCTGGATTGTCTCTACAAGACTGTTACTCTCCATCTAGTCTACATGCAGTGCCTCCTCGCTTAGCCCTCACTTAGCAGACGCGAGACTCAACTTACAATTAGAAACATTTTCAATAAAAATTAAGCTCCCACGCACTTGTCCAAAAGGGAGGAACCAATCAGATTCGCAGTCGCTTAAGGAAGAAAGCGTGCCAAAATCACCCATCCAGCGACACGACGGCATCAGACTTCCTCTCCCATAGGAATTTAGACAAATACCATTCTGTGTCGCCCGAGTCCGGTAAAGATGCTATCGGGTTAAAAAATGGTTTAAATGGTTCTCAGCACTATGGGACTTAACTTCTGAGGTCATGAGTCCCCTAGAACGTAGAACTACTTAAACCTAACTAACCTAAGGACAGCACACACATCCATGCCCGAGGCAGGATTCGAACCTGCGACCGTAGTGGTCGCGCAGTTGCAGACTGTAGCGCCTAGAACCGCTCGGCCACCCCGGCCGGCATGCTATCCGGCCCTGAAAGCTCTTCCGCCTGCATTCCTCCGTCCCAGACCAAACTTGAAAACAGCGTTAACTGTTTCCTCACCATGTCTCTCAATCAGCGTGACCGTGTAATTCGTTAATAACAATACGTTTCCAAAGATATTAGCAACTCTGATGCTATATGTTAACCTACTCGGTCTTTCACATCTCTTGGTAGCTTACTAGTGTTCATACTGGATAATAAGATTATCCCACTAAAAAAAGTTGTTCAAATGGCTCTGAGCACTATGGGACTTAACATCTGAGGTCATCAGCCCCTAGAAGTTAGAACTACTTAAACCTAACTAACCTAAGGACATCACACACATCCATGCCCGAGGCAGGATTCGAACCTGCACCGTAGCGGTCGTGCAGTTCCGAACTGAAGCGCCTACAGCCACTCAGCCACAGCGACCCGCTAAAGCCTTAACTTGACGAGAATGTTGGAAATACTTCATACTACCAGGTTCTTGTTTAAAAGGACTATCGGGCATTAACTACGTTACTGTGATAAATAATTCTGCTCACAATCGCAAACAATAACGCATTTTTCGCAGCTCATCATATAGAAGTTGTCATCCGTTGCTAAGGCAACTAGCCATATTAGCTCATGCAACTAATCGCTCATGAGCGCAACTGTGTAACTCGTATCGCTGAGCTAAAGTTACGTTTTCAATTTTTAAAAACTGTATATCACTTATGGAGCAAGTAATAGCCTCTCAAAGTTCATCGTGGATATTAATACTGCCTCCAGCACCCAAAGTCACTTCATCGAAAATCATTAGTCTCGAAGATAGCCCACTTTCTTTTTTCTCGGCCTCAATTAATGATTCGGCTTCCACTCAGTAACATAATCTGGATAATACTGAGCAGTGCGCGGCTCGTGTTCATGCCGTTTCTTGCTTGACAGCTTATCTTTACAGGACAGTCGCCTCGTTTCTTATTCGATTTACTGGAGTCACTAAGTTGCTCGCTTGCCTGCCCGTAAGTGGCAGCAGCAGCGCGTATCTTTAAGAGCACTGTCGTGTTATCTTTGAAGCGACCGCTAGTATTTCCGGCTTGTCGTGTCTCAGGAGTTCAGTTGAGACAGAGCGCCAGTTGAGGTACGGACAGCCAGTACTCGCCAACCGCTGCCGACACACATGTACTGTGTGACGGAAGGAGACTGGAGCGGGAACGACCGTTGGTTGGTCGTTCGGTCAGTCGTCTCATTGGGCGACGTATATTTGGTCTTTTGACCGTTTCTGGGCCTCGTCAGTTGGTCGCCTTGCCGGACGTGGGTCGCTTCCTTCCTTGCGCAGAGATGTCGTGGCTAATGGGCAAGTGTTACCTCTGCATGGTTGGGTCCGAGCTAGTGTGCTCGGGTCGCCGTGTCTCTGAGTTCCGGACGGACATGGAGTTGAGTTGGGATGGAGCTGCAGTGAGGTCCGGACAGCGAAGACTCTCCCGACTGTTGCTGACACACATGACTTCAGTGGGTACGACCTTGGTTGGTGGTTCGGTCGGTCGTCTCATCGGGCGACGTATATTTGGTCGCCGACCGCTTCGGGTTCTCTGTGTGTGTCGATTTGTCTTTCGTCCTGGTTGTTCCACACTGATTGCTTTTACGATTGGTCGAGTTCTTGTGGAAGTATTTTCGTGGAACTGTGTCTAGCTTGTGTAATTTCGACTGAGCAGTTATGTTAATGCTGTCTGCGTACTAGAATAGGCAGTCGGTCGGTTGGGACAGTGCAGCGAGGAAGTCTCCGCAGCGAGGCCATTAGCGTAGTGTTCCGCAGTGTGTTTTTCCTCGCCGTGTTGATGCCGTCCGTACCGCGTGTAGTTTGACAGCTTTTCGTGTTGTTCATATTTTTGAGTGGTGTTTGCGCCTTGGCTGCTTTGAGACGCCAATTTTGAAGACGTAGTGCTGCTGGTATCTTCGTCCTCGGCTGATATTTTCCGTTGTCGTGCCGTTGGTCGGCGCAGCGGAATTGATTAGGTTGTTGGTCGGTCCTTCAGCCGTCCCTGGAACGGGTTGCCATCTGATTACTTAACCTTACTCTTGGCTGCCTGTCTCACCTAAAATTATGTTACAGCTACCTCCTCAGGCCGACCCTTGGAACACTTCTGAGCACCACTGTTCTGTTGTTTTTAGATTGTGATTTTTTGTCCCTAGTACTGTGCGAGCCCTTCAGCTACCAATTAATTTAGTTGGTTTAATTTTAAAATAAGGCCTTCAGCTGACCTAAACAAAGCTTTCAAGATTGATTTGTATAAAAACTAATTTTAAAATTGAGATTTGGCTCCATTTGAAATCTTTGTTATCCAGGCCTTAAGCCTTGAGTTGTTCAATGTTCAGTATATGGCCTTTAGCCGAGCTTTTACGTGAAATGTTTTTTTAAGATAAGGCCTTCAGCCGCCGTAAATTAAAATTCTGAAGATTCTTTGTTTAAATTAATTTTTTTAAGAAAGTTTTGCTTTATGTCCAGTGCGCGAACTTCAACCGAGTATTTACGTAAATTTTTTTAAAGAAAGGCCTTCAGCCGCGTGTATTAATTAAAGCAAATTTAATAACTTGTGTTCGGGCTTTCAGCCGTATTGTTTTGAATCCTATTAAGGATATGTGTGATTGTTTTTAGTTGTGCGCTTTGTACAACTAACAGTAACTGATTTTGGCCTCTTTCCACAACCATAACCTGATCCTCTCTGTCCTGCGAATCTAGATTTCAAGCATTTACCATGATGAGCATCTAGCACAAACGCTCTTGCAAACAAATAATTTCTCAGCACAGGTCTTAACTTCAATTAATAGTGTCTTCTGTTCAGTTTTTATTCGTTCTTCATAATACACTGTATCTTCAATATAAAAACAGAAACATTCATTGCTCTCACGTATGAGTGCTCCTTAATGCTGTGAAGACAACTAGGCAAGAACTGATACATGAATTAAGATCACATAAAACTTTTCCTCTTTTTTTTATTTCTGCAGTGCAATAGAATCTTTTTTTAATAACAAAGGCCGCTGACGACGGCTTTCAGCATGGTACGGTTGTCGTCTTCGTGCGCATCGTGACCAGAATTCAATGACGCTGTACCTTGTGGCAGCGAGTGCGCCGCTGTTGCTCCAGCGTCCCCATGTACCCGAAAGAAACAACAGCGTACAGTACACAGTATTTCTAACAAAAAACTATACATACCACAAGTTATACTCATTTTGATATTATGACCCGATACAACTTAATCACAGTTCCTTCAATACGAATATTAAATACTTCATATATCGAGAGTTCTTATCGCAAACCATGCATCGAACCGCATCACTCAAGGAAGTTGGTGCTGGCCAAGAAAGTGCAATATTCTCTCGTGGGTATCAGCACACTGGCGCCTACGCGTCTGGCCTCCACAACTAAACCTGAAGTAATATCCTAGCTCCGTCCATTAGTATTGTCCGATGTTGATCTGAAAGAAAGGCTGGTCAGCTGGTGCGACCAGGCACAAATAGAACAATGACCCCCTTTTGCCTACAAGGGCCTCGGCCGCCATCCACGCTGCGTCTGAAACTGACTGCGCGTCTCCTAGGTGTATACCTGTGAAACGTCCCCTTAGGAAAATTAATGAATTACTGTGCTGATAAACCTCTTACATTATTTGATTTTCAAACAGCTGTGCAAAACAGAACGTACCCAGACATTTCTCTCTTTACTTATTCTGATCATCACTAAACTGACACACAATATTTTTAGCGCAACGCAATCTGACTTTCAATAATACCTACAAAAGAATGGACCTGACTAACAATAACCTATACCTTTCATGAATTACTTAACTCACAAAAATCTTCGGTACTCGAACTACTGCAATACAGTGAGCGCCAATGGTGCCAGCCAAATAAAAGATTCTAGCTACTGAAGGCACTAACTACTGGTAAGCATACTTAGCAAATGAAAGATTTTGATAGGGAACAAACAATGTATTTACCTTAATAGTGTTCAAAAGTCATAATATACCGTATATATATATCAGTTCATGATATCCAGTATTACAAATTTACAGTCTCTGATTTACACAAGTCCAGATCATCCGCTCTCAAAACTCCGCCACCTCACTCCCCACATCCACCACTGTTGGTGGCTCACCTCCAACTGCGCAACGCTACGCGCTGTTCATGTCCAACTGCCCAACACTACAATGGCGACTATTCCAACAACGCAAACTAGCCACAGACTGCACACAGCACAGTCAGTGATTTTCATATAGAGCGCTATATGGCGTTACCAACATAAAAACCTAAACAGCCTACTTACATAGCCCCCATGCTCCCCACAAAAAATTTTGCAAATTGTTTTGGGCACTGGCCAATACATATCTGTTAAAAATATTTTATATTAATGCTAACAAATATATCAAACGCACTTACTTATCGATACAATGTTGGTCAAAAGCTAACATTTTCTCACAGTCCATAAAGACAGTCCTGATCATTCATCACAGCAAAATTGCAGCGTTTTTCACAAAGTCTGAGTAGTAAAAGAAAATGCACGCAGAAGTAGTGGATTTCCATGCAGTCTTGTAGAAGTAGTGTAGTCCTTCCAACGGAAAGACAGTGCTGACTCTTGACATGCAGACAGGTAATGGGCCACAACAGAGCAAACCCACAGCAGAGTCAGTCGAAGTTTTGAAGAATATTGGTAGATAGTTCATCACAGAGCAGACCCACCGTAGTCCTGGTAGAGATTATGGTACTAGTGGACCACCAGAGGTGCAGATCCACTGCAGTCCTTGTAGAAATAATGCTATTGGTGGGTCATCCAGGTGCAGACCCACTGTAGTCCTTGTAGAGATGGCTAGCAGCCATCCGTTGTGACTGTGCAGGTGCACCATCACCATTGAATCCTTAGAACCAGTAATGTTGTTAACCAGTCCCTTGTTGAATTATTAACACACGTGCGAACATTAACAGTCCCAGCTTCTCACATATTGTGCATCTACTATAACCAATAGAAACATGTGCAGTGAAATGAAACTTCATTTAAAGAACTGGTGTCTATACAATTATAAATTTACGACATGAGAATACAATTACAAAGGTTCAAAATACATCATTAAAGAACATAACAATACAGATAACATTTGTGGAAATATGGGCTTTACAAAAGAATCGATATAACATATACATCAGTGGTCCAGGAATTATGACATAAGTAAATAGATAAAATAATGAGAGTAGTTTTCTAACATTAATTTCACATATGAACATTGAAACAGAACAGAATTAATAATGCCTAAACACGTTTACAAAGTAAATAACATAGTATTAGAAAAATTCTACAACATAAATCTTACTAGCTAAACACATAAAGACAGGAAAAACACAAATACACAAGGGTACACAAACACATAGAGGAATAACACAAAAGGAAAGGACAGGGTTTGTTTTACTGCAGTATTTTGCAAACAAAACTTTCTTCACTTCTTGGAGATCTCCCTTCATTCATCAGTATTCCCGAAAAGACGTATCTATACCTGCTTTCTGTATTCTATTTATATCTTCTTTCTGAATAATTATTCTTCATTGTACAGTACCTTTTCTTTTTACAAACTTTTTTCTTATAACTTCTCAGTGCATTCTTCCCCTATCCTCCATAGTTAGTTTCTTATATAGTCTACCCCCTGTTAAGCTTTAAGCTAACTTAAATCTACTGAGATACATAAAATACGGGACGAGGCAATGCAGCAATTAACACAAACAGCAATGACAAAAAATGCAAATTGGCAAAGCAAGCAGCAGTATATCTAAATTAGCAAAGCAAATGCAACATTACAACTAATATGAGCCAATGTGCAGCGACAAGAAAAATAAATCAGTAGTAAAACTAGCTTAACAGAGCAATACAAAGTGACATTCAGTAGCACTATGTCTGGCAAACAGCAGCAGCAAATGCAATAACTTATACCTAAATATGACATAGTTCAAGCAGAAAAAATAGTACACTAAAGACAACAATGCATATAAGGGAAACGTCTATGCACATCTTAGTGTCTATGTCATTAAAGTGGTGCACAACAACAACTTATTCTACCAAAAAAATTACCAAGTAGTTGAAAAGAAAACTATGGTTGGTTGGTTGGTTTGGGGAAGGAGACCAGACAGCATGGTCATTGGTCTCATCAGATTAGGGAAGGGTGGGGAAGGAAGTCGGCCGTGCCCATTCAGAGGAACCATTCTGGCATTTGCCTGGAGTGATTTAGCAAAATCACGGAAAACCTAAATCAGGATGGCCAGACGCGGGATTGAACCGTCGTCCTTCCGAATGCGAGTCCAGTGTGTAACCACTGCGCCACCTCGCTCGGTGAAAAGAAAATTATGTATGCAGTTACTGTTATTAATCCCTTCTTATGTTCTTTAGTTTCCAAGTGCTCCTTTTTCGAAGAATGTGGATCATAAAATTATTATTTAATAGATCTGTTGACGGAAAGTGTTCACATTAGCAAATGCATTTAATTTTATTTTATAAAACCAATGCTGCAACACAGTTGGAAAACAGATATCAAATGAAATAAGCAACTATGTACAAAGCAAAGCATAAAAACATCATTCAGTAGTCATGTGGCATTTCATAAGTTGGTAGAAATTCTCTCAGCTCTCATAGAAACACACTTGTCATAAAGAGGTGTGCAGATGTAAGACTATTTCCTACCATTTCACAAGCATTTCAGTAAGTATCACAAAGTACGCACTCCACAATATAATCATATGTTTCCAAGTAATGAGCATGTTGTATTTGCGATGCTTTCTACAAAGAAATGTCAATAGCGAGGATAATGGCCTCTTTTTTTCTTCACCTAATGGCTTACTTTCTTCAGGCGACCATCTCTCAACTGGGCGCCCACAACGCATTACGTCAAGGTCACTTACCTTTCTTACCGAAATTTACAACAGCAGTTTGCGCTACAGTGACAGTCTCATATAAAAAATTTCACAGGCCAAGAGTTTGCGTTACAAATGTGTAGAAACAAAATCCTATAAATCTAACAGTGTCTAAAAAATTTTCGCCAGCATTGTGATACATTCACGCATGTACACACATTTCATAATTCTCTATGATTCTTGGTTTCCTACATCCTTTTCCACAAATCAGAGTCCTTAACCTCTACTCATTAGTCCTTCCCTTTTTACACATATACATATTCGTCAACACTTCTTCAATATTTCATCATAATAAATATGTAGCATAATCAAATTCCTCATATAGCATCAGCTTATTGATCATAAACGTACCTCAACAGCATAATACACATCGTCGTCGTAATAATAACATCACAACACCTCAGCCAAATCTCGAAAACGTCATAGCTTTCTGCAATAATTTCAAAACCTAAAAAAAATTCTCTGTTCATTTCAATAGTGTCATCTACCTCAAACGTACTTTAAAAATCATGATCCAATACCAAATACATCATTCAAAGCTCTCATAGTATCACAATGGTTCCGAAAAAAATATGAACAGTTCGTAAAGTACAGACAATATACAATTACATAAGTGTGTAGTTATCCAACTGTGTAATTGCGTAAACATGTGTCACTGATGTAGTAAAAAAATGTTTGTTTCTCTGTTAAATAATCAGATGGCTGCGTAATTCTGTGTTAGAGAAATATGGTACCGACGTATAAAGTTGTATAAGCAAATACCATATTAGCTATGGCTCCTTGTGCTTGCCAAACACATGGTACACAAAGTAAGCGTGTACCCCCCCCCCCCCCCCCCCTGAGAATTAATGTAACTATACGATCAGGTGTTACAGATTACAGCTATAGAATGAAATGTATAAGCAAATACCATATTACCTATGGCTCCTTGTGCTTGCCAAACACATGGTACACAAACTAAGCATGTACCCACCCCTGAGAATTAATGTAATTATACGATCAGGTGTTACAGATTACAGCTATAGAATGAAATGTATCACCGGAAACTTTCTTTGTATCTTTGTGATTCAAAAATCAAATGTTTTAAGTACAAAATTAATCACTCAAATGCGTGTAGTGTAGCACTAAACTGTGCATCTTGTTGTAAGATAATATCTGTTATTACTTAAGGGTAAAAAATGTGCCAAGTGTCGTAAGTATCGTCATCCGTAAGCAAATTTCTGCAGAAGTCTATGTACTTACCTCATAATAAACAAAAGCGAAATGCTATGCGTATAGATATCGAAGTTATTACGTACAGTACCGTGATCAAGAAAGTACTATACTGTAACTTATTGTTGTGCTACGAAAAAGGCTGTCTCATTGTAGCTATACCACAAAAGTTACTACTAAAACATTTTTTACTTTCCAGAAGAATTCAGAAAAACTGTGCAGATATAAAACAGATACAGCATAAAAGCAACAATGTAAATTGTGTCACACATTAGTAGCGGCATGATATAATCGTGTAGCTGCCAAAGAAACCAAATGCTAAGTCATCTTTAATCTCACAGAAAGTACTTCAAATAAAGAATGTCTTTTCAAGTAAACCGAAATATTGCATTAAAATCTCATTAGCAGTATATGTTCTATGTATGTAAGCCTTGTAGTCGTTACGAAATCGTCCAACTAACAAGCAAGAATGTACACGCACAATAACACCGTGTCCTCTGTTCACTATAACAATGCATTTGTAATTACTTGTCTAAATAAGTTCCCTAGGTTCTTGAGTGGATAGTTAGCTTCAAACGTTGTTGCATGTTAACAGTTCCTAAGTTTGACAAAGCGTAATAGTAACGTGAAGTGTAAAATTTCATATCAAAGACTAATTTAAAAAGCAAATTATCTCTCAATAAGCGGTTTTACATGTGAAATGTGGTGCAATCCTTTACCCTTCCTAGTATGCAGAGTTTCAACTTCAAAGCAATTAACATGTTGTATACGCCGGTGAAGAATACTGGAATTTTTCTGAAGGTTAGCTTATGTTATTTTTCTCAAGCCCAGCCGATGCAGGTGGCTGCCTGTGGTGCAAGTCATTGTCTGTCTCGTTGCTGGCGCGCATCGTTATTAGGATTTGGAGATCTAACTTCTACAAATTCACCTTGTCGAGAGGGCCCTGCCCTGTTTGAATCCCGCCAGTTCTGACGAAATTCAGGTCTGCCGTTTTGTCGGTAGTTTGCATAGTTTCTTTTTTGTTGGTCTTGTGGTGGAGAATTTCTCCCGGAATCGTAACTGCATGGTGGACCATTGCGTCTGAAGTTATTCTGTCTCCCTTGATAATAATTGTGTTGATTCCCATATTGTTTGTTTCTCTGATTGTCTCTGTTATAGTTATTACCATGGAGAGGTGATCTTTCCCTATGATTATTATTAGTCAAATGGTTCAAATGGCTCTGATCACTATGGGACTTAACATCTGAGGTCATCAGTCCCCTAGAACTTAGAACTACTTAAACCTAACTAACCTAAGGACAGCACACATATCCATGCCCAAGGCACGATTCAAACCTGCGACCATAGCAGTCGCGGGGTTCCGTACTGAAGTGCCTAGAACTGCTCGGCCACTATTATTACTCTGCCAGTGGTTGTCATATGGGTGGTGTTTGTTTTGGTCACGATTTACGTTTAAGAATAGCCTTGTCGTGTCTAGTTATTATTTCCGTCATCGCGGAATTGTGACGGATGTGACCTGTAATTGTTTTGCTCCTGTTTTCGCGTTCCGTGATTGTCAGTGTCAATTTCCAATTCTTGTAACAATCCCTGAAAAGCTTGAATGTCGTCTTTGCAACGTCCTGCCAAAATAATATGTCGTAAATGTTCAGGCAATTTGATTAAGCAAATGCAGATGAGTTAGGAGGGGCTGTATGGGTTTGAAAGGTACTGATTCTTGTGCAACATGTGTTCAAAATATTTGGCAAGACTGGAAAATTCAGATTGTTCAAAGTGTTTCATCATCATGATACTATGTTTTACTCGGTGTTGTGTAGCTTGAGACCAATATCCTGAGAGGAGGCACGATAAAATTCTCCTTCACTGTGACAATCGTGAATGACCGATCGCATTCTTACAGCTGGTTCATTCTCTAAATAGCCACACATAAATTCTAACTTGTGCTACAATAACCATTTGGGAGGAAAACAATGAGAGATGGATGAATGTCGTTGAATGTCGTTGCCAGAATTCTTAAATGTTTTGAATTTACATCTAGTAATAAACAGCTTATAGTCAAAATCATTATGTCGGGAAGTCGCATGTCGATCATTGTTACTTCGTTTCGGCGGTTCCATCTCAAAATTCAGTGTGCCTTGCCAATTTCTTTCATAATTTCCGAAATGCCCTGTGTTATTATTTTGTGACTTTTCCGTATTTCTAAGTCCCTCTTCCCGTGTTGGAGTGCGAGTCTCCTCTGAAATATGTAATTCTTGTATTACTTGTGCCAACTGATCTTGTACTTCCCGGATTTCTCGTTTGTGTTGTGTGTTGATTTGATTTTAATTTTGTTTGAATTTTCTAATTTGTTCATACTCTTCTGTGTCAGTGAAGGCTACGGGTCTTGTGTCATTCGGAGTATCATCTACCTTCGTAGATAAATTATTTAGCTGATCCGAAAGTTCGATTGCTTTCTCTGATAATGAACTAATTCCCTCCATGTGTCTTTCTGAACCAATTTTCAGAGTATCTACTGTGTCCTTTAAGTTGTGTAACCAGATTGGTAGATGCAACTGAGTCAATTTTAGCCCGCAAGGTCTCGTGATTTTCAGTAGCAATAGTTTGCAGTTCTTTTATGGCTGCTTCGTGATTCTGCAATGCATTTTCATGACGCGAAAAAATAGGTTGAAAATGCTCACAAATTTGTGTTTTTACGTCATTACAGACTTTTTGACATTTCGGTTCGATGTTATGTAACTCAGAAGTTAAATTTTTACGTATTTGTGGAAGTGTTTCTTTAATTTGTTTCTGATTTTGTTCCATTTGTTGCTGTGACTGTTTTTGATTTTGTTCCATTGCGTCTAACTTTCGAAGATTTTGTTCCATTTGTTTCTGATTTTGTTCAAGCGTTGTGTCTAACTTTTGTAGCCTTTGTCCCATTTGTTGCATTAACTGTAATAACAATGCACTGATGTCTGAAACATGTTCCTCGGTGCTATTCGGCAGTGCATTTGAATCGGCAATGTTCGCATTTTGAAAAGCAGAAAATGTGTCTTGAATTATTTGAGAAAAAGGTGAGGATGCAAAACCTGAATCTACGGTATTTGCAAAATTTTTCCCTGTCATTTCGGATTCCTGATGTGACCTGTTGCCGACCGATCGATCGGTAATGCTTCCCTGTTCACTAATTGTTTCACTCTTTACACCATTATTTGACGCCCGCTCCATTTCCCTATGCACAATTACCCAATTACTATTCTGAATATTTTTTAATTCCTTTTTCCTGTCATTTCGGATTCCTGATGTGACCTGTTGCCGGCCGATCGATCGGTAATGCATCCCTGTTCACTAATTCTTTCAGTCTTTACACCATTATTTGACGCCCGCTCCATTTCCCTATGCACAATTGTAAGTAAGCTTTTTAATTTTTATATTGGTAATGCCACGTAGCACTCTGTATGAAAATCACTGGCTGTGCTGTGTGCAGTCTGTGGCTAGTTTGCATTGTTGTCTGCCATTGTACTGTTGGGCAGTTGGCTGTTAACAGCGCGTAGCGTTGCGCAGTTGGTGGTGAGCCGCCAGCAGTGGTGGATGTGTGAAGAGAGATGGCGGAGTTTTGAAATTTGTAATACTGGATATCATGAACTGCTATATACATTATGACTTTTGAACACTATTGTGGTAAATACATTGTTTGTTCTCTATCAAAATCTTTCATTTGCTGACTATGCCTATCAGTAGTTAGTGCCTTCAGTAGTTTGAATCTTTTATTTAGCTGGCATTAGTGGCGCTCGCTGTATTGCAGTAGTTCGAGTAACGAAGATTTTTGTGAGGTAAGTGATTTGTGAAAGGTATAGGTTAATGTTAGTCAGGGCCATTCTTTTGTAGGGATTATTGAAAGTCAGATTGCGTTGCGCTATAAAATATTGTGTGTCAGTCACAACAATACGTTACAGCACAGTACTTTCTTCATCACGGCAATATGCGAAATAACTAAGATATCTATACGCAAAGCATTTCACTTTTGTTTATCATGAGGTAAGTACATTGGCTTCTGCAGAACTTTGCTTTCGGAGGACAATAACTACGACACTTCCACAGAGATTATCTTACAGCAAGACGCACATTTAACGCTACAGGACACGTATTTGAGTGATTAATTTTTCACTTAAATCATTTATTTTTAAAGATATTTGAAGTACAATGACACAAAGGTTTTCCGTGATACATTTCATTCCATTGCTGTAATCTGTAACACCTGAGGGTATAATTACATTAATCCTCAGGGGGAGTACACGCTTACTTTGTGCACCATGTGTGTGGCAAGCACAAGGAGCACTAGCTAATATGGTATTTGCTTATACAACTTTACACATCGGTACCATATTCCTCTAACACATAAATTACACAGCTATCTGATCATTTAACTGAGAGACAAACATTTTTTTCTACTACATTAGTGACATATGTTTACGTAATTACACAGTTGGATAACTTCACACTTATGAAACTGTATTTTGTCTGTACTTTGTGAACTGTTCATATTTTTCAGAACCATTGTGATACTATGAGAGCTTTGAATGATGTATTTGGTATGAGATCATGATATTTAAAGTACGTTTGAGGTAGATGATACTACTGAAATGAGCAGAGAATATTTTTTTATGGTTTGAAATTATTGCAGAAAGCTACAACGATTGTAAGATTTGACTGAGTTTTTATGATGTTATTATTATGATGACAATGTGTATTATGCTGTTGAGGTATGTTTATGATCAATAAGCTGATGCTATAGCAGGAATGTGATTACATGTTTATATGTATATGAATAATGAATAGAAGTTAGGGACTTTGGTTTGTGAAAAAGGATGTTGGAAACCAAGAATTGTACTTTAAGAGTTATGAAATGTGTGTAAATGCGCGAATGTATCACAATGCCGACGAAAACTTTTTGAACACTGTTATATTCATAGGATTTTGTTCCTACACATTTGCAACGCAAATTCTCGGCCTGTGAAATTTTTTATATGAGACTGTCACTGTAGCACAAACTGCTGTCGTAAATATTTCGGTAGGAGAGTGAAGTGACCCTCACGTAATGCGTGGTGGGCGCCCAGCTGCGCCATAGTTGCCTGGGAAAAAGCCATTAGTGTGTGCCTTTCAGAGGCACAGGTGGAGAAAAAAAAGGGGCCATTATCCTCGCTATTGACATTCCTTTGTAGAAAGCATTGCAAATACGACACGCTCAGACTTGAAAATATATGATTACACTGTGGAGCTCTTAATTTATGATATTTACTAAAATGCCTAATGAAGTGATGAGAAACATTTTACATCTATTGTCTTTCTAGCTGAGAGAATTTTTTTGCCTTTGGAGATGCCATTTGCCTAGTGAATGACATTTCATATGTTGCTTTATATATATATTTGCTCATTTTGTTCAATATCTAGTTTCTAGCTGCACTGCAGCATTAGTTCAAATAAAATTTAATAGATGTACTAATATAAATATTTTATGCCTACAGATCCAGTAAGTAATTTTATGATCTATTCAAAAACCGAAGGAGCATAAAAAGACATTTCCCTTCACAGGAATTGCATATTGAATTTTTTTTTTTGCAACTACTTGGTAATTTTTTTGGTAGAATAACTTCTTGTGGTGTACCACTTTAATTACATAGACATTAAGATGTGAATAGACATTTCCCTTATCTGCATTGTTGTCTTTAGTGTACTAGTTTTTCTGCATGTGGGTTTGTCATGTTTAGATATAAGTTATTACATTTACTGCTGCTAGCTTTGCCAATTTGTATTTTTTGTCATTGCTGCTTGTATTAATTGTTTTGTGATGCTGCATTGCCTCGTCCCTTAGTTTAGCATCTGATCTCAGTAGATTTATGTTAGCTTAAGATGGGGTAGGCCATATAAGAGAACAAGTTGTGATGAATTGGAAGAAATGCATTGTGAAGCTATAAGAAAAGGGTTTGGCCAAAAAAGTATTTTGAAAGAGGATATGAACCAAAAAAGTAGGGTTTAGGGACAATAGGATTAGGTAGGATTTTCTTGGAAATAAATGATGAGGTAAGATAATGGAAAATAAATAATGAGGTAAGGGATGTGTGAACATATAAATACAGAAAGCATGCTTGGATAGAATTTTTTGGTGGAAACAAATGTTGAAATAAGAGGAAAGATATATGGAATGAAGTTTTGGGGTGGACTGCTGTACCAAATGTCACACTGAAAACAAGCCCTGCCCTGTATTTTTGTGTTATTACACTATGTGAATTAGTGTTTTTCCTGTCTTAATGTGTTTAGCTAATAAGAGTTATGTTGTAGAATTTTTCTGATAACATGTTATTTTCTTTGTAAAAATGTTTAGACATTATTTATTATGTTCTGTTTTAATGCTCATGTGTGAAGTTGATGTTTCGAAAGTTATTCTGATCTTTTATGTATGTACTCATGTCATAATTCCTGTAAAACTGATGTATATGTTATTTCGATTCTTTTGTAAAGCTTGTACTACAAATGTTATCTGTATTGTTATGTTTTTTAATGATGTATTTTGTACCTTTGTAATTGTATTCTCATGTCGTAAATTTATAATTGTATAGACACCAGTTCTTCAAATTAAGTATCATTTCACTGCACACGTTTCTGTTGGTCATAATATATGCGCAGTATGTGAGAAGTTGGGACTGTTAGTGCTTGCACATGTGTTGATAATTCAGCAAGGGACTGATTAACAGCGTTGCTGGTTCTAAGAACAATTCCAAAAACTTTGTGAGTGCACAAGTGGTGGTTATGGACTTGCTATATAGTCCGCAAGACTCTTTGATGGTGATTGTGCACCTGCACAGTCGCAGCAGATGGCTGCTGGCCATCTCTACAAGGACTATAGTGGGTCTACACCTTTGTGATCCACCAATACCATACTCTCTACCAGGTTCTGCACCTCTGGTGGCCCACCAATACCATACTCTATACCAGGACTACATCACTTCCTCTGTGATGACCTACCTACCAATATTCTTCAAAACTTCAACTGACTCTGCTGTGAATTTGCTCTGTTGTGGCCCATTACCTGCCTGCATGTCAAGAGTCAGCACTGTCTTTCTGTTGGAAGGACAACACTACCTCTTCAAGATGTCACGGAAATCCACTACTTCCGTGTGCATTGTCTTTCACTGCTCAGACTTTGAGAAAAGAAACGGCAGTTTTACTGTGATGAATGATCAGGACTGTCATTATGGTCTGTGAGACAATTTTAACTTTTGACCAACATTGTATCGATAAGTGTGTGCATTTGTTTTATTTGTTATTGTAATTGTGAAAAAATTTTAACAAATATGTATTGGCCAGTGCCGAAAACAGTTTGTAAAATTTCTTGTGGGGAGCATGGGGGCTATAAAAAAAATTATGCAACGTCCCCTTAGAACAATTTTACATGACTGTCCTTAAACTGACACACAATATTTTTTAGCGCAACGCAATCTGACTTTCAATAATCCCTACAAAAGAATGGCCCTGACTAACATTAACATATACCTTTCACAAAATCACTTACCTCACAAAAATCTTCGTTACTCGAACTACTGCAATACAGCGAGCGCCACTACTGCCAGCTAAATAAAAGATTCAAACTACTGAAGGCACTAACTACTGATAGGCATAGTTAGCAAATGAAAGATTTTGATAGAGAACAAACAATGTATTTACCTCAATAGTGTTCAAAAGTCATAATATACTGTATATATATATCAGTTCATGATATCCAGTATTTACAAACTTACTGTCTCAGATGTACACAAGTCCAGATCATCCGCTCTCAAAACTCCGCCACCTCACTCCCCACATCCACCACTGTTGGTGGCTCACCTCCAACTGTGCAACGCTATTCGCTGTTAACAGCCAACTGCCCAACAGTACAATAGCAGACAACAATGCAAACTAGCCACAGACTGCACACAGCACAGCCAGTGATTTTCATACAGAGCGCTACGCGGCGTTACCAATATAAAAATCTAAACAGCCTACTTACACAATTACCAAATCACTATTCTGAATATTTTTTAATTCATTACACGGTGGCGCTAACACACTACGCTCGTCTTCACTGTCATTTCTTAATTTACTTTGCAGCCTAGTATTACGTTTTTCACACGCCATTATTGCCACAGTATTTCACACGATAACACAGAAAAGCACAATTTGAAGAGCAAAATAAGGAAACACATTAACATACCATTGAAAATAATATCTAATTAATTACAAGCACAGCTGCGAAAGGCTTGGTGCAAATCTACGTGCATGCCACATCTATTTTACTGTACAACAATGAAAAACTACAGCTACAAAGAAGATTCTCTCTACAGTTACGCGCCAGCAATAAACAATAGCTACACTAATTACACAAACTACAAGAACAAAACAAAAGGTTCCAGTGAGGTATCCTCGGCTAAGGGTCGCCATATGAAACGTCCCCTTAGGAAAATTAATGAATTACTGTGCTGATAAACCTCTTACATTATTTGATTTTCAAACAGCTGAGCAAAACAGAACGTACTCAGACATTTCTCTCTTTACTTATTCTGATCATCACTAAACTGACACACAATATTTTTAGTGCAATGCAATCTGACTTTCAATAATCCCTACAAAAGAATGGCCCTGACTAACAATAACCTATACCTTTCATGAATTACTTAACTCACAAAAATCTTCGTTACTCGAACTACTGCAATACAGCGAGCGCCAATGGTGCCAGCTAAATAAAAGATTCCAACTGCTAAAGGCACTAACTACTGATAGGCATACGTAGCAAATGAAAGTTTTGATGGGAAACAAACAATATATTTATCTTATTAGTGTTCAAAAGTCATAATATATATCAGTTCATGATATCCAGTATTACAAATTTACTGTCTCTGATGTACACACGTCCAGATCATCTGCTCTCAAAACTCCGCCACCTCACTCCCCACATCCACCACTGTTGGTGGCTCACCTCCAACTGCGCAACGCTACGCGCTGTTCATATCCAACTGCCCAACACTACAATGGCGACTATTCCAACAATGCAAACCAGCCACAGACTGCACACAGCACAGTCAGTGATTTTCATATAGAGCGCTATATGGCGTTACCAACATAAAAACCTAAACAGCCTACTTACACCTGGATGGCTTCACCCTGTCGTCCACTTGCCACCATGACCTCACATCACGTCTTCTAACGTGAATGAAATCTACACCGGGATAGTTTCGTTGAGAAACAACATGTATCCTTTCCCAGTCTATTTCTTACAAAGCCACCTGTCATGAAAACTAAGAGAAACTTTGATAGATAAGGAAGGACAAGGTTTTCTGTTCTCGCCTCGACTTAAGAATTCACCAAACACTCATTCAGCTTGATCCATCTACACACTCACACACAACGTCGGTAGACTCCTAACACAATTTGTTACCGAACAATCAGGATACTAGCTCTTAAACCTCATTCGTTCCTCATTAGCTACAACAGTGTGAGTATTCCCATTAAATCAGTCATCTAATTTGGGTTACAAAAGGTAGAAGAACAGTATTAGATTTCACATCTTAGTATCCTCTCATACTATAGTGGCTCCAGATGATTTGGATTCATACCGTCAGTCTTATAACATTGGTTTATTCATCCGCTCAGTAGGCCATGCTATGCTATTCCATTTAACTAACATCCACTTTTCTAAACTCAGACATGAAAAATCAAAACTTTAGACCATATTTAAACTGATGGTGGAGGAGGGAGAAAGGTAAAGAAAGGGAAGGAACATTATATCCGTAGCATCAGGACTTTATGCATAAATGGCGCCAACGACTGAAAATGTGTACCACACCATAACTAGAACCCAGGATCTCCTGCTTATTGGGCAGCTGCGTTAGCCTCTACGCCATCCAGACACAGTGTTTATCGAAAATGCACGGACTGTCTCGACATGCTCCCAGGCTAACCCACACTCCCATCTAGCGCCACCTATCTGCGGTCACCATCCACCTTCTCCATGCTCGCTAATTTTAGATCCCCACCGGAGGCCAAACTATATTGGGCATCTACACTCAAGGTTGTGGCTTCATTGCCCACTGATCTGAATCAATTATATGAGAGAGTGGGATCTATTCTTTCAGATGTGTCTGTAAGAACAGACACCACACATTCATATGTCCAAAATAACGGACACCACACATTCATATAACTGATTTGCTTTGATGAGCAATGAATCAGAAACATTCAGTGCGGATGCACAGTATTGTTCGCCCCCAGCATGAATCTAAAATTTGGAAGAATGGAGGACATGGACAGGGACTGTGGATAGGTGGTGCTAGTTGGGAATTTGGATAGGCTGGGGAGAATGCCAGGATAGTATGTGCATTTGTGATAAACACTGTGTCCAGATGGTAGAGTGGTTAACGGAACTGTCTGGTAAGCAAGAGGTCCTGGCTTCGAGTCCCAGTCCATCACACATTTTCACTCGTCACTGCCAGTACCACATGAAGTCCCAATGCAGTTGATATCATCAGTTCCTTCCCTTTCCTTTCCTTTCTCCCCCTTCCACCTTCAGTTCGCATAATACGTATCACACCTGCGGATTACGTTCTATCCTTCTATCCTTAAGAATAGACACCGCATATTCATATACTCAAAACTTCAGATTAGCAGGTTAACACGAAAAACTAATGAATACATTCTTAATGTACAACACAAACCCCACCCATAATTAAAGATTAGGCCTGTCTACCCAAAAATCTAGAAAAAATTTTCTCTCAGTAATGCAAACCATTAATAATTGTCTCGAAGTAAAGTAACATAAATGCTACGAAATTAACTATGATTTGACATCTCATAACTGAGTTACCATTATGTGAAACAAGCATAAAAGACAGAAATTTACATCGAATAACTAATGCATATAAAAATACACATAAGGTGGGAAAATTCAGTTAAACATATTATTCACGTTCCTACTGGCATAATGCTACTTATTCCCCCAAAAATTATAATCCAAATTGTTTGATGTTCTCTTGCATCTATAATGCTTCACAAGACAGTTGCGTTACATTATTATACTTACAAATGGAACATCAATGTAGAATTTTAACACATAGCATAGAGTGAATGTCCATTGAAAAAAGAGAAGTTGACGTTGGAAAACATGAAAATTCAAGATCTGGAGGTCCAAAATTACACCTCACTACCTAAACACTAAGCTCTGCATTTTATCACACGTGGTTTTGCACTGTCACTACACATAGGCGCCTGTGGTTCCCTGGTCTGGCAGTGTGGCAGCAGGTAAGTGTTCATGCACATCAGCAGTGAAGGCTGGGGAAGTCATAGCTGCTATGCTGTATTGTCCACTTCCAAGATAGTTAGGGCATGAGTTGCCGATTCTGTTGATAAATCATACTGGGCGAAAGGAAGAGATTAATGATTTGGTACGTGTTTTGATTGGAAGTGAAACATGGATGATAGATAGTTTAGGCAAGAAGAGAATAGAGGCTTTTGAAATGTGGCGCTACAGAAGTATGCTGAAGGTTAAAAGGGTAAATCATTTAACTAATAAAGAGGTTCTGAACAGCACTGGTGAGACAAGAAATTTGTGGCACAACTTGACTAAAAGATAGAATCGGTTGATGGGACACATTCTGAGACACCAAGGGATCAACAGTTTAGTTTTGGTGAGATGAAAATACACTAAACAGATTCAAAAGGATGTAGGTTGCAGTAGATACTTGGAGATGAGGAGGCTTGCACAGGATAGAGTAGAATCCTGGGAGAGTAGCTGCATCAAACCAGTCTTCAGATTGAAGGCATAATCTGCTAATCATTACAGGAACTACAAGGCCATGGTCTCTCAAAGAGAAATTCAAGGTATGCTGTACTGTGGAGTGCCGTGGTGGTCGTGTCTCCATACGAAAAATTGATTCTCTTAAGAAGAACAAAAAAAACAATACAGAAAATTTTCCGCCGACCAGACATTGCCATAATACTTAGCAAATGGCACGCCGT
Organism: Schistocerca piceifrons; assembly: GCF_021461385.2. Classification (NCBI taxonomy): domain Eukaryota; kingdom Metazoa; phylum Arthropoda; class Insecta; order Orthoptera; family Acrididae; genus Schistocerca; species Schistocerca piceifrons. The sequence continues at coordinate 512,211,775 of NC_060142.1, read as the reverse complement.
GTTCGTCTCTCACTATTCGAAAATTTCATTAGAATTGGGCGTGTCCACTAGCTCAGCTATCACTCTCAATGGAAAGTAACAGGAAATGCGGAATATCTTCATGATCATAACATGATGTAAGTGCTGCATGGGCGTAGTTAATAACCAAAACCATCCACGTCGCTTCTTAAGCATTCTTCTCCTTCCATTCAGCCCATCGCCTCATCCCGCAACTTTCTCTCTGGTCCTGGTCCCATTTCCTTTTATTGTGCTGGCTGCTGTGAACTTCCTGAATTCCAATCAAGAACAACTGCCAAGATGAGAAACATAGAAGTAGATATCCTCGGAGTAACGAAACAGCTTAAACCACTTAATAAAGGCATGGCCTCCGGTCCAGATTGTATACCAGTTAGGTTTCTCTCAGAGTATGCTGATAAAATAGCTCCATATTTAGCAATTATGTACAACCACTCGCTCACAGAAAGATCCGTACCTAAAGACTGGAAAATTGCTCAAGTCACACCAATACCCAAAAAGGAAAATAGGAATAATCCGTTGAACTACATGCCCATATCACTAACGTCGATTTTCAGTAGTGTTTTGGAACATGTAATGTATTCGAACGTTATGAAGTACTTCGAAGGAAACGATTTATTGACACATAGTCAGCACGGATTCAGAAAATACCGTTCTTGCGAAACACAACTAGCTCTTTATATTCATGAAATAATTAGTGTTATCGACAGGGGATGACAAATTTATTCCATATTTTTAGATTTCCAGAAGGCTTTCGACACGGTGCCTCACAAGCGTCTTCTAACCAAACTGCGTGCCTACGGAGTAACGCCTCAGTTGTGCGACTGGATTCGTGATTTTCTGTCAGAAAGGTCACAGTTCGTAGTAATAGACGGAAAGTCATCGAGTAAAACAGAAGTAATATTCGGCGTTCCCAAAGGAACTGTTATAGGCCCTCTATTGTTCCTGATCTATATTAACGACATAGCAGACAATCTGAGTAGCGGTCTTAGATTGTTTGCAGATGATGCTGTCATTTACCGTCTTGTAAAGTTATCAGATGATCAAAACGACTTGCAGAATGATTTAGATAAGATATCTGTATGGTGAGAAAAGTGGCAATTGACCATGAATAAGGAAAAGTGTGAAGTTACTCACGTGAGTACTAAAAGAAATCAGCTAAATTTCGATTACGCGATAAGTCTCACAAATCTGAAGGCTGTAAATTCAACTAAATACTTTGGGATTGCAATTACAAATAACGTAAACTGGAACCATCACATAGATAATATTGTGGGTAGAGCAAACCAAAGACTGCGATTCATTGGCAGATCACTTAGAAGGTGCAACAGGTGTACTAAAGAGACTGCTTATACGACGCTTGTCCGCCCTATTCTGGAGTATTGCTGTGCGGTGTGGGATCCGCATCAGGTGGGACTGACATCGAAAAAGTACAAACAATGGCAGCTCTTTTTGTATTATCGCGAAATAGGGGAGATAGTGTCACAGGCATGATACGTGAACTGGAGTGGCAATCATTAAAACAAAGGCGTCTTTCTTTGCGATGGAATCTTCTCATGAAATTTCAATCACCAGTTTTCTCCACTGATTGTGAAAACATTCTGTTGGCACCCACTTACACAGGGATAAATGATCATCACGATAAAATAAGAGAAATCAGGGCTCGCACAGAAAAATGTAAGTGCTCGTTTTTCCCGCGTGCCGTTCGAGAGTGGGACGGTAGAGAGACAGCTTGAAGGTGGTTCATTGAACCCTCTGCCAGGCACTTTATTGTGAAAAGCAGAGTAATCACGTAGATGTAAATGTAGATGTAGTCAGTCAAGCGTCCCGCCGCTGCTCTCTAACGGGGCTGCCCACCTGCTGCTGTTGTGATGTCTTCATGGGCAGGACAGGGCTTCGCCCCACCCAGCAGAGGTGTCAGTGTGTGTATCACGCTGAGCTTCCTGGAACGCTGTCGCTCCAGTATGGGTGCCACTGAGGTCCCTCTTGTGTCCACCAGGCACCGCCCGGAGAACAGCACTTGTGGGCCGCCACACGCTGGGGTCTCGCACTGCAGCCTCGTCCTGCGCCACGCCCAGTCCTGTGTGAGTCAGCGTCCCCGCTTGATCGCTCGCTGCAGACCCCTATACACACCTTTCACATGCAAGATTACTAACTGACTGCTAGTGTCTCTTTTTACATTTGTATAACATTTGCCGTTCTATTCGAATGAGTGTTACCGTTTTTTTTACTTTTTGATGGCATCGTTAACACTACATATTCTTAATGCCATACACACACGACTTTAAAATGAAGGTATGAACCTTACGCTCTCAACAGTAAAATAAAAACTCAAACTGTACAGTCCCCACTAATTAAATGAAAGATGTAACTTTCCATTCCCTTATTACGAGCTATTGACATTACGAACATGAAGTAATATAAACTACCATATACCCTCTGATCTTGCAAAATTGCAGAAACTTTGAGTGTTAACTATTAATAAGATCTGCACTCCGTCAAAATTACGGGTCAGTACTTTTGATACACTACCTAAATTATGTGAAGCAGCGCGTGGTCTGCAGGGCCTGTGATCGCTAAATATCTATCTATCCATCTATCTAAGAACTGCACATCATTCAGCGTTAGTCCATTGTGTATTTTATATCCTTACGGAATATTATTTGTATTTTATAAGTAATAAAAATTAATTCATTGCGTCACTTCTGTGCTTCTTTGTAACCAAAGTAACTACTTTTAATGCAAGTATGATGTATATGCATGAACATAAAAAAAACCTTTACAATCGTCGCTTTTAGTACTCAATACAACATTCTTCATCATGATCGAAGGCAAGAGTTTCCTGTTATTATTGATAAACGCGAGAGTTGTTTATAAATTACAGAAACATGCTTTATATAAGTTTGTCGAACTATTGAAGCAATGTTTTATATATTTTTGTTTTGCGGTTTTCTTGATTTTACACTTTGACTGAGAAAATAGCGTTTTCTAGGGCTACATGATAAATCTATATTACTTTCTTTAGTTTTGCTAAAACATCTTTCTGTTTCACGTTACAAATCAACACTTTTAGAATAAAACTTGAATTAAACATCGACAAGTTCAGTGCCAAACCGAACAACTGATTGCATAAGGGCCAGAGGTGGGCCAACGCATTGTTGACTTGCTCAGTATACTCTTACTCTTGAATAAAAAGCACTCCGTCTTCAGGCCACAAATGACCCATCGGGACCATCCGACCGCCGTGTCATCCTCAGCTGAGGATGCGAATAGGAGGGGCGTGTGGTCAGCACACCGCTCTCTTGGTCGTTACGATGGTTTTCTTTGACCGGAGCCGCTACCATTCGATCAAGTAGCTCCTCAGTTGGCATCACGAGGCTGAGTGCACCCCAAAAAACGGCAACAGCGCATGGCGGCCTGGATGGTCACCATCTAACTGGCGGCCACGCCCGACAGCGGTTAACTTCGGTGATCTGACGGAAACCGGTGTATCCACTGCGGCACGGCCGTTCCCCCCTTACTCTTGAATAAAGGATGCAATATTTCTGAAACTATTGTCATTTGTTTGTCTGCACATACGCATCAGATCTACCAAATTCCTTCCAACTGGATAATGCCTTTGTGGTTCGTCTACTTCTTTCGCCTGAGAGTGTATATACTTATAGGGTGTAACGTCCATAATGCAATATTTTTATGTGCAGTGCCTTAATACGTACACGTAAGACTATGTAGGTGGTTTTTTTTTCTCTGCATCAAACAGTCTTCCCACAACATGTCACAAACTTTATGGCTTTATGTTTTCTACATGGTCATCCTTGTACCACTAAGTGGATTATGCCTACCAATACAGACAAACCGTTTTGTGTCCATGCATCCAAACTTCAGCAACTGACCTGCTGCCCAGGGGAGATTAAGTACTAACGGCTTGCTCTTGGTACATGTACTTGGGGGTACTACTCAACCTAAAAACATTTGACATATAATGGCTGTACTATTAGTCTGCAAATAAAGTAAATACTGATGTAATGTCGTTCAGTACACCACACTTTGTCACCAATAAAAACTCTCTCTCTCTCTCTCTCTCTCTTTCTCTCTCTCTCTCCATCGAGAGAGAGAGAGAGAGAGGTGGGGGGGGGGGGGGGGGGGGTGATGGGGAAGTTTATGGGTTTCCCTGCTGACGAGGATGGTGACGCTAAATATTGGACAGTAGTTTTGTCTTTTCATGGAGAAACGATATTCATAATAAAAAAACATGAGTCTGTTTCTTAAGTTCTTTTGTTTCTTATGACAGTTCAGTACAAAAATTCGTAACTAAGAGATTAATAAACAGTTCTACATGAAAGTCGGAATTGTTTCTCATACAAATATCGACGGCTTGTTCAAGATCAGCTGAACGAGCGAGGACGTAGTTTTGGCGCCTACTCTAAGACTTTTCCGACGAACTTCTCGGAGGGCCGTTTTGCCTGCTACTTGTACTTGTGGTGATTTTGGATCTACGACGACGATTCACATTTTAACGACGATTAGCAGCAGCAGAGCGCCGCAAGGACAAATTTTAAACGTGATGAAAGGAGAAATAGACGACAAAAAAAAGAATAAAAATCTGGAAACGACAACGTTAGGTGAAATCAGAAAAATAATTAAAAGTGTAACGTCTGCGCCGTTTAAAACCAATAAATATCTACGTAAGATAGTTTTCCGAACAGTTCCAGATGACAGAAGAAATAGGTAAAGTTTGAAAAAATTTTGTGGTTTCGCTTTTCCATCACCATTTGGTAAACTTAAAACTAACAATTCATTCATAGAAACATCATTTTTAGAAGCTGAGTTAGGAGAAATCTACAGTATATTGTTTATAGATAGTGGGACGAACAATGAAATGACTAGCGAGATTTGTTATTATTTGTTCAACATCGACAAACGTACGGTGAAAATTAACGACGACGTAGAATAGGAAGAGGATGGTGATGATACCGATAATGAAGAAAAGGATGCAATCCAAATGGGTAGCAACAAAGTATCGAGTTTACTCGAAAGGAAGATGGAAAAATATTCCGATTTAGAAGCAGGCGATAAAAGCGAAAGACGATTCTCACCACATTCATGAGACGAATGTAAATTTTCTCTTTCCTTTCGTGATATCGAGGGGGCTCTTAGGTCATCTAGCAGCGGTGACGGATATCCAGTTAAAAAATGGATCATGGAACTTCGAGGAAACGGCGTTTTAATGGGTTGGAGTGTACTAGTTACGCTTGTTTTCGGAAAAAATTCATTTGGAAATTTGACTAAGCTTTTTACTCAAGGTTAGAAGTGTCTTACATCGTGGACTACACTGTAGAAAGCTCTGCATGAGGAATTCGACGTGAAAACAAATCCTGCATAGGTCCAACAACAGTTGGCTCGGCGAGGGAAGAAACGCGAAGGGCCTCTTCAAGAATATTTTCTCGTAATGAAGGAAATTGCCATCCGTGCCAATATTGATAACGAATCGTTATTTCCGTAGCTGACTGACGGGATAAAAGACGACTCAGGCACAAAACTTCTACTTTATGGCTCTGGAAGTGTGAAAGAGTTTAAAGGAAAAATTACGCATTACGAAAGAGCTGTGAAGCCGCCGAAAAGAAATAAAAAAAGTTGCAGCAATGAAAATTTAAACTCCAGTAAGAAAGACACCAAAGACTAAAGTAATAGAAATACTAAAAGCGCAGCTTGGGGTCCAAACAAAAGTTGTTTCAATCGCGGTGCAAGTAGTCCTAAATCAAGCGATTGCGACCATAAGAGCAAGGGAAAGGGATACTTCAGTTGCAATGTGTTTGACCATATCTCATCTGAATGCACGACGGAGAAGGATAATCAAAAAGATACTGTTAATGCAAACACCGTTAAGACGAGTATTAAGAATTGTAAATTTAAAAATGTGCGAACAAGTAACCGAGAAATGAAGGCGCTAATGGAGGGGGCAGTCATTTTATTACGAAAGGATATTTATGAGATTGTGGATGCTCCAAGTTTGAAAAAAACATGTGTAGTCTTGACAGGTTTTGGGAAAGCTTCGTCTCTCCACAATGGCATTTTGCAGTCATTGTTGAGATTCTTTATATGAGCAATGAAACAGATATTTCTGTAGTTTCTAGAGACGCATTGAATTTAGAAATTGTAGTTGAAAACGATTTTCTAGATCAAACTGAAGTTTTGATAAACAAAGTTGGAACTATATTAGGAAACCAGAAGGGGAAGCTCTTCTAACGTGTGTCTATGTAGCAGACAAACTAGAATTATATATTAAAAGCTTTGTTAGTGATGAAACAAAGGAACACATCGAAGATTTATTGACTAATTATACATTAACCAAGACAAAGTCCACTGTTGTCAGACTGAAGATTATTGTGAGAGAGCACCAACCGATATATAGTAGACTCAGAAGATTATCTCCAGGAGAGGAAGAAATTGTTGACAACCAAGTCCAGAAGTGACTTGATCAAGGAATAATAGACCCAAGTTCGTCTAATATACTAGCCAGACTGTAATTGTAAAACAGAAAAAATTGAGATTATTGCGTCTGCATACACTACAGAAAATTAAACAAGATCACAGTGGAAGATTGTTTCCCATTGCCTCTCATACAACATCTTTTAGATAAACTGCAAGACGCCTGCCTGTTTTCCACGCTTTATCTGAAGAATGTTCTTTTTTTTCACTTGATGTTGAAGAAGAAAGCCTAAAATATACCACATTTGTGACACACTGACACAGTCAGGGCAGTTCCAGTGTAGGAAAGCTCCATTTGGCTTATAAAAGTCATCTGCGGTGTTCCAGCGTTTTATAGACAATATTATTGGGCACTGGCTTTAGAGAACATCGTATTTATTTACATGGACAACATTGAAATATCAATAAAGGTAATAACGAGGCACTTTAACGGCTTGATTTAGTGCCACAAACTGTAGAAGGAAATGGCTAGGAAATTAATTTTGCAAAGCTTGGAAATTGTTGTTGTTGTTGTTGTTGTGGTCTTCAGTCCTGAGACTGGTTTGATGCAGCTCTCCATGCTAATCTATCCTGTGCAAGCTTCTTCATCTCCCAGTACCTACTGCAACCTACATCCTTCTGAATCTGCTTAGTGTATTCATCTCTTGGTCTCTCTCTACGATTTTTACCCTCCACGCTGCCCTCCAATGCTAAATTTGTGATCCCTTGATGCCTCAGGACATGTCCTACCAACCGATCCCTTCTTCTAGTCAAGTTGTGCCACAAACTTCTCTTCTCCCCAATCCTGTTCAATACCTCCTCATTAGTTACGTGATCTACCCACCTAATCTTCAACATTCTTCTGTAGCACCACATTTCGAAAGCTTCTATTCTCTTCTTGTCCAAACTATTTATTGTCCATGTTTCACTTCCATACATGGCTACACTCCACACAAATACTTTCAGAAACGACTTCCTGACAGTTAAATCTATACTCGATGTTAACAAATTTCTCTTCTTCAGAAACGCTTTCCTTGCCATTGCCAGTCTACATTTTATATCCTCTCTACTTCGACCATCATCAGTTATTTTGCTGCCCAAATAGTAAAACTCCTTTACTACTTTAAGTGTCTCACTTCCTATTCTATTTTCCTCAGCATCACCCGACTTAATTCGACTACATTCCATTATCCTTGTTTTGCTTTTGTTGATGTTCATCTTATATCCTCCTTTCAAGACACTGTCCATTCCATTCAACTGCTCTTCCAAGTCCTTTGCTGTCTCTGACAGAATTACAATGTCATCGGCGAACCTCGAAGTTTTTATTTCTTCTCCCTGGATTTTAATACCTACTCCAAATTTTTCTTTTGTTTCCTTTACTGCTTGCTCAATATACAGATTGAATAACATCGGGAAGAGGCTACAACCCTGTCTCACTCCCATCCCAACCACTGCTTCCCTTTCATGCCCCTCGACTCTTATAACTGCCCTCTCGTTTCTGTACAAATTGTAAATAGCCTTTCGCTCCCTGTATTTTACCCCTGCCACCTTTAGAATTTGAAAGAGAGTATTCCAGTCAACATTGTCAAAAGCTTTCTCTAAGTCTACAAATGCTAGAAACGTAGATTTGCCTTTCCTTAATCTTTCTTCTGAGATAAGTCGTAAGGTCAGTATTGCCCCACGTGTTGCAACATTTCTACGGAATCCAAACTGATATTCCCCGAGATCGGCTTCCAACAGTTTTTCCATTCGTCTGTAAAGAATTCGTGTTAGTATTTTGCAGCTGTGACTTATTAAACTGATAGTTCGGTAATTTTCACATCTGTCAACACCTGCTTTCTTTGGGCTTGGAATTATTATATTCTTCTTGAAGTCTGAGAGTATTTCGCCTGTCTCATACATCTTGCTCACCAGATGGTAGAGTTTTGTCAGGACTGGCTCTCCCAAGGCCGTCAATAGTTCTAATGGAATGTTGTCTACTCCCGGGGGCTTGTTTCGACTCAGGTCTTTCAGTGCTCTGTCAAACTCTTCATGCAGTATCGTATCTTCCATTTCATCTACATCCTCTTCCATTTCCATAATATTGTCCTCAAGTATGTCGGCCTTGTATACACCCTCTATATACTCCTTCCGCCTTTCTGCTTTCCCCACTTTGCTTAGAACTAGGTTTCCATCTGAGCTCTTGATATTCATGCAAGTGGTCTCTTTCCTCCAACGGTCTCTTTAATTTTCCTGTAGGCTATATCTATCTTACCCCTAGTGAGATAAGCCTCCACATCCTTACATTTGGCCTCTAGCCATGCCTGCTTAGCCATTTTGCACTTCCTGTCGATCTCATTTTTGAGACGTTTGTATTCCTTTTTGCCTGCTTCATTTACTGCATTTTTATATTTTCTCCTTTCATCAATTAAATTCAATATTTCTTCTGTTACCCAAGGATTTCTTCTAGCCCTCGTCTTTTTACCTACTTGATCGTCTGCTGCCTTCACTACTTCATCCCTCAGAGCTACCCATTCTTCTTCTACTGTATTTCTTTCCCCCATTCCTGTCAATTGTTCCCTTATGCTCTCCCTGAAACTCTGTACAACCTCTGGTTTAGTCTGTTTATCCAGGTCCCATCTCCTTAAATTCCCACTTTTTTGCAATGTCTTCAGTTTTAATCTACAGTTCATAACCAATAGATTGTGGTCAGAGTCCACATCTGCCCCTGGAAATGTCTTACAATTTAAAACCTGGTTCCTAAATCTCTGTCTTACCATTATATAATCTATCTGATACCTTTTAGTATCTCCAGGATTCTTCCATGTATACAACCTTCTTTTATGATTCTTGTACCAAGTGTTAGCTATGATTAAGTTATGCTCTGTGCAAAATTCTAACACACGGTTTCCTCTTTCATTTCTTAGCCCCAATCCATATTCACCTACCATGTTTCCTTCTCTCCCTTTTCCTACTGTCGAATTCCAGTCACCCATGACTATTAAATTTTCGTCTCCCTTCACTACCTGAATAATTTCTTTTATCTCATCATACATTTCTTCAATTTCTTCGTCATCTGCCGAGCTAGTTGGCATATAAACTTGTACTACTGTTGTAGGCATGGACTTCGTATCTATCTTGACCACAGTAATGTGTTGACTATGCTTTTTGTAGTAGCTCACCCGCACTCCTATTTTTTTATTCGTTATTAAACCTACTCCTGCATTACCCTTATTCCATTTTGTATTTATAACCCTGTTTTCACCTGACCAGAAGTCTTGTTCCTCCTGCCACCGAACTTCACTAATTCCCACTATATCTAACTTTAACCTATCCATTTCCCTTTTTAAATTTTCTAACCTACCTGCCCAATTAAGGTATCTGACATTCCACGCTGCGATCCGTAGAATACCAGTTTTCTTTCTCCTGATAACGACGTCCCCGCCCGGAGATCCGAATGGGGGACTATTTTACCTCCGGAATATTTTACCCAAGAGGACGCCATCATCATTCAACCATACAGTAAAGCTACATGCCCTCAGGAAAAATTACGGCTGTAGTTTCCCCTTGCTTTCAGCCATTCGCAGTACCACAACAGCAAGGCCGTTTTGGTTAATGTTACAAGGCCAGATCAGTCAATCATCGAGACTGTTGCCCCTGCAACTACTGAAAAGGCTGCTGCCCCTCTTCAGGAACCAAACGTTTGTCTGGCCTCTCAACAGATACCCCTCCGTTGTGGTTGCACCTATGGTACGGCTATCTGTATCGTTGAGGCACGCAAGCCTCCCGACCAACGGCAAGGTCCATGGTTCATGGGGGGGGGGGACTTGGAAATTAATTTTGCAAAATGCCAGTTCTTGAAGAGAACTGTTGAGTTTCTGGGCTATTTATACAGTATAGACAAACTTGACCTTTTTCAGAGAAGATAATACCTGTTCAAAACTTTCCAGAACCGAAATCTATTGCAACAATACAAAGTTTCTTTGGTCTAACAGACTACTTTAGGAAGTTTATCCCAAATTACTCTGCAACTATCAAACTTCATAGCGATTTACTGAGAAATAAGGGAGAATATAAGTTTGAAGAAGAGCAGAGTTAAGAATTGAAGTTGCTCCGGTTGGATCCGGTTTCAAAATCTACAGCCCAAAACGCGAAACAGAACTACAGACAGTCGCAAGCAAAGAAGGTCTTGAAGCGGTACTATTACAAAATTGTCCAATGATGATGATAATTTCTGACCAGTCTTGTACACAAGTAAAAAACTAACATCTCAAGAGGAAAAGTACAGTAGCTATGAGCTTGAAGTTTTAGCTATTTTTAATGCCTTAAGGACATTCTGGGTGTATTTGCTAGGAATATGTTTTAAAACTGTAACAGACTCTGCTGCATTGCAAAAGACTATGGATGAGGATTTGTCACCAAGAATAGCAAGATTGGCATTAGTCTTGGAAGAGTATTCCTACACCATTGGACACCGATCTGGTTCTAGAATGAAACTTGTAGATGCCTTAAGTCGTTGTGTGAATGTACTGTCTGGTTTTGCAGATGGTTAAGTCGCAATAATCAGGAAAGCTCAATAGAACGATAATGATTTAGCAGCAATGAAGACCATTCTGAAACAATGGGCTTATGAAAAGTTTTTAATGAGAAATGCGTTGTTTGCAATTTCTGTGACAGAAGAGCGACTTTGTAAGGTGTCAAGCAAATAACACACCTTACACTGAATTCCTGACACAGTTCAGATTAACTCTATATGTCACATGACATAGTTCCCCTGAAACTGAACGAATGTTATTAAAATGCTGATGTTATTAAAATGCTGATGTAACAAATAAGCCACAATTTCATGAATATAAACTAATAACACGCACACTAATAATTGCATACAACTAATTTCCCCGACCTGAGCTACGAGACGCAGTTCTGAGGGAAGGAGAATTTTATGACGGCAATGCCTGTCGCACGTAGGCTAATTACTTTCGCCAGGGGATATCTAGCGGACAAAAAAATGGTTCAAATGGCTCTGAGCACTATGGGACTCAACTGCTGAGGTCATTAGTCCCCTAGAACTTAGAACTAGTTAAATCTAACTAACCTAAGGACATCACAAACATCCATGCCCGAGGCAGGATTCACACCTGCGACCGTAGCGGTCTTGCGGTTCCGGACTGCAGCGCCTTTAACCGCACGGCCACTTTGGCCGGCTATCTAGCGGACACAAAGGGATGCCCGCCGCCACTGTGCAGACCATCGGCAAAAGCCGCCCCTTGTTCCAGCTTTTAACGACGACCCTTCACAAAACCTTTCTAGAGGAACACGGCGGGAGATGTCAGATAAACTGTCAACTCAAAACATAGGTGACTCATTGTAGCCACCTGTGTTTAAACTCGCATGAAGCTGTTTATTAGGTAGCAAAAGTTAAACTCTGCCCTACGAAAGAAACGACGCCTTCGATAGTCTACAAAAACTCTAGTGCATGGACCTATAACAAAGTACGAACGCTCTGATTGGCCAGAAAGAATACATGTGGCCACCAGCTTTGATGCAGACAAGTTATGGACAGAGTAATTGCCTCTTCTCTTGTAGAAATCGTTGATCGTTTGAGCAAGGCGATTCACGCCACGCTGAGACGATTGCGAGAGTCATTATGTGAACACTTGTTCACTGGCTCATCTTAACTCACACGGAGTTAAACTGCAAAGTCTCCTAGTACGGAGAATCGCACTAAGCACTGACACTTAATGCTTGCGAGCGACTTGAGGGCAACGGTGTATGCCCTATTACAGCCAAATAGTGTGTACCATGCCAATTACCTAGGGCATGTCGAGAGAGATTTAGAATAGATTCTCAGCTCCCGCTGACAGCCGCCACTGCCGCCGCCGACGCAAGGTAAACACATACGCGCCCGCGCCATGCCAGCAAGTGATATTCAATTCACACTCAGAACTGCGATCGTCTCCGTCTCTCTTTCTTTGTACATTGAATCATGACCTGTAGTTAAACGTATTCATCATTGTCGGGCCTAATTACAGCAGAAACGCGAGATGTCCGATCTGACGAAAAGAACTGATCATCCACTGTAATGTTATGAATTGTTTTAATTGTGCACTTCTGTTTGATTGCTCTTTACCGACCCCAGTTCAATTTTGGGTATTGTCATTATGCATTTTAGCGGTGTTAATACCTCTGGCCCCAATTTTAATAAAATTTGTTTGTATTTTTATCGACCCCTAGAAATGGTCATCAACCATCTTACCATTAAAGAACCTTATAATACTTGGGAATTTCGCTTCGCAGTTGTGAACACCCAGTATCAATGTTTACCATCCTGTGCGTAATTTTGATAACATTGCTATGTCATGAAGTCATACTTGGTGTAAAAATAAACCTTAATAACGAAAATCTAATATTTTCATTTTCTGATAACATATAGTTACGCCTGAACCCGTGCACTAATTTCTGTTAGCGTTAACGTTTCCTTTACAGGGAGTGTAGTGGAACCGACATTGAGATCATTGTCTGATTACATCACTGTCTGTACTGCTGCAATCTTCTAAACTCTGCATGTGTGTCTTCGTACCTTACAGGCCATAGGTTCAACACCAAATTCCTAAAGCACTCACAGAGCATTCTTGCGCAACTGTGGTAGGAAGATAGATAGGGTAGTGTTATGGGCCCTTTGCTGTTCCTTATCTATATAAATGATTTGGGAGACAATCTGAGCAGCCATCTTCGGTTGTTTGCAGATGACGCTGTCGTTTATCGACTTATAAAGTCATCAGAAGATCAAAACAAACTGCAAAACGATTTAGAAAAAATATCTGAATGGTGCGAAAAGTGGCAGTTGACCCTAAATAACAAAAAGTGTGAGGTCATCCACATGAGTGCTAAAAGGAACTCGCTAAACTTCGGTTACACGGTAAATCAGTCTAATCTAGTTCAACTAAATACCTAGGTATTGCAATTACGAACAACTTAAATTGGAAAGAACACATAGAAAATGTTGTGGGGAAGGCTAACCAAAGGCTGCGTTTTATTGGCAGGACACTTAGAAAATGTAACAGACCTGCTAAGGAGACTGCCTACACAACGCTTGTCCGTCCTCTTTTAGAATACTGCTGCGCGGTGTGGGATCCTTACCAGGTAGAACTGATGGAGTACATCGAAAAAGTTCAAAGAAAGGCAGCACGTTTTGTATTATCGCGAAATATTGGAAAGAGTGTCACAGAAATGATACAGGATTTGGGCTGGAAAGGTGTTTTTCGTTGCGAAGGAATCTTCTCACGAAATTCCAACCACCAACTTTCTCCTCCGAATGCGAAAATATTTTGTTGACACCGACCTACATAGGGCGGAACGACCACCACGATAAAATAAGGGAAATCAGAGCTCGAACGGAAAGATATAGGTGTTCATTCTTTCCTCGCGCTGTACGAGATTGGAATAATAGAGAATTGTGAAGGTGGTTCGATGAACCCTCTGCCAGGCACTTAAATGTTATTTGCAGAGTATCCATGTAGATGTAGATGTAGGTGTAGATAGATCAGGAGCAGTCACACATGTGTTAGAACGTTGGTAGTTCCATGCGCTATGCAAGACGAAATCATCAAACTTGTGCAATGAAGACACTCTTATAAGGCTATTATCGATAACTGTAAATAATTTCGTTGCTGTATTTTTGTATTATTGTGAATTATTTAATAATAACCACTTCATAAGAATAAGTAGTATACTAAGAACTTCTATGCGTATTTGTTTTGTATAAGTCTATAAAGAGTAGAGACAATTGTGTCTCGATCTCATTTTGACAGTTTATCTCAACTCATGTTTTTGCACATTGTCTGTATTGTTTGAGCTCGTGCATACTCAAAGATTTAATTTCAGAAATACCTTCCATTTTGTCTGAAACTAATTATCTTTGTGAGAGGAAAAATGTTTATTATAAAAAATGGTTAATTTTTTAAGTGAATTCAGGGAAGTGAGATAGAGAGTTTCAATGAACAGAAATTAATTCAAAGCTTAAACTGTGAGAACATCAATTATTTACGATACCTACATTACGCAGCCCAGCACATTATTAATAAAATCGAAGGAAAAATAAACAAAGGTGCAGGATCATTAATAACACTGACTTAATAATAACTCTCAAAAATAACTTCACACGCGAATTTAAATCACTTGCAAGAGTGTAAAATTAATTTAGCATTATCGTCCTCATTCTTTAATTAATTCATCAAAGTTAAAGATAGACAGGCACTGGAAATGTTCGATTCTACAACGGGCTCTGTTTTATGACAATTTTAAAGACCGTGAAATGTGGCGTCTTCCCGCAAAGAAAATTAACTATTACCAAGCCCTGAGACCAGAAAGTATACAACCTTAACGACGACTAACCACTACCAACTAGTCAAGAAATATTAAGATCACGAAAGCCGTCACAGCATGAGAAAGGTCATTATGCAGTCGAGTGAACTGAGGAGTAAGTAAAACAAATTATTATACACAAGATTTGACTGACAAGGTGAAAAGAGTGATCTCAAATTGTGTAAAATGTTTAACTATGAGTAAGAAATCAGGAAAGAAGGAAGATTTCCTTCATCCCTTACTCAAATAAAGTGAGCTATTACATATTATGACATGGGTCATATTGGATCGCTTCAATAAACACACTAAGGATACAACCACATTCTAAGTGTTAATGATGCATTTGCCAAGTTTATCTGGCTTTATCCCGTAAGATTACATAATCAACAGAAGCAATTAGTGAGATGGAATTGAAGAAAACTAATTTGAGAAATCCAGTCCAAGTGATAACTGATAGAAGGACTTCCTTCACGCCTCAAGAATTCTAAGAGTACTGCATTAAAGAAGAAACTTAACTCATTTTAATAACTGCTAGACTCCTTAGAGTTAATGGACAGATTGAGAGGATCAATTCCATTATGGCTACAACCGTTGCTAAGCTTATTATTGACAGCCCTACTGAAAGGTAAAAGATGGTACATCACTTCAACGTGTCTTGAATTCAACATACAACAGAAGTAGTGAGAAAACACTGTTTCAACTTGTGATAGGAGTTGAGATGAATGCACAGGCCGATCTTCACATCACAAAATTATTAGAAGAAGTACTCATTTGAATATATATATATATATATATATATATATATATATATATATATATATATATATATGTGTGTGTGTGTGTGTGTGTGTGTGTGTGTGTGTGTGTGTGTGTATGTTTGTGTGTGTTTGCGTGCGTGTTTGTATGTTCAATTACAGAATTCCGAAAACAGGCAGAATACGGAGCTGCACTCTGGAACACCCGTATAAGACAACAAGTGTTAGATTAGATCGGTTACTGCTGGCACGATGTCAGGTTATCAACATTTAAGTGAGTTTGAGCGTGGTGTTATAGTCGGCACACTAGCGATAGGACACAGCATCTCTGAGGTAGCGATGAAGTTGGAATTTTCCCATACGACCATTCCATGGGTATACCGTGAATACCAGGAATCTGGTAAAACATCACTGCGGCCGGTAAAAAGATCCTGCAAGATCGGGACCAACGACGACTGAAAAGAAACATTCAGCGTGACAGAAGCGCAACCCTTCCGCTAATTGCTGTAGATTTCTGTGCTGGGGCATTGGCTAGCACTTGTGTTGGCCACCATACTCCCCATACACGAACATCATTGAGCATATCTGGGATGCCTTGCAACATGCTGTCAGAACAGATCTCCACCCCCTTCCACTCTTACGGATTTATGGACAGGCCTGCAGGATTCGTGGTTTCAGAGTCCTCCAGCACTACTTCAGGCATTAGTTGAGTCTATGCCACGTCGTGTTGTGGCACTTCCGCATGCTCTTGGGGGCCCTATATGATATCACGCAGGTTTCTTTAGCTCTTCAGTGTGTATACTGAGTACATTTTTTCTCAGTTCACTATTTCAAAGTGCATTTTAAAAGTTAATTGTTTAACTTTTCCAAACAATGTATTTTTCATTGGACCAATGCTGATATTCACGCCAGTTTGAATGCTGCTTTTGGGATTCGAGGAGGTTCAGAATGAACCCGGTTTTTCACATCCTACTGGGCGAATTACCTGGCTGCTACGCATATCCCACCTCAGTTACACGTTTCATAAGAATTTTAGATACGTTCTCACAATTTCTCACGCGATAATACTAGACACAGAGAGTTGCGTGCATAAATGCAGTCCCAGGGGGAGGGGAAGGGGGAGGGAAGGGATGGCGGCAGGAAGGGCATCTGGCCACCATCTTCTGCTAACATTGGAAAATCTAGATTAACATGCCGACACCGTGAAGACACGAAGTGGTCGTGAATGAGAAGCAGAAAAAAAGAACGTGTGTTTCAATGTTGCATGATTTTAAACTATGTCGTCATAGCCTAGAAGAGCTTCAAGCAGTATATTACCAAAATAATTAAAAAGGAAAATGGCGTTACTGCTAGTAAATAATTTCCTGTTTATCGGGCTCCTTATCAAACCTGAAGATACAGCTAAAGTCCAAATATCCAACAGTGCTCCTAGAAGAGTATGGGTCAGGAAGCCAATCGAGTTCGAAATCAACCGGCGATTCTTCTGTAGGAATTAGAAAAATTGTTTCTTGCAAATAGTTCTCACCGAAGTTTACTTCGACTTCAGATGAAGTTCGCCTTCTTGGACATCAAACTGAATCACAGTCTGTATTCAACCTACCATTGTCATTTGGTTCCCGATCAGATAGTTATTTATTTTCCTTTGTAACACCCTCACCCCTAACCGACTTTCGTTTGCAATAACCCGTAAGTATATCTGTGAATGTTATAAACTCAATCACATTAAATAAGATTATGAAATTAGATACACAAACTTTTTAAAAGAAATTAATACATATGCTTTGCACAAAATGTAATTTACAAATTCGAAGACGTTATCAAAATCTCTCATGGTCAGTTATTTGATAAAATTAAAAATGACTTGACCGCTAAAAATGTAATGACTGTAACGTTCCCTGGCAGCACACACACTGTCAATAAACTGAAAAGACGTTTAATTGTACTATGTACGCCGCTATGAAGCAATTCGTATGTACTGTAATTGTTTAACAAAAAATGTTATTTAATTTTGTATAAAGGACGTTGGTTATTATTGTAATATTTTCTGTAATAATATTCTCGATGTATTTATGATTGTAATATTTCTATACTCATAATGTAATTACGAAATATGTTAATATCTGCGATGAAAAAATGTAAAATATAGCCACAGAAGAAAATAATGTTGTAGGGTTACAGAGAGATATTAATAATCAGCAATAGTATAAATAGCACTACATAATGTGCATTCTTTGTCGTCTTCCTCGAGAGCTGAGAGAGAGAGGAACATGTGACGTAGCATTATATGCATAAGTAGACTTCTTTTGTCTGTATCTGTCTTTAGCCGCCATTAGAGGAGAATTATAAAGGTGTGTAATTTTAATTATTGTTGTGGTCTAAATACATTATAATTTATCAAAATTGTGTATTACTAACGTAAATTAGCTTGCCCATGTCATCTATAATATTTCTTTAAAGAATTTTCAGCACTTTTAGCGATTATCGTTGGTGTTGCTGGGCTGTGCCGCGACCGAACGATTTGCAGCGGCGGCACATTTAAAAAATTGTTCCGCTATAAAATTAACCAAACCCGTAAATCGGGATCAGGTAAAATTACAGGGAATTACGAAATATTTTTCTTTTACAGCGATCCTGAGGCTGACTGAATTTATTACTGGTTTTACATTTGTGCATTCATAGGCGGATAATTAACGTTGAAGTTGTTAATCTGTTGGTTCTTTCAATTTCTAAAGCAAATAACTTAAACGTATAGTGAAGTGTGTTTTGTCAATGATAATTAAATGTTCAGGTCGGCTTGGCAATATTTAACCATTTTATGCTAACAGAGACAGTCTTGTGTTCCATAGCTAACGCCGGGAAAGAATTCAGTAAATATTTAAAAACCCACTGCATTTAGAAAATGTGTGCCAAGGCTGAAATACGTAAAAAATTTAATTTAAATAATTTTCAGAGTCATAAATGTTAGTAATTAGTTAGTTTGAATTTATCAGCATGAAAGGGTTGCTAAAGTTCACGTAATTTTAAATGTGCTTAATTCCGTCTAAATGAATTTTTATTACCACACGTAAAAAAAAGGGTTCTACAACAAAGTTCGTACTGAAAGAGTAAATAACAAAAATATTTAAAGCCACTTCTTCCCCATTTTCATCCATTCATTTTACATTATATATATATATATATTTCATTAAATGACTGATGAATAACTATTAATTTCTTGTGCTCACGACATATTTAATAGACGAGGAGACTAAGTCGTCCTTTCTAGAGTGCTTCCCACCTGAAGGAAGACACACTGCAGAAAATATTCGAAACTGGGTAAAGGCTGTTGTCATCAAACATTATACAAGTTTAAAATCACTGTCATAGTAACGGACAATGCTCAAGCAATAAATCAGCTGCCACGCTTTTTCTTTAAATCTCGTTGTGCAACATGCAGTTCAAAAGTCGATACAGAAACTGCTGGTGAGGTCAAAACAGCAGTTAGGTTTTTCGGAAAGAGGCGATTCGCCTTAAGCAAACTTGCTGAAACACAAGGAAATTTTAAAAAGATAGATCACCTACTAATCATCGCTGTTTCGGAGGAGTTCGATGATACCATCAGTCAGCTCCGAGGCAGCCGCGACCTGCATCCTGCAGCAATTGTCGAACTAGATATATTCGTATGTCACGTTGATCGTAAGTAATATTTCAGTAAGTAGAAAATTAATTTTAGTTATGTTGTGATTTTTATGTTATATTTTCAATAAAACTGTGAAGAAATTACAAGAATGAATTCACTAAAAATATTCAGAATTTTGTTGTGGCATTTTTAATTTTTAATAAAGACGAAAAGTGGACTTTTGTCTAAGTATTAAAACCACAAGAGACATGACGGAAAATTATTATTCCTCTTTCTACTTTCTTTAGAAACAGGTTAAAATAAGGCAAAAATACAAGTAAAATGACCTTGAATTAAAAACGGAAGGCGCCTTCCTTTCATTTATTTAGCAAGTGAGTGGTAAGACCTAAAAAAGAGCTAGTTCATGTCACATTGATTAAATATTTTCAGATTTCCAGAAGTCTTTTGACAACATTCCTTAAAAGCGACTTCTAATCAAATTTCGTGCCTATGGCGTATCGCCTCAGTTGTGCGATTGCATTCGTGATCTCTTGTCACAGTTCATAGTAACTGACGGAATGTCATAGAATAAAACAGCAACAATATCTGGCGTTCCCCAAGGAAGTGTAGGCCCTCTGCTGTTTCTAATCTACATAAACGATTTAGGAGACAATCTCAGCAGTTCTCTTAGATTGTTTGCAGATGATGCTGTCATTTACTGTCTTATAAAGTCATCAAATGATCAAAACAAATTGCAAAACCATTCTGACAAGATATCCCTATGGTGCGAAAAGTGGAAAGTAACTCTAAATAATGTAAAGTGTGTAGCCATCCACATGAGTACTAAAAGGAAGCCCCAAAATTTCAGTTACTCGGTAAATCACACAGATCTAAAGTCCGTAAATTCAACTAAATACTTAGGGATTACAATCACGAATACTGAAATTGGAACGATCACATAGATAATGTTATGGGGGAAGCAAGGACTGGATTTATTGGCAGAACACTTAGAAAATGCCTTAAGTCTACTAAAGAAACTGCCTCTTCTGAAATATTGCTGTGCGGTGTGGGATCCGCATCAGATAGGCTTGACGAGGGACATCGAAAAAGTTCGGAGAAGGGCAGCCAGTTCTGTGTTATCGCGAAATAGGGGAGAGAGTGTCACGGAATGATACGAGAGCTGGAGTAGCAATCATTTTCACTGCGGCGTGATCTTCTCATCTAATTTCAGTCACCAACTTTGTCATCAGAGTGTGAAAACATTTTGTTGGCGCCCACCTATACAACGAAGGATGATCATCATGATAAAATAAGGGAAATCAGAGCTCACTTGGAAAGATTTAAATGTTCATTATTTCCACAAGCTGTTCGAGAGTGGAACGGTACAGGAACAGCTCGAGGGTGGTTCGGTGAACCCTCTGCCAGGCACTCAGTTGTGAATTGCAAAGTAATAACGTAGCTCACAGGGTGTCTCAAAAGAAAGTTTATATTTGATGAGCTCTCTGCGCATGCGTGATAAATCGGAGGAGAGTAGGGGGTACGCCCACTGTTTGCTTGGCCTTTAGATATTCAGTCGATATGGAGCGCTTCCCGGGAGCGGAGCACACGATCCGTGCGCGAGAATTTTACAAAAACGGTGATTCAGCGACTGTAGCACGGAGGAGATTTTGCAGTTATCGTGGATTGCGTAATGTAAATGAAGCTCCAACCTTATCTGGAAATGAATCAAAACATTTGAGCAGACTGTTTACACACTGACCAAACGGAAATCCAGGTGACCAAGCTCATCAAGCACGAGCTAATGCGTGGAGAGTGTAAATCGGTCTTTTCGTGACGATCCTGACCTCTCCATTCGCAAGCGTGCAATTTCTTTAAATATGCATTGATCGTCACTGCACCGAATTCTGAAAACAGATCTAAATCTGTACCCTTATAAAATACAATTGGTGCAAGAGTTAAAGCCTCAGGATGCCAGTCATTGTGGTGATGTAACTAATTGCCCTTTGAAACTTCCTGGCAGATCAAAACTGTGTGCCAGACCGAGACTCGAACTCGGGACCTTTGCCTTCCGCGGGCAAGTGCTCTACCAACTGCGCTACCCAAGAACGACTCACGCCCCGTCCTCACAGCTTTATTGCTGTCAGTACCTCACCTCCTACCTTCCAAACTTTACAGAAGCTCTCGTGCGAACCTTGCAGAACTAGCACTCATGAAAGAAAGGATACTGCGGAGACATGGCTTAGCCACAGCTTTGGGGATGTTTACAGAATGAGATTTTCACTCTGCAGCGGAGTGTGCGCTGATATGAAACTTCCTGGCAGATTAAAACTGTGTGCCGGACCGAGACTCGAACTTGAGACCTTTGCCTTTCGAGGATAAATGCTCTACCAATTGAGCTACCCAAGCACGACTCACGCCCCGTCCTTGCAGCTTCTGTAAAGTTTGGAAGGTAGGAGACGAGATACTGGCAGAAGTAAAGCTGTGAGGAGGTGGCGTGAGTCGTTCTTGGGTAGCTCAGTTGGTAGAACACTTGCCTGCGAAAGGCAAAGGTCCAGAGTTTGAGTCCCGGTCCGGTACACAGTTTTAATCTGCCAGGAAGTTTCATATCAGCGCACACTCCGCTGCAGAGTGAAAATCTCATTCTGGTAAGTGCTCTTTGTTTAACATCATCTTGTCTTCTGACAGGTCTCATTTTCACCTGAACGGCCTCGTCAATAAGCAAAATTGACGCTACTAGAATGCAACGAACCCTAAACAGAAGCATGAGAAACCGATTCATTCGCTAAAAGTTGCCACATGGGCTGTGATATTGGGTCGAGGACGAGAGCAGTCCTGCAGTTACAATGAATTCGAAATGTTATGTGACGATATTATATTTGGTTCCTGAACTGAGACTTTTCTAGTTTATAACCAAGTAACGTGGTTTCAGCAATACGGTCACAGCTCGCACGTATAATGCATCTATATTGCGAGTTCGCGAAATTTTCCCTGGCAAATTGATCTCCAGGGTGGGAGGGGGGGGGGGGGGTGGACATAAATCGGCAAATCGGCCCATACGCAGTCTAGATTTGAGCTCCATGGATTTTTCCTTACAGGAATAAGTCATATCTAAAGTGTATGTCAGTAATCGGACTTCGCTGGAGCAACCGAAAGAAAATATCCGTGGCGAAGTGGGAGCCAACCCAGTGTCTACATGCCGACCCGCCATGCAAAATTTTATTCGTCGTTTAAATAAGTGTCGTAGGCGGGCTGGATTGCCTTCAAATGAAATTATTTTTAATAAGTAAATTCTTAAACTATATATTTCAACAGTGAATAAATATTTTGTCGATAGACTTCAACCTATATTTTATTTTGAGACATCAAAAATTAACTCTCTTTCGAGACAGCCTGTAGATGTAGATGTAGATGTTCATAAATCGGCTCAGATCCGATCTCTGACAAGTACGATTTTTCCCATCCTTTCTAAGGGTGCTCCGATGGTCGTGCCCCAGTGGTAACACCGGTTCCCGTCAGATCGCCGAAGTTAAGCACTGTCGGGCTTGGATGGGTCACCGTTCACTTCTGCCGAGTGCTGGTTGATAAGCGGGGTGTACTCAGTCCATGTGAGGCCAATTGAGGAGCTATTTGATTGACAAGTAGCAACACCTTCCACGAAAACTGACAACGGTCGAGAGAGCGGTGTGCTGATCACATGTCCCTCCGTATCTGCATCCGGTGACGTCTAACGCCTGAGGATGACACGGCGGTCGGTTTGTACCCCTGGGCCTTCGCGGCCTGTTTGGACAGTGTTTGTCTCTTTCCCTTCTAGGATGCCTGGCTAGACGTGTAAGAGAATTTGAAGGTCATAATCGTGCCAGGTGTTAGTACTGCATAACTTAATAAAACAAAAACATATAATTAACATTGTGCGGCGAAGACGGAAGTACTTTCCACGCTATAACGTTGCCGAGCTGACGTGAGCCGCGCCCCTGTGTATTTGTGCTTTTTGTATCAGGCGCAGGCTTCAGGTGGCCGGGAGACTTACGGAAGAGCGGTCACCCGCGGCCGGTCTGATTAACTCGTCTCGCGTCGCAACAGTGGAGCTGTCGAGAGGAGGAGATTAGCGAGCCAGCCAATTAGAGCGGCCCCGTTGTAGCCGAGCCGGCAGGGCGCTCCCATTAGCGGGAGCGATCATAATACGATGCAGGCGACCTCGCGCTCCCCGCTGGCAGCCGACGACAACAACAACGGCCGCCGCTTTAATTAGCGTCTGTCCGTGTATCGAGGCGCGGACGTGCTTAGCCACTTTGACGTGACGAAAGGAGGCGGGCACTGTATTCTTTTCTTTGAAGTTGAGCCGCATTCTGTTGTGTCCGGGTTGGAGTATCTTCTCGGTTTTCCTATTTCTTACTTGCGTGTTATTCCAGGTGGCTTTCTAGCCGAGGTCCTTAACGCTCGGTAATACGTTGCTATCGAGTATGTGGTAGCCAATCTAATCCCATCGGATGGGCAAAATTCGATTACTGGTGTGCTCCGAGGTGCGCTGTTCTGTCCATTTTATACACAATTCTTGGGATCCGGCTCTCATCTTATTAAGGGGCTCCGGAAAGGCTCAAAATCATGAAAAGTTCAATTTTTACTTTTTTGCGTTTTCTGAATCTGCAGACTATTACCTTTTAATAGATATATAATTTATTCAATTCCGAAGACTACAACTATTTTTTAATTTTTTTTGAAATGTGTTCTACATGGGCGTGACCCACTGTGGCGCTGTGAAACTGCTGTCAAATGGTGTTATTATTTACGTCCGTGTTCATCAGGTACATTTTAGTGATGTGAGATAAAGTATGTGTTGTGTCTAACCTGTGATGGTTCAATATATATCGCTGGTGTGATTGTCGATTGTTTAATGTTTATTTACTCTGTCGTTATCTCGAAAATATTCGTAATTAATTCTGTTTCTTGAGTCTCTGTTTTGTTGAAGTATAATAATGAGTAAAAGTAAAGTTATTAGAAATCCTCTGAAGGCTTTTAAGAAAAGGAGAAATGTTGGAAAGCCAAAGGTATGTGTTATTACTGTAAACAATAAAGACGATAACCAAGTGAGTAAACCTAACCTCTCAAGTACACCTGCCCATAGCAGTCATAGAAATACAAGCAAGAGTAAACAGGAGGAGGAACAAGAGGAAGCTGGAGGAGGAGTTTGCAGAGGATGAAGATAATCCATCCTATGGACCTGGAATGCACTAAAAAGGTAATCCAATTTTTGTCGCTCGATTCCCAAAACTTTTATTTTCTCATACTAATTACATGTTTTCTAAGGACCTTCCAAACATATTTGTTTCAAACTTTCAGTAAATGTTACACAGTACCTTCTGCATAATTTAACACAGCCTTTTTCCAGAAAACTGTATATTTTTGAATATATAAATAAAAAATTGCAAAAAAATGTTGTGAATTTTCATTACAATTGAAAAAAAATCATCTTTAATAACTGAGCTAAAATTTTGTAAAATCCCTGTGTTAAGTTGTAGCCCATATTCCAATAAATAATCTGTAAAAAGTTCAACTTCCTACCTCAAATACGTTGTGAGGAAAGATGTAATTTATAAGCGTTATTTTAACATTGCAAGTATAGGGCGTTCCGGAGCCCCTTAAGAACTCGCCGGCCAACACATCCACCACAGCTGGAAAACGCCGAGAGAACATGCAATTTGCGGAATATCAGTACAAGCTCTGAGAAGCAAATTAGTATCGAAGGGCGCGGTGGCCATCGGCTGCAGAATCTGCTGAACAGTGAGGTGACAAAAGTCATAGAATACCACCCAATACCGCGTCTGACCTCCTTCTCCCAGCGTAGTGCATTGCCTCTATGTGCCACGGACTAAATAAGTCGCTGGAAGTACCCTGCAGAAATATAATGAGCAACGCTGCTTCTGTAGCTGTCCATAATAGTGAAAGTGTTGCTGGAGCAGGATTTTGTGCACGAACTGACCTCTCGATTATGTCCCATAAATGTTCAGTGGGGATCGCGTCGGGCAAGCTGGGTGGCCAAACCATTCGCTCTAATTGTCCAGAATTTTCTTCAGACTGTTGTTTGGGAACATGAAGTCCATAAGTGGCTGCAAATGGTCTCCAAGGAGCCGAACAAACCATTTCCAGTCAATGATCGATCCAGCTGCACCAGAGGATCCAATTCATTCCATGTAAACACAGCCCATACTATTATGGAGCCACCTCTAGCTTGCACAGTGCCTTGTTGACAATTGGGGCCAGCCACGCGGGGTAGCCGCACGGTCTAGATGTCTTGTCACGGTCCGTGCGGCTCCCGCCGTCGGAGGTTCGAGTCCTCCCTCGGGCATGGGTGTGAGTGTTGTCCATAGCATAAGTTAGATTAAGTAGTGTGTAGGCTTAGGAACGATGACCTCAGCAGTTTGGTCCCATAAGACCTTGCCACAAATTACCAATTGTTACAACTGGGGCCAATCGGTTCTTAGGATTTGCGCAACACTCAAACCTTACCATCAGCTATTACCAATTGAAATAGGGGCTCATCTGACCAGACTATGGTTTTCCAGTCGTCTGGGGTCCAAGCGATGTAGTCACGAGCCCAGAAGAGGAGCGGCCGGCGATGTCGTGCCGCTAGCAAAGGCACTCGTGTCGGTTGTCTACTGCTATAGCCCATTAACCTTGGACATCCCACACTGATTCTTGCAGTTATTTCACTCATTGTTGCTTGTTTGTTAGCACAGACAACTATTCGATGTTGATTCTCTCGGTCGCTAAGTGAAGGTCACTGTGTTGTCTGTTGTGAGAGGTAATGCCTTAAATTTGGTATTCTCGGCACACTCTCAAAATATTGTATTCGCTAGCAATTTTCAAAATGGCATGTCCCATGCGTCTTGTATCAGCGCAAGTACCCAAGGGCATATGACATCACAGATTATTTCGCAACAACATCTAAGCTCTAAGATTCTGGGTCCGGCTCCAGCACGTGCAAATATTTTAATTTTCGTGTAATTTAATCAAAATTTCGCAACAATGTTTAGTCCAGGCAATTGCGCGAAGCTTCACAGACCCTAGGCCCTCTGCCCCGCAGGTCTCTACCCATAAGACCTTAAGTTCAAACCCCTCTGTGTCTAGGCCCTTCCCTACAGGCCCTAGCTTCGACACTGCAAAGGTAAGTCTCGTAATTTTCACAACACCTTTTAAGCTCCGATGCCACGAGTAAATATCGTAAGAAGACAGCATAACTGTCTCAATTTCATGCAGCTGCGCTCTTCACTCTAAGCTTCACAGCCCTGAGGTCTTAAGTTCAACTCCTTGCATGTGTAAACAGCTTATTTGCATGTAGTTTCACGCAGTAGTAAAGTGTAATTGTCTCAGTTTCCTAACAATTCATAAACTCTGAAGTCAAAGGAAATATCGGAACAAAAAAGCGTAATTGTCTCCATTTTGCAATAACACTATAATTGTACCATGTACTCTAAGCTTCAGTGCTTAGAGGTCTAGCCGGCCGCGGTGGCCGAGCGGTTCTAAGCGCTTCAGTCCGGAACCGCGCGACTGCTACGGTCGCAGGTTCGAATCCTGCCTCGGGCATGGATCTGTGTGATGTCCTTAGATTAGTTAGGTTTAAGTAGTTCTAAGTTATAGGGGACTGATGACCTCAGGTGTTAAGTCCCATAGTGCTCAGAGCCATTTGCTTTGAGGTCTTAGGCCTGTGTGTGTAACAACGTGTATTGCTGTAAGCTCTAGGCCTCCGAAGTCATTGGAGAAGTGTATAAACCCTACACTGAGATGATAGTACCAGTTAATTTCAAAATGCTGCTCTCTATCAGTACATATATCCTGCCAGTGTGCAACTCTAAATGAGTAAATGCTGGTTTATCATCAGATAATGTCTGCGAGGTAAGAGTGGAAATTGTAAATATTCATCGTAATACGAAAGCGCAGTTTACTGAGATGGAGTGCAGTTAACTATGCAAGCAAACGATGTACATCTTTAGGTTGATGACAGCAGAGTACGATCCATTTCATGTTCCTCCAGACATTAGCATCTTTAGCAAGAAGGGATCCATCATCAACATGTGTGGAGCTCATACACTGAAGTTCTCATCATCAGAAGACCCTTCACAGTGTGTCTATTTATATCACTCAAGTGTAGACAAGCTGTATTGGTAATATAATGTATTAATGGTTACAACAGGCAAACTCGATGGAAATCATATGTGAATTTAGCGTCATTAAATACATTCTTTCATTCAATGAACAGAGTGAGTATGGCAGCCTGTCAATACCATTCTCGCAAATTACCCATTTGTCGTCATAACGCGACAGTCTGGTCCTTACTTGCGTTACAGTATGCATCAAACGTCTTCCTGTCTCAGAATGTGGGGAAGCTTCACCACCAGCACTGTCATACAGACACTTGAAGTAATTGTCAACCATAAATTTTCTGAGACTGCACGACTCACACCCTTAGCTTATTAGAACCAAAAAGAAATAAAGTTGACAAATTGCCCGACAGATGGCGCTGGACAGCAAAACGACAGTGACTGCGCATGACAATCGTGTATAAAAGGAGCTGTAATGAGAGAGAATCAGATGCGCCAACAGTCGCAGCATGTTGACGTTGCCTGAAAAGGCGCTTTTAGTGAAGCTGTATTATCAGAATGGGAAATGTGCTAGTTCAGCAAAAAAAAAAATGGTTCAAATGGCTCTGAGCACTATGGGACTTAACTGCTGTGGTCATCAGTCCCCTAGAACTTAGAACTACTTAAACCTAACTAACCTAAGGACATCACACACATCCATGCCCGAGGCAGGCTTCGAACCTGCGACCGTAGCGGTCACGCGGCTCCAGGCTGTAGTGCTAGTTCAGCGTTACGATCCTATCGCCATAGGAAGGGGAGTCGAACGGGTAAAGGTCCGTTGACAAATGCAGCTGTGGCGAGAATGATTTCGAAGTTCGAAGCCACGGGTTGTTTAGACGATAGACCCCGTAGTGGCCGACCGAGCACAAGGCGTAATGCTGCTGAGACAGTTCAGGAAGAAATGGAGACTGTAGCGGGTTCGTCTATGCACGGGGAAGTCAGCGCTCGTGCAGTCGCACGTCGCACCGTCATTCCATACACTACTGTTTGGTTGGCACTGAGGCTTACCCTCCGATACTATCCGTGCAAACTCCATCGGCATCATGAACTGTTACCTGGCGATTTAGTGAAGCGGAGGGCATTTGCGGCGTGGGCGTTTCAAAAGATGGCGGAAGATGACGATTGGTTGAGTAACGTGTTGTGGACCGACGACGCTCATTTCACGCTTCGAGGGTTTGTCAACGCCCACAACTGCAGGATTTGGGCTACCGAAAATCCTAGAACTGTCGGGGAAACTCCATTGCACGACGAGAAAATCATGGTATGGGTTGGATTTACCACATCTACTGTTATCGGGCCTTTTTTTTTTCGAGGAAATGCGTGATTCTGGTTTTGTAACTGCTACCGTGACGGGTGAGAGGTACGCCGATATGTTACAGAATCGCATCATCCCCAGCCTGGGTGACAAACACCTGCTGAAACGTACGATGTTTATGCAGGATGGCGCTCCACCCCATATTGCTAGACGCGTGAAAGGTCTCTTGCGCGCGTCGTTTGGTGATAATCGTGAGCTCAGCCGCCACTTTCGTCATGCTTGGACTCCCAGATCCCCAGACCTCAGTCCGGGCGATTTTGGCTTTGGGGTTACCTGAAGTCGCAAGTGTATCGTGATCGACCGACATCTCTAGGTATGCTGAAAGACAACATCCGACGCCAATGCCTCACCGTAACTCCGGACATGGTTTACAGTGCTGTTCACAACGTTATTCCTCGACTACGGCTATTGTTGAGGAATGATGGTGGACATATTGAGCATTTCCTGTAAAGAACATCATCTTTGCTCTTTGCTTTGTCTTACTTTGTTATGCTAATTATTGCTATTCTGATCAGATGAAGCGCCATCTGTCGGACATTTTTTGAACTTTTGTATTTTTTGGTTCTAATAAAACCCCATGTCATTCCAAGCACGTGTGCCAATTTGTACCTCTCTATCTACATTATTCCATGATTTATTTAGTTTTCAAATTTATACTGACTTTTTGATCACCCGTGCAACGGCCTTGCCGCAGTGGATACACCGGTTCCTATCACCGAAGTTAAGCGCTGTCGGGCGTGGTCGGCACTTGGATAGGTGACCATCCAGGCCGCCATGCGCTTTTGCCATTTTTCGGGATGCACTCAGCCTCGTGATGCCAATTGAGGAGCTACTCGACAGCATAGTAGCGGCTCCGGTCACAGAAAACCATCATAACGACCGGGAGAGCGGTGTGCTGACCCCACGCCCCTCCTATCCGCATCCTCCACCGAGGATGACACGCCGGTCGGATGGTCCCGATAGGCCACCCGTGGCCTGAAGACGGAGTGCTTTTTTGATCACCCGGTACTTTTTCGAATGAAGGCCTACGAACTCTTCGATCTGCTAGCGACTCATCTCGTCTTTCATAACATCGATATCCTTATTTTTGCAGGTGTTATGCCGTTACAATTATCAGCCTCATACCCAGACATGTCTGTTACATCAGGATAACACTTCACCACTTCTTACGTATGACAACCCTTCACCCAATAAATGAAGCTGTCGGTATCCGTAAAAAGTAATCCTGGATGTTTAAAATGAGGTTTGGCTACTTATAACACAACCTGTGCCGGCGCACGCCTTCGCCAACACACGGGTGGCACTAGGAAACATCGTATAGCAGGTGCTGAACTAAGCGTCCCTATGACAAGAGAAGACCAATACACGCCCCCAGACTATGCTCCGATAAGCCCCCTGAGCAGCGGACCAAGCTGTGACAGTGGCTCAGTATCTCACTCTCCGTAACTCCAAACGTCGCATCGGGACTCAGTTCGCACTGTACCTCAATAAGTCGCACTGTGCTCCAGTCTTCCACATTGATAGTCGTCGCCTCGCACCTTAGCTACCTGTGAAGTAACGTTAGTCATTGTATATAGTTGATTGCTGTTACCAAAAGAACTTCAGATTAGACATAATCGAAGTTAAGTACTCATTTGGTTCCTATAATAACGTGTATTTTAACCATGTGTGTATTTTGTGTTGTAGTGAGAGGAAACCGGCCACCCACCTGTCATACCACCCTTTCCTCAACGACAAAACATCTCAGGAGTGCACAGCCACAACAAAACCCGTACATGTAAAGCTTAGTCAGGCCTCATATGCACGTACGTACATAAACAGATTCCATTAGCTGCACGAAATTCCATTTAAAGTCAGCCGTGGCGATCAATTGTCTTCCTCTACAGCATCCATCTCATTTACTTATCAAATAAAATCACGGTGCATTTGGAGATTTTCGATCGTTTTCCCTAAAATGGAATTATTCGTAAGTTTGTAGAAATCTTTTTCAAATGACCGCTTTGCATAAGCTCTCTTTTGAGTGTTTAAATCAATGTATTCCTTCAACCAAGCAAACTGATCGATTTTAATAACATGATGATTTTTTTCCAGTTCATCCCTAGCTTTATGTGCGGGTGAAGGTTTCTATCACGTATGACGTATCTTGCTCCACTTCCAACATTGCCATCAGCTTGTGTTGAGAAACCTCAGAACTCAATGCTCTGGATATAGTAGTAAATCACTGTGCGCATCATGCAAACTACTAGGGTATGTCATACCTATCTCCCAGACATACCCTACATTAAAATAAGCTGCACAGACAAAAAAATTTTTTAATCTCTCGATTTATTTATCAGACAGTCAGGGAAATCCCCCAATAGGTAAAAATTGATCTGTATGAGTTGTTACATACTAGGGATAAGATGTAATTTGAATGGACGTATGTTGTAGTACCAGTCTGCGGATTATTTGCCTTTGCATGTCTATGTATGCACTGAAGTAATCCGCTACAAATTCAAAAAATTATAGCATATCAACATCTGTTAATAACCCTAATGTTTTTGCAGTCGTTTTTAACATTGCATCCCATGAAAGCCCTGGTTTTGTATACTAGAATGAGGGAGGTAACACGTACATTTCCATATGTACATTCTGGAATTGTTTAAAGATGTTTGTAAGTAAATGTACATCCATGAAATCCCTGGTGTTGTGTACTAGAATGAGGGATATAACACGTACATTCCCGTACGTACATTCTGGAATTGTTTAAAGATGTCTGCAAGTAAATGTACATCTATGTCCATCTAAAGCTTTGCATACTTGATGTGACTCTTCAGGCTTTCCCGGCGGATATGTTGTAAATAGTCTTCATGGGTGTGCCGCCGGATGACGTTGTGCAAATCCCACAATATTTCCTCGGAGCAACTGTCTCACATCATCAGGTGGTTTAACCTCGCTGGTGGCTAGGTACGACTGACAAGGTCCTTATGTCGACGCCGCTGTATATAGAGCACGCGCGTGAAGATTGCGCAGGCGCGGGAACCACGCATGCGCAAAAATTTGCAGATAGATGGCGCCAGACTCAAACACCCTCTGCCGGGAAACGCAGAGCGGCCGTGCTGCGCGTGCGCTGACGCTGTGTTTACTAACATGCTGCCAAAGTTATGACGGGTCTGTTATCGAAGGCTCTTTGCTTTCTCGTCGTGATTTAACAGCAGCCAATGCAGGGTTCCCGGCTGTACTCAGTTGAAATCCCGCATCCCTGTTGATAAGGTTATCAGCTCTACGGATACGTATTGGTTCCTTAATGACGCGATCCCAGAAAGAGGATGCTGGGGATAAAACTTCCGTCTTTTCATAAATCATGTGATGTCCTGTGTCCAGACAGTGTTCTGCAATTGCCGACTTCTCCGGTTGGCGTAGGCGTGTATGACGCTGATGTTCATCGCAACGTTCTTGTACTGTGCGACATGTCTGACCTATATATGCCGCCCCACACTGACAAGGAATCTTGCACACACCACGTTTCCTCAGACCGAGATCATCCTTAATCGAACCTAACAGGTTCCTCAGTTTTCCAGATGGTCGGAAAACACACCTGATGTCATATCTTTCAAGGACTTGGCACCAAAGTACGGCGAGAAGGCGAAGGTGGTGGGTGTCTTCGTATCTTCATTCTGCTCCATAGATTGAACTCGCTTGGGCCTGAATGCATTACGTATCTGTCTCTCGAAATAACCGTTTTGACGGAAGACTGTCTTCAAATGTTGCATCTCACTCGGCAGCTTTCAGAGTCAGATACCACGCGCGCTCTTTGAACTAGCGTACGTAATGCACTACCGCATTGTGCAGGATGGTGGCAGTTTGTGGTCTGCAAATATAGATCTGTATGCGTTGGCTTGCGGTATACGCTATGTCCCAAGGTTCCATCTGCTTTCCTTCGTACCAAAACATCAAGAAAAGGTAAAGTGCCATCTTTTCCCACTTGCATAGTGAAGTTAATATTCGGATGGAGCGAATTTAAATGTTGAAGAAACGTAGGTAGAGTATCCAGTCCGTGTGGCCACACCACAAACGTATCGTCAACATACCGCAGAAAACAAGAGGGTTTGAGCGTGGCTGACTGTAGTGCTTTATCTTCAAAGTCCTCCATAAAATAATTGGTCACCACAGGAGAAAGAGGGCTCCCCATGGCGACACCGTCCACTTGTTCAAAATATTGGTCTTGAAATAAGAAGTATGTTGAAGTAAGCACATCTTTAAATAGTGGCACTATGTGCTCCTCAAACTTGTTACTAATGAGCTCTAAAGAGTCCTGCAAGGGCAGCTCTGTAAATAAAGAGACAACATCGAAACTTACAATCGTGTTATAAAGTCCATCCATTTGATGTGCAAGACCTTCAAGCTGAGAGAGCAATCATGTTGTCAGATCTTTACCTAAATGACTAGAAATGATTAAGAGATGGATCATATGAACACAGAACTTTATATGCGACTGCAAAAGGTACATTTTGATCTGAAATGGTGCTATGTGAGTTATCTGGATTACTCTCACAACAAGCTACAGATCGGAGCAGAAACTCAACGTCAGCATATATGGCAAACAGTACTGGCTCCTTGGATAGAAAATTCTTAAATTCTAAGAATTTATTATTCTCTTTAGGCATATATTACATACAGGAGCTTTTGTAGAACAGTCGTGTTGATGCATTGTTAATATACCGCTTGTCTAAGATGAGTTCAAGCATCTTCGACAAATATATTGTGCGTGACCATGTTTATTTAACTGGGAAGAAATAAGGTGAGACATGTTATTTATCCATCAGTATTGCTGCTTGTTGCTATCAGTGATGAGTAATAAATTTGCATGTTTCTGCCATAGACCGGCAAATTCGGTAAAGTGGAGAGGTCCTACAATTCTATGTGTAGTCTTTTTATCACTAGTCTTCTATGCACCCAACATATATACATGAATAGATATATATGGATTCTGTTTCTCAAAATTACCGATATCCTGATCTTTCATGGAATACTCTAGTCTTCTATGTTTATAATGTGTGGAGGCATCATGCAGTTCATGTTTACCATGAGTACAAACATTTTTCTTAAAATTATTCTTGCAAGCTGGAAGAGACCATGAGAAGCAAAATAGATCTTTCTTTTAAACATAAATAACCACGTGTTTTAATGCTGTATCCCTTTCGAGTTAGATAAGTGAAGACCCTCCATTACATGGGTCATAGACATACATGAAGACGTCCAAGTGCAATACTTTACTTAAAACCTCACTGGAGTCTCTCTCCTCGAACTCTGTTAGCCTGGTTTGTAAACGGGTGTAAATACATTTCTCGTACCATTCAGTGAGTGAAGTGCTTCAAGATATTACATTAGTTCTGCTCTACAAATACATAGCTGCTATTTCAGTAGTGCCGTGCATTTCTGGAACTGCAAACTCACAGCATAGTAATGCTTCACATTTAATAGCAGGACACTGTAGCTTCTTCAGAATTTTAGAGACCCCTCCTTCTCAAACTGGTTTACAGCATTTAGAAATTTGATGAAATCGCAATAGCCAGCTGTATTCTCAATTTGGGCTTGCAGTATTGTACCTCTAAGTGCACCTCTGATCACTGAGTACTGTAATTCTGTGGCAGGTCTTTCATTATTTGGAGAGCTACTGCCTTTATACCCTTCACCAATGTGTGTTATATAAAAAAAGTACTGATACAAGATCAGTACATATAAACATAGTGTCAAACTTCTGCGAATTATAAGGAGCCGATAATGAACTTTCTACATTCTCTGCAGGTATAGAATCATTTGCGGAAAAAGAAATGGATGTGTTAGAATATGTATTTAAATATCATTTAACTCACGTATAGAGTAGATGTGCTCCGTACGGATTAAGTATTCAATCACATCATTATCGCCGGTCGTTGTGGCCGAGCGGTTCTAGGCTGTTCAGTCCGGAACCGCGCTGCTGCTACGGTCGAAAGTTCGAATCCAGCCTCGGGCATGGATGTGTGTGATGTCTTAGGTTGGTTAGGTTTAAGTAGTTCTAAGTCTAGGTGACATTTATTGTCAAAAATTTTTGTGCAATGAACATGCTGTACAATTACGTGATATGTGCAAAGATCAAATATATAACGAAGATAAAGTCACAAAAGTTAAATAATAAGAAATACTTGTTTTGTTATTTTTTAAATTTGTTTCATAAGTGCCTTAGAAGACAAGAGATATTAATTGATTATTACCAACAATATAGATTGTTTTGTAATGCAAATAAATATTTTATAGTATAATATAATAATTTATTACAAGAATAACAAGAAACATACTAATTTGTACATATCAGATACACTCCAGACTGCTTGTTTAGTGAGCAAAATGCTCGACACACGATTAATCGCGCAAGTTTTAAAGGCGAGAGTTCTCGCAGTTTTAGGGCCATCAAACCAGCCTATCTTGCATTCCTAAAATCTGAATTTGAGTACGCGCAGATATATGTCATTTTGTCCGCCCCCGGTAGCTGAGTGGTCAGGGCGACAGAATGTCAATCCTAAGGTTCAAATGGCTCTGAGCACTAAGCGACTTAACTTCTGAGGTCATCAGTCGCCTAGAACTTAGAACTAATTAAACCTAACTAACCTAAGGACATCACACACATCCATGCCCGAGACAGGATTCGAACCTGCGACCGTATCGGTCGCTCGGCTCCAGACTGTAGCGCCTACAACCGCACGGCCACTCCGCCCGGCTGAATCCTAAGGGCCCGGGTGCGATTCCCGGCTGGGTCGAAGATTTTCTCCGCTTAGCGACTGGGTGTTCTGTTGGGTTAGGGTTGGGTTGTTTGGGGGAAGAGACCAAACAGCGAGGTCATCAGTCTCATTGGATTAGGGAAGGACGGGGAAGGAAGTCGCCCGTGCCATTTCAAAGGAACCGTCCCGGCATTTGCCTGGAGCGATTTAGGGAAATCACGGAAAACATAAATCAGGATAGCCGGACGCGAGATTGAACCGTCGTCCTCCAGAATGCGAGTCCAATGTGCTAACCACTGCGCCACCTCGCTCGGTGGGTATTCTGTTGTCCTAATCATCATCATTCCACCCCCATCGACGCGCAAGTCGCCGAAGTGGCGTCAGTTCAAAAGACTTGCACCCGGCGAACGGTCTACCCGACGAGAGGCCCTAGCCACATGACATTTATTTATGTAATGTCATTTCGCTACCGTCTTCCTTTCCCATCCTTGCTGCATAGTAATTTCACTCAGGTTTCAATTGTCTGGCCACCCAGACAAAAACATAGTTTTTTTTTCGCTTCGAGCGGTCTCCAAGGCAGTGCCCGCCTCCACGCAGTGGAGCCGACCACTAGCA
This sequence comes from Schistocerca piceifrons, assembly GCF_021461385.2. Lineage (NCBI taxonomy): Eukaryota > Metazoa > Arthropoda > Insecta > Orthoptera > Acrididae > Schistocerca > Schistocerca piceifrons. Next base: position 512,175,794 of record NC_060142.1, on the reverse strand, counting down.
GCAGCCGCGTCATCAGCCATCAGCACACAGCCTCGCGCCGTACTGTCGGTAACGTACGCAGCTCCGGCCTTGAGGGTTTCAGTTGCTTTTTCAGCCGCCCAAAACTCGAATTGAGGTTTCTCAGCGGTGGCATGTGTAGAACAACTTTGCCTCCTTTGGTGATACCATGGTACTGCATCCGATTATACAGTTGTTTATCGATATTACACATTTCACTTGTTTTCTTTCTTCGCCCATCTCGTAGTGGAGAAGCACACTAGGTTCCATGCGGAGCCTTTTGTATTAGGTTCTTGCCAACACCTCTGTCAACTGATGACTATTTGCATGTTTGGTTTCCATTAATATACAGTTTTGTGTTCCATTTAAAGAAAATAAATTGAGCTGTAAATTTTTAAGACGACATTTATCAATTAAACAGTCACACTTATCTGAATCGCCTCCGCGTAGCCCCGTGGTCTTGGACAGCTTGTCACGGTTCGCGTTGCTTCCCCAGTCGGAGGTTCGAGTCCTCCCTCGGGCATGGGTGTGTGTGTTGTCCTTAGCGTCAGTTAGTTTAAGTTAGATTAAGTAATCTGTAAGCCTAGGGACCGATGACCTCAGCCGTCAAGTAGCACAGGAACGTACCACAAATTTCCACTTTTTTCATCTGAATCATTTCCCTTCATCACTGTTGTAGGGAACTTTGACCAATTAATTTAATGAATAAATTACATGAGAGGCTAGCCACCTCCCGTAGGATGTTCAAATTGTTCAAATGGCTCTGAGCACTATGAGACTCAACTTCTAAGGTCATCAGTCCCCTAGAACTTACAACTACGTAAACCTAACTAACCTAAGGACATCACACACATCCATGCCTGAGGCAGGATTCGAGCCTGCGACCGTAGCGGCCTCGTGGTTCCAGACTGTAGCGCCTAGAACCGCACGGCCACTCCGGCCGGCTCCGTAGGATGTATATCAGGGCCATCATAAGACTGCGGTACACATCTTGTGCAGATTCAATATTAACCAACTCGGCCGCGATTTGCGTAACATCGTGATTCTGCCTCCTAGCTTGCATGTCAGCTAAGGGTCCCACGATAGCAAACACACGGCTAGTTTCCAAACTCACTACAGAGACGATCGTAGTGATGCATCCAAATGCGAGGACGTGAATCTCCATCTTTAATAGGTTACGAGTCTGTAGATAACTGTATCATTTAACTTGCTCAAGTAGTAACGGGTGAAATTTGTGTGCAGTTAGATGGTGACTTAATTGAAAAGGTTGACACTGATTAGGACAATATTTCGTACATAAGACGGTGATACGTAAGTCAATGACGACACATAACGACATATCACAGTGATCTTGCAAGTGGCTACTTTATGCGACTATGTTTATTAGAACGTTTTGCCCCTATTATGGTACACTTTCACTCTGCTTGCGCCCACAGACTTTTGCTCGTAACACCAGCACGGATAGTTAACAGGGTGCAATATTTGCAATACCTCATTGCTTGACGGGCCTTGAACATACTATCTGGGGTGTCCGTTGCATGCTGATTCTGATGATCGGCAGCAACCGAATCGGTACGGAAGATTCGTTCTCAAGGAGACTTCCATTCGTATCAGTTTTCGTTACTATTTATGATACATCCTACATGAACAAGGGTCATCCAATAATCAAACGAACAGTAATAGTGGAGGCACCGTCAAATGCAGGGAATTGGAACTTTTGCAAGTATTAGTAAGAAGTCTTTATAAGAGTGTTAATCATTTGTTCGATTAATATATACGTAAAGATAAGGCCTAAGATCTGAGTTAATATGACGTGCACACTCGAAGAGCGTCTATGATGCTAATTTAACTTTCTGAAAGCGTAAAACTGTCGTAAATATTCTCTCGGATGAACAAACAGTACGGCAGTATATTTCACTGTATTCTTGCTTACGGGTCCTTTAATTGATATTCCGACACCAAGCCTGCCTATAAATTACGTAAACTTGCATATAATAGAGGTCAGACTTCAGCAGGCATGCCAATGAAAGAAGAATATGCAAAGAGAATAAAAACACTGGCTTTGCATTAACTTTTGTTGGTGGGGTCGCCTGTACAATACGAAGAAGCGCCTAAGCACTTTACATATTTTAAAAGTCTCTCGTTCCTAGTCAAGGCCAAAGCTGATGTATCTAACTTCGATATAAAATATTGTAAATACTGACACTGTAATAAAATAAACTCTTTGCTGTGCAAGCTGTCATTAGATGAAATGTTTCAAATTACTTCGTGGCTGCTGCTGTGGAAAATGGCAAGAAATAATTTGTAATATTTAGCTGTCTTCTAATGGCGGCTGATTGTTGCACATCAGCGATGTTCTGTTTTCTGGCGGCGCGGCAGCTATAAATTGCTAGAAATTGTTTAAAAGTTCAAAACATTGACATGAAGGATCGGAAGGTTACTTTCAATAGTAACAAGGCTAACATTTCGTACATATATTAACAACTACAACTTACACACCTCCTCAATGTAAATGAGCCTTTCTCCAAGAACATGGAATACAAACGTAAGACACACGTAAGACATGGCGTCTATGACGACCGCTTTCTTTATAGAAGAAGAAAAGCTGTTATTATCTATAATTGCAGTTGCCAGCAATGGTACTATATTGTCCAGACTATGTATCTGATGAAAAATAATTACTGCACGCTTTAGGCATTTTAATAATAAGCTACAAAAGTCACGCAGTCTTTATTGGCCAAATTTGGAGATGTGTGATAAACCTTTTGCACTTCTTTTATGTTTTCGTCTTCTTTAAAGGCAAAGAAAAAAGATGAAGCGGTAGACAATCACAGAGCCTATGCCTGCCGTCAGGTATTTTAGATTTTCAGTTGTTAAAAAACAGAGGAGTTTTTCTTGTACCAGTAGGAGGAAGGAAGGATTCGCGCTCAGCTGGTGAACGAGTGAGAAGCACGCCATATATTAGCGTGTAATTGTAGACCGCCATTTTGGGGTCGCTATGAATAAGTGAGGAGTGTGTATTTCACATGTGCTCCGTTTAGAAAAATACAGTATTGTTTTATTAACAAAAAGGTTGTGTGAGTTGTTATTTCATAACGACAACAACTGAAGCCCTCCTGTGTACTTTGGAAAATTACTAAGACCCGATAAGCTCAATAGGAACACTGTCAAGATTTCGAAGATGAACACGGCGGCCAAACGTAGCATTGCAAAGAAGGGTAAGCACAAATCTACAGCGGAGAAAGAAACTACTTCCCCCCTGCAAAATAATATGAGCTAATACGAGCTTATTTCCAGGCATAGCTCAGCTTATTGTGATTGTCATTCATGCCGAAAAATTAATCTCATTAATTCAATACATTTTAAAAAGCCACACATTTCAACAATTTATTATCATTTATTCCATTATTTTGTTATATTATAGACGTTATAGGGAGTTACATGAATCTTACGAGTTTTTACGCGTCAGTAAAAAAGTTTTTAAGTGGCTGCCAAGCTGTGACCGACGAGAACCGCTCCGGGCATTTAGTAATATCGACTTTAGAGTTACAAGTTCATGTTGATATAATTGGTCGAGTGGGCTACGAGTTCCAGATGAACTAACTGCTGAAAAATGTTGAGTAAGAGTTGAAATGACTAATTCGATCATTCTAAACTAACTGAAATACCGCAAGGCCTGTGGAAGATGGTTCCAAGAGAGTTTACTGTTCACCACAAAGAACAGAGATTTCTTATTTGCACCGAGCGATAAAATCGAATCAGTAGCGAAAGTGATGCACTTTTTAACAGGATTTCAACCTGTGATAAAACATTTATATATTATCTTGAGTCGGAGTGATGACGTTCGGTTTGTGGGGCGCTCGACTGCGCATTCATCAGCGCTCGTACAAAGTCCCAATTTTGACAAAGTCCAATTTTTACACATCCAATCTTGCCACTGTCACGAATGATGATGATGACGATGATAAAATGATGAAAATACAGGGCCTGCCGCTGTGGCCAAGCGGTTCTAGGCGCTTCAGTCCGGAACCGCGCGACTGCTGCGTCGCAGGTTCTAATCCTGCCTCTGGCATGGATGTGTGTGGTATCCTTAGTTTGGTCAGGTTCAAGTAGTTCAAAGTCTAGGGGACTGATAACCTTAGCTGTTAAGTCCCATACTGCTCAGAGCCATTTGAACCATTTGAGGGAAACACGGACACCCAGACCCCGATCATAGAAAATCCCCAACCCGGTCTTGAGCCAGAGTGCAAGCGGAAAAAATGGCTCTGAGCACTATGGGACTTAACTTCTGAGGTCATCAGTCCCCTAGAACTTAGAACTATTTAAACCTAACTAACCTAAGGAGATCACACACACCCAAGCCTGAGGCAGGATTCGAACCTGCGACCGTAGCGGTCGCGTGGTTCCAGACTGTAGCGCCTAGAACCGCTCGGCCACCTCGGCCGGCGACAGCGGAAAAGCATGTCGTGGGAACACCCTTAATAATCTGTCCGTAATAAATTCAAAACAACACCAGCCGGTGGTAAGATCATGTTGACTATCTTTTAGCGTGCCCATTCCTGTTTTCTGTGATTGTTTTGGAGGAACTGCGCTCTGGCAACAACCTGTACTACTCGGGCTTGAATGAGTATGAGGTCAAGCTCGTACAGAAGAGATAATGTCCGGGACTGCAATGGAAAGGCATGTTCTTTGCTCAAGACAACGACCGACTCCACACGGTACAAATAACACTGGAAACTATTGGCAAAGGGCTTGTACCTCACCCTTCTTACAGCCATGACTTTGCCCCTTCGGATTTTTATCTGTTAGGTCCGATGGAAGAAATTTTGCGTGGCGTTAACACAACAGCAAAGAAGAGCTAAAGAAGAAATTAGAAAAGTGGCTTCAAGATCAAGGTCAATATTTATTCGCTGAGGATATAAGAAGATTCGTCAGAAAATGCGGCAAGTGCGTAGGGGTTGGTGAGAATTACTTCGAAAAACAGGCGAAAATTGTGTTGAATTATTACCTCATTTTCACTGTATAGCTATTTGTCTAGTAATTGAATTAACCTCGTACATGGTCGCCAAATCATTAATTTATTTTTGCTCTTGGTGGAGAATTTGGAAATATTGTTTACAATCGTGTTTCGTTTAAATAATGTAGATGTAGATGTAGTAGGCTTATGGAACGACAAATGGAGTGTAGATCCCTTTTCCATGTAGAGGTACATGTCTGTGCTGCTTATGTGGGAATGTGTGTGTTTATATTCCGTTGATATCAAAGTGGTAAGCTGCAGTTCTATCCCAACATCACAAGTGTTTCTTCACTAATGTGTTGTAACTTGCCACTGGATTCATGAGTTTTATCCCTACTTGCGCTCATTTTAGAATCATTGTCTTCTGGTATTACACAAACTCTTGGAGGCAAAAAAATAATTCAAATATTTAGTAAATCACGTAGGAAAGGCACGCAAAACAAACGCTACGCTTACGACGCATCTGAAGTTCTCCTTTCTCGTCACTTGGAGCGCTAGTGTCGCTCCAGCTGACAAACGGTAACAACTTTTGCAGCAGTGAATGTCTCTGCGGAAATAACAGTATTCCAACGGGTTTATAATTTTTCTTAAAAAATGAGTTTCTACTAGTTTCTGTTACATTATTAATTTCGATTATTATTTCATAAATGAACCCAGAAATAGTAAACAGTACAGGACTACGTAGTTAATAATAGAAATTTTAAGTGTGTCAATAATTCGTAATTTCTAAAAAAGATAGTTTTAACTATATATTCAGAACTAGTACTTATCGATTATAACATCGAAACTAAAATATTTGTTAAAGTAATTCCTTTACATATATTTTAGCTTGCAATATAACGTACTGTGTACAAAATTATCTGCTGTAGTATATCGAGAGGTTGTAACAATGGAAAATTGTACTGAAATGCAGGAGGATCTGCAACGTATTGACACATGGTGCAGGGAATGGCAATTGAATCTCACTGTAGACAAGTGTAATGTGCTGCGAATACATAGAAAGAAAGATCCCTTATCATTTAGCTACAATATAGCAATCAGCAACTGGAAGCAGTTAATTCCATAAATTATCTGGGAGAAGGCATTATGAGCGATTTAAAATGGAATGATCATACAAAATTAATCATCGGTAAAGCAAATGCCAGACAGAGATTCAGTGGAAGAATCTAAGGAAATGCAGCCCAAAAACAAAACACTTGTTCGCCCACTGCTTGAATACTGATCACCAGTGTGGGATCCGTACCAGATAGGGTTGATAGAAGACTAGAGAATATCCAACGGAGAGCAGCGCGCCTCGTTAGAGGATCATTTAGTAATCGCGAAAGCGTTACGGAGATGATAGATAAACTCCAGTGGAAGAACTCTGCAAGAGAGAAGCTCAGTAGCACGGTACGGGCTTTTGTTGAAGTTTCGAGAAGATACCTTCACCGAGGAGTCAAGCAGTATATTTCTCCCTCCTACGTATATCTCACGATGATACCATGAGGATAAAATCAGAGAGATTAGAGCCCACACAGAGGCACAGGCATACAATCTTTCTTTTCACGAACAATAAGAGACTGGAATAGAACCGATAGAGCTACTCAAGCTACCCTCCGCCACACACCGTCAGGTGGCTTGCGGAGTATGGATGTAGACGTAGATGCAGAGAAGTGTGCAATATTATATAATTCGAATACTGTAATTGGGTACAAAATATGGAAAACGATGTAAATGCCAAAAATTAAAAAAAATGACTTTTATTGTGAGAAGGTTTGTATAAGCCAAGCGTAATGAAACGAGAAAAGGTTGCAAGTGCCAGAAAAATTCCTACTAATTTCAAGAGCAGTTCGAAGATAACAGCACTGTGGAAGCGCCAGCGGGGCTGAGATGGGATGTAAATGCCACCGCCATGATGTATGTGCCTCAGCTAAACACTTGCTTTAGTTGGTGACAGTACGTTGACACGGCAGTGATTTCGGTCGTTTCACGTGTGTGTTTTAGATTGTTCTTCGGTTGTGTGTTTAATATACCAACCAGAAAATGGAAAAGCCTGTTAGGAAGAAGGTGATTTTTCGTAAGAGACGTGAAGCAAGAGAAAATGGCCAGCCGTACCTTAACAGTCGTGGGAAAGAGACACCTGCAAAACAACCGCGAGTAGATCAGGCAAGTTGCTCCTGTAAGTAAAAGTGTAAAAAGATAAGCAGTGAACAAAAGCAGCTATTGTTTTTGGAGTTTTAGAAAGTTGATGAAGAAAGCCAAGGAACATATTTGTTGAATCATATTCAAATGTTACCTTCTGGTAGCAGATGTCATGGGACGTACGGAAGTGCAGCAGAGAGTAGGTGGACTTGTACTTTTGCTTATAACATCTCCGATGGTACAGGGAAAAAGGTACCAGTGTGCAAAAAAACCTTCAAAGAAATTGTTTCTATATCAGAAAGGAAACTGATTGTTTTGCAAACAAAAAAGAAATCGGGTTGCTTGGTTTTTGAGGACAAAAGAGGGAAAACACATGCATCAAATGCACACAAGTTTAAATTTACAGAAGATGATCGAATTCTTGTAAGATATCATATAAACACGTTCCCTAGATACGAAAGCCACTACAATCGAAAAAAAACAAGTAATGAGGTTTTGCCACCTGATCTAAATAAACAGCAAATGTACGTGGCTTTTAAAAAACGAAATCCTACAAGTGATGTTACATACAGTTTTTAGCAAAAGTATTAAAACCTAAAATTTAAAGCTCTTGCTGTAAAAAATGTGACTTTTTTTAAAGGCAAAGTTGTAATCTACGACCAGCAAAAAGGCAAAACAGGAAGTAAAAGCCCAGCAAGAGTTCCATCACCGAAAATGGGAAAAGGCTCATAAGTGTATGAAACAAGATATTACACCTTCACAGTTTCCAACGGCTACTTATACAACCTTATGCATGGACCTACAACAAGTTATATTTGTTCCATTGCTTACACATAGCACTATGTTTTATTGTAGATAGCTGTCTTGCTACAATCTAGGAATACATATTGGGGACAATGGCTCTTCATATATGTGTATGTGGCATGAGGGGTTGGAGGCCTTGGCGCTAACGAAATAGCTTCTTGTTTGTTCAAAGTTGCTTCTACTGGAGGAAATTTTCCTCGTAAAAGACTTGTGTTATGGCGTGATAATTGAGGAGCACAAACCAAAAACCATATGATGTTAACGTCTATTATTTATTTGGTCCACAAAAGAATTTATCGTTCAATTGATGTGAAATATCTTATAACTGGACGCAGCTACATGAACTGTGACCGTGATTTTGGAGTGGCTGAGAAAAAACGCAAAGCTGCGAAAGCGGTAACACCTAAAGATCTTGAAGTGTTAGTTGGAAGCGCAAAATTTACCTTAGTATCCATGAATACTGATGACTTCATAGATTTTAAAGGCCTTGCTAAAGACTACCTAAATACAAAAGATCTGGCTATGAGTAAAATTTCCCACTTCCTCTTTCCCACAAAAATCTTAGCACAGTGAAAGTGGCATCAGTTTTGGGTCTTGAAGGTAATGTTACGGTAACGTGGGAAAAAGCTGATGTTATAAAGGAAGATGCCAATCTTGACAATGTACCAGATGTTCATAACTTGCCAAAAATACACTTTAAATCCAAAATCTCTAAAGAAAAGAAGAATGATCTTTTGGAAATGATAGATTATATAGAGAAAGAAGAAGTCAAGAACTTCTACAGAGCCCTGTTGGAGAACAAAGATGAAGAGGCCTGGAGTTGTAGGAAGAAGATGAGGAATAGGACTGCTTGGAGGAAAGAAGTACAGTACTGTAAGTTTATTTCGATTACTAAATACGGATAACTTTGCACTTTATTTCTCGTATACATACGTGAAAGAAGGCTGTATACACGGAAGAATGCTGGAGATACTAGAAGGTATCAGATAGATTATATAATGGTAAGACAGAGATTTAGGAACCAGGTTTTAAATTGTAAGAAATTTCCAGGGACAGATGTGGACTCTGACCCCAATCTATTGGTTATGAACTGTAGATTAAAACTGAAGAAACTGCAAAAATGTGGGAATTTAAGGAGATGAGACCTGGATAAACTGACTAAACCAGAGGTTGTACAGAGTTTCAGGGACAGCATAAGGGAACAATTGAAAGGAATGGGGGAAAGAAATACAGTAAAAGAAGAATGGGTAGCTCTGTGGGATGAAGTAGTGAAGGCAGCAGAGGATCAAGTAGGTAAAAAGACAAGGGCTAGTAGAAATCCTTGGGTAACAGAAGAAATATTGAATTTAATTGATGAAAGGAGAAAATATAAAAATGCAGTAAATGAAGCAGGCAAAAAGGAATACAAACGTCTCAAAAATGAGATCGACGGGAAGTGCAAAATGGCTAAGCCGGGATGGATAGAGGACAAATGTAAGGATGTAGAGGCTTATCTCACTAGGGGTAAGATAGATACTGCCTACAGGAAAATTAAAGAGACCTTTGGAGAAAAGAGAACCACTTGTATGAATATCAAGAGCTCAGATAGAAACCCAGTTCTAAGCAAACAAGGGAAAGCAGAAAGGTGGAAGGAGTACATGGAGGGTCTATACAAGGGCGACGTACTTGAGGACAATATTATGGAAATGGAAGAGGATGTAGATGAAGATGAAATAGGAGATACGATACTGCGTGAAGAGTTTGACAGAGCACTGAAAGACCTGAGTCGAAACAAGGCCCCGGGAGTAGACAACATTCCATTAGAACTACTAACGGCCTTGGGAGAGCCAGTCCTGACAAAACTCTACCATCTGGTGAGCAAGATGTATGAGACTGGCGAAATACCCTCAGACTTCAAGAAGAATGTAATAATTCCAAGCCCAAAGAAAGCAGGTGTTGACAGATGTGAAAATTACGGAAGTATCAGTTTAATAAGTCACAGCTGCAAAATACTAACACGAATTCTTTACAGACGAATGGAAAAACTAGTAGAAGCCGACCTCGGGGAAGATCAGTTTGGATTCCGTAGAAATATTGGAACGCGTGAGGCAATACTGACCCTACGACTTATCTTAGAATAAAGATTAAGGAAAGGCAAACCTACGTTTCTAGCATTTGTAGACTTAGAGAAAGCTTTTGACAATGTTGATTGGAATACTCTCTTTCAAATTCTAAAGGTGGCAGGGGTAAAATACAGGGAGCGAAAGGCTATTTACAATTTATACAGAAACCAGAGGCCAGTTATAAGAGTCGAGGGACATGAAAGGGAAGCAGTGGTTGGGAAGGGAGTGAGACAGGGTTGTAGCCTCTCCCCAATGCTATTCAATCTGTATATTGAGCAAGCATTAAAGGAAACATAAGAAAAATTCGTAGTAGGTATTAAAATCCATGGAGAAGAAATAAAAACTTTGAGGTTCGCCGATGACATTGTAATTCTATCAGAGACAGCAGAGGACTTGGAAGAGCAGTTGAACGGAATGGACAGTGTCTTGAAAGGAGGATATAAGATGAACATCAACAAAAGCAAATCGAGGATAATGGAATGCAGTCGAATTAAGTCGGGTGATGCTGAGGGAATTAGAATAGGAAATGAGACATTTAAAGTAATAAAGGAGTTTTGCTATTTGGGGAGCAAAATAACTGATGATTGTCGAAGTAGAGAAGATATAAAATGTAGACTGGCAATGGCAAGGAAAGCGTTTCTGAAGAAGAGTAATTTGTTAACATCGAGTATAGATTTAAGTGTCAGGAAGTCGTTTCTGAAAGTTTTTGTATGGAGTGTAGCCATGTATGGAAGTGAAACATGGACGATTAATAGTTTGGACAAGAAGAGAATAGAAGAATTTCGAAATGTGGAGCTACAGAAGAATGCTGAAGATCATATGGGTAGATCACATAACTAATGATGAAGTATTGAATAGAACTGGGGAGAAGAGGAGCTTGTGGCACAACTAGACAAAAAGAAGGGATCGGTTAGTATGACATATTCTGAGGCATCAAGGGATCACAAATTTAGCATTGGAGGGCAGCGTGGAGGGTAAAAATCGTAGATGGAGACCAAGAGATGAATACACTAAGCAGATTCAGAAGGATGTAGGTTGCAGTAAGTACTGGGAGATGAAAAAGCTTGCACAGGATAGGGTAGCATGAAGAGCTGCATCAAACCAGTCTCAGGACTGAAGACCATAAGAACAACATATATACGTGTGTGTAAAATAAAACTAATTCAGTCAAAAACAATCAACTGTATCAGAACGAATTTCGAAAGTGAATAAAAAGTCAAAATATTATGTGTATAACTGAGTCACCCAAAACATATTTAGACATCTGATTCAGTTTTTGGTTTGCAGGTGGTTTATACTTACCGATGAAAGAAGAAGCGGAATAAACTGAAGACAAACAACTTTGCTTCTAAAAACCATCCAAAATTTTGTTTTATGCCATATTTATATTAGCCTAGCATTGAAAGAGTAAAATTATATGTAAAGTCATTAAACGTTCTTAAAATTACAGTTGACTTACCACTTTTTTTTAACATAAACCCTTGACCTACATCCTTTTCATGAACTTAGTAAGGCACTTACAGCGTTTTCCAGAAACCTTAAGGATGGCACTTACTTCTTTTTCCGTATGAGTTTTGTTCCATTTATACATATTCATAACAAAACTGTTTTCATGTTTTGTGGAGGTACTTTGAATTACATATATTTTTTCATGAAATTAATATAATCATCCAATATTTAAGACACATTTATTTGAATATTGAAAATTTTAGTTTGTGGCACTTACATAGTATTCAATTTTTTGTACACAGTTATACCATTTAACGCAGATAAATAAAATGAATCTGATTTTGTTCTACAGGTTCATTTGTTTCCTTATCCTGTGTAGTAGAAGACAAGGATTAAGAGGCAACGTGAACTTAACTCTTGGTTATAAATGGAAGATGATACCAGTGTTCCAGGTAGGGACGCTCAGCATGAAATTAATATAATCATCCAATATTTAAGACACATTTATTTGAATATTGAAAATTTTAGTTTGTGGCACTTACATAGTATTCAATTTTTTGTACACAGTTATACCATTTAACGCAGATAAATAAAATGAATCTGATTTTGTTCTACAGGTTCATTTGTTTCCTTATCCTGTGTAGTAGAAGACAAGGATTAAGAGGCAACGTGAACTTAACTCTTGGTTATAAATGGAAGATGATACCAGTGTTCCAGGTAGGGACGCACAGCACGCACATCAGTCAAGCTTGTTAATCGTGACCTCGGCAGCTGGACAGGCGAGTAGGGTAGTGAGAAACTCGTGGCGTTCGACTGTAGGAGCTCACGATCTTCATACTCACAGCGGGAGGGAATCTGCGAAGTTGTTAATGACTGACCTCGCAACAGAAACTGAATATATAATGAATATATTGTTTCATCAACACTATATTTTGATATATATAGCTTCTTCGCCTCTTGCTTACAAAGACCATAATATGAAAAAATAGTCAGACTTCCGTTCATTGAGCATGCGCCTAGAAGGAAACTTTGTCTGTAATAGTCATGCGCAGTTTATGAAGTTACTTCATGACTGGTCAGTAGGAGAAATTATATTCTTTAAAATGTGACTTATGGATAACGCTTCGCATCCTTCTCTTTGACGTTGAACGTAACCCACACGACTACAATCGTTGCTATAATTCACTATCTAAAAGCAAACATAATATTAATAAACATTCTTTCTTTTGACTCATTATATTGTTACCTTACCAGATCAAAATAACAAAGATTTTTTTCCGAACGCAGAGGGTAAAAAGGCAAAGAAGAAAATATTATAGTGATTATTAACACAATGGTCCCAAGATAAAACTTCGGCATTTGCTTTCGTAAATAAGAAATGTTATTCAATTTTTTCTATGGAATCAAAGGACAGCTTTTTCTAAATGTGTTAGCTAAATTTATTTTACACATATCAACGAAAGTTTTGCATTATCCCTTTATTTCGAAATTCAGCCACAAAAAACAATGATGGTTCTGAGGCATGTGCATTATTCTTTTGCGACGTGTCGAGATCTCTAAATAAAAAAACCAAACATTTGTGTAATGATATTGTCACCTAGAAGAAGGTGTAATTAGATAAATGACGAAGACTAATTTCACTTAAAGAAGGTTGATGCAGCACTTGCACATACAAGAGCGTGGTGCCTCTGGCCAGGACAGATACAGCATATATACAGCTACAGAACATTCCAGTACAATGACTCTTGACGTTTGTGGATGCTTCTAGAATGTACTCGAACCGAATATAGAAATTAAAATTTTACATTCCAGGTGAGTTTTGAACTTACGACGCTCCATGCAACAGTTAAGTATCATAACCACTGCACCACGCTGCTATTCAGCTTTTGGTGCGACAGTATAATCGTCTGCTTCACACTGGGTGTTTTGCGCAGCACTCCTGAACAAAGCCAATACGTGGCGCAATGTTCCCTTGCTCGGATGCAGGCTTGAATCCGTCATTCCACAACATCAAGTCAGACCTGGTGCAAATTGTGCCACTCTTCTATGACGATTCAGCTTAAGTGGCTCAGAGTAAATGTTCGTTGTTGACGTTCAAAAACGGCTTGTTTCAGTCGATCCCAAACATGTTCGATTGGGTTCATGTCCGGGGAACAGACAACCTACTCCATTGTGGTGATCCCATCACGCTGAAGAACGTGTTCACTAGAACAGGACAATGAGCACGTTATCATCCGTCAACATGAAATTGTCACCAAAATATTGAGGGTACGATTCCACTATTGACTGTAGAGCCTTGTCACAGTGCACAAGAACAGTGGGTTTGCGCTCAACAACTAGGAGAGGGGAACGGTGGCCTCATGCAATGTCACCCCAGAACATCACTTCACCACCACACTGTTTCGTTTGTGGTGCCGCGCGGGATTAGCCGAGCGGTCTAGGGCGCTGCAGTCATGGACTGTGTGGCGAATGCCGGACATTTGCCACGCCGGACATTGCCACGCCGGACATTTGCCACACTTGCCCCTTCGCCAGGTAGCTTGAGTAGCGATCCCTCAGGTAAGGGACGCCCTTCCCCGAACTACCTCTGTCCGCTTTCAAACCGCCGTCCCCACATCTTACTTGATGCAACCAGTACGTAAGGGACCTTCTTCTTCGACATCTTGGCCAAATACAGAGCTTCTTTTCCGAAATCGAAATATTTATAACTTTTAGGAAACGAAAGCAATACCGACGATTATGTCAGTATGTAATTAGTTCTGCCAAGTATAGATTCCTCTGTCTGTACGGTAGCTTCCTTTCAAGCTTACTGATTGCGATAGAAACAGTCCATTGGCATGGTAGCAACAAGAAAGGAACGATGAAACGAGAATGCGAATGTACGCTAATCATTTCTTTTTAATCACTGCATATGTGCCTACTTTAATTACTACAACTGCATACCCAAAAGACAATAGGGAAAGAATAAATGGGTTTGTGAAAGTTTGAAAAGAAGAACGACATACTCCATATTAATATACTCTCTAAAACATTAGTTAATAAAGTGTAGCGGGACGATGTTCAAAACATAACTAAAAACACGTTCACTAAATAGAGATAAGAACATCTATGACTCACATGTCATCTAAAGTCGACTTACAATTTTAAAATGTTAGAAATAAGGAAATGAAGTAATACAGAATGCTACGCTTGTAACGTACGTTGTTGTTCTACACTGTTTAGCTCTGGTATTTACAAGGTCACAGAGAAAGCATCTTAGGTTCTGGAGGGAAAAGCCGTAATTGCGCTACAACAGAAACAAGAAGGACAACTTAAGGAAAAATAATGTAAGCTCACAATCGACTTTGAAGCAGATAGTTCCTGTGACTTAGTACGGACAGAGGTTATATTCGACAACCGGAATAAATTAGTGACTGGCTCCTTTTACCGACCCACTGTCTCAGATGAAACAGTTGCTGAACAGTTCAAAGAAAAGAAAACTCGAGTCTCATCACAAATAGGTACCCTACACATACAATGATATTTGGCAGTTACTTCAATCTAACTTCCGCATGCTGACAAAAATACATTTTCATACCCTATTGTAAATAGAAAACAACTTCTGTAATTGTTCTAAATGCTTTTTTTAAAATTATTTTTAACAATTAGTTGATGAGGCCATTCAAATTGTAAATGGTTACGAAAACACACTTGACCTCTTAGCCACAAATAATCCTGAGCATCACGACGGATACAGGGATTAGTGAACACGCAGTCGTAGCGAGGCTCACTTACGTAACAAAGAAATTCACGAAAACTAAACGCGAAATATATCTATTTATAAAAGCAGCTAAAAATTTGGGTGACGTCTTTCTAAGAGACAGTCTCCAATCCTTCCAAACTATGTAAATGAAGACCATATGTGACTTAAGTTCAAAGAAATAGTATCAACAGCACTCGAGATATTCATACAAAATAAATTAATAAGAGACGGAACTTATCCCCCATGGTACACAAAACACGACAGAAAGCTGTTGCAGGAGCACCGCAAAAGGCACGTATAATTTAGACGAACGCAAAATCTCCAAGATTGATGAAGTTTTACTGAGGCTCGAAATTTGGTACGGATTTTAATGCGAGATACATTTAATAGTTTCCACCACGAAACTCGCTCTAGAAATGTGGCGGAAAATTCAAAGAGCGACTGGTTCCGTGTTAAGTGAACTAGCGGAAAGGCTCAGTAAGTACCTTTACTGCGCGACAGCGATGGTAATGTTACTGTAGACAGTGCCACTAAAGTGGAGTTAGTAAATGCATTTTCCGAAATTCCTTCACCAAAGAAGACGAAGTAAATATTCCAGAATTCGAAATGAGAACAGCTGGAAACATAATTTAGGAGTAGATATTCCTGGTGTTGCAAAGCAACTGAAATTACACTGTCAGTGACAGAGGAAATGATCAAATATGTTTTCGAAAAGTCTCTAATGTATAAGAACAGTTGGTCTAATACATTTGTTTCTGATGTTCTTTAGTAACAATTAATTTTCAGTAGTAAGCTCCTTGCTTTTACTGGCCTGTTTAAAGATAATCAACAATTTAGTAAGAAATTTTAATTTTTAAAGGACTATATCTAAATGTAATTAAGTAGATCTACATGTTTGCAGCTAAACTTAAATAAAAATATTTGAGGTGCCAAAATTGTTAACCTTAGGATCAGTTCAGTTTTGGGATGTCAATTTGAGGTGCAATTCAAACGTTCAGTTCCCATTTTCTTTTACAAAATCGTATACTATCAGTTTAACAAACCATGATATTTTAGGTACTAGTTGCGATTCTGAAGCTTCAGAAAATTATTTTAGAACTCACAATTATTTGATAGTATGGCCATAATATTGGAAGGGAGAAAAAAGTTATCTTAACGGGACAACAATATGGATACTTTTGTGAGCCTTGAAACACTTTTTAATTTTTACATTAAAGGCTGATTCGCATCACACTTTGCACAGGCTTTGGACCATGAAAAAGGTAAATGAACATCTACCATTCTGGCGTGTGTAAAATCAGCCTAAAACGCTGAACTAATGTACACTCTATTTACAATTACAACTTAATATTAGCTCCGATAATGCTGCTTCAATGTTTTAATAATATTATCTCAGTAATCTGCGAGGACTCGGTGGTCTTCATAGTTTTTAATATTTTTAACGTATTTTAGTCCAGTTTCTGAATATGGGCAATGGCTTTCAAGCAAGGCCTTATGTTGTCAGTCTCTTCATAATTCTTTACGATTCTCTCTACCCTATCGTCCAGCTTCAAGTACTTCTTCTTCCTCTTCTTACCTTCAAGATTCATTTCCAATTTCATGTACATGCAGTTTGTAAGCTCTACTTCCTTTTTCAAGCACTCCACCAAATAGTTGATTCTAGGGTGAGGGTTTCCAATAATACTATTTATTTTGTTGTGCCATCCTTCAACAGCATTCGTCGTTCGGTGTCTTTTTCCGTAACAGTCCCACATTTCTATTGCGATATCCACATTCTCTAGCCAGTTATCCACAAAGTAGTCAAAAAATTGAGAGAACCTTCCGTTATCAGGATCTTCTGCATGAATCTCAATCCATCCATTGCTTATGTCCTCCGGTTTTACAACTGCCAGCGCTGCACACATGCTGACGTGAAGTCTCAAATCCTCGTTCTAGCGTTACTCCTCAGTTAGACCGAGAGCTCGAATTCTTCTCCATAATCTCTTCTTCATATGCAAATAGAATCCATTTATTTCAGTTGTGGGAAAAATTTGACGAATGACCGATATCGCAGCTGCCTCAAAGTCCACCTTTACTTGTTTAGGACACCACTCAGAGACTGCCTGTTTTGTCAGACGAAACAGACGAACATATGTGTCTTTCTTCTTATTAGGGAGCAGTGCAAATACAGCAGGAAGAATGTTTGTTTCTTTAATCGGGACTCCTAAGTCTACGTATATGGTGTAGATCTGTCCAAACTGCTTGCTGCATCTCTTAAATGTTCCATCCATACAAAAATGGGAACATGTTTTTAAACTTTCTTTTCCTTTGCTTCAACTAAAAATCATTATTCTCACCTCTGATCTATCGTCTTCCAGAAGAAAACTACTGCCATCTCCCATTTTTAATAGATCTTCATGAAGATCAATTTCATAAGAGTTCTTAGGCTCTTGTTGGTTCCCCCGCTCTTGACTCCATCGACGACGCATGGTTCTCTTCATAGATTCTGAATTAGGCATCACTGTAACAAAGTCATAAACTTTATTATGTGGATTTCCCATTTCATCCGCGTATATCTCCGATAACTGTGTAGTTTCTTCCCGAGACCTTCTCTTCGCTCTTTCCACTTGCTTTCTCACTTTCAAAGCTGCATCGTCAGGTGGTCCACAGAGATGTTCTAATACGCTCAACACTTCTCCGCTCCTCGAAAGCAGCTTTCCCTTGCAATGATCCGCTTTTCGGCGTAAGCACACCCATGTAACAACACCTTCTTCAGATTCCCTCTGTTTAAGATACGCGTAGCCTTTGTAATGAGCAGGAGGCCTGCCCTTGTTTGTTGTAATAACTTCCATACTGATGTCAAGTTCGGAACTTCGAAAGCAAACTGGGCGGCCGGGTGAGGAGGAGGAGAAGGAGGAGGAGGAAGAAGGAGGAGGGGGGAGACAAGGGACCTAACCCTTCGGAGCAGGTAAAACCGTGGCAAATGTCCGGCGTGGTAAATGTCCGGACACCCTGTGCGGCTGGTCCCGGCGGAGATTCGAGTCCTCCATCGGGCATGGGTGTGTTTGTTTGTCCTTAGGTTAATTTAGGTTAAGTAGTGTGTAAGCTTAGGGACTGATGACCTTATCAGTTAAGTCCCATAAGATTTCACACACATTTGAACATTTTTTCGTATGTGGGACACAGTGGTGGAGGATTTCCATCTTAGCGGTTTGTTTCCAGACATGTTGTGTGCGGTGATCAAGTTACAAACAGACAATTGTTTCGTCCTTAAACAACACCCAAAGCCAGTCCTGGTGGGTCAATTTTACACTTCTTTAACACCTGCACCAGAGTCCATAGTGTTACGCTGTACGAGCTGGTGTTCTCAGTGGTTGTCAGGAATGAAGATAACCACCATGCAACCGTTTCCTAGCAATCTGGTGCGATACATAAAGACCTGTAGCCTCTTCGAACGGCGATTTCAGTTCTGGAAGACTCAGCTTATCGTTCCAATGACTCAAAAGTCGTACATATCGATCATCCTATGCACCTGTCATACCTGTAAGTCCTCTGCACCTCATGACTTTGACTCCAGTGCACTCGTCGAGCAACTTCTGTGGTTGGCAAGCCTTCTACATATAGTGTGGTGACGCGGACCCGATCATTGTTAGCGATTGTCGTTCGTGACACGATCGACGTTCATTCGACTGTTCTGGAGGCGTCTATGATGCGTCCCTACTCGTGTTTTAGTTTCAACAATCCATTCGAGTGTGGGATTCTACTTGTAGGTAGCGCTCATGATAACTATACACTGACGGAAGAATATCGCAACACCAAAAGATAGTTAACACAGAGCAATGAAATTTAGGGGAATACATTTGTCATGGCGACATATTTAAGTTCAAATGGTTCAAATGGCTCTGAGCACTATGGGACTTAACATCCATGGTCATCAGTCCCCTAGAACTTAGAACTACTTAAACCTAACTAACCTAAGGACATCACACAACACCCAGTCATCACGAGGCAGAGAAACATATTTAAGTGATTAGCAGTGCATGATCACAGGTTAATGTGACAGCGAGATAAGCCATTGCAAATGTGGAATGCTTGTACATTAGTAACCGGAATAACCGCCAGAGCGTTGAACCCAAGCCGAGCGGTGTAGGCGATGCTGTCATGGACTATGCGGCTGGTCCTGGCGGAGGTTCGAGTCCTCCCTCGGGCATGGGTGCGTGTGTTAGTCCTTAGGATAATTTAGTTTAAGTAGTGTGTACGCTTAGGGACTGATGACCTTAGCAGTTAAGTCCCATAAGATTTAACACACATTTGAACATTTTTGAACAGCTGTTCGATGTCATTTCGTGGGATGGAGTATCATGCTTTTTGCTCTTGGTCGGTCACTACAGGGACGGTTAATGCTGTTTGTGGATGATGCCGAAGTTGTTCGTTCGTGTCCCATATGTTTTCCATTGAAGACAGATAGCCGGCCGTTGTGGCCGAGCGGTTCTAGGCGCTTCAATCCGGAACCGCGCGACTGCTACGATCGCAGGTTCGAATCCTGCCTCAGGCATGGATATGTGTGGTGTCCTTAGTTAGTTTTAAGTAGTTCTACGCTCCAGGGGACTGATGACCTCAGATGTTAAGTCCCACAGTGCTCAGAGCCATTTGAACCATTTGAATGCGCTGCAGTCATGGACTGTGCGGCTGGTCCCGGCGGAGGTTCGAGTCCTCCCTCGGGCATGGGTGTGTGTGTGTGTGTTTGTCCTTAGGATAATTTAGGTTAAGTAGTGTATAAGCTTATGGACTGATGACCTTAGGAGTTAAGTCCCATAATATTTCACACACATTTGAACATTTTTTGATCCATTTGAAGACAGATATGGTGATCGAGGCCAAGCGTTATCCTGTTGGGAAACACTCGTGGAATGCTGTTCATGAGTGGCAGCACAACAGGTCTAATCACCAAACTAACGTACAGATTTGGAGTCACAGCGCTTGAGGTAACCACGAGGGTGCTCCTGCTGTTATATGAAATTACACCGCAGACCATAACTCCATACGTGTCTAGCACAGAGACAGGCTGGTTGCAGCCCTCAGTTTGCCTCCTCCTAACCAACACACGACCATCATTGGCACTGACGTAGAACCAGCTGTCATCAGATAACAAAACAGACGTCCACCCTGCCCTCCAATGAGCTCTCACTTGTCACCACTGCAGTCGCAAATGGCGGTGGTTTGGAGTCAGGGCGTCTGGCTCGGAGATGCCTATGAAGTAACCGATTTGTAACGGTTCATCGTGTCAACGGCTGCTCAAATTGCTACTGCAAACGCAGTATGATCCCCGAGAGCTATATGCCGAACACGATGGTCTTCCCTCTCGGCAGTGCCACGTGGTCGTCCAGAGACTGGTCTTCTTGCGACGCGATCACAGCTGAAAGCAGTCATCTACCGTGGTCAAATCTGATTTGATCCATTATAAATGGTTTTTGAAATCCTGCGACTGTGAAAACAATAGGTTTGCTTACAAATAAATCTTCTGCTACCAGTCATGATTTTTCTTAATTTTACTTTTCGCACGACGCGTTTCGGGAAATGATTCCCATTTTCAAGTGCGATTTTTGCGTGTATTAAGAATTTACTATTGATGTTGTCAGTGTGTGAGAGTCTGATTCATTTCGTTGACTTTTAAGTTTTCTAATGGTCCATTTGTGCAGAGTCTCACACACACTTAATATCACACACAACTTGTTGTACACTTTACACATCTAAAATATCGTATATAAACAGGTACCTGTAAGAAGATCTTTGTAACTGTTTTGTTTATATACGAGTAAGATATTTTCGATCTGTAAAGTGAACAACAATTTGCCTGTGATGTTTAGTGTGTGTGAGACTCTGCGCAAATGGATCTTTAGAAAACTTAAGAGTCAACGGAATGAAGCAGACTCACACACACTGACAACATCAATAGAAATGGCTTAATAGACACAAAAACGCACTTGAAAATGGGAATCATTTCCCGAAACGCGTCGTGCAAAAAGTAAAGTAAAGAAAAATCTTGATTTCTTGCAGAAGATTTACTTACAAACAAACCTGTTATTACAGTGGCCAAATCCCTGCCAATATTTCCGCAGCATCGCAGAGGGAACTTCCACCTTGTCGTAGCCCTGTTACACGACCTCGTTCAAATTTAGTGAGGTGTTGGTAATGGCGTCTTTGTCGCCTTAATCGCATTCTTGACTAACGTAAACTCAACACGTCCAATCTAAGAGCTATCTAACGCTCGCGACAGTTACAACGTGTATATAAAAAAAAAAAAAACCTGATTTGCTTCATTACGGCGGCACAACTAGTTCCACCCTTACCCAACAGGCTCGAAATGTGAATACACGGATGTAAACATGCCTACCAACTTTCATTTATGTTGCACAACTCCTTCTTGGTGCAGTGATTTTTTTCCGTCAGTGTATTTAACGTCGCGGATGGCCTCTCGATAGTTCCAGGAACAGTCACAATAGCAAAATGTTCAAATTTGTGTGAATTCATAAGGGACCAAACTGCTGCGGTCATCGGTCCCCAGACTTACACACTACTTAAACTAACTAATGCTAAAAACAACACACACGCACACCCATGCCCGAGAGAGGAATCGAACCTTCGGCGGGAGGAGCAACGCAATCCGTGACATAGCGCCTCAAACCGCGCTGCCACTCCCCGCCGCTCACAATAGCAACGAACCTTCACCACATATCGGGGATCGGGGTGATACAAAACGTTTGTTGATGTGTGTATGTTTAAGCTTCTCTACCAAGGGTTTTTTTTTTTTTTTTTTTTTTTTTTTTTACGTGGCATCGCGCTATAATATCAAACTTTATCAAAATGGTTGAAATGGCTCTGAGCACTATGGGACTCAACTTCTGAGGTCATTAGTCCCCTAAAACGTAGAACTAGTTAAACCTAGCAAACCTAAGGACATCACACACATCCATGCCCGAGGCAGGATTCGTACCTGCGACCGTAGAGGTCTCGCGGTTCCACACTGCAGCGCCTAGAACCGCACGGCAACTTCGGCCGTCATACTTTCTTCCTTAAATGAGCCTTTTAACTTTATATGGAACACAGGTGACTTAAATCAGGCGGTGATCGAAAGATATGCGTCAGTGTTTTTATAATTATAGTACGCCACTGTTCAAAAAATTACAGACATGTGAAAACAAACTCTGCGACTCTCATTTCAGATGGTTGTAATAGTGAACAAGCCCGCCCGGTTGGCCGTGCGGTCTAACGCATGATTTTCCGGGCGGGAAGGAGCGCCTGGTCCCCGGCACGAATCCGCCCGGCGGATTTGTGTCGAGGTCCGGTGACCTGGCCAGTCTGTGGATGGTTTTTAGGCGGTTTTCCATCTGCCTCGGCGAATGCGGGCTGGTTCCTCTTATTCCGCCTCAGTTACACATTGTTGGCGATAGCTGCGCGAACAAGATCTCCACGTACGCATACACCACCATTACTCTACCACGGAAACATAGGGGTTACATTCGTCTGGTGTGAGACGTTCCCTGGGGGGTCCACCGGGGGCCGAACCGCACGATAACCCTGGGTTTGGTGTGGGGTGGCGGAGGGGTGAAGTGGACTGCGGTAGTCGTCGTGGAGTTGTGGACCACTGCGGCTGTGGCGGGGACGGAGCCTCTCCGTCGTTTCTAGGTCCCCGGTTAACATACAATACAATAGTGAACAACGAAAACTTCAGGAAAATCCGATAATATTGGCTTGCGAACCTCGTTCGTCTGACATTAAATGATGAAAATTTTTAATAAAACTAAACCACTAGCAGCTCGAAATTATCCCAGCTGGAACTGTCCCCCTTTATTCCGGGTCTGTTCAGTAGCATCTACGTCCCGCCTGTGAAATTCCGCAGAACGTCTAACGGACAGTTTGATAGCGGCCGTTCACGGAAGGCGCTGAAGCTCTGTTCTTTTCTCCACGTCGTGCTCACCCGTTGGATCCGCAGAGCCGCTGCGCCTGGAACTGACAGCCCACGGGCCACTCAGAAAATTACACGGCCTGTTACGAGGGGCGGCCGCGGCTGACGACTGGCTTCTGCACAGTGATTTATAACCCGCCTGCCGCTTCCCACCTAGCGCTACGCAGCAGCAGCTGCTCATTAGCATCCAGAACGCGCTCCTCTCCCACTTCTCTCTCTCTCTCTCTCTCTCTCTGTTCCTTTCTCGTAACAATAATGACGGTTAGGTATTCCGAGCCGCTTCACTTTCGTGGCTAGAAATCAGACATGTTGAGAGTACGCTTCTGATATCTGAAGAGTTGATCAGTAGCTGAAGCACGGCTTTTGCGCTGCGACAGAATAAATATTACGGTGCAGTCGTGACGAAGAGGCGTCGTCTAGAGACAGCCCGAAACGTGTATCCGTAAGCTGGTTCACTGTCAGTGTCAGACGTTGGGTCTAGGGTTGTCGTCGTCGTCGTCCCCCCCCCCCCCACCCCCCACCCCCCACCCACTTTTGATTCATTTTCCATCCATTTTTGATATTTCATCCCCTGCACTCCATACGGGCAGGGGATAGATGGGCTTTCACCGGTATAGGCTACCCGCTCTTCAGCCAACTGACAAAAGAAAAAAGTAAGAAACAGCCAGGAGAAATATTTACACTGAATTTAAAACCTTTTACAGGTGAATAACAAAATGGAAGTTTCTAGATATACGAGATGCACTGGTAGTTAAAAACAGAACTACACACAAGAACTAAACACAATAAGACAAATAGCAGTAGAAAATGGTTATACTACCCATATGGTAGACAAGTTAAATCAAAAAATTTGCAAACAGTACAAAAATGAACACACCACACACACAAATCCTCACCCAGCACATAGCAACACAAAACACAAACAATGACCACACACAAGACACAACAGAGCAACAACACACACACATAACGAAATGACACATACTCACCTACAATAACAGAATAGGCAACATATTAAAGAAACAGGGACTCCAAATAGGATACAGGACAGAGAACGCAACACAGAAAAAGATCAGAACCCAAGAAACACCCATGGATAAATTTAACAGATCAGGAATATATGAACTCACATGCAACACTTTCCAGTCAGTGTACATAGGACAAACGTGCATAAACTTCAAAACAAGATAGTCAGAACATCTCAGAGCTTTAAAAAGCAACAGCTCCCATAGCATATTTGCTGACCACCTTGTAGCCAACAATCACCACCCAACCACAATAGATACACTACACTCTGCAAGGGCACACTATTTAACACATTAGAGGAACTTTACAAATGAAAACAGCACAAACAGATATAGTCTACACACACACACGAAAAATAGATAAACTAAAATCTGCAACATTTACACACAAAAGGAATACCATATAAAAGTCAACACACTCAATTAAGAAGCGCACAGAAAACACATACACACACAAAGATAAAACGCAAACAAAAATTCAAATCAAATGAAATCAAATTTTGGCTCCGAACTCTCTGGTGAACAAATCAACACTGACTGGGCTGGGACACATAACAAACCACAATCACACTGTGTTCTGGTGAAGTGAAAATTGTTTTACTACGTTATTTGTGAAAAATACTTGTTATAGTTACGTGTGCATCACAACACCTCAGCATTATGTGGAGAAGGGAAGTACTTGCCACACGAAAACGTAAGTAAAAACGAATATAGGCGCGAAAACATCGCGAAAAACTGAATGCATCCTAGAAGATACGTTAAATCCCAGCACAAAAAAAAATTCTCATCAACATCGTTTGGTTGCAGATGACAAGCTACCTGTAGTAATTAACACACAAGTGATCCAGAAAATTCATGTACACTAAATGTAAAGGTATTTACAAAAAGAAACGATCTGTTGTTTGAACTAAAAATGCACATAATTTTATAATCATTTAACAAAAATGTTCACATTGCACAATAAATAGAATAAATAAAAACGAAAACCCACTGATGATGGCACAGTGGTGCCGAAACATGTTTGGGTACTGAGAAAAACGGTGTTTTGCATAACTGGCGGACCTCACATCCAACAATTCTAACTGCAAACACGACCAATACAAGCAGCTGCAAATCAAATTGATGGACACGTAACGGACTCCATGCAACACTCTGCTTCATCCCGCAACAGTAGTTGGAGACCAGCAGCAGCCAGACTAGACAATTACCGTACCATGCGTACGAGTATGCTGCCATGGACACCACAACACAAATGGCTGCCATTGGAGTGGTGGGTAACCAGAAGTATGGACTGCGGATGAACTGTGTCGCATTGTGGTCAGTGATGAATCACTGTTCTCCACTACTCCGTCGGCGAGTGTCGGTGACCTGGGGAGTGGACCACCCTTCCATTGCTTTGGGGAAGCACAGTGGTGTTACCCCACGGGTCTTGGTGATGGGAGAATCACGTATGACTTCAGATCATGGCTGGCAGTAATTGAGGGAAATCTTGATGTCAAAACGGTACGTCACGGACAACCTGTGTCCTCATGTGTTACCTCTCAGGCAACAGTATCGTGGTGGCATTTTTCAACAGGAAAGTGCTCGTCTACAAGTCGCATGTGTCTCAATGAATGTCTGCAACATGATGAGGCGCTGTTAAGAGGGCTCATACTGCCAAGTTTTACGTAAATTTGATTCGATTTTGTACTCACTGAAATATCATCACATACCGTCTCTACCTGTGAAGTTTCATCTCGTCCTCATTTCTCTTAATGGATGATTCACTTGTACTGTCAGGCAGTATAAAACCGACTAGTGCCAAAAAGATACTTAGCTAAGTTGGTGCCGCCGCAGTGTTTGTGCAGTGAAAGGGGCACAAACTCAGCACTGTCCAGACCTACGCACTTTGTCCAGGTTACCACAGGATTCTCAGCTAGTTCCCACAGAAAGCACGTTATTTGTACCAGAGTATTCTAGTTTGCGTGATTCCTCTCCCATCGCTTAATGAGGACGTGGGTGCCTTACCTTAGGGGTAGGCAACCACAAAGCCTTCACGATGTACTATTCCGTACCAGCCTATCAAAGTGATCTACTTTTAAAAATTCAATTGCTACATTTTTAATTTTTGGCTACCAGTACTGTAAAACAACTATTTAAAATAAAAGTTTTAAATCTTCACTATTTATTCGCAACATTATAATTTCATTTCATCGTATTCTCAAGTATATTCTTACATTAATAACACAAGAATTATTTTACATTTAACGTGAAATCTGAGTAACTGTTTTGTCAACAATGTCCTTCATATTTGGTGTATAACTTGTTACACTTAGTCGAATACACGAGTCCAGATGTTCATCGGTTAACCTTGTTCTGTATTTATTTTTAATAAAGTTCATATTTGAAAACAGTGATTCACACAGGTAGGTATAAGTAAACAAGTCCTTTATTCTAAGAGCAACATTAACTAAGATAGGGTATTTCTCCTGAGGAATTAGACGCCAAGAGGTTTTGGGTTCTGCAACACTTTTGAGAAACAAATCATTTTTTAATGATTATATTTCATGTTCAAGAGCTGAACTTTCTATGTCAAAAACTTTTGCAATGGAAGAAGATGTATTCAGTAGTTCAATGTTAGCTCACGGGAAAGATACAAACTGGGTTACCACTGAAATCTTTTTGAAGTCTGAAAACCGATCACTGAAATCATCCCTCAAATTGGAGATCAGTATTGCAAGACATTCACTATTGTAAGGTATCTCACTTTCTTCTATTTGCGTCTTCAGATTTGGAAAATGTCTTAATTCACCCCTCTTAAGGCAGCTCTCCCACAAAAACAATTTTTCAGCAAAAGAATTTACTTCAGATATCATGTCAGCAAAATCTTTGCCATTGCCTTGAAATTTCAAATTCAGCTCATTAAGCTTTCCTGTTAGTTCAATTAAGAAAGCAAAACTCATAAGCCAGAGAGGATCTTCTATACAAGCTGATAGACTGTTCTCATCTTGTTCTTGCAATAACAGTTTGATAGCCGGTAAAAGCTTGTGGAAACGTTGCAACACTTTTCCCTTGCTGAGCCAACACACTTCAGTGTGGAGAAGTAAATCTCCATACTGTAGTTCTAGTTCATTTGCAAAATCTTTGAAAAGTCTTCTTTGAAGAGAGTGAGGCCTAATTTTGTTGACTATCTTTACAACAGTATTCATAGTTTCATTCAAATTTAAAAACTTTCCACACGGAGACTGTTTGTGTAAAACACAGTGATAAGTTAAAAACAGTGGAAAACTTTCATCTCTCTGGCACAGAGCAATAAAATCACTTTTAGAACATCTCAAGGCTGGAGCTCGATCTGTGGTAATGCTTACAAGCTTGTGGATAGGTATTTTCTCCGATAGGGTGAGCTGCTTCATGGCAAAAAATGTATCTTCTGATCTTGTATGGCCTTTCAAAGAAATTACTTTCAAAAGTTCTTCCTTGACAGTAAAGTTATTAAAAACCATCATTACAAAAACTGGCAACTGAGCAGTACCTGTTGCATCAATAGACTCATCTACTTGCATTGAAAAATAACAAAACTCATCCAAATTTGTTTTCAGTTGAGAGAAAATATCATTAGACATATTTTCAACTCTCGTTGTGACCGTTCTTGATGAAAATTGAAGGAATTCGATGGCAGCAGCTATTTCAGTCTTGTACTTGAAATAATGAAACAACTCGTCAGAAGCTTCTCGAAATGCTTCTTTTACGAATTCACCTTTTCGCCAGTACATTCCAAACACGATAAGAAGCAAGAGTGGCAGCAACACCTTTGTCTACTGGTTTCATGAGCATGCTTTGTTGAACACTTAATTGATTTTTAAGTTTCTTAATTTTTTCTTTTCTCAGTTCGGAGTTTACAGGAAACTCGGTGCTAACACGTGGGTGCAAAGTTTTGAAATGTCTCTCGACGTTTGTCTTTTTCACAAGTGCAATCTTAGCGTCACACAATAAACAAATGCATGTGCCATTTGTTTCCGTTACGAAAAATTCGTTTTCCCATTCGGAATGAAAATGACAAATTTTACGTTTTTTTGGTACACAACTCATTACGAAAGAAGTCGCTGGACTACACGTACGTTCTCGAAAAGTGTCAACATGGTATGCGACTACACATCCTCAGTGCTGATTACTGACGGCACAAAAAAGTTCTACCTATGTCCTTTCCACACTCTATTACATCGCAGAAGTTGGTGGTACACGGCACGAAACCTACCGCCTTCTCCTAACAAGTATCGAAAACATTTCGCAAAGATGAGTGAAACAGCGCAGCAACGAGCGGCGCAGGTGGCGGCTGATTTAACTAATGTGGCAAAAAATTTCAGAGGCTCAAGGTAGATGTTGGTACCAGTTCTACGCTGTTATTAACAAACAAAAGAACTTGTGTCGAACGAGCATGCATTTTTACTGCTACGGAAACCAATTGACGATGTTATTCAACAATTTTTCTTTTGCACTCTCAGCACTCCCGCGATCTACCAAATAAGCACTCGCGACCTACCAGTCGATCGCGATCGACGTGTTGCCGGCCCCTGGTCTACAGCATATCTCTGCTGTCTGTACACGCCCCTTACACTTATACTAGGGACTGGTAGTCAGCAGACAGTTTTAGGGGAAAATGTCACATGGTCTGCTCTGGAGCTTTGTTCCAACTACAACATCTTCATCTTGTTAGAGTGACGTGCGCCGGTATCTGATTGTAACAGGTGGCCGTACGCGCTAGGGGTGTCGTTGGAGATGTACTGCATCAGGTACAACTCCCAATTTTTCTCCAGTTCTATTGCCTGGCGTCTTCAGAGATGTCCCTCTCGCTGCAGATGACCCTCCGTCGCACCTTCGTTGATGATGTGAAGCTTTAACAGTGAGAATCGTCGGATAATGTGGTACTTCCTCACAGTAAAGAGCACTCGAATTATGTTCCAAGGGGTGCCATTTATTTCGTGCTGCACTTCTTAATATAGCACTGTTAAATTAACACACGAGGTATTATACAACATGCAGTACGCGCAATGATGATAATGAAATACTATTTCACCCTCATGCTGATCATCCGCGAACACTCTCAGCTTTGGCCTGCACCTGAGTTTAATAATGCAATATTTCTTAACAATAGGTTAGAGCCACAGTGCACACTGTGGTCGCCGCCACTCCACTCCGGCACTGCACCCTCGTGATGTGATCAACTCTTAGAATCAAAGAATTAATGCATTTAGCGGACTTCTTTAGAAAGATCATACGGGCACGACCGCTCGCTATGGCTGCCACCACTCAGCTCGTTTCAGTAAAGACACCAGAGTTTCTACCTCGGACTTTTCGCCAATCCGGGACTTGGAGGTTCCTTGCTACCAAAGAAGGGTCTATTTCTCTCAGCCAGTAGGAAGCGATTAAGCTGTTTTCAGGTGCGTTGTGACCACCTCGTAAAGCGCTTCCCATACGGCATCGCTTGTTACATATTGCACCTTACTACACTTGGATTGACTCTAATTTGCCATGAATGTTAAACAACCACAAACGTCCCTCAGATTCCACTAAATGGTGGCAATTCAAACGACTACGCCTGTCGTTATACCAAGTCCCGCTCTATTCATTTTGGTGACATTTCTTCATATATGACAAGTCCACTCTTCCACCCCATCCTTCACTGTGTGACAGCTATAATAATAATTGTTCATCCTTCTATTATTTTGTCTGAGACGGTCCGTCGTCGATTGCAGAGTCTTGCCATCGGCCCGCGATGTATTGCTCGCCGCCCGATGGCGAGGGTACAAGCCGAAGCTTAAGGCCAGGTTCCCATTCAGAGCGGTAGAAAATTCGATTTTTATTGCATTTTTCGAAAGGTTTATGTGTCTAGAATGCTGGAACGAAAAGGTTTTTTAAATGGTGCGTTACAAAAAGTTTTTACAGCCCATTGATAGAAGCAGCGTCTCGGCCATCGTGGACGCTCTCGGCTGGAGACGTGCGACTGAGGTAGAAAACGAAGAGTTCACATACGATTCTGGAACTGCAGGCTAAACGTTAGTGACGGAAACACTTTCTGTGGTCATTTCTTGGTCAAAATTAAATTTTTGGTCCACCGTATTTTGTCAGCTATTTTGAATTTTGAATATTCAACTTTAGATCTGTGTTTATCGACATCAAAAATATATAATAAGATGTAGTTTTTATGTGAACTGAACATATAAAAGGTCTCCCTAAACTTTAAACAGGTTTTTCTCGAGAAATGATTATTATAAACTGCGTGCAGCGAACATAAAAACGGTTGGACCTATCAACCTCTGCCTTTGACCCCCTAAAAGTAAACACATTTCTTGAAAGCTTATACCTGTAATATATGAAATTTGTTAATGATAACTATTATTTGCGAATCCATAAAGAGTGATAAAAAACAAAAATCGAACTCAAATTTCGAGTTAGCATCATATTGTTAAATTTAAGGTTATTTCATTGTGGTTAGGTACAAGTCTCATAAACTTATGTAGCAGCGACTGATGATATCCACTTTTCATTTCAGATAACTCCAGAGAGGCTACACTGCACTCAGTCTGCGTACTTCAGACTCGCAGGGCCTTGATCAAACCATAATTACAGGATCCATTTTGTTTCTTTTTATTGAAAATCTAAAATAAAGTTCACAGTATTATTTTTTATTTATCCATTGTCATTTGCAAGGCGAAATATTAAACTAGGACATCACAGCATTAAAATGACAGATTCCACATTACTTAATTACATAATACAAAGTACAAAATTTTATACAATGTGACATTTTTTAAGCCATTCAGTGTCATTGTCCGTGAGGTTATGTATGTCCTCCAGTTCACCATTAAAACCATGCACAGTACACTCGATCAAGTGAGCCATTCATTGGTTGAGACCACATTCGCACTGAGTGTCGTTCGCGTGGTCCTATGTTATCTCCCTGCATCTTCCGACATCCGCCTTCACACGGTTCAGCGTAGTCCACACTCTTCTGGAAAGCTTAAAGCCCTCTATTGGTATGCTTGGGTCAGTAACCAGTTTCCTGTTCTTTACCGTACTCCTACTCCATAAACCTTTCCATTCCTTTTCTGGGTCGAAGGGGAAACATACCTTCACCTGTTTGTCATAGAGGTGACCTTGATCTCAGGCGGTTTTTTGGTGTCAGGTCCTGGTGCATGGGAAGATTTGGGTTTGCCAGTATTTTACTATATTTTCTTGATAGTAGGTGATTTCTTCTGATTTCAGGAGGTGCTTTGTTAGACAGTACGGTTAGCCAATCTATAGGAGTAGGCCTATATGCTCAAAGTTCAAAGTATGATCAGTCATAAACCCGAAACAGATCCTTTTTATGTCTTTTCATTGTTTCAAACAAAAAATTCCAAACCTTGCCTGTTTTTTGCTGGTTTGAATGAGAACCTGGCCTTGAACGAGCGGACTGCGGTGCTTCGTCGAAGCTGAGTTTATGGCAGGCAAGAGGTGGTGTGGTGCTGAAGTTTACTTTTAAGCTTGTAGCAAACGGCAGTGGAAGCCAAAGAATGTTGTGAGGTTTTATTACGCCGGCATGTATGGGATTACGTGGAGAGACGGGCCTTCGGTGTGGAAGTTCGTCTTTGCAGTGGATTGAGTTGGCCGTTGTAACCGTACCGGACGGCGGCATTTTGGTGGTTCACTAAGACGGAACACGACCAATGCTTAGCGTCATTAATTACTGTCGCATTGTGAAGGCGTCGTGCATTGTTGTAAAGTTATTCTACGTGATTGAAGAGAGTTAAGCTTTGCTTCGGCATGATGTGGGTGACCATCTGCAGGTCTGTAAAACTTGGTTCGTTGCCTGTGCTTTAACTGTCTTGTGTGTTTTGCTCTGCTCGTAATAGCACTGAGCTTTATAACCCTTATGTGAATTTGGTATAACAATGTGCAGGTTGCTTTTCAAAAATGGGAATTTTAGGGCCCAGTTTATGAAACACACTCTTGTTAAATAACCTTAAATTTGAAATCATTGGTTCATTAGCTCATCACAAAAACCGTTTGCTAATTATTGTTTGCTGCACGGCTATTGCCAGAGCGTACTGCCTTTTTCAAGTAAAGTAACCACTGAGTAATTTTGTAGCTTAGTCTGAAGGAAGTTTCACATTTTCATATTCTATTTTGTTATTGAAAGAGAGGGATAGATCACTATGATGAAGTGGACAAATATACAAAACACTGAATGTACATAATGTAATAAGGAAACAAGTTTACGTCTTAATTATATACAAAATTTCATATCGCGTTGCTTCTAATCATATATATGTGTTTTTAAGGCCCTTAATCCGAAGACTGGTTTGATGCTACCCTCCCCTGTGTATGTCTCTTTGTCTCCTGACGACAACCCTTTGAACCTGTTCAGTGTAGTCAAGTTTGGCCTTCCTCAACAGTTTTACTCCCCCCTCCCTGTCCTCCCAATTCTTTTGTTACCAAACAGACCATACTCTGATGCCTCAGATAGTGCCCCTTCCCCGTCTTTTAGTCAAGTTTTGCCATAATGGTCTTTTCTCCACAATTAAATTAAGTAACTCTTCACTAGTTATTCATGCCGCCCACCTAACATTTAGTATTACTTTGTAGCAGAACATTTAGAAAGCTTTATAAATGATAGAGCGCAGCAACCAGTCGTCGTTTTCTGCAGGTTTTATTTGGCAAATCCATATTTCGGCTAATGCCTAGCCATTACCAATGCACTATTATCTAGTCTTGTCAGTTCCCTGTTGTTCGGGCGTCAGTCATAGTTCTTTGAATACAGTAGTCTACAGAGACCAGAAAATAGTGCATTGACAGTGTCTTGGCACTAGCCGGAATCTGGATTTGCCAAATAAAACCTGCAAAAAAGGACCACTGACTGCTGTGGTCTATCATTTATATGATTCAAATGGCTCTGAGCACTATGGGACTTCTGAGGTCATCAGTGCCCTATAACTTAGAACTACTTAAACCTAACAAACCTAAGGACATCACACACATCCATGCCCGAGGCAGGATTCGAACCTGCGACCGTAGTGGTCGCGCCGTTCCAGACTGTAGTGCCTAGAACCGCTCGGTCACTCTGGCCGGCTCTAACATTTATAAATCAGATCACAGTCGCTGAGTACACCCATGTTCGTAATGCAAGGTAACCTGATATTAACAGCTGCTTCTTGTTTCTACTTTTTATAGCCCATACTTCACTTCTGTACAACGTGATCCTCCAAGCAAATACTTTAAAAAACACAGAGACGCACACACTGGACTCGCATTCGGGGGGACGATGGTTCAATCCCGCGTCCGGCCATCTGATTTAGGTTTTCCGTGATTTCCCTAAATCGCTCAAGGCAAATGCAGGGATGGTTCCTTTGAAAGGGCACGGCCGACTTCCTACCCCGTCCTTCCCTAATCCGATGAGACCGATGACCTCGCTGTTTCGTCTCTTCCCCCATACAACCCAACCCAACCCGCCTACAGCTCCATTTCTGAACAGAGATGCACACACACACACACACACACACACACACACCTGCGAGCCATGTTACAAACATGGTGGCCATTTATGATGCAACTCGTAATTTTAAAATGGAATGGGGGTCATGTGACGTATCGTTCATATAGATTTGTACGAGAAAGACAGTGGTATCTCCCATGCGTGCATAGCTTTATTCATTCTCGAGATATTTCACATTTTGTACAGAACAGGGGAAATGCTGATGATAACCAGGAAGGGTACAGAATGCAGTCGACGGTTTATCCAGCACGTTGTAAGGTTATTGTTGGCCGCTTCATCCACTGCTCGTGAATTTCCTCCAACACACGTATCGGAATGTGAATACAAGCATGAAAGGTCAGTTTCCTGAGGTGTGCAAGATTTCTGATCTTCACCACACACACAATAGAAATCTAATGGGCTCAAATCCAGGGAACGTTGCTACCATTCCACCAGACCTCTACGACGTATTAATCTCCAGGAAAATTGGACATCCAGGTACGTGCAAACATCTAACCCGTGTGAAGCACTGTCGTGTTGAAAGAAATTTGAAAACCGGCCGTCTTCAGACAGCAGCGACGGCAGCACATCTTCGTCTAATAACTGCAGATAACGGGCAGTTGTTAGTGTGCCCTGAATGGAGAAGGGCCCCACAATATGAAATCCCCATATTTCACATTAAATCATCACTTTCGGTGCACCAACTGCCTTCGATGGATTCAGGCATTTCGTCCACTTAGGGCTGACAAGATCTATGATTCTGTTTATTTACGTCTCCATTCATATAAAAATTAGCTTCGTCCATAACGTCTCTGGTCCAACTTGCAAATCACCCATTCTGTAAACTGAATACTGTAATCTGAATCATACTCGATGAGATGTGGTAACATTAACATTTTGTATTGCTATTATTAATGTATGGCCGAAATTCCCCTAATGATGTACAGCTGACTCCAGTTTCGTGCGAAATCCGGCGAGTGTTGGTCTCTAGACTCTTACTGAAAGAAGGCAGAATAGAGATCAACCTTGTTTCCGTCATAGCCATTTGCGATCGCTCTAGACTCTTACTGAACGAAGACAGAACAGGGGTTAGCGTTGTTTCAGACGTAGCCATTGGCAATCACTCTAGGCTCTTACTGAACGAAGGCAGAACAGTGCTTAACGCTGTTTCATCCATGACCATCTGCGATCGTCCAGTTTCCGGTATCTGCGACAGTCACTTTTACGGAACTTCGTGAGCAATTTCACCTCTGCGCTAGGGGTATCAAATGGACTATGACATAGGTTCAGTCGTGGGTAAGGCAGGTGGCAGACTTCGGTTAATAGAGAAGATAGAAAATGTAGGCAGTTTATAAAAGAGATAGGTTATGAAATCACTTGTGCGTCGCATCCTAGAATATTGCTGGAGTGTGTGGAACAGATAACCATTAATGCTAATTGGTGATATTGAACGCTGGACGAATTATTACAGCTTTGTTTGACTCACAGGAAAGCCCCACGAAAATTTTAATTGGCAGACACTTGAGGAGAGTCACCATTTATCTTGCAAAATCCTACTTAAATACTTTAGATAACCATCAGTAACTAAAGACTCTAGAGATATACTTGACCCCCGCTATATGTGGCATCCATAGTAACCATGAAGACAAGATTACACATACGCGATTGGAACCGGAAGAAACCTTGAACTAAGTGCCCTCTGCCGTGCACTTCTCCGTGGTTTGCAGAATACGTATGTACATGTAGAAATGTATGCAAAGAAGCTGTGCAGACATGAATTTGAAATAATCATTTATATTCCCTCGAGTGAAAACACATTCATTTGCGGAGGTGTAACCTCAAAACGTAATGAATATCGCAAATTCTTGTTTCAGTTGTACTATACGCACCTGCAAGACGGTTTTGCAACACTACACTTCTTTTCTACATAACTTGAGCACTCTCCTTGGACTGGAAGATGAGCTAAGCTGGGCTAGGTTGGCAACACAGCTAACACAGGTGCAAGACGATAGTTCAGCATCAGATCTATAGCAGTAGTACGTCAGTACGAAAGAGATAGTAATGTAACACTGGGTCTGTATAAATATGCTCAAGTCCCAATCTGATTCTCATTCACTCACAGCTAATTCAAAGGTAACCAGTGTATAAAATAGTTGTTTCCAAACTGCTGATACTACCCCCTAGTGGGATGAAGTGAAATATCCCGATGGGTAAGAACACAAAGTTATGAAGTTAAATTATTTTTAAACTGTATTTTTTATTACCACTATTTCGTTAAACTCTAATATTTATTAGGTCAGAAACCAATAACACTGCGCAATAAAGTAAAACGATTTTCTACATATTGTTCCTAAATGAACGTATTTCCTAATTTTGGGATACCGACATCAGGGGTGCAATCAGATTTTCTCTATCGCGTTATGTTTCTGAGATTATGTTTCTGAGATATACGACTAAAATGATAATAAAATCTTATCAGTCTTATTTTCACTACGTGGTGAACATTAATGAAACGAAAGTATGATACACATAACATGAGAATTTTTAAAACTGTTACATAAAACA
The DNA here is from genome assembly GCF_021461385.2 of Schistocerca piceifrons. NCBI lineage: Eukaryota > Metazoa > Arthropoda > Insecta > Orthoptera > Acrididae > Schistocerca > Schistocerca piceifrons. The sequence continues at coordinate 512,139,537 of NC_060142.1, read as the reverse complement.
TCAAAGCAATCATCATATTACACAGAAGGTCACATACACAGCGTCAACAGGAACCGGAATTGTTAACGTATTACAAAGTTTAATGCCAATTTATTTGAAGAAATGGTGTATCTGGGCTAGCTACAATTGTTTAATACCGCACGAGTCTAAACGACTGTAACTCCACCGCGGCTTGGTAACAATAATGAGAAATTAATCGCTAGTCAGCGTTTGTTCGTTGTTGTTTGCTTTACTAATGGGCGAGTGCACGACCTTCAATATGACTCATCTGACCAAAAGTGGTTCAGTCATGAATTGTTGCTTTAACCCTTTATAGAAACACAGGTCATTCGTGATACATCTCAATTTTCCAGTGAAAAAGCAGTGAAATAACTAAACATATCAATAAGAAGATTGAGATTATTAAAAGGAAAATACATTAAGAATATAATAGCATTAAATAATAATGTGGGCCACAACCGAATGATTAATCTTAATTACTCGTTTTTTCTAATCATACTCAAGGTTATTCGAATACTAGCCTCAAATACGTTGTTAACGAACGCAATATCGATAGAAGAAATCAGAATGATTAATTTGCAATGCAAGCAGAGAATTCGTAGGCAGTAACAACTGTGAACTATACACATGGACCCGTGCGTCAAATCACTTGAACTGCAACGAATTTTTTTAGTTCAACCGATTAGTACAAGTTTTCGTTGAGTAACATGTACACAAGGGTTAAAATGTTCAGTCACTGTTAGCCCGACTATAAATCGATGCCAGTTAGCAAAGAGCTGCAAATTACTGTTAAGTGCCAAACAGGTGCACATCGAAATGCTTCTAAGTACCGAATAACACTTAAGCCGTACGAGACCTTACCAAAATCAGCCTCACTGACCAAGAGACAGAGACCAAAGATCATGACCCATGCAGTGCCTGCTTATTTAAAAACTTGGACATGTGGCCCACTGCCTACTCATTGCAGTAACTTACAACTTGACCACCATTCGTGAGATTACATACAAAATTTGTAATGTGATGTGTAAATGGGATGGAGATGATTTTCTTTTGTAACATGTGTCACCAGTCCCATTAAACGAAAACAAACAGTAATCGTGCAGCGTAGAAGTGTTTCAGCGTCCCTGATAGAGATATTCCTTTGTTTTCACACCTAGTGGCCGCACGTTGGCATTAGTCAGCCAGTCAGGCAGGAGCAGCCGGCCCAGACACAAGCAGCAACAGGGAAGTAACAAATATTGTGACGTTTTACAAGTTCCTAATCAGGAGCGAATTATTTAGTCTTACCTGAGTGCTTTGATAGGTTAGGTTTTGAATCACTGCGTATTAATCTATTTTATGAGATACAGTTTTTGCTTTTACCTTGATGTCTACAGTAGAGTCCTGTAGCATGTGTCGACAGTCCTTTGTTTGTCTGTGTATTGTAGTTTTCCACGTTCTTTAGTATGGATAGGGACTGTGAATGCTGTGTGCAGATGCGAGCTGAGTTGGTGACACTTCTCTCTCTGCTCCAGGCTGTGATGGCTTTGGTTACACAGTTTGAGGCCGTAGTGGATGGGCATCACTGATGTGGGCCAGACGTGGGGCCCAACAGACGTCCAGCACGATTCACAAGTCCACTGATCGGTCCTCGCCACTGGCCAGCTAGTCGGACAAATAGGTTCCAGGTGCTGTCTGTAGCTGACACTGTCCCTTAGCCACATACAGTTGCCTGTCCTGTTTCAGAGGAAACCTCTTAGCCTGCAAGATCAGGGGAATCACAGAGGGTGGCGCTGTTGGTATTTGGTAGGTTCAATGTTAGGTGTGTTATGGGGCTCCTTAGGGACATTGCTGCCAAAGAGGCGAAGAAAGCCAATGTGCACTCAGTGTGCATACGGGGTGGAGTTATTCCAGATGTGGAACGAGTCCTTTTGGATGCCATCAGGAGTACAATGTGCAGCCAACAGTAGATGGTGGCTTATGTCGGTACCAGTGATGTGTGTCACTTTGGATCGGAAAAGATTCTCTCCGGTTTCGAGTAGCTAACGGAACTGGTTAAGGCTGCCAGTCTTACTTGCGAGATGAAAGCAGAACTGACCATTTGCAACATAGCCAACAGGACCCATTGCGGACCTCTGGAGCAGAGCCAAGTGGAGGATCATAATCAGAGGCTCAGACAGTTCTGCGACCATGCAGGCTGCAGATTCCTCGACTTGCGCCATAGGGAGGTTGGGTTTCAGGTTCTGCTGAATAGGTCAGGAGTCCACTACACACATGAGGCGGCTGCACAGGTAACAGGGGCTGTGTGGCGCGGACTGGGAGGGTTTTTAGATTAGAGCGTCTCGGGAAAACACAAAAATTTCTGCAGTCACAAAGGGTGCAGGCCAAACACAGGAAGAACGTAGATACAGGAAGCATCAGTATAACAGTTGTAAACTGTCGTATCTGTGAGGGGGAACTTTCCAGAACTCCAAGCGAAACAAAAACCACTGATGCTCAAATCGTTATAGGCACTGAAAGCTGGCTGAAGCCGGAGATAAATTCAGCCGAAATTTTTGCGAAAGACCTAATGGTGTCCAGAAAGGATAGGCCAAACGGTGTTGGCAGTGTCGTGTTTGTTATTGTTAGAAATATTTTATGTTGTAGCGAAATTGAAGTAGATGGTTCCTGTGAGTTAATACTGGTATAAATCATTCTGGCAATTGGAATAAAATAATAACTAGGTTCAAAAAAATGGTTCAAATGGCTCTGAGCACTATGGGACTCAACTGCTGAGGTCATTAGTCCCCTAGAACTTAGAACTAGTTAAACCTAACTAACCTAAGGACATCACAAACATCCATGCCCGAGGCAGGATTCGAACCTGCGACCGTAGCGGTCTTGCGGTTCCAGACTGCAGCGCCTTTAACCGCACGGCCACTTCGGCCGGCCAATAACTAGGTCACTTTACCGACATCCCATCTCAGATGATACAATTTCTGAAAGGTTCAAAGGAACTTGAGTCTAATTTCGAACACGCAGCTGACTCATACAATCACATTTGGTGATTATTTCAATTTACCCTTGATATACTGGCGAAAATACATGTTTAAATCCAGAGGTACGCATAAAACGTTAATAGAAATTGTGCTAAAAGCATTCTCTGACAATTATTTCGAGCAGCTAGTTCATGGTCCCACACTTGACCTCTCAGCAACAAATAATCCTGAGCTAATAAGCTTCAAATTGATACAGGGATTAGTGAACACAGGGTTGTTGTAGCGAGACTCAAAGTCTCCAAAAATAAATGAAAAATTTACCTATTCAAAAAAGCAGATAAAAATCCGCTTGACGCCTTCCTCAGAGACAATCTCCACTCCTTCCAAATAAACACTGCAAGTGTAGACTAGATATGGCTTGAGTTTAAAGAAATAGTATCGACAGCAATTGAAAGATTTATCCAAATAAAGTAATTAACGACGGCGCTGATCCCCCTTCGTACAAAAAAACGGGTCAGAACACTGTCGCAGAAACAACGAAAAAATTAAACGAACGCAAACTCCCCAAGATTGGCGATCTTTTACAGAAGCTCGAAATTTAGGTCGGACTTCAATGCGAGATGCTTATAACAAGAGATTCCGTTCGTTTGTGAAGTATGCTGTGCTGTTCCCTACCTATACAGGGTGAGTCACCTAACGTTACCGCTGGATATATTTCGTAAATCACATCAAATACTGACGAACCGATTCCACAAACCGAACGTGAGGAGAGGGGCTAGTGTAATTGTTTAATACAAACCATACAAAAATGCACAGAAGTATGTTTTTAACACAAACCTACGTTTTTTTAAAAATGGAACCACGTTAGTTTTGTTAGCACATCTGAACATATAAACAAATACGTAATCAGTGCCGTTTGTTGCATTGTAAAATGTTAATTACATCCGGAGATATTGTAACCTAAAGTTGACGCTTGACACCTCCGACGTTCAGTTGCGTGTTGTAACAAACACGGGCATAAATTGGCCAGCCTGCTCTCCTGATCTTACACCTCTGGACTTCTTTCTGTGGGGTACGTTAAAGGAGAATGTGTACCGTGATGTGCCTACAACCCCAGAGGATATGAAACAACGTATTGTGGCAGCCTGCGGCGACATTACACCAGATGTACTGCAGCGTGTACGACATTCATTACGCCAGAGATTGCAATTGTGTGCAGCAGATGATGGTCACCACATTGAACATCTATTGGCCTGACATGTCGGGACACACTCTATTCCACTCCGTAATTGACAACGGAAATCACGTGTGTACGTGTACCTCACCCCTCATGGTAATGTACATGTGCGTCAGTGAGAAAGACCAATAAAAAGGTGTTAGCATGTGGACGTAATGTGCTGCTCCAGTCTCTTCTGTACCTACGGTCCATCACCGTTCCCCTTGGATCCCTACGTAATTCGGAGCTCTCCGATACACACGATCGAACAGCGGAGGAGTGGTACTCGAGCGTCAACTTTAGGTTACAATATCTCCGGATGTAATTAACATTTTACAATGCAACAAACGGCACTGATTACGTATTTGTTTATATGTTCAGATGTGCTAACAAAACTAACGGGGTTCCATTTTTAAAAAACCTTGGTTTGTTTTAAAAAACACACTTCCGTGTATTTTTTTATGGTTTGTATTAACCAATTACACTAGCCCCTCTCCTCACGTTCGGTCTGTGGCATCGATTCGTCAGTACTTGATGTGGTTTACGAAATATATCCAGCGGTAATGTTAGGTGACTCACCCTGTATAACCGATTTGGGAGACAATCTGAGAAGTCAATTTGGGTTGTTTGCAAATGGTGCTGTCGTTTATCGTCTAGTAAAGCCATCAGAAGATCAAAACAAATTGCAAAACGTTTTAGAAAAGATATCTGCATGGTGAGAGAATTGGAAATTGAACCTAAATAATGAAACTTGTGAGCTCATCCATAGGAGTGCTAAAAGGAACCCGTTTAACTTCATTTACACGATAAATCAATAAAATCTAAAGACCGTAAATTCAACTAAATACCTAAGAATTACAATTACGAACAACTTAATGTGTAAAGAAACACATAGAAAATGTTGTGGAGGAGGCGAACCAAAGACTGCGTTTTACTGGCAGAACACTTGGAAGATGCACCAGACCTGCTGAAGAGACTGTTGCACTACACTAGTTCGTCCTCTTTGGAGTATTGCTGCGCGGTGTGGGGTCCTTACCAGATAGGATTAACGGAGTACATCGAGAAAGTTCAAAAAAGAGCAGCATGTTTTGTATTGTCGGGAAATAGAGGAGAGAGTGTCACGGACATGATACATGATTTGGGGTGGACGTCATTAAAACAAAGGCGATTCTCGTTGTGGCGGGATTTTCTCACTAAATTTCAATCATCACTTTTATCCTCAGAATGCGAACATATTTTGTTGACGTTGAAGTACATAGAGAGAAACGAACCTCGAAATGAAAGAACGGAAATCAGAGCTCGCACGGAAAGATATGTGTTCGTTCTTTCCGCGCGCTTTTAGAGATTGCAATAATACGGAATTAACCGTGAAATTGGTTGGATGAACACTCTGGCAGGCAAATAAGTGTGATTTTCAGAGTACCCATGTAAATGTAGATGCAGAAGAATGCCTTGGTGGAAGCGTTTACCTTGTTCGTCGCTAATGTAGCTCTCAAATTTTGCTGGAAAAACCAGTGTGCGAATATAAAAAGGATGTTATCAGCGGAATTCTGCACACTATTTTTGTTGTGTTTGTCTAACAGTTCTCATTAAAGAAACGTAATTAACTACTCTTCTTCAACCAACAACATACGAACAACAGTTCTGAAGTAATACTAAGCATGTAACCCGACATTATTTTAGCATCAGGGTTCCAGACTACCAACAATTTACCTGAAAAGTTTGGAAGGTAGGAGACGAGATACTGGCAGAAGTAAAGCTGTGAGGACCGGGCGTGAGTCGTGCTTAGGTAGCTCAGATGGTAGAGCACTTGCCCGCGAAAGGCAGAGGTCCCGAGTTCGAGTCTCGGTCGGGCATACAGTTTTAATCTGCCAGGAAGTTTTAACAATTTACCTATTTGTGGTCTAGTAAACACACCTTCTTTCAACTTTGCCTCATGAAACCATCTAAGTTTGAGAGCAACAGAGATACTGACAAGTACAACACTTGGAGAAAAATGATCTGCATTACCCTTAAAATGAATGTAACTTTGGCACAGAGAAGGACGAAATGTGCAACCATAAAAGTACTCGTGGTCAAAGGGTGACTAGTTGCATAAAGTAATGATGAAGGTACTGACCGCACAAGCAGAAGGGTGTTTGTTTAAATTTCGTCAAGTACACTTAAATTTGAGCCGGCACAGTAGCTCAACGTATTCGGTCAGAGGGTTGGCTGCCCTCTGCCCTCTGTGAAAAAAAAAAAAAAACTGAATAAAGGGATCAAAGACGAACTCGAATGGATGTCACATGAAGTCCATCCAGACCAAACATAACGAACCATAACAAACAAAGTGAGAAAAAGGTGTAGCTTCTTCGATGAGTAATCAAAAAGTTCTCGGTCCCGTGTTACAACGTCACCACCTCTTAAATTTTGAATAAAAATCATCAGCAATTGCGACCGAAGACTTCAGCGTAAGAAATTACCCACATTCTTTCACGGCCTTGTCAAAGAGGGCGAAGGAGCGGACGGGGGTTCAGGGTACTCTCTTGCGGTGGAAAACGGCCCCTAAAAGGCGGAAGAATCAGCAATGATCAACTGCATGAGCATTCAGAAGGCCAGGGAAACCACTGCATTCAAGACACATAATTTTTATCCACAGGACATGTGGCCTATAATTAAAAAACGTGTCATGAAGATTTTTCCTTTGGCAAAAGATTCCGGAATAGCCCCCATTCGGATCTCTGGCAGGGGACAGCCAAGTCGGAGGTGACAACAAGGAAAAACTGAATAATCAACGAAAGGATAACGTTCTACGAGACGGGGCGTGGAATGTCAGAATCTTGAACGTGGTAGAGAAGCTATAAAATCTGAAAAGGGAAATGCAAAGGCTCAATCTGTAGATAGTAAGGTCAGTGAAGTGAAACGGAAAGACGATAGGGATTTCTGGTCAGATGAGTATAGGTCAATATCAACAGCAGCAGAAAATGGCATAACGGGAGTTGGATTCTATATGAATAGAAAGACAGGGCACAGAGTGAGTTACAGTGAACACTTCAGTGACAGGATTTTTCTCGTCAGAATCGTCAGCAAACCAACAGCGACAACGATAGTTCAGATATACATGCCGACGAAGACAGAGAAAGTATATGAGGATATTAACCGGGTAATTCAGTACGTAAAGGGAGGTGAAAATCTGATAGTCGTGGGGGATTGGGAAGCAGTTGTAGGGGAAGCTTTCAGTTAGATCACATCATAATCAGGGTCCCCCCCTGGTAGCTGACTGGTCAGCGCGACGGAATGTCATGCCTAACGGCGCGGGTTCGATTCCCGACTGGGTCGGAAATTTTCTCCGCTCAGGGACTGGGTGTTATGTTAGTCTTATCATCATCATTTCATCGCCATCGACACGCAAGTCGCCAAAGTGGCGTCAGCTCGAAAGACTTGCACCAGGCGAACGCCGGCCGTGGTGGCCGTGCGGTTCTGGCGCTGCAGTCCGGAACCGCGGGACTGCTACGGTCGCAGGTTCGAATCCTGCCTCGGGCATGGGTGTGTGTGATGTCCTTAGGTTAGTTAGGTTTAAGTGGTTCTAAGTTCTAGGGGACTTATGACCTAAGATGTTGAGTCCCATAGTGCTCAGAGCCATTTGGACCATTTGGACCAGGCGAACGGTCTATCCGAAAGGAAGCCCTCGCCACACTCTATCATAGTCAGGCAGAGATTCCGTAATCAGATAATGGATTGTAACGCATACCCGGGAGCAATATAGACTCATATCACAATTTAGTAGTGATGAAGAGTAGGTTGAAGTATAAGAGACTAGTCAGGAAGAGTCAGTGCGCAAAGAAGTGGGATACGGAAGTACTAAACAATGAAACGATACGATTAAAGATCTCAGAGTCTATAGATACTACGATAAGGAAATGCTCGGTGGGCAATTCAGTTGAAGAGTAACACATATCTCTAAAAAGGAAAATCACAGAAGTTGGAAAGAAAAATATAGGTGCAAAGAAGGTAACTGCGAACAAACCATCGCTGACAGAGGAACTACTTCAGTTGACCGATAACAGAAGGAAGTACAAAAATGTTTAGGGAAATTCACCAACACGGAAATATAAGCCACTTAGGTATGAGATGAATGGGTAGCGCTGTGAAGCTAAGGCTAAATGGCTGCATGAAAAATGTGAAGAAATCAAAAAGAAATTATCGTCGCCAGAACCGCCTCAGCCTACAAAAATATCAAAATGCAATGGGAATTCCACTGCTAAATGCAAAGGAAGGACTCGATAGGTGAAAAAAGAACATTAAATGGGAATACTAGTCTGATGTAATAGAAGAAGAGACAGTAGTGAGGTATAAGGAACGGATGATCCAGTATTAGAACCAGAATTTAAAAGAGCTTTGGAAGACTTAAAATCGAATAAGACAGAAGGGATAGATAACATTCCATCAGATATTCTAAAATCATTGGGAAAAGTGGCTACAAAATGACCATCACGTTGGTATGTAGAATGTATGAGTCTGGTGATATATCACCTGACTTCCGGAAAAACATCATCCACACAAGTCTGAAGACTGCAAGTGCCGACAAGTGCGGGAATTATCGCACAGTCAGCTTAACAGCTCAAGCATCCAAGTTGCTGACAAGAATAATATACAGAACAATGCAAAAAAAATTGAGGGTGTGTTAGATGACGATCAGTTTAGCTTTAGGAAAGGTAAAGGCACCAGAGAGGCAATTCTGACGTTGCGGTTGACAAGGGAAGCAAGACAAAAGAGAAATCGAAAGAGGTTCATAGGCTCTGTCGACCTAGAAAAAGCATTTTTCAATGTCAGAAGGAGACAGATGTCCGATATTCTGAGGAAAACAGGGCTAACGTATAGGGGAAGACGGGTAATATTCAATATGTACATTATCCAAGAGGGAATAATTAGAGTGGAAGACCAACAACGAAGTGCTCGGGCTAAGAAGGGTGTAGGACAAGGATACAGTCTTTCGCCCCTACTGTTAATTGCAAACATCGAAGAAGAAGTGAGGGAAATAAAGCAAAGGTTCAGAATTGGAATTAAAATTAAAAGTGAAAGGATATCATTGATAAGGTTCGCTAATGGCATTTCTGTCCTCAGTGAAAGTGAAGGATTAAACGGTCTTCTGAATAGAATGAACAGAGTAATGTGTACAGTATTTGGACTGAGAGTGAATCGAAGAAAGACAAAAGTAATGAGAAGCAGCTTCTCCTTATCAGTGTCTTCTACATGTTCCTTTCCTCTCCGATTCTGTGCAGAACCTCCTCATTCCTCACCTTATCAGTCCACCTAATTTTCAACGTTCGTCTGTAGCACCACATCTCAAATTCTTCGATTCTCTTCTGTTCCGGTTTTCCCACAGTCCATGGTTCACTACCGCACAATGCTGTATTCCAGACGTACATTCTTAGAAATTTGTTCCTCAAATTCAGGCCGGTATTTGATATTGTTAGACTTTTCTTGGCCAGGAATGCCCTTTTTGCTACTGCTAGTTTGCTTTTAATGCCCTCCTTGCTCCGTCCGTCACTCGTTATTTTACTACCAAGGTAGCAGAATGCCTTAACTTCATCTACTTCGTGACCATCGATCCTGATATTAAGTTTCTCGCTGTTCTGATTTCTACTACTTCTCATTACCCTCATCTTTCTTCGATTAATTCTCAGTCCATTACGATCAGCAGATCATTCACTTTCACTTAGGATAGCAATATCATCAGCGAATCATATCACTGACATCCTTTCACACTGAATTTCAATTCCACTCCTGAACCTTCTTTTATTTCCATCATTGCTTCCTCGATGTACAGATTGAACACTAGGGGCGAAAGACTACATCCTTGACTTACACCCTTTTTAATACTAGCACTTCGTTCTTGGGCATCCACTCTTATTATTCCCTCGTGGCTGTTGTAATATTGTGTATGACCGGTCTTTATGTATAGCTTACCACTATTTTTCTCAGAATTTCGAACATTTTGCACGATATTACACTGTCGAACACTTTTTCCAGGGCCACAAATCCTATGAACGTGTCTTGTTTTTTCTTTAGTCTTTATTAACCGCAACGTCAGAATTGCCTCTCTCGTGCCTTTACCTTTCCTAAAGCCAAACAGTTCGTCATCTAGCGCATCCTTCATTTTCTTTTCCATTCTTCTGTGTATTATTCTTGTCAGACTCTTAGATGCTTGAACTGTTAAGCTGATTGTGCGATAATTCTCGCACTTGTCAGCTCTTGCCGTCTTCGGAATCGTGTGGATGATGGTTTTCCGAAAGTCAGATGGTATGTCGCCAGACTCATACATTCTACACACGAATGTGAATAGTCGTTTTGTTGCCACTTCCCCCAACGATTTTACAAATTCTGATGGAATGTTATCTATCCCTTCTGCCTTACTTGATCTTAAGTCCTCCAAAGCTCTATTAAAATCTCATTCTAATACCGGGTCCCCTATTTCTTCTAAATCGACTCCTGTTTCTTCTTCTGTCCCATCAGACGAATGTTCCCCCTCATAGAGGCTTTTAATGTATTCTTTCCACCTATCCGCTCTCTCGTCTGCATTTAACAGAGGAATTCCCTTTGCACTCTTGATGTTATCGCCCTTGCTTTTAATGACACCGAAGGTTATAATGACTTTCCTGTATGCTGAATCAGTCCTACAGACATTTCTTTTTCCGATTTCTTCAGATTTTTCATTCAGCCATTTCGTCTGAGCTTCCCTGCACTTCCTGTTTATTTCATTCCTCAGCGACTTGTATTTCTGTATTCCTGAGTCTCCCGGAACATTTTTGTACTTGCTCCTTTCATCGATCAATTGAAGTATTTCTTCAGTTACCCATGGTTTCTTCGCAGTTACCTTCTTTGTACCTTTGTTTTCCTTCCCAACCTCTATTATCGCCCGTTTTAGGGATGTCCATTCCTCTTCAACTGTACTGCCTACTGAGCTATTCCTTATCGCTGTATCTATAGCGTTAGAGAACTTCCAGCGTATCTCGTCATTCCTTAGTACTTCCGTATCCCACTTCTTTGCGTATTGATTCTTCCTGACTAATGTCTTAAACTTAGGCCTACTCTTCATCACTACTTTGTTTGGTCTGAGTCTAAATCTGTTCCTGGGTACGCCTTACAATCCAGTATCTAATTTCGGAAACTCTGTCTGACCATGAAGTAATATAACTGAAATCTTCCCGTATCACCCGGCCTTTTCCAAGTATACCTCCTCCTCTTGTGATTCCTGAACACAGTATTCGCTGTTATTTGTACTAGCTGACCTTTTCTTCTACTCCTTCCCCTACAATTGCATTCCAGTCCCCCATGACTTCTCCCTTTACATACTGTATTACCCTTTCAATATCCTCATACACTTTCTCTAACTCTTCATCTTCAGCTTGCGACGTCGGCATGTATACCTGAACTATCGTTGTCGGTGTTGGTTTGCTGTCGATTGTGATAAGAATAACCCTATCACTGAACTGTTCACAGCAACACACTCTTTGCCCTACCTCCTATTCATAACGAATTCTACTCCAATGATAAAGTTTTCTGCTGCTGTTGATATTACCCTATACTCATCTGACCATAAATCCTTGTCTTCTTTCCACTTAACTTTACTGACCCCTACTATATCAAGATTGAGCCTTTGCATTTCCCTTTTCAGATTTTCTAGTTTCCCCTACCACGTTCATGCTTCTGACATTCCACGCCCCGACTCGTAGAATGTTAGTATTTCGTTGACTATTCAATCTTTTTCTCATGGTAACCTCCCCCTTGGCAGTCCCCTCCCAGAGATCCGAATGGGGGACTATCCCGGAGTCTTTTGTCAAAGGAGATATCATTATGACACTTCCTCAATTACAAGCCACTAGTCCTGTAGATACACGTTACGTGTCGTTAATGCAGTTGTTTCCATTGCCTTCTTCATCCTCATGTCGTTGATCTTTGTTAATTCTTCCGCCTTCAGGGGCTGTTTCCCACCTCTAGGACAAGAGAGTGCCATGAACCTCTGTCCGTTCCTCCAACCTCTTTGACAAGGCCGTTGGCAGAATGAGGGTGACTTCTTATTCCGGGAGTCTTCGGCCGCCAATGCTGATTATTAATCAAAATTTAACTAGTGGCGGGATTCGAACCTGGGACCGAAGACGTTTTGAATATGAATCAAATGTTTCGTTCAACATGTACTGTGGAAAATCGGAAATGAAGAGAGTTGAAGCATTTTAGTTTGGTGCTACAGAAGAGTGTTGAAAATTAGATGGACTGGTAAGGTAAGGAATGAGAAGGTTCTCCGGAGAATTGGTAAGGAAAGGAATATATGGAAAACACAGACAAGAAGAAGGGATGGGATGGTCTGACATCTGTTAAGACGTCACGGAATTACTGTCTTGCTACTAGAGAGAGCAGTAGAGGGTAAAAACTGTAGGAGAAGATAGAGATTGGAATACATCCAGAAAATGATTGAGGAGGTAGGTTGCAATTACTACCCTGAGATGAAGAGGCTGAGACAGGACAGGAATTCGTGACGGGCCGTATCAAACCATCAGAAGACTGGCGCGATCTTGAACAGAAACTAGTAGTCATTAAAAACTATAAATGGTTAGCATGTAGTCATAGAACACGCAGTTTTGGATAAGTGTTGTATGTTTGATCTGTTGACACGTTCCACAACATAAGCTTTATCGTGAATTTGATTTGTGGAACAAGGAACTAACTAACCGAGCTTGGGGAAAAAAACTTCTTTCACATGATTAAAATTCTCAGTCTGTGCAAAACTCTTCTTCAGTCCTAATAGGATATTTCTTTGTTTTTTTTTTTTTCGTTCAACCAGAATTCTCTCAACAAGTTTTCGTGGATGGTTTTTGACTCTCCGTGAACCAGTTTTTCACGTACCATTTTTTATGTTTGTAACAAAGTAGAGCAATTATCACAGCAGCAGCGTCTTTATCGTCCAACATTCCGAACCAAGGTATTAGGGCAAAATACTATTGACAATATTACTGAGCAGTCCAGAGAGAACGTCAATACTATTGCACAATATTATTTGCCGTCTAATGCCGCTTAAAATGGGATGGAATTTCCCTTAAACATTCTTTATATTCAATGTTAACTAGGAATCTCAGCTCAAAGGTGACATGATACACAATAAACTCTGACATCGTAAAACACAACACTCGGACGAGTAAAAAACTATGGGAGCAGGTTACATAGGATTTTACATACCAGTATGCACTATCATTACAGATGGACCTCAAAGGAAATAACAAACTAAGTCCACAATACCATCTTTAGGTCTAATGATTATAATAAATCCCAACCTATCAAAATTTTCTTTGGCTTGTGAGTATTCATTCTGATCAGGAAATTAAGTAGGGGACGACTATATGGTGGTAATGTGGGTTGATGCTAACTTCAAAGCTAACCACTCAGGTATGGATCAAAACTGCTAAAATTCAGCACATGCATATTTGGATTTATAACCAGGTATTCGTTCCAATCATCAAGAACAGCAGTTTCTGATGATTAGGATGCTAATTCGATGCAGAAATCTTACTCATGGTTCGCAAAAAGGAAAAAACTAATGTAAGTAAGTACTGACATCACATAATATTAAGGAGAATTAACTCTCATGGTTGATGATTTAAGTAAACGCAAAGATTACATGCAACAAAAAGCGAAAATTTTAGCGGATCCCGACCAAGACTGAAACTTATACTAAGTATACTCAGGAGAGCACGGTCTACTCTCCATGCTGTGTCCAGGAGCAGTCTTTCCTCAAAACCTTGTAGACAGAGGGGGGGGTGAAGAAGGGGGGGGGGGGGCGACCAATAACAAAAACCACCAATGATGTGTCAGGCGTTTGTCCAATCGGGAGGACGCTAAAATGCGTAGGATCATTGTTCTGGACCTTTATCAGTATACTGGACAAGATTTGGAGCAAAAGTACATGAAAAATTTCCACGACTTCGTGTTTTGGCTTGCTTAACCAATCTCAAACTTAAAGGAAAAAGACATCAGTTTGCAAATCACCTTTGAACAAGATTTAGCAGAATAATGCTCCCAAGACGCTACACAGAGAAGTATAAAAATCTACCCCGACCAGTGCTGGTACGTGGGTATTTCCTGTTACCCACACATCCACACACTGCAGAACTTATCATGGTGGAAGTCACGGAAGAAAGGTAAGACAGGTTACTGATGCGATACACGAGAATAATAGTAAATAAAAATGGGTCCCTTCGCAATCCTTCTGCCGGCATAGAAACATAATAACAAAAAATAGCAGTCTAATTCGGAGTAACCTAGGAATTACAAATGTCAGTTACATGAAAGGAGGCTGATATAGGCTCCTTTCAATAGAAAATTTAAATATATCGCGAAACCTACGTGGTACCGCAAGTTAAGGGTACATTTTGATTCTACAATCACAAATACATTGGAATTTATTTACCATAACCAGATGCAAAATGGTTGTTAACCAGTGTAACGACCTAAAATTTTCATAAATACGATCATTATAGCGTGACGTGATGTTGTCGACTGCAGAACTTGACGGATGGATGAAGCAGCGGTGCCTGAAGGCAGACCATCAAATCGACTGGCGAAATCGATGCATCTGCAACAGATACTGGAATATCCTCCACCCTCACAAATTGTAGACTGCTGTGACGCACGTACTGATGTGTGCCGTTTCCTGTTCATTTTCTAAACTTCTACTACCTTCTCCCAGTGACATCTGATCATGTTCTTTGATCCAGATTTAAACTCTCAAGACTATGTAGTTCGGTACTGCTCTCTACGAATTCCTGTGCCAGCCTCTTTATCTCAGAGTACCACATGCACCCTCATTCATTTATTGGATTTATTTCAGTTTCTGTCTTCCCGTACAGTTTTACCCTCTACAGCTCTATTACGAGAGTGGTCTCTTAAGCACTCGGCTTGACTCAGTGATGGCAGTCGTTGTTGAAAAATATATCTGGATTAGACAGTATACGATCTTTGAAGACATTTTGAACATAAAACCTAACCGTGTGTTAACTGAAAACAGCACTACATGTATAATAGGTATTTTAATGTAAAACAAACGCTTAATAAATAGTTTTCGTCCATAAAAGTGCACATATATTCTTTTGGCGGACCCTGTAGATTGAATAGTACGGAAGAAATGATACATTCCTGTCTTATATACCCTTCCTAATCCGAGCACTTTTTTCTTTGTCTTCCATTCTCTCTTTCCCTCTTCGTTCTTGCGCATATTGTATACGTAGGTGGGCCGGCCGCGGTGGTCTCGCGGTTCTAGGCGCGCAGTCCGGAACCGTGCGACTGCTACGGTCGCAGGTTCGAATCCTGCCTCGGGCATGGATGTGTGTGATGTCCTTAGGTTAGTTAGGTTTAAGTAGTTCTAAGTTCTAGGGGACTGATGACCACAGCTGTTAAGTCCCATAGTGCTCAGAGCCATTTGAACCATATACGTAGGTGACAAAAGTCATGAGATAGCAATATGCATATACGCAGATGCCGGAAGTATCGCGTACACAAGATATATCAGGGCAGTGAATCGGTGGAACTGTTATTCGCTGCTCGACTTGCTGCAGCTCACTTCGTCGCTCGCTCCGCACGCACGCAATCGTGTCCGGACGCGGAAAGGAAGGAAGAGGCAAGATTGCTACCGCCGTCGAGCTCCTGCTAAAGGCAGTCTGGAGCCACGGTCGCGGCAACAAGAAGAAGAAGAAGCAGAAGATCGTGACACAATTACAGTGCTACATATGTCAGAAGATGGGACACACAGCAGGACCTGCGAGGGCGCGGTTGCGTGTGTAAAGTGCTGGAAGTCGTTTGATACAAGCAACTGCGACAATCCAAGGTGCACCACGGCCGCGTACGTGACTTGTGGCGGCGCGCACGCCACAAATCCGCGCAGCTGCGGCCACCTGGATCATGGCAGCGGTAGAAAGGGGTCGCCACACATACAGCGGAAGCGGGCCGCGCCGCCGCGAAGACGACGGCGGTGCGTTCCGCGAAACGTTGCGGAAAGCCACCGATGACGCCGTTGCCGCACTCAGATCCGCCATGGCGGAGGAGGGGGCCATGCTGAGGGCGGAACTGGACGAGATGCGTGGCCAGGTGACACAATTGAGGTCAGCCATGGTTCTCGCATATCGCATGACACCTGAAGAGGCGCCAACCCCCCAGCAGTAGGGGGTAGACGCGGAAACGCAAACGACCGTCTCCCTGGCCGACGCGAAACACAGGGTGCTGGGGAGCTGATCATGGAGTCGGAGACACTCGCCGACTGCAAGAAGACGGCCCCCTTGGAAATACTCCATCAGCCTCTGCACTTACGCAGACCACGGAAGAGACGCCCATGGGAACCGCGAGAGCAGAAGACCAGCTGTCTTTCGAGTGCCTATCCAAAACCAACAAGTATTGTGTGAGGGAGGTACTCACCAAGGTCGCAGACTCCCGACGAGATGGCGGCTATCCGCAGCATGGAGATCCATATCCTTTCACAGTAACCGACATCCCTCCCCTCCCACATAAACCCTTTACATTCCAATGGGGGTTGTGAACCGCTAAACCAGAACAATAAAGGGACGGAACTCGTCCGGCGTGCGGACATGGAGCCAATCAACCGCTACCCGATCTTTACCGACGCGGACTGGAGGTACGTGACGGGGGAAGCCGTCCTGTACATCAAACAGAACGGGCCGCCATTGGACTGCTCCCATCTGACCAAAACAAAGGTTCGGACAGCCAGGAAACAACAACAAGAAGAAGAATAAGAAGCCGCCAGAGACATCTGGCAGATAATCTCTTTTGTTACAGATAACCCAGAGGCCCTTTCTGGCCCAGAAGTACCAACAATTCGACCAGTCAGGAATTGAGGAGGAACAGCTCCCAACAGTTTAAACTCCTATGATTCGGACCAAGGCTAAGGCCCATCATTTACTGTCAATGTCAGTGTTAGTGGAGCATCATTTGTATTCAGTGATTCATGTGAAAAGGTTTCCGACGTGATTGTGGTCGCACGATGGGAATTCACAGGCTTCGGACGTGGAATGGTAGTCGGAGATAGACGCATGAGAAATTGCATTTCGGAGATCGTTAGGGAATTCAGTATTCCGACATCAACGGTGACGATAGCGTGCCGAGAATACCAAGTTTCGAGAATCACCTTCTCCCCACGGACAGTGCAGTGGCCGACGCCCTTTACTTAACGACCGAGAACAGAGGCGCTTGTGTAGAGTCTTCAGTGCTTATAGACAAGCAAACACTGCTTGAAATAACCGCCGAAATCAATGTGGGACGTACGAACAATGCATCCGTTAGGGCAATGCGGCGAAATTGGACGTTAGTGGGCTGTAGCAGCAGACGTCCGATGCGACTGCCTTTACTAACTGCTCCTGAAGGCCTCTCTTGGTCTAGTGAACATATCGGTTGGACCCTATACGATTCGAAAACCATAGCCTGGTCAGATTAATCCCTATTTCAGTTGGAAAGAGCTGATACGGCTGCAGGAAGCACGAGTGGGTCTTCGTGACTTGTTTACCTGCTTGCTTCACACGCTTGCACCGCACTGAGCCTTCTGGCTGTGAGCATTCCCTATTAAAGCGTAGATACAAGCGACGCTCGGTAGCTGTGCCATTATGGTGTTTGTTGGTGGACGACATAGAAGCCATTATCAGCACATCTACTACCCCCAGGAGGTATATGCTGTCATTGGATTAAAATTGACATAGTTTTTCCGGTGTACTATTTTTTTCCGGCACTGTACGTTAGCTTTGTTAAATCGTAAGTAGTTCCTCTAAAAATCCTGATGTTCCAGTGGCAGTACATTCACTTGTGTCTACAGTTATCAGCTGCTACTAGTATGAGTGTTTGCACATGTTACAGACTCATTATTTGCTGGGAGCAATAACTCTTCGTTTGACGAATGAGCCACTGATGCAGGTGCTGTTGGAAGTTGTAAATAACAAAGCGGCTTCATTCACTGCTTACTTTACCTAGTTTTATACTGGGATAATAACATGTAAATTATTCTACTGTATGCAAAGAAGTCGGCGAGCGCTACACTAATACACCGGGTGAGACAGTTAAGCTGTAAATGTAAGAGAAACCACCTTACGCATTTCCTTTACGTGCTTACTAGCCACCGCCAGCTATGATAGCCTGAAGGAGCAAGACAACCAACTAAAACCGACGCCGGCTTGTTTTGTCGAGCTAAAAGCGTCAGTAGAAGAGGTGTATAGGGCGCTGAAACCGTAACGCCTGCTCGGCTACTGTATTCTAACACAAAGTAATAACTTAAAACAATGTTTTTTGCAGGTCACTAGTTAAATGATTTTGTGGCAAATATGTTTAGTTTTCTTTCTTTTGTTGCTGTTTAACGACCAGTCGAGAGCCAGGTCATTTGGGTCACGCCGCTGGAGTTCCGGGGCCGCGGTAGCAAATCGTCCGCTGGTGTCTGAAAAGCATCGTCCAGATCTTTTTGCGGGGGGCAACACTCGTTTAACAGCACTTCCCGCATACGTGAGATGACGGGAACTGCTGTCGACTTTCGTTAGCGTTCGAAACGGGCCTCTCACAAGACTACATCAACATCGATACTTTGCAAATCGCATTTAAGTCGCTGACAGAGAGTTCATGGAGCGACCTTCGTAATATTTCTGTATTATTGCAGTCTCGAACACGGCGCGGAAAAAAGGCGAACACCTATGTTCTTCCGTGCGAGGTCTGATTTCTCTTATTTTATTATGATGATCGTTTTTTCCTACGTAGGTCGGCGTCAACAAAATATTTTCGCATTCGGAGGAGAAAGTTGGTGACTGAAATTGCGTGAGATGATCCAGTACGCGTATCGGAGATTTATAAAAACACGTCATTCTTGGAATTATTTGTTATAATTATTTCTATAATGATAAGCCATATAATGATTTATCGGCGGTTAATGCGTTCACATAAGACTGCTCCCTCAAAAATGGATTGTTATCGTCAATAATTTGTAAATTAAACATGAAACATGCTTACATTATAATTTGCGCTCTACCATTCGAAGGTAAAAGAGCACTGAAAAGTCATCACAGACACTTCGTCATTATCATTAAATGTCAGTTAATAAAGCATTAATTATATAAGCCTCCAAGAGATACCATGATAATCAAGAAATGAAACAAATATCACATGAGTA
Organism: Schistocerca piceifrons; assembly: GCF_021461385.2. Lineage (NCBI taxonomy): Eukaryota > Metazoa > Arthropoda > Insecta > Orthoptera > Acrididae > Schistocerca > Schistocerca piceifrons. The sequence continues at coordinate 512,120,186 of NC_060142.1, read as the reverse complement.
AGTGATAGATAACGTCATGGATTCTGGAATCCAAAGATATAGGTTCACATTGCGCCACATGTGAACATATTTTTTTTTTTTTTTCATGTCAGCGTTGTTAACAGATTCTGGGACTTTCTTATGAATGTAACACAAGTATGTTCTGCAATATTCTATGTTATTTAGGTTTCAGTCTAATTAGAGAAGAAAGGGTGGAAAAAAGCCGGCCGGAGTAGCCGAGCGGTTCTAGGCGCTAAAGTCTGGAACCGCGCGACCGATACGGTCGCAGGTTCGAATCCTGCCTCGGGCATGGATGTGTGTGATGTCCTTAGTGATGACCTCAGAAGTTAAGTCTCATAGTGCTCAGAGCCATTTGAACCATTTTTGATGAAAAATTATTTAGCAATTTCCGAGTGTGTGAATCTAAGAGAACGCTTTAAATTGCTGCGAGTGAAATGAGGAGCAATAACGTTCATATTCTTCCTTGTCACAAAGCCGATAACCTATCGAGCTATCGTCGATGCTGCACCTGGCGTCAAAATGATGTGACGCATGCGAGAAGTGTTGTGGAATGAGTGTTACCCTGTTCTGGAGTATTCCATGGAGCTCAGACCAATACGAAACATGTTTATCGGTTCAAGACTACGTTCAGTGTATTCTTTTTCTGGAGTGTTCCATGGAACTCAGATGAAGACCAAACACGCTTATCAGTTCAAGACTATGTTCGGTTATTGGACCTGCGTGGAACTACGTTCTTACGAGAATTTGGTGCACTGGTACTAATGAAAACTTGATCTCGAGTTGGTAAGTGAATACACCCGAACAGCATAGTCAGTGGCAGCATTCTGCCTTCGTAACGCAGAGGCGTCAGTTTGAATCCTATTCATTCACGCAGTTTTAACTTCTCACAAATGTTCAGAGCAGCTGCGCAGTAAAATGCACGAACATGCTATCTCGGCAATCTTCCTGATACTTTGGTTTAGGTCCGCAGCATCTCAGATGAAATTTAGAGCTATGTGAACGGTATGAAAGCATTTGAAGTTTAGAACCAGAACCCAGATTTTCTGCTTCTAATGAGCGGTCTCAGACTATCTTATCGTGCCTCCTGGCGTGATTCAAAGTTTCGTTGCTGCTACAATTCCTCTTATGACTTCCGAGCTCTACAACTAAAGGTTCTTCCTCAGTCCTGAACTTATATTTTATGAATGAAAAGTCTATATTGGTGGTCAAATCATTGTTTCTGGACTATTTAAGACCAAAATACTGAACTTAAAAAACTGTGCTACATTGGGACTCAGTTACGTTTTATGTCCAGTAATGACATGTTTCCAAGGATTCCTTTGATGGATTTTATTTATAAACTGACAACTAAAATACATAAATACAGAGTCCGCCAGAAAAATGTATACACACTTTAAGGAAAGAAAAGTATTACTTATGTGTTTATTTTACATTTAATAATTGATCACACATGTTGAACAATCTTCAGTTTAGCACATGGTTACTTTAAATGTTCACCATTGGTGGCCATACACATAACAGAACGACGAACGGTCGCCGCAACTACGTCAGTCAGTGTTACAGTGGAGATCGCTGCACATATCACTGTCATCTCCTGGCAAAGTTCCTCCAGCGTGCGTGGCTTACATCGATAGACGTTATCTTTCACAGTTCCCCACAAGTAAAAGTCCATAGGTGTTAGATTGGTGACTGTGGAGGGAACTCAATGGGCCCACTTCGTCCAGTCGAATGCCCCGGAAAATTGTTATCCAGGAAAGCTCGTACGGTTATGTGGTAGTGTGATGGCGCCCCGTCCTGTTGGTAGAAGACCTCCTTATCAGCTCCATAAAGCGCGCGTATACCTCGGAGAACTAAGCTACTTAACATTCCTAGGTACACTTCTCCAGTGACAGTAGCATCAAAGAAAAAGACTCCTACTAGCCCCTAGATAATAGTTCACGCCACACATGAACCCCTGGTAGATTGAGCGCTTTATCCACATAAACATGCGGATTTTCCGGTGTCCAGTACACACTGCTATGCTGATTGACGGTTCCAATAAGTTTAAATTGTGCCTCGCCACTCCACACTACCTTCGTCACAAATTGTTCTCATCAGTTACCATTTGCTGATACCATTCGCAATATTGCATTCGACGATCAGGATCGCCATCATTAATTGCGTGCAGTAATCGTGGAATGTAAACTTACCATTTTGCAGCTTTCAGATTTCTTCATACGGTTGTACTGCTAACCCCCACTTCACGCGCACATTGCGTAGCAGACTTATGTGGAGAATTAACAAACGTTTCCAACAGGAGAGCCGACGAAGCTAGACTTGTAGCTGTAAGCTGTCTTCCTGATCTTCCTTTGTGAATATCGCAAATCGTTCCATGCAATTCAGATTTGTCAATGATGCGTTTAATTGTTGGGCGGGTTGGCTGTTCTGTTTCAAACTCCCACCTCCACTGACGTTGCATTTCAACGGCATTATCAAACTTGAAAAACCACTTCACAATACATTTTGGTTGCTCGAATGTCAAGTGTGCTCCAGCCATCTTGTTTTCTCAGTACCGAAATGAAAGTGCTAACATCTGTTGAGCCAAAGACCATACTACAACACAGTCGTAACTCAAATCGAACCACAATATCGCTATCTCGATAGAGCGTGACAAAGAGTGCATATATTTTTGGGGCGGACTCTATATTTACGCAAGAACTACAAAATGATACTATTATATCTGAAAACACAACCAGGGCTTCAAAAAGTAAGTTGTACGTTATTATGCTAGGCCAAGTAAGATTTACTGAATGCTGCTCTAAATTCAAAATGACGCAAATACATTATATTATTTCTCGACGTACTCACCACGTCTCTATAAACAACAGTCGGAACGCTCTGCCTATCTTTAAATTCCTCGACGATAAAATCCACTGTCGGAAAATTTGCGAATCAGTTTCTTAATTGTCAGGACATTGTCGTCTGTGGTCGATGTCGATACTGACGGCCTTCCTACCCGATCTGCATCTCCCACGTTTGTGCAGCTTTGGTCAAACTTTTGGCTCCATTTCAGTACGGCTGGACCCAAAATCGCATATGCTTCATATCCGAAGGCAGATCAAAAAATTCTCGAACATTCATAATTTCACGCCAATAGTCTGTTGGAGCGAAATGTGATTGCCATCCCTACGCAGGCCTGTGTTTACTGTTTAACTGCCGGAAGTATCATTGTTGTGTGTCTGCTAGTTATTGTTCACAGTAGTGTTGAGTAGAAACTTGTGTCGCACAGTTTGTGAATTTCGACATGGCAGAGTTAGAGGAACAACACGTCTGCATTAGGTTTTGAGTGAAACTCAAGAAAATCTTTATAGAGACACACCAAATGATGGAGGAACCTTACGGTGATGAGTGCTTAAGCCGTACTTGGTGTTACGAACGGCTTACGTGGTTTAAAAATGGCTGGACAGAAATTAAAGATGACCCTCGCTCAGGACGCCCTTTGACGTCTACTGACGACACTCGTGTCAAGAACGTCAACGAAATTGTGCGTGCCAATCGAAGACTGACTGTCCGAGAGACTGCAGAAGAAAGTAACATTTCAGTTGGATGATGTCATGATATCCTGACACAGCGTCTTGGAACGCATCGTGTTGCTGCCAAGTTCGTCCCACGCCCTATGAGTCACGATCAGAAAGACCTTCATCACGCTATCTGTGAAGAACTTTTGGCTCGCGCAAACGAGAACGAGAATCATAGCTGGTAATAAGATGTGGATCTACGCTTATGATGTTGAGACCACGGTTCAGTCTTCACAATGGGTCTGGAAAGGTTCTACGAGACCAAGGAAAGCTCGTCAGGTCAGGTCAAATGTCAAAGCCATGCGATAGTTTCCTTTGAGTTTGAAGGATTAGTTCATCACGTATTCGTACCACAGGGAAAAACTGTTAATCGATGGTACTACCCGGAAGTGTTGAGACACCTGCGAGAAAATCTGAGGAGAAAACGGCCTGAAATGAGGCGAAATAATTTATGACTCTTGCATCACGATAACGCACACGCCGGCCAGAGTGACCGAGCGGTTCTAGGCGCTACAGTTTGGAACCGCAACGGTCGCTGATTCGAATCCTGCCTCGGCCATGGATGTGTGTGGTGTCCTTAGGTTAGTTTGGTTTAAGTAGTTCTAAGGGACTGATGAACTCAACAGTTAAGTCCCATAGTGCTCAGAGCCATTTGAACCATTTGATAACGCACACGCACGTTCATCGGTGCGTGACTATTGTGTAAAAAAGGAAATCATAGTGCTGCCTCATCTTCCTTACTCTCCAGACCTGGCCTCTGCGGAATTTCTTTTATTTCCAAAGTTGAAAACCCCGTTGAAAGGGCGAAGATTTGCAACGATAGACGAGATGAAAGATAATTCTCAGACGGCGCTTCGAGCGATCCAACAAGAGGCGCACCATGACTGCTTCCGGAACTGGAAACGACATTGGGAGCGGCATATCAATTATGGAAGAGAGAATTTTGAAGGAGACCACGCACAGTAAGTAAAAGGTAAGCGTAGAAAAATTTTGTGGGCGAAGTTCCGATATATTCTGAACAGACCTCGTACCATCAGAATTTCATGGTGAGCTTGTGGGCAATTTAGACGTTTTGTCCACAGGAATCGTACTGTCCCGTGTACTTCACGTTTGGAGTACGCTTTCATTTGAAGCGCCGTTCCACTCGCTCGTGGTGATGCAGCTGCAGTCCGTACCGCAACAGTGCTGTTTCCGCGGGAAACCTGGAACATGTGCTCTCTACTGACAATGAGTCATTCTTGTTGCACAATAGTCTTAGCGTGGGAAAACATGCCTGACTTCACTTTCTTAAATCCCTGCCTGAAGGACCCAATCTGCAATTTCTTTTATAGAATTGCAAAAAACAAAGATATGTTTTGCATTTAGTGAATAGCAGAAATGTGAAACCCCTTACATGCAGACAACCCATACCTGAAAAGAGTTTTGTGGGTTTTATTCGACATCTCAGGTAGCTGCAAAGCATGTAACATCCTTTCTGTTGGTGATGGCACAGGCTTTGGGGCTTCTCCTCATTGGAAATAAGTCATCTTCGCCATCATATACGGGATGTTACAAAAAGGTACGGCCAAACTTTCAGGAAACATTCCTCACACACAAATAAAGAAAAGATGTTATGTGTACATGTGTCCGGAAACGCTTAATTTCCATGTTAGAGCTCATTTTAGTTTCTTCCACCTACGCTCAATGGAGCACGTTATCATGATTTCATACGGGATACTCTACCTGTGCTGCTAGAACATGTGCCTTTACAAGTACGACACAACATGTGGTTCATGCACGATGGAGCTCCTGCACATTTCAGTCGAAGTGTTCGTATGCTTCTTAACAACAGATTCGGTGACCGATGGATTGGTAGAGGCGGACCAATTCCATGACCTCCACGCTCTCCTGACCTCAACCCTCTTGACTTTCATGTATGGGGGCATTTGAAAGCTCTTGTCTACCCAACCGCGGTACCAAATGTAGAGACTCTTCGTGCTCGTATTGTGGACGGCTGTGATACAATACGCCATTCTCCAGGGCTGCATCAGCGCATCAGGGATTCCATGCGACGGAGGGTGGATGCATGTATCCTCGCTAACGGAGGACATTTTGAACATTTCCTGTAACAAAGTGTTTGAAGTCACGCTGGTACGTTCTGTTGCTGTGTGTTTCCATTCCATGATTAATGTGATTTGAAGAGAAGTAATAAAATGAGTTCTAACATGGAAAGTAAGCGTTTCCGGACACATGTCCACATAACATATTTTCTTTCTTTGTGTGTGAGGAATGTTTCCTGAAAGTTTGGCCGTACCTTTTTGTAACACCCTGTATACATGAGCTGACTGTTGTTTCGGACATGTCCGGAAGAACGGACACCTTTTTTGATCAATCAGCTATTATAAATTAAGACACAAAGAAATTGCAGACCTTGCCAGTGAGCGGGCATTGATTGAAATCAGTGGGGAAAGTTAAAAATTTGTGCTGGACTGGGACTCTAACTCGGGTCTTCTGCTTACTAGGCAGATGCTCTGATCACTTTTTTGTCTTTTTTGGTCTCTTGCTTACTTTTTTATGTTATTTCCCCTCGACAAGAAAGGGAAACGACCAAAAACAGATCTACGTGCCACCACCACTTGTGTCCTAAGGAAAAAGAAGAATTGCACCTTCTTAGGCGTTGGCGCCTGATTATGCCTATCCCAAAACAATTAACCTATTACCAAAGGGGGGGTAGCGATGAAAAAGAAAGGAGTTGCCTAGGGGCTCTTTTTATTTTTCAAAAAAATGGATGGTTCAAATGGCTCTGAGCACTATGGGACTTAATATCTGTGGTCATCAGTCCCCTAGAACTTAGAACTGCTTAAACCTAACTAACCTAAGGACATCACACACATCCATGCCCGAGGCAGGATTCGAACCTGCGACCGTAGCAGTCGCGCGGTTCCGGACTGCGCGCCTAGAACCGCTAGACCACCGCGGCCGGCTCTTTTTATTTTTATTCATTTATTTTTTTATGTGCCATTATTCTAGGAGTCACTCGCACCTTCGAATGGTGGAACATCCAAAAGTGTCTTCTCGAAATTTTTATGGAGATTCCGTTTATACTTCGTTCAGAGCATCATGTCGTCAAAATAAGTATCAGCACCTCATGACTTGGACGCTCCAACTGGAAGGCGTCATGACAGGCATTTCACAGAAAATTTGAGAAGAATTGCTCGTATATGGAGTTGCGAACAAGTCCACAATCGTAAAGGAACGTCCAATAACCCAATTTAGATTTCTCGTCGGGGGCAAGAAGGTAACGGACCGTACGGCCCCGTATCCAGTTCCCAACGTTAGTTTTCGTTGCGGGGTAATTAATCAAGTCCGGGAATAAAAGCGTCCGGAAAGCGATCTGAGCGGGTGTCAGTCGGGTAAGGAAAGCCAAGATACGCTGCGCCAGCCACCAGACGTCAAACGACGGACCATACGAGATCCGATGAACGCCTATTTCAGCTACACCACTGTGAACACATGGAGGTGTGTCAGCGAGGCGGATATGGTGCAAACAAAACTGGTTGACCATTTTGCCATTGACGGTAATATACCAGGCGGTTTAGACGCTGGTGCCGAGAAAGCCTGTATGCATCGCATTCCATGCATGACGCCATATGATCTGAGGAAAACTTGCTTTCGATGGAATTGGGGGGCCAATGCATTTGTAATGCATAGTGCACATCCTTTGTCTGGAGTATTCGTGGAAGTGGTAAGGAGTGGAGGATGTAACTTACTTCCAGAAAGAAACGCCGGAAGCTAAAAAAGGGGGTTGGAATATCTGATAACATGACTCGGGTTGACATGGAGACCGGTCATATTCATCCAAAAGCAGTCTGGTTACGCTCGTCAGGCAACGGTGCAGGACTTTCAGCTGGGAGCTACAGAAAAGTGCCTTAACTCTTCTACATCTACAAGGATACCCCGAAAATCACACCTAAGTGCTCGCAGGGGCTTCATCGAACCACCTTCACAATAATTCTCTATTATTCCAACCTCGAAAAGCGCGTGGAAAAAACGAAAACTTTATCTTTCCGTGCAAGGTCTGATTTCCCTTATTTTATTAAGATGATCGTTTGTCTCTATGTAGGTCGGCGTCAACAAAATATTTTCACATTCGGAGGAGAAAGTTGATTACTGAAATTTCGTGAGAAGATTCCGCCACCAGGAAAAAAGGCCTTTGTTTTAATGACGTCCACCCCAAATCTTGTATCATGTCAGTGATACTCTCTCCCCTGTTTCATGATGATGCAAAACGCGCTTCTCTTCTTTGAACTTTCTCGATGTACTCTGTCGGGACCTGATGCACCGACAACAACGATCCCAGCCACCTTTCTGGATGGGGTAATTACCCTGGTCCCTGAACCACATGGTGGTCTTTCCGGCACATGGAATAAGCTAACCCCACCACGCTCCCCCAGGAGGGCAAGGGAGGCATATAGAACTTTGAATAACATCCCAATACAGACAAAGGATCCCATTGCCATCGACATACGACGAGCGAGAAAAATCGCGACCAGGACCACTTGAGCCACATGAGGCCTGCGAGAGGCGTGGTAGACATCCATGTGTCGTCATTCTGTACAATGTTGATGAATCTAAGCCGGTGATCAAAGAGGCAAGCCATGATCGTTTGGAGGAAACATCTGCTGTTTGTTGTTGCTGAACAACGAAGATCATTTGTAAAATGAATGCCCAAGCAGCAGACAGTGGTGGCTACACTTGGAGTAGAGAGATATCTCTCAGGTGGGTCATCACCAATGATGAGAACCTGCGATTTGGGAACCTTAATAGAATTTCCCAGTGCCTCACTAAATGTCGTCACTCATGTCAGAGCTGTGTGGACATCATCTTCAATCCGTAGGTAGAGTACAACATCATGAGCATAGGCTGTACAACAGAAACAGTGTCGGTGCAATGACAGGCTCACCAGGTGTAGGCTAAGTCACTGGCTCTAACGCCAAAGGATACAGTATCGTTCAAAGTGGGCAACTCTGTCGAACGGAGCGCTCGATCGCTAGAGGCGCAGTGAAACGTCCGTTATATTCTTGAAATCGAGCTGCTCAAGAGGCACATTACCATTGTAATGTCTAGTCCGACCTGGTACGGATCCCAAACACTTGAGCAGTACTCAGGAACAGGTCGCAGCAGCGCCGTACAGGTGAACCACTCTGCTAAACTGCTGCCAGTAAACCGAAGCCGACAATTGGCTTTCCCTACCACAGTTTTGACACGCTCGTTCCATTTCATATTGTTTTGCAACGTTACACCCAAATATTTAAACGACTTGACTGTGTCAAGCAGAACGCTAGTAATGCTGTAACTGAAGATTACAGGTTTGTTCTTCGTACTCTTCCGCATTAACGTACATTTTTACTCATTTAGAGCTGGCTGCCATTCACCAAATAAACTAGAAATTTTGTATTCTTTGTACAGTCACTCAACTTCGACACCTTACCGTACACCACGGCATCATCAGTAAACAACCGCAGACTGCTCCCCATCCTGTCCGCCAAATCATTTATGAGTACAAAGAACAACAGCGGTCCTATCACACTTCCCTGGGGCACTCCTGACGGGAGTATCGTCTCTGATGAACACTCGCCGCCGAGGACAACATACTGGTTTCTGTTACTTAAGAAGTCTTCGAGCCACTCACATATCTGTGAACTTATTCCATAACATTCCATTAACAGCACCGTGTTAAAAGTTTTCGGGAAATCTAGAAATATGGAATCTCCCTGTTGCCTTTCATCCATAGTTCACACTATAAAATGTGAGAAAAGGGCAAGCTGAGTTTCCCACGAGCGATACTTTCTAAAACTATGCTGATTCGTGGACATAAGCTTCTCAGTTTCAAGAAAATTTATTATATTCAAACTGAGAATATGTTCGAAGAATTAGCAACAAGCCGAAGTTAGGGATATCGATCTGTAATTTTGCGGGTCTCTTCTTTTACCCTTCTTATATACTGAAACCACCTGCACTCTTTTCCAGACGCTTGGGTTTTTCAGCTGGGAGAGAGATTCACGACAAGTGCGAGCTAGTTAAGGAGCCAATGATGTAGAGTACACTTTGTAAAACCGAACTGGGATTCCATCCGGACCTGCTGATTTATTTGCTTTCAAGTCTTCCATTTCTTTCTCTACGAGAGGGAAGCTTATTTCTATGTCGTCCATTCGGGAGTCAGCCCGCTGGTCAAGTGATTCTATGTTTGTATGATTCTCCTGTATGAGCGATTTCTTGGGTGAAATTATTGCTCATTTGAAAATTAAATTTTACATTGTTCGTCTTACTGAATTTATTGAATAATTGTCGCGGTGCCTAGTCTTTTAATGCTTTGTTATGAAAGCCCCATTGTTGATTTGTTTGGGTGAAATGTAATCAAGAGTCAACTTTCAATTAGACGAACTGTGGTAAACCTCCCCAAAATGACCCTTACGTTGCCTGACAGAAGCGATCGAAGAACTGTCTCCCCAACTTGACACGTTACTGTCTAGCCTAGTGAAACGGGCCGTCAAGTTCAGATTCGCTTTGTTTCACTCCTTACAAATAGAGAATATGCGGACTCCTAGAGTTCACATCTTATTTGACCCTGACATTTCACTCTTTTCCTCACTTCTCTGGCGAAGTAAAAGGCGTTTTTTCTTTTCCAGCTGTTGCATTTGAGTCCACTCATGTAGGACAGATGAGATTATCTAGAGAATAAAACGACGGTATTCTTCAGTGTCTACTAAAATCACTCTTTAGCATAAAACTGAACGTGGACCTAACAAACGGTTGTATGGGCACGTAGAAAACAAACACTGTCATAATTTGTACAGCAGATAGGGGGAAACGTCCTTGTCGAAACAGGTGGGTAGGTGTTAGCCAGGTATGCTACAGCCGTATTTCTACGTCTACGTCCACACTTACATACGAACTCCGCAAGCCACCGTATGACGCGTTACGGAGGTTACCGTGTACTGCTGTGCTACTTGTCATGTCCTTTCCTGTTCCACTCGCAAATAGAGCGAGGAAAAAACGACTATTTATATGCCTCTGTACGAGCCCTAATCTCTCTAATGTTATTTTCACGGTCCCCATGCGAAATGTACGTTGGTGGTAGTAGGATCTTTCTGCAGTTGACTTTAAATGACGGTTGCCTAAATTTTTTCAACTATGGTTATCGGAAAGAACGTCACCTTCCCTCCAGTGATTCCCGTCTGAACTCCCGAAGGATCTCCGTAATACTTGCTCGTTGTTCGAACCCACCGGTAACAAATCTAGCAACCCGCTTCTGAACTACTTCGATGTCTGGTTCGGACCCTAAACATTCGAACAAGACTCAACAATGGGTCACAGTAGTGCCTCACTCGCGGTCTCCTTTACAGATGAATCACATCTTCCTCCCAATAAACCGAAGTCGACCACTGGCCTTCCCTACTACAATCCTTACATGCTCAATCTATGTCATATTCCTTCGCGGTGTTACGCCTAGATATTTAATCGACGTGACTGTGTAAAGCACACCACTACTCGTACTGTATTCGTACTTTCTGGGTTTGTTTTCCTATTCATCTGCATTAACTTACATTTTTCTACATTTAGAGCTAGCTGCCATTCACCACACCAACCAGAAATTTTGTCTGAGTCATCTTATATGCCGGCAACTGTGCCCGAGCGGTTCTAGGCGCTTCAGTCTGGAACCGCGCTGCTGCTACGGTCGCAGGTTCGAATCCTGCCTCGGGTATGGATGTGTGTGCTGTCCTTAGGTTAGTTAGGTTTAAGTAGTTCTAAGTTCTAGGGGACTGATGACCTCACATGTTAAGTCCCATAGTGCTCAGAGCCATTTGAATCATTGTTTTTTTTTCATCTTATATCCTCCTTATATCACACTACTTTATCTAACTTAAAGTAACTAACTCTAAGGACAATACGCACTCCCATGCCCGAGGGAGGACTCGAACCTCAACACCGACACCCTCCAGTACTCGACAGCATCATCAGCAAACAGCCACAGACTGCTGTTTAGCCTGTCTGCCAAGTCATTTATGCACATGGAAAATAAAAACGGTCCTCACACACTTCCCTCTGGCACTCCTGACGATACCCTTGTCTCTCGCCGCCGAGATCGACATTCAGGTATCGACGGAAATTTCAATGGCCGCGGCACTATAGGGGTGAGGGTTCCTTATCTTGGCCACCTTTCACTCATGGGAAAGATCCGTGCTACTCACTTTGACAGCAGACAGAGTGGAGCAGAGCCGTCCTGGAAAAACTGGAACAAGGAGTCTAGTGCTCTACCCGCTAGACCACCGCGCCCAAATCTTCTTATTCAGTCTGATAAAATGTGGAATACTATTCTGGGTGTAATAAATGCACTGAGAAAATTCTTTCAAGCTGCTTTCTGGAGGACGACGGTTCAAACCCGGTTTAGGTTTTCCGTCATCTCCCTAAATCGTTCCAGACAACTGCCGAGATGGTTCCTTTGAAAGGGCATGGCCGATTTCCTTCCCAATTCTTCCCTAATCCGGGCTTGTGGTCCGTCTCTAATGACCTCGTTGTCGACGGGACGTTAAACACTAATCTCCTTCTCCTCTTTCAAGCTTTAACGACAATCGTGCTAATTTCCGGCTTAGAGCCACGTAGAATTAAAGAAATTAAGAAATTAAAGAAATTTAAAATCATCACGCTTCCTGATTTGTACATGACATCACTAATTGTGTAACTAAACATTAAAGTTCATAGCTGTGACACCAAAAATAGATGACATTCATACAAAAGCTCTGTACCAGAAAAGCGCACTGTATCTTTCAAAAACTCTGCTCAGTGATTTGCCAAAAAGAAAACAAAATCAAAGGAATAAAAAGAATGAATTATTTTAAAGAGGAATTAAGTTCCGAGTTGTTGACTCGGCCTCTGCAGCATTAATGAATATTTTAATTCTCAGCACAGATAAAGCGTATTCCAATAAGCTATTTCTCCTGTTATTCTATTGAAACTCAACCTAATTTACCGTATGACACTTACTTTTAGTATAAGAAAGCCACATATTTTTGCAAACATAGGAAGAGTGTCTAATGTTTTACCTGTCTGAATGTCGAATTGAAAAGTATTTGTTTATTATATCGATAATTTAATTACAGTAATGAGTTTATTTGTAATTTTATGACACCAGTTTATAAACATTCAAAAAAGTATTTGTAGCTCCCTTTCTCCCTCCCTCCCCCCCCCTCCCCCCCTCTCTCACTCTCTCTCTCTCTCTCTCTCTCTCTCTCTCTCTCTCTCTCTCTCTCTCTCACACATGACAATTGCTTATGATGTATATGATGAAATGGTTGAAAACACTAACTGAAATGAAATCATTCTGACAGTTTCCATCCGATAGAATCGGCCCGACGTTGCCGGCCACAATATCCTCCATGGTTAAACCTGCCTCGGGAAAAGAGGGAAACGGATAGGAAAAAGTGGCCAGATTCCTCGTTGCCACCAGTGAGAGAGGCCGACGCCGCTGTTTCATTACAGACGCAGCCTGGAGATGGCCGTGAGGCAACGAAACGACGAGTCCTTCATGAGCGGCGTGTGGGCTGCGCGCCTGTCGCTACCGCACGTTACGCGATAAATCACGGCGCGCCTCTCCGTGTTGCGCAGCCTTCCATTTGCCATGGTAATATCCTCTCCCCCGAGACCAGCAGGTGGCCACGCACGTCTTTCTCGTCTCCGGCACACGGCTCCTCTCGGCAAGCAAGTGCTACGAGAAGCACTTCTTTGAATGCACGGGATTTGTAACGTAAGTAATGACATCTTCTCCATAACTGACATACGAGGGCGACAAGATAAGATACCACCATATTAGGGTTTAATTACCTCTATGCAGAGATAATTAGCGACAGAGAATAAACCAAGCTTCGGAGAACGACTGGGCGGTAAATCGTTTGCCTGCTTCTCGAAGCAACAACTCACGTACTGTTTGTGGTGGTGGTGATGGTGGTAAATTCCTGTGGGACCAAACTGCTGATATCATCGGTCTCTAGCTTACGCTCTACTTAAACTAACTTACGCTAAAGACATCAAACACATATTTTATCTAACTGAAACTAACTTACGCTAAGGACAACACACACCCCCATGCCCGAGGGAGGACTCGAACCTCCACCGGGGGCTGCCGCGAGGCCCGTCATTAGGCCCCTCGGAACACGGTAGTTGTACTGTAACTCTTGGGGTGGTCATGAATTCGATGTATTTAATTGCCATGTATTGATAATTATTGAATGAGTTGCTGGCGACGTGTGCCAAAGAATAAACAATTGAATTGAATTGCAATATATTTCATGGACATTCCAGATTCTCTGTCTGAACTTGCTATTCTTTTGTCTTCTTGTGTTCTAGAACTCGAAGTGAGAAGAACGATTATCAGAGGTTCACCTTGCTGTAATAGTCTATGCAAGTTGTAAATGAAACTAAAATATAGTTGTACATGACTTCAAACTTGTGTAAGGTGCATCATTATTTGTAAACCTAATTGTTGCTTGTCATGAGTAGACGTGGCCTTAACGGAACATTGGCCATTGTTAGGCGCCATACTAGAAACTAATTAGTATTTTTCTTTCAGCTAATCTGCGAGGCGTGCTGTCAGTTACGACACTAAACTTTCTTTCTGATCCCACGAGTTCTGCGACCGCTACGAATAATTTCAGACTTTCTCAAGGTTGCGAGATAACATCCCAGGCCCGGTCACAGGATCCTAGTTCTAGTATAATATTTCATCTGCAGAATGTCATAGTTACTATCTTATACTTCAACTCGAGACGAAACCACGATCTGGAGTTACAGGTTGTGTTTCTTCACATTGAACTGCCCTACCAAATATTATCTGGTGCTATGAGTACATGAGTCTTGACCATATTTTTCATATATAAATATATATCACACTGCTTTATCTAACTTAAAGTAACTTACTCTAAGGACAACACGCGCCCCCATGCCCGAGGGAGGACTCGAACCTCCGCGGGGGGCTGCCGCTAGGCCCGTCATTAGGTCCCTCAGAACACGCACGGTGGTTGTACTGTAACTATCGGGGTGGTCATGAATTCGATGTTTGTAAATGCCATGTAGTGATAATTATTGAATGAGATGCTGGCGATGTAAACTAAAGAATAAACAATTGAATTGAATTACAATATATCCCATGGACATTCCAGATTCTGTGTCTGAACTTCCTATTCTTTTGTTTTCTTCCGTTCTATGACTCGAAGCGGAAAGAACAATTGTCTGAGGTTCATTTGCTGTAGGTCCTGGCGGAGGTTGGGGTCCTCCCTCGCTCATGGGTGTGTGTGTTTGTCCTTAGGATAATTTAGGTTAAGTAGTGTGTAAGCTTAGGGACTGATGACCGTAGCAGTTAAGTCCCATAAGATTTCACACACATTTGAACATTTGCTGTAAGAGTCTATGTATGTTGTAAACAAAACTAAATATAATTGTTCATACTTGCGTAAGGTACATAATTATTTGTAAACGTAAACCTTGCTTGTCATGAATAGACATGGCCTTAACGGAACATTGGCCGTTGTTAGGCGCCATACTAGAAACTAATTAGTAATTTTCTTTCAGCTCATCTTCGAGACGTGCCGTCGGTTAGGACACTATACTTTCTTTCTCATTCCACAAGCTATGCGGCCGCTACGAATAATGTAATATATATCACTTTCAGATTTTCTCAAGGTTGCGAGGTAACATCCCAAGGTCAACTTGTTGTCTTATACCGCTATTCGAGACGAAACCACGATCTGGAGTTACGGGTTTTATTACTTCACATTGCACTGTCGACCTACGAAATGTTATCTGGTGCTATAAACACTGCAGTATGCATCCGGTTTTAAAGTGGGTGTAACCAATTGGCTTATATAACAGCAGGGACATGTGTGTGTATATTATATTAAATTTTGCAGATATTTAATGAATGTCAGTAGTTAAATGTTGGTAAAATTCTATTAATAACTATTTATTACCCTAGTTTGAGACTCTGATGTATCAGGTTTATTTGACCTATGTTATTGAATGTACTTATACTCCTGCTTCTGTAAAGACATTAATGATTCGCCATATTCAGGAAGACCTTTGGGGTTCGATGAAGATCATTAATACACAATGATCCTTGTCTCTGTACTCGAGAAGTAGCAAATGAGATGAACTGTGTTCATTCTACCATCGTGCGACATTTGCATACACAGGGGAAGGTTCAAAAATCGGGTCTATGGGCACTGCATGCTCTAAGCCAAAACTACAAAAATCAGCAAGTGGGCATACATGCGCCTCAGCTTGCGTTTCATCAGTTACCGCTGACGAAAAATTGTTTCGTTATGCTAACATAAGGAAAAGAAAACAATGATGGAGCCCAAACAAAGCAACATCTCCCCGTATAAAGACCCGCCCACATCCACAAAAGATAATGTTATGGATCTAGAGGAACAGCGGCGGTGTGGTGTACTGCGAACTGCTTCCGCGAGGTGTAACCATCACTGCTGACATACACTGTCAACAACTGCGACATCTAGCAGACACAATCCAAGATCAACGACCAGGAAGAATGCGTGAAGTGATGGTATTCCACGGTAACGATGAATCTACTAGACTGACAAAAAACTCTATACAGGAGTTGGGTTGGGACGGCAATCCGCACCCACTTTATTCACCTGATTTTGCGCCCTCAGATTTTCACCTTTTCTGCTCTCTATCAAACGACCTTCAAGGAATTTCCTTTCCGGATGAAAATGCGCTCCGAAAATGGATCGACGAGTTCTTCTCCTCAAAACCACGTGATTTTCACAGTCGCAGAATCGAAAAGTTAGCCAGCGTTGGCAGACTGTTGTCAATAGTGAAAGAGAATATATTATTGATGACCAAAGTCTGACTGCTGTGTTTATTAAACTTATACACCAACCCGGTACATGTTGTTTGTAATTGGACTGAGACTAGGAGCTACGTTGCATTGCAACTACAAGTGAAACACACTGTTACGGGCGAAACGGACTGTCGTCATTTGAAGCAGCGAACTGTGTAGCGTCTGATCTGTTGTTGTTGTGGTCTTCAGTCCTGAGACTGGTTTGATGAAACCCTCCACGCCACCCTATCCTGTGCAGGCCTCTTCATCTCCCAGTACTTACTGCAACCTACATCCTTCTGAATCTGCTTACTGTATTCATCTCTTGGTCTCCCTCTACGATTTTTTCCCTCCACACTGCCCTCCAATGCTAAATTTGTGATCCCTTGATGCCTCAGAGCATTTCCTACTAACCGGTCCCTTCTTTTTGTCAAGTTATGCCACATACTCCTCTTCTCCCCAATTCTATTCAATACTTCATCATTAGTTATGTGATTTACCCATCTAATATTCAGCATTCTTCTGTAGCACCACATTTCGAAAGCTTCTATTCTCTTCTTGTCCAAACTATTTATCGTCCACGTTTCACTTCCATACATAGCTACACTCCATACAAATACTTTCAGAAACGACTTCCTGGCACTTAAATCTATACTCGATGTTAACAAATTTCTCTTCTTCAGAAACGCTTTCCTTGCCATTACCAGTCTACATTTTATATCCTCTCTACTTCGGCCATCATCAGTTATTTTGCTCCCCAAATAGCAAAACTCCTTTACTACTTTAAGTCCCTCATTTCCTAATCTAATTCCCTCAGCATCACCCGACTTAATTCGACTACATTCCGTTATCCTCGTTTTGCTTTTGTTGATGTTTATCTTATATCCTCCTTTCAAGACACTGTCCATTCCGTTCAACTGCTCTTCCAAGTCCTTTGCTGTCTCTGATAGAATTACAATGTCATCGGCGAACCTCAAAGATTTTATTTCTTCTCCACGGATTTTAATACCTACTCCGAATTTTTCTTTTGTTTCCTTTACTACTTGCTCAATATACAGACTGAATAACGTCGGGGAGAGGCTACAACCCTGTCTCACTCCCTTCCCAACCACTGCTTCCCTTTCATGTCCCTCGACTCTTATAACTGCCATCTGGTCTCTGTACAAATTGTAAATAGCCTTTCGCTCCATGTATTTTATCCCTGCCACCTTCAGAATTTGAAACAGAGTATTCCAGTCAACATTGTCAAAAGCTTTCTCTAAGTCTACAAATGCTAGAAACGTAGGTTTGCCTTTCCTTAATCTTTCTTCTAAGATAAGTCGTAAGGTCAGTATTGCCTCACGTGTTCCAATATTTCTACGGAATCCAAACTGATCTTCCCCGAGGTCGGCTTCTACCAGTTTTTCCATTCGTCTGTAAAGAATTCGCGTTAGTATTTTGCAGCTGTGTCTTATTAAACTAATAGTTCGGTAATTTTCATACCTGTCAACACCTGCTTTCTTTGGGATTGGAATTATTATACTCTTCTTGAAGTCTGAGGGTATTTCGCCTGTCTCATACATCTTGCTCTCCAGATGGTATAGTTTTGTCAGGACTGGCTCTCCCAAGGCCATCAGTAGTTCTAATGGAATGTTGTCTACTCACGGGGCCTTGTTTCAACTCTGATCTAGTATCCTCTAAATTTGTTAATTTTTTATATATCGCTATCGCACTTTCAGGCACCATAGTGCAACAAACCGAGAAAAAAAAGGACGTTTGTTGGATAGATCTTTAATGCGCTTGGCACTGAAACTGCATATTTGCATAATAAGCAAATATGAATAAGAAATCCACCAAATGCAGTACGATAGCATCGGAAACTGTAAAATCGAGATTGCGCTGTACTATATGCTATTCTTACGCAATCTGAACACAGGATACATGATCTAGTTAACCAATTAGAACGAGCATAGCACATGTGAAATATTCAGACAACGACAACGTGACTATTTCGTCACTCCCACACTAAACTAAAACACATACAATTTAGAAACAATAGAGCTATCTCTTCATAGATAATTTTGGTTCTGCTTTTGTTTTCGTCAGAGATGTGATTAGGCTAGGTTGTAAGACAACATCTCAAATTGATGCGAGTCAAGCAATGACAGTGCTGCTCCTGTTTGCGAGAAATAAATGGCTTTTTTATTTTGAATATGTCGTTATTTTCTTATCACGATTTCCGAGGGTATGGTACGACTTGGACAAAAACAAACCTTAATCCTAGAACATTGAAGGAGGGTGGGACAAAAAAATAAATCATCTTAAATTTTACTACTCCATGTTTTATTCGAAGGAAGTAATAATTTACAGTTTTCGCACTAGTTAATTACAATTGAAGGCCTCCAGCGGAACATCACGTACAAAATACGTAGAAAATACTCTTTTTTATGCTCTTTACTGACAAATAAACTACTCTAAGTGTTGGCGGAAACCACGAATTTGTACCAACTGCAATCGTAAATTCTCGGACGATTTAGTAATCTAGGGTTAACTGCGCGGAGTGAAGAGGTGACTTTTATATTCTTTGTTGTTACAAACACTTTGCTGTTGTTCTATGAATAGGATGCTTTTTCTAGGAGTGTGGTTAAGCTGTTTTCGGTTATATTTTCCGAATACATCGCGAATTCCTGAGTTGTTGTTAGGCTGGAGCACAAGAGCACAGCTTGAATTGTAAGCAAAAAACGTGGTTGTGGTGACGGACTGATCCTTAGCGTAGCAAGTGGTCTAGGATAGGTTGGAACGGATTTCGGAAACATCGATCATGTGAAACCCAACTGGCACTTTTCTCACATGACATACTGAAAACTTTGGATCAAGCCACTCAGGTAGATCCTGATTTATTTCTTGATTTCCGAAAAGCATTTGCCTCAGTGCCACACCTATGCTTATTGTCTAAAGTATCATATGGGACATCAAATGAAATTTGTGACTGGATCGAGGGCTTTTTGGTAGGAAGGACGCAACATGTTATCTTGGATAGTGTGTCATCGTCAGATGCAGAAGTAGCTTCAGGTGTTCCCCAGGGAAGTGTGTTGGGATCCTTGCTGTTCATGTTGTATGTTAATGACCTTCCAGACAATATTAATAGAAAAATCACGCTTTTTGCAGATGATGCAGTTATCTACTATAAAGTATTGTCCGAAAGAAGCTGTATAAATGTTCAGTCAGATCTTGATAAGATTTCAAAGTGGTGAAGAGATTGGCAACTTGCTTTATATGTTTAGAAATGTAAAATTCTGCGTTTCACAAAACGAAAAAACGTAGTATCCAGTGGCTATAATATCAATAAGTCGCTGTTGGAATCGACCAACTTATACAAATACCTATGTGTAACACTATGTAGAGATGTGAAATGGAATGATCACTTAGGTTCAGTCGTTAGTAAAGCAGGTGGTAGACTCGGTTTATTGGTAGAATACTGGGGAAGTGCAATCAATCTGGAAAGGAGATGGCTTACAAATCAAAGATGGCTTACAAATCACTGGTGCGAACGGTTCTAGAATATTTTTGAAGTGTGTGGGGCCCATATCAGGTGGACTAACAGGGAGTATTTAGTGTATATAGAGAAGGGCACCACGAATGTTCACAGATTTGTTTAATTCGTGCGAGAGTGTCACAGGAGTACTGAAGGAACTGAACTGGAAGACTCTTGAGGATAGACGTAAACAATCCTGAGAAAGTCTATTAACAAAGTTTCAAGAACCTGCTTTAAATGATTACTCTAGGAATATACTACAATCCCCTACATATCGCCCACATATGAGTCGTGAAGACAAGATTAGAATAATTACTGCATCCACAGAGACATTCAGAAGCCCGTGCTCCATACGTGAATGGGACAGGAAGAAACCCTAATAACTGGTTCAATGGTACGTAGCCTCTGCTATGTACCTCACGCTGGTTTGCAGAGTGTAGATGCAGATGTACACTCATGCTCATAAATTAAGGATAATTGCTGAATGTGGTGCCCACAACGTGGCATTACACAAAACTGGGGCTAATAGCATAGGCACATAGGGAACACACACGACACAGATCTGTAAGTCCAAGTATTCGTGATAAGTTGAGAAAACCGTCCCGAAACACATGTACTACAAAACGCCACTGTTTCCTGTGCATGTACTTCGACGTCAATATGGGATATGATCACCATGCACACGTACACAGGCCGCACAACGGGTTGACGTACTCTGGATCAGGTGGTCGAGCAGCTGCTGGGGTACAGTCTCCCATTCTTGCACCAATGCCTGTCGGAGCTCCTGAAGTGTCGTAGGGGTTTGAAGAAGTGCAGCGATACGTCGACCGAGAGAATCCCAGACGTGCTCGATGGGGTTTAGGTCTGGAGAACAGGCAGGCATTCGCCTGATATCTTCTGTTTCAGGGTACTCCTCCACGATGGCAGCTCGGTGGGGCCGCGCGTTATCATACATCAGGAGGAAGGTGGGACCCACTGCACCCCTGAAAAGGAGGACACACTGGTGCAAAATGACGTCCCGATACACCTGACCTGTTACAGTTTCTATGTCAAAGACATGCAGGGGTGTAAGTGCACCAATCATAACCCCACCCCACACCATCTAACCACGACCTCCATACAGGTCCCTTTCAACGACATTAACGGGTTGGTATCTGGTTCCTGGTTCACGCCAGATGAAAGCCCGGCGAGAATCACTGTTCAGACTATACCAGGACTCGTCCGTGAACATAACGCGGGACCACTGTTCCAGTGACCATGCACTGTGTTCTTGACACAAAGCTTTACGGGCTCTCCTGTGACCAGGGGTCAGTGTAATGCACCTTGCAGGTCTCTGGGCGAATAAACGATGTCTCTTCAGTCGTCTGTAGACTGTCTGTCTGGAGACAACAGTTCCAGTGGCTGTGGTAAGGTCCCGAGCAAGTCTACCTGCAGTACTCCGTGGCCGTCTGCGGGCACTGATGGTGAGATATCGATCTTCTTGTGGTGTTGTACACTGTGGACATCCCGTACTGTAGCGCCTGGAAACGTTTCCTGTCTGCTGGAATCGTTGCCATAATCTTGAGATCACACTTTGTGGCACACGAAGGGCCTGTGCTACGACCAGCTGTGTTTGACCAGCCTCCAGTCGCCCCTCTTAACGTCATCAATATGTGTCTTTTGAGCCATTTCCAACACACAGTCACCATTAGCACGTCTGAAAACGTCTGCACACTTAATCGCTGCACCGTACTCTGACATGCACCAACACACCTCTGCGCATGTGGACTGTTGCCAGCGCCATCGTGCGACGACCGCAGGTCAAATGCACCGCATGGTCATACCCCGAGGTGATTTAAACCCGCAAACCGCCCACCAGAGCGTTGTTTCACCATGTATCAACCTTATTCTTAATTTATGAGTATGAGTATAAATGATTGGCTGGTTGTGTAACGTGTAATGAGCTCTCATTCTGTGTTGCAGTTGGCTGAGGAGATCACACGTCCTGTGCCCAGGAAATGTAACAAAAACACATCGCACTGCGTAATCACGATTTCGGTTTCCAAAGCTATCGTGCCGTATTTGATGGATTTCGTATTCATTCTTACTTATTGCGCAAATGTGCAGTTTCAATGCTATAGCGCATTTAAGACCTATCCAAGAGATGCCCTTTTTCTCGATTTGTTGTGCTGCAATGTTTGCAAGTGCGAAACGGATATACAGGGTGTTACAAAAAGGTACGGCCAAACTTTCTGGAAACATTCCTCACACACAAAGAAAGAAAATGTGTTATGTGGACATGTGTCCGGAAACGCTTACTTTCCATGTTAGAGCTCATTTTATTACTTCTCTTCAAATCACATTAATCATGGAATGGAAACACACAGTAACAGAACGTACCAGCGTGACTTCAAACAGTTTGTTACAGGAAACGTTCAAAATGTCCTCCGTTAGCGAGGATACATGCATCCACCCTCCGTCGCATGGAATTCCTGGTGCGCTGATGCAGCCCTGGAGAATGGCGTATTGTATCACAGCCGTCCACAATACGAGCACGAAGAGTCTCTACATTTGGTACCGGGGTTGCGTAGACAAATGCCCCCATAAATGAAAGTCAAGAGGGATGAGGTCAGGAGAGCGTGGAGGCCATGGAATTGGTCCGCCTCTACCAATCCATCGGTCACCGAATCTGTTGTTGAGAAGCGTACGAACACTTCGACTGAAATGTGCAGGAGCTCCATCGTGCATGAACCACATGTTGTGTCGTACTTGTAAAGGCACATGTTCTAGCAGCACAGGTAGAGTATCCCGTATTAAATCATGATAACGTGCTCCATTGAGCGTAGGTGGAAGAACATGGGGCCCAATCAAGACATCACCAACAATGCCTGCCCAAACGTTCACAGAAAATTTGTGTTGATGACGTGATTGCACAACTGCGTGCGGATTCTCGTCAGCCCACACATGTTGATTGTGAAAATTTACAATTTGATCACGTTGGAATGAAGCCTCATCCGTAAAGAGAACATTTGCACTGAAATGAGGATTGACACATTGTTGGATGAACCATTCGCAGCAGTGTACCCGTGGAGGCAAATCAACTGCTGATAGTGCCTGCACACGCTGTACATGGTACTGGTTCTCCCGTAGCACTCTCCATACAGTGACGTGGTCAACGTTACCTTGTACAGCAGCAACTTCTCTGACGCTGACATTAGGGTTATCGTCAACTGCACGAAGAATTGCCTCGTCCATTGCAGGTGTCTTCGTCGTTCTAGGTCTTCCCCAGTCGCGAGTCATAGGCTGGAATGTTCCGTGCTCCCTAAGACGCCGATCAATTGCTTCGAACGTCTTCCTGTCGGGACAGCTTCGTTCTGGAAATCTGTCTCGATACAAACGTACCGCGCCACGGCTATTGCCCCGTGCTAATCCATACATCAAGTGGGCATCTGCCAACTCCGCATTTGTAGACATTGCACTGACTGCAAAACCACGTTCGTGATGAACACTAACCTGTTGATGCTACGTACTGATGTGCTTGATGCTAGTACTGTAGAGCAATGAGTCGCATGTCAGCACAAGTCAACATTACCTTCCTTCAATTGGGCCAACTGGCGGTGAATCGAGGAAGTACAGTACATACTGACGAAACTAAAATGAGCTCTAACATGGAAATTAAGCGTTCCCGGACACATATCCACATAACATCTTTTCTTTATTTGTGTGTGAGGAATATTTCCTGAAAGTTTGGCCGTACCTTTTTGTAACACCCTACATAAAAATTCTACCTCAGAATTGTATCTGAATTTGATTTGTGTGAGGGCCGATCTTCTAAACAATTTAATTTTGTGACATGTAAATTAATGAGGGGACTACACGGCATAATTAATAATCAAGTAGCCTTTCACAGGTGTTCCTGAAAGTCAGTGTTCGTAATACTGTATTAAATTAACCCGATTAGTCCCATCCCGTTCCGTTTTGAAACAACTCACACTAATAAAAACAGAATTACAATATCTTAAACGGTTCTGGATATATTTGAGGTAAATAGCGTAGCTGAATCAATCAGATTACACGATTACACAAGTGCACGGGTACAAAGTGATTTAACGTTGAACAACCACATAAAACTACGTAGTTGTGGGAATGGCAGATACCAGACTGAGTGAGATTCATTGGAAGAATCCCCTGGAGATGATGTTCGCGTATGAGGTAGGAAGCTAACAAAACCCTCGCTCGATCGCTGTTCAGTCTGGGACCCGTACCAGGTAGGAATGATAGAGGAAATAGTGAAGCTTCAAATACATTTCGTCACAGGTTATGTGCAGGTGGTCGAGCGGTCAGGACGCGGGAGTGGGAGACCATGTTGATGTTGAATGAGAACAGGGAATTTGATCAAATAAAGAGCGTATTATTCATTATACGGAATACATGGGGCGCGCTTAGGGAAGGAAGTTACAGGTGGCTGAATAAACTAAAGAAATAGGCAACGGGAGAGGTGACGCTTCATGTGAAGTTCTGCTGGTGGCCGGTATTGAACGCAGAGCCAGAGGGACTGTCTCCCAAGAGAGACATTTGTTCTATACTCCGTTCATTATAAGAATTAACCGGATGTAAATATTACACAATGTGTTGCTCCGCTTTTGCTGGAATCTCTTTGGATTTAGTTTCACTTGGAGCGGAAGCCAAACTGTCGGAAGTACACACAGTCTAATACGATAATAAGGATACGTTTCACGCTGTGCGTTACGCGCACATCGACTCAGCGATAATACGGCATAACAGCTTTACCGGTGCACTGAACTTGGACACACTGGCTAGCCGGCTGATTCAACTAAATTGCAGTCATGTGAGCAGCAGCAGTTAAGACGTAAAGAGAGAAGAACAGAGAAGCAATATAGCTTCGAATGTCATTTAACTTTTCAGCAGAATAAAATTATATACGGCAAGAACATCGACATCTCATTTGCTACTTCTCGATTACAGAGACGAGGATCATTGTGTATTAATGATCTTCATCGACCCCCAAAGGTCTTCCTGGATATGGAGAATCACTAATGCCAAAACGATCCTCCTTAGCACGAGAATACCCATTTTCTTGCCGTGATGTGTCCAGTGGTATTATCCTCATTCGAGGAGCAAATTATTCTACATCTACATCTACATTTATACTCCACAAGGCACCCAACGGTGTGTGGTGGAGGGCACTTTACGTGGCACTGTCATTACCTCCCTTTCCTGTTCCAGTCGCGTATGGTTCGCGGGAAGTACGACTGCCGGAAAGCCTCCGTGCGCGCTCGAATCTCTCTAATTTTACATTCATGACCTCCTCGGGAGGTTTAAATAGGGGAAGCAATATATTTGATACCTCATCCTGAAACGCACCCTCTCAAAACCTGGACAGCAAGCTACACCGCGATGCAGAGCGCCTCTCTTGCATAATCTGCCACTTGAGTTTGCTAAACATCTCCGTAACGCTATCATGCTTACCAAATAACCCTGTGACGAAACGCGCCGCTCTTCTTTGGATCTTCTCTATCTCCTCTGTCAACCCGACCTGGTACGGATCCCACACTGATGAGCAATACTCAAGTATATGTCGAACGAGTGTTTTGTAAGCCACCTCCTTTGTTGATGGACTACATTTTCTAAGGACTCTCCCAGTGAATCTCAATCTGGCACCCGCCTTACCAACATTTAATTTCATATGATCATTCCACTTCAAATCGTTCCGTACGCATACTCCCAGATATTTTACACAAGTAACTGCTACCAGTGTTTTTTCCGCTATCATATAATCATACAATAAAGGACCTTCTTTCTATGTATTCACAATACGTTACATTTGTCTATCTTAAGGATCAGTTGCCATTCCCTGCACCAAGTGCCTATCCGCTGCAGATCTTCCTGCATTTCGCTGCAATTTTCTAATGCTGCAACTTCTCTGTATACGACAGCATCATCCGCGAAAAGCCGCATGGAACTTCCGATACTATCTACTAGGTCATTTATAAATATTGTGAAAAGCAGTGGTCCCATAACACTCCCCTGTGGCACGCCAGAGGTTACTTTAACGTCTGTAGACGTCTCTCCATTGAGGACAACATGCTGTGTTCTGTTTGCTAAAAACTCTTCAATCCAGCCACACAGCTGGTCTGATATTCCGTAGGCTCTTACTGTGTTTATCAAGCTGCCTCCGCTGCTGTCACCAATCTATTGAACTCAAACAGAAGAATATACCGGAAATGTTCCGATTTCTCCACTTGGCACTCCATTTTCTAGCGTCGATAGCTCCACTCACTACCACGAAGTTATAAAATTACACTACGTAAACTCAAACAGCAACAGTGAACTACATACAAAAAAATGACAATCGTTAAATAAACCCATAGCAACCGGAGTACCAACATGCAAAACAAAGACCCTACGAACATAACGAACCAACCTAATAGGTAGTTTGTACTACATAGTTCATGTTGAGCTGCAGTATTACTGAATAGCTTGCTTGCTGTTGCCTCTGAAGAGTTCTGTGGCTTTGATATAGAGTAAGTCATCTGCTTAAATCTTCCAGTCTTCTTTCTTACATTCTTCTTTCTTCTCCTTTTCGTATCTTCTTCTCTGTGTACTGTAAGACATTCTCCGTCTCACTGCTTCAATGACCAAACTTCCTCAAAAAACTTCTGCTCCTTCCACCACTTAGCATTTCACAAACTTTCCAAAACTTAATTCCGCATACACTACCGCGACATTAGCATACATCCTTGTCTTCCCTTGAACATAATTGCTCCTCAAGTGCCTCTCCATTCATAACGTTATGCATACATACTAATTTTCTTATTGGGCCAAAGCTCCTAAAATTACCTACATCGCTGCATAGGAATAATATTACACAATAAACAACAATATGGATTTTGCATAACACATTACATAGCAGCTGTAGACACAAAGCTATTACAAGGATAAGCAACAGAGAAAGAAAAAAATACATGCAAACTTCATCAATGTCTTTACAGAAGCCTAAACTATTAGCAGGAGTATTAGTAAATTCAGTAACATAGGTCAAATAAGCCTGATACATCCGAGTCCCAAACTATGGTAATAAATAGTTACTAACAATATTTCCCCAATATTTAACTACTGACATTAATAAAATATTTACAAGATTTAATATAATACACACACACGTCCCTGCTGTTACATAAGCCAATGGGTTACACCCACTTTAAAACCGGGTGCACACTGCACTGTTTACAAATACCGGGTAACGTGGCAACTTTCATTTGTTCTTCCACGCTGTGCAGCAGCATAGTCTCACGTATTTTCCCTCTATTGACAAACATTCCTTTGCAGTAGCTGGCAGCTCACCGGCGCACAGAGAAACCACCTTTTCGACAGCCGAAATTTGCCTCCTACAATAGTTGCTCACATATGTAACTGAGCGAGTGTTGTAACTGTCGTGTAGACTCATTAACTTCACTAGATAGCCTCACATAATTGCGTGGACACAACGCAAATTCCCTGATTTAAATGTGGCAAAATCTTCTTATCTTGAAATAATACTTCCCGTAATCAACAATCCTCTCACTTCTCTCTTCTATAAAGTCTCCTTAACTCAATGATGTATCTGAAACTTCCTGGCAGATTAAAACTGTGTGCCGGACCGAGACTTGAACTCGGGAGCACTTGCCCGCGAAAGGCAAAGGTCCCGAGTTCGAGTCTCGATCCGGCACACAGTTTGAATCTGCCAGGAAGTTTCATATCAGCGCACACTCCGCTGCAGAGTGAAAATCTCATTCTGGAAACATCCCCCAGGCTGTGGCTAAGCCATGTCCCCGCAATATCCTTTCTTTCAGGAGTGCTAGTTCTGCAGGGTTCGCAGGAGAGCTTCTGTAAAGTTTGGAAGGTAGGAGACGAGGTACTGGCAGAAGTAAAGCTGTGAGGAGGGGAGTGAGTCGTGCTTGGGTAGCTCAGTTGGTAGAGCACTTGCCCGCGAAAGGCAAAGGTCCCGAGTTCGAGTCTCGGTTTTTATCTGCCAAGAAGTTTCATATCAGCGCACACTCCGCTGCAGAGTGAAAATCTCATTTCAGTGATGTTTCTGTTACCACATTTCTCGATTGAATGGAGTTTTTTCAATCCGTACGCGTTTGGCACCTGTTTCCTCGTTATGACAAGCAGATCCTCGAGAAAATCAAAAAAACTTCTCCGCTTCTCCCGCGTCTTCGTTTGATTTCTTGCGACAACATGCGAAAACCCACTTTCCTCGCTAGAATTCCATGGGTTTCGTACTATCATCACGGCGCGTTTTAAACCTTAACGCTTCCTTCTCACATTTACGTCTGATGGGAATCTTCCGTTCTTCGATGTACACTACTGGCCATTAAAATTGCTACACCACGAACATGACGTGCTACAGACGCGAAATTTAACCGACGAGAAGAAGACGCTGTGATACGCGAGTGATTAGCTTTTCAGAGCATTCACACAAGGATGGCGCCGGTGGCGACACTTACAACGTGCTGACATGAGGAAAGTTTCCAACCGATTTCTCACACACAAACAGCAGTTGACCGGCGTTGCCTGGTGAAACGTTGTTGTGATGCCTCGTGCACGAGAGGAAATGCGTACCATCACGTTTCCGACGTTGATAAATGCCGGATTGTTGCCTATCGGCATTGCGGTTTATCGTATCGCGACATTGCTGCTCGCGTTGGTCGAGATCCAATGACTGTAAGCAGAATATGGAATCGGTGGGTTCAGGAGGGTAATACGGAACACCGTGCTGAATCCCAACGGCCTCGGATCGCTAGCATTCGTGATGGCAGGCATCTTACCCGCATGGCTGTAACGGATCGTGCAGCCACGTCTAGATCCCTAAGTCAACAGATGGGGACGTTTGCAAGACAACAACCATCTGCACGAACAGTTCGACGACGTTTGCAGCAGCAAGGACTATAGGCTCGGAGACCATGACTGCGGTTACCCTTGACACTGCATCACAGACAGGAGCGCCTGCGATGGTGTACTCAACGACGAACCGGGTGCAAGGATGGCAAAACGTCATTTTTTCGGATGAATCCAGGTTCTGTTTACAGCATCATGATGGTCGCATCCGTGTTTGGTGACATCGCGGTGAACGCACATTGGAAGCGTGTATTCGTCATCGCCATACTGGCGTATCACCCAGCGTGATGGTATGGGGAGCCATTGGTTACACGTCTCGGTCACCTCTTGTTCGCATTCACGGCACTTTGAACAATGGACGCTACATCTCAGATGTGTTACAACCCGTGCCTCTACCCTTCATTCGATCCCTGCGAAACCCTACATTTCAGCAGGATAATGCACGACCGCATGTTGCAGGTCCTTTACGGGCCTTTCTGGATACAGAAAATGTTCGACTGCAGCCCTGGCCAGCACATTCTCCAGATCTCTCACCAATTGAAAAAGGCTAGTCAATGGCGGCCGAGCAAGTGGCTCATCACAATAGGCCAGTCACTACTCTTGATGAACTGTGGTATCGTGATGAAGCTGCATGGGCAGCTGTACCAGTACACGCCATCCAAGCTTTGTTTGACTCAATGCCCAGGCGTATCAAGGCCGTTATTACGGCCAGAGGTGGTTGTTCTGTGTACTGATTTCTCAGGATCTATGCACCCAAATTGCGTGAAAATGTAATCACATGTCAGTTCTAGTATAATATATTTGTCCAATGAATACCCGTTTATCATCTGCATTTCTTCTTGGTGTAACAATTTTAATGGCCAGTAGTGTAGATACTTCCGTGTTCAGAAAAAATTATGTTGCTCCTGATCAGGTCACCAGGCTGTTCTTCTTTCACAACAAGGTATGTCATCTGGCGAGAGCTTCCGTGAGTGGTGTAACTGATAACGTCCACAGATATTTTAACAAACCTCCCCCAGTCAGTTTGGCTTTGAGAGCAGTACGTTCTGGCTAATGGCGCTAACCCATCATGCAACATTCCACCTTATTAAAAGCCGGATTGTACGGTGTGACTTCAACATTATATGACGTCAACTTGCTCCTTCACTCTATTGACATAAATTAAGGACCATTGTCAGCTAAGATCTCTCTACGGGTATCTACCTCTTCTATGTACCTGTTGATCTTTGCTCTTACTGTTTTACCATTAGCTCGAGATATGTCGTATATTACAAGAATATGCTGACCACCTCCTAAAGTTTTCAGCATAGGACCAAATAAATCTGCACAAACTAATTCTAAAACATCCTGAGCTAGAACATTTTGCATGCTGCATTGTACTATCTTATTCTGAAACTTAACTTTCTGGCACCTATCACAGATTTTGACTCTTTGCACACTTTTTCTACTCACATCCTTGACGTTAACCGATTCTCTTAGTGTTTCTAAACATTTTCGAGCGCCAGAGTGACCATGGCTACAGTGTATATAGTCTATCACGTTTTCCATCATCTTACTGTACCAACAGATTCTCCAGCCCTGATCGTTTTCTCTCCTCCTTTCTGTAGCGTTTCGACTGCATTCAGTCAAAAAGTACGTTAGAGCGGAAATAAGCTGCAACAGAGCCAGACGCAGGCAGGCAAGATTGTTATGCGTTGCAAAGCAAAATACGGTCGACAGGCGTTGCAAAGCAGAGCCAGCTGGGTTTGGTATAGCAACAGCCAGTGCTTCAACACGATAGCAGAAGGACGAAAGTCTTTCCTCACTTGCCATCACGAAAGTGTTTAGAGCACATGCTTTAGGCTCTAAATGAACATACTCTGAGGCGCATAAGTACTCAGCCATTTGTATACTAGAATGTTACCGTCAAAGCACCACAGCCTACGTTACAAGCCTGTGACACCTAGAATGACATCCTGGAATGCAGTACTGGATCTAATGTTCGACCAGGGATGGGCAGACTGCCTTGAGTCATGAGAGCGGCCAACGCCAGAGCAGAGAGCAATACACTCGCTCGAGGGAGGTAACATAACAACTCTGCAGTATCGTCAGCTGCGCTGCCACACTGTCATCGCAGTAGCAGCTGGAGACAGGTATTCGACTGACACCATGCCCGGCCCTTATCTCTGCGCTGTCAGCAATGCTGGACATCTGTTGTTTCATACGAGAGGCCACTGGACTCTTCCATCAAG
This sequence comes from Schistocerca piceifrons, assembly GCF_021461385.2. NCBI lineage: Eukaryota > Metazoa > Arthropoda > Insecta > Orthoptera > Acrididae > Schistocerca > Schistocerca piceifrons. The sequence continues at coordinate 512,089,130 of NC_060142.1, read as the reverse complement.
CAACTTCTGATGTACGAGGGTCACTCCAAAAGGTGTGCACACTATTTTTTTTTAAATCCGTCTTTTATTCTACATGTTTGAAAGTTTTACAGTGTGTAGGTACATCAATTAGGAACAATATTTTCAATTCTCCACATAATTTCCACCCCTCTCAACTGCCTTACGCCATCTTGGAACCAGCGCCTGTATACCTGCACGGTAAAATTCTGGACCAACTTGTTGGAGTCACTGTTTGGCAGCGTGCACAAGGGAGTCATCATCTTCAAACCTTGTTCCACGAAGAGAGTCTTTCAGTTTCCCAAAGAGATGATAGTCACAAGGAGCCAGGTGAGAACTGTAAGGCAGGTGTTTCAGTGTTGTCCATCCGAATTTTGTGATCGCTTCCATGGTTTTTTGACTGACATGTGGCCGTGCATTGTCGTGCAACAGCAAAACACCCTGCTTTTGCCGATGTGGTCGAACACGACTCAGTCGAGCTTGAAGTTTCTTCAGTGTCGTCACATATGCATCAGAATTTATGGTGGTTCCCCTTGGCATGATTTCCACAAGCAAGAGTCCTTCGGAATCGAAAAACACCATAGCCATAACTTTTCCAGCAGAAGGTGTGGTTTTGAATGTTTTTTTATTGGGTCAATTTGCATGATGCCACTCCATTGATTGCCTCTTTGTCTCTGGTGAAAAATGATGGAGCCATGTTTCATCACCTGTCACAATTCTTCCAAGAAATTCATCTCCACCATTCTCGTACTGTTCCAAAAGTTCGCTGCATACCGTTTTTCTTGTTTCTTTGTGAGCCACTGTCAACATTCTGGGAACCCGCCAACACTTTCAGTATTAGGCAAACACTTCCTTCCCCTATCCCAACATAGCGTGACAATTCGTTCACTGTGATCTGTGATGCGTCTGTCAGCAGTCACCAATTCGTTAACTCTCTGCACATTGTCTGGAGTGTGTGCAGTACGAGGCCTACCGCTGCGAGGATAATCCTCAATATTGTCGTGGCCGCTTTCATCACGTAACTTGCTTCCCCACCGACTAACTGTACTGCGATCGACAGCAGCATCTCCGTACACCTTTTTCAACCTCTTGTGGATGTTTCCCGCTGCCTCGTTTTCACAGCACAGGAATTCTTCGACAGCACGTTGCTTCTGACGAGCATCAAGTGTAGCAGCCATCTTGAAGACATGCTGTGACAGCCCCACTCACGGGAACAGGTTGAACTAAGTTTGAAAACAAGCATGAAGGGTGTATCTACACACTGTCAAACTTTCACACATGCAGAATGAAAACTGTATTTTTACAAAAATAATGTGCATGACCCTCATACTATGGCCAAGGGCTAGAATACAGAGGTTTATTAAACAAATCTACTGTCGTCCTGATGTATTATTTCATTCTCCACTGGTGACAATCCATGGGTCATCTAACAATGGTGTCAGATCAGTGATGTCACCTTCTTAGAGCTGAACCTGCAGCATGCATTATGGTGAGCCCAAAAATTTTGATGGTATTTGGTCATGGAGAAAAGTTCTGAAACTGGTGCTTTTTCTAAAGTAGATGTTAATGCCAATACAGAACAAGTGGATTTGTCCAGTTTTAGAGATAATGGAAGTTGCGATTGGTTAGTGCCTGTTAGATGTCCACAGTGTAACTTGAGGGCCATTCAGCGCTATGTATGGAACCAGTTCCAGTAAGATGTTATACTTTTAATCATTTGGGGCATATGGCTAGGCGAAGCCAGGAGTTGAGATGGCTCATGGTTAGACATAGGAATTAAGTTAATGTATTGCGTGGATTGGTAGTATTGCAATCGTCACACCAGGGTCTGGATCTGTCAGCTGCAAGTTTAATCGTTCCTTTTTCTGGCAAGGCAAGCGAGAATGTGCAGGCCTTTTTGGGAGACCTACAAAATCTGGGTAAGATTGAAAGTTGGTCTGATTAGGAATTACTGAATGTTGCAAAACTGAGATTAACAACGGAGGCTTAAACTTATGTATCTACATCTACATCTACATTCCGCAAGCCACCCGACGGTTTGGGGCAGAGGGCACTTTGAGTACCTCTATCTGTTCTCCCTTCTATTCCAGTCTCGTATTGTTCGTGGAAAGAAAGATTGTGGGTATGCCTCAGTGTGGGCTCTAATCTCTCTGATTTTATCCTCATGGTCTCTTCGTGAGATATACGTAGGAGGGAGCAATATACTACTTGACTCCTCGGTGAAGGTATGTTCTCGAAACTTCAACAAAAGCCCGTACCGAGCTACTGAGCGTCTCTCTTGCAGAGTCTTCCACTGGAGTTTATCTATCATCTCTGTAACGCTTTCGCGATTACTAAATGATCCTGTAACAAAGCGCGCTGCTCTCCGTTGGATCTTCTCTATCTCTTCTATCAGCCCTATCTGGTACGGATCCCACACTGGTGAGCAATATTCAAGCAGTGGGCAAACAATTGTACTGTAACATACTTCATTTGTTTTCGGATTGCATTTCCTTAGGATTCTTCCAGTGAATCGCGGTCTGGCATCTGCTTTAACGACGATCAACTTTATATGATCATTCCATTTTAAATCACTCCTAATGCCTTTTCCCATATAATTTATGAAATTAACTGCTTCCAGTTGCTGGCCTGCTAAATTGTAGCTAAATGATAAGGGATCTTTCTTTCTATGTATTCGCAGCATATTACACTTGTCTACCTTGAGATTCAGTTGCCATTTCCTGCACCATCCGTCAATTCGTTGCAGATCCTCCTGCATTTCAGTACAATTTTCCATTGTTACAACCTCTAGATATACCACAGCATCATCCACAAGAAGCCTCAGTGAACTTCCGATGTTATCCACAAGGTCATTTATGTATATTGTGAATAGCAACCGTCCTACGACACTCCCCTGCGGCACACCTGAAATCACTCTTACTTCGGAAGAATTCTCTCCACTGACAATGACATGCTGCGTTCTGTTATCTAGGAACTCTTCAATCCAATCACACAATTGGTCGGATAGTCCATATGCTCTTACTTTTTTCATTAAACGTCTGTGGGGAACTGTATCGAACGCCTTGCGGAAGTCAAGAAACACGGCATCTACCTGGGAACCCGTGTCTATGGCCCCTTGAGTCTCGTGGGCGAATAGCGCGAGCTGAGTTTCACACGATCGTCTTTTTCGAAACCCATGCTGATTCCTGCAGAGTAGATTTCTAGTCTCCAGAAAAGTCATTATACTCGAACATAATACTTGTTCCAAAATTCTACAACTGATCGACGTTAGAGATATAGGTCTATAGTTCTGCACATCTTTTCGACGTCCCTTCTTGAAAACGGTGATGACCTGCGCCCTTTTCCAATCCTTTGGAACACTACGCTCTTCCAGAGACCTACGGTACACCGCTGCAAGAAGGGGGGCAAGTTCCTTCGCGTACTCTGTGTAAAATCGAACTGATATCCCATCAGGTCCAACGGCCTTTCCACTTTTGAGCGATTTTAATTGTTTCTCTATCCCTCTGTCGTCTATTTCGATATCTACCATTTTGTCATCTGTGCGACAGTCTAGGGTAGGAACTACAGTGCAGTCTTTCTCTGTGAAACAGCTTTGGAAAAAGACATTTAGTATTTCGGCCTTTAGTCTGTCATCCTCTTGTTCAGTGCCATTTTTGTCACAGATTGTCTGGATATTTTGTTTTGGTCCACGAACCACTGTGACATAAGACCAAAATTTTTTAGGATTTTCTGCCAAGTCAGTACATAGAACTTTACTTTCGAATTCATTGAACGCCTCTCGCATAGCCCTCCTCACACTACATTTCGCTTCGCGTAATTTTTGTTTGTCTGCGAGGCTTTGGCTATGTTTATGTTTGCTGTGAAGTTCCCTTTGCTTCCGCTGCAGTTTTCTAACTCGGTTGTTGTAGAACGATGGCTCTTTTCCATCTCTTACGACCTTGCTTGGCACATACCCATTTAATGCATATTGTACGATGGTTTTGAACTTTGTCCACTGATCCTCAACACTATCTGTACTTGAGACAAAACTTTTGTGCTGAGCCGTCAAGTACTCTGAAATCTGCTTTTTGTCACTTTTGCTAAACAGAAAAATCTTCCTACCTTATTTAATCTTTCCATTTACGGCTGAAATCATCGTTGCAGTAACCACTTTATGATCGCAGATTCCCTGTTCAGCGTTAACTGTTTCAAGTAGTTCGGTCTGTTTGTCACCAGAAGGTCTAATATGTTATCGCCACGAGTCGGTTCTCTGTTTAACTGCTCAAGGTAGTTTTCAGATAATGCACTTAAAAGTTTCGCTGGATTCTTTGTCCCTGCCACCCGTTATAAACGTTTGAGTCTCCCAGTCTATATCCGGCAAATTAAAATCTCCACCCAGAACTATAATATGGTGGGGAAATCTATTCGAAATATTTTCCAAATTATCCTTCAGGTGCTCAGCCACAACAGCTGCTGAGCCAGGGGCCTATAGAGACATCCAATTACCATGTCTGAGCCTGATTTAACCGTGACCTTCTCCCAAATTATTTCACATTTCGGATCTCCGTCAATTTCCTTCGATACTATTGCACTTCTTATCGCTATAAACACGCCTCCCCCTTCACTGTCCAGCCTGTCTCTGCGGTATACATTCCAATCTGAGTTTAGAATTTCATTACATCTGGTTTCAGCCAGCTTTCTGTCCTTAGTACTATGTGGGCGTTGTGACCGTTTATTAATGAGAGCAGTTCCGGGACCTTTCTAAAGACGCTCCTGTAGTTTACTATTACCACATTAATATTGTTATTCCCTGTTGCGTTTTGCCTACCACTACGTTGCCGTGTCTCAGGAGGCGTCTTGTCGGGCCTAGGGAGGGAATTCTCTAACCTAAAAAACCCAGGTGTGCACTCCACACGTACTCCGCTACCCTTGTAGCCGCTTCCTGCGTGTAGTGCACGCCTGACCTATTCAGGGGGACCCTACATTTCTCCACCCGATAGCGGAGGTCGAGAAATTTTCACCCAAGATCTCTGCAGAATCGTCTGAGCCTCTGGTTTAAACCTTCCACTCGGCTCCAAACCAGAGGATCGCGATCGGTTCTGGGAACGATACTACAAATAGCTAGCGAGCGCCATTAGTGTAGGGTATAGAGAAGCTCTTAAGGAAGCCACAACATTCAGAGAATTTAAAGAAGGGTTAATTCAGAGATATGTAAAACGAAATAGTGCCAGACACAATAAGGAACAATTAGGGGTAGTAACTAAGATAAATACGGACATTAGGAACAATTTGCGGATAGGATAAGGAAAATTAATGGAAGTACCTACGAATTAAGACAGGATGCTGCAGTCAATGAAATTATTTTGTAAAAAGCTGAGCACAGGGCGTTCGATGCTATTTTAAGAGGGTTGCATGACGAAATGTCATAACGTGTATGGACAGGGGGTCTAATGGATTTGTGCACAGCTGTGGAGATCGTGTTGTCGACTGGAATACAGGGTAAATGCGCATTGTTTACAGCTAATATAATATGTTTCAGGTGCGGACGAACGGAGCATGTGAGGATGCAGTGTCGCCAGCCTCAGGGTGATGTTAATAAAGTAAGAGGAAGTAATAGTTTTAGAAGTACAGGACCAGGGGAGGATAATGTGTTAAAACGCCAACGGGAGCTCCAGGTCCATCTACGATCATTCCTGGTAAGATTGGATGCTACGATATCTTGTACAGAAGTGGATTGTGCCATAAGACGAATAGTAGAAAAAAATGGTTGCAGGATATTACTGGAGACGGGGACGCATGTGTCAGTCGCCATTAGTGATCTGGTGAAACGTAAGCAGAGGGACGCAGCACGGTACAGATTGCATGGTGCGGGGTATGAAGATGTCACACCGTAAAGATCGGTGGACATAGACTTTTGCTTGAATACAGTTCAATAAAACAATGTTTAAAGATTGTGTCACACGTGAGTGAGGCTACGGCATGATTCTTGGATTAGATTTCTTGTATCAGCATTGTGCCATAATCGATCTACGGCAACATAGGCTGGAACCTCACAGATAAATTTTTCAGTTGGGTAAAGTCACTACCAGTGTAGCAATGTCGCGAGGAGAGTGTGTCACGAAAGATGAACTGATTAATCCACGAACGCTCACACTAAGACTTGATTCGTACCTAAGGGTACTGGGAAATCACTTTGGATCAGTGTTGAGTCTAGCTTGCCGGTAGGAATTTCGTGTGTGATGGAGCCGTTAGATGTGAACTCCTTAAGCAGCCTACAAGCTCTCGACCAGTGCTTTGACCATCCACGAGTCTCTTTATGCCCTCGAGAACAGTGGACGTTCAGTGACCTTCATTTGGACACCAGGAAACGTCGGGATACCGGGCAATGAACTTGCTGGCAGCGTGGCCAAACAGGCTACCAGTAAACCAACTCTCGAAACTGGCCTGACGGAGACCGATTTGCAACCCATCTTCCGCCGCAAAGTTTTCGCCGCCTGGGATACTGAATGGTGCACCCTCAGTACACCAAATAAACTCTGTGCTGTCAAGGAGACAACAAATGTGTGGCGGTTATCCATGCGAGCCACTTGCAGGGAATCTGTTGTCCTTTGCCGGCTCCGCATTGGCCATACCGAACGGTCTACCCGACGGGAGGCCCTAGCCACATGACATTTCCATTTCCATTGGCCATACGTAGCTAACACATGGTCACCTCCTCCGTCGCGAGGACGCACTTCTGTGTCACTGTGGCTCCCCTACGACAGTCGCCCGCATCCTGTTGGACTGCCCAATTTTAGCCACTCTGCAGCGGACTTTCAACCGTCCTAGCACCCTGCCTATGGTGTTAGGCGACAATGCCTCAACAGCAGGTTTAGTTTTACGTTTTATTCGTGACGGGGGTTTTCATCGTACCATCTAAGGGTGGGCGTCTGGCCTTCTCTCGGAGGCCTCCATCCTCCCTCCTATTTAACTCTTGTCATCCTCTCTTTGAATTTTGTTTGCTTATTGTTCATTTTTTCCCTGTGTGTGTTCATCTCGCCTTGTCTTTTTAGGCTGGACGTTTTAGTGTATTGCAGAATGGCTGGCTCATACTCTTTTATTCTTGTGGTCAGCCAGCCCAGACCATCTGCTCATTGTTTTTAATACATTCCCCTACTTTTCCTTGTGGTGTACGTTTTCTCTCTCTTTCGTTTTCTCTTTCGGTGTGGTTCCCCATTCCTTTTACCCCCTTTTACTTTCCCAAATTAAATTTGGGTGTTGTTTTACCTTGAGCCTTCTTTGCGTCAGGAAAAAGGGACTGATGATCCTGTAGTTTGGTCCCTTTATACCCCAACACAACCAGCCAACCAACCAAGATAATGAACTACACTAAAGGCCATTAAAATTGCTACACCACGAACATGACGTGCTACAGACGTGAAATTTAGCCGACAGGAAGAAGAGGCTGTGATATGCAAATGATTAGCTTTTCAGAGCATTCACACAAGGATGGCGCCGGTGGCGACACCTACAACGTGCCGACATGAGGAAAGTTTCCAACCGATTTCTCATACACAAACAGCAGTTGACCGGCATTGCCTGGTGAAACGTCGTTGTGATGCCTTGTGTAAGGAGGAGAAATGCGTACCATCACGTTTCAGACTTTGATAAAGGTCGGATTGTAGCCTATCACGATCACGGTTTATCGTATCGCGACATTTCTGCTCGCATAGGTCGAGATCCAATGACTGTTAGCAGAATATGGAATCGGTGGGTTCAGGAGGGTAATACGGAACGCCGTGCTGGATCCCAACGGCTTCGTATCACTAGCAGTCGTGATGACAGGCATCTTATCCGCATGGCTGTAACGGATCGTGCAGCCACGTCTCGATCCCTGAGTCAACAGATGGGGACGTTTGCAAGACAACAACCATCTGCACGAACAGTTCGACGGCGTTTGCAGCTGCATGGAGTATCAGCTCGGAGACCATGGCTGCGGTTACCCTTGACACTGCATCACAGACAGGAGCGCCTGCGATGGTGTACTCAACGACGAACCGGGTGCACGGATGGCAAAACGTCAGTTTTTCGGATGAATCCAGGTTCCGTTTACAGCATCATGATGGTCGCATCCGTGTTTGGCGTCATCGCCGTGAACGCACATTGGAAGCGTGTATTCGTCATCGCCATACTGGCGTATAGCCCGGCGTGATGGTATGGGGTGCCATTGGTTACACGTCTCGGTCACCTCTTGTTCGTATTCACGGCACTTTGAACAGTGGACGTTACATTTCAGATGTGTTACGACCCGTGGCTCTACCCTTCATTCGATCCCTGCGAAACCCTACATTTCAGCAGGATAATGCGCGACCGCATGTTGTAGGTCCTGTACGGGCCTTTCTGGATACAGAAAATGTTCGACTGTTGCCCTGACCAGCACATTCTCTAGATCTCTCACCAGTTGAAAACGTCTGGTCAATGGTGGCCGAGCAACTGGCTCATCACAATACGCCAGTCACTACTCTTGATGAACTGTGGTGTCGTGTTGAAGCTGCATGGGCAGCTGTACCTGTACACGCCATCCAAGCTCTGTTTGACTCAATGCCCAGGCGTATGAAGGCCGTTGTTACATCCAGAGGTGGTTGTTCTGGGTACTGATTTCTCAGGATCTATGCACCCAAATTGCGTGAAAATGTAATCACATGTCAGTTCTAGTATAATATATTTGTCCAATGAATACCCGTTTATCATCTGCATTTCTTCTTGGTGTAACAATTTTAATGGCCAGTAGTGTATTAGATCAGGCGGGCTGCTTAATTAAAAAGAGGTACTGTACGCGTACAAGAAATGAAGACTGAAAAGAAGATAACTGTTTTTATATATAATGTGAGCACAGACGACATAGGATCAACAAAGGGGTTGTCAATGGCTAATATGAGTACCCTAGAGAAAGTAGAATGAGACACAAGAGGTATCAGCCACGGACAATCGCCGAACGCCATTGAAACTGCATTAGAGAAGATGTGAAGCACCTAGAGGGAAACAATATGGAATGGATGGAGAAATTACTTTTAAATTTGAGGATTTATTTGTTCCAAAGGGGCTATTAACAACTACGTGTCTTACACAGCACCGCATACCAAAGGGAAATGAATCACCAGTCTGCCGCAAACCGTACAGAATACGTAGGTACTTACACTCAATTTTGGAAGAATTTATCGATCAACAGCTGAAAGGTGGAATAGAAAGGTGGAATAGCTGAAGAAAGTAATTGTGCAAGGAATAGACGTTGTGCCAAAAAATCATTGGATGGAATACGAAAACAGGTTTCGTTGTGATTACAGACATCAGAATGCGGAAACCATACCAGAAACCTAAGCTTTGATAAACATTTCAGAAACCATGTACCACAGAGGGCAACGAAAATATTTTTCAACAACGGATTTGCAGGGTGGTCATCACCAGATACAGGTTGCACCACAAGATCCACACAAAACAGCCTTTTCTGCACCCTGGAAACATTACCAGTTCAGAGGAAAGCCATTCGGATTAAAAAATGCACTTGCAACGTTTCAGACATTGTTAGACGGAGTACGCAGAGGTTTAAAACCATCGCAATCCTTAGTGTATCTCGATGACATAATCGTCTGTGGGGATGGTATGGAACAGCATATGCTGCGATTAAGGGAAGTATTCCTAAGGATAAAAGGAGCGAAGTTAACACTGAGTACAGAAAAGTGTAATTTTGTGATGGAAGAGGTAGCGTACCTAGGTCATATCGTAAGTAAAGATAGGGTTAAGGCAGTCGTACTCGAATTTTCTGTACTAGAACCTGTAAAGGAGTTGCAATCCTTTTTAGGAGACGTGAATTATTACCACTGATTCGTAAAAGGATTTGCAGATATTTCTGGACCGTTCACGCATTTGTTAGAAAAGGGTATTAAATTTGTGTTGTCAGAAGAGTGAAAGCATGCTTTTGAGGAGCTAATGGAAACCTCAACATCGAGTCCGATATTGGTATTTCTGGATTTTAAAAGAGAATTTTTTAATCATGTGATGCAGCAAACCATGCATTTGGCTGTGTATTGTCACAAGAGGTATAAGGCATAGAGCGTCTGGTAACTGACGCATAAAGACAACTAAATTCTGCAGAAAGAAATTAATCCACAATGGAGAAAGAGATGTTAAGCCTTATTTACGGAATCACACATTCCAAATTTTATCTGTATGTTAAAAAGTTTAGAGTAATAGCAGACCATGTGGCATTGTTGTTGAGGTTAAGGGACTCTTGTAGTAGCTAACGTGATGGGCAGTAACACTAAGAGTACTTGATTTCGAAGTCACACATAAACCTAGGAAGAAGCACGAAAATGCAGATGGCTTAAGTGTAAAAGTAACAATATTATATATTGGGGGTAATGAGCATAAGGAACGGCAATCTGCCAGAAAGCGGACGACAAACGTAAGCAGTATTTTAAGGACAGTTTTGTATGTAGGATGGTTGCTACGCAGAGAAACCAAGTTGGGACTGCGGGTAGTGGTACCAGCGAAGCTAAGGAGTAGGGTGCTACAAAGAGTTCATGATCACATATTAGCGGATCACGGAGGTTGCAGATCTACTAACAGAAGAGCAACAGAAAGGTGTTGGTGAAGGAATAGGCAGACTAAACCAGTATCTGCGGAATTGCATACTGTGCGCACAGAGGGCGGATTTGTGTAGAAAAAGAGTAATATTGCAGAGTTTACGTGGAGCATTAACACCACTCGAATTTCTAGGGATTGATGTTTTAGGTCCATTCACTAAAACACCTGCAGAGAATAAGTATGTACTCACAGTCATAGATCACTTTTCAAGATATTCAGAAATTGTCACGATTCCAAACCATCAGGCAGCAACAGTGACACAAGCACTTGTGAAGAAATGGGTACTGAAGTTTGAAGTGCCGGAAACTATGGTAAGAGACCAGAGAACGAACTTCATGTCAAATTATTCAAGTAAATGTGTAAGTTATTGAATGTGAAGAAGTTTAGGACGAGTCCTCTCCATCCACAAGCCAGAGGAAGAACTGAAAGGTGCATTGGACAATCGAGTATATTGACTTACATCACACCAGCTGGGATGTCTATTTGAAGCATGTCGTCGCCGCCTACAACTCAAAACAGCGTACGAATACAGAATTATCGCCACATGAAGTATTATATGGCCGTAAAATACCACCATCATTCAGAATACTGAAAACGAAGGAAGGGAAGACCAGAGAGTCTGTTAAGGAATTTGTCAGAGTCATTAGCGAAATTTGGAACAGAGTACGGAGGGCAAATACATGAGCACTGGAGAAAAAGGAAGAAGCAGTGGGCCATATGGAAAGAATGCCACAGTATAAGGTTGGTCAGTGGGTGATGCTGTCAACTTCGTAAACTCTGAAGGAAAAGACAAAGAAGTTTTCTGCAAAGTATGAGCGGTCATACCAAGTAGCAGAGACTACATCGCCAGTGAATGTCAAGCTTCAATGGCCTACGCATTGAAGCTTGTAGAGTGCTTGAAACCTTTTCAAGGGAGTCAAAGTTATTCCAGGGCTAGGAGATGCGAACCGGAAAGGGAGAGTGAGCAGAAAGGTATTGGAAGGCAAATAAGAGGTTCAAAAATGGTTCAAATGGCTCGGAGCACTATGCGACTTAACTTCTGAGGTCATCAGTCGCCTAGAGCTTAGAACTAATTAAACCTAACTAACCTAAGGACATCACACACATCCATGCCCGAGGCAAGATTCGAACCTGCGACCGTAGCGGTCGCTCGGTTCCAGACTGTAGTGCCTAGAACCGCAAGGCCACTACGGCCGGCCGGTAAATAAGAGGTTGTGAATGAAACTGTAATGGGGACACCGTATGGATGATGAGTTAGGAGAAAGTCATTTAATATTTCTTTAGGTTAGGTATAGATTTAGTGTACAAACAGCTGCATAGCAGCTATGATTTTAAGGGGGACGAAGGTGATAGGTGTTCCTGGCCGTAGGTGAGGTGTGGGGAAGGCAAGATGATGTGGTTCATAGCAGTCTACTGATCTTTGTCAGTGTGGAAGCGTTATGGAACCAGCACCTGCATGCGGGAGCTATTCTCCAAGCAGGAAGATGTAGTGATCACCAGTCACCGCTGGGTGTTGCAGGTGGTCTTCAACGAATTGGAGATGCGTTACGAGGTGAGAAGATTGGAAGAAGCATTCGACATATTCCGACAGGGAACAGGAAGGCATGGGGTATTCAAAGGAAGTGCTGGGGAATGTGAGAAAGTACATGGAGCGTACGAGAAAATAAGAAGTTATATGACCCAGGTACTGCTGGTTATTCCACATATGCGAAGGAAGAGGGGTTGGATCGATGCTGGAGGTCGGCTTATGAAAACAATATTTGGCGCTGCGGATGAGGAAGACATTCAGAGGGTGAGCAGCACCGCAGAAGAGATTAAGCAGTGCGCAGAACGTAATAAAGCCGTGAGTGATTGGCACACTATGCAGACTGCAAGTTTAAAGAAGGACGTATTGAATAACACACGACTACTAAGACAACTGACTGGAGAGTTAATGCAGTATGACAGAGCTACAGAAGAGGCAGTTAATCAAAGTATCAGAGAACTACAAACCGAAGTAGAGGTTTTGGACAGGTAAGCAGTAATGACAAAATGGTTGCAGTCTGTAGAAAATAGGGAAAGTAACAGAACTACAGAGGCTATGCAGCAGGCTATAAGATGTCAGCTGGGGGTAAACATGTTGTCGCCAGAGCAGTATTTAGAAGGTCTAAGGAAAGTATAGAAGGAACTACCAGTAGAGTTTGGATTGGTTTTAGAACCCGAGCACAAAAACTTACCTTTTTTCCTACTAAATAGCCGCAGTATCACGTTACGAGTGTTACGCAGTTTATCCTGTCAAGTGAGGTATGTTGTTGTTGTTGTTGTGGTCTTCAGTCCTGAGACTGGTTTGATGCAGCTCTCCATGCTACTCTATCCTGTGCAAGCTTTTTCATCTCCCAGTACCTACTGCAACCTACATCCTTCTGAATCTGCTTAGTGTATTCATCTCTTGGTCTCCCTCTACGATTTTTACCCTCCACGCTGCCCTCCAATACTAAATTGGTGATCCCTTGATGCCTCAGAACATGTCCTACCAACCGATCCCTTCTTCTGGTCAAGTTGTGCCACAAACTTCTCTTCTCCCCAATCCTATTCAATACTTCCTCATTAGTTATGTGATCTACCCATCTAATCTTCAGCATTCTTCTGTAGCACCACATTTCGAAAGCTTCTATTCTCTTCTTGTCCAAAGTGAGGTATACTGAAGAAATTTGTAAGAGTAAAAACGCAACGACTATTATTAATTGCAAGAGACAAGGTAAGGTATGTAGAAATAGAGGAAGAAAAGTTCGAAAAATGCTACCGAAGGGAAATCACAGTCTGTCCGAATATGATAATAAGAGAGGGACAGGATTCCTGTACAGTGGAATTGCTAATATTACAAAAGAAGGTAGGAGAATGCAATAAAGAAGTGATCGAACCTGAACTGTACTTTCTGCAGGTCGAGGCGCATTGATTGTATTCTACCTTTGACAAGATGGTAGTAGTGGCTAGCTGTTTGGAGCATGGGAAGCTTACGTCATCAAAGAAGCTAGAATTAAACGGGAGTGGTCTGGTATTAAATGGAACAGTGTGTGAGATAATTAGGCCTATTTTCCATCTGTCCCTGCGATTTCAGGGATAACTTACCTAAATTTTTCGCAGCTTCGTTTGTATTGCCGCAGATCTAAACACGCTTCTGAAACAGCGGCAGGGACGAGTCTCCTTGGAAACTTTAGTGCAGCAAGTAAATTTATATCGGGAAAAATAAGTACTGGAAAGAGACAATACTGATTAATGTCGTACCAACCACCACTGCGACACATGTCCTGCTGAGCATAGTCATTGTTTTGGTACATAGAAAACGAAGCACACGACTGAGTTCAGACCTAGCTGTCATTGAGATTCCAGTGGATTGGATATCCTGAGCATAAAGCAGCAGGAGGAAGATGAACGCACAAGGGTAGCATTAAGGATAAGTGAGTCATTTTAGCCTCTAAGTGTGGAATATAGAATTAGGAGTTACTGTACAAGAAGCGTAGTAATGGCATAAGTTCCAGGATATTTGAATTAAGGAGCAGGACAAGGGGCCCTGTAGAAATGAGTAATGTTAAGTGACATGGTTAAGCAAACCAATTGTTAGAATAATTCTTAAGAGATGGAACAGGATCAGAAGGGCCAGTGACAAGGAACTCTAGTGTAAGGGATAACCTAGTTTAGTCGTCCCAAGGGACAGGGTCTTGACAAAAAGGAGGGCAATGTAGCATATCGACCGTATTCGAGCGAAAAGTATGCCAGAGCACAAGTGAGTTTCAACAGAGCCAGCTGCAGACAGGCAAGAGTGTTACACGTTGCAAAACAAGGTTCATAGGAGTTGAGAATTAGATCAAGCTGGTGCAGTATAACAGCTGATGCTAAAATACGCTAGTGCAAAGACAGAAGTCTTTCCTCACTTACCACCGCAGAAGTGTTTATAGCCCTAAACAAACATAATATTAGTATATATAAGTGTTCAGCTTTGATGGATGAAATAGTGAAGGCAGTAGAGGATCAAATAGGTAAAAAGACGAGGGCTAGTAGAAACCCTTGGGTAACAGAAGAAATATTGAATTTAATTGATGAAAGGAGAAAATATAAAAATGCAGTAAATGAAGCAGGGATGACTAGAGGACAAATGTAAGGATGTAGAGGCTAATCTCACTAGGGGTAAGATAGATACTGTCTACAGGAAAATTAAAGAGACCTATGAAGAAAGGAGAACCACTTGCATGAAAATCAAGAGCTTTGATGGAAACCCAGTTCTTAGCAAAGAAGGGAAAGCAGAAAGGTGGAAGGACTATATAGAGGTCTATACAAGGGTGATATACTTGAGGACAATATGATGGAAATGGAAGAGGATGTAGATGAAGACGAAATGGGAGATATGATATTGCGTGAAGAGTTTGACAGAGCACTGAAAGGCCTGACTCGAAACAAGGCCCCAGAGTAGACAACATTTCATTAGAATTACTGACAGCCTTGGGAGAGCCAGTCCTGACAAAACTCTACCATCTGGTGAGCAAGCTGTATGAGACAGGTGAATTACCCTCAGAGTTTAAGAAGAATATAATAATCCCAATCCCAAAGAAAGCATGTGTTGGCAGATGTGAAAATTACCGAACTATCAGTTTAATAAGTCACAGCTGCAAAATACTAACGCAAATTCTTTACAGACGAATGGAAAAACTGATAGAACCCGACCGCGGGGAAGATCAGTTTGGATTCCATAGAAATGTTGGAACACGTGAGGCAATACTGACCTTACGACTTATCTTAGAAGAAAGATTAAGGAAAGGCAAACCTATGTTTCTAGCATTTGTATACTTAGAGAAAGCTTTTGACAATGTTGATTGGAATACTCTCTTTCAAATTATAAGGTGGCAGGGGTAAAATGAAGAGAGCGAAAGGCTACTTACAATTTGTACCGAAACCAGATGGCAGTTATAAGAGTCAAGGGGTATGAAAGGGAAGCAGTGGTTGGGAAGAGAGTGAGACAGGGTTGTAGCCTATCCCTGATGTTATTCAATCTGTATATTGAACAAGCAGTAAAGGAAACAAAAGAAAAGTTCGGAATAGGTATCAAAATCCATGGAGAAGAAATAAAAACTTTGAGGTTCGCCGATGACATTATAATTCTGTCAGAGACAGCATAGGACTTAGAAGAGCAGTTGAACAGAATGGACAGTGTCTTCAAAGGAGGGTATAAGATGAACACCAACAAATGCAAAACGAGTATAATGGAATGTAGTCGAATTAAGTCAGGTGATGCTGAGGGAATTAGATTAGGAAATGAGAGACTTAAAGCAGTAAAGGAGTTTTGCTATTTGGGGAACAAAATAACTGATGATGGTCGAAGTAGAGAGGATATAAAATGTAGACTGGCAATGGCAAGCAAAGCGTTTCTGAAGAAGAGAAATTTGTTAACATCGAGTATAGATTGAAGTGTCAGGAAGTCGTTTCTGAAAGTATTTGTATGGAGTGTAGCCATGTATGGAAGTGAAACATGGACGATAAGTAGTTTAGACAGGAAGAGAATAGAAGCTTTCGAAATGTGGTGCTACAGAAGAATGCTGAAGATTAGATGGGTAGATCACATAACTAATGAGTGGGTATTGAATAGAATTGGAGAGAAGAGGTGTTTTGTGGCACAACTTGACTAGAAGAAGGGATTGGTTGGTAGGGCATATTCTGAGCCAACCAGGGATCACCAATTTAGTATTGGAGGGCAGCGTGGAGGGTAAAAATTGTAGAGGGAGACCAAGAGATGAATACACTAAACAGATTCAGAAGGATGTAGGTTGCAGTAGGTACTGGGAGATGAAGAAGCTTGTACAGGATAGAGTAGCATGGAGAGCTGCATCAAACCAGTCTCAGGACTGAAGACCACAACAACAACAACAAGTGCTCAGCCATTCATGTACTAAAATATTCTCATCTCAGTATCACAGCCTACACCATGAACCTGTGACAACCGGAGCGACATCCTGGAATTCAGTACAGGGTCCTCTGTTCAACCATGGGAGGGGGGAGCCTGCCCTGAATCACGAGAGAAGCTACTGCTGAAGCAGAGAGCCACCCACTCGCTGGAGGGGTCAGGTATCATCAGCTGTGGTGCTGCACTGCCATCATGGTCACAGGTGGAGATGTCGCTAACAGCAGCATTCGAGTGATGACACACTCGGCCTCACTCTTTGCACTGTCAGCAGTGCCAGACATCTATTGTTTCACATGAGAGGCAACTGGACACCTCCACCAAGCCAGGTCACAGGTTCAAATCCTGCCTCAGCTATGGATGTGTGTGATGTCCTTAGGTTAGTTACGTTTAAGTAGTTCTAAGTCTAGAGGACTGATGACCACAGATGTTAAGTCCCATAGTGCTTAGAGCCATTCCACCAAACTGTTACTAGTGTACATCGGCCGAGGGCCAGAATAAAGAGGTCAGTTAAATAAACTTACTGTCATTCTGACATCATGTTTCACTCTCCATGAGTGACAAGCCATGGGTCACCTAACATTTGAAATAAAACTTGACAACAGATAAGATAATGCTTAGAAAGTTTATCATCATCTCATCAAACTTGGTTCCAAAACACCTTTAGAAGTGGGTCTTCCTCTTGTATCTGGGACAGTCTCTTACAAATTCTTCAGATTATCAGTTCTAGTGGGGTTCCTATGACACACATGTTTTTGAACTTCTCTTGTTCACCACATAACAGCAATCTAAAGGGACCACTTGATATTACATTATGCTCCCCTTTGACATATATATTGTTTGCTAATCAAACTGTTGTATGAATAAAGACCATCTGACTAATCTCCCATTTAATAATTAGCATTTCTTTAGGTAATTTAAGGCCTTGTGATCTGTAACTACTATACTGTGAAGCTAGTTACAACTAGTTAGGCTGCAACAGCCAGAGACTATTGTTCCATGGTTATCAGAAGTCATCGACATAGGGATGGGAAAAACCAACTGCATAGAACCAATACCACTGTTTTGTTTCTGAATAACCAGTATTTTTCAATATTTGTTTGGTCTCATTTATAACAGGTATTTCTTATCTTTCACTAATAACTCATTAAAAAAGGGAAATATCAGTTAGCCATAACAGCAGTCCTAAAATTTTTTATTTTTAAATATTTTTTTAAGGAGTACCTTTTATTCACAAAAAATTTGCATTGATTTGAAATATTGTGTTCTTATAGAAAATGGGAAATGCAAAACAATGAAAGAAATTAGTAACAAACACATGGCATAAAAATTAGTACAGCGTTGCAGAGACAATAATGTCCCTGTTGCCATGTTTTCGTGGCTTAATGCATGTGTCCATGTAGTGTGTAAGACCTGTGTCCACCTGACATATATCATAGTTTCTTACTGTCATTGCCGGACATCTATTATATTGCAGAATGGCACCAACCCTAATCTGGAAATATTTTTACAAAATGATGTAGCAACAAAGTGCAATGCTTCATTTGCTTTAAAAGAGTAAAGATTTGTCTGCCATTTCTACGAAATAACAAAAGAAGGAGGTATTTGGTAACAGTAATAAATTATAAACATAAAAATAATTCATTCATAGTACACAATAAAAATTGAAAGTAGCTGATCTGCTCTCTGTATGTACATAATATGCCTTTGTCTGCTTGTAGCCCTCAAAAACGGATGAATTAGGACCAATAGGAAAATACAGGTTTTCTTCTTTAGTATTCAGCCACTTATCACTTTCTGAAAAAAGCAGTGAATGGTGGATGGTCTAAGATTTCCTTTATTTGCCTATTTAATTTAATATTTAGATTCTATGCACCTTGAGACTGAATCAAAATTTTTCAGTCTTCATTGAATTTCTATGTTTATTACAGGAAATTTAAGGAATAAAAAACTGAAAATCAGTTATTTTAGAAGCTGGATACTTTGAGCAGTTTTAACAATCAGGTTAAAGTGGCATGTAAAGTAACTGATACAACCGAAAACTGATTGTTTCAGTGCTAACTGCCATCCCTATATCAATGTATATGGTTGATCTAGAACTCAACTCAGGCCCCAAGACAGTATCTAGAGCTCTGATAGGCACTGACATGGATTTGTTAATACCAAAAGGCATCACTTTATACAGGTAGGATCTTCCACTGAATAGAAATGCTGTGAATTTTCTACTACCTTCTGCCAGTGGTACCTGCCAGGATCCACACGCACCTTGACAAGTACCTCACTCTGGACTTTTATAGAATTTCTGATGTGTTTTCTGGCTTGTCTTTTCCATCACAATGACCTAATTAGTGTATCTGGCATCTAGAACCACACATACATAATGATCTTCTTTGCTTACTATTACCAATAGGTGCTATAAAGTGAATTTGCTCATTCAATCACTCCCCACTGCTCCATCTTTCTAAGTTCTTCCTCCACAGCAGCTCTCTTAGCTAGTGAATTGAATAGGGCTCCACAGCAAAAGGGTTATAAGGTCTGATTTTTAATTGATATTCATAATAACGAATCACTCGTGGCCAATCCACAAAGACTTGTTTGTATTTTAGTAGTCACTATCTTGGACAGGGTGTATACATGGACACGAAAAAAACCCTGAATTTATCAGTTAAAAATACACTTTTTCTCAGGTGAAAATAGACATTTTCATGTTAAGTGACAGTGTACTTTCCGTTGGAGCTGCAAAACTTATCAATCCTTTAAAAGCTAATAGTTTTATACACCAGTGTAGAACTTCCCAGCACTTTGGGAAATGAAACACAGCAAAAAACAGCATGTTTGGGAAAGATCTTTGATGTGAAGCAATATGCAAACTGTGTATTTTCTTATTATGAGAGTATAATTCCACCAAATACAGAACATTAGTTTCGGATGCATTTAAATTGAGATCGCGATGCACTTTAGTCAGCCAGCCACAGTTCAAGTCACGTGACCTTACCAGCCAATGACAACAGATATTCAGAGCATAGGGCACATGATGTAGTCAGCCAATAGCAACATCACTATTAAGTAATGCAAAAAAACAAATATGAGAAGTTAATGGTTTAAATTAATATACATATAGTATAGCTATGAGCAAAGATAAGGTTTCACATACAATATTCATCCTTTTTTTGCATGTCTTACCCTTTAAGTAATATCAAACACAAATGAGCCAGTAAAAGTTTTAATAATGACATAAATGGTTGATCTACTGGACCCAAAATTTTTCTAATTGGCTGGTCCTCACAGTGCTAAGTTTTGAATGAGAGTCAAATGGTCTGTGATTAAGAAATTCATCACACTTTCTCACACTTAAAATAATTCGTTTTGCATAAAAGGAAATTTACTTTGGAGGTAACACTTCTCTCATTTTCCTCTGACCTATTACAAATAGGTTCCTTTGAGCAGTTGCCAGAGTGTGCCAGAAGACAGGCATCACTGCCCATGTGTAGCTATAATGACGTAGGAAACCCATGTATAGTGTTCGCTTTGCTCGTAGGCGTTTCGTCACGTTTCTGTTTGGAATTTCATGCCTAGTGGAGCATCACATGACCATGTGCAGCTCTGCAGCACATTGTTTGGAGAGGACAAATGGGGTTATTGTGCTTAGGAAAATTGATTTATCATATCCTATCGCCCACAAGGAATGCAAAACAAGAAAGCTGCCCTTGGCACAATATTCATCTCAAAACTAGATTCTACAACTCCCAAATATCCTAACATTTTGCTACGTGGTGACTTTAATAAGTGCCAGATGTTGACTCAATAAATAAAGGGTGGATAACCTTAGTTCTAACAGCACAGGATATTTTAAAATGAGGATTTGCATTGAAGATGGATGAAATTTAAGGTATTAAGCTCAGCTAAATTTGGAGCTTTGCATGTTAGTCCATCCTAGTACTTTTCTGTACATTTATAATTTTGATGATGGATCATATTGTATGATTCATGTACCTTAGTAGGCTTTTTTTTTTCTTTTGAAAGACTTAATAAAGCATGTATGAAAATTTTAAATCAATGTATTTATTTCTGGGTTGTCATAGTTTCACTATATTTTTGAAATATTGACCACAAATGGAATGGTGGTTGACAGATACACTGAGTGTATCCCCAAATCTATGGTAACTTTGACCATCTACAATTTTTTCCATTACTTCATCTGCATTTTAGACAATGTATTGTTCTAATTAGTATTTAATCCTTTCATACAGGCTCCTATGTTCACTAACATAATTACCACAGAGAACAAACAGTCATGTTAATCACATTAATCTAAAAATCGTTCAAAATATAGCTGATTTATTCTGCTCAGCAGACATCACTGATGATTAGTGATGCAATATCTCCCACATGGCATGCTACAAGACAGTATGAACTTCTTTTATTTTTACTAAGACTGTATGATTACGTTTCATTATGTTTGTTACTTTGTTGCCTTATTGATTAATTTTACTAGTTGCCTGAGGCTCTATACTGAATAAAGTAAGCAGTGCTTTCAGTTGATATGATTCAGCTGATTAGGCATGTGTCCACAAACAAGTAAACTTCACAAAGTCGCTTGCAGAAGCTACTTCTGCAAGTTCTTTGACATCAAAACATCCCCACCAAGTTGACTTCTGAAACTTTCATCAACATGCAGAAGTAGCTTCTGCACATTGGTGGAAACAGTTCTTAGCATCCTGCTGCAAGTACTTCTTGAACCCGCCAGCTGCTGCAAGTTTTTCTTAAACCTGCATAAGTTTTATGTGCTGAAGGCCAATATGAAAGTGGCGGTGTCAAATAGGAGACTAGCACAAAGACAGATGGATCGAAACAAATGTACCATTGGAACCCGTAAACATAAACAATTAGCCACCATCAGTCAAGAAAGAGCGAAATTATTTTGCTGATATAATTTGTTTCACCAGAAGGGGAAGTAGAATGACAGTAGAGATATCTTCAAATTTTGACAAATATAAATCTTTGAAAAGGATAATTGCTATTAGTTGCTACTAGTTTTTGTATCTTGTTTTCAAATTAAATTAGTTTGTTATAAAAGTAATAAATATTGTTTGCAAAGGTCAAAGAGTAATTAAAAGGTGATCTCTTGGTCATATAGCTTGCAGCATTAAATTCGCAGAAAGTTTTTTATCTGAGTGAAGTATCTGATTTTTGTTCATTGAACAGTGTTCCTTGATAACTTAAACATGTACATCTCTGTTTCCATTTCTCCCCACACACGTTTTTCTTTCCTCAAATTTTTTCTTAACTATTTTTCTTCAGTAGAAATAATGCAACAACAATGATGGCTGCTCTGGTTTTTAACCATGACAGTGTAAACATCCACTTGCCAGCCTCATCACAAGATTAGTGGAAACACTTCTGCAAGTGCCGGCCGCGGTGGTCTAGCAGTTCTAGGTGCTCAGTCCGGAACCGCATGACTGCTACGGTCGCAGGTTCGAATCCTGCCTCGGGCATGGATGTGTGTGATGTCCTTAGGTTAGTTAGGTTTAAGTAGTTCTAAGTTCTAGGGGACTGATGACCACAGATGTTAAGTCCCATAGTGCTCAGAGCCATTTGAACTTCTGCAAGTAGCTGCAAGAAGTTCCTGAAATCAACTTGCCCAAGTGACTTGCAGAAGTAAACTTGAACAAGTTTTTGTTCTCATTAAATGAGTTTTGCTCAGCAGCTAAGATATTGTCAGCCCATCCATGTTCAAATCACATATGGTGGCCTCAAGTGCAGCAACATGTTGCTGCTTGTTTTTGTAGTAAACATAATAAAAATCCCACAAGTATTTGTGCATAGCATAGACACCCAAAAAGCGAATATTTCCTCCATTCCCTACTTCATATTTCAATTTGTTTACACTCCACTGATACACCTAACCTCAATACTCATGCAGCTAGGGTCACAAAAGTTGCGACAAGCCTCAGTTGTTTAGTTTCACCAATGAGTTGCACAAACGTGTGCCATGCATGTGCAGTGGCTGGTAGCACAGTTGCATGTAACCTAGTGTAAACACTTCAACAGGTGCTTGGAGAAGTTACTTGTTAGTGGGCCACAGACATAATGTATGTCTGTGTAATGGGCACATGCCTTCAAGCTAAGCAAATTGTGCTACAGGCATAACGCATGAGCACTGTGTAATCTCTGGGATTATGTTACATTACTGCAATCTAAATACAAAGAAAAATATAAGTATTCTTTCACGTTCTAAGGCTTTGTTTTTGTAAATCCTGCATTGTAACAAAAAAAACAGTTGCACAATATTGATATGTTAAATAAAATCAAAGCCTCATGAGTATCTGCAGGCTTTGCAGGTTTGACAAGTTGATGTCTAGCAAGTGACTGAGTTATCTGGTATAATATATACTAGGGGTACAGTAAAGTATTTACCTTTTCTATACTATGATGTATTATGGTTAGGTGTCCCTGACGTTTTGTAAGAGATGCTATCTTCCAAAAGCTAGTAGTAATGTATGGAAACAAGACACAACATATGACAATACACAGACTTGTGTTGCTACTCTGTATCATCATGCTTACAGTAGGGATACGTTAGGATCAATTTTCAGGGCATGTACAGGTGAAGCTGAGACACGTCCATTCTGTAGGGTGAAGGTAGGCATGATGGACAAACAAACAAATAAAGGTAAAGCAGTAGCCCAGAAAGAAAATTGTTTGGTGGCCATATTTGAACATGTACTTATTTATGATGAAAGAGCACTATCAAACTGAATAACAAATGATCTGTGAATTTAATGTAGGGGACTCAAGTTACCTCTGAAGAGATAGAGGTAGTATATAAATTATTTGAATAAATACAATGAAAAGGCAATAATTATTATTATATTATGTGTTTTAACCTAAAATTGATGAATCGATGAGATATTCAGCACCTTATAATTTCAATAATTAACAGATAGTATTTATGCATAAGTAACCTATAACAGTGCAAGAAGAGTAGGTCAATATTATAAAAGGAGGAGTTAGTAAAACTGAATAAAGTTGATATAGGCTTAGTATGGAGAATGCATAAAGAAAAGGGGTCATAGGCTGTGCACACTGTTAAAGATTTGAGATGGTGTATGCATGATTTTGAGTAGGTATTATAGATTACAGGGTAGGCAAACCCATAATAGGAATGGCCTATGCCAAGGCCAGGTAAATACACAGAACGAATGACCTGTGCCATTTTTTTCATGTGGATGGATGAAGAGAGGGACACTTTCATCGATGAGATTAAGGATACAGGGTACTTTACTGGCTCAATATTATGTAAAAATCAACACCTATTTCTTTCAGGTCCTGTTTATAATGTATGTGTTTTACAGATCTTTTGTTGATACCAGGTAATGCAGCAGACTTTCTAAACAAACAATAAGTATTTTGAACATTTTTGAATCTGCTTAGGTTTATTAAAAAAATTACAAAGAACTTGATGCATTTTTTTCTAAAATGCTTCCTCAAATTCAGGTACCATTTAATCCTACATTTCAAGAAATTTTTACCTCATATGCATAACATGATGGCTGAGGTACTAGAGCTATTTAATTCCACCTATTATGTATATAACAAGGATAAAAAATATCACATCTTACATTTTAATTTTTTAATTTTGTCCTAGTAAAAATGTTATTTTTTCTAAAATTTAGTTGATTCTGCAATAAAGCTTAGGTCTACTATGTAAGTATGGACTATCTCAAGTTACAGAAAAAATTTAGAGCAATGCTTTATAAACTTTAGGAAATATTTGTACCTGAATTCTGAAAAATTCAACTTGCAGGAAATTGCGAATGAAGATGTGAGTCCAATGAAACTGTGCCTTAGAACATTACTGAAGCATAGTATTCATCCTGTAGCATTTCTTCATCTTCAAGCTTCCTCTTGGCATTCCTTTTAGCACTTCTTGCTTCTTTGGCAACTTGAAGAGCGAATCTTTGATATTCATGCACCTGTTGTCTGTCACTCACAAGCAGTTGATCTTCCATATTAGAGCCACATTTTTGCCTAAATCTCTCAGGACTTCCTATCACTCCATCATTGAAACATATCAATGCATCTAGTACACCAACTTTTAACGTATTTTGTCCCACAAAAACATTCTTGGGTAATCTTTCCCATATACAATGGTTGAAACTTTCATTTGTGTTCTGAGTGCCCCCATGAAGACATTTACCAAGCAAAGCGGGGTCACTCTTGTCTCTAAAAAATTTGTTTTATTTCATTCATAATAGGCTTAGGAAGAGAAAGCTTATGATGGTATATTTGACCACTTTCTTTTGCCTTTTGGTAACTACACCAAGAATCTGCTCCTTTACAGCAATGTCTGAACAGGATGGTAACCTGTGGACAACTTATGAAAGTTGGTGGCCCATACAGTTTTTCTCAAAGAGGGTCTTTTTCAGTTGTTGTCAATCTGCCTCGGCCAGACAGAGATTTTCCATCAAATAGCAACTTTCCTTTCATTCTCTTCATAGCTTCCTCAATCTAGCACCCATCCTCTTTTGCACATGTCCACAACACTCCAGTTTTGTTACCAAGATATCATCATAAACATTGAACTCATTAATTTTATCAAAAGCTTTAGAGTCTCCATTGCTTAGGTACTTCATATATCTAACATTATAAATGGACACTGACCTCTGGAATATTTTTAGAGCTCCCTCACACTCCATACCTCCACTGTAACCATCATAATTCTTAGAACACTGATGTTCAATATGTCCTTCAGTGTTACCATGGCAGGTGTGGCAGTACTTAGATAAGCACTCAACATCAACAACTTTTCCATTCTCCATAGAAGTAGCATTTGCAACACCATTCAAGGGACAATGTCCTTAATTTTGCCATGTCCCATCAAGTGCCACAGCAATGTCCCTGGTTCCACTAATATTTACAGTTTCTTCTGCTGTATGTTTCATAGATGCTTTATACAGAACTGTCGAGGCACCTAAAAGTATTTTTATGTACTTGCTGAACCTACCGGAAGGAGGAGGGGTAAGGTCCATCAAACCACAAAATGTTTGAGCAGCCTTTTTCCCTTTTCCTATTGCACACATTGCATACACTAACTTCAAATTCAAATCATATGAATTATGCAT
Organism: Schistocerca piceifrons; assembly: GCF_021461385.2. Classification (NCBI taxonomy): domain Eukaryota; kingdom Metazoa; phylum Arthropoda; class Insecta; order Orthoptera; family Acrididae; genus Schistocerca; species Schistocerca piceifrons. Next base: position 512,063,477 of record NC_060142.1, on the reverse strand, counting down.
AATGTTCAAAGTCATTTTCGAAGTAGATTTATTGCAGGATCTACACAGAACAACTGATTTTGATGCTAAACCCTTCCTGCCGCTTTGTTGTTCAGTTATTTCCAGACAGCCTACACCATCACATTGTTTACATTTCGCCCCTTCCTTTATCAAAGAAGATAAGATGCCCACATTGACAACAACAAATCCACTACAAATGGTGTAATTGTTAACACAAAAATTTGAATCACCATGAGGTGTGCCACGTGAGAATTTCTTCCCTGAAGAACTGGAACAAAGGTTACTGTTATAACGTCAAGTTTAACACATATATTTCAGAACGACACAACACATATAAGTCACAGAGTAAGTTGACAAGCAAGACATGTATACACATTAGCATTCGAATGAGCACTGAGTCCCAGTCTAGCGGCCGCTGCTCAGCTGGCTGCTTAGGTGGCGCAGCTGCTGCATGGCTGGCAGACAGCGCCGCACGTATAGGACGCGTGTAATTGTGCGACGGCGCTTTGAATGATTGGTGAGTCACAACACTTTTCCCCCCTTTGAAAATGTTGCACTGGTCTTGATGGAGGTGTCCTAGAGATGGCTAACGTCCATAGGCATTGTTTGACTCGCCGTAAAGTCTCGAGGAGGAGGCTTCCCATACGGACGGAAGTGTCCCCGATGATAATGGGTCGAGATGACAGGAGACGTAGGGGTCGAATCTGCTGGGGCCCCATGCACCAATCTGCCCGTTGCGGCAAGTCCAGTTGATATGACAGGAGATATGGGCGATGTGTCGGCATCCGTTGGAGGAGGAGGAGGCGAGTAGATTTGCTCTGACAGAGGATGGTCATCCGGTTCCTGCATGGGCACGTCTCCTGGTGGCATCCGTTCCTGTGCTGGCATCGCGATGACGGTGAGAGGGCTGCGTTGTGAGTATTGAGAGATGCCAAGATCCCGAGCGTCAGGTAGAGCTGAAGGTGGTGTAGCAGCATTCGGAACAGGCGTTGCCAGCACACGAGGCCGAAGCTGGTCCGAATGACGCACTGCAACACCCGTGTCCATCTGGATTTCATACAGGCGTCTGCCACGGTGTCGTAAGATGCGGCCCGGGCTCCATTTTGGCCGCCTGCCATATCCCCGTACCCAGACGAGGTCGTTGGCGGTGAACCAGCCAAGTGAAGGCACCCACAGTCGTGAGGTGGAAGACCACAGAAGATGAAGTAGCGTGCGGGGCTGTCGGCCATGTAAGAGCTCAGCCGGGCTGTGGTCGCCCATGGGGGTGAAACGGTAAGACACCAGAAACTGTAGAAGCGCATCATCAGCAGCAGAAGAAGTCAGAAGTTTCCGCATCTGAGCCTTAAATGTGCGGACCAGTCGTTCAGCCTCACTGTTGGATTGTGGATGGAACGGCAGGGCTGTGACGTGCATAACGCCGTGACGAGCACAAAAATTCGCAAATTCGGAAGAGGCAAATTGCGGACCATTATCAGTAACAAGAGTAGAGGGGAGGCATTCCAAAGAAAAAATGCGAGCGAGAGCACTGGTGGTTGCCGCGGTGGTAGGCGACGTGCAACGGACAATGGAAGGAAAGTTAGAGTAGGCGTCAATTATGAGGAGCCAATACGTACCTAAAAAGGGTCCCGCAAAGTCAGCATGAATGCGCTCCCAGGGCTTCCCAGGCGAAGGCCACGGTGACAAAGATGACTTCGGGGCAGCGGCCTATGACGCACAAGAGCCGCAGGCAGCGACCACGTGTGCTATTTCAGAGTCGATGCCAGGCCAGTACACATGACGGCACGCCAGAGATTTTGTGTGAGACATACCCCAGTGCCCTTGGTGAAGGAGGCGCAAGACCGAAGCACGCAAAGACGCAGGTACCACAACACGCGGCGAATCATTGTCAGTGGAAAGGAGGATAACACCATCCCTAGCTGTGAGGTGGTAGCGCAAAGCGTAGTAGTTCCGCAACGGATCAGAAGTCTTAGCGGATGGGCGATCTGGCCAACCCTTCTGAATACAGCATAAAACCCGGGAGAGGGTAGGGTCAGAACCCGTAGCAGCCGCCAGCCTGTCCCCAGTGATGGGGAACCCGTCCACAACCCGTTGCTCGGCAACATCCAGATGGAAACACAAAAGTTCGTCCCTATCGAATGCCTGATCAGGACCCATGGGAAGGCAAGACAGAGCATCAGCATTTGCATGTTGAGCCATTGGCCAGAAATGAATCTCATAATTGAAACAAGACAAGTAAAGATCCCAACGCTGGAGGCGGTGTGCAGCCTTGTCAGGAAGTGACGTTGATGGATGAAACAAGGAAACAAGTGGTTTGTGATCCATAACAAGATGAAATTTTGAGCCATAGAGAAAAACACCAAACTTATGAAGAGCATAAATAATGGCCAAAGCTTCTTTCTCAATTTGAGAATACTTCTGTTGGGTATCTGTGAGCGTTTTGGAGGCATAAGCAATGGGGTGTTCCGAACCGTCAGAAAAACGGTGCGCAAGGACTGCACTGACCCCATATTGAGAGGCGTCTGTGGCAAGAACAAGATGTTGGCCAGGTCGATAAGTAGCCAGGCACGGGGCCTGTTTCAGCATAGTTTTCAATTTCTGGAAAGCCGCATCGCATGACGCGGACCAGTGAAAAGGCACGTTTTTATGCAACAGGCGATGCAACAGCTGAGCCACCGAAGCCGCAGACGGTAAACACTTGTGATAGTATGCTATTTTCCCCAAGAAGGCCTGCAGTTCCATAACAGATGTAGGGCAAGAAAGGGCATCGATCGCAGCGTCAGTTTGCTGAAGCAGACGAATACCATCCCAAGAGAGTTGAAACCCCAAGTACGTGATAGATGCCTGAAAAAATTGTGATTTCTGAAGATTACACTTAAGACCGGCAGTCTGTAAGACATGAAAAAGTGTGCGGAGATTTTGAAGATGTTCTTCAGTGGTGGAGCCAGTGACAACAATGTCGTCCATGTAATTGATACACCCAGGGACAGGGAGCAATAATGGTTCCAAGAATCGCTGAAAGAGAGCAGGGGCACTAGCAACCCCGAATGGCAAGTGTTGGTATTGACAGAGGCCAAAAGGCGTGTTAAGGACCAGAAACTGCCGGGAAGCAGCGTCGAGAGGAAGTTGATGATAAGCTTCTGACAGGTCAATTTTAGAAAAATACTGGCCTCCAGCAAGTTTAGTGAGCAGTTCTTCAGGACAGGGCATAGGGTAACTGTCGATGAGGCATTGAGCATTTACAGTGGCTTTGAAATCGCCACAGAGACGAATATCACAATTTGGCTTAGCAATGACAACAACAGGAGAGGACCACTCACTGGAAGTGACAGGAGGCAAGACCCCTGAAGTAGTGAGACGATCCAACTCCCGTTTTACCCGATCACGAATGGCCACAGGAATGGGCCTAGCCCGAAAAAAAACTTAGGCCGAGCAGTGGGTTTGAGCGTGATATGAGCTTCAAAGTCGTTTGCACGGCCTAACCCAGGAGAAAAAAGGGACGAAAATGTCGTCGACAAGGAATCCAGTTGAGCATAAGGAATAGCATCAGAGACAATATTGACAGAGTCATCTATGGAGAACCCAAAAACGCGAAAGGCATCGAAACCAAAAAGATTTTCTGCATTGCTCTGGTCGACCACAAATATGGGAACAGTGTGAACGACGGATTTGTAAGATACCTCAGCATGAAACTGTCCCACGAGAGAAATCTTCTGTTTATTGTACGTCCGTAATTGCCGAGTGACAGGTGGAGAACCCAACTGAAGATACGTCTGAGAATTAATTATAGTGGCAGCAGAACCGGTATCCAGCTGCATGCGAACATCTCGACCAAGGATTTGGGCAGTGAGGAATAACTTCCCTGAAAGGGAAGAAGTGCAATTGACAGACAACACAGAATCAGAATCAGCGTCATGTTCATGAACATCATGTATGCGGTCGGATTTGCAAAAGGAAGACACATGACCTTTCTTTTTGCAATTGTGACACACAGCCCAACGTTGGGGACAATCCTCGCTTGAATGTTTCGTAAAACACCGCGGACATGAAGGAAGTTGCCGGGGGTTTTGCTGCAGTTTCTTAGCGGGTTGTTTACGGTTAGGCTGAGGCTGCACGTGGGAGCACACTGCGGCCAAGTCGGCCGGTGGGGACGCGCCGCACGTGTCGTCAACAGCGCACAGAGGTTGTATTTCCCCAACATCACCCCACGCCTCTATTTGCGCCCCAGCGCGCAAGAAATTTCAAAAGACTGCGCAATGGAGAGAACTTCATCTAGAGTCGGATTTGCCAACTGAAGGGCCCGTTGCCGAACTTCTTTGTCGGGCGCCGATCGGATAATAGCATCCCATACCATGGAATCGGCATAGGATTCTTTGTGAACGTCAGTAACAAATTGACACTTTCGACTGAGGCCGTGAAGTTCAGCAGCCCAAGTGCGATAGGACTGATGTGGCTGTTTGTGACAACGATAAAAGGCAACACGAGGGGCTACCACATGCGTTTGCTTTTGAAAATAAACAGACAGAAGTGAGCACATATCAGCAAAGGACAAAGACGCAGGATCCTTCAAAGGAGCCAATTGCGACAACAACCGATACATTTGAGGTGAAATCCAGGAAAGGAACAGAGACTTACATGGTTGTTCGTCCATGACATGAAATGCCAAGAAGTGCTGTCGAAGACGTTTTTCATAATCAGACCAGTCTTCCGCCGTCTCGTCGTAAGGAGGAAAAGGAGGTATAGCCAACGACGAGAAACGCCCCGCATTTGACGCCGCGACGAAATCGCAAATCGCCGCTGTTAGAAGCATTTGCTGTTCAAGGAGATTTTGCAATAGTTGCTTGACAGTAGCCATGGAAACCTGTGGGTCAACAGTGAAAAGGAAAAATCCCATCCTCGTCGCCAATTGGTATAACGTCAAGTTTAACACATATATTTCAGAACGACACAACACATATATGTCACAGGGTAAGTTGACAAGCAAGACATGTATACACGTTAGCATTCGAATGAGCACTGAGTCCCAGTCTAGCGGCCGCTGCTCGGCTGGCCGCTTAGGTGGCGCAGCTGCAGCATGGCTAGCAGACAGCGCCACCGCACGTAGAGGACGCGCGTAATTGCGCGGCGGCGCTTTGAATGATCGGCTAGTCACAACAGTTACTTTCAACAGTGTGGCTTGTTTTGTTTGTGAACTGGTTACCACAGAATTTCCTTTTATTGAATTTCTTGATGCGTGGCATAGTTCGTATTTATTGCCCCCTAAAGAATATGTACTTCCACAAACATTCAGTAACACATGAACAAACTGCTTCAGTGAAACAAAAGTAAATACTAGCAAAGATGATCATTTACAGACACTAGAAACCTGCACTGTTACCAACATATACAATATATCATACGTATAATCACTGGAAACAGGAAGTCCACAGTTCTTTTCGAAATAATACTGGTTTCTGTAACAGAAATAAAGGGGGTCTGGCAGCATACATGAAAGAATTTAATAAAGTCTTAAAAACATATCAATTTTTTCGCCATTTATAAGTACCCTGTATCATTAAAAAGTATTTGCACAGTATCCACCCACAGAATAAGGTGTGAGAGCAGCTGTTACAGAGGTATGAAGCTGTACAATGATGGTTAGCCACACTGTCAAAGTGTTCTTGAAAATAGTTAAAGTTTAATAGATTTACCTGGACACTAATGATTCTTTGCATCCACATTTACACACGTGTTAACTTACCACAAATCTGAGATTTGAAGTTGTAAAGATGATTGTAGTTTAAAAAGCCAGAATGTAGCTCCTTATGGTAAAGACAAATCTAATCATTTTTGGTTTACCACCTCAATAAATCTGAGAGACTTATACTACTTTGATTACTGATATAAAAGTACAAAAGGGCAGCTACATCAGGGTAATTAGGATATTGTCTGGTTAAGGAGAACTACTCTTTCTCATATTCTTCACTACAAAATGAGAAACAATGAACATGAAAATACCATACAAAGAGAGCAAAAAAATGCAAACAGGAGAAATTATTTACAAGAAATAGGACATAATGAACAAAGGAATGGTCGGTTGAACATACACAAATATTCCCAACCCAGTGTGTTATGTCTGACTCAATCCTTTGTCTGACCAAACTGGATTAATTGATGGAAATTCATTTAAAAAATAGAAACAGATTTTGTTTTAAAAGACTTTAAGCATGGAAAATCATGGTAATAGAAATAAAAATAAACCTGTTATTATTCAAACAATATTTTGTTGATATGTGATGTTGTAATTAAGTATCTTGAGCTACACATCTTTCATCCAAGTGGGGGGGGTCTGTGGTGTAAAACAGGATTCTTAGGATAACACATTCCACTTTCATCCTCTCAGGCTGACAAAAGATATTTGTGAGAAGTGAAAATGTAGGTTTCATAGTTGTTAAGTGTACAATGTCCCTCTAACAAACAAGTTCAAGGTGCCGTATTTTACTGAAACTGAAACTGAGCCAGTGGGACTCACTTCACCTGTTGTGGAGAAACCTGCTTTGTAGTGTGTCAAAAAGAGGCAAACACAAATGGCTAGGGATCTATTAATTACCAGCAGTTCAAACATAGGGCACAAAATGGCATTCCATAGGGAAATGGCAGTGAGGGATGAGAAGGAACAACAAGTACACACAATACCTAGGCCTGGAGGCCTCATTCAGCACATTGAAGAAGCTATTATGGCTGCCACTGAGTGAACTGGGTGCAACCAATTACAGATTGTGATGCACCCTGAAACAAACAAAGATTGTTGCCTGGGCTCCAAGATCATACTTAGATCGTTCCAGCAACTAGCAGAAAATTTTGAGGATAGCAGCTTTGCTCATGGAGTTTCAATGAAGCTCACAGTTTGCAGCATTGTCCCCAGAACAGATCATGGCTGCTGGATCTGAGTCAAGTGGAAGGCTTGAACCACAGACTCCAAGAGTGCTGTAACAAGTTAGGCTGTTACTTCCTAGACTTGTGCTACAGGATTGAGAGCTGCAAAGTTGCCCTAAACCTGTCAAGTGAGCACTACACATCAGAAGCAATTACCCAAGTAGCTGATTGTGTGTGGGGTGCACACAAGGGGCAACTCTCCATCCAATCCAAATAGCAGTAGCTGTGGGAAACACAGAAGCATCAAACTCTGGTGGTTAACTGATGAAGTATTTGCAATGAAGTGCCAGAGTCTTAAGTATGCTTAAAAAGCACTAAAGTTCATGTAATATTAGGTACAGATAGCTGGTGAAAACTGGAAGTTGGCAGTAGTAGATCTTACGAGAAAATTTAAGCTTATAGCAAAAGTATAGAGAAACGAGAAGTGGGTGTAGTGTATCTGTCACAGCAAACAAGAAACTCAAATCCACTGAGATGGAAACTGAGCTGCATTTGAGACTGTCTGAGCAAAACTCAGTATCAAGGGTGGGCATAAAATTATTATAGAGTCCTTCCATCAACCACAAGATTCTCCTCCTGATGTAACTGAAAACTTTAGAGAAAACCTCAGTTTACTTGTACATAAGTTCCCTAATCATACTGTAATCATTGGAGGAGACTTTAATCATCCAACAACCGGTTGAGAAATTAATAGTTTTATTAGTATGACAAGACATACTATGAAATGTTGCTAAATGCCTTCTCTGAAAACTACCTAAAACAGATAGTTGCAGAAAAATTTAAATGTTTAGCAAAATAGACAGAGAAAGAAGTGTATTGTATCTCAATGAGGGACTTGAAACATTCAGCACATGGGAGGAGCATGTAGAGGAACTATGGATCAAGTTTAAAAGAACAGTTGACCATGCTTTGGATAGATATGTTCCCAGTAGAACAATTCATGACAGGAGGGATATTCTATGGTATACAACTCTAAAGAAACTTCTAAAGAAACAGAGATTACTGCACAACATGTATAAAATAAAGCATACAGCTGTAGTGAGAGATGCTTAATGAAATGTGTTTAGCAGTCAAGAGAGCTATGCATGAAACCTTCCCTGACTACTGTAGCAGAATATTGTCAAATGACCTTTTACAAAATCTAAAGAAATTCTGATCATATGTAAAGGCTGCTAATGGCACTAAAGTTAGTGCCCAGTCACTCATGGACAAGACGGAAACTGAAATTGAGAGGAGCAAAGCAATAGCATAAATCCTTAACTCTTGTTGTCAAATGTTCCTTTGCAAAGGAAAACCCAGGTGTATTGTCCCCTTTCATTCTTGTACTACTGAAAAGCTGTATGAAATAGATATCAGTGTCAGTGGATTTGAGAAACAGCGGAAATCATTAAAATTGAACAAAGCCCCAGGACCCAGTTGGATCTCTACTAGATTCTACACCCACTTTGTGGCTTAGTTAGCTCCTATGTTAAATGCAACCTATCATAGATCCCTCAAACAAAAACCTGTGCCCAGTAGCTGGAAGAAAGCACAGGTCACAAATGTCTACAAGCAGCGTAGCAGAATTGATCCATGAAACTAAGGTCCAATAACCTTGACATCCATCTGTTGTAGACATATTCTGAGCTCAAACATAATGAGATATCTCCATGCCAACCAGCTTGAATTTCAAAAACTCATCTTGCAGTTTTCTTACATCACATCCTGAAAGCCATGGAGATGCAGTATTTCTTTATACCCCAAAACACATTTGACTCAGAAACGCATCTACACTTATTATCAAAAGTACCCATCATATGGAGTATCAGACAAAACTACTACTGAAGATGCAGCAAGTTATATTGGATGAAGAGTCATCAGTAGATGTAGAAGTAACTTCAGGTGAAGCCCAGGGAAGTGTGCTGAGTCTTTTGCTGTTCACATTGTACATGATTTAGCAGTATTAATAATAACCTCAAACTTTTCGCAGATGAGACAGTTTTCTACAACAAAGTGCATTCTGAACGAAGCTGTACAGTCAGACTTGGATACGATTTCCAAGTGGTGCAATGACAAGCAACTTGCTTTAAATGTTAAAAATGTAAAACTGTGCACTTCACAAAATGGGAAAAACATAGTATCCTATAAATATAATACTAGTGAGTCATAGCTGGAACCTGTAAACTCATAAAAATACTTGGTTGTAACACTTAGCAGGAAAATGAAGTGAAACACTCATATAAGCTCAGTTGTGGGTAAAGCAGATAGCAGACTTCAGTTTATTGGTAGGAAACTAGGGAAGTGCAATCACTCTACAAAAAAGACTGTTTACAAATCACTTATGCGATCCATCCTAGAATACTGCTCAAGTGTGTGGGGCCCATACCAAGTAAGACTAGAAGGGGATACTGAACGTACCCAGGAAAGGGCTGTATGAATAGTCAACAGGTTTGTGCGACCCAAGGAACAGTGCCACTGAGCTGTTGAAAGAACCGAACTGGCAGACTCTTGAAGATAAACAGAAACTATTCCAAGAAAGCCTACTCACAAAATTTCAAGAACTTGCTTTAAATGATGACTCTAGGAGGATACGACAACTCCCTACATACCATTTCCAAATGGGTCATGATAATAAGATTAGATTAATTACAGCCTGCAGGGAGGCATCTAAATACTCATTTTCCCTGCACTCCATATGTGAATGGAATGGAAAAAAGCCCTAATAACTGGTACGGTGGGATGTATCCTCTCCCATGTACTTCACAGTGGTCTGCAGAGTATAGATGTAAATGCAGATGTAGTAGATGCACACAGTCTCAGATTCTATTCCCGGTTTGTGACTGACATCAGCAAGGCATGATGGAGAACAAACCTCTCCACCTGCTGTGATGGAGCACTTGTTCTTTGAGCAGCTGACTTGCCAGTGTCTTTGAGGTCAAGGAACAAAAAGAGATGTGCAGAAATTAAAATGATCACAAACATCTGAAAAATTGTTATAACAACAGCCACTCTCTCTCAATTGTTAATGTCAAAGCACTACACGTATATGTTGTCACCTATCATGAGGTACAAAGTAATATAGACCTCACCTGTTCTCATAATTGAAGCACTACAAGAAAAACATTGTGAATAAAATACAGATGAGTTGACAAAAAACTGTTTATGTCACTAGTAGCTTGGACAGATTGGAGCTCTCTTTCCAACACCTACACATTGCAACAAAGTGAAGAAGTCCAAAGGCACAAATCCGTGTCACTGCATAGCACGGCAATGAAAGTAATTAACTTTGAGAACAGTGACTGGAAATTATTCATGAGGCAACATTGGCACACACACACACACACACACACACACACACACACACACACACACACACACACACATTGGAGTGACATATCCAAGTGCAAATAGTAAATATCTCCCACAGTCCACACTGTCAAGATACCAGTGGATGCAAATACATCAATTACTAAGACACATATCAGATATCGAGCGCTGCTTTCAGGAGATGGTGGACAGGCTTCAACAAAATGCTTGAAGAAATTGTGTTCCAAATATGATGTGGTACAGCAAACAAGTATCATTTTATTTAAAATCAGAAGATATTTTTGTTGTTGTTGTTGTGGTATTCAGTCCAGAGACGTTTGATGCAGCTCTTCATGCTACTCTATCCTGTGCAAGCTTCTTCATCTCCCAGTACCTACTGCAACCTACATCCCTCTGAATCTGTTTAGTGTATTCATCTCTTGGTCTCCCTCTACAATTTTTACCCTCCACACTGCCCTCCAATACTAAATTGGTGAACCCTTGATGGCTCAGAATATGCCCTACCAACCAATCCCTTCTTCTAGTCAAGTTGTGCCACAAAACACCTCTTCTCTCCAATTCTATTCAATACCCACTCATTAGTTATGTGATCTACCCATCTAATCTTCAGCATTCTTCTGTAGCACCACATTTCGAAAGCTTCTATTCTCTTCTTGTCTAAACTATTTATCGTCCACGTTTCACTTCCATACATGGCTACATTCCATACAAATACTGTCAGAAACGACTTCCTGACACTTAACTCTATACTCAATGTTAACATATTTCTCTTCTTCAGAAACGGTTTTTCTTGCCATTGCCAGTCTACATTTTGTATCCTCTCTACTTCGACCCTCATCAGTTATTTTGCTCCCCAAATAGCAAAACTCATTTAATACTTTAAGTGTCTCATTTCCTAATCTAATTCCCACAGCGTCGCCTGATTTAATTCAACTACATTCCATTATTTTCGTTGTGCTTTTGTTGATGTTCATCTTATATCCTTCTTTCAAGATACTGTCCATTCCGTTCAGATGCTCTTCCAGGTCTTGTGCTGTCTCTGACTGAATTACAATGTCATCGGCGAACCTCAACATTTTTATTTCTTCTCAATGGATTTTAATTCTTACTCCAGATTTTTCTTTTGTTTCCTTTACTGCTTGCTCAATATACAGATTGAATAACATCAGGGATAGGCTACAACCCTGTCTTACTCCCTTCCCAACCACTGCTTCCCTTTCATACCCCTCGACTCTTATAACTGCCATCTGGTTCCTGTACAAATTGTAAATAGCTCTTCACTCCCTGTGTTATTATATCCCTGCCACCTTTAGAATTTGAAAGAAAGTATTCCAGTCAACATTGTCAAAAGCTTTCTCTAAGTCTACAAATGCTAGAAACATAGGTTCGCCTTTCCTTAATCTATTTTCTAAGATAACTCGTAGGGTCAGTATTGCCTCACGTGTTCCAAAATTTCTACTGAATCCAAACTGATCTTCCCCGAGGTTGGCTTCGACCAGTTTTTCCATTTGTCTGTAAAGAATTCGTGTTAGTATTTTGCAGCCATGGCTTATTAAACTGATAGTTCAGTAATTTTCACATTTTCTTTGGGATTGGAATTATTATATTCTTCTTGAAGTTGGAGGATATTTTGCCTGTCTCATACAACTTGCACACTAGATGGTAGAGTTTTGTTAGGCCTGGCTCTCCCAAGGCTGTCAGTACTTCTAATGGCATATTGTCTACTCCCGGGGCCTTTTTTCAACTTAGGTCTTTCAGTGCTCTGTCAAACTCTTCACACAGTATCATCTATATTCTCTTCCATTTCTATAATATTGTCCCCAAGAACATCGCCCTTGTATAGACCCTCTGTATAATCCTTCCACCTTTGTGCTTTCCCTTCTTTCCTTAGAACTGGGTTTCCATCTGAGCTCTTGATATTCATGCAAGTGGTTGACTTTCCTCCAAAGGTCTCTTTAATTTTCCTATAGGCAATATCTATCTTACGCTAGTGAGTGGTTTGCTTTTCTCCAAAGGTCTCTTTCATTTTCCTGTAGGCAATATCTGTCTTACCCCTAGTGATATGCACCTCTACATCCTTACATTTGTCCTCTCGCCATCCCTGCTTAGCCATTTTGCACTTCTTGTCAATCTCATTTTTGAAACGTTTGTATTCCTTTTTGCCTGATTCATTTACTGCATTTTTATATTTTCTCCTTTCATTAATTAAATTCAATATCTCTTCTGTTACCCAAGGATTTCAACTAGCCCTCATCTTTTTACCTACTTGATCCTCTGCTATCTTCACTATCTCTCAAAGCTACCCATTCTTCTTCTACTGTATTTCTTTCCCCCATTCTTGTCAATTGCTCCCTAATGCTCTCCCTGAAGCTTTCTACAACCTCTGGTTCTTTCAGTTTATCCAGGTCCCATCTCCTCAAATTCCCACCTTTTTGCAGTTTCTTCAGTTTTAATCTACAGTTCGTAACCAATAGATTGTGGTCAGGGTCCACATCTGCCCCTGGAAATGTCTTACAATTTAAAACCTGGTTCCTGAATCTCTGTCTTACCATTATATAATCTATCTGATACCTTCTCGTATCTCCAGGCTTCTTCCATGTATACAACCTTCCTTTATGATTCTTGAACCAAGTGTTAGCTATGATCAAGTTATGTTCTGTGCAAAATTCTACCCGGCAGCTTCCTCTTTCATTCTTTACTCCCATTCTATATTCACCTACTACAGTTTCTTCTCTTCCTTTTCCTACTATCGAGTTCCAGTCACCCATGACTATTAAATTTTCGTCTCCCATCACTATCTGAATAATTTCTTTTATCTCATCATACATTTCATCAATCTCTTCATCATCTGCAGAGCTAGTTGGCATATAAACTTGTACTATTGTGGTGGGCATGGGCTTCATATCTATCTTGGCCACAGTAATGTGTTCACTATGCTGTTTGTAGTAGCTTACCCGCACTCCTATTTTCCTATTCATTATTAAACCTACTCCTGCATTACCCCCATTTGATTTTGTATTCATAATCCTGTATTCACCTGACCAGAAGTCTTGTTCCTACTGCCATCGATCTTCACTAATTCCCACTACATCTAACTTTAACCTATCCATTTCCCTTTTTAAATTTTCTAACCTACCTGACATTCCACGCTCCGATCCGTAGAATGCCAGTTTTCTTTCTCCTGATAACAAAGTCCTCCTGAGTAGTCCCCGCCCGGAGATCCGAATGGGAGACTATTTTACCTCCGGAATATTTTACCAAGGAGGACACCATCATCATTTAACCATACAGCAAAGCTGCATGCCCTTGGGAAAAATTACGGCTGTAGTTTCCCCCACAGAACAAGAAAAAAGAGAAACGCAACTCCCGTGTTAAAAGTGGGAAAAACAGACTGACAGCAGCACCTCAAATGGTATGGAGATGAACTAAAATATGAAAACATTGCGGGTTGCATCCCCCCATAGTTTACTTACGTTGTAGGTTTTTATTTTTATTTTCATTCTATTACCTTATTTTTCTGGGCATGCAATGTAATTATTTTGGCTGGCATCATAATAAAGTAATTGAAACACAGCTATAGCACACTGTACTACAGCAGAGAGAAACCGGTTCAGTGATATTTTCAGTCTATTTTTGATGTTTGCATCTGACAAATAAGAAAACGTGATAGGAGCAATGACTGTCAGGAACAAACGTCAAAAATAGACTTTTAAATTGACATGCTTATATTGTTATCTATCAACATGTAAAAGCACCTGCATGTTTTATGGCTCATAAGAACTTGATGCAACACTTGAAACTGAGAGCAAGATGAAACAAGCTTGTGGTGTAAATAACTGAAGCAAAAGAAAAATAAGATTGTAGCAGCTAAACTGGACTACAAATATTCCTGAATAATGTCATTATTTTTATGTCATACAAGCTTCTGGATCAATGGAGAAAAAAAGCCTATTATTAAGAGAATAAGCAGCAGTTAAAGAGGTTCAATTAAGAAATATTTATCACAGTATTAATTAATGAAGAATTCTAAAATTTGTTACAACTATGTTGCAGGACTATAAGTTCTGAGTAACTGCCCAGAAAACTTGCACTACTGACCATTAATTTCTTAAAAAGGTTCCTACATCTTACTACTGTAAATGCTTCAACACGAAAAAGAAAACATCAATGCCAAGTACCAAAAGCAGGATAGGTGGATAAAAACAGTGAAATGAAAACAAAACTTACTTTTTATTTCTCAAGCACACGAGAAAATTTTTATTTTAGTTGTTATAAAGCTTTAAACACTTTACTGATTTTGTCTTTAACAATACCAAGTCTTTTATTACTGATGGTGTGCTTCCAATCTTTCACATACTTGTAAATCAATAGAGGTACACATTGTCTTAAAATATACTGTTCAGAAAAATGGGCCTTGCAAAATGTTTTTCCTCTGGAAACTTAAACAGTGAATAGAATGTATTATCCAATTGTTCCTGGTGTCCACATTTATCTAAGAATGCATACAACTGACTATGAACATTTGCTACAAAGGACATTAAGCTGTCACTAGCATACAATAATTTTGGGTTTAAAGCCTCATATTCTATGAAACTTGTAAATAAATGATGCTCTGTGGGTGTTGGTGAGAACAGAGTTGTTTTATAGTCACTATAGTTGGTTTCAGATATTACACCCATCTTTTGTAGAATGTAACCAGCTACATATGCTAGTGCTTGTCTGTCCTTTCTTACATCAGCCCCACCACTACCAGCAGCAGCTTCATTATCAGCAAGGGCACAATATAAAGCACTTTGATCCATAATGGAATGGTCTGTTGTGGAGTCAAGAAAGTTGTCATAACTAGTTCTCAAAAATTGCCTTAAATTGCTTAATGGCATGCATCTATCATCCTCACAATTACCTAGTGACTTTGTAGGTAAGGACATGTTATTGACTATAACTGTTTTCAATGCTGCTTTGAACTGCAAGCAAGTTGGGTTGGTGTTTGCAACACAACAAAATACATTCTCCACTGGGTCTTGATTGAAAGCCCTCATGCTTAAAAAATTAAAGCCTTTTTTTTTAATCTGTTCCAAATGAACATCAGTGATCTTATTGTAGTTTGCCACCCACTTATGAAACTGAACATAGTTGTCTTATTTCTCCCTGTGCCTAGCTCCAACACTTTCCAATTTTCCATTTCCTATAACAGACTGTACCACATTTCAATATGTGGGGACTCTGCAGAGAGGGCACACTTATAAGATTTGCCATCTTGTGGATAACAATAGGAACTGTTCAGTGAATCAAATAAACAATCCATCTTTTCAACAAATTCTGCAATGTATATTGCCTCAGCAGGTAAGATATTAAACGCCACGTAAGTTTCAATAACTGCAGCAACTGTATGACTAAGCTGGGCTGCAGCTACCTTGACTTTCATTTTATTAAAAGAATCCTCTAATTCTAAATGATTCCTATGTAGTTTCAGCAATGTCTTAAACACCTTCTGCTGATCCAGAAGAAAAGCCTTGTGAATATATTCAAAACTAGCCTCTTTTTTAAACCCAAACTGTATTTTATTTCCTAGCAGAGTATTTTTAGTATTTTTTAATAGATGTGGGACATCATAAATGACTGCAATAGGTTCATCTCTGACTAAAAAATGAAATGGACTGGACTCAGCAGATTTCTCACAGCAGAGTCCCTTCAGTGCTCTCTGGTTGGTTGCACCCCGATCACAAACTGTACAAACTACCTTTAGCCCTATTTCTTGCAATTGCCTTATGACATTGGTAATAAGACTTTTTAATGTGATACTTGAAACTGAGTTGTGAGTGAAATAATAAGCAACAACCTGCTTCCTGCTTTTATGTATGCTTCCAACCATGAAAACTAATGCATGATTTGCATGAACATTTGATCTCCCTAAATGCCCTAAATTTTGAAATCCTGAAATTTCTTGTTTGCTTGCATTATAATACAACCCTCCTTCTAAAGACATTTCATCAAACAACAAAGCACAATATTTGTCACTGTTGTTCATTACTTCAACTTCTGCTTTCATTACATTCATGACCGAAGTATTCAATCCTGGTTCAAAAGGTATAGAAGACAATAGACATTTCAGATACCTCACAAAAGGAAGATAAAAATGAACAGACAAATATTTGTATAGGCAAGGACATTGTTTGTATAAGGATAAAGCAAATACTTTGTCCTCGGTTGTCCATCGCCCTGCATTTGCTGATCGATGAGCATTTCGTAATTGGCTGTTTATGAAATCTTTGGCAACAGAGTTTAAATTAGATTCTATGACAGAGAAAGCATTGCTGTCATATAAATCTTTAAGTGCTTTCAGTTCTGATTTTTCATGATGTAGCTTTGCTTTCAGTTTTGATAGCCTTGTTAGAGTACTCCTACAAATCTTGTACATTTTTGATTTTGTTGGAGTTAAGTCTGCTTTTGAAACCCCTGTACCTAAAACCTCATTTTCCTCATTACAAAATGTTTCAGATAAGAATGTGTACTCACTATCTGCAGATTCATTTTGAGGGGAGATAAAAAATTTAAGAGGTGCATCACTCAATGAATTATTCTGCTCAGCACAACTAGTGCTAGGTAATTCTCTAACACCAGTTTCACCTCTGGTATTGGCACCAGTATAATAAAGATTTTCCATGGTACTACTAGTGCTTGGTAAGTCTAATTCACTATTAATACCAGTTTCAACTGATCCACTTCTGGTACAAACACCTACATGAGAACTACTTGCCACAGCACAACAAAGGCTTTGTAGTTCATTAACACCAGTTTCACTTCTGGTATTAGCAGCTGTAAAATGAACAGTTGCCATAGCACCACTAGTGCTTGGTAGGCCCAATTCACTATTAACAACAGTGTCAACTGATTCACAATGGATTTTGGCAATGTCACAAGGAACACCTGTCACATGGTTTGGAAACACACCCCTGTTTAGCCTATGCCTACTTTTATTCATAAAATCTTCTTCGAAAAAATGATCTTCACAAACAAAATAAGAAGCACAGTTCGCATCTGGTGACAGTTTACAAACACTCTTCCACTTTAGAAGCAACTCTTGAGGTTGTTTTGGAAACCTGTAGAAATGCTTGTTGCAAATTTCCTCCGTTGAACCCACGTAATAGCCAGATGAACAGCTGGGGAACTTGCATGAGTATTTCAATGTCAATCTTTTGTGTTGAATATTCTGAAAGAAACATAAACGTCTCCATTAAATAAAACTACTACAGACATATCAAAGTTATGTAAATAAACAAACGGATACCACACTGCTTAATTCATGATAGAAGACAATACATTTCATTTACATGCTATGAGATTATTTAATGAAAAAATAAATGTCTTACCTTACAATTAATTGTGGACATTTTTCAGCAGGAAATTTCTTCAATTTCACGGTGAGCTTTATGAATTTAAAGTAAAAAATCTGTTTATAATGAAAATGAGTAGTATGTAAATACGAAACAAATACAAAGACGACTGTAACCAAGGACCACAGGCTTCAGTGCAGAGCAAGACAATAGAATATTTCAAAACAACCACCATTGGAGTTTATACAGCTCTCATTGGTCAATTCCAGCTTCGTTTGACCCCTAGCGCCTCTAGTGGTCTGGAATGGAACTATGTGGCTTGTTGCCTCTTCGCCCATATAGCTTTCACCCCCAGGGTTTCCCCTTGCTTTCAGCCGTTTGCAGTACCAGCACAGCAAGGCCGTTTTGGTTAGTGTTACAAGGCCAGATCAGTCAATCATCCAAACTGTTGCCCCTGCAACTACTGAAAAGGCTGCTGCCCCTCTTCAGGAACCATACATTTGTCTGGCCTCTCAACAGATACCCTTCCATTGTGGTTGCACCTACGGTACGGCTATCTGTATCACTGAGGCATGCAAGCCTCCCCACCAATGGCACGGTCCATGTTTCATAGTTTTAACAATTACAATATCAGAAGTCATAACAAATAATGATAGCAGATGTGTGGTTCGAAAATCAGGAGAAGGTGGGGGGAATAGTAAAATCATAATGTGTTGTTGCTTGCTGAGAGTGGTCACTTTTTATATTGTACATATTGTATAATGTTGTGCTGAGTTAACAAAGTTGATAAAGAGAAAATAAATAGTAAATTGTATAACAACACAAAATATTCTGACAAATAAAATTACTCTATTTTTTTATTACATTACAAGTTTTGCTAGTTTATTTGATGTGCCTGTTATCTTACATCGGTGCCAGTTACTCTTTTAATGTGAAAGAATTCCAAAGGATGGAGTTATCAAGTGCAGATATTTATATTACAGTTTTGTTCTTATAAACAGTTTCTCTACGCAGTTCCAAAAATTTGCAACTGCTTCTCATTTTACCATAACATCTTACATGGAATAAATAAAACAATATTTTACACTGATACAGCACAGAATTTCTCTATGGTGCTTCATTGTCCTCTTGTTCCAAAATAGATTTGAAGGAGAATGGTGTAAAAAGGTAGCCAGTACCTGTATAAAATTTGCTCATAAACTCCACCCTGCAACAAAAGAAGATTGTAGGTATTTACATCTGAGCTAAAATTTCATAAAGTAGGTGAACTAAAATAATAGGCAACAATTGGATACTGGTACTTCATGTAAAATTAAGAGGAATGATGTACAGTAATGGTCCTGGAAACTATTAGTTCCCAAGCTGTATAGTGAAGACCTGGCAGACAATTTTTTTGCAAATGATTCAGTTACCTGTTGTGAGAAACTATCTGAAAACAGCTGCACAGGTATCCATTCAGATCTTGATAAGATTTTAAAGAGGTGGAAAGCTTGTTTTAAATGTTCAGAAATGAAAAATTGTGCACTTCACAACACACATAAAAGAAGTATCCTGTGACTACAATGAGTCATAACTAGAATCAACCGACATACAAATATGTAGGCGCAACAATATTTACATAAATGAAATGGAACAGTCATATTGGAGCAGTCATAGATAAGGCAGGAGGCAGATTTCAGTGCATTGGCAGGATACTGGGAAAATGCAGTCAATCTACATCTACATCATACTCCGCAAGCCACCTAATGGTGTGTGGCCGAGGATTGTCAGTAAGCATCTGTATTGGCTCATTGTGGTCATTACATGAGATGTATGAGGGTAATCCCAAAAGTAAGGTCTCCTATTTTTTTATAAGTACATAGACCTGTTTATTTCTACAATGGTTTACATCAGTTTACAGCTTGAACGTTTAGCTATTTTTCAACATAATCAACATTTCTGTCGATGCATTTTTGTAGACACTTTGGCAGTTTTTGTGTGCCCATGTCATACCAGCTCACCACCAGCTCTGCGGCTTTGGCGAAGAAGGATGCCGCCACTGGCATGATTGGTCTCAGGTGTAAAGTGGTATGCCCAGGTTTCACCACCCATGACAATCGAAGCCAGAAAGTTGTCCTGTTCAGCTGCAAGGCAGTGAAGAAATGCACGGGAAGCATCAACTCATTGCTGCATGTGGTCTCAGGTCAGCATACGTGGCACCCATCTTGCGCACACCTTCCGGTAATTCAATGTTTCTGTTAAAATTCTGTGAGTGGTGCTTCGGGAAACCTCAGGAACCAATGTGCTTCGGGAAACCTCAGGAACCAATGTGCAGAGATCATCCAGGGTGATCTGCTGATCTTCACACATGCTTTGCTCAACCTTCAACACTGTCTCCTCAGAAACGGATGGTCTCCCACTCCTTTGTTCATCATGAATTCTGGTCTAATAGGGATTCCAGATAGATGAAGAATACTCCAGAATCTGGGGAACAAGTGCCTTGTAAGCCATTTCTTTCTTGCGTGAGTTACATTTCCTTAAGGTTCTTCCGATGAGTCTGCTTTTCCCACTATCTGTTTTGTATGATCATTCTCCTTAAGGTCACTCTGGATAGTTACGCCTGGATATTTTATGGCAGATGCTGTCTCCAGCTGTTTGTCATCAATAGTGTAGTGGATTTCTTTTCCTATGTATGCGCAATATGATACATTTATTTACAGTATGTGTCAACTGACAGAGTCTGCACCATTCATCAATTCCCTGCAGGTCATTCAGCAAATTCTTACTATATTCTGGCATTACTACTTTAGTATAAACAGCTGCATCATGTGCAAATAGCCTCGAAGAGCATCCTACAAAGGACTGTGCATGGCATCTTATAATACTGCTCAAGTACGTGGGGTCCATACCAAACAGGACTAACAGGGGGACGCAGAATGTATGGGAAGAAGGATTATATGAATGGTCACAGGTTTGTGTGACTCAAAGCAGAATGTCAGAAAACTGTTAAAAAACCTGAACGGGAAGATTCTTAAAGATAGATATTAATTATCCTTTGAAAGCCCACTTAAAAAATTGGGAATCAGTATTAAGTAAAGAATCTTGATAAAGTCTTCACCCCCTTTGTATTGCTCTCCTACATACTGTGAAGACAAAGGTAGACTAATTACAGCACGTGCAAAGTCATTAAAGCTTTCATTCTTCCTGTACATCATATGGCACTGGATTAGGAAGAAATGTTAACATGTAATCCAATTACATATCCCCTGCTACACACTACACAGTAATTTGCTGAGAATGAAAGTAGATGTAGATGTGTTGGAATACGCTAGGCACAGTATTTGTTGTCTCAAATCCTTTCGCAACCCACAGTAGCTGTTTTAGTATTGATAGGTGCTACATCAGCTATCAGAAATAATCCATTAGAAGGAATTCTAATGATTTAAATCAGATAAGGATGGAGTCCACAGAATTTGCCCGCTTCAACCTGTGTACTAGCTAGTAACTTTACGCGAACGTGCCATTGATCACAAATGCTGAAATATGCAGTAGTGCCACCATGGACAAAGATCATCCTTCAGTGGATTGATAGTGGTATGTCATCCAAGTAATTAAAAAATTGTCTGGACAAGAATCCGTTCAAAGCCACATGCAATGCAGACAGTACCCATACTTGAATCTCTCATGCCTTGAAGACTAAGAATTTCCACATTAATGTAGACCTCCTTTCTTATTTTTGCAGGAGCAATTCAATACCTGATCTCATATACACCATGTATATAAACAAAATAAAAATAGGTGCAGAAAAGTATGATATATTTAAATGAGTCCAGTTTCTTTTGTTACAATATTGAATGTATGGTCTGCAGTTGTCATATGCATGATATGTTTCTTCTGACTAGCAGCCTTGCCTAATACTCATGATTGTGTTATCAAAAAGAATGCTCTACTAACACAATGCTTTCCATAAAAAACATATGCCCCAACCAATTACGTGTTTTCCGGTCTGTGATAAGGGTAGCTCCTAATAACAGTTAAATAAATCGGCATTTATAACTGTTATGGAAAGGCATAAGATCATAGAAACTTCTGTATTACATTTAACATATTATGACCATCCATAGGATACTTAAATTTTAAGATGTTGTTCTTTCTACCGAAAAAGAATATAGCTACACTAATTAATATGCTTAATCTCTGAAAGGGTACACTATGGTCACTTTCATCTTTCTTGTATTTTTATTGATCCACTCAAATATTGAATGTACAGAACTGTACATGATATGGGACAAGTCAAGCAGATGATGAAAACACATATACATGCAACATTGTTACATATAGTATACATCACACAGAAGATATATTACACATGTATTCTTACTCAATCATTCAATATACAGCAGTGCACAACATAATGAAGAATGTATATACATATAACACTGATTCGCTTGATATATATCTTGATATAGATCACACTGAAGAAAAGCTTATTATCAGCCAGTCAAATCATATAATGCAATGGAAAAAATCGATACATGAGGAAATGTAAAGGATCACATCAGATGAGGTAGTGTTGCAAGGACCAAATCAAAGAGAGAGAGTTGCTGTATGTGAGATAAACTTCTCATTATCAATGTGTGACATTGGAGATGATGCCATGCTCATGAAGATACAACAGAAAACTCTCAGTTATCCAGAAATTGATTATCCAGCTTGCAGATTATCCATGGGTAGGTTAGCAATGTTTGAAAAACTAAAATATGAGACATGAAGGAATTATTATATTTAAAATAAAGATTTTCATATAGAATAAAAATTTCTGGTTGTAGTGTGGATTCAGGTGCTTAAATAATAATGCCTGTGAACTGGGATTCCAGCAACTAAGTGACACATATATAGTGAAAGAAGCGTATTCAAAAGAACGAGAGGCAGTGGACTAAGTAACTGAGGAACTCATTATTAGTCACAGCGAGGTACTTAAATTCACTGATCTGTTATTAGTGCATGTAATACATGATTCATTTGACTATACCAATGTTTTGACTCCCCAGAAAACGAGAACTAGTGTCCAGGAAAAGGTGAATGCAAACAGAAACAGAAAAAAATTGAACAGTAATGTTCTGGAAGTGAGGTTAAATCAGGTGTTACAAAATACAGTGTGTTTTAAGCATAATTTTGCAAATAAGTTGTCAGTTTCTGGCAACTAATGCAAGAGTAATACAGGGGCTTTTCAAATGTGACATGCTGGACATTTTAGAGATACTGTAGAGTAAATAGCAGTTTCCGCTAAAAACATGTGTTTTCAATTATCCATGTTTTTCAGATATTTGAGAAATTTGCATTAACCTCAATAATTGGGTGCCTGTTTTAATTACATTTCGTGCATGCTGTCATAGACAATGAACTGTTCTATATTTTTGGATAACCAGTGTTTGCTCCATAGTGATCTAAAAAAATGTGCTATTTGATTTTAATGCACTTTATCAGGGGTGGAAACAAATCCTAATAAAGTGCAGAGTTTGTTAACTGCATTTGTGTTAGTACAATAATTATAAAATTAGACTTTCATGCCATTGTATACTTGGAGACAAAATGGAAAGATGTGTTCCAAGAGATAATCAGGCAGGCAGTTGGGACACAAAAGAATAATTAAATAACATCTGAGCCTCACATACAAGAAATAATATTTTCTCACATTAATTCTGAAAAGGAATAAATTATATGTCAAAATGTTTGAGGTTTCAGTGGCAGTGAGAGGTAAGAATCATAGAAAAACACAAAAGAGCAAATCTAATGCTGTAGTTGTATTAAGACGGATATAGATGTAGACACAGCGTAGGTGAATAAGGAGCAGCACATCAAAACGTACAATTCATACTCAGGTACAAAGATTGGAAAGATTGGAATTTCTCTCCCCCCCCCTCCCTCTCACACCCTCTTCCTCATTCCCTTTCTCTCCCACTCTCTCTCTCTCTCTCTCTCTCTCTCTCTCTCTCACTCTCTCTCTCTCTCTCTCTCTCTCTCTCTCTCTCTCTCTCTCTCTCTCTCTCTCTCTCTCTCTCTCCCCCCTCCCCCCCCCACCCTCCCTCTCTCTGTCTTTTGCGCAATCATAAATGTCTCCTCCTTCCCATAATCTTCATCCTGCACACATTACATCCCCATATGCATATTTTACCGTATCCTTAGAAAACTGATATTCCTAACAGTACAAACTGTCAAATGCTGTAAATTAATGTACTCATATTAATACTCTTCTGCTTCTGCAGCTCTTGCTTGCTGACAGAATGCTCTGATGTACATGAAGACAATGTCATTAAGTGATTGTAGGATGATACAAGATGACTTGGACAGAATTTATAGCTGGTGTGATGAATGGCAGCTTGCTCTAAATGCAGAAATATGTCAGAGAATGCAGATGAGTAGGAAGAACAATCCTGTAATGTTTGAATACAGCACTATCATTGTGCGGCTCAACATAGTCACATCAGTCAAATATCTAGGTGCAATGTTGCAAAGTGACATGAAATGGAATGAGTATGTAAGATTGCACGTTAATGGTCGACTTCAGCTTATTGAGAGAATTCTAGGGGAGTGTAGCCCATCTATACGGGAGATTTTTTAGTATGGCCATTTCTTGAGTACTGCTCAAGTGTGTTGGTCCTCAACCAGGTCATATTAAAGCAAGACATTGAAATGAAGCAATTCAGAGGCATGCTGCTAATTAGTTAGCAACAGGTTTGATCAAGGCACAACTACTGTGGAAATGCTCCGTTAACTCAAATGGGAGTCCATGAAGGGAAGTCTAAGTTCCTTTCATGAGGCACTACTCAGAAAATTCGGAGAACCAGCATCTGAGGTTGACTGCAGAACTGTTCTACTTTTGCTAGTGTTTATTCTGCATAAGGACTATGAAGATAAGACAAGAAAATTTACAGCTAGTATGGAGGCATGTAGACAGTCACTTCCTCTCACTCCATCTGCATGTGGAACAGGAACGAAATGACTACTAGCAGTACAAGGCATCCTCCACCACATGCCATGCTGGTCCCTATTTAGAAGCTGATGAGTAAGCATGATTTTCATTTCATTTCAAAATAATTGGTTCTCTTGATGCTACATAGAATTTTTAAGGTTTGTTTTTATTTATTAAAATGAATTCATACTTTATTCAATATTCTCATTTTCAAAATGCATGTAGTAACCATGCAGCAGGAACAACCTAACTTCATTAGATAATTGAAAAATAAACCTTATTTTGACACAGAGAATACTTTATGCCTGTATAATAGGTTTGGCTAATTCTACATTGTTTATAAAAGAATTTGTGTTATAGTTGTACTAATAATGCTTTGAAACATGTGAACTGGCAACATATAAAAGTTTTTATGCATAGTTCTGTTTTCACTTAAAAGTTGGGGTCATATCTTAATTAATAGTGTGGCTCATTGCCACAGTTTTGATGAATAGAAACAATATTTTCCTTTAATCAGCCTGTGATATTCTAGAAGTAACCACGCAATAACAGAAAAATATTTTCATCATATGATGGAAAAGTAAACAAAAAACACCTACATAAACTACATGTTCAACACATAAATAACAGCTTTGGTGTATTCCACATTGTTCATATTATGGAACTGGTTTGCATTTTACAGGATGAAATATAGGCCATTACAAGTATGTAAGAATGTAGCTCTTGGTGTCATGTTTAAGAGATAGAAAGGAAGTTCATTGCTACTGTACAAAGTATTTCACAAATATATTTTTAAAATTAAAATTTTCTTTTATTTGTTTTTATGAAACATATTTCTCATATATTAGTCCAATTCATAATACCTTTTTAATAAGCCCTCATGGTAACATCACTTACCAGTGCAGCCTCAATGTGTGAAGAAATGCTGAGAGGCCTTCCATCAGTACAAGGATGGAAAGAGTAAGGAAAGACCATGCCCAGAATATTAAGTATATTAAAACTCCCCCGCCATAGCCCAAATCCATCCCTAGAGCCATGTGGAAAATTTTGGACCACAGCACCTCAGACAGTTCTGTAAGACAGTTGGTGAAATACATGAATATAATTTTCTCATCAAACAAGTAAGTCATAACTTAACCTGATGAGGACTAATAATCCCAAAACCAATTATTACTAAATAAATATTAATTGAACAAAACATAATTTGTCTGCTTGTCACTCTTAAAAATCATTTCCTTCAATTTTTTCATTTGCTTATTTTGAGACATAACACATCTTCACTGGCAATACACTAATCACAGTACTCCATCAGTAGTCAAAGTGCATTCCTTTAGTTCACTGGGGTACATTTTTTTCCCCATAAATTCTCTTACTGAAAACAAGGAGAGCCATTAAAAGATCAAGCTACCCCACCCCCCCCCCCCCCCCCCCCACACACACACACACATACAAACACCAAACACACACAAAAGGCCACTAATTTTATTTTATCTTCATCTATTGTCGGTCAGCATTACCCCATAAGAAAGGTTTTCAGTTTTTGTATGACATGAGCTTATGAAGTAGACACTTTCCAGTAATTTAAAAGATTATATGAATGCACTTAGTGACATTGTTGTATACTCTGTATTGAACATTTGTGAAGATCCTGGTGAAGATGGATTGTAATTTCCTCACACATTTCCATAATCGATGAGTCATATAGTGTTTTTGTGCCTTACTTTGAAATGAGACAGTATTGATCATTCTGGAGGGAAAACATAATCTGATGTCGCTACGGTTTCCACAAACAAGTATAAGAACATTGTGGTAGATAAGAAAATAACAGATTATTACTCATTATGTTTTAGTGTAAATTTCCACAGCTACTCATGTTCAAAAATATTATCAACAGCTTGAATGCATTTTGCAATTCATACATATTTTAACTTTTTGTGATCATGTCCACCAACTCCATCTAGCAACATAGTTTGGTAGTTCAATCTATGGAAGCAGTAAAATTCATTTAAGTTGTTGTGTTACTTGTGGTGTCACCCCAGACACCACACTTGCTAGGTGGTAGCTTTTAAATCGGCCGCGGTCCGGTAGTATACGTCGGACCCGCGTGTCGCCACTGTCAGTGATCGCAGATCGAGTGCCACCACACGGCAGGTCTAGAGAGACGTACTAGCACTCGCCCCAGTTGTACAGCCGACGTTCATAGCAATGGTACACTGACAAATACGCTCTCATTTGCCGAGACGATAGTTAGCATAGCCTTCAGCTACATTTGCTACGACCTAGCAAGGCGCCGTATTCAATTGATATTGAGATTCTATTAATGTATCATCAAGAGCGATGTTCTACAAATGTGGATTAAAGTTAAGTATTCCAGAAGCTACGTACTTTTCTTTATAGCATTCATTACGTATCCTGTTTCAGACCTCACACCAGCCTGCGTGAGTTTAATCGCGTGCCTTTCGGCTTCCTCTCATTGTTTCTAGGCTGTCTTGTCTAGACACAACATTACTCTCAACTGCATGCCTGATGCTTTCAAATAACTCTGTCTCATAAAGTAGTGAGCACCGACCATATGTTTACAAAATGTTGACCCTTTAGTGTTTGTGCATGTCTGTCTGCTTCTGGAACACTGTTGTTTAATTCTGTTGTGTGAATGTATCAGATAATGGTGTCTGCAATTTATTGTCGTGTTTGTGGTACCATGAGTTATTAGGGAAATTAGTCAAAGAAACAGAGTGACATCTAGCACCTCTACGTAGCTTATGTCACTCATATGGTGAGGAAGATGCTGAGATAACTGTCCCCAACCAATAGACATATCACCGCCACTATTGTTTCATGACCACACTCCAATAGAAATTATAGAGAGGTACAGGACTAAATTAACCCAGCACACATACGCAACAGTTGGTAGCATACCTCTGGAGAAATCACAAGCAATACTATTTCAATAGTTCCCTAGTTTCTGTATGCCATAGCATTTGGGCAAAAATATGTCATTATCATATCTTCTAAATACTCATTTGGATTCAAATGAAGAAGCAGCCACATGATTATCTATCATTTAAAAAATCCTCATCAAAACAAACCTGTGACATTATTTTACCTATTAATACTGCTTTTTCATATTCACAGTCTTGAGTGAGCATAAAATGCAATCAGGATGTGAATGGTATTTACACTGTCTCATAGTTGTCTCATTACCTAATCTACTACTAAGAATAGTGAATCCACTGCATATCACTAGTAGAACTGCAAGTGTACAGAAAATTTAGCAACCTGCACAGTGAACTCTGCAAGTATACACAAAATTTAGCAACCTGCACAATGCCTCATGTGGTCTCCACCATTCCTAAACTGACTGACCTCAAACAACCCACAGCTATGATTCAAACTGATAAAGAAAATTTTTTTAGACATCTGTGGCCTTAAGCTAATCCACGGTTACTAATAATTCACTGATGATCTGCTGTTATCTTAAAATAAGCAAATCAGTGAAAGCTGTGCATTAAATACTGGTGGCATTTAAAGTACCCTTCTGAGCGGTTCTTTAGATGTGATATGGTAATTTGAGGGGGGAGGGGGTTACTGCACACTTGTTATGATTTATCAGGGAACAGCACTGTACTAAACAGTCATTTAGGGTAATGAAGGTGGAAGGTAGTGAAAAGTTGGGCTGCTTCCTTACTCTCTGCCATGCAGCTAATTGACAGTACAATTCAGAAAGGTGTGTCAGCATGGTCAGAAGTATTTACTTCTATTGGGAAAGGTAGAGATTGTTTCTGTAAGTTCAGTTTTGAAATAAAACTATATGTGCTACATACAAGTACTATTGAATTTATACCCTGATGTCTCGAGTTAGTTTATGACTGCAGTTTCATAGAATTTTTCAAGGGAATAGTTCACTTCAAAACTCTTATTAGAAAAATAACCTACAAATGTCAGACACAATAACTGAATTTCGTTTTTACATAGTCTGCCAAAGATAATTCCCTTTACATACCGGTTATGATTCAGCAACATGGGAACCTCCTTATTCCACTTTATTAAATCAAAATACTGAGATTCTTTGTATAATACCTGAGCTTTTCAAGTTTTTCTTAAAGCAATTCATTGGTTTCTTGAGAGTATTATGAAAATGACAGATTGCTACTCACCATATAGCAGAGATGTTGAGCCACAGACAGTCACAACAAAAAGATTGCTAAACAAGTAAGCTTTTGGCCAAAAGGCCTTCTCCTAAAACACACACACACACACACACACACACACACACACACACACACACACACACACATGACCACTGTCTCTGACCGCTGAGGCCAGACTACAAGCAACAGCGCTTGATGGGAGAAGCTGTGGGCTAAGGAGGAGACCCTACCAACCAGTTTGCTTTTCCCGTTATGCGCTGTTACTCGCAGTCCAGCCTTGGCAGAATGACAGTGGTCATGTGTCTTGTATTTTGGTGACTCTCTCTCTCTCTCTCTCTCCCTCTCTCTCTCTCTCTCTGTGTGTGTGTGTGTGTGTGTGTGTGTGTGTGTGTGTGTGTGTGTGTTTGCTTTTCCCGTTATGCACTGTTACTCGCAGTCTAGCCTTGGCAGAAAGACAGTGGTCATGTGTCTTGTGTTTTGGTACTCTCTCTCTCTTTCTCTCTCTCTCTCTCTCTCTCTCTCTCTCTCTCTCTCTCTGTGTGTGTGTGTGTGTGTGTGTGTGTGTGTGTGTGTGTCTGTATTTCAGAAGAAGGCCTTTTGATTGAAAGCTTATTTGTTTAGAGTATTTTTGTTGTGACTGTCTGCACCCCAGTATCTATCCTTTTCATAATATTGTCATTATTCTGCCCTTGATTTTTCATTGGTTTCTTGCAGATACATAAAACAAAAATATGAATTTCCTAGGTAGCACAATTGCCACAGAATCTTTGACAAGTTCTGTACACTACCTTGTGGAGTGATATAGATGTTATTGTTGAGTTTATGTATTATTTGAATGAATTGTAGTCTGGAGGGTTACAAATATACAGAGTGTTAAAACTTCTGAATTTCAAAAGGCTATACTTTTAATCAAATAAATAACATGGAATTGCTTTTAAAATAAACACTTAAACACATTTTTATGTAAAAATGATTAAAATCTTCATAATCTTTCTGAATACTCTGCCTGTATAGTTGCATTTACGTCGGATGAATATATGTGTCGCATTGACACATGCCACTGAAGCATCTCCTAGTATGACAATCATGCAACAGATTCAGCCAAAAAGTCATTCATCTTACTAGAGGAATGGTACAAAAAACATACAATTTAGGTGAATTTCTCGCAAGTTAAACAACTTCACTAGGCTCCTATGAAAGCCAGGTTCTCACATTTTGACAGTTCACCTCCCTACTTAGACGAAAAGTTGCTTCATCATTGCATAGTTGAATGCCCTCCATGTTTCATGAGAAATGTGAGGACACCCTCTTGATTTCCCCCTTGCACAGGCAACCTGTGTCTTTGAAATGTTTGTGCCAATGTCAGAACACTTTGAGTGGTAGAAGTTCAACACCAAATTCTCAACTAAATTTGAACTGTATTATTATACTGTATTTACACACAGTAAGGCATAGTACACAGAAAACGTTTTGTTGGATGTTGCTGTCTTTACTAACTGATGTAGGGAGAAATTCTCCTGTTCACCTTGCTAGTAGATGTGTACAATTTCTCTCCTCTTCCTAACAGTATGTTGTGTAATGTGTTTTACCAAGTACACACTGAGTTGCCAAATCAAATGACCCACTATGTCTGACAGAATTGCTCAAATTTGAATTTATCTTTCAGGTAGTAATTATTTGAAGAGTTTAAAAACAAGATTGCTAGGACATTTGTTAATGGTTTTCATTCTCACAGTTACATGTTGAGAACTGAGACAGCGCAACTGATATTTCTACCATTCTTCTTTGGATGTTATGTGGCAGCTCCAAGTGTGATGTATATAGAAGTATTGTTCAGTTCCTGTGTCAGTTTGTTTCATTATAACTGTTTGGAATTTTTTTAGATGTGATCATATTTTCAGTTTGTTTCTGGCTCATTAAATACCTACACAGACTACCACACAGTGGCAGATATTAACAAAAAGAGCATAGTAGTATGCTCCATTCCAATGTGGAAAGCACTACCTCTTAAGCAAGAATTTTATCTGTCACATATCAATCATTGTTGTCACAAACAGATAATGTTTAATATCCATGCCACATCAATCACTGTTGTCACAAATAGATAATGTTTAATATCTGGTGTACTAAAGCAATGATTCTAAAATAACTCTATGAAGAAGGAAGAATTTTTTCCCTTTACTTATACACAAGGACTTGTGAATTTGCCAACAGTGTTGCGCCTTGTTTCTGTCTCACTACAACTTTGAAATATACTTTCAGCCTACCACACAGCATGCCAATACTGATGTGCTGTCCTGGCTTCCAGTGGGGTCAGATCCTACCTTTGATCAGGATGAGCTTCTTTGTTTTCATGTAGATGTACAGTGGAAGAAGTTGCTGCCAATCCAATTTGGCACCATGTTGTTCACCTTGTTCACCATGGTTGGCCAGGCAAGGATCTGGCCAGGACTTCTAATACTTTACTTAACTGTTTTGCCCTCCATCAGTCTTTCAGTGTAGGAGGGTGATGTTTTCTTAGCCACCGATGGGCTGTCACCCAGGGTTGTGACCACAGCCACCCTCCGGCAAGATGTGCTTCAGCTCCTATGTCACGGAAATTGGGGAGTCTTGCATACCAAGTTCCTGGCCTGATGCCAGTATTTTGGCCCTGTTTTGTTGGTGAATTTGTGCATCTTGTTGTGGCTTGCTCTCAGTGTGCTACAAACAAGTGACACCATTGGTGTTGCTCTCTTCACGGCCCACACCACAGCATCCATAGGAATGTGTTCATGTTGATTTCGCGAGATGTTTCCAAAGTTGTTACTGATAGATGGGAATCAATGCCTTATGTAAATTTTCATACATTGTCTGCTGTCCCTTGATGTCAGCCACAGCTATGGTTCAGACCCTTTCTAAGATTTTTTTCTGTTCAAGGATTGCCATATGCCCTTGCAATGAAAATGGTATGCTGCTTGAGCCTAAAACCTTCCATGATTTCTGTGCCCATCAAGGTATTCGCAGTGTGACTACTCCTCCTTTCCACCCCCAAACTAATGGTGAGGTAGAACATCTCATCTGCACATTCAACGTTCAAATGAAGAAGTATGTCATCGACTCTTCCACAGATGACACCTTGAAATGCTTCTTGAATCCCTGCAAGATTATGCCAGTAGGGAATCAGAGTTTGCCTGACATGCTACATAGTCACCAAACCTGCAACCTCACCCACCTCCTCATGCCACCTCACTTGCGTCCGTCAAAGTGGCCCTCATCACAGTTTTCTTCTTGCTCTGCGGTCTAGTTGTGGGGGTCTGGCTGTCAATCAAAATGGATTCTGGTGGCATGCCATGCCAGTCAGCTGTGTCTTCACACCACTGTGAGGGCCACAGATCTGTCACCACTACCTCCATCTACTCCCATAGTGCCCGTCCAGGTCTTGTGAGGCATCATTGCTGTGTTAGTGTTGCTCTTCTTTTCTTACAATAGCTGTGGTCTCAATAAGAGTATGGTCTAATGCTTTTTATTTATTTCCTGGTCAATGGAAACAGAATTGAGAAATATCACTTGTATCAAGAATGAGCAACAAATTGTTTATAATTTAGGAATAAAGGAAACAGTGCACCAATTAGTGGAAGAGTTGAGTCATCACCTACCATACATAAAGGAATGAAACTTCACTAGCTTTTTTTGAGTTAGAGTACACACACACACACACACACACACACACACACACACACACACCTATGATGTTATTGTTGAGATAAGAAAATATCTGAATTTGTCCACTGTCATGCATTCCAGTACAGATGCTTTGTTTGTTCTAACGCATCCCCTGATTAAGATGATGTAGTGCCAGTAAGTGATTGGCAGATATACTTCATGCAATGATGGCATGACTGCATATTTCAGTGTGTAAATATGAGTGCATCTCAGTTGTAAATGTGAGAGAACCTTAGTCAGGGGTAAGTAGAGGTGAATCAGTTCCTAGCCCTCAACACACACCTGCCATAAACCCATCAGAATTGTTTCTGTGGTATTATGTCTGATTAATAATGACATTATGACAATGATAAGTATTGCATAAATGCAATGTGAACTGTGGCAGTATATGAGAGAGTATGAATTGTGCCAGGCATATTCAATTGTGTGGAGAACTCACTTTCTGAATACTTTGTTTGAAGTAGTGTCAACTACTAGTAAAACACAGCAAATGATAAGTCTAATGAGCAGTTGTTTCAATGGACATGCTGTATGTGACAGAATCACAACTCATGAACCAAATATTTTCAGGTCCATGTTGATGCAAAGTATTCATCTTACTTTTTACACAGACTGGAATCATTAACATTGTCAACTATTTTTGATGTTTCATAAAAAGTTTCTAAAATAAACAGATCACACTCTTCATTTTCTTGGAATAATTGAAAAGTGAATAACAAACATCTAGTATCAATGATGGAACAGAAAAAGCTACAAACAGACAAAAATAAAATTTATTGTGCTTATTCCATAATTATTTATTTATCCATCTCCATTAAATATTTTATACTCACGAGAATGTGCAAGAGAAAGAGCCCACAGCCGCAAGTATGAGGCAGTGTGGGATATGGTTCCAAGGATATACTCGATTGTGTGTATGCCCTGGTAAATGAAGATATCACTAGTTTCACCACCCTCGTGATCATCATGATTTCCTTCTGAAGAAGACACTGGTCCAGCCTCTTCATCTCTATGTTCCATTTCAATGGTTCCATTTCCCTCAATATTTTCTGATGAGGGGACTTTCTGATGAATAAAATATAGAATTAATGTCACTGAGATGTTGCCATAAGATGGTAACACACTATTATCAGTTCATGAATAAGAAGATATATGTTTGACTGTTATATTTATATTCACTTCAGTAAGGAATGGATTAAGCCTCCTGTAAATAGAGTCTATAGAATGGAGCTTCACTTACAACTGTCAACATTCTATAAAGAAGATACAAGCTAACAGCGCAGTGACATTTATTTTATCTTACATATTATTTTAATTACATATAATGGAAGGTGTTAGGATTACAACTCAACATACAGTTGAGGCAGTGGGCAGTTTACAGTGCAGTCAAACTGCAGCATCAGTACGAGGTGGTCAGTCAGTATAATGTAGTCATGGAAGTGTATGAATGTAAATGAAATTCTGTACTGATCAGCTTTGAAAATTATATGTCTTCTTTGTGAGCCTGTTGACCACTCAGTGCCTCAACTGGAAAGTGAAATTTTACCCTGACTCTCTCCCATTATTTATAATCTAGCCAGGACTTTTCATTATCATTTTTTACATTATTTCTGTTTTTTACATCACGATAAGCTTTTTATTGTTTATTTCTCTCTGACTGGCTTATTGTGTCTGTATCTCCACTGACTTGGGTTCCTGCTTAAACGCACAATAGTCTGCTTGCCTCATCTAATATATTTGTCTAAAACAATAACCATGTACGTGTTTGCTTTAGTTTCATAGGCAGATTTTAGAAAAATTCATTTTAAACATACATGTTTTTGAATAATCATAATGAGTTATTTAAAGGTTTTTGATTTTTTTTTTTTTCCTCTACAGCTCTTTCATTTACATTTACACTCATTCATATGCAATGTTTCACAGACTCCTGGAGGAAAACCAGTGTGTTATAAGTCAATTACTGGATTAAATAAGAATAGGTTTTTTATATTATATTGCTTAAACAGCTTACAGTTGTTAGTAATGGACTATGTATTATGTCATATCATGCAATGTCATTTCATTCGTCCATATTTAAATAAGATACAAATGAATGTCTTTGTTAGCAACCAAAAGGAGTTACTCCAAAAAGTTTACTGTTTCTGCTATACAGACACCTGTCAGTGGGATGTGAGAAGAAGCCAAAGATGTACATTACAATGCCATAGGTCGGCTTAAAGCTATGAAATATTATATATCAGTGACAATATGAATTACACAGCAACTGAATACATTAAGAATCTCTGTGAAGAGACTCATCAATGGAGTAAAGGACATTGGAAAACAAAAAATTCTTGGATCCATCCCTAAATTTCATTATACTACAACAAGCAATTTAATATATTCTGGCAGGCTCTCAAAATACAGATTTTTTAAAGATGTTTCTGTATGTCATTCTAAGGCCAACATCAGACATAATTCTTAGAACTCACATCTGTCTTTATAAAAACTGTCACAAAAAATAACTCCATACCTAATTCATGAATGGCAATATGTGAAATAAGGTGTTTCTCATATTTAAATTAATAAAAGAAACATGAAACAAACTAAAGTATTTGCCAAGACCAAGCTTTAGACTTCCCAGTTAAAGTTGAGATCTGTGTGGAATCTCAAACTTCAAACTACCTGTTCTCGCATTCTGTAAGAACTACTGAACTTTATGGGCTGAGGTTTTGTCATTTAATGAACCATCTACTGCTAATTTTCAAATTTATGGGGACTAGTATTGTTGTTTATTCCCAAACTTGTAGAAATAATCCAAGGTATATGTTGTACATCATGTAGGACTGTTTCAAATTCAAAGTGTCTATATGTTTGTAGTGGGGATAGAGCTAATAGACACTGCCCCCCACCCCAAAACGTTTATTATGAATACTTCCAACTTTCACTCCTAATGTTTCTATGTATATGTACTGGAATATGAGCAGTTCATCAGAACATATGCATCCACATTGCTTCTACATGTTTTCTAATGTTGTCTACCTGTTTCCCACTATCTATCATCTAGGTCTTTTCTTATTTCTTAGAAGGTAAGAGCCTTTTTAACCCATCTATAAGGTGTCCGTAACTGATGTTCCAGTTTCAAAATGCTGTAGAAAGACAACCACTGCTCAGAATGATATAAATTTGAACAACATATTACTGATCTACATCTACATGGATACTCTGCAAATCACATTCAAGTGCCTGGCAGAGGGTTCATCGAACCACCTTCACAATTCTCTATTATTCCAATCTCATATAGCACGCGGAAAGAATGAACTCCTATATCTTTCCGTACGAGCTCTGATTTCACTTATTTTATTGTGGTGATCATTCCTCCCTATGTAGGTCAGTGTCAACAAAATATTTTCCCATTTGCAGGAGAAAGTTGGTGACTGGAATTTTGTGAGAAGATTCCATTGCAATGACAAATACCTTTCTTTTAATGATTTTCAGCCCAAATCCTTTATCATTTCTGTGATGCTCTCTCCCATATTTCGTGATAATACAAAACGTGCTGCCTTTCTTTGAACTTTTTTGATGTATTCCATCAGTCCTATTTGATAAGGATCCCACACCGTGCAGCAGTATTCTAAACGTGGATGGACAAATGTAGTGTAGGCAGTCTCCTTAGTAGGTCTGTTACATTATCTAAGTGTCCTGCCAATAAAACACAATCTTTGGTTAGCCTTCTCCACAACACTTTTTATGTGTTCCTTCCAATTTAAGTTGCTCGTTATTGTAATACCTAGGTATTTAGCTGAATTTACAGCTTTTAGATTAGACTGATTCATCGTGTAACCAAAGTTTAATGAGTTCCTTTTAGCACTCATGAGGATGACCTCACACTTTTCATTATTTAGGGTCAACTGCCACTTTTTGCACCATTCAGATATCTTTTCTAAATCATTTTGCAGTTAGTTTTGATCTTCTGATGACTTTATTAGTTGATAAATGACAGCGTCATCTGCAAACAACCAAAGACAGCTGCTCAGATTGTCTCCAAATTATTTATGTAGATAAGGAACAGCAAAGGGCTTATAACACTACCTTGGGGAATGCCAGAAATCACTTCCGTTTTACTTGATGACTTTCCGTTGGTTACTATGAACTGTGACCTCTCTGACAGGAAATCACAAAGCCGGTCACATAACTGAGATGATATTCCATAAGCATGCAATTTCACTATGGGCCGCTTATGTGTTACAGTGTCAAAAGCCTTCCAGAAATCCAAAAACACAGAATCAATCTTAAATATCTTGTCAATAGTGCTCAACACTTCATGTGAATAAACAGCTAGTTGTGTTTAACAGGAACGATGTTTTCTAAACCCATGTTGACTGTGTGTCAATAGACCGTTTTCTTCGAGGTGATTCATAATGTTCAAAGGCAATATATGTTCTAAAATCCTGCTGCATATCGACATTAACAAAATGGGCCTGTAATTTAGTGGATTACTCCTACTCCCTTTCTTGAATATTGGTGTGACCTGTGCAACTTTCCAGTCTTTGGGTACGTATCTTTCGTCGAGCGAATGTTTGTATATGATTTTTAAGTATGGAGCTAATGCATCAGCGTACTATGAAAGGAAACTAATTGGTATACAGTCTGGACCAGAAGACTTGCTTTTATTAAGTGATTTAAGTTGCTTCACTACTCCGAGGATATTTACTTCTATATTACTCATGTTGGCAGCTGTTCTCGATTTGAATTCTGGAATATTTACTTCTTCTTCTTTTGTGAAGGCATTTCGAAAGGCAGTGTTTTGTAATTCTGCTTTGGCAGCACTGTCTTCAATAGTATCTCCATTGCTATTGTGCAGAGAAGGTATTGCTTGTTTCTTGCCGCTAACATACTTCACATATGATCAAAATCATCTTGGGGATTTTGCATTTGTTTAAATTTGGCATGTTTGTTTTGTTGTTTCTGTAACAGTGTTCTACCCCGTTTTGTGTACCAAGAAGGATCAGGTCCGTTATTTGTTAATTTATTTGGTATAAATCTCTCAATTGCTGCCAATACTATTTCTTAAGCCACATCTGGTCTGTTGTTGTTGTTGTTGTGGTCTTCAGTCCTGAGACTGGTTTGATGCAGCTCTCCATGTTACTCTATGCTGTGCAAGCTTCTTCATCTCCCAGTACCTACTGCAACCTACATCCTTCTGAATCTGCTTAGTGTATTGATCTCTTGGTCTCCCTCTACAATTTTTACCCTCCACGCTGCCCTCCAATGCTAAATTTGTGATCCCTTGATGCCTCAAAACATGTCCTACCAACCGTTCCCTTCTTCTAGTCAAGTTGTGCCACAAACTTCTCTTCTCCCCAATCCTATTCAATACCTCCTCATTAGTTACGTGATCTACCCACCTTATCTTCAGCATTCTTCTGTAGCACCACATTTCGAAAGCTTCTATTCTCTTCTTGTCCAAACTGTTTATCGTCCATGTTTCACTTCCATACATGGCTACACTCCATACAAATACTTTCAGAAACGACTTCCTGACACTTAAATCTATACTCGATGTTAACAAATTTCTCTTTTTCAGAAACGATTTCCTTGCCATTGCCAGTCTACATAATATATCCTCTCTACTTCGACCATCATCAGTTATTTTACTCCCTAAATATCAAAACTCCTTTACTACTTTAAGTGTCTCATTTCCTAATCCAATCCCCTCAGCATCACCCGATTTAATTTGACTACATTCCATTATCCTCATTTTGCTTTTGTTGATGTTCATCTTATATCCTCCTTTCAAGACACTGTCCATTCCGTTCAACTGCTCTTCCAAGTCCTTTGCTGTCTCTGACAGAATTACAATGTCACCGGCGACCCTCAAAGTTTTTATTTCTTCTTCATGGATTTTAATACCTACCCCAAATTTTTCTTTTGTTTCCTTTACTGCTTGCTCAATATACAGATTGAATAACATCGGGGAGAGGCTACAACCCTGTCTCACTCCTTTCCCAACCACTGCTTCCCTTTGATGCCCCTCGACT
This sequence comes from Schistocerca piceifrons, assembly GCF_021461385.2. Classification (NCBI taxonomy): domain Eukaryota; kingdom Metazoa; phylum Arthropoda; class Insecta; order Orthoptera; family Acrididae; genus Schistocerca; species Schistocerca piceifrons. Next base: position 512,025,100 of record NC_060142.1, on the reverse strand, counting down.
CTTATAACTGCCATCTGGTTTCTGTACAAATTGTAAATAGCCTTTCGCTCCCTGTATTTTACCCCTGCCACCTTCAGAATTTGAAAGAGAGTATTCCAGTTAACGTTGTCAAAAGCTTTCTCTAAGTCTACAAATGCTAGAAATGTAGGTTTGCCTTTTCTTAATCTTTCTTCTAAGATAAGTCGTAAGGTTAGTATTGCCTCACGTGCTCCAACATTTCTACGGAATCCAAACTGATCTTCCCGGAGGTCCCCTTCTACCAGTTTTTCCATTCGTCTGTAAAGAATTCGCGTTAGTATTTTGCAGCTGTGACTTATTAAACTGATAGTTCAGTAATTTTCACATCTGTCAACACCTGCTTTCTTTGGGATTGGAATTATTATATTCTTCTTGAAGTCTGTGGGTATTTCGCCTGTCTCATACATCTTGCTCACCAGATGGTAGAGTTTTGTCATGACTGGCTCTCCCAAGGCCATCAGTAGTTCTAATGGAATGTTGTCTACTCCCGGGGCGTTGTTTCGACTCAGGTCTTTCAGTGCTCTGTCAAACTCTTCACGCAGTATCTTATCTCCCATTTCATCTTCATCTACATGTTTCTTCCATTTCCATAATATTGTTCTCAAGTACATCGCCCTTGTATAAACCCTCTATATACTCCTTCCACTTTTCTGCCTTCCCTTCTTTGCTTAGAACTGGGTTGCCATCTGAGCTCTTGATATTCATACATGTGGTTCTCTTCTCTCCAAAGGTCTCTTTAATTTTCCTGTAGGCAGTATCTATCTTACCCCTAGTGAGGCAAGCCTCTACATCCTTACATTTGTCCTCTAGCCATCCCTGCTTAGCCATTTTGCACTTCCTGTCGATCTCATTTTTGAGACGTTTGTATTCCTTTTTGCCTGCTTCAATTACTGTAATTTTTTATTTTCTCCTTTTATCAATTAAATTCAATATTTCTTCTGTTACCCAAGGATTTCTATTAGCCCTCGTCTTTTTACCTACTTGATCCGCTGCTGCCTTCACTACTTCATCCCTCAGAGCTACCCATTCTTCTTCTACTGTATTTCTTTCCCCCATTCCTGTCAATTGTTCCCATATGCTCTCCCTGAAACTCTGTACAACCTCTGGTTGTTTCAGTTTATCCAGGTCCCATCTCCTTAAATTCCCGCCTTTTTGCAGTTTCTTCAATTTCAATCTGCAGTTCATAACCAATAGATTGTGGTCAGAATCCACATCTGCCCCTGGAAATGTTTTACAATTTAAAACCTGGTTCCTAAATCTCTGTCTTACCATTATGTAATCTATCTGATACCTTTTAGTATCTCCAGGATTCTTCCAGGTATACAACCTTCTTTCATGATTCTTGAACCAAGTGTTAGCTATGATTAAGTTATGCTCTGTGCAAAATTCTACAAGGCGGCTTCCTCTTTCATTTCTTCCCGCCAATCCATATTCACCTACTATGTTTCCTTCTCTCCCTTTTCCTATTGACGAATTCCAGTCACCCATGACTATTAAATTTTCGTCTCCCTTCACTACCTGAATAATTTCTTTTATCTCGTCATACATTTCATCAATTTCTTCATCATCTGCAGAGCTAGTTGGCATATAAACTTGTACTACTGTAGTAGGCATGGGCTTTGTGTCTATCTTGGCCACAATAATGCGTTCACTATGCTGTTTGTAGTAGCTAACCCACACTCCTATTTTTTTATTCATTATTAAACCTACTCCTGCATTACCCCTATTTGATTTTGTATTTATAACCCTGTAATCACATGACCAAAAGTCTTGTTCCTCCTGCCACCGAACTTCACTAATTCCCACTATATCTAACTTTAACCCATCCATTTCCCTTTTTAAATTTTCTAACCTACCTGCCCGATTAAGGGATCTGACATTCCACGCTCTGATTTGTAGAATGCCAGTTTTCTTTCTCCTGATAACGACGTCCTCTTGAGAAGTCCCTGCCTGGAGATCCGAATGGGGGACTATTTTACCTCCGGAATATTTTACCCAAGAGGACGCCATCATCATTTAATCATACAGTAAAGCTGCATGTCCTCGGGAAAAATTACAGCTGTAGTTTCCCCTTGCTTTCAGCCGTTAGCAGTACCAGCACAGCAAGGCCATTTTGGTTAATGTTACAAGGCCAGATCAGTCAATCATCCAGACTGTTGCCCCTGCAACTACTGAAAAGGCTGCTGCCCCTCTTCAGGAACCACATGTTTGTCTGGCCTCTCAACAGATACCCCTCCGTTGTGGTTGCACCTACGGTACGGCCATCTGTATCGCTGAGGCACGCAAGCCTCCCCACCAACGGCAAGGTCCATGGTTCATGGGGGGAGGGGTCTACACTTATATTATTAATTTAGAATGAGTGGAGACTGTCTCTTAGGAAGGCATCAAATGAATTTTTATCTGCTTTTTTGAATAGGTATATTTTTCGCTTATTTTTCTAGGATTTGGGGATTACAATACTCAATCTCGCTACGAGAACTCTGTGTTCACTAATCCTGAATCAGTTTTGATGCTCGTTATTAACTCAAATTTATTTGTTGCTAAGAGGTCAAGTGTGTTTCCACAAGGGAAAAAGTCAAGGAACAAAAAAATTAATGAAAATTTGCCCAACAGAGGGCCCTGTAAGCATCAAAACATGCACACCAACAGACTCACAGAACATGACTGTTCCTCAGTTTGCATCCAAGACACCAAACAAGACTGTCTCCATGAAGACTCACACATTGCATGTACAGCTCTTTTACAAGAATAGTGACTGTGCACCAGTAGTCCTGCAGAAGTCCTGGACACTAAAATAATAAAGAGTATGAAAAAAAGGCATTGACCTGATGCCCACTAATGGTCTGGGGAAAATGATAACAAAATTCTAAAACAAAGGTTCAATACCAGAGAAGGAAAGTTGCTACTCACCGTATAGCAGAGATGCTGAGTCACAATAGGCTATATGGTGAGTAGCAACTTTCCTTCTCTGGTATTGTTACATTCTATCCTGGATTCTCCATTGTTTGATTAAAACACAGGTTCTTTTGAAGTGCAATGTGGCTGAGCGGAAACAGCAGCTGATCAGCCATGTCTCAAAGATATAGCCACAGCATTGCAGGAGGAGTCAAAAGGTGGTGTGCACACATGCAGTGCATGGGGAATTGCCCAAACATTGGACATGCCTGTAAAATGTAAATGTCGTGTGACTAGGGCCTCCTCTCGGGTAGATCGTTTGCCGCGTACAAGTATTTCAATTTGATGCCACTTCAGCCACTTGCACGTCGATGGGGATGAAATGATGATGATTATAACAACACAACACCCAGTCCCTGAGCAGAGAAAATCTCCGACCCAGCCGGGAATTGAACACGGGCCCTTAGGATCCTAAGAAACATCAAGCATTTTTATCCATACAAAATCACCTACATTCAGGAGTTGCTTCCTCCTCACCTGCCAGCAAGAAAACATTCAGTACAGAATTTCTTTCACTCATGTAAGTGGACAATGAACAGCCATGGAACATTCTGTGAACAAGCAAAGCTCATTTCCTTCTCCAAAGACATGTCAGTATGCAGAGATGGAGAATATGGGCCACAGAAAATCCACACACACATCAACTGGTACCACTTCATTCTGCAAAGGTGACTGTGTTGTGCAAGTTGATGGCTTCATTTATTGTAGGGCCACATTTTTTTGAGGAGACAAGTTCTTTGGGTCCTGTTAGCTGCACCATCAGTGGTTAACACCATGAGAGCCTTTTGCACACCAATGTCAATCCAACCCTTCAACAGCATGGCTATGTGGGTAGGAGTTTTATATGTGAGATAGCAGTCCTCCACACATTGTACAACCTGTAAAGCCAATGCTACAGAGGCATTTCGGAAATGCTAAAATTATCAACCGCCATTTCCCTAGAGCCTTTCGATCCACATCACCTGATCGTAAATTGTGTGACTTCTGGCTGTGGGGTTATCTGAAAGATGTTGAGTTCACTGTTCCAATTGCAAATGTAGTTGAACTGAAGGCACTGCAGCAACTCATTCTGAATGTAAGTCCTGAGACACTCCAATTTCTTGTGGAACATGCTGTTTCTCTATTTCAACTTGTGGCAAAAACAGTGGACAGCATATTGGACATGTCCTGCACCAGTCTCATGACAATTAGAAGCTGATGTCCTTCTGTTTTTATGCAGTTTTAGGCCACAGAACCATTACAAACCAATGTCATTTTGCTTTTTATGTAGTTTTTGGCCTCAGAATAATTAAAAACCAATTTTTCCCATCCAATACACTACAGCCTTGCCATGGTGGATCAGCTTGCCAAACAATGCCACAACTGTTGACTGCCAATTTGTGCAGTTGTGCACACTGAACAGTATGTATGGTGTAATGCGCAACTCAAAACATAGTCAATAAAAACCTGTTATGGAATCACCATGTGGACAACATACTGGGCCGACTGAATAGCCTTGTATATATTATGAATATCTTGTATAGTATTACTGATTTAGCTGTAAGAAAAACTGTATATAATGCATATTTTGTTTCAGTCATTAGGTATAGTATAATTTTCTGGGGGTCTGAAAAAACAAATTTACTTAGAGCTTTTAGACTACAAAAAAGAATCATCCGAGCAATGGTGGGAGCAAAACCAAAGTAACACTGCCAACCTTTATTTGTAAAACTATATCTAATGAGCATTCCAGGCATATACATCTATGAAACTCTCACTTTCACGAAAAGGAACCCACAACTTTTTGAGGGCAACCTCTTGTTGCATCAATATGATACTAGACATAGAACGAGTTACATGTTACCTACCCACCATTTAAAATCATATGAAAAAATCCCATTCTATATGGGCATGAAATTTGTAAATAAAATATGGAAAGATATGGATGACCCAAATGTAAAAGGTACCAAAAGAGACCTGGAAAAATATCTGAAAGATAAATGTTACTATAGTGTAGAAGATTTCATGAATGGTGACAATGCATTATAATTGTAATTAAAATACCTCTTTGAAAATGTTACACCATATATATTATTAGTTTATTGTCTATTTTTAGTATTGTTATATATAGTGTAAAACTGACAAGTCACCTATGTCACAATCTTTGATTCTATAAGGCATGTTATGTGATAATAAAAATTGAATTGAATTGAATTGAATTGAATAGCTGTCGTGTTGCAATTCATCCGTCATTTGTAGCCAACCCCATTTATGTTAGGATGCTTACAGTACCATCTATTTCTAAAAAAAATCACCCACCCACCCTCCCACCATCCACCTACCAAGCCAAATAATGACATGTATATTAGTCATTGCAACACCACATTGTGCCAAACAGGTGTATATCATGCAGCAACAAAATTATAAAAGTCTTTCTGAACTACACACCTTTAACAATTTTGTGACCTCCTACCTACCACAACAATGCTTTTATTCAGTCTCCCAGTATCTCATGCATGAAAACACGTAATTCAAACAATGGAAAACCCATAACTGAATAATGACAATGTTACGAAAAGGACAGATTGCTACTAACCGTATAGCAGAGATCCCAAGTCACAGATAGGTGCAACAAATAGACAGTGAAACAACACACACACACACACACACACACACACACACACACACACACACACACACACACACACACGTGCACATGCAAATGCAATTCACACAAGCATGACCACAGTCTCCAGCGACCGAGGCCAGATTGTGGATATTCCATTGTTTTATTCTGATAACATTTTAACCATTTTGTGGCAATAACCGAAGGATCAAATTGATGAGGACAGAATGATATAACAACATAATAATCAATAAAGATATTACTGTATTTAGAAACATGTGGTCAAATATCTATCAGCTTTCATGATTTCAGTTCAGCTATCATTTAGCATTCTTATTTACTTGCTGCTGTCAGTAACATTATGGACAGTATTGGCTATGATGGAATCATCTACCATAACAATGTTCCCACTGCCGTAAGTGGTAATCTTTCCCTCCTACATGTGTCGTTCATGTTTTAAGTTTACAAGCTCTGTTCAGCTATGTATCACTATCATTTTCAACATTTTTTGCTATACTCATCTCTCAACAACCATTACATTTAGGCTTTAGTGGAATCTGCAGTTCTCTGTTGATGTTTTATACCTGATGTTATCTGCTCTCAGACAACATTACACACTCATAAGAGATCACATTTCCTATAGCTGAGTTTTGTAATTACTGGTAATTTTTATTCCAAATAACATAGTTAGGAATACTTTCTTAGAAAAAAAATCTCATGTTCTATCATATGTGGTACGCCAACGAAGAGCATGATTGTTTTAACATTATTCCATAGCACAAACTGTCTACCCATACTATCCAAATTTATACAGTGTGTTGAAAGTTCCAAATGCTACTGCATGTAGTGTTGGCAAATGGAAACTTCTTGATAATTCAATGAATATACTTAAAGTCTATTATAATTCATGAGGAATCTGTAAAAATTGCCACAAAATGTGTGATAACAACTGCATCTCTCACTGTAAAAATACAAAAAGCAGACAAAGAACCTAGAATGATGATGAAAAATTAGAATACAGATATAGCATGTACATGCACTTAAATGGAAGCAGAAAATCTCACATAAGCCAAGAACTTGAGCAGTTGATCAATACCCCACATGAATGTGTCCAGGTCCCAAGACTCTTCATCAAGGAACTGATATGACCTCAAACTGTAAAACAGTTGATTGCAACACCCACCTCACATGTCCTCTACCCAAGAAAGGATAGCAAACAGCCTGTTCACTGAACATGAAAATAAACACAGATCAATCATAATCTACAACAGTAACCAAACAAGGGTAGCTCCTAGGATGAAGAAACACTGAAACTGGATCAGTAGCAACCACTCTGGGAATGTGTCTGAGACACAGGAGAGCAGCAACTTGATGAGAAGATATTTAATGGCACCATGTCAGGAAATGGAGACCTTGGAAGAATACATAAATGAAATCATATATCCTAGTTACAGTGCAGAAATGTTGCCAGTAATTCAAATATACTTCAAAGAGAAATGTCGTTTCAGTACTACAGCCAGATAATAATTGCTGTAATAGAGTAGATGCATGGGAGTGAGTGCAGTGCATAGTGCATCAAGGAGAAGACAGCACGTATTGATAATGCAAATGAACATATAATTTGTATGTATATTTGAAGGTTTCAGATGAAGGAAAATATTTGACAACTTCATAATAACAATACGATGGCTATCTGGAACAGTAAAATATTGTGTATTGATTCAAATACACTACATGCTGCAAAAATTGCAACACAATGAAGACAATATGCAACAAACATCAAATTGCCATGAAGAGTACTGAATGCTTGGATATTCCTATGATTAGTACTTCAGCACAACCCCACTAACTGTGTAACAGTAATGCCACCTGTATTCTGTATATAAGGGAAAATTACAGAACAGGTTTCCCATTTAGAAATTGTGCATGAATATTGCTTGTTTGAGAGAAGATTATATTTTTCCTCATATAAGAAAGAGAAACATCTACCAGGAAGTTCCATAATTTGACAGTTGTAGGATCATGGCCTATCAAGACAGCAGTTTATTGTTCCATGATATTGTTGGTCACATTGCTCAGTATTCTGTGACTCGGTAGCAAAATTGGAACCAATGAGTTCAGGAGGGCCATACTCAACACATGCAGGATCTCAGTGGTCCCACATCACTAGTGCCTGAGAGGGCAGGCATATTGTTTGCTTGGTCATGGAGGAGCATACAGCCACATTATGCACCTTGTGGCAGGAAATTGGCTTCTTTGCTTGCAGCAAGATAAGTATCTGTATGAACAATGTGATGATGTTTGGAACGCCATCGACTTTCAGCATGACAACTACTGTTGCGATTTCCCTTGATGCAGCAGCAGACAGAGGCACACTGACAGTTGACATTGGTGTACCCAACAACAACTCTGGACACCACACTATTTTCTTCAGATAAGTTCCAGTTCTCTGTATGGCGTCACACTGGACATATCCACATGGGAAGGTTCCAAGGAATGAACATTGCCAGAGTGCATTCATCATAATTGTATGGGTCCAGCAGCTGGTGTGATGGTATGGGGTGCCACTGGTTATACAACATAATCACATTACTTCACATAGCTGATAATTTGTACAGCAGCCATTACATTTATAACATGTTAATGTGAGTGGCTGTGCCTTATCTTCGAGAGCTTCACAACATTATCTTTCAACAAGATAATGCAAGACTCCATATAGCACCTGGTGACTTGAGCTGCCTCACTGCAGTGACTGTTCAATTGTTGCTCTGACCAGCACATTCTGCAGCTCTTTCACCCACTGAAAACATCTGGTTATGGATTGCCAAAAAACTCACACCACCACTTGTGAGCCACTATGATCAATTAGCCTTGGCATAGAGGTGATGTAGCATGGAATGATGTACCTATATAGAACATATCCCTTTGTCAGAAAAGTTCCAGGACAGTTTTTTTTTAATTTCTGAGTTTGCAGTACTAAACAGAAACAATTTTTGTTTTGTGTTATCTTTTTGTGTGTGCTCCCTTGAAATGACCTTAGCCGTGTTTTTGCGCAAACTCACCGGGTAGCAGATCTGTGCTTAGCAACACACTGTTTGGGCTCTTGGTGAATTACAGTGACATAATGGATCCCATTTATGAGCAAAGCTCATGAGAACCCCTGGTGAAACACGGACAATAATTAAACAAGCATATGCAGTAAGGCACTTTCAAAGTCATGTTTTGGATTGGTACAGTAGGTTTCATGAAGGCAGAGATTCAGTGCAAGATGATCTCAGAGCTGGTTGTCCATCTACAGCACATACCAATGCAAATGTGGAGCACGTAAGGTAGTTATTGCAAGAAGACCATTCTGGAACCATGCTTGTGATGTCAGAAGATGTTAATGCAAAACTCATCCCTCACACACTAACAAATGAACAGAAAGAGAAAAGATGAAGAATTTCTGCTGAACTACTGGATAGAGCCAGACATGATCCCACATTTCTGTCAATGATTATTGCTGGGGACGAAAGCCGCTGCTACCAGTATTACACTCACTGGAAGTGTCAAAGGGCTGAATGGTGGAGTCTGGATCACCAGGCCTGAAAAAAGTCAAACAACAACCTTCAAGAATAGAGACAACGCTGATCACATTGTTTGACATGGAGTAGTAAAGGATTAGTGCACCATGAGTATGTTCCTCCACGTCAAACAGTGAACCAAACTGTTTACAATGATGTTTTGAAATGTTTGTGACAAACAACTAAACATTGCCACCATGATTTGTGGCATTCTCAGAACTGGTTCTTATTGCATGACAATGTAAGATCCCATATCGTACTGCTTTATCTGTTACTGTGTATATGGCCGGACATTCCATTATTGCCATCCTACATCCGACATATTCATCCAACCTAACCCTTGCAATATTTTTCTTGTTTCCATGAGTGAAAAGGCGACTGGAAAGAAAGCTTCATCAGGATATTACAGACTCCAACGAGATGTGACAAAGGAGCTTACAATCATCATTGTTGAAAAATTCCCTATTTGGTTCCAAGACCACCAGAAACGTTGGTAACTATGTATAGACAGCAAAGGTGATTGCTTCAAAAGGAGCTAGGTTCATGACTTGGTAAGTGCAATTATCTACTTTAAAAAAATTAAAATGTCCTGGAACTTTTTTGGAAAAGGGTGTACAAGTTCAGTTTAACCCAGTGCCCAGCTGAGTCAGAGCCATTGTTGGTACCAGATGAAACCGCTCTGTGTAGTAATTTTACATGCTGCACAACCCCCAAAACACTTACAAATTAATCATCTGTTCTTCATACCATATTGTATATGCACAATAAGTAGCACTTTGTTATTTGCTATCCTTCAGGGTGTTGCACTTGTAATTGCCAGCAGTACAGAAAGGAATTTTGGAAGCAAAGAGTGGAGTCAACCAATCAAGGCTGAGAAATTTTACAACCAGTCAAATGAAATGTCCCAACAACTATTGCCTAAGTCTTAGTCAAAGAAGTAATTATGCAAGGTGAGATAGACGTAAAGGTCCAGTCTAAACTAGAATTTATGATACACAGACTTAAGGTCAATGAAACTGGAATAGTTGATATGATGTTAAGTAGAAACTTCCCAATAGTTATCCCAATGACCAGCAATGAATTATATTGTTGACAACTTCCATTATTTTCCTTGGATGATACTGTGCACCAGGAGTACAGAATACAAAAAGATTCCAAATTTTACAACGCAGTAGGGTTAGAAACTTTGGGATGGAATGTTGCCACAAACTTCCAAGATCAAAACATACCTTGTATCTATAATGTGGTCTGGAATGGAAGCAGCGACACATGCTGGACCAAACAATAACCCTCTCCAAGCAACAGAAATGATGTTCCTTCATTACTGCCTACAAAAGACAAAAACCAAATACTGTAAGGAATGGGAATATCCAACAATACCTAACGACTGGAAAGTAGCCAGTTGGTGACTCTCACACTGAAGTAACATTGATGGTATGGTCAAATGAAAGAGAATGGCTCCTCATAGGACCCATCAACTAGGCTTTAACGAGAATGACTCCAGGGAGATTCTACAAGGCAACGTTAATGATGCCCACAAAAAACAAAAAGATCTTCAAGGACCTGAGAATTAGAGGTGGCATCAAATGTACAAACACAACCGATGACTGGGCAAGACAAAATGTAGAAAAATCCCAATAAGTTGACTTGATGGAAGAAATGATGATGGCTATTATTTTCAGATGCAAGTACAGTAACATTAATACAATAAAAATGCACTAAATTTAAACTTCTTTATTGCTATGAACTGCTATGTAGAATTGTCTTAAAGATTGATCTACCTGATTTTAGTACCTTTTAAGTAATCAATAAGGTCCCTCTACTGCAACAATCAAACAAATTAAATCACCTATATTTTATTGCCTACCTAAAACCACAATAGCATGACACCGCTGTTACAGATTGAACACTTCCGATTCATCAATGAGCAGATTACTGAAACGTTTTGTAAGTTTTCTGAAACCTCCTTCAAGTCAGTTTTGAAACTGTCCTACATCTTCAAATACATTGCACCAAATGTTAAGATTTTTTCTGAACACATGGAGCATAGAAGAATGGTTGCTTAAATGCCTCTGTGCATGCTGTAATCAGTCTAATCTTGTCTTTGTGACCCCTACAGAGTGAGGTATAGGGGCTGTAGTATAGGCTGCCCAAGATTCCTCACACAATGCTGGTTCTTGAAACTTTGTAAGTTGACTTTCAGGGAATACCTGGTGTCTATCTTCAAATGCCTGCCAGTTCAGATGTTTTCAGCATTTCCTCAATGCTCTCCCATAGATCAAACAAATGTGTGACCATTTGTGATGCCCTTTATGTATGTGTTCAGTATCCCCTATTGGGTCAAGAATTTGAATAACTTTCTCATCTGACTTCAGCATTTACATCTTTTTCAAAATTGGTTCAGTCCTAAGCCTATCTCCATTAAAGGTTCCACTGATTTGCCCTCTATGTCTCCTGAATTCAGCATCATGTAATTATTCAAGCATATATTAATGACTTCATTTATAAATAACATTCTCAATAAAGGTGGTGTGCAGCTCAGTTCTTGTGAAGAGATAGATTACACAGCAGTGTAAGATTAATTTGTATAGAAATTGGAATGGTGATAATGGTAACATAAGACAAATATTTAAGGATGGTGCCAGCAACAACATGGGAATCTAAATACCTGACAATGGCTGACAAATTAGCCACACCTTCTGCATATTTAAGTATCTGTTATGGCTCCTAATCTGAGAAAATAATATTGACTCTGATAGCTGATAGGTACATCAGCATTCCTGAAAATGAAGTCTCTATGCATGAACAGTAGAGCTACATAATAGGCATACAATAAATACAAAATTGGAGAAAGCACAAAATGATATTGATATTTTATAACATACCTGTCTATTTTTCTTCTGGGAACGAATTATATATATTGGTTTGGCCAGAAGAAGCCACGGAATGCAAAGGAGTGCCACAAGTACCATGACTGCCTGTACCATTCTTTGGTTATTAAAAAAGTATGGATCACAGCAGTCTTCACCTTCACTATTACACAATGCATCAGATTCCTTGAAAAGGAGCATATTGATGAATGTGATGAGCACATTTGGTGCACAATGTTCACTTGTCAACAGTTCTGTAAGTAGACAGTTGTATTACATGAATGTTTTGTTGAACAGAGAGAAGGAAAGTAACTATCAAAAGCATAAAAATATATGTATTTATATTAACTACAGCCTCTGTTCCATAAATTCACAAAGAAAAATTCCTCACAAATGTGGAACAGATCAGAAAAACAAATTAGAGATACACATTTTAGATAAGAGTATAGATGTTTACAATTAATGTTTAGTCTATAGAAACCAACTGAAGAAGTGGAACAAGACAAAAAAATTGTAAAAAATTGTAAATTAACACAGTGATTATTGTTAACAAAAAATGTATATTTACCAAGCAGTGGCAGAACACACACATAAAACAAGGTTGTAATTAGGTAAGCTTTCAGAGCCAGTGGCTCCTTCTTCAGCCAGAAGGGCAAGGCAATTGAATTGGTCTTTCCTTCTCATCCTGTGCAGTAAGTCTCCCCTGATCTGCGGTTCTGGGTGACTTTCCCAAAATCTACCCCTTTTCCTTGACTCCTCTTCCTTCCCCTTCAACCATTCCGTCTGAAGAAGAAGCCACTGGCTTCAAGAGCTTGCCCAATTACAACCTTGTTTTATGTGTTTGTTCTGTTGCCTCTTGATGAGTAAATTTTTTATCTCTCCAGTTAAATTATTTTGTCAAAAATTGTTATATTACAACTGTATATTTAGTGTCCCCCCCACTGGACATAAATACAGACACAGATGAAGTGGCATGGGTATTATGTCGGAGTAGAGCAGAATGCTGTCACTGATGGCAGGCATGCAGTGTGGTATGTACAGAACTGCTGATGCTGGGAGAAGAACAGAATGCTGTCACAGGTGGCAGGCACAAAGTGTGGCATGGGCAGAACTGTTAACTCTGTTGTATGCTTGGTGGAGTGGGATAGACCGGCCCAGTTCCTTTCTAATGCTGAGATCATCTGACATGGATCTGGCTTTAGCATCATGCTGTGCTCTGGGTTCCACATACTAGTCATTACAGTCATTCACACTAATCATATTTTATTTTCCTCTTCATGCCAGTCTCTGTGTGGTTTCATATTCTCTGCTCTCTTGTATATGGATGCTTGTCAAGTTTTCTAGAATGGTGACATTTGTATCACCAGTACAGTTTGTAGCATTGTCATGGATGTGCAGATATGATAAAAGTGGCAATGTGGGCATTCCTACATGTGTAACACATTTACTTTGTTTTGCAGTGTTCATCTGTGGTCACCAGGACTGGCATTTTTGTTATGCTGGCAGGAATAGTTGGACCTCCACAAGGAACAACAAAAGCTGCAACAGGAGCAGGTGCAGGAGATGCTCAAACAGAACATGGAATTGTTCTGGTCTCAAGCATTGTTGATCAGGTGTCTGAAGAGAAGTCTGCTTCCCTGCCCCCAAAAGCTACTCACCAGTTTCAGTAAGTCTGTAGAAATGTGGGAGAATTACCTGAACTGGGTGTTGCTGCACTGTCAGGTAAGGCATATCACTGGTCCAGATGATATTGCCACCTTGTCACTGTCCAGTAGTATAGGGTAGTATGAAATCATACAAAATTTGAAGCCCTCTGCTGAGCCCAACTTTGAGGAACTCTTTTGGTTGCTCTTGCAGTATTTTGGAAATCAAACCCATGGGCTGGTGGAACAGTTGCAGTTTAACAAGTACCACAAGCACCCTGGGCAGTCATATGTGGACTGTATCACCAAACCTAAAGGTCTCTTGTGAAAGACCAACTATTTAGGGACTTGATTGTCCAATAAGCACCGACCCCAAGGTTCAAACTAGAGCATTGTTCTTGTCTGACCATCTTTTGCTTGAGTGCCTCAGATAACTGAATCACATGATCTTAAGGCAGAGACAAGGGACAGACTTTCCAACAATTGGCAGGTGGTGAAGTTAGATTCATGTGGTAAACAGTATCTGGCACTCTGCGAGGTCTTCCACTAGCTTTCATGTGATGACATCACTGAAAATTCAAGCACGGTGATGTTATGATGCTGCTCTTCTTTGCCCATGGTGAGCTCAGTGGGTACATGTAAGTCAAAGAATTGTGGTCCCAATTCACAAGTTTTCTGAGCTCTTGGCACTGTCATCCTGGCTCCACTCAGTGAGCAAGCTGGCAGTCCTACATCAGTTGTCATCTGGCACATTTCAAACAGTACTGCCTCTACGATGATACCATGCATGGGGTGTGCCAAAAAGTAGACCACTTAGCATTCATTTGTAACAGTAGGTAAGCCACAGGACAATTGTTGATGGCCTCAGAGTTTCCCTGGTCTCAGAGGCCATCTCTGAAGCCATACAAGCATCACCCCACTAATTCTGGTGATGTACGGGTGATCAACTGAGTTTCTGGTAGACAAGGGGGCTATGGGTAAGTGTAATTATTTCGACACTACTGGCTCTTAGGCTGTCCTGCATTGCAAAGACTGCATGTGTCAAATAGTATCTTTTAGTAAATAGAGTATTCCATCATGGAGTGTTATAAGAATGTGGATGGGCAACTTACACTGTTAGAGCGCTTAGCACTGTCAGAGTTGGCACAAAATATTTTTGTTCAAGATGGATTTTGTGTTTTTGGATTTCAGATCATTGGTAAAGTCCATTTACTGCCTCAATCAGCCCCCTTTCAGGATTTGGACCCTATACTAAGTGAGAATACATTTGGGCAGGTGGAAAATTTAGAGGCTTACATCTTCCTTAAAACATCAGCAATACCTAAATTTTGTTACCCCTACCTCATTCCCTTTGCCACACATGACAAGGTTAAAGCCAAGCTGCAGCATTGGCTGAAACTCAGCAATGTTTCTCACGTTTCACCTAGTCATTGGGTTCTGTGTCCAGAGGAGCTGTTGTTGATGTTGTCATGAGCTAATAATGGGTCACCCTTCTCTAACATTACCTTTTTCTTAATAGGAATAACCAATACCTTGTATGCTCTCAAATCTGGCATAGGTGAACATTCTCAGCTGTTTAATTAAATGAACTTCATATGATTTTGTATATCATGTGTTATGTTTCAAGCTAAAGTATGTAAAAAGAAATTAATTTGTTAGTATTCTGTACGTACAGCTAAAATTACTCTTCTTTTAAAAATATTTGAAATTACAAAATTTGTGGCATGATTAAAATTCATATTATTAATTTCACAGTCTACTGTTAATTATTAAATTTATTACTGGACTCATTTACAAACTAATGATATATTTTAGCAAAGATTCTTCCTTGTCAGAAAAGTTTGTAAACTCTTTTGCTTTGTAAACACTTTGGAAATTTTAGTACCACAGAATGTAAGTAGTAATGGTGAACAAGCCTCTGTTGGAAACACATGCATTTTCCTAAACTTGTGGTGTGATAGAAGTGAAAATTGTTAAGTCATTGTGATTTAGAAGACTGGGATAAAATAAAAAATATATTCATAGCAACAGGCAAATCTTCATCAGTTATTTTGTCTTCAGGAACTCAGAATGTTAAATCAAAATTTCAGCTGCAAGAATGTACCCCTAGACACAACAAGACTTTGAGGCAACAACAACAACAATGAGATAATGAAGATAAGTAAAAAGTTTTTTCTTTTGTGTATCTTACACCTCTTGAAGCTTTCTTAACTTTTTGGTGAGACATTGAACTTTAATGGTGATATGTGGTGGGGTAAGATTACAAAACCAATATTTTTCTTCTATCAGCTTGTGCAATAGACATCTGGAGTTTCTCTCAGATGCTGCCTCTCAGCATTTCTTAGTGTTCAATACCCCCTTTGGGCTTTACCACTTCAAGTGTCTGCCTTCTGGAATTTTGTCTGCCTCAGAAATTAATCAAAGAAATTTGGAGCATTTGATTAAGGACATTCCCTGTTGTGTCAATTACCTCTATGATGTCTGGTTCATGAGATCCATGCAAGAGGACCTCTTATTATGCTAAGCTTCTTCCATAGGCTGTGCATATCTGCCATCCTCGTAACTTGCTTCACCAAACAGACATCAAATTCATGTGTTGTTCAGACTGTAAGCAGTCTTTTCAATCTATCAAACTGTGTTTGTGCTCTCTTCCCTGTGTAGCACACCAACCATATTTGGTCAGAAATGTACAAATTAGGAAGTGGTTTGCAATAGCACTAACTACAGGCAAGTACAGATGCTATACTATATAAAATATAACACAGCTGTCACAACATTGCAGAAGAGGATGGAAGCCTACCACACCAGTGTCCACCAAAATGTTTAGTATAGACCTATATGCTGCAAGGTATAGCAAGCACAGCTCAGAAATGTATAAACATATAAATACTTAGCCATTTTACACTAATATCTCTATCACTACAGGGCTGTGATGCTTGGGCACAATTCAGAATGCTGTTCACAAACCGTAGTTCAACTCTGCATCAGAGCATTCAGCCCTGAAATCAGAGAACTTGGAGCCACAACCACGTCAGGCAAGCACCAGCCCTGGGAAGAAACTTGCCTGCCTTTGACCCAGGGCAGGTCACTGCCATTACGTTACCTGCCTTCTGTCTGCTGGGCAGTGCAGGGTGTGAAAGCCACTCCATGACATATGCTGCAGACCTGATATTACCATTAGTGTAGGCAATTGTGTCAGGAGACATTGCTCAGCCACTCCTGTGTTCTGTCAGTAATGTGGGACGACAACACACACATGGCCGCTGGATGTCCCAGCCATGCTGCTGCTTCCTGTACTGCGGGGCTATACTACAGCAATTTGGAATTTCAGCCTGCTTGATTGGCACTGCACAGTGTCCTCTTGCTCCAAAAATCTACAGGTTATTACAATTGGTGTCAGAAGTGGAACCATGCAGCAAGGATTCCGCAATAGAATGTTGGCTAATGGATAATGTTTTTGAATGCTTATACTCTAAAGAAGACAAAGATATTTTTTTGCAAAATAACAAGGGCCATATCAAGTTGTGGGAACTATGTCACCAAGATCCAGTTGCATGTGAGGACAACAATTGTACAAGTGGAATATTTGATACCGTTTCATGGGAGTCCAGAAGTTATTCCAGGAATTGTGGGGTTGGAACAAAGGGAAAATGTGGAAAAGAAGGGGCAGAGGAGCAAGCAGGAAGTGTTGGATGAACCACTGGGAAGAAGATTGTATGCGTGGAGACCTATAAGATAAGAGTAAATTTATATTTTGTGCTTGTTATGTATAAGTATAGAATAATGTATAATGTAGGTGGGATGAACTGCTGTGGAACGAGGTGAGATGATTAGAGGAAGCATTAAACAGTTTCTGGCAGGCTGCTGAGAATCATGCAGCTTTCTGGCCACATATCAGGTGATACCCATGAACAGCTGCAGTCCAGTGGATCATTTGCATGGGTGCCAGCAGCAGGGCCTATTGCATTTCTTACACACCAAGTCATATGCTCCAGAATGTAGCAGCCCATTAGCCCATTCCATTTTCCTTGCAGGGCTGCCATTTGGGCCTTGTGTTTCAGCTGGCATCAAGTGTTGCTGCTGGGTGTTGTGGTGGGTCACGAATGGTGGCATTTATTTGTGGTGGATGTTGGTCAGATGCAGCAGACCCGTCATTCCGATCAGTTCCATCCATGACTCACTGGCCCTCAATGCCTCCGTTTCTGTGCCAGGCAGGCAATGAGGTCCATTGTACTGTTTTCCAGTAAGAGTCTCAAAAACTGTGGCACCATGCACATCAGCTGCTTTCCCCACTACGCTCTCCCCTGTCCTCCTTTTGTCTGTGGAATAGGGTATCCAGTGGCAATCACTCCTGCAGCACCCAATGCCGATCTCATAGACTTGGAAGCTGCATCCTCCTTTCCCCATTCAACTGCGTATGAGTCCTTGTCCCCGCTGATGCAGACAGACCACTTGTTATGTCAGCCTTAGCAATTTTCTGCCATTCTGGCGGAGACAGCTGCATTGGTGTTGCCTACTTTGATGGTAGACCTCCTGCTGGATTTTGCAGTGGAAGTTGTGGCAGAAACCAGGCCATTTTTGTCCCTACTTTGTCTTTTCAGTGGAGAGAATCTTAGTATCCCCATTTGATATGGATGTTGATGAGCTGGCATGGATATTGCAGCAGAGTAGTGCGGAATGCTCTGACAGACTTTGCACACAATGTGCAATAAGGGCAGAACCACTGACCCTGTTGTTTACTTTCCACTGGCGATATGCTCAGCCAGTTCAGTTCTACCACCAAGACCAATTAACACAAACATGGCTTCCACATCACTCCATGTTCTGAGTTACACATACTAGCTGTTTCAATCATTTGCACTGATCACATTTTGTATTTTGACTGCCCATTGAGTTTCCTGGAATAATGACATTCATAATGCCAGGATAGTTTGTTGTGTTGTCACACCTGTGCCAATAAAAAAGTATCATAACAAAGTGCATATAATAATTCCTAAACTATCAAAGCTACATATTATGCAAGAAAAAATGTATGGTATTTACTTGTACTGGTAGGATTACTGCAAATCATCAGCAAATACATCAATTAGTTCTGCTAAGAAATTTGTCAATGAAGCAACATGTGTTCCCCATCAATAAATTCTACAGGTTCTTATTAAATCATAGGTAAAACATTTTGTGGTTTGTACCAAGTTACTGAAAATAGGTGTTTGTGAATAATGGAAATATTTTAGACCAAACTATGTTCATTAATTTTAGGCCTGCATCTAGATTGTTCTTATTCCTTGCACTGATTGTGTGAACTGAGCTTTTGAGTGAGTACTTGAGCAATTTTGCAGCACTTTCAGTGCCACCACAATATTATGATATACTTGAAAGGCTACTGTGGTATATGCAGTAAAATGCCACTGACAATTCATAGAAGACACTAACAGTAGTAATTTATTGTCTAATGGATAAGTACATTCTTCCTATATGTGTAAATTGTCTTATCAATATCCAAATGCCTTAGAAGACCAAAGTGTAAAATAAGCAACATATTATGAGTGCCCAATATGTCTCTAACAATTCTGTGGCTTCCTGCAAAACTGGAATTAGATGGAAGAGTGATGAGAATTCTCTACCCTCTCACTTAACATTGTGATATCTTAAGCAACTGGAAATGTTCCAGTCATAAACAACTGGTCATAATAATAACATAAGCTCAGTTAGAAGACTGTCCAAAAAGGGTAGAGTTCAGGCTCAAGCCCAAGTCAGGCAGACAGTTTCAAACTCTAAGTAAGTTACACAACAGGAAACACAATTACTCCTGAGCAAAAAATTTATTCTGGAAACAAACCTAGCCTGAGACTTGCTTCTGTCTGGAATAGACTTTCTTCCATGAATGGTAGCCCAGCAAGATATGAAGGAAAGCTTGTGTGAATTTTGGAAAGTAGGAGACAAGAACTTTTAGGACTGAAACTGTAATTGTGATTCATGAATCATCATGGATAGCTTACTGAGTAAGAACAATCCCACAGAAGGTAGTGTGAGTCCCAAACTGGCTCAAAGTTTTAAACTGTAAGGCAGTTCACACCTTGGAAGGTTACTAAACTGATAAGAACACTGTTCAATTGGCTTGATATTTCATGATAAACACTAGAATTTCTTAAAAATGTTACTTCTTCCAATGAAGTAAATACTCGTGTTACGGATGTTTGTTCTCAAGGCTGCTTTTATGAAAACTTCTACAATAGCTATACATTACAGCTTCAAACAAACCTGGAATACCTACAAATGTTTCACTCTAGCTTACATGTTGGACATTGCTAATGCTTTCTTGTACTGTTTACAGAAACTGGCACAAAGCCCCTAATGAGCAATTATAGATCTAACAAGAGTTTTAGCTCTGTGTCGTAGGAAGTTCTTGCACTGTCATCAAGACTGACCTAACCCTTCATCAAAATGATGGATCTGATAACTGCCTGCCCCACATTAAGTGCTGTTCCTACTTAATTCAACATTTTATCTGTTGGTCATGTTCTATCTGGGATTTTTGCAAATACCACTCTAAAGACTTCCATATTACTGTTTCCCTCATGGTATTTAAACAATAGGTTGTTATGGGGATTGGACACACATATTTGACTTAACAATGAAGTGTTAATGATCTCTTTTTCTATTGTCTTCAAGAATACAAAGATACCCCTTACTGTGCATAGATGTTAAGAGACTGGCATCCATCGCAAAGCGACTTGCTACATATGTTTATTCGACTATGGCATCCACAAGTACCTGTGTATTCCTTCTTGGTAGTTGCTCAAGTAACATTCTTTTTAAGGCGTGTGTTTGTATGCTGAGCCTAAAGGCGTACGTATTGTTTCCCACAATGGTAACCTACGGAGGGTGGAATTAAAAACATAGTTTGCACATGGCTTGTTCAGTAAGTAGTGATCCATGTTTCCTTCTTTCAATAGCTCATCTTTTCCTATTCTGAGCAGAACTTTTAAACCTTTCTACATCTTTGAACTCTTATTACCTAAGTTCCTATCCTGAGCTTCATGCACAGATTATTCAGCCTTAGCACCCATGTGTGCTATATTCTATGTCCAGTTCCAATATATACCTTTGAACATGTGCTACCTTTTACACTACTGTTGAAAATGATCATTATTTTTTGTCTTCGCATCATTCAATAGCCTGGTGCCTAATTTGTCTGATGTGGAAGGTGCAACCATAACAAGCAGAAATAAATTCAGATCCTTGAACAAGTGATGGCTGCTAACAACTAAATTGGAGAAGGGGAAGGATATAGGTAAACTGTATATAGGATAAAAGAATCAAATAGTACAGACCACAAAGCAAAGAAAGGATCTGATAAAAGAGAAATATGTGTAGCTCAACTACTTAGGGAAAGCAAGTAATAAGATATACAAACTCTTTAGAAACATGGATTTAAGGTTTAAAGCCTCCACACCACAAAAGTTAGGCAGAAATATTCTTACTGTTGCCAAGATAAGAAACAATGATTTATGGCAATCAGGTTGGTATAGGGATAAAATATAGGACGTGCTTGAAGACATAAATTCACTAAACTGGAAGGAGCTTTAGACTGTAGCACAGTAAAAGACCATAAGGAAGGCACTATGTCCAAGAAATCTATGGATTGTGCTCACTTCAAGAATTTCAGAAATGACCCTGGAGGTAGAGTCTACAGAAAGCTTAACAGTTCTGTACAGGGTAAAAAATAAACTATTTGATGTATTTGAAAAGCTACAAATATTTGCTGCAATAGAAGAAAACCTGACTCACCACTCAATGAACAAGATGGTATTAACTCCACCTTTTAGAGTTTAATGAGCTATAAAATGACAACATAAACATATCTAACAGAGAGGATATTTCATGAGTTTGGTATCTTTGGGCAACTGTGAATGTTGCCATCAAATAAACATCTGACTTTTGAGTTTTACACTTAAGGAATGTTTCACTGGTGTCAGTATACTGAAATTAATGGTTTATAATCAGCTGTTTACAAGTTCATAGTTACAGTTTTTTAATTTCATGCATTTATAGATTTAGCAATGTTAGTATACTTGCACCTAGGAGATAATAAATGTTACAGTGAGGAAATGTGTTACAACCATCTTGGACAAAAAAAGTATCTTAGTGTGTAGCATTAAAAAAATCAGTAAATTTGTGCAGTAAATAATTTTGTGTAACTGCAGTATTAACAAAACTATCAGTTTAATATAATCTGACACTTAAATATTCACCATGTAGTGTATGAGGGACAGTAGGAAAGTTTCTAGCCTGAGATAGTTACCACAATGTTTCGTACAAACAACACCACCTATTTTTATGGTGACCCTTTGTGTGTATGCAAATCAAATTTTGTGGCTCCAGCTCTGTTAATTTTGCCACTAGGATGTGTAGTATACTGTAGTGTAAGCAAAACGGTGAGTCAAGAACCGTGCTGTGATTGAATATCTTTATTTGAAGGGAATTATGCCCAAGGAAATTGCAGAGGACATGCGGAACACACTTAAGGACAGTGCTCTGTCTTATGCAACAGTGAAAAACTGGGTATCTGACTTAAAATGTGGAAGAACAAGTGTGGAAGATTGACCAAGGATTGGAAGGCCTGTCACCATTGCCACTGATGAAATAGTGACTGCAATTCATGATATGATTTTGCAGGATCATAGAACAATGTTTCAGCACATTGAAAGCACATTTGGAATCTCCCAAAGGCATGCTCATGACATTTTTGTGGATATTCTGGGAATGTGTAAAGTTTCATCTCAATGCATCTCAAAAGACTTGAAAGGAGATCAGAGATGGGAGTGTGTGCAATGTTGGGAAGAAATCGTCCACCAATTTGAAGCGGATGAAGACAGCTTTCTTGAAAGGTATGTAACAATGATCGAAACATGAGTTCACTACTTTGGTCCTGAGACAGAATAACAGTCACAACAATGGAAATGTCTTTCATCCCCCCAGCCCAAAAAAATTCCGGGTGCAAAAATCAGCCAGTAAGGTGATGGCATCAGTCATCTGGGATGCTGAAGGGGTAATTATGGTGAATTACTTGCAAAAGGGTGTAACTATCAATGCATCACACTATTGCACCCTCCTGCACAATTTGAGAGAAGAGATAAATTAAAAAAGGCACAGAAAATTGGTGTGTGGAGTACTTTTGCATCAGGAAATGCACCGGAGTACAAAGCCCTTGCAGCACTGGAAACTTGGTGTGAATGTGGATTCAAATTGTTACGTCATCCACAATATTCTCCAGATTTGGCTCCACCAAACTGTTTTCCTTTCCCAAACCTAAAAAAAATACCTCAAAGGACGACAATTTGACAATGATGATTCAGTGATTTATGCTGTGAACACTTGGAGGGACTCAAAATGGAAGACCTTTTATGTAAATTGTTTGCAGAAGTTATCTGAGCATGCCCACAAGTGTATTAGTGTACACAGGTATTATACTCAAAAATAAATTGGTATTATGAAACTTCTGTCACTTTTTATTTGTTAAGTTAGAAACTTTTCGTTTTTGACCCCCCCCCCCTCTTGTAGGCACTGAGTCGCACATAAGCATAATGATAAAGATTGCTAAAATGTTAAAGCTTTGGGACAAAGTTCTTCTTCTGCAGTGGAAAACAGATCACAGACACACACACAACAGACACACAGAAAAACACACACACACAACTCACTAACACATGACTGCAGTCACAAGTTGCTCAGGCCACACTGCGAGCAGCTGCACATGATGGGAGATGCAATCGGCTGGTGGGGGTAAGGAGAGACTGTAGCAATGAGGCGGAGGGATACCAGGGTAGGGGTGGAGGACAGTAAAGTGCTGCTTGTGGGAGCATACAGGCGTGAAGTGGAGAAAGAGGGTAGGAAAGCTAGGTGCAGTAAGACGAGAGGATAATGGGAAAGGAGAGAGGTTAAAAGATGTGGGTGCATTGGTGGAATAGAGGACTGTGTAGTTCTGGAATGGGAACAGGGAAGGGGCCAGAGGGTAAGGACAAAGACTAGTCAAGATTGAGGCCAGGTGGGTTATGGGAATGTAGGATATATTACAATTCAGAAAAGCAGGTGTTGGTGGGAAGGATCCAGATGGCACAGGGTGTGACACAGGTATTGAAATGAAGAATATTGTGTTGGGTGGCATCATCAGCAATTGGGTAGTCCAGCTGTTTCTTGGCAACAACTTGTTGGTGGCCATTTATGCTGACAGACAGCTTGTTAGTTGTCATGCTCAAGTAGAATGCAGCACAATGGTTGGAGCTTAGCTTGTAGATCACTTGACTGGTTTCACAGATAGTCCTGCCTTTGATGGTATAGGTGATGCTTTTAATCAAACCTATCCCAGCAAAGGCAGGTCTACCTGCAAAATGTAGTATGTTAATTTATATTATCATGTAGTTTGTGTACATCATGTAATCACAGTGACTGCTTAAATCATAAATTAATTTTGTTTATACCTTTTCCTGTAACATATGTATGAATAATGTATTAAAAAGTGATTTCCTGGACCAAACAAATAGCTTGGTTCAGAGTGAAGTTATGTACTCTTCTGCAGATGTATTCAGCAAGCCCCCATCTAACACAAAGCATGAAACTGTAAATCCCTACCACTTGGAAAGGAAGCTAAAAACATACCTCATTAGCCACTATTTCAACAAATTATCTAAATATCTATATTCATGGGTTTAAAAGTAGCTGTGTTTATTGTTAAGTTGCATGACAGTAGTAATTTAATACAAACAGAACTCAGTATTTACAGCTGCATGTAACAAATGTCTTTCAAAAAGGCCAATGTAGGCAAATAAATACTAAGCTTCCAACAGGAGATAAACAACAACCATTTGGTATATATGAGGAGGTAGCAAGCAGTAGCTGCTTTATTTTGAATTTGTTTTACAAAGTTTTGCAGGCATAACCATGAATAGCATTAAGCAGTATAATGATAATTTATTATTACTACAGTATTATAGAGACTAAGTTTTTACAATTTGCTTGGCTTTTGTACACCTTGAATTGTTCCATACCTATTAAGGTTCTACTTTTTGATGAGAACTATGGAACACAATGAATCAATTAATAAATGAATGAACCAAGTCACTTAGCAATGAATGCCATTCTCCTCACATTTTTGCACAATTAGGAAAATCTTTGTATCCTGAGGCCAAAGCAAAATGAAGAGACTCCAGCACTTCATTTTAGTATGGTTGAGTCAGATGATTATTCTTAGCCTGCCTTATTTGCAATTTTAACACAACATTTTTATGTCATAACTGAAATAATTTTAGATGAAGGCTTGCATTGTAAATTCTTCTAAATAATGTGCAATTTGCAAAGTTCTGCTATTAAAGTTGATATATCTATCTGTGCAGGTTTGTGGCTAGCAAGTACTTGTGATGCCCTCAGAATGTGACTAAGTGGCAATGTTAGTGCTAACTGACAGTTTTCCATCAGTTTTATTGTATATGTCAACTGTTGTAGATGTTGCTCATTATCTCCTAGTCTTTATTGGTTCCTTTCAGGGTGTGAACTAATAAAACATCAATAAATAAATAAAAAATGTTTCATGTGCTGCTTCACATGCTTATATTTACAGGTTGAATTCTATTTGAAACATTTACTGTCGTTGAAGAGAATTGCACATTTATCTTAACATAAAATCACTTACAAATTTGATATCAGAAAAGTATTCAATTTCACACTGAAGTATAACTAGATTGTTTATATTATGACCTTTTTTTTTATATGAAGAAATTGAATTTCAAAGTTTGCCATAACAAATAAAATTTGAAAACAAACCTTTTATTTCATACCCATTACATTCCTTTTTATGTCTCAATCCTTTAGATTTTATTTTAGGAATAAGTGAGAAGGGCAGATGATTCTTAGAAATTTGAAACTACTGTAGATTCAACTCAAGTGTTTCAATAGTAGACAATTTTTTTCATTTTTAATCATTGTTTTCTACATGGTAGAATATGTATAAGCACACAGATTCCATATAAGAGAAATTCCACGTGTTACTGAATGTCCAAATCTAATCATGTAATAAGTGGTGACAGAAGGCTCGTTTTCACTGAATATGCGATCTGTGGTTTGTTGAAAACATTATGACATATATAGTGTGTACAAAAACTTACCATTTTTTGCTCCATATAGAATCCATTTAGCAAACATAAGTGACACCAAGTATCCAAACAGCAACAGCAGGAAAAGAAATTGGGGCACAGTTTCAAGGAGGATGTTGATTGGCTTACGAAAGTGGCTGTAAACAAAAATGGATATTGTCATCTTTGTTGCAAATGTAAAATCACCTTCATAAATACACACTGCTTTGAGCATAATTCCACTTCATTAAACTGTGTATTTATAAGTTCGCTTAAGCAGTCAGAAAGTGGAAACTGTATAAAATTATATGGAAAATTCTGTTATTTGTTTATAGAATAAGTAAACTATGCACTCTAAAGTAATGTAATAATTATCTGACAAGTCACTGAATCTCTCAAGATCTCTCTTTTCTTTTTGCAGCCTACCAACAGTGAAATTTGCCTATGCTTTGTGTCACAACTTCAAGATGCTGACCTTTCTTTTCTCAAATAGTTCACAAGCACACCCATAATGCAACATCAGAAAACTCACAGGGTGAATTGTCATTTATTATTGAGAACTATAGTAATATTTTACCCAAATTACATATTAAACTGTGTGGCACACTAGAATTTGCATGTGGAAATTTGCCAGTTGATACCAAACCATTTAAATAGATATCTTGGTTCAGCTGTCTGTCTGTCTGTCTGTCAGATTTTTATTCCTACACTTTCCGGCTCAGATGCAGATGAAAGTGATGGTGACGTATTCTGCCATTTATTGAAAAAGAAACAAACAGAACACTCCAATGATGATATCTAAAGAAAAACCAACAAATGTGTATCCAGTGTCTTAACTATGGCACAATATTTTCATTCTGAGGGTCTCAAAACAATACATTCGCAAATTGTTTCTTCCACTTCTTGAAAGAGAAAGAAATCACATGGGCTTGGATCTAGACAGAACCGTCTGAATTTAAGGTTTACCAAAAAATGCTTGTGCTTTGACTGTCTCCTCAGCAACCATTCTGCCATGGTCAAATAATAATGTACAAAATTTAATCTTAAGATGCTTTCAGTGTGTTTTTAAAAACCTTAAGACAGCATGCTAATATTATTCAAATGAGTTCACTCGCAGCACAGAAAATGTATATAATTTCCTTGCTCATACTCACTGCTGTCTGTACTTTTATTGTATGTTTATCATCAGAAACTTGAAGAGAGGGCTGGCAATTGGCCAAGGAGTGTGTGAACTTCAACAACATCCAGTGGGCAGTGGGAACATTCCAACCGTTCAAGTCACCTAGCCCAGATGGAATAACGCGGCACATGCAGCTGCTCGACGACTGACACTGTCTTTCCAGATTCATTACTTATATAGCTGCCAGTTATCAAACCACAACTTCTGGGCTGCGGCACAGTGGCAACGAAAGCGGAAGGGCGTTGACCGGAAGTTTTCATTTTAGTGCCACGGCCAGTTTGTTAAAATTAGAGCTGGCCTGGCTCGGCAGATAGGCAACCAGTTACAACACTTTCGAGAAGAGCTTTTTCGCCCATATGAACAACACTATCGAGATGAGATTTTCGCCCATATGAACAAATATTAATGAGCATTTAGCATCACAGGGTGCCCCAGAGAGCATTCCAGGGTGCCCTAACACCAAGAAGAATCACTTCTCAGCTTTTGGCAAGATCAATGTGTAGTTGTTTTTTTTTTTTTTTTTTTTTTTAAATAGATAAGGATAAGGAAGGGAACTTTATTTAATTTTTTATTTAATTTCTATAATAATGAGTCAGATCACCAATGAGTGTGATCTTTTTACAGTTGTCAACACCTTTCACTCACACTGAGGCAGATTCCAATTCATTTATTTTATGACGGTTCCTGGTCCTGAGAACCTGGCGAGCATCATCTCTTTAGGGAAACTGGCCTCTGTTATAACCTTTAATCACCAATAATTGCGTGGATATTCAAACACACTCACTTAGAAACAATAGCTGGTTACATGATAACAACTCAGTATCTCTTATTCGACTGCCGTGCCGTGACGTGCGGCCGGCGCCATTCGTAGCTAGGTGGCGCTCCCGCGCTCAGCCAAGTTGCGGAGCACCTCTATCGCCATTTGTGCGTACTGTCGTGGCGGCACTGTAAATGTCATGGCACTGCCACAACACTTTTCCCCCCTTGAAAAAAAAACACTCACTTCCTTGGAGACATGGACAGTGCGGAGACATCCATGGCCTCTTGTGAGGCCCCAAGAAGATCCCGCGGAGAGACACGAGAGTATGGTCGAAAATGTCCAGGATGGAAGCTCGTGCGTGGAACGTGCCTCCTGGACGAGATGATGGGTGAAAACTCCGGAGCAGCATCCATAGGCGTTGTGGACCTGGGGGTGTGCTCCAGCGAGATGGGTTCCGGAGAAGGCGGCGTCATGACTGGGGCCGGTTCCGGGGTACTCGGAAGTGGTAGCAACATCGGCTGCAGCAACACGTACGGTAGATCGGCAGCAGTGACAGGACTGGCGTCTCGGGCTGGTGGAGACGAAGGAAGGGGCAGTGGCACCAGCATGGCCACCACTCGTGGGCGCATCTGGTCATAATGGCGAACAACCATGCCGTCGTCCGTACATATTTCACAAAGCCGGCGGCCGCGAAGAGCCTTGACCACCCCTGGAATCCATTTAGGGCGAGATCCATACCCTCATGCCCACACGTCGGCGCCCACCGAGTATTTTCCTGCACTAGGGGACACAGCACAAGGCCTGACAGGGTGAAGCAGGTGCAGTAGAGTGCGCGATTGGCGGCCATGCAAGAGTTCAGCAGGGCTGCAATCACCCAGAGGCGTGAAGCGATAAGAACTCAGAAATTGCAGCAGACTGTCATCTGTGGAAAAATCACTAAGGAATTTTTTCATCTGGCTTTTGGAAGTGTGGACAAGGCGCTCGACCTCCCCATTCGATTGCGGATGGAAGGGCGGTGCTGTAACATGATGAATCCCCTGTCCAGTACAAAAATCATGGAAGGCCTGCGAAGAGAACTGAGGGCCATCATCTGTGACAATCGTGGATGGAAGACCTTCTAGCACAAAGATTTTGGACAAAGCCAGCGTCGTTGCTGCAGTGGTGGGCGACGGACATCGAACAACAAATGGAAACTTCGAGAAGGCGTCAATCAACAGTAGCCAATAAGTACCGAGGAAGGGGCCGGTAAAGTCAGCGCGCACCCGTTCCCATGGCTGCGCTGGATCAGGCCATGGAGAGGGCATTGTATGAGGTGCAGCCAGTTGTGAAGCACACTGACCACACGCAGCATCCATGTGGGCGATGTCCGAATCAATACCGGGCCAATAAACGTGCCTGCGGGCCAGGGACTTAGTCCGAGAAATACCCCAATGGCCTTCATGCAACAGTTTGAGAACATCTTTGCAAAGAGAGGCTGGCACCACGACCTGTGGAGATGTGCCATCCGTGGCCAGAAGAACAACACCATCATGAACAGACAGATGAAGGCGCAAGGCATGGTAGTTGCGAAGGGGATCCGATGCCCGGCCCTTGGTCCTGTCCAGCCAACCCCGTTGAACAAAACCTATCACCTGACGCAGGACCGGGTCCCGCACAGTAGCCGACGTGACCTGTGAACCTGTAAGTGGAAAACCCTCGACTGCACGACGTTCTTCCTCATCAATGTGTAAACAGAGTAGTTCATCACGATCGAAAACCGGGTCGGGGCCCATCGGCAATCGCGACAATGCGTCAGCATTGGCGTGCTGGGCCGTAGGCCGATAGTGAATCTCGTAGTGAAAACGAGACAAGTATAAGGCCCAACATTGCAGGCGGTGAGCGGCTTTATCCGGACGCGACGCCGATGGGCTGAACAGAGAGACCAGCGGCTTGTGGTCGGTGATGAGGTGAAACTTAGAACCATACAAAAAAACGCTGAACTTTTTTAGAGCATAAATGATAGCAAGCGCCTCCTTTTCGATTTGCGAGTAACGCCGTTGCGCATCGTTGAGGGTCTTGGAAGCATAGGCGATGGGTCGTTCTGACCCATCCTCATACCGATGGGCGAGAACAGCCCCTAGGCCATACTGTGACGCGTCAGTCACCAGAACCAAGTGCTGACCCGGACGGAATGTGGCAAGACAAGGCACCGACTGCAAAAGAGCCTTCAAGCAGACAAAAGCCTGCTCACACTCGTCGGACCAACAGAAAGGGACGTTTTTGCGTAACAGCTGATGCAGAGGATGAGCTACCGCCACCGTGGATGGAATGAATTTGTGATAATAACCATTCATGCCTAGAAACGCCTGAAGTTCTTTGAACATAGACGGCTGGGGTAGAGTGTTAATGGCCGCAATGTGCTGACGTAGAGGACGTATACCCTTACGGGACAAGTGGAAACCAAGATACACAATGGAGGGTTGGAAGAACTGTGACTTGTCCAGATTGCACCTCAACCCAGCCGAATGCAAAACCCGAAACAGGGAATGCAAATTGCGAAGGTGCTCCTCAGTGGAGGCCCCCATGACAACAATGTTATCCAGATAGTTTATGCAGCTGGGAATGGAAGCCGTGAGCTGTTCCAAAAACCGCTGAAAAATGGCCGGCTCGCTAGCGACGCCAAATGGTAACCACTGGTACTGATACAACCCACAAGGAGTATTGATGACGAGAAATTCCTTGGAAGAAGCATCCAACGGCAACTGATGGTACGCCTCCGATAAGTCAAGTTTGGAAAAGAACTGGCCCCCAACGAGCTTGGTAAATAACTCCTCAGGACGGGGAAGAGGATAAGTGTCAATGAGACTCTGAGCGTTAACAGTGGCTTTAAAATCACCACACAATCGCAGACTCCCGTTTGGTTTAGAAACCACCATGATGGGCGATGCCCATTCGCTGGAGGTAACAGGAAGGAGAATCCCTGAAGCTGTTAACCTGTCTATCTCAGCCTTGACAGGTGCACGCAACGCCACCGGAATAGGGCGTGCCCGGAAAAACTTAGGGCGAGCTGTAGGTTTAAGAGTAATGTGGGCTTCAAAATCCTTGGCACGACCCCGACCAGCAGAGAACACAGGCGAAAATTCAGAACACAATCCATCCAGCTGTTGATAAGGAATATCCTCAGATATGAGGTGCATATCATCATCAATGGAGAACCCAAACAACCGGAAAGCATCATAACTGAACAGGTTTTCAGTGCCCGCATGATCCACCACATAAAACATGAGGAGCCTAACAACAGACTTGTAGGCAGTGGAAGCATCAAACTGGCCAATGATAGGAATTTTCTGTTTATTATAAGTTCTCAGATTTCGCGTAACTGGAGACAAGGGAGGGGAGCCCAACTCCAAATACGTGTGAGAATTAATGAGAGTTACTGCAGAGCCAGTGTCCACTTGCATGTGAATGTCTTTATCCAGAACACGAACAGTAACAAACAACTTATTTTTTTGAGAAAGCACACAGTTAACATCCATGTCCGATGCCTCGTCCTCATTGACAGGAACTTTAGGGGACTGACACACAGAAGCAATGTGGCCTTTTTTCCTACAGGAATTACACGTGGCCCAACGTTTTGGACACGCGGCCCTGTCATGCTGTACGAAACAATGTGGACAAGAAGGAAGTGCGGAACGAACCTGCTTCTGTGGTTGCTGTTTTCGCTGCGAGCGTTGCGGCCCAACGCGACGTTGTCTACACGAGTGAACCACTGCCACATCTTCATTCTCCTGTGAAACAGGCAAATTGTCTGTGTCGAAAGTTGACTGTACAGCGCCTACATCACACCACGCGTCTATTTGTGTGCCAGCAGCGTGAGACACTTCTAAGGATTGAGCGATGCTTAGAACTTCCGACAATGACGGGTTTGGCAGTAGTAGGGCACATTGCCGAACTTCTTTATCAGGAGCAAGCCGTAGAATAGCATCCCTAACCATTGAATCAGCATAAGACTCAAGATGAGTGTCCGTGACAAACTGACATTTCCTACTCAGACCGTGTAGTCCGCCGCCCAAGCCCGGTAAGATTAATGGGGCTGTTTACGACACTGGTAGAACGCCACGTGGGCGGCAACGACGTGGGTGTTTTTTCGGTAATACTTAGACAATAAGTCACACATTTCTTGGAAGGACAGAGAGGCAGGTTCCCACAGAGGGGCTAACTGAGATAGCAGCTGATAGATTCATGGGGAAATCCAAGATAGAAATAACGACTTACACATAGGAGCGTCGACAATGCCGAAAGTCAAGAAGTGTTGCCACAAACGCTTCTCATAATCCTCCCAGTCTCCAGTGGCCTCGTCGTAAAGAGGGAATGGAGGCGGAGAAGAGGAAGACAGACGATGAGTAAGCGACATTGACAACATCTGAATAGCAACCGTCAGCTGTGTTTGTTGTGCCTGAATAGCAACCATCAGCTGTGTTTGTAGTTCAATGAGCACTTGCATAAGCTGTTCCATGTCTGCCCTGTCACGAACACACAAATCCACAATGCAGTGAAAATATCCGACCTCATCGCCAAAAAGTGTTATAACCTTTAATCACCAATAATTGCGTGGATATTCAAACACACTCACTTAGAAACAATAGCTGGTTACATGATAACAACTCAGTATCTCTTATTCGACTGCCGTGCCGTGACGTGCAGCCGGTGCCGTTTGTAGCTAGGTGGCGCTCCCGCGTTCAACCGAGTTGCGGAGCGCCTCTATCGCCATTTGCGTGTACTGTCGTGGCGGCACTGTAAATGTCGTGGCACTTTCACAACAGCCTCTGTATTCCAAGCTGAAATTACTGCAATCAGGACATGTGTGGAGGAGAATATGCATAGATGCTACAATGACCGTAGCATCTACATCTATTCAGACAGCCAGGCAGCCCTGAAATCATTGGCAGCTCCTGCAACAAGATCTAAGATTGTTGCAGATTGCCACAGGGCTCTGGAGGAGCTGGGGGAAGCAATAGGGTGAACCTAGTGTGGGTCCCTGGTCACTCAGTGATCTGTGGCAATGAACAAGCCAATAGATTGGCTAGGATGGGGGCAACAACTCCATTTATTGGACTGAAACCTGTCTGACAATCACCAAGGCTATGATCAAATTAGAACTATGGAACTGGCTTAGGAAACAGCACGTAGGATATTGGACCAAGGTCCTTAAACAAAAACATGGTAAGGTAATGATGCCCAAGCCATGTTTTAAAAGAAGCTCTGTAGTCCTGGGATTGAACAGGAAAGAGATCAAACTCATGACTGGACTAATGACCGGCCATGGGAATTTCAAAAAACACATACACAATTGGTATAATGGAAGAGGACCCTAGAGGTAGGCTCTGTGATGAGGGTGAAGAAACTGTATCACACCTAATCTTCGAATGCATGGCATTGGAGAGTAAAAGATACAGAATCTTTGGGACAACTAGACCTGAAGAAATTGTGTCTAACAAAAAAACTGGTAGAGGGACTCCTTGCACTATTTACGGGTGCTGGTTGGCTGGCTGGAGCAATACCGCACAATAAACATAGTTTCAGTGTGGGCAGTGGTGGGGCAGACCTAAGCTGTGTTAGCTCCCCTGTTAAAATCAGTCAGTCATCAGAAAGGACCTAGACTCATGTCAACTACTGTATCTGTTCATCAGACAAGTAAAGACATATATTACTACCAGTTAAAATGTTGTATGTTGAGTTTACCTTATCAGATTTAAGATGTCAAGGCTCTCCTGATAAAACTCCAACCTGTATCAGATGGAATGGCATCCACAGGCTGTGTATTTTGAAGATCCTGATGACAGATGAGGATCCAATACCAAGAGTACACAGAATGTGTTAGTGTCCTCCTCATTTTCCAACTACAAAATGTACTTGCTTTGTTGTTCTTGTGGTCTTCAGTATAAAGACTGGTTTGATACCGCTAGTCTACCTTGTGCAGGCCTCTTCATATCTAAATAACAATTGCCACCTACATCCATTTTGCTGAGTTTCAAATTTTACCACCAAGTAGTATCTTTGGTGTCTACAGACATCACTATGTTTATGTTTCTGAGTCTGCTGTTCTTATTTCTTTGTTATTCTCCATACAGTAAAGTACAAATATAACTTTTTGGTAATTACATGCCAAGCCTGCAGTTTCAAACCACAACCCAACAGGTTAAATGCCAAGTTATGTGATCAGTAAAAATGCCATTTTTCAATTAGATGAGAAACTAAATTCGTAAGCTGAAAAGTGCAGAAATAAACAAGTTCATTAACACAACAAATATGGTGCATATGACTGCTGCACATGAAGTCTTACTCAAAATGATGTCACACAGTAATTCAACACATGGAGAATACAAGCTGAAGCACTAGCCATCAAAAATGACACACAGGAATACAAGTCTGCAGACATACTGCAGCTTGCAGTGACTTGTGAATCTGAAATGCTTGCTGCTACAAAAGCTACATACAAAGAGTGATTAGCAGCAGACAGAAAAGCAATAGCAGGTTTGATTTTGTCCAGTAACCCACCCGAGCTGAAGCAAAACTGCAGTACATCACATTATACACTCCTGGAAATTGAAATAAGAACACCGTGAATTCATTGTCCCAGGAAGGGGAAACTTTATTGACACATTCCTGGGGTCAGATACATCACATGATCACACTGACAGAACCACAGGCACATAGACACAGGCAACAGAGCATGCACAATGTCGGCACTAGTACAGTGTATATTATCCACCTTTCGCAGCAATGCAGGCTGCTATTCTCCCATGGAGACGATCGTAGAGATGCTGGATGTAGTCCTGTGGAACGGCTTGCCATGCCATTTCCACCTGGCGCCTCAGTTCGACCAGCGTTCGTGCTGGACGTGCAGACCGCGTGAGACGACGCTTCATCCAGTCCCAAACATGCTCAATGGGGGACAGATCCGGAGATCTTGCTGGCCAAGGTAGTTGACTTACACCTTCTAGAGCACGTTGGGTGGCACGGGATACATGCGGACGTGCATTGTCCTGTTGGAACAGCAAGTTCCCTTGCCAGTCTAGGAATGGTAGAACGATGGGTTCGATGACGGTTTGGATGTACCGTGCACTATTCAGTGTCCCCTCGACGATCACCAGTGGTGACCGGCCAGTGTAGGAGATCGCTCCCCACACCATGATGCCGGGTGTTGGCCCTGTGTGCCTCGGTCGTATGCAGTCCTGATTGTGGCGCTCACGTGCACGGCGCCAAACACGCATACGACCATCATTGGCACCAAGGCAGAAGCGACTCTCATCGCTGAAGACGACACATCTCCATTCGTCCCTCCATTCACGCCTGTCGCGACACCACTGGAGGCGGGCTGCACGATGTTGGGGCGTGAGCGGAAGACGGCCTAACGGTGTGCGGGACCGTAGCCCAGCTTCATGGAGACGGTTGCAAATGGTCCTCGCCGATACCCCAGGAGCAACAGTGTCCCTAATTTGCTGGGAAGTGGCGGTGCGGTCCCCTACGGCACTGCGTAGGATCCTACGGTCTTGGCGTGCATCCGTGCGTCGCTGCGGTCCGGTCCCAGGTCGACGGGCACGTGCACCTTCCGCCGACCACTGGCGACAACATCGATGTACTGTGGAGACCTCACGCCCCACGTGTTGAGCAATTCGGCGGTACGTCCACCCGGCCTCCCGCATGCCCACTATACGCCATCGCTCAAAGTCCGTCAACTGCACATACGGTTCACGTCCACGCTGTCGCGGCATGCTACCAGTGTTAAAGACTGCGATGGAGCTCCGTATGCCACGGCAAACTGGCTGACACTGACGGCGGCGGTGCACAAATGCTGCGCAGCTAGCGCCATTCGACGGCCAACACCGCGGTTCCTGGTGTGTCCGCTGTGCCGTGCGTGTGATCATTGCTTGTACAGCCCTCTCGCAGTGTCCGGAGCAAGTACGGTGGGTCTGACACACCGGTGTCAATGTGTTCTTTTTTCCATTTCCAGGAGTGTATATGGCTTAAACTAGAATCATTTCACTACATTATGTCAGGTATAGCTTAAACTAGAAACAGGCTATGGATCCAAAGGACCTGCTCACAAAGCAATGCTGCTCAAGCACCTCATGCTTCACAAAACGCAACCCAGTGCCAACGTGACACAACATCCAATTGATGCTTTGAACAAGTTACAAGCAATGGATGTCAACATAAGTGATGATATATTATCAATAATCCTGCTCTACAGTCTTCCAGATAGTTACAACAATTTTAGATGGGCTATTGAATCCCATGACAATCTACCAGATGTCAAGACAATAAAAGTAACAGTCTTGGAAGAAAACAATGCAAGTATTCAGAAAGACAGTGAAAATACGAGTGACACAATGTTTGTTAAATCAGGTAAACATTTCATGAACAAGTCAGAAAGTGCTGTCAGTGGCAGTGACAAATCGGAACAAAAATAGAAACAAAAACAAAAAATCATAGGAATCAGCATACAAATACAGTTTTTGTGACAAAAAGGGTCAGAAAGAAGATGAGTGTTTTTTTTCAAGAAGAATATAGGTATGCAAGCTGTGATAAAAGTTAATGAAGCTCATTGGTGTTTCTCTATGAATGAGGCCACTGCAAAGTTAACTCCAACATTTCTGGTTCATAGACAGTGGTTGCAAATCACATCAAAAATGTGTCACAATCTGAAAGTGCTTGCAAGCAACAGTGCTACGTAAGTAACAGCTAAAAGTAATGTACGCATTGCAACTGCAGCCAGCACCAGTAACTGCATAACACTGAAAAACACTTGATATGCACCAAAGCTTGGAGCCAATCTGATTTTAGTGCCAAAAGTTGTGGGCAACAACCACATGGTACATCTGAGACAACTTTTTCAGTTATATTAGATACTAACAGTAAAGTCAAAATGATTGCAAACAGAGATGGAAACCTGTTTTATTTACAGGAAAATTGTCCCAAAGAGTGTATCACTGCTGAGCCAAAAGTTATATGCAGATATGGCACACTCAAGTAAGCCACTTGAACTCGTGAAATATGATCAAAATTTTCAAGAATAAGTACATGATAAGTATGTAATTCAGCGGTGCCAATCTCACTAGATGCACTACATGTCTGATGAAGACAAGGGTACTCAGATGAACTTCTGGAGTTAACCCACTCTGATGTCTGTGGGCCAATGAGAGAAACATCTCAAGATGACCTGATAGATGACCAAAATACATCGTTTCAAGCCCCTTTCATTTGGCGTAAGTAGAAGTTGTTGACAAATTTGTGAATTCAAAAACCTAGTTGAAGATCAAGCTGGTCACAAAATTAAATACTATATGTCAGCAATGGTCAGAAGTACTGCAGTGAAAGAATGGGTTCCATTCTCAAAATGGCAAGAATACAGTGACATCTAAAAGTTCCATGCACACCACAGCAGAATGAAGTCACCAAATGAAAGAATCATTCCTTACTCAAAGTGGCTCATTGGATGCTGTTTGAGTCAGGATAACCACCACAATTCTTCACCAAAGCCATCAACCAAGTTAGGTACTTCTTAAATCATTCTTAACTTAAGGACTGTTTGATGGAACTCCATGTGAGAAGTGGCTGAAGATAAAACCCAACTTATCTCATCTTTGTGCATCTGCTCAAAAGGTTTTCATCCCAGATAAATTACCAAACAAAGGAAAGATTGATCCCAAAGGCAAAGAAGGGATTTTTGTAGGCTATTATGACTGTTCGAAAGCCTATTGTGTGAGAGTTCAAGAAATCACAAGAGTTACATATCAAGAGATGTGAGGTACCTTGATAATAGTTTTGAGCCCAAACAAACTGAAGTAGACTATTAGCAAGATGAACCAGATCATCACCAAAGAGGGAGCATCAACATGAATTGCCTGGGAGGAGATATTAATGGTAATACTAACACTGAATGAGAGTCATTGTCAGATGATGATCCATTCTATGGTTTGGAGTCAGAAGTTGCTCTGTCTGCACCCAATGAAGGACAACAAGATTGAAATATGGGGACATGACAGACCAGGGTTAGTGTGAACAGTGAAAAGGGGGCATCCACACATCAGCCCCCCTCTGTCATACAATTTGAATGTAAGCTGTTGTGACTATCCACCAATCCGATAAGTAACATACTACAACTCCCTGCTCTCAACAGTTTATTTTAGTTTTAAACTCAGCAAGTATTTCAATACATAATGTTAACTTCATTGCAAATGCAACAGAGGTCAATGTCATAATGCAGTAACAGAGGTCATTGTTGATAATGCATTGTGTGGTCCAGATCATCAAGAGTTGTTTGAAGCTATACATGATTAAATCTAGTCACTGGTGAAAAATGATACCTGGGACATTGTAGAAAGACAAATAAATGAAAGGGTAATTGACTGTTGGACTGTTTTCAGGAATAAGTACAGCAGCAGTGGGTCTTTTCTGAGGAGAAAATCAAAAATAATTGCACGAGGATTCAAACGATGTAATGGAGTTGACTGTGTGAACATGTTCTCTTGAGCTGCAGGATCTGATTCATTTATACTACTTATGGCTCTGTCAGTCAAATTTGACTTAGGTGTCTCACAACTGGATATCACCACTGCATTTCACAATGGTGAAGCTGACACATTCTTTGTAAGTATTCATGTGGATTCAATGGTTGAATTATTACATAAAATGAGAGATGCACAGAAAGATAATCACATAATCAAAAAGGCAAGTGACATGCTCCAAACACTGAAATCCAGAAATAAAGTGTGCATGCTTAAAAAGGTCATTTACAGTTTGTGCCATGCTGGTTGACAATGGTATTCTAAATCGAATGCAACTCTAACCTCAGTTGTACTGCAACCCTCAAAATCAGATTCACCTGTCTTTGAAGACAGTGTGGAAAACTGTCC
Source organism: Schistocerca piceifrons (assembly GCF_021461385.2). NCBI lineage: Eukaryota > Metazoa > Arthropoda > Insecta > Orthoptera > Acrididae > Schistocerca > Schistocerca piceifrons. The sequence goes on along the minus strand of NC_060142.1, from coordinate 511,986,480 downwards.
GTCCCCTTACTCATTTAAGTAAATGACATTATAGAAATTTCAGCAGAACCAGAAGGGACAAAACAAACCAATGATGAGTTATCTCCCAGATTTGATGTCAAGGATCTTGGTGACATGCTGTCTGGGCATTGAGGAAAATCAGTCTGTTGACATTATTACATTGTATCAAAGTGGTTATATCAAAAAAGTTTTACACTGATTAAAAACAGATGACTGCAGGCCAACAAGGCTTCATTGTCAACTGGGAGAAAGTAGGATGCAAGAGCTTTAAATATGAAGATGCCCCTCATTATCCATTCAGAGAACTACTTGGAGCATTGATGTACATCATCATCAGTACTCGAAGCAACACATGCTGTGTAGTCAGTAAGCTAAGCCAGTACAATAACAACCATAATTTTGTTCACGAATCCTTAGATGACTCAAAGAAACCATAGGTGAGAAAGTAACGTACTTCAAGGATAAGGAATAAATATTCAATTTCATAGATACTGACTGAGGAAGTTCTGATGCTGGAAATCATATACGGACAACAACTCCATCTTATGCAGATGGTTTTCACACAAGCAGAGAGTCATTGCTCTTTCATCAACTGAAGCTAAGTACATGAACCTCACTGTATCAGCAATGGGAGCAATTCATTTGTCAACATTCATGAAGGAGCTGAGTTTAAGGCAACTGTCATACATCACCTTGATCACTGACAATCAATCAGTTGGAAAGCTACCACATAATTTAATTTTTCACTCAAAGGCAAAGCACATGCATGTAAAATATCACTTCATACAACAAGCTCTACAAGAGTACCCACTGAAAATAGAAGTTCAGCCAACACAAGATATGACGGCAGATGTACTAGTGAAGCCTCTTCTTGCATTGAAGCACAAGACATGTATTGAAGGACTTGCACTTCAGTCATAGAGCCACTAACATAAGACTCAATTCTTAATTTATAACGGTCTGAAAAAAATGAATGGGTCCTGTTATGGTTCAAATTTTACTCCTAAGTAATATCTCTGGTGTCTACAGACGTCACTATGCTCACATTTTCAAGTCTGTTGTTCTTAATTCTGTACTATTCTCTGTTCATTAAACTATAAATAAGATTGTTCAGTAATTATGTGTCATGCCTGTATTTTCAAACTACAACCAAATACATTTGAACCTGAAACTTCCCGGCAGATTAAAACTGTGTCCCAGGCCAAGAGTTAAAATCGGGACCATTGCCTTTCACAGGCAACTGCTCTATCAACTGAGCTACCCAAGCACAACTCACAACATGTCCTCGCAGCTTTATTTCCATCTCCTAACTTCCACAATCCATTTCCGCAAATCCTTTACCGTCTAACACAGAGTTACAATGTCATCAGCAAATTTAAAAGTTTTAATTTTGTGTCCCTGAATTTTAATTTCCTTTTCAAATTCCTTCTTGATTTCCTCCAAAGCATCCTCAATGAACAACATCAGGGACAGGCTATAGTCCTGTCTCCAATCGCTTCTCAACTACAGCTTCCATTTCATGTGCTTCAGCTCTTATAACTGCAGTTCACTTTCTGTATGAGTTGTAGATAACTTTCATGATGAGAGTGCGCCATGACAGAGCAATACTGTGAACTTCTGATAGAGCCTGCCAATGAGTACCTTGCATTCATTTGCCTTATCTTATTGTGTTCAGTGTACCTTACAGTGATTAGTGTGCATGCCACAGTCTAATAACATTGTACTAACATTCTTGGTTGTGTTGTGTGCCCAAGTTACAACACATGTGACAAAGAGCGTGGGATTGTTCTCCACACAGTTTTCAGTCTCTGGTTGGTCTTCCATTGTGTCTACAACATCTAACAGTGCTACTGATGAGTCTTTAAGCTGGCAGGTTGGTCAGCAAAGAGTTCTTACTTTGGTGTTGCAGCATCTCAGTCAACAGCAAGAGCTGTTTGCCACAAAGTAACACAGTCAACACCAGGTATTGCAAATGCTTGCCTCTGCTTTGGCCAGTTTGGGTCTGTCTCAATCTATGTCATCTGCCACATCACCCCTTGTATCTCCTGTTTTGCTTGTATCTCCTGTTTTGCCTGTTACTACTCCAGTTGTCCCCCCCTCCCCGCCATTCCAGTTCACCTCACGTGTATCAACTCCATTGCCAAAGGGCCCCCCTGCAGGATCCATCTTCACTCCTTTTGGTAACATCTGTGACCTTCTTTCAAATTACTGCTGTAAATAGATGCAAATCGTTGCCAATTGAGTTGAGTTCTGTTGGTGCAAGGAACTGGAACATTCCTATAAGACTTGGACAGCTGAGCTTCACAGTTTAAGCTGCCATTGTCACACTGTCATTGATGTACTTAAGGAGTTGTATGCTGACCACATGGTTTGTGATGCAATCATCAGTTGGCCCCCGATCATGAGTTTCATGAGTGTGCCCTTCAATGTGACTATTGCACAATTGTTTGAAGTTTCAAAGCTTTGGGTACTGAAATTGAGTCATGATGAGAGGTTTCAGATATTCAACCTGCTTTCCCCCACCAATTGTAAAATGGTTCATACTGGGACTATACTGACAGAGGTCTGCGGCAAGCAAAACATGACAGCAGCCATCTCATCTCACTGTGGCAGCCATGGGTGCAGCAGCAGAACAGTAAGCCCAGTAATGAACAACAATGCAAGAACTCCATGCTTCCCTCTTGTCCATCATGTTTTGTCATTCATGATAGGCCAGATTGTCCTAAGTGGTGCATCATTTGCCGCCAGTGCTACAAAATGGGTCACACTGCTCTTGTTTGTGATGTTAATTGCCAACAGCCTATTGCAGATGCTGACTTGGATGTCAATTGTGTGTCAGCAATCTCTGTTGCAACCAAACTGAAAATTTGTTTTGTTTGGATGCCTTTAACCTTTCCCAGTTAACTATTTCTGATGAAGTTATTCAGAATGGGCTATTCCCTTAGTCATTGTCAAGGACTCGTATGGGCAGTTATGCCTTTGCAGAAATTTCAAAGTTTCTGTCAATGCTCAATCTGTCATTGAAATGTATCCCTTGCCGTACCCTGATGAACTTTTTGCTAAGCTCACTGGTAGTCAGTATTTTCCAAGATCGATCTCTCTGATGCATATTTGCAGCTTTCCATTGATGCTGACTCAACAGCTCTCAGTTATTAACAAGCCTTTTGGTTTGTGTCATTACTTGCAGTTACCATTTGGTGTGGCTAGTGCCCTGACAATTTTTCAATGGTTTCTTGAGAAACTCACAAGGACTGTGCCTAGATACGCCAGTTATCTTGATGATATTGCGGTCTCCAGCTCCTCCACTGCTGAACATCTCAACAACTTGCTTATGCTCTCTTTGGTGTTACAGGCTGGCAGGTTAATGGAAAAGTCCCATTTCTTTCAGTCTATTGTTTGTCTTGGGTTCGAGGTCTGTAGTGCTGGTATCAAAGCCCATCATCAGAATGACTCTGCTGTCATGCCTCTTCCACATCCTCCATCGGCCATGGAACTCCAGGTTTTTTTTAGGTAAGATAGCTCACTATCATCAGTTACTGCTGGGGGGGCGACATCAATTGCACAACCATTACATGCCTTGCTGCATAAGAGGATGTCTTTCCACTGGTCACAAGCATGTGAAACATTGTTTTCCAAACTGCAGTCTATGTTACAATCTGCACCTTGCCTTATACTCTACCATCCAAGTCAACATTTAGTGGTAGCAACAGGTGTGCCCCAACATGGGCTGGGGGCAGTATTAGTTCATAAATATTCTAATCGCTCTGAGCGCTCTATTGAGATGCATCAAAAATTAATTTGGCTCAGACTAGATATTCACAAATAAAGAAAGAGGCCTTGACCATTGTTTATGCCTTAAAGAAGTTTCATGTTTTCCTGTATAGTGCAAAATTCCATCTCATCATGGATCACAAGCTGTAAGTTTTGCCGTTTAACCCCTCAGCATCATGGCCAGACAAAGCACCACATCCCCTTCAAAGTTGGGCACTATTTCTCTCTTGGTACAACTATGTGATTCAGTTCCACCCTACAGCTGAACATGTGAATGCTTACGTGCTCTCCCATTTTCCAGCCACACCAGATCCAATTTCCGTTTCCACATTGATGAATGCGCTCAACAAACTGTCAATGTTTTTGCCATCACAAGCACTCGGGCTGTGCGAGCTAGTGCAACTCATCCAGTTTTACAGAAAGTGAGACATTGCTTACAGCATGCTTGGCCTGAGGCACCTCCATCACAGGCTTCCGACCCCCCCATAACTACTATGTGTTTCAGCATCATTTCTCTGTTGTTGATGGTGTTCTACTCCTTGATATGGACTATCAGCTCCTTGCTTAGTGGTTACCTCAGCTCTCCATTCAGAGATCCTGCAAATTCTGCACGCTGGTCACTGGGTGGTACCACACACCAAGGCATTGGCCACTGTCATGTTTTTTGGCCTGGTTGGAAGGTGACATCACTCATTGGGTTACGGAATGTTCTCAATGTGCATAACAGCAAGCTGCCCTGCGGACAACATTGTATCTATGGCTCTAACCTTTACAGGCCTGTGACCATCTCCACATCAATTTTGTCAGACCTTTCCTTAATGCATACTTGCTAATAGTAATTGATGCATTCTCTCAGTTCCCATATGTTGCTCATTACCCGCCACCTTTGACCTCTAATGACATGGCAACCCTGTCAAAAAAAGGTGATGCCGAAAGGTTAGTTAGAACATTCAAAACGCAAATGAAAACATATGTGACTTCGTCCCCATGCAACGTTGTCTTGGATCAATTTCTCTCTTCCTATCTGATATTGCCACTCAACAACAACAGCCCCACTGAACTGCACCATAGGTATCAACCTCTGATGCTCCTGGATCTCCTGAAGTCTGGCCAGGGATGCCAACCCATGCAGCCATCATCCCACTCCCAGCACGGACTGCCTGTCTGGGCACTTGGGTTTGTTCGCCCAAACTGGATTTGTACCAACATCTCCCGATGCCATGGCTACCATCCCCATGACTTCTGTATGGAGGAGGGCATCTGTGAACGTCATTATGGCCAGTTGCAACTGCACATGGATGACCAGACAACCTCAACCAGTACACCAACAATGTCATGCCTGTCTGCATCGCTCGATGGATCACCTGATGTTTCTGGGTCCCTGTCATGACATATGAGGGGGCCACCCATCACCAGTGGATGAACCTGGCACAGCTTCTGCAATACCATTACCAGTACCAAAGCAGTCATCATCCACAGTGAAGCCATCTCCTCCATCCCGGCTGCCACCTGCACGGGCACCACAATCACCAAGTGCTGGACCTGATATGAACATGGAGGTCACATTGACATCAACTACCCTATTGTATGAATTGACACAAGAAGGCAGACCAAAACACTGCCCACATGCCAAGTACTTAATACCATATGCCCAGGTATCACCATGTCATCTGAGCACCTCGAGGAGGAAGACACCATGGACATCTCACAAATCCGAGCTGTAATGAAGTAATGCACACACGCTTGAAAGCCACATGTAATAGCAGTGTGTTATATTTGCGAGAGTATGCCATAAAAGAGCAATCTTGTGAATTTCCAATAGAGCCTGCCATGGGCGAGTACCTATTTAAGCCCTGACACGCTATGCTCGCATTCAGTTATCATATTATTACTGCTTGCATGCATTTGCCTTATCTTACTGTGTTCAGTGTCTGTTATAGTGATTGGCATGCATACCACAGCCTAATAAAGTTGTACTAACATTCTTGGTTGTGTTGTATGTCCATGTTACAACATATCACTCCCAATATTTTAGCCCTGCTACTTTCAGAGTTTCCAAAAGTATATTCCAGGCAACAGTGCCAAAAGCTTTCTCTTAGTCTACTAATGCTATAAGCATAAATTTACATTTCTTCACCTGTGGCTGTAATCAATGCAGAGAAATATAAACACTGTTACTTGTTCAGCGTAATAAGAGCTACGGTTTAGTGACAAAAGTAGCCATCTTGACAAAAGCTGAATGGTCTGGGTTAGTGGTGACAGATTTCATGGTGCAGCCAACCTAGTAAGCCACAGTTAACAGATGACAATGTGTTCAGCATAACTACATAGTCATAAACAAAAGTGATAACAGCAACTGGAATTAGAGATCACAGGAATCTTGTACGTAATTGAATCTAAAATGGTTTGAATTTGTTAATATGTTCAATGAAGGTACCCTTTGCACATGGTATTGACAGCTAAAGTTGAAGGGACCAGAATCAAATGAAAATCAGCCTGAAGTCATATATGAGGACAATTCAAAAATTCTGGAACATTTGTAATTTTGCCCCAATGGTGTGTTGGAGTGAAATGCAGTGGCATCCCTGCACACACCTGTGTTTACTGTGTAACTACTGGAAGTTTCATTGTTGTATGTCTGTTAGTTATTGTTCAATGCTGTATTGAGTAGAATGTTGTGTTGCACAGTTTATGAGTTTTAAGATGGCAGAGTTAGAGGAGCAACATGCCTGCACTAAATTTTTTGTGAACCTCAAAAAAAACTTTACAGACACTTCAAATGATGCAGGAAGCCTACATTGGTGAGTGCTTAAGCTGTACTCGGTGTTATGAATGGTTCACATGGTTTAAAAATGACCAGACGAAAGTTAAAGATGACCCTTGTTCAGAATTCCCTCTGAAGTCCACCGATGACGCTCATGCCAGGAACATCAACGAAATTGAGCATTGAGCTTGCCAATCTAAGACTGACTGTCCAAGAGATTGCAGAAGAATGTAACATTTTAGTTGTATCGTGTCATGAAATCTTGACACAGCATTGTGTTGCCACCAAGGTCATCCCACAGCTCAAGAGTCAAGACCAGAAAGGTCTTCACCCTGCAATCTGTGAAGAGCACAAAAAATGAAATCACTGTGTTGCCTCATGCTTCGTACTCTCTAGACCTGGCCCCTGCGGATTTTTTTTTTTTTTTAATTTCCAAAGTTGAAAACCCCATTGAAAGGATGAAGATTTGCAACGATAGATGGAATAAAAGAAAATTTGCAGATGGCACTTCACATGATGGAGCAAGAGGTGTACCAAGACTGCTTCTGGAAGTGGTAAAGGTGTTGGGAGTGGTGTATCAATTGTGGAGGAGAGTATTTCGAAGGAAAGGTACTGGGATTTTTTTGAACAGTCCTCGCACCTTCCACTAAAATGACTACTCCCATAAGCCACTGCACTGTAGCTCTTCTTAGAGTCGGTAAGTAACAGATGATTCCAAGGCAAATCCACCATCAAACAATGCCAATATTAAATATCATATGTGGCTTTGAAAATACCACTTTTCTGGTGAAAAAAGCTGAAAAAGAGGTTTTTTACAAGAAGAATCTTAATGTGTTAGCACAAATATAAGCAATCAAGTGACAAAACAACATTATATTTTGGGATCAAACAATGGAAAATCCAGGATGGAATGTAACAATATTAGAGAAGGAAAGTTGCTGCTCACCATATAGCAGAGATGCTGAGTCGCAATAGGCACAACAAAAAGATTCACACAGTTATAGCTTTCAGCCTTTAAAGTCTTTGTCAGCAATAGACATACATACACACACAAATGCAACTTTCACACACGTCTGCAGTCTCAGACAACAATGTGTGGTTTCAGTTGTCTGAGACTGCAGAAGTGTGTGCAAGTTGCGTTTGCGTGTGTGTGTGTGTGTGTGTGTGTGTGTGTGTGTGTGTGTGTGTGTGTGTGTGTGTGTGTGTGTGTGTGTGTGTGTTTATTGCTGATAAAGGCCTTAATGGCCGAAAGCTACAATTGTGTGAATCTTTTTGTTGTGCCTATTGTGCCTCAGAATCTCTGCTATATGGTGAGCAGCAACTTTCCTTCTCTAATATTGGTATATTTTGGGATCAGTAGATAGGGAAGTTGTTGAGCTAATTTCAGATTTTATATGGAAACCATTATTAACTTCTCTGTATACAGACTTAGAAACAAGCCTCATCTCAGATTTGGAAAACTCAGAGTCACATAAAGTAAAAAGTAGCACTAGGAGACAAAAAACCTTTTACTGTGCTTATAGGTGCATGCTCTTTCTGGACTGCAGGTACCCAATGATCTTTTTTTAACTATGTTCCTTCAATGACTACCAACCAATGCACATTCTTTCTTAACAAATAGTCGATATTTAAGTCTGGATGTAGTGGCTTCTACTGCTGACAAAATCTCGGGGAATATGTAACCTAGTCGGTACTTATACAATGCTGAAATACACTCCTGGAAATTGAAATAAGAACACCGTGAATTCATTGTCCCAGGAAGGGGAAACTTTATTGACACATTCTTGGGGTCAGATACATCACATGATCACACTGACAGAACCACAGGCACATAGACACAGGCAACAGAGCATGCACAATGTCGGCACTAGTACAGTGTATATCCACCTTTCGCAGCAATGCAGGCTGCTATTCTCCCATGGAGACGATTGTAGAGATGCTGGATGTAGTCCTGTGGAACGGCTTGCCATGCCATTTCCACCTGGCGCCTCAGTTGGACCAGCGTTAGTGCTGGACGTGCAGACCGCGTGAGACGATGCATCATCCGGTCCCAAACATGCTCAATGGGGGACAGATCCGGAGATCTTGCTGGCCAGGGTAGTTGACTTACACCTTCTAGAGCACGTTGGGTGGCACAGGATACATGCGGACGTGCATTGTCCTGTTGGAACAGCAAGTTCCCTTGCCGGTCTAGGAATGGTAGAACGATGGGTTTGATGACGGTTTGGATGTACCGTGCACTATTCAGTGTCCCCTCGACGATCACCAGTGGTGTACGGCCAGTGTAGGAGATCGCTCCCCACACCATGATGCCGGGTGTTGGCCCTGTGTGCCTCGGTCGTACGCAGTCCTGATTGTGGCGCTCACCTGCACGGCGCCTAACACGCATACGACCATCATTGGCACCAAGGCAGAAGCGACTCTCATCGCTGAAGACGACACGTCTCCATTCGTCCCTCCATTCACGCCTGTCGCGACACCACTGGAGGAGGGCTGCACGATGTTGGGGCGTGAGCGGGACCGTAGCGGGACCGTAGCCCAGCTTCATGGAGATGGTTGCAAATGGTCCTCGCCGATACCCCAGGAGCAACAGTGTCCCTAATTTGCTGGGAAGTGGCTGTGCGGTCCCCTACGGCACTGCGTAGGATCCTACGGTCTTGGCGTGCATCCGTGCATCGCTGCGGTCTGGTCCCAGGTCGACGGGCACGTGCACCTTCCGCCGACCACTGGCGACAACATCGATGTACTGTGGAGACCTCACGCCCCACGTGTTGAGCAATTCGGCGGTACGTCCACCTGGCCTCCCGCATGCCCACTATATGCCCTCGCTCAAAGTCCGTCAACTGCACATACGGTTCACGTCCACGCTGTCGCGGCATGCTACCAGTGTTAAAGACTGCGATGGAGCTCCGTATGCCACGGCAAACTGGCTGACACTGACGGCGGCGGTGCACAAATGCTGCGCAGCTAGCGCCATTCGACGGCCAACACCGCAGTTCCTGGTGTGTCCGCTGTGCTGTGTGTGTGATCATTGCTTGTACAGCCCTCTCGCAGTGTCCGGAGCAAGTATGGTGGGTCTGACACACCGGTGTCAATGTGTTCTTTTTTCCATTTCCAGGAGTGTAGTTTTGCCTCCATTTGAAGATGATAGACTGGAAAAGCAGGTTTAAGAATGATTGAGCCAGATTCAGAAGCTACAAACTTTGATATGATCGAGAACCAAATCAAAATCACCATGGTATACAGAGAAACACCCCGTGTGCTAGTAGCATTATAAACCGAAGCAAAGCACAATGAAATGTACATCACCATGTTCCTTTGTTCCTCAACAGTCCATTACTCTCAGACAAAAAATTACTATGCTCCCACTGGGCACAGCACAGCGTGAGGAGGATAAACCACCTCACCAACTGTTCGTAAGTGATCACAACACAAATTTTCAATTTTTGGTTGGTTGTAGCAGACATATCTGTACACGCAGCAACAGCACAAGACAGCAGAAAAGTTCAGAAATGGCAACTCTGCAGTGCAAACAGTTCCATAACACACACATATGGTTAACACTACTGAACCTTGAAGTAGGCATTCGAAGACAACTTCCATCACCATTTCTTCTTATTACAGATATTGTCAAGAAATTATCACCAACAACTGGCTGATGAACATCAACAAGAAGAAACAACTATGAAAATCTTCTTCAAAGACCTATTTCTGGGTTCAGTAGGAATTCACTATATGCATGTATTAGGAACTGTAGTGAAATGAAAGTAGCAGAACTTGGAGCACCAAAATCAGGCCGTGAGCTATGGACATCAGCCACAGCCAGACAGACATCAATTCTGCTTGATCAGCACCGCTCAGCAGCACTGCTCTGGGTGTCAATGCCCTGGTGCTAGCCTCTGAGAAGCCACTCTGACTTAACCAACTTCTGCATCATGAATGTGTGCTGCTGATTACACCACACACTGGCAATTGCCCTGTTCCAGATGGTTCGCAGTGGCTCACAAACACAGCTCTTCTGCAAATTCAGCAATGAGAACCAGCATTTAAATGACAGTTCAGCTGAGTACGTCATGCTCAGCATGGCATGGGCAAGCACAGTGCCTACTGATGCAGCCCTGGGGTCTTCACAGTAAACTCTGCCATCACAGTTCTCCATATGCAGTTTAGAATCTGGTTTTGAAATATCTGTCTTACTATTACCTAATCTGTTCAGAACCTTTTAGTATCTCCATGTCTCTTTCACATATACAACGTGCATTCATGATTCCCAACCCAAATGATAGCGATGATTAAACTATACTCTGTGCCAAATTCTACCAAGCAGCTTTCCATTTCATTCCTTTCCCTCACTCCATGTTTTCTAACTTTTTTTCTTCACTTCCCTTTCCTTCTCTCTCTCTCTCTCTCTCTCTCTCTCTCTCTCACCAAACAGGTCTGGTAGCGACTGAATTTGGCGTCATCCTCAACCCATAGGCACCAGAAGATGCAGATATGGAAGAGATGTAGTCAGTATACCGCTCTCCCAGCCATTGTCAGTTCTCATGGCCAGAGCTGCTACTTCTCAATCACGTAACTCCTCAACTGGCCTCACAAGGGCTGAGTGCACAGACAACTCATACGGTAACCCATGCAAGTGCTAGCCAAAGCTCACAGCGCTTAGCTTTGGTGAACTGATGGTGACCAGTGGCAAGGTTGTTGGCTTTCCTTTTTCTACTACTGAGTTTCAGTCACCCATCACAATTGAATTTTCATACCCTTAACTAGTTGAATAATTTATGTTATCTCATAACATATTCATGCAATCTTTTTATCTTCAGGGGAACTAGTAGGCATATAAACTTGTACTACTGTGATGGGTGTAAGGTTCTTGCCTACCTGTCTATGGTAATGTGTTCAATATGTTGTTTATAGCAGCTTGCCCACATTCCCATTTTTATTCACTATTAAACCTACTCTATTTGAATTTGTATTTATAACACTGTACTCACTTTACAAGAAGTCCTGTTTTCCACCATATCTAACTTAATCCTATCTGTTTCTCTTTTTAGATTCTCTGTCCTACCTACCCAATAAAGTGATAAAAAATTCTGTACTGTAACCCATAGAACACCATTTTTGTTTTTCCTCAAGACAATCCTGAGTAGTGTCTATCCAGAGATCCAAATGGGTAACAATTTTATCAAGATGATGCCATCATCATTAAGCAATACGGTATGCCTTTATATCCTTGGAAATATAATGTCTTTAGTTTTGCTTTGCTTTCATCCAATCCCTATACCAACATAGCAAGACCACACTGACTAATGTTATGACACCAGATCAATCAGTCATCTTGCAACTACTTAAAAGGTTGCTGCTTTTCTTCAGGAGCCATATGTTAGTCTGGCCTCTTCACAGATATGCCTCTGAAGTAGTTGGACAACCACAGTACAGGCATGCAAGCCAACCCACCTCATTCATTGGCAGGAATGGGGTAGGGGGGAGGGATGATTTAGCGACAACTATTGCTGGGATTCTGAATTGACTTTCATCTTTAAGACAATTTATTTTATGTGTCTGGGTTCTTAGTATCAACAGCAGGCCATGACTTTGAAAGAAGAAACACCAAGGGCAAGCACAAAAGCCACTAATTCACACCCATAAACGGTACAGAAATTTACTATTTATGATTAGTGGCTGTCAATAACCATATACTAGGTGGGTCATCATAATGGAAGCCCCACCTTTTGTCAGTTGCTTACCTTTGGAAGGAGTGTAATGAGTCTCTCTTTGAGTACAATAATAGATATTTACAAAATTTTTTGAGTAAAACTTGCAATCCCACAACAAGGTGGGAGAGCCTTGGCAGAGTTATAAACTGCAGAAGAACAAATCTGGCAGACTTGAGCTGTGAATCACATTATAGAAGATACTTGGGTGGTGTAGATGCTTTTAATTAGGACAAAGATCTGGTGTTTGAGTTCTCATTTGGCATAGAATTTTCATATGTCAGATAAATTAAAACTGATTATAACTTCACTGATTTGATGATAATATCATTCAAGACAGGCAGTAATTAATGCAACAGGTTGAAGTTATTCACTGAAGTAACATTTTTCCTTAAGTCATTCTCAACTCTTGAAATATCACCACTATACTGTGGCATAAGGAATTTTCTAATCAAAAGAAAATATTGTGCAATATTTTCCAGTGCAAGTTGTTCCAGCTGGAGCACACATGTATTAGTTGCCACACATAATTTAGTACAGATGAGCAAGCATAATCTGTGTATGGACAGTCCAGGCAGTATTCACTGTCTCACCAGGTAGTTAGAAAGAAGAGATACAAGAGAGTTGTGGCCAAGAAAATAAGATTGTGAGAGGCAGAGGTAACACAAAAATTCAAATTAATGGAAATAATTCAAACTTTTGTTAACTTTACCAATTTTCCATTGCTGTTTATCTGCAAGTGATGAAATATCAGTCTACTGTGATAGGCAGAAGTGCCTCCAGTGTTTGTTCTTGAAGATGAGTATTTTCTCTTTTGCATTATATTCACAGCATAAAATGCTGGATAGATATGCAAGCTCACCACATTTGACCAATGTAATCTTTAAGATTTATTGACTGAGTAATATCACTGTTTTAGAACAATGTTTCAAGTAGTTTCATCATTGTTATCTAAGTAAAATTTAAAACATCGAACTTGGCTCAACTAGTAACCCAAGATGAAGTCATCAGCAGAGAAATGGTGTTCACAGTGAACATTTCTGTGCCCAAATTTCAGACCTACCTATATGTTACCCTCCAGCTTTCTTACATCACTGTCCAATTAATCATACTGCATCATATCAAACAACATGTAGTGCTGGTGCACTGTAAATTTCTACACTAAGTACCAAACAACTACCATGCATTTCAACATTATGTCTTTTTCAAAACACAAAAATTTTGCCTTTCCCTAAAGAATGAAAATGGGCAGAAAACCATTCTAACTGCTGCTTCTGTGATGAAATAGACAGTTAGCACAGTATGTTACAATCAAGTTAATCACCTTAGGAAATAGGTTGAAATTAAATGAAAAAATGAGAGATTATCAATAAAAATAGTGCTACTATAATATATTATATGTATGGGTACAGCTCAAATCAGTCAAAGAAAATAAGTTTCAAAATTTTAATTCAGATGAGGCAAAACTCTACATTTTTACTGTGGCAGCAGTTGAATTACTATAGTGCTGTGTACAAAAGTAGCAAGGGGAGAAGAAAGAAAATGTAAGACATTGTATCTCTGTCTTGAAGACACATTAACACTGTCATATGCATAATTAAGAGACTAAGAGACTAAGTTTAGATCTAAATTACAAAAAATAATTCTCTCTTGTTGTAGAGCTAATAAAGTATTAAAATTTCATCTTTATATGGAAACAATAGGTACTGAAAAAATTTGTTATGGGAAGTCAATTATTTGAGAAGACGTAGTGTACTTACATATGGTTCACAACACCAAGAATCACTCCAAATCCCATATGAAAGAAACCAAATATTATGGATAACTTCATTTTGAATGAGTTCAGGAACATAATCTTGTTTGCTTCAGCCAACTGAGAACAGCAAAAGGATATTCCTTCAGATGATATTGTTTTCAAACTTGTCAAACATGGATTGTGTAGATTAAGTGCTCATTCCACCATTACCCACCACTTCCCCAGATATGACACACTCCAGTCACCCCCCTCTCCCAATGAGATAAAATGTGTAATTAATCTGCAAGTATATATTCTGTCTGTCAGCTGACCAACCAATTTTTATCATAGTTCTACAATGAAATTACTACCCCCTAATCTGTGACTACAAACAAATGGCTGTGCTGGTAACCAGTAATATTTGTCGCTGAACATAATCTGCATCATAATAGTGGGACCGTAGTATTCGTTTCACCTTACTAACCATCTACCACTTCAATCTTTCTTTTTTTTCATCACATCTGTGTCTTTTCACTACCTTTTCCTATTTCCTATCAGCCACTTTTTTAAAAAGGGGAGAATTAATTTTTTGAGCTTTGTGGTGGCTATTCTTGTATCATTTTCCCCTCCAATATAGTGCTGATGTATATTCTTGATTTCTTGTAAGTTAAATATTGCGCTTCTAGAAATCTCAACTGATAACACCATATTACTACTATTACCACACTTTATGATATGAGTGTACTACTTGCTACTAAAGGAAAACAGCTATTATACCCTATATGATGTAGTCTTATATATAATGAATCTCTTTCTATTAAGTGTCAATGGGACTTTCCAAATCCAGAACCCCAATTTCCAGATAAATTGCATATGGATGATAATATCTTCATTAGTAAATGCAACTTGTTTGTCCTAAATTGGTTGACTAAGGAAATTATTTGACAAAAGAAGATGGTTTCACGACCTGATTATTGCTGCAGAAGTTAAGTCTAGATTAGTTCAAGTTCACTATACATGTACATAACTGTTCATAAAAAATGTCTCAGGTAAATTATACACAATTAATAAAATCCTGTACGCTGAAATGACACAAAAATTAATAACTGTTAGGGCCTGTGATACAGTATTTTGTTCTTAATGTGAAACTCAACTTTTGTAAACTAATACATGACATTAATGATGGCAGTAAGGATAAAATTTAAGTGGCTGTCTCTCCACAAAAAAATGTGAACCTTTCAGGGAAAAAGGAAAAAAAAGATAATGATAACTGTAAGGACAAAATTAACAAATGCACAACTAATTTACAGTTTATAATTGGTGCTCTGAAAAGGGATAGCATGAAACCATACAAAGGAAAAACTGAACTGAGCACACTAAAATTTCCACATGACAGTTTGACCCTTTTGGAAAACCTGAAAAAGTAAAGTTCAATAGCCACAAACAGAAAGTGAGAAATCTGTGAAAGGAACAAGTTTTGTGCACAACAACTTCTTCAATATAGTTCTACTATAGATTATTGAAGAGCACTATGTAGTTTTTGCAAGCCACAAGAAAATAGTGAGGACAATCCAGAACAAGAAAGGTTATGCACACAAGTAAATAAGAAAACAAACCTGAATATGGTCAATGAAAACTCACCGATCATATGAAACCCAATCTGTGCATTTGTTGCATGACATAGTGAAGACACAGATCAAGGAAATTAAGTTGGTGCAGTTCTGAAAACCATTTGACTCAGCACAACACTTTTTTTTTAAACCAAAGTATGATTACATGAGGCATAAAATAAAATGTGTGACTGCATTGTGGATTTCTTGGTAAACAGGAGCCAGCATGTTATACTGAATAAGAGTAATTGACAGAAGTAAACTAACTTCTGGTGTGTCCCAGGTGAGTGTGTTGTTGAGAGCTTTGTTGTTCATGTTGTACATTAGTGACCTGGCAGACAATAGTAACAGCAATGTCAGACTTTTTGTAGATGATGCGAGTATTTCTAATGAAATACAATCAGATTTTAATAAGATTCCAAAGTAGTGCAAAGACTGGTAACTTACTTTCAACGTGCAGAAACGTAATATTATGTACTCCACAAAATGAAAAACATTTTATCCTAGAAGACATTATTAGTTATTCACAATTAGGATCAATAAACTCACACAAATACCTGAGAGTAACAACTTGTAGGTACATGAAATGGAATGATAATGTAAGCTCATTTGTAAGCAAGTAAATGGTAGACTTTGATTCATTGGCAGCATCCTTTGAAAATTCAGTTTATATATGAGACTGCTTACAAATCCTTTGTGCATCCTATCTTAGAATGTGTAACTCATACCAAATAGAACAAATACGGCAAATTGAACATATATAAAGGAGAACAGCATGAATGGATGAAGGTCTGTTTGACTCATGGGAGAGCATCGAGGAAATGTTGAAAAATCTCAATTGGCATACTCTTGAAGGTAGGTGCTGTGAGGGCATGGTGAAAAATAATGCCTCCAAATTTTTTATTCTGTTCTCAAGATTGGTAGTTGTGGTCTCAAAAGTTCTGATGACGAAAGCGTAGGTGCACGCTCGTAGGTTGGCACTGCACCAACCACAGCGCCCTCCAGTTGATGCTGAGGAGCTCAACAAGCGCCACTCTGCTTTCTGCCCATTTCATCAACAGCGGATGGCCTGGATACATCATCTGAACTTTAGAGGGTGTTGGCTCGCTATCGAGACTTTGTACTACTTACAACTGGAATATGGCTTTGCACCTATGTGCTCACCATCACAAAGTTATGTAACCACTTATTAACTTGTTTTTGCCTATACTAAATGTGCTTTTACTGTACACACAGTACCAAAGTGCTTTACCTCACCTGCTTCTTCATTTGGCCTATTGCTTCAGTCTGGAAACACGCGACCGCCATGGTCGCAGGTTCGAATCCTGCCTCTGGCTTGTATGTGTGTGATGTCCTTAGGTTAGTTAGGTTTAAGTAGTTCTAAGTTCTAGGGGACTGATGATCTAAGATGTTAAGTCCCATAGTGCTCAGAACCATTTGAACCATTTTGAACCATTTGGCCTATTTTGCAGATTACAGTACCAGACCCACACGCCGCCTTCCAGGCGGGATACAAAAGAAATGACAACGAGGATCACTTTTTCTCCTCCTACCTTTTTTTTTTTTCTCTCTCTCTCTCTCTCCAAGAGCATGAGTGCTTCCACCCTTCACTATAAGGCATTATTTTGTGTCAATGATGGCTTCATCACAGGAACAGGCTGTCCAATCTTGTACAGTTTCAGGCTCAGCAAATGACACAGCTGCTTGCTGCTGTAAATGGACTGGTCACACTGCAAACTGCAGCTACTACAATGCCTCCGATACCCCCACCTGTACCACAGACGACGCCTACAGTGCCGCCATTTCATGCCTTCAGTTTGGACATTGAACACTGGCCAGAATACATCACCCAGCTTGAGGCACACTTCGCCACATACAACATACCAGGTACAGAGCGGCTTGCCTTCTTCATTGCCAATGCGGGTGTAGTGTCATACCATTTGCTCGTAAAATTGTTCCCCACCGCCTACCCAGAGACTAAAACTTACACAGAAGTGATTGACGCATTGACCTCCCACTTCCATGACAGTGTAAATGTGGTAGCTGCACGCTACAAATTTTTTCGTCTCCGGCGTGGTCCTACTCAGTCCAATAAATCTTGGTTAGCAGACCTTCAGGGACTAACATCTGATTGTGACTTTAATTGCTCATATGGACTCTCCTATGCAGATATCATAATTAGAGATGCTATTACGCAGAATGAGGAGGACCACCGCATCCATGAGCAAATCTTTAAAGATTTAAAAACTCGTCTTTGCAGGAAGTAGTGGACTTGCTAGACAGACAAGATACATTAGATATGGCTACTTACACGTTCAACGTGACACCAGGTGTGTGTACTGTTAGCGCAGCACAACACGTGCCCTCCCGCCTGGCCCCAACACAGAGCGCCGCACCACACCCTTCTGGGCAAGTCAACAATTTTCCACCCAGGCATCCACTAAGAAACTGAAATCATGTCTGAACTGTTTTTGTGCCCATCCACGGGACAGCTGCCCATCCCGTCAAGCACAGTGTTATTTTTGTAATAAGAAAGGACATGGGCAAGCTATGTGTAGTAAGAGAACTCTAATTCACAGCCTGTTTACCATTTGCATGACTTGTATGGGCGTCACCGCAATGGAAACTGCCATGATTATGATTAACATCATCAGCCTATGGAGATCAATGCCATTTTTTCAAGGCCTTCTGCTTTACTGCTTTATGTGCTTCTACAGCTCATTGTGTGAATAAACAAGTTTTGCCAGACACTTCCTCTCACATTCAGCGCAATGCGAGGAAACTTTTTGTAACTTTGAACATTTGTGGACGTTCTGTTTGCATGCAGCTGGACACTGGTGTGTCTGCTTCTTTACTCAACAGATCAACATATGACTTGCTTGGCCCAGCCCCGCTTCATCGTTCACATTCCACGCTGACTGCATTTACTGGACAAGAAATCTCAGAGCTCAAAATGTGTAGTTTGCAAGCCATGTATAGTGCAATGACGAAAACAGTGTCTTTCTGTGTGCTCCACTCTAGTGATGCTATGAACATTTTTGGCATGGACGCATTTAAACTTTCTGGCCTCACAATACAGGGCAATGTACTTTGCCACAACGCTAGTGACCATGCAGACAGTATTGCCACACTATGCGATGATTTTGCTGAACTCTTTTCTGATGGCCTTGGTTGAGCCACAGACTTTGCAGCGCATGTTGTAGTTAAAGACAATGCCATGACTATTTTCCAGTGCATACGCCCGGTACCGCACGCAGTGCACGACACCGTAGCTGCTGAACTTAAGCATTTGCAAGACAGTGGTGTCATTGAACCTGTTTCTGCTTCGCAATGGGCTTCGCCTATAGTGTGTATGTGAGGAAACCAAACAGTCATCTCTGTATTTGTGCTGACTTTAAGTCTATGGTCAATCCCCAGACGGTGGTCGCTATGTTTTCCTTACCGCATTCTGAAGACATTTTCGATAAGCTTGGTGGGGGAAAATTATTTTCCACGATTGACTTGCGGGACGCATACTTTCAAATTATGCTCAATGAAAAGTCACAGCACTATTTTGTGGTCAACACCCACCTTGGATTGTTCAAGCTTCACTGCCTTCCGTTTGGTTGTGCTTCGGCTCCTGCTATTTTTTAGTCTTACTTGCAGCAGTTGTGTGCCACTATCCTTGGTTGTTCCAATTATCTTGATGCTATTGTGGTATCAGGTCACACCCCTGACGAACATTTGCAGAATTTGCATGCCTTATTTACTGTACTTTTGCAGGCAGGACTCAAGTGTAAGAGAGACAAGTGCAAATTTTTTTCAAACTGAGATTCAGTATTTAGGACATATGATTAACAGACAGGATATCCACCCCTCACCGTCACATCTCCATGCAATTAGAGACATGCCAGCACCCAGGAACTTGAAAGAACTTCAGTCTGTGTTGGGCAAAATTACATATTATGTTCAGTTTGTACCAAATGCAGTGCAGATTGCAGTGCCTTTGCATTGCCTTAGGCATAAGAACATTCCTTTTGTTTGGTCTTCAGAATGTGACGCTGCTTTCCACAAGCTCAAATCTGCTTTGTTGAGTGATTGCTGTTTGATCCCTCCAAACCAGTTGTTTTGGCTGTCGCTGTGTCTTCTCATGACATCGAGCTGAATCTCTCACACTGCATTCATTTGTCGATTGCCCAGTTGTTTTTGCATCTAAGTTGCTCAACTCTGCCCAGCAAACCTATTCTCAAATTGAGAAAGAAGCTTTAGCTATTGTCTATGGAGTGACAAAGTTTCATGATTTTTATACAGTTGCAAGTTTTATTTGGCACCGAACATAACCCTTTGATGTCATTGTTTCAGCTGTCAAAGTCAGTTCCAGCCTATACTGCACAAAAGTTGCAATGTTGGTCTTTGTTTTTATCTAACTGTAATTACGAAATTTTGTTTTGGACTACAGCCCAGCATGGCAATGCCGATGCTTTGTCTCATCTACCTATAAGTCCTGATGATGAGTTTGATTCTTCCGAATTATCGTGCATGTTTATCGATTCACTGGATAAGGAATTAGCTGATGGTTTTCCAGTGGATTTTCATCGCATTGCTTCCATGACAGCCGTCGATGCTTCTTTGCAGATTCTTTAAGTATATTGATACTCAATGGCCTCCATTTGCTAGGCAGATTAGTGATCCCCTTGTTTGATGTTACTTTGCGCGATGTCACAACTTGTCTGTACACCACGGTGTTATTATGTTACAAACTGACAATGACAGTCTCGTGTGGTTGTAACTCATTCATTGCAGTCGGAAATCCTCTGCTTATTGCACACTGGTCATTGGTATATAGTGCGGATGAAGCAATTAGTGTGTCATCACTGCAATTGGGTCGGCATTGATAAACAAATTGAGAATTTGCTTGCTAATTGTCGCCCTTGTGTGGAGCATCATTCTGCTCCCTGCCAAAGCTTCTTTGCGTGGCCAACTCATACTGTGGCTGGGCAGTGCTTTCATATTGATTTTGCAGGTCCTTTCTGGGACACCCATTGGTTGATAGTTATTGATGCATATAGCAACCTTCCTTTTCTCACTGCTTAACAAGCACACTTCTAGTTACATACTTATACACCGATGAGCCAAAACATTATGGACACCTGTTTAATAGCACGTTCATCCAGCTTTGGAACAAAATGCATGAGTGAGTCTGCATATCAGGGATCCAGCAGTTTGTTGGTAGGTTTGTGGAGGTAAGTGGCATTAGATGTCATGGGTCATGTAATTCATGTAAGTAACAATCTACTGATTTGTGTATGTGGTTATGGCACCCAATAGCGACCCAGATGGCTTCCATAGCAGTTACATCAGGCAAATTTGGTCACCAAGTGATCAACATGAGTCCACTATAACACTGCTCAATGCTCAAACCACTGCAGCATGGTTCCAAGACATGAACAATTATATTGCTGAAAGATGACATCGCCATTTGGGAAGGAATCTAGCATGAAGGGATGCAGGTGGTTCAGAATTGTCACCATGTCTTTGATTACTATCACAGGTCCCATGCAAGCACAGGAGAATGACTCCCATAGCATAATACTGCTCCCACCAGCCTGCATCTATGGTATGCTGAATATTTCGAATCACCATGCACCTCAATGATGGCATTTGACAATCATCGACCTAGTGTAGCAAAAATATGACTCATCTGAAGAGCTGACACATTTTCACTGATTCACTGTCGAATCCTGATGATCTCATGCCCACTGCAACAGTAATTTACAATGTTGTTGGGTCAATGTGTGAACACATAGGGGTGGTGTGCTGCAGAGCTCTGTGTTTAACAAGGCACGATGAACAATGGGCTCCAAAATACTTGTGCATGTGCCAGCATTGTGCTCCTTCAGAAGAGATACCACAGACCACCATCTATCCAACTTTACAGAGCCATAGATGCTCATGACAGTAGCACATGAACATCTGTCCAGCTTTGCTGTTTTCGTTACTCATTCACAGGCTCTACATAATAATAATTTGCCCTTTGTGAAAGTCATGTATCTTAATGGATTTCCCCATTTTCAGCCCTTATCTCTGCTAGGGTGAGCCTCTGGCTGTGTCTGCTCTGCTCACATTCTTCTGTCATTACATCAAATGCCTGCAATGTCACTAGGTGGCATTCAACATCATGGTGGACAGTGGTCATAATGTTTTGTCTCATCACTGTATTCTAAAACTGTAATCACACTAAAAATAACTAAAACCTTTAAACAGAACCTTCTAAATGATTAGAGCAGCAGATTTTAGTAGCTATTCAAGAATGTGCCAACTTCAGGAAGTTCTCTGAGACATTGGCAATGTTCCTTTTCTTACATCTCTCAACATGCGATACTGCTGTGTCCTTAATTGCCAAGACTGTGTTCCAAATACTTGCAAAACAATGTTCACTAGATCATTATAATCCAAGCAAGTAAAAATCATCATAATAAATATCCTGTCAAATCTATAATCATGACATGTGTGACATGATGAACGGTGAAATATGCTTGCAAATTGCTATACAAACTTATTGTACAAAGTGCTCAAATGTAAATCTCTGTATTTAACAGATTACAATAATGAATAAAATGAAGCCAGAAGGAATGATTCAACTCAAGCTAGAAACAAGTTAATGGCACAGTGTTACATCAGAGCTACTTGTGGCCAGTATTAGTATATGCACTAACCTCTTCTGTTACCACGTTTGATCTCTTATTATTTTATCAAATTTCACCGTATTACTTCACATCATCCATTTTATTTTTTTCATCATTATTTTCCCTTCTTCGGCGTTGTTTTCTGACATACACTCCAGTGTCTTTACTTGGGACTGTCCCCAATACTTCATATGATCTTTGGAAAATTGCATTTGTATTTTATTACAAGGTGTGCAACTTTGCTTCCACCATTTTTCACCAACATTTGAGGCTTTAATGAAATAAATTGGTTACACATGTATTCAAAGTATTTTGAGGTTTTAATGAAACAAATTGGTTACACATGTATTCAAAGTATTTTTCACTGCTGGCCACTACTTTCTCCCCTCTTTTGGGCAGTGTACGAATCCCATATCGAAAAAATTGTTCATCTTTTGAAGTCATCCACGAATCTATCCAATTTGTGACTTCTTCATGAGATCGGAAGTGTTGGTCAACCAGGCCATGCGCCATTGATCTAAACAGGTAATAGTCAGAGGGAGCAATGTCTGGATAATATGTCGGGTGGGGTAGGACTTCCCATTTTAATGTTTCCAAATACATTTTGACCTCTTTTGCAATGTGGGGTCGAGCAATGTCACGCTGCAAAATCTATAGTGCCTCTTGTTGTATTGTGGCTGTTTGTCCTTTAATGCTCTGCTCAACTCATTAATGGCATTCAATAATGAGCACCTGGGATTGTTTCACTTGGTTTTAACACTTCATAGTACACGACACTGAGCTGGTCCCACCAAATGCAGAGCATGATCTTGGAGCCGTGAATATTTGGTTTGGCCATCAACGTGGAAGCATGGCCGGGATATCCCCAGGATTTTTTGCACTTAGGGTTATCATAATGAACCCATTTTTGTCCCCAGTCACAATGCGATGCAGAAATCGCTTCCGTTTTTGTCTCTGAAGCAACTCTTCACAAACACAGTTCAATGTCTCTTGGTTTCAGCTCACACGGAACCCATGTTCCTTCTTTCTGAATCATGCCCATAGCCTTAAGACGTTTTGAAATGGCTTGCTGTGTCACTCCCACTAATTGTGCCAATTCTTCTTGAGTCTGACACGAGTCTTCACTCAAAAATGTCTCCAATTCTGCATCTACGAAAACATTCTCTCTTCCACCACTATGTTGGTTTCTTCCACCACTATGTTGGTCTATGATGTTAAAATCACCATTCTTGAAGTGTTGAAACTGCTCATGACATGTTCTTTCACTAATAGCGCCCTTATCATATGTACATGAGAGCATTTGATGAGACTCAGCTGCTGTTTTCTTCATATTGAAACAAAACAGTAACACCTCCCACAAATGACAAGAATTAGACTCCTAAACTGACATTTTCAATCAAGAACAACTCTATGATGCAGACACACATGGACTAATTTTTGAATGAGGTTATGTTGAATGAGGTGCAAGCTAACTGCCTGAAGTCTGCGATCTTTTTCTTATGACTGCTACTTAACGTTGTCACCACCTATCAGCAAACAGCAGAAGCAAAATTTTACACCTTATACATATTATGATAGCCTTTGAAACAAGAATCAGTTTGGTTAGGAATCTTGCTTTAAAACCGAATTTTATGTATATTTTTAAGGTTGTAGAAATCATTCTATGGAACTATGAGAAATTTAGTTAAACAATTTTTGAATGCATTTAAAAAGAATTTTCTCTCCAAAAATAGAGCTGAAATATAAGAATTAATATTCTTCGCCCATACTGCATTTAATTCTTTTCCTTTAATACCCTTCAGGTGTAGTATACTGGAGATAGCACATTTTAATAACAATTATGCATTACAGCCTATCACAAGTTTTGTCCCATGATATGTCCACCTATTATTTTTCTAACAGTGGAAAATCCAAGATGAAATAAAGACAATATGATGAAAAGGGTAGATTGCTTCTCACCATATAATGGAGATGCTGAGTCGCAGACAGACGCAACAAAAAGGCTACTAAACATGTAAGCTTTTTGCCAGAAGGACTTCTTCCTTTTCTATTTTAGAAGAAGGTCTTCTGGTCAAAAGCTTGCATGTTTAGCAGTCTTTTTGTTCCACTTGTCTGTCACTCAACATTTTTTTATTATGATGAAAATATATTTTATATATCTTTTTTAAGTTTTTATTTCAGTTTTTTTTAATTAAATGCAAATCATGCTTTTAAAATCCACCACCATTTCCACAGTAATGGGTTAGTTACTGTATACACCATTAACTTTAAAGATTACTGCATGTACTAATCAAAGTGATACTTTTTGGTGCTAGCAATATAGTGTTTAGCTGACTGCATATGCAGTCAGCAAAAAGAGGAGTAAGTCACTCTAACCTAAATTAAAAATTTAATGGTATTACAGTCGTGTAGCAAATTGAGTTTCAGACTTACTATGTCCCATGCTCTACTAAAGGTGGAGGAGAACCATTTAGTTAACAAGGCACCCTCTGACAGTTAACATCAGCTTTTAAAACTAGAGACAGTATTTGTCTCTCAACAATATCCTCAGTTGCCCACAGGAAGTCAAGTGAGCAGCATCCAACTATGCCCATCAAGGAAAATTCATTAGTTATAGAGGAAACTAATTCAAAGTTCTCTGTGAAGTAGCCAGAGATGCTGGCTGTTCAGATGTGCTGGCACCATGAATTACAACACTAGTTTTGGGAAAAATCTATAAATAATTTTGATATTTGATGGCTTATTTTCACAACAGAAATTTCAAAAATAAACTTAATATTGTGTGACACTGTATAAGAGCATCTGTATCATTATTCCAATTCTTCATGACAGTCTTCTTACAGAGGAAGACCTTTGCATGATCTTTTATCATATTTTGTATTTATTTCTGTTTCAGCATATGGTAATCAGAAATCTGTAGTCCAACTCAAAACTCTAAATTTTTTATCAATTACTCTATTTTTACTAGCAGTGGCAACAACAGCAACATTGTTAAATTCTGGTAACTCCTTTAGAAACCATCAGCATTGTACACATACAAAGCATGTAAGTTGTGTAATACCTCACCTGCCAAGCTGGATCCATGCCTAAGGGATATATGTTATCACCATAATCTGTTGCTGGATTGAGCTGAAGTTCATCATTTGATCTGAGAGTTGAACTATTATAGGAGACTTTCCAATTGCTACCAAAGATGTTAATTGATTTTGAGAAAATATCATTGTATATTAGTCCAGTATAAACAGAAAATATTCCCATTAAAACTATAATGTAACGTCCAGCGAAGAAGATGCCCCAAATCTGAAAAAAGAAGATTAATTACTGAACTGAAGTCTGTTTTTGAACTATAATACATTACTTCACCAAGAAAAACAAACACTGAATAACAGGAATTATATCCACACTTTCTGAAGCAGCTTTCAGCTGCCTTATGATCAGATGTGTGACTAATATGATTTGTATTTTCCAAGATATTGTAATTAAATATGAAGAAACAAAACAAGGGAGCAAATGTGGTCATTTGATGTAAGGCTGTGACTTTCTATTTCTGCAAGAGAAGAAGAAGATATATACCAGGAAAAGGCCCTTAAAAAGCCAGCACAGCCCTCATGTAGGTCTCACTGGGCCCTCTGACTTGAGCACAAAAAATACTCAATACCTTTGCTAATATTTTTATGTCCTATAACTGGGCTATAAATCAATAAATGGATTGATATGCAAAGCACAGGAACATGTGACACAAAACACATCCACAGTAGTTTTTGAGCACTAGCTCTTTTTCTAGTAAAAGTACACACAATCACATAGATGCCCAAATGAACACTCCCAGGGCCATGGTAAGATATACTGCTCTGTCAGATTAGCCATCAATCAGAAGATATCTGATCAATTACCAGCCATGTTGTAAACATGATGCCTGCCACACAAAATGCCACACTCTTATATGAGAGCAATTCTCAAACTTTATTCAATTATATACAGGAAGGAAGTGTTTGTCATTGAAGAATACAACGTCAGGAAATTCCACCTTATGGTAATGTTATCCCTAAAAGCATTAACTAATCTCCAGCATGTAACTAAGTAACTATTTGTTACAAGGAAGGTACAATATTCAGCCAAAGAATAAGCATAACGCTGTTGCAGAACACAGCACCTCTAGTGGCTGGTGCCAAAATATTTGACAGCATGATGTAAGAACACCCTCACAATACCAGATGGTGGTGCACTACACAGAAGCAGTGGTCTTGGCTTTTACATCAGCCCCCTCCAGGGGAAGTGGAATATCCTTTCAGAAGCATCCTGGAAAGTGGACATGTTGAACTGATCTTGTTTCATGTTCAGGAGATCTATTTGTGCTGCCTGGTGGAGATACCACTGCTGTTGTTTCTGCTGGTACTGGTATAGGCCAGCATTATAGTACAGTGGTAAGTGGCTCTTCTTGTAACACATATGCAGGTTTCACTCGGTCAAGGGAGACAGTAGTGGGCCCGTTGTTAACAAGTATGTTGATAACATGCGCCTCCCATTGTATTATCCTGTGTGGCCCTGTGTACCATGGTTGCAGTGCACATTTAACACCATCAGAATGAATCATGATGTACTTACACTTGTCTAGGTTCTGATGTACATAGCTGGAAGACATGCCATGTCTTGATGTTTGCTGAGGACAAATGCATGAAACTTGCCCTCTCAATAAATTAACTGACATGGCCGGGCGCTTGTAGTGAATGTGCATTCATAATCTCTCCTGGTGACTGTTATATTTCACTATATATCAACTTGGCTGCTGTAGTGTCTAAATCTGGTTTTGTAGGTACTCCACAGGCCAAGTAAAACCATTGGCAGGGCAGTGGTCCAATCTGTACGGTGGCAAATTAGGGCAGCCTTCAGAGAATGGTGCCAGCATTCTATCATCCCATTACCCGCCAGGTGGTAGCTTGTGGTTCTATGATGCACTGTGTTGCAGAATTTAATAAGCTAGGTGAACAGTTTGGACTTGAATTGGAATCTACAGTCTTCTCAGACATGTAGTGAAGAGCTAAAATGTGACATCAGATGGAAACGAAGGTGGAACCTAAAGTCTCTGCTAGAATGTTATCTACCAGCACTGCTTCTAGCCAGTGGGTGAATCAGTTGATCATTGTTAGTAAGTATTGTTGGCCATTTGATGCCAGTAATGAGCCTACCATGTCAATATGGCTGTGTGTCAAGTGAACAATCATATACGGAAAGTCAATGATTGATGTGTGGACATGCCAGTTGACCTTGCTGTCCTGACATTTAATGCACATTTATGTGCACACTCTGCAGTCTTTGTGAAAACCTGGCCACATGAGTCAGTTTGAGACTGAGTGAGTTGTTGGTCAAAGCTCCAAGATGACACAGATTATGTAGGCTGTCAGATGCTCCTCTTCAGAATATGGTAGGTAGCAAAGGTTGATGTTTACCATTTGGCATGTCACACTATAACTTTATGTCGACTCCATCCACATGGATTAATTGAGGTTTCAACATTGATGACATATCTCTAAGCAGACTCCACTGCTCTTGGTCAGTCTATTGTGCTTTGGTGAGCTGAGTAAAGTCAAATTGAACATGAGATGCTGCTGACCTGAGAAAGACAGTTGGTGGCTATGTTGTCAATCCCAGAAATGTCTCATACATCCATGCTGAACTGGGGTATGTACGCCAATTGAACGTGCTGTCACAATGAACAAATTATATGGTTTTGGCAGAAAGCATATGTAAGTGGCTTGTGATCAGTATAAATGGTAAAACCCCTGGCTTCTAGTTGTGGTTGGAAGTATTTTATGGCTTCATAGCTATCCAGAAGCTCTCTGTCGTAAGTGCTCCATTTCTGTTGTGTTTGTGACAGCTTGAGGGAGAAGAAAGCTAGAGGCTGTGCTCCACTGCCACACAGTTGCTGTAGTGTGGCACATATTTCTACCTGGCTCTCATCACCCATTAATACTCGGCTCAGAGTGTGCAAGCAGTGCATAATCCGCTATGCTCTGCTCAACTGCCTAGAAAGTGGAGATCATGTTATCTGTCCACAAAACTGACACTTACCTTTGCTCTTTGGGCCAGTGAGCACTGCTGTTAATAGTTCTTGCAACTCAGCCACATGTGGCAGGTCTTGGTAATAGAAATTAAAAGTATCAGGAAATATGCAGTTCTTTAAGGTTTCTTGATCGTGGGACTTGCAAGATGGCTTTAAACTTCTTAGGTAAAGGCAGTGAACCTGACAATGAGATCTTATGGCCCAGGAATTTAATCTGTGTCTGACCAAAGATGCATTTGGCAGTGTTTAAAACTATGTCTTACTATTCTAAATGTTCAAACACCATAGTTATAAGCTGACAGTGCTGTTTTGGTGAGGCTAAGAAAACCAGGAGATCATTCAGATACTCAAACCAAAAGGGGAGACCTTGTAATACCACATCTATAAACTTTTACCAACTCCATGCAGTGTTTTGGAGGCCAGATATTGTGAAACAACTCTCAAATAAACCAAATGAAGTGATTATGGCCATCTTTGGTATGTCTGCCTCTGCTGCTGGAGTCTGAATGTATGCCTTGGCACAGTCTAGCACACTGAATGTCACATCACTTAACACATAGTTATAATCTCGTAGTAAGGGTAAAGGGTATCAGTCCAGCACATTTCTGGCATTGATGGCTCAATAACTCCTGCATGGATGCCATGCACCACACATATTAGGCACTAAGTGACGTGGGGACAACCAAGGAATGTTCAATGGGCACATAATACCTACCTGAAGCATGCTGTCAAACTTAGCTTCTTCTATGTGCAGACGGTCTGGGGACAAATGACAAGGTCAGCTGGGTACCAGTGGGTTATTGGTAGTTTTAATATAATGCATAGTGTTGTGATATATCTCACTCAGTGTTCCAGGCAGTTGCATCAGTGCTGGGAATTTCTGCAGTAAGTCCTAATACTCACTGCATATGACTTATACAAGCTTCAGCATGGCCACATGGTGCAATTCGTCGGAAACCTGAGGTTGTTAAGCTGGTGACACTGTCAACTAGCTGAGCATTCACCACAACTGCTAACAGTTGGTAATAGGTTACAAAAGCCACCCCTACTATGGATTTTGACATGTCCACAATTCCACAATTGTAAAGCTCCGCACCTGGTCATACTGCAATCCGAGATCCAGCTTGATCCACAGTGTACCATACATTAGTATGCTAGCATTATTATTTGTGTTCAGGCAGAAGGTGGTTGGTGGTCACTTGCTGTGTAACTGCATGTGCAGAAATATGCATAGATCCAACCCAGTGTCCATCAGATATTTTTGTCTGGACTTGTAGTCACTTATGAACAGGTGCCGCGACACAGCCTGGCAATCGACTGACTTGCCTACATCTGATTGCCAGTGGCATTTGGGTGGTGCAAGGCATAGTATATTTAAGCACTTTGTTTCCAGATCTTTTGTGCTGCCAATAGATAGACGCTTTACTGGTCCCAGACATTGCAGATGTAGTTGATAAAGTCAGCCTTGGCTGCTAGAACATCGCAATCAAATTGTGTAACCACAGACAATGACACGTTGCTACCTGATGCTGTCACTGCACTTACCAGTGTAGGCATTATTGCATTGAATATTTTATCAGCTAATTCAGCCACTGCACCCAAGACTACATATGTTTGACCTGCTATAATAGCTTTCACTTGAAATGGCAGATGACACTCCAAAATGTACGCATAAGACTATAAGGCATGGTACTAGTATCAATCTTACTCCAAAAGTGTCAAAAATATTGTGATGGTCACTTGTCACCAATATCTTCTCATGCTAAACTTTGCCTGATTCATTTCTTTTGCAATGCAGACGCCCTACAAACCAGATATTAATCTCATAAGCATCCATCATAGGTGGACCAGTGATCCCGTCTTCAATTTCCGTGGTGTATTTATGGTCCAGCTGGCTTACCATGATCACAAATTTGGTGAAATCCACTGTAATCCCCACATAGAGAAAACTTGCTTCCACTTGCATGAACCACAATGCTGGATTACATGGCCAACCACACTTTTCTGACATGACATACTGAAATCTTTGATCAAGGCAGTCAGGTAGACACAGTATTTCTTGATTTCTGAAAAGCATTTGATTCAGTACCATGCCTATGCTTATTGTCAAAAGTATGATCACATGGGGTATCAAATGAAATTTGTGACTGGATTGAGGACTTCTTGGTAGAGAGGACACAGCCTTGGATGGAGAGCCATCATCAGATGTACAAATTACTTCAGGTTTGGCCCCGGGAAGTGTGTTGCGACCCTTGCTGTTCATGTCGTATATCAATGACCTTGCAAACAATATTAACGGTAACCTCAGACTTTCTGCAGTTGATGAGTTGTCTATGATGAAGTACTGTTTGAAAGAAGCTGCATAAATATTCAGTCAGATGTTGATAATATTTTAAAGTGTTGCAAAGATTGCCAACTTACTTTAAATTTTCAAAAACGTAAAATTGTGCATTTCACAAAATGAAAAAACATAGTATCGTATGACTATATTATCAATGAGTCACTACTGAAATTGGCCGACTCATACAAATATCTAGGTGTAATGCTCTGTAGAGATATGAAATGGAATGATCACTTAGCCTCAATTGGGAGTAAAGCAAGTGGTAGACTTCAGTTTATTGGTAGATTGCTGGGAAAGTGCAACCAGTCTACATAGGAGATTCTTACAAATCACTAGTGCAACTGGTTCTAGAATATTGCTCAAGTGTGTGGGAGCCATACCAAATAGGATTAACAGGGGATATTGAACATATGCAGAGAGGGGCAGCATGAATGGTCACAGATTTGTTTGATCCATGGCAGAGTGCCAAAGAGACACTGAAGAAACAGAACTGGAAGACTCTTGAAGATAAACATCATCATTCTGGACAGTTTCCAGCCACTGGCTGGGTCTGTCGGGAACACAAGCCTCTCCATCGTGTTCTGTCTTTCCACCATTCCCCCTCTTCCACCTTTGTCCAGTTCTCTCCTCTTCTTGTCACACATTCCTTCACTCCCTTCACCCATCTATCTCTTGGTCTTCCTCTGGGCCTCTTCCCCTCCAGTTGTAGATCAAACATCCTCTTTGGAATTCTTCCCTCATCCATTCTCTTCATGTGTCCATACCACTGCAGTCTTGATTTTTCTATCCTGTCCTGTACTGGTTCCTCCTTTAGTCTTTCCCTCACATACACATTTCACAATCTGTCTCGTCTTGTTACACTCAACCTGCTCCTCTGGAACTTCATTTCACTAGCATGTATTCTACTTTTGTCGCTTTTGTGCATTACCCATGTCTCACTTCCGTATGCCAATATGGGGACAAAGTAGGTTCGGTATATAATTCCCTTGGATTTCTGTGGCACCTCCTTGCTCCAAATAAGCCCCCTAATGCATTTGTAGAACTGCCCTGCTTTTCTGCATCTTTCATTTATTTCCATTGCGTTTTCCCCCTTACTTTCAATCATGCTTCCCAGGTACTTGAAGTTCTCTACCACTTGTAGTTTTTCCCCTCTACAAGTTATATCCACATTTGGCCTATTCTTCTTCCTTGTTGTGACAATTATTTCACTTTTCTTTGCAGAGAAATGCATTCCATATTGTGCTGCCATTGCCTCCCATACATCTAACTGCTCTTGCACCTCCTTCTCGCAATTTCCCCATAACATCAGGTCATCGGCAAAAAGCGCTGCTTTCATTTTATGATCTCCAATTGCATCTGATACTTGCTGTAGGATTTCATCCATAACAATAATA
Source organism: Schistocerca piceifrons (assembly GCF_021461385.2). Lineage (NCBI taxonomy): Eukaryota > Metazoa > Arthropoda > Insecta > Orthoptera > Acrididae > Schistocerca > Schistocerca piceifrons. The sequence continues at coordinate 511,954,428 of NC_060142.1, read as the reverse complement.
AACAATAAAGGCGAAAGTGCACTTCCCTGTCGCAGCCCATTTTCCAGCTTGAACCATGCAGTACGTTCCCTCCCCACTTTCAGACAACTCTCACTACCCTCATACATTTTTCTGACTTTTCGTGTTATCTCTTCATCTATCCCTTTTGCGTTCAGCACATCCCAGAGCTTGTCCCTACAGATACTGTCATACGCCTTCTCAATATCTAAAAAGGCCATGATTAAGTCCTTCCCGTACTCGTAGTGCCTTTCCTGCAGTTGCCTAACCGCAAATATGAGGTCCATTGTTGATCTTCCCGGTCTGAAACCATACTGCTCCTCTTGCACTCTACTTTCAATACTGCTTCTTATTCTCTTCTACAGGATCTTTTCATAGATTTTTCCACAGTGGCATAGCAGGGTGATTCCTCTGTAGTTCTCACATCTCCTTTTATCCCCTTTCTTGAAGATCGGGACTATAATTCCTTTCTTCCAATCCTCAGGAATTCTGTTCTCCTTCCACACCACCCTCAGCACTCTGTATAGCCACTGGGTTCCTACTTCTCCTGCTGCTCGTATCATATCCACTGTTACTTCGTCCCAACCTGGTGCCTTGCCCCCTTTCATCCTCTTTATGGCTTCTTCCACTTCATTCCAAGTTAGATCATCAATTTCCCCACTATTATAATCGTCTGCTGCCTTAGACTCTCCATTGCTGTTTGTTACCCGCTTGGCGGCATTCAACAGATCTTCAAAGTACTCCTTCCAAATCTTTTTGAGCTCATGCATTTCCTCCACAACTCTTCCATTATTATCCATGATCCTCAGGCACTCGCTTCTGTCATTCCTCTTATTTCTTACCATGGTGTAAAGTACTTTTTTGTTCCCTTCACTGTCCTCTTCTAACATTCTTGTCCATTTTTCCATCCACTTCTTCTTCTCCGCCCTTACTATGGTCTGTGCCGCTTTCTTGCTTTCCTTATATTTTACCCTAGCTTCCTCTGTTCGGGTCTGGAACAATTCTCTGAAGGCTTTGTTCTTTCGAAGTACTGCCTCTTTACATATGTTGTTCCACCATGGGATTTCCTTACTTCTCCTCTTTGTGCTAGTTCTTCCACACGCAGTCTCAGCTGCCTCAACTAGAGCCCTCTTAAAATCTCCCCATTCTTCTTCCACTGTTCTCTGATCTTCCTTTGGCAGCTTCTTCCTGATCAGTGTCTGGTACTGGGTCCTCCGTTCATCCTCTTTCAGCATCCATGTCTTCAACCTTTTCTCCTGCATATCTGTTGCCCTCCTATCTTTTTTCTCTCTCAGGGTGGCTACCAACAGCTGATGGTCACTGTCTAAGGCCCCAGATGGAATGACCTTAACATCTGTGAGGCTGCTCATCATCTGCCTATCCACTAGTACATAGTCTACTACTGAAGTTTGGGACCAGTCTCCACTGTACCAAGTTATTTTGTGGCTACTTCTCTTCTTGTACCAGGAATTTGCGATCGCCAGCCCATTCCTCTTGCAGAATTCCAGCAACAATTTTCCTTCTCTATTTCGGTTCCCCCAGCCCTCTGGTCCCATTATCTACTCGAATCCTTTCCTGTCTGTGCCAACATGTGCATTGAGGTCCCCTATTATAATCTGATTACCTCCATTTAGCTGCTTTTGCATGTCATCTTCAAATTCCTCCTTCTCCTTTTTTGTACACCCCACCTGTGGGGCATATGCTTGGATGATTTCAATGCTTTTTCCTTTCACTCGTACTCTGGCTTTTATCATTCGATCATTGATACCTTCCACCTCCTCCTGCAGGCCCTCTCTGACCACTATTGCCACTCCATTTCTTCCCCTCTCATTCCCTATCCAGTACAGTTTACATCCTTTACTTAGTGGTTTTTCACCAACTCCTCTCCACCTAGTCTCAGCAAGTCCCAAGATGTCCTATTTCCTCCTTTCCATCATTTCTACAATTTCTTCTAACTTCCCAGTTAGAGTCCTTATGTTTAAGGTGCCCAGTCGTAAACCATCTCGTAATCCTTTTCCATTGCTTGGTCGGTTTCCTTTAAATCCGTTCCATGATCCAAGGCATGCTCCATTTTTAAAAGCAGTTGATTTATCCACTACTGGCTTGCTAGGCCTATCGCAGCTTCACCAGAGCCCTGTTAGCCGTCACGTTTCAGGGTTCCCATAGGGCCTTCCCAGGTACCGTAGCGGTCCTGGGGCACACGAAGTCCCCGCTGTACATCGCCCCTATAGGCAGTCCCCTACTTTGTGCCATTGCCCATCTCCCACCACTTGGACGAGGGGTTGGACTTATGGGAGACTGGACTTATGGGAGATAAACATAAACTATCCAAAGAAAGTCTGTTAACAAAGTTTCAAAAACTGGCTTTAAGTGATGACTCAAGGAATATATCACAACCCCCTGCATATAGCTCACTTAGGGATCATTAGGATAAGATTAGAATAGTTACTGCATGCACAGAGGTATTCAAACAATTGCTTGTCCTGTGCTCCATACAGAATGGAAAAGGAAGAAACCATAATAACTGGTACAATGGGACATACCCTCTGCCATGCACCCCGTGGTGGTTTCCAGAGTATGAATGAAGATGCAGATGTAGAAGGATGGTAAGGATACAGTGATCTGAGAGACTGAGGTACAGGCTCAGTTAATTATTCCATCATGTTATGACAGTTGCCCAGAAAGAAAGGCACCGGAATTTTTTTTCCTTCAACAATTCTTTATTGAACATAGTGTGAATTACATGGTGTTTTATATACACACCCTATTTTTCCACATAATCTCCATCCCATTCAATGGCCTTCCTCCAGTGTGAAACAAGGGCGTGTATGCCCTGTCGGTACCAGTCCTTGTTCTGGTGGCCAGAGCCAATGCTTCCTATGTGAATCACCTCATCATTGTCTTCAGAGTGTCTTCCATGACTGGCATCCTTTAATGCCCCAAACATCAGCTCACAGCAACATGTCAGGTGTAACAAGCATGGATGGTCTCCCCGACTGCTGCAAATCGTGGAGCTTCACCGAATTGCTTTCCAATGACCTAACCCTCCATGCCTAGCATAAATGTCTTGTACTTCCAGTGTTATTGTGTGCTCAAATTGCATTAGGGTAACCAGTGCCTGATTAGTCATAAATAAGAAGCTTTCCAATCAATTACCATGCATGTTGTAATCAAGGTGCCTGGCATACAAAACATGACACTCTTGTACAAGAACAATTCTCAAACTTTATCATCCAAAGAATAAGCACAATGCCATTGCAAAACAGCACCTCTGCTGGCTGATGTGGAAATATTTGATGGTGTGATATAAACATGCAATTGCAACACCACATGACACTGCACTACACTGAGAAGTGATTGCCTTGGCTCTAAACTTCATCCAATTTCTATTATTGCTATAAAATAATACTTTTGACAAAAGATGTTTTACTACACTATATGTAATTTGAATATAATAATATGTGCACAGTGAGCAATGTGATGTGATGATCTGAGGTGAGGGACACTTGATATTGTGGTCATCAGTGCCCTGACGAAAAGTCAGCATGCTAATCTCATGGGTGGGGACATAGGCTGTTCCCACACGTGGAGCTGTTTATAATGTATTTAAGTCTGCCTCCCTTCCCCAGCAATTTAGGGATGAGGAAGACAGTTCACAAAATTTCACCACCCTTGTAACACTGGAATCAGTATCTGCGAGGATATATAGGACACAAATTGCCAAAATATGCTGAACTGAAAGTGGCACGCCACTAACTTCACAGAGTGGTGGATCCTCCCACTGGAGGAGGAAGCCATGTGTTAAAGGGCTAAGTCCAATGCACAGTCTGGTAAGCAGAACCTCCTTCCAGGAGTGGGGCTGACATGAAGTCTGCCATGCCTTTGTGTTCGATTTGAGTGACCACTGTTTGTTTTCTGTCACCTGCAACCATTCAGTCTCCCGTTGATGCTTGATGCATCTGTCAGAAAATGAGATGATAGCGTGCAATGGGATGGGATGTTGATGGACAGCACCATCCTGACATGCTACGTTGACAGCTTTGTTGGTCATGTCATTTCCCTGTATCCTGATGTGGCCAGATACCCAGCAAATGATCACCTCCTAGCCACGATGTTGGAGCCACTGTAAGGAGTCATGGATGAGTTGAATCAACTAGTCTACTAGACACATTTGGTGAAGTGCTTGCAGTGCACTAAGCAAATCAGAAGAGACAATAAACTTTGTACAGTGATTTTTGTGAACCCTCTCCAGTGCATCAGAATGCCATATAAATCCACATCATAATTTATAAATTGTTCTGGAAGGAGCACTTTAAAAACCCTATCAGGTAAAACAGCAGAACAACCAAGGACATTCTCTTGCTGGGATCCATCTATATAAACAATGATCAAACTGTGGTATGTATTTAAAATGGACAAGAACAAAGTTATAAAAACATAATCTGGAGTACAAGTTTTCTGTGTCAAGCTTAAAATCACTTTGGGACTCTTAAAATGCCAAGGCGGCAATGTGTTCCATCGCTGGCTATGTGTTTTGATGCCTGATAGATCCAGATCCCTGAGACAGTCTGTAGCATATATCCCAAATGACTTGGTCACATGAGGCCAGCTCCTGAACAGCCATTCAAAGATGGGTTGGACCACTGAACTAAATCCCTATGACTGAGATGACACTGAGATTTTTGCCGAATCCAGAGTGGTGGTTCATCGACCTCTACACACACACTTGGAACTGGGCTGGTCTGAAAGTCTCCAGTGGATATCCGAATGCCTTCATGGTGGACAGCATCTAAAATTTTCATGTAGGAAGTATGGACTGACCAATATACTGTGCTGCCATAATCTAAATGTGATCAAGCAAATGTCCTACAAAACTGCAGGAGGCAGGACCTGTCAGCTCCCCATGTTTTTCCACTAAGTCATTTCAAAATATTCAATGACTGGAAGGCCTTTGTTCATAGGTCTTTCAGGTATGGGGGCCAAGTTAATTTCGAGTCAAATAATAAACCCAAAAAGTGCACAGTTTCTTGAAAACGTAAAATATTATCCCCCATTGTGAGCAATGGTTGGGTAAAACTTTGAAGAGCACAGTTAAAAGCAACACATGTAGTCTTCACTTGTGAGAACTGAAAACCAGTTGTCCTGGCTCAGGTTTCCGCCTCCTCCCAAGCCATGGGGTACTGCCCATCAAACCAGACCAGATCTGATTGAAACAAGAGAGGAGCTGTCCTTTCGCTTCAGGGCCCAGATAATGAAGCATGGAATAATGGATCTCATCAGGTCCTGGAGCAGTGTCTCTGGCTGTAGACAAAGCTGATTCCAGTTCCCACATGGAGAATGGAATATTGTAGACTTCCTCATTATGCAAGAAGAAACTGAGCTTCCTCATCCCCACAGTCCTACAGAACACCTGAAAAGTAGGAGTTGGCTGGATGACTTAGTGAGTGAAAAAGAAGTGTTCAACTAAAACCTGTGTCATGTCTTCTGGCATGTCCACCAAGACCCCGTTACTTGACAAGGCCATAAGGGGACATGTACTGCCCTTGCCAGAAATTTGTTGGATCTCACAAGTGATATGGGCCACCGTCTCCTGTGCACAGTCCTTTTGCTTAAAAATAGCCTGTCGACTGTACTGCAACCAATTTGCCCTTTGTATCATCCACCTGCGTGGTCTCCTGTCAGCCACAGTCCTAGTCAGCAGATGGATCCACACTGGGAAGTGGACACTAGATTGTAAATCTGTAGCCACTTCCCACTGAACTGAGTCAGCGATAGCCGTGGTACAAAAACAAAAGTCAATGGCTGAAGAAGGCTCTGTAGCTGTGGAAAAGTGTGTCATTCAAAAGACAGATATTCTCAGAATGGACAAGTAGCTTGATCATCTGACCCCTGGAGCAAGTGATAGTTGAGCCATACAGCACATTGTGTGCATTGAAGTCCTCCACAAGTAGAAATGGGCACAGGAGTACCTGGAAGAGTTCTGCCAGTGTGTCTACATCCTAAGCGTCATTAGGTGGAAGGTACAAAGAAAACACTGTGACATAAAAGATATGAGGACTTTCATAGCAATTGTTTGCATGGTCAGAGTAAGAGAGACAGGAGAGAAGTGGCATCTGTTATCAATGAAAACAGCCACTCCACCTTTAGCCCTGTCTCCAGTAGTATCATCCTTCCTGCATGGGTGGTGACCCCATAATGCAGGTGTGTCGGTGACTTTAAGATGTATTTCTTGTATGCAGATGCAGAATGGTTTCTCCTAGACCAGGAGCTGTAATACTTTCAAATGTGAGTGATAATCATTTAAATTCCACTGTAACACAGAAGTCCCTGTGGAAGCCATTGTTTAACAAAGGTTGTTCTTGTCTGTCTCCCTTTGAGGTGGTGATTTGCCAGGGATGTCAGGGAGAACGTTAGACTGTTCCCAGCTCCCCATGTCCTTTGACTGGAAGTCCGTAACCCCAAAAGCATAGTCCCCTTAGAGAGGGAAAGAGTTTGCCGATCCGAAGGTTTAACTACCACTTTCTTGGACTTGGAACTACTTTTTGAAGGATGTTTTTCTTTATTAATGGGAGGAGGTAGTTGTTTGGGTTGCAGGGATGCCTTAGTACAGGTACATTGACAATGACATGTGTTCATACTTCAATCTGTGATCTGAGTTTGTGTGGAGGCATCACCCTCAGTGATTAGCATCTTAAGGGCTGATGCGAAAGAAGTAGCAAAACCAGGAGGTTGCATAGCTTTGAAAGCTTTTTTAGCTTTACCATAGGCTATGCGCCTTTGACTTACAACTCGCTGAATTTTCTTTTCCTCGCTGTAAACCTCACACTTTCTGCTCCACACTGGGTGATCCCCAGAGCAGTTTACACATTATGGAGGAAGTGTACAAGAATTGCCTGATTCCTGAGCTGAGCCTCCACTATTGCAACATGTAGCCCACCCATTACATACCATAGTGTATGGTCAAATCTTTGACATTTGTAGCATCAGACTGGGTTTGGAACAAATGGGCAAACCTGAAGATAGGTACAGCCTGCAAGGATATGTTCACATAATTCTGCAGCACTGAATGACTGAATGTTATGTTGCTGATTTTTCCAATTTGCCATTCACTCTCTTCATATAGTTCTGCACTTCCATGATGCCCACATTTTTCCATTCTTCATGTAGCTCTGTGGGGTCCACCTCTATCATATAGGAACAGGTAACCACTAAAGTTAAGGGTGTTATGCAACTCAGCCTCGACTAGGTAGTCACCTAAGGCCTTGCATCCCAGGAGCTTGGATATTTGGTTTGAATTAGCAGTTCCACTTTTTTGAGGCCCAGCGATACCTTCCAATTCCTTGTGAATATACAAAGAGGAGGCCTTCTCAAAAGTTCCCCCAGTTTGATTGATTACAAAGAAAGTGTTATGGCTCACTAATACCCTCTTAGTATGATTCTGAGACTTCTTTTTGGGAGAACTGACCAACCAAGCTATCTTTAATGAGTGGGTGTAAGTACTGCCTGATGGTACACCCAGCCTGTCACGAGTAGTAGTTTGATGGGACCATTCCATAGGGATCCCTTAAGGCACTAGGGAAACAAACATCAACACAGGCAGAGCCCTGCATGCTTGGGCAAGCCTTATGCAACTGGGAGGTGGCAGGTGCCCTAGAGGTTGCCCGCTAGAGATTGTTTTACCTCAACAGCCATTCACCTCATCAGCAAGTAGCACACCTTGAGGTTGAGGGTTTTTTATAGGGATGCGTACCTTCCTCACAGTCCAGGCAGTGAAGCCAAAACTCCTGTTCTCCAAAATACACAACATTCCACTGTTGCACCGCACGTGGTCGCTGAAGCCTGCCCAAAGCTTATGGTGACAGAGGGCTGGCAGCACTTACTAGTCCCCAGCTCATGAACCCTGGAGGCGACAAGCCCACACTCAGGAAATGAATGCTGAGCCTCCGAGGGGCACAGTGAACAACTTGAACTTAAGGTTAGCCTATAGTAGATTGCATGGTCTGTTAGGGAGAATGACTTACAAATGAAGGGAACATTGTTTTCTCAATAAAGTACCTAGTATTATCCTTTCTTACTTCTTTCTAATAGTGAATTCTTCCCATTTACACTGAAACTTCTATAAATTAAACTTGACTTTCTTACATTCACTCTTCTAAAAAAAAAAAAAAAAAAGTTTAATGAAGTTGTCAAATGGATCCCTGCAGAATTTCTGAGTCTCTTGCAGCAGTTCAGGGCCTAGCACTTTCATAGCCATGTGCATCATATTTGATGAACATCAGTTTTTCCGTTTTTGCCATGTGCGTCACATTTGATCATACAAGGTTTCGTGAGTATTTGTCTGTGGTGCATACATGATCACACCTGCATTGAAAGCAAATGGGCATCACATTATTCTGGCCAATAGTACAAGTATTGTGATCTTGGTTTTGTAGTGGCAGCAATAGATGACAGGCAATTGTTACCTGTTTACGATGCAGCATCAGTACATGTTCCTTGTTGGCACTGACATTTTGTTTACATATGTGGCATTGTGTTGTGCTTGTTTCCAGTAAGATTTTGTGGATGTTAGGTGAAAAATGGATTCTCAAGAGGAGAGAATCTGAAAATGGTTGGAGGAATCAACTTTATCTGATGAATCACTGTTCGGAATTGCTCATTCCTTGAGCAAGAGTAGTAGTGAAGATGAAGTAATTCCTTTGAAGAAACAAAAGGTAGACATGCAAGTTTCAAATATCACATCTACAAATGGTGCAAACAAAGTTTCATCTTCCACCTGCTCTAGAAGTTTCAGCAAGTGAGGTCAACTGGCTGTTGCATGCATCTTCAATTTCAGCTGATAGTGCCGTCTGAAGATGGCCTACGGATAAGCCAAAACCGGTCATTTTAATAAAGTTCCATTGCAATGTAGACTGTTTTTTCACTGATTTTATATAGATTACAAGACTGCTGCTTCCTGAAAATGTTACCAAACATTTTAAATACTGAGAAGTCTACTAAATGTGAGTATAAGAGAGTAGTTAATCTACCAAAAAATTATCATTTTAGGAAACTGCTCAAAGATATGAACAGAAGAGACATTCACAGTGCTTATGATATGAATGAAAAATACAACACATTCATTAACAAAGTCATTACCTTGTTTGAAAAATGTTCCTTCTAAAAGTAATTCAGATTAAAGAGAACTCTGCTACAAAATCATTGATTAGTCAAGGAATAAAGGTATCTTGTAGGACAAAAAGGAACTGTATCTGTCAGCCAGGGACAGCTTCAATGTTAATTGTTCAGCTTATTACAAGGAGTACTGCAGAATATTATGTAATCATGCAGCTAAGAAAATTCACTATGAGAAGAATGAAGCAACATCATCCAACAAAATAAAAACAGTATGGGACATAGTAAGAGATAAGTCTGGTACAACTAAAAAGGAATAGGAGCAGATAGTTCTACAAACAGATGATTCATTGGTTACAGATGGATGAAGTGTGGTAAATCTCTTTAATAAGTACTTTATATGAGGGTTGCACCAAAAGTAATGTTCCCATTTTTTTTACAAATAGAAAACATTGTTTATTGTTATTAATTTATATATTGTTGAAAAGTTTACACTTTTGTCTATTCTTCAACATAGTCTCCATTATTTCTGACACACTCTTGAAGACGGTGCTGCAGCTTTTGTATTCCTAAGTCTAAGAAGTCTCCCGCCAACCTGTTGAGCAAGCGTTTGACCTCTGCTCAGACTTCATCATCGCTCTTGAAGCGTTTGCCACCTAAGTGTTCCTTTAGCTTGGGGAAGAGGTGATAATCGCTAGGGACTAAGTCCGGACTGTATGGGCGGGTGGGGCATAACAGTCCACCCAAATTTCTTCAGAAGCTCCTGTGTTTGACGAGTGATGTGGGGTCAAGCATTGCCATGAAGAAGCACTACTCACCCCTTCAGTCATTCTCTCTGCCTATTCTGGATTGCTCGCCGGAGTTTGGTCAATGCTTCACAGTATCTGTCTGAGTTTGTCATCCCAGGTTGCATAAAATCAATGAGGAGTACCACCTCCCGATCTCAAAACACAGTCACCATGACCCTTCCTGCCGACTGTGTTTGTTTGAATTTCTTTGGTAGAGGTGAACCGGATTACTGCTTGAACCTCACACTTGGCAGGAGCGGAGCAGTGATTAACACTTCCATCTCTGACAGCTGCGAAGCCAACACTGAGTGACGTAGCGAATTGTGGATGGGAGGGATTGAGAGTGTGGGAACCACTGTGCACGGCACTGTTGTCATCCTCTCATCATCATCAATGCTCAAGTCACCCTATGTGGCGTCACACGCAATAAGACTTGCAACACAGTGACTGAACTTCCCCAGATGGGGCCTCCCTGCTAGCCATGTCATACTATCATTTCATTTTATTTTTTCATTGGATAATAAACTAAAAGCTACAAATATCTCCTGTGATTTTTCAAAGGGAGTTGGCTCCGTGAACCACAACATCATTTTAAGTAAATTATAATATCATGGTGTCACAGGCAATACTGCAAAATGGTTCATGTCACATCTCACAAGCAGGTAAAAAATGATGTAAGTAGAGAGACTAACAAATTAAGTTATCAGTCATCATCAGAATGGGAATTAATTCTGTGTGGTACTCCGCAAGGGCCCATGATGGAGTAGTGTGGCTGGGTGATTTGGGGGAGGGGACCAAACACCAAGGTCATCGATCCCACTGGATTTGATATGGATGAGGAAGGAAATTGTCATGCCCTTCAAAGGTACCATCCTGGCATTTGCCTGAAGCGATTTGGGGAAATCATGGAAAACCTAAATCAGGATGGCCGGACATGGGTTTGTACTGTCATCCTCCTGAATACAAGCTCAGTGCGCTAATTATTGCACCATCTCACTTGGTCATTGCTTTGTCTTGTGTACATTAATGGTGTCTAGTAAACATCGCTGTCAGAGCAGAGTTTGTTTTGTTTTCAGATGATACAAGTATTGAAATAAATAGCAAATCAAGCATAATTTTAGAAATGCAGGGTCATGAGATTTTCATGAACATTAATAAATGCTTTTTAGTCAACTTAAATAAAATCAAAAAAGGGAAATTCCAAATTGGAATATCAACAATGTAAGGAAAAGATAGGTTGCTACTTATGATAAAAATGACACGTTAAGTTGCAAACAGGCACAATTAAAAGACACTAACAGTTTAGCTTTCAGCCACACCCCTAATCAGAAAAAGATGAGAACACACACACACACACACACACACACACACACACACACACACACACACACACATATGCACACACACATTCATTCACACAAGCAACCTCACCTCATGCACAAATGACCATGTGTGTTTCACTTTCTTTTTCTGAATAAGGCTGTGGCCAAAAGCTAATGTGTAAGTGTCTTTTATTTGTGCCTGTCTGTGACTTAACATGTCATCTTTATGGTGAGTAGCAATACACCTTTTCCTTACATTACAGTCAACTTACTGTCATTAAACTTTAAAAAGACTCAATGACTGTATTTCTGAACACAAAGGTTTTTCACTGAGCATATACATAAAGTATGAAAAAATGCAGATAGAAGACGCTGACAGGGTTAAATTTCTGGGATTACAACTTGATGATAAATTTACCTGAGGGCAGCATACAACAGAACCATCAAAACATTTAAGTAAATCCTGATTTGAAGTGAAAATGTTATCAGACACAGGTGACATAAAAATAAAAAAGGTGGCATACTTTGCTTACTTTCTTTCCATAGGTATCATATTTTGGGGTAAATCTTAGAGTCAAACAAATGTTTTCATTGTTGAAAAGCACATAATGCACATTATTTGCAGTGTGATTCCACAGATATCCTATAGAAGCTAGTTCAAGTTACTGTGTATACAGACTACTGTTCCTCAGTATAAATATTTTGTAATGAAATCTGTAGTAAATTATATATATCTGTATCCAACAAAAAGTTCAGGTCACAAAATCAGTACTAGGAAAAAGAAAAATCTACTTAAAGACTCAATGACTCTTGCTGTAGTTCATTAATAGGTTCACTGTTCAGGAACACACATTTTGAATAACTTGCCAACAGCCATAAAAAGATAAGCTACAAATATAGTTGAGTTTAATGGGAGTCTGAAAGACTTATACATGGCCAGTTCCTCCAATGGTAAATTTTCAAACAGAACCAGTTGAAGCACTGTATGTATTATTAACAAGATTGTTACTACCAGGCGTGGCTCTTGGTCTCCATACTATGGAAGGCTGCAACATTTATCAATCAGAACTTGCCTAGATATGATGCTATGCTACAGGTCAATCTGTCACCACAACCAAGTTTTCTACTAAATAACATCAACTGCCAACTCCAAGATAAAATCTATAGGCAGCTTATTTATCCCCAAACATCACATTTCCTGACAGTTTACCACAACAAATCGTACTAAAAGACATGTTTTAGAGAGATCTTTAATGTGGTGTATGTTAGCTTCATTGCATGCTTAAAGTTTTTCATGTTCATTTCTGAACCTCAAACATTTACTGTTTTGTGCACTCAAACCGCAGTGTTTGTGAGTTCGCATGATGATGCAGTGATGTTTCAATGACATCACGGATCTTGTGCTGTGATTGGCTGACAAAAGCAACTGCCATGGAAATGTACAGATTGTGTTTGTCATATTTACACTTGTGTATTACAAAAATATGTCTTTTAGTTGATATAGCACACACAACCACTCAACTGCATTGTGCAATGCCCTTTTAAAACTGTATGTATACCATTGCCCCTGAATTTACATTGTTTTTGTTCTTGATTCATATTTACATCAGCTCTGGGCGCACCAAGTTCCTTCAGTTTCATCCTAACTGCATGTTACAAAGCCAACAGCCTTGCCGCAGTGGTAACACCAGTTCCCGTCAGATCACCGAAGTTAAGCTCTGTCGGGCTGGGCTAGCACTTGGATGGGTGACCATCCGGTCTGCCATGTGCTGTTGGCAAGTGGAGTGCACTCAGCCCTTCTGATGCAAACTGAGGAGCTACTTGATTGAGAAGTAGCAGCTCTGGTCTCTTAAACTGACATATAACCAGTACAGCAGTGTGCTGACCGCATGCCCTTCCATATCCACATCCAGTGATGCCTGTGGGCGGAGGATGACATGGGGGCCGTTCGGTACTGTTGGGCCTTCCAAGGCCTGTTTGAACAGAGTGTTAGTTTTAAGGCATGTCCCAAAATTTTACCTGATAAATTGCACACTGAATTCACACTGTGTTGTTTTCGAACTCATGGTATGCTGCTGTTATTCGCAAGAAAATAAAACTCACTAAACTCATGCATAAAGGAACTTGCTGATAATGCACATTAGCCTTAGTCAGTAAGTAAGGAAACTAAAGTAGCATGACACATTTCGTACAAGTGGTATATTTCACACACTTTTTCTCTAATGATTCACGAAACTCTCACAAGGGGGTGTGTTACCATATTCTAGTGCACTCTGGTGAGACATTTGCAAACTTATTCCAGTGATGGATACAATAGCTGATGGCAGAAACAAAAAACTGTCTAAAATACTATCAAAACAATAACACTAAATGTCGATTAAAGACGCATCAAAGCATAACAGAGATATACACAGACCAGGATTCAATAGTGAAGTTTCACCAGCTCTGTTCATTCTCCTTTTGTGTATGCAGTGGAACATGAAAATTGCATGCAAGTTGGTAGGACACCCTTAAGCTGAAACACCGGAGCCTTCATGATGCCCATAAGAACTGTAGTCCATGGAAACCATGCCCCCAAACCTCTGCTAAATAGAGATAAGCAGGATTTCAAGGCACAACCTTAATACTAGCTACTACCTGTTTGAAAACATAATTTACCATCACATAGCAGCAGTTCCAAAAATGTTGACCAGCATTATTTACATCCATGTGGGAAATATGCGAAATTTGTTCCGATAGTTTAACTTCTGTATAATGTCACTGAGAAATTTATTTTGATATATATTTTTGGGAAGTTCCACCTAGTTACTACTCTCACATCCACAAAGATCTCCTCAGAATGTAATCTAATCTAATCCCTGAAGAATAATGCTATTCAGTTAGTTAGCAATGAGTTACAATATCACATTTGATCAACTATAGCCCCTTCAAGGGTTATTGAATATTTCATAACAATGAGTCAGGTTCATATTTCACTATTTCCCCTTTTTTCAAATGTCTTTAAATAATTTAATTTTTATTGTGCAAGTTAATGACGCACAAAGAAAAATGTTGGCTCAGATAAAAATAATGTTAATTTTTCAAACAAATCTCAATGAAATCAAACTTGTTGACGAATTTTTCACAGATAATGAACCATTGTTTCTTCACATTCTGCTATAATCAATAGTCATAACAGAACAGAAAGAGCAGTGTATTAATGTGTTTCTAGATAGTGGTATAAGGTGAGACTTGGAGTAAATACAAACAGAAAAAGCTGAAATGGTGTTCTGATGATTTGTTTCACATTAGTAATGAGGTGCTCGTGTATGGGATGGATAACAGTTATTGTGAGTGAGGAATTCACTTGAATAACAGTACTCATAATATTTACTGTAAAACACGTCTGCCTAGAGAAACTTTCTTTTGAGCAGCACACAGAAGTTGCTCCTAACAAGTGAAAGCAGCATGCAGTATTGTCAAACAGTAAAACACGCAATCAGGGCATCTGTTTCTAAATTACTAACCTGTATCAATTTCTCACATATGTTCTGAATTTTATGAATCAATCTGCTAAACGACTATTTTGGAAAGGATAATACTCTCTTGAAGACTAAGCTGGATTTCCAGCAAATTAACAGTTTTTCTTCTACTGGACTTGAAGTAAGTAGCCCAGTGCTTACTGTATTTGAGAATAAAACAATGGAAAAACCATGATGGAATGTAACAATTTTATGAAAAGGAAAGGTGATACTCAGCATACTGGAGCTAGTGCACCCTTGTTCTTAGTTCTCAGTTTACTACATTTTGTATTGCAATCACTAACTTATATATAAAAGATAACTCATTGCTATGTTATTTGAAGATAAGACTGCACTGCTTAATACATACCATAACTCAAAATCACATCACCCACATCAAAAATCTGATTGTGCAGTAATTAACAGTTGCGGCCAAAGGTGACTATATTTCAGTCCTCAGATTCACATTCATCAGTAGTACCCTGATATGGGGGCGATCTTTTCATACCAATGTCTTTTAACAACATAACAAAAGTTATTCAAAACATTATGCAAAGACAATCAAAAAGAATTTTGCTGTCCCCTCTGATTATGAGTATTTCAATTATTAATGTTGTCAAGAAAAAAGCTACAGGCATAATTTAATTCTGGAAGTGTCTCTCAACAGTCATCAGTATACTGACAATGCAATAAAAGTATGATTTTTGTGACTGGAACATACCTCATTTGTAATTTTCTTTTTCAAGTGCTGCTTTTCAGTGAGAATCATATACAATCCAAAAGCAAACAGAATGAGTCCATGTCCAGAATCTCCAAACATTATTGCAAACAAGAATGGGAATGTAATAATTGTAAACAATCCTGCAAAGAATATTTTCACAGTTACATTTCTTACATTTTTAATTGTAAAACACCTACTAAATGTTTATCTCTTAAAGGAACTGCAATATTAAATTTGAATATGAATAGAAATAAAGGCATCATACATGAATGGACAGGAAAAGTACAGAATGGCAAACATTAATTCAATATTAAATATCTGATTTTATTTGTAACTAAAATCAGGACACATTTTACTGGTAACACAATAATGATGAAAATCTCGTAAAGTATTTATTGTAAACAAGAAAATCAAAAGAACTGTTTCATATATTTAGTTGCATAGTGTAATGGGTCACCCTCCTCTAACATTATTTCTTCTTTTATAGAAATTAGTGATGCCATATGTACTGTCAATTCTTATATAGGTTAAAATTATCTCAGTTGTTTAACTGAATGAACTTCATATGGTTTTGTATGTGATGTGTTATGTTTCAGGATAAAATATGTAAAAAGAAATTAATTTGTTACACTCTGTATGTACAGTTAAAATTACTCTTCTTTTAAAAATAATTGAAATTGTGAAACTTCTGGTATATTTAAAATTTGTGTTATTAATTGCACAATCTAATGCTAATTATTAAATTTATTTCTGGACTCAATTATAAAATAATGATATAAATTAGTAAAGATTCTTCTTTTGATGTGAAAGTTTGTAAACTCATTTGCTTTGTAGACTCTTTGGAATATTGTGAGTACTGCAGAATGTAAGTAATAGTGGATGTGCCTCTGATGGAAAGGCATGTATATTTCTAATTTTGGCGACAACAATGTGAATTCATGTTCTGAAGTGGAATTGTAGTCAGTGTGATATAGAAAATGGGATAAAATAAAAAGAAATTCTCAGCAACAAGCAGATCTTCATGAGTTATCCAGTTCAATAACAACCCGCCACATATCAAAATTACAGCCTCAAGAATGAACCCTAGATGCAAGACTTGGAGCCAATAACAATGAGATAATGAAGATAAATAAAAAATTTTCTTTTGTATATCTTACACCTCTCAAAGTTTCTGAAAATAGTGAGGAGATTGAGGGAAAATTAATGGTGATGCGTGGGAGGGTAAGATTGCAAGTGTGGGAGTCAGCTATGATCTGTTGACTGATAACAAAGTATTGTCTGTTGCAGAAGAAGAAAGAACAATTATGTGAGCATTTGCAATTTTTATGTAAATTAACTTCAATTACCTGATGAAAGAAGACCAGTGGACTGCCCAACAAAGTTGTATCAACAGTGACGAGATAATATCAACATTGACAGACCGGATGAATTGAAAGAGGACTTTATAACTACATGAAGGACATCAGAAAAGGTAGGTACAAATCATTTGTGAAATTGATTTTCTTTTTTGGTGGACTCATACGATTGCTAGGAAAATGAATAGAGATGAGGGTAGTGATGTAGATGTGAAAGCTGCAGGACCCAGCCTAGAAACATTTGAACCAAATGAAAGTGTGGACAGCAAAGAAACAGTGAAAACCAATATTATGCAGTTGATTTTGGCCAAATTGGGTGCAGTTAATGATCAGTTAATATAAATAAAAACAGATAACAATAGCAAATTTAGTGCAATTAGCTATCAGTTAACAGAAATAAAAACAGATAACAACAGCAAATTTAGAGCAGTCAATGATCAGTTAATGTAAATACAATCTGAAAATAATGATAAAATGGACATTGTACAATACCAAATAGACCAACTAAATAATCTGGTTTTGGAACTAAAAAATGTGTTGTCAGATGGATTAAAAAGTGTGAATGAAAAAGTTGATGTATTAGAAAATAAATTTACTGTTTTGGAAAATGAGTTCATGGACTAATCTGCACAACAAGCAAAAAATGTTGATGACATCAGAGTTGAACTGAAAGCTGTAGTAGAAAGAATGGAACAGAACTTTAGTAGTTTAGGTCAAAAATATTAAATGTTGAAAACAGCATGCTAACTAATGTAAATGTTCTAAATCAAAAAATTTCAGTAGTTCAGGAAAATTGCATTCACAACAATTTGTACTCAAACAATGGTATTGTGTGGTCCAACATTCCAATCAAAAGTTTTCCATCAGACAATTTACATCCAGTGGATTTGCTAAACCACTGTAGAGATAGTTCTGTGTTGGGCAAGCTTGATGACTAAAAGATTAAATTTGTTAAAAGATGTCTTGAAGGTGAAGCTCTGCCTTTGGTAAATCTACATTTAGGTCAGTGGGAGACATACCAAAGTATCAAAAAAAGTTTTTTAAATAAATTTTGATCAGAAGCTGAGCAAGGGAGAATTAAAAGTGAATTTTGAATGGTCCCAATTACAGGAATAGGAACAGTATACTGTAAGAGTTTTGTAAGAACCAGCTTAAGAAATTAGCACACCTTGACAGGCCATTTGACAAAATGACTTTGATTGAAGTACTCAAAATGAGATTACCAGAGACGTTGCAGTGGGATTTAGTACACAGACCTGACAATTGCCTTGAACAACTGTTACAATATGTTGACAGGTTGGATAGGGCAGTAGAAAGAATCATGTACCATAACAGTCGAAATGATAGAGATCACAAAGGTAACAACCACAGAAACAGAGATAATGGTAATTTCTATCATGGTCAAAACTGTAATACAGACAGAAACTTTGAACATCAGCAGAATAGGAGTTATGGTGATAACCATGAGCAATTTAATAAGAGAGACAATCATAGAGGTGACTATTCAGGAAATGGCAGTCTGCCTCGAAGAAGATACACAGTTTTGGGGCAAGGAAACACAACAAGTGCATGAGCACCAATTTACACTCACAATTAGACAATAATAACAGCATTAATAATGTGGCACAGGTATCTGAAGCTAGACAGAAGGAACATCAGATTTCTCATTTATGTTTTGATCAAGAGTTTTGGAATACTATGTTATTTATAGCAATGTAAATGCTAATCACAAACCAGAATGTGAGAGTAATGAGAATTTTGATTTAATATGTACTAATGATTTCTTCCCTTGGTCAGAAAACAATGTTACTAATATATGTAAAACAGATTATGACTATATTGGATCCAAATTAGGAGGCATTTTTTTATGTAAATGTGAATTAGAGCTGTGAAATGACTGACGTTGGTAAGTCTGAGACTAGTAGCTTATTGCAATGAATGTAGGTGAGGTGTGTGACTTTAATAGAGATGAAACTTGTGTTGTTAATCTTGTTGTTGATGAGATAACTTTAGAAGAGTATACTGATGATGATGACGATGATGAGTATCAAGTTTTTGTGGAGTTTAAGAATAATGAAGTTTCAGAGTTATTTCTGAATACAGATAAGGTAAGTGATGTATGTGAAGACGTAAGTGAGAGCCATGGCATACCAATCCAGTCAAAGCAGTTTTTCACTAATGTCATGCAGAGTAATGATCCAAACAGTGAAGGTGAGGTATCTGTAAGCCTAGAGAATAAAGGTGAAAGTTTTTTGAAATTTGTTTGGGACCAAATTGATGATAACCTACATAAAGGTGCATTCTGCAATAAGTTAGCTGTGGTTAGTCGAAATTTGTATCCAAATTGGTGGAATAAAGTGAAAGAAGATCTAAGGAGGAAATGTAATTTTGACAGTAATATATTTTGTGTTCCTCCTGTAATAAGTAAGGTTAGTTGTGCAATGGAACCCATTCAGTGTATTCAATTTTTACTGGACAACATGTGTGACTAAAGTAATGCTATGATACCAGTAAAGGTGATAAAACCTTGTAAGAATAGTGTAGATGTACCAGTTGATGAAATTTAAAGTGATCTTTTACATGAAGTGTCTAATAACAGAGACGACAATTCAGATTTTGGATGTCGTTACATTAAGATTAAGATTGACCAGTGGGAAGGGAACTGTTTGATTGATACAGGTAGCCCGATTTGTGGTACATCTGAACAATTTAGAGACAAGATTAAATATAGTAAGAATTTTGTGGAAACACCTGTTGTAGGTACAAAAATAAGAGGAGCTACAGGTAAGCAAAGCAAACTGGTAAAATCTCAGGTATTTTTAACATTTAATATAGAAGGTAAAACCTTTGAACATGGATGCTTAGTGATCCCCAGTCTGGAAGAAAATATAATTTTTTGTGTGGATTGGATAGCAAAAGTTGAGGCTTGTTTTGCTAAAGAATTGTTTATTTTGGAACTTAATACTTACGTGAAAACTAATTTCTGTATCTTAAGCTATGGGAAAAGTTGTACCTATTTGCAAAACATTGTGAATCAAGGTGAGTACCAGGTGTTTGATGATATAGATTTTGAAGAGACTAAGGATCAGGATTTTGAAAGTGTAGTAGATTCGTAAGTAAGGGGAGCTATGTCTCTTAATGACATACAAAAGGAACAACTTAGGAATTTGTTATTGGAGTTTAGAAATGTTTTTAGTGAAAAACCAGGAAAAGTGAAAGACTATCAGTGCATACTTTACCTTAGAGATCATCAACCTTTCTTTCTCAGGCCACATAATATACCATTTTCAAAAAGGAGAGATACAGAGGAAGAAATTCACAAATTGGAAACATGAGGTGTAACAGAGAGAAGTAGGAGTGCTTAAAATTGTGGTAAGTAAGACAAAAGATGGAGTGAGAATTGTTTTGAACTCTAGACATCTTAATAAATTTCTATCAGAGAGAATGACCATCCTGAGAACATGGACGAGCTGTTACACAAATTTGATTATGTAAAGTAGATGAGTAGTTTAGACTTCACCTCAGGATTTCATGAGATACCACTTGAAATTAATTCTAGAAAGTGTTTTCAATATTGTGTAGTGCCATTTGTGCTAAAGGTATCTGTAGCTGAATTCATAAGAGCTCTGGGTTCTGTCTTAGGAAGTGAAGTGAGCTCAAAATTAATTGTGTATATAGATGACATTCTGGTCGCTGAAAAGACTTGGGAACAACATTTGAATCTGTTAAGAGATGTGTTTTCAAAATTAGAATCATTTGTAACAAAAAACAGCTTAAATCTTCGTTGGGTTAACTGGATTTTATATAAAATTTCTACGAATGAATTTTGTTATGTTTTTTTTTGGCAGTTGATGTCTTTTGGAACTTCATAAAGCTGTTTCCTCTTAAGAAAGCTACCAGTAACCAAATCATCTCTAAGTTTGAAAACACATATTTTCATCAGGTGGGTATTCCTAAGACAATTATATCTGAAAATGTTTTTCAGTTTACATCACAAGCTTGGAGAGATTTTGTTGATCATGCAAAAATAAGACATATTCTAACCTTGATTTGTCATCCTTTGAGTAATCCTGCAGAAAGATATATGAGACAGATTGGAATGCTGTTTAGAACATATTGTACTAAGAACCATACCAGTTAGATAGATTATGTCAATGATTTTGAGGATATTATAAACAGCTTACAACATTCCTCAACAGGTTTTCCACCATTTGAAATAATGTTTAATCACAGACCAGTTAACTTTATTTCTGAAAATGTTGGGTTTCCACCATGTAAAATTCTGTATCCACAAGAGAGGGAACAATGTGTTAGGGAGATGACGAAGAAACAGGGAGATAGGAGAAAGCAGAGACATGATGGTAAAGGCAGATTTTCTATGTTTGAAGGAGGATATCTTGTGTTGGTGAAATCCAAAGAGAAATCTAAAGTGTTGACATCTGAGATTAAGAAATTTTTCAATATTTATATTGGACCATTCGAAACTCATGAAAATCCACATTCTAATGCATACAGACTTGTGTATCCAAAATCTAAGAAGTTGTCTGGATTACACAGTATCACTGAACTGAAAGCATGTAGACATGGGTCATAAGTATCTGATTTTTGTTTGTTTGTTCTTTTTCCATTGTCACAAATTTAGTATGTAACATGATGTGATTTCTAGAATTTTATCTTATCCATTGACTGAGTTAAAATCTGTGATACACTACATAGTTGTGTTCTGTAGTAGATATATGGTTTAGAATTTGACATATATATCCCATGAGACTAAATGAGTAGATCTTTTAGTAATCTTGACATGGGACAATTTTCATAAATTGTACTGCAAAAATTAGTAGAAGTATCTGAGCATATCTGTGTGTAATACGTTATTAGTCCAATTTTTGTTGCCTTTAACTCTGTTTATCAATGTTTCATATGTGAATACTTTTTTGTCTCAACTGATATAAATCCCATATAATTGACTTTAAAAAAAGTTTCTAATGCGAACATATCTTGTATGATGTTAAGGAGGTACTGAACAGCATATTTAGTACACAAAACAATGTTTCAGGATTTGATGTGAACACTAGATGGGAAGTTACCTATCTGTTGGAGCATGTAATGAGAACTTTAAGGAGGAAACTGAAAGATGTTGGTAGATCCATCCCATCCTCACACTGCTGTATGTCTGTACCTGCTGGACCAGTCAACTTGCAAGAGTTTGTGGGTGCTGGGTAATGTACTCAAGCATCTGTTGACTGGATCTGTGTTGTGACTATTATTTATGAATTGTTAGCCAAGACTGCTAAAGACAGTGTTGTTGTTGTTGTTGTGGTCTCCAGTCCAGAGACTGGTTTGCTGCAGCTATCCAAGCTACTCTATCCTGTGCAAGCTTCTCCATCTTCGAGTACCTACTGCAAACTACATCCTTCTGAATCTGTTTAGTGTATTCATCTCTTGATCTCCCTCTATGATTTTTACCCTCCACACTGCCCTCTAGTACTAAATTGGCGATCCCTTGATGGCTCAGAATGTGTCCTACCAACCAATCCCTTCTTTTAGTCAAGCTGTACCACGAATTTCTCTACTCCTCAATTCTATTCAATACCTAGTCATTAGTTATGTGATCTATCCATTCAATCTTCAGCATTCTTCTGTAGCACACATTTTGAAAGCTTCTATTCTTTTCTTGTTCTAACTACTTATCATCCATGTTTCACTTCCATACATGGCTAAACTCCATACAAATTCATTCAGAAACGACTTCCTGACACTTAAATCTATACTCGATGTTAACAAATTTCTCTTCTTCAGAAACACATTCCTTGCCATTGCCAGTCTACATTTTATATCCTCTCTACTTTGACCATCACCAGTTATTTTGCTCCCCAAATAGCAAAACTCATTTACTACTTTAAGTGTCTCATTACCTAATCTAATTCCCTCAGCATCACCCGACTTAATTAGACTGCATTCCATTATCCTCGTTTTGCTTTTGTTGATGTTCATCTTATATCCTCCTTTCAAGACACTGTCCACTCCATTCAGCTGCTCTTCCAGGTCCTTCGCTGTCTCTGACAGAATTACAATGTCACCAGCGAACGTCAAAGTTTTTATTTCTTCTCCAAGGATTTTAATTCCTACTCTGAATTTTTTCTTTTGTTTGCTTTACTGCTTGCTCAATGTACAGATTGAATAACATCAGGGATAGGCTACAACCCTATCTCACTCCCTTCCCAACCACTGCTTCCCTTTCATGCCCCTCAACTCTTATAATAGCCATCTGGTTTCTGTACAAATTGTAAATAGCCTTCTGCTCCCTGTATTTTACCCCTGCCAGCTCCAGAATTTGAAAGAGAGTACTACAGTCAACATTGTAAAAAGCTTTCTCTAGGTCTACAAAGGCTAGAAACTTAGGTTTGCCTTTCCTTAATTTATCTTCTAAGATAAGTCGCAGGGTCAGTATTGCCTCACGTGTTCCAACACTTCTACAGAATCCAAACTGCTCTTCCTCAAGGTCGGCTTCTACCAGTTTTTCCATTCATCTGTAAAGAATAAACGTTAGTATTTTGCAGCTGGGTTTGAATTATAATATTCTTTTTGAAGTCTGAAGGTATTTCACCTGTCTCATACATCTTGCTCACCAGATGGCAGAGTTTTGTCAGGGCTGGCTCTCCCAAGGCTGTCAGTAGTTCTAATGAAATGTTGTCTATTCCTGGGGCCTTGTTTTGACTTTGGTCTTTCAGTGCTCTGTCAAACTCTTCACGCAGTATCATATCTCCTATTTCATCTTCATCTACATCCTCTTCCATTTCCATAATATTGTCCTCAAGTACATCACCCTTGTAGAGACCCTCTATATAATCCTTCCACCTTTCTGCTTTCCCTTCTTTGCTTAGAACTGTGGTTCCAACTGAGCTCTTGATATTCATAAAAGGTGTTCTCTTTTCTCCAAAGGTCTCTTTAATTTTCCTGTAGGCAATATCTATCTTACCCTTAGTGAGATACACCTCTACATCCTTGCATTTGTCCTCTAGCCATCCCTGCTTAGCCATTTTGCACTTCCTGTCGATCTAATTTTTCAGATGTTTGCATTCCTTTCTGCCTGCTTCATTTACTGCATTTTTATGTTTTCTCCTTTCATCAATTAAATTCAATATATCTTCTGTTACCCAAGGATTTCTACTAGCCCTCATCTTTTTACCTACTTGATCCTCTGCTGCCTTCACTGTTTCATCTCTCAAAGCTACCCATTCTTCTTCTACCATATTTCTTTCCTCCATTCCTGCCAATCGCTCCCTAATGTTCTCCCTGAAACTTTCTACAACCTCTGGTTCATTAAGTTTATCCAGGTCCCATCTCCTTAATTCCCCCCGTTTTTGCAGTTTCTTCAGTTTCAATCACCAGTTCATAACCACTAGATTGTGGTCCGAGTCCTGTAAATGTCTTACAGTTTAAAACCTGGTTCCTAAATCTCTGTCTTACCGTTATATAATCTATCTGAAACTTTCCAGTCCCTCTAGGCCTCTTTCATGTATACAACATGTATTATTCAGCATAAATACATGTAGGGGGAATTGACTTTCCAATGCATTATGTAACCTTAAATCACAATGTATTCTTTTATCAACTGCAAAAGAATCTTCTAGGTTTTTATATATGTAGGTTAGTTTGGGTGAACAGTTTGCAAATAGTGTGGAAGACATTTACTAGTATTGACAATATAATAAGATGTATACATGTCTGCTTTCATACACTGATTTTGGTTCTCAAGCTACTGGATTGTGTCATCATTCAAAACTAATTTATGACTGTGTTTACCTGTATTTATCCTGAGTATTGAAATATTGCATCTGATTGGAAGATGAGTTGTGGACAGACTCATGCTGAGCACTGTTTTGGGTATCCCTGGTAATCGGGACAGTGTATGTGCATACTCAAGGAGGGTGTACAACTGTCGATTAAGGCTAGATGCTTCTTACAGTTACTCTTTGCGTATAAATTGACTTATTGATACAATTATGAGCTTTATTCATTTTGTCATGATGAAACTCTTTTGCTGGTTTCTACCCAGCGTGGTTTGGATTCGTGGGTTGATCCCCACATCGTAAACTTTGGCCCTAATATTTTTCCATTATTTTGTCAATATTTCCCCAAATATTCTGGTTTATGTGGCTGATTGATTCCTATTCATGGTTGAGTATATTCTTTTGGTCTGTACCCATCACTGTGAGTTTTTCGAGTCGGCTCACTCATGATACACTTCAGCTCTGGAATTTTTTCTCTTCTCTTTCAAAGATTTTGAAGGTTTCATTGTATAGATCTTAACTTAAAATTTATAAATTCTAGTAATTTGCATGGTCTCTGTAATTATTTCTATGGTTTAGTGGTGCAATGTTGTAGTTTTGATTTTGTATTATTTGTCTTGTGTCAGTATGTTTCACAGATATGAAAATCTGAGTGCCATATCCTGATACATTTGTAGATTATGATTTGTGTAGTAGATATTTTTATTGTATTTTCTGTAATAAGTTATGTATCAGATACTTCTATACATCTATATTATATCCTGGGCATCATTTTGTACACCATTTGGCAAACCATATAGCCTGTCACAAAATATTGTAAACATTCTGTTTCCAAAATTTGTTTGGGGGATACTGTAATGGGTCATCCTCCTCTAACTTTATCTCTTTTTTTTATAGAAATAACTGATACCATGTATACCATCGATTCTTGTACAGTTTTAAATTATCTCAGTTGTTTAACTGAATGAACTTAATATGATTTTGTATATGCTGTGTTACATTTCAGGCTAAAATATGTAAAAAGAAATTAATTTGTTACACTCTGTACGTACAGTTAAAGTAACTCTCGTGTTAAAAATAATTGAAATCATGAAATTTCTGATATATTTACAATTGGTATCATTAAATGCACACTCTAACTCTAATTATTAAATTTATTTCTGGACCCAATTATAAAACAATGATACAAGTTAGTAAATATTTTTCTTTTGACATGAAAGTTTGTAAACTCTTCTGCTTTATAAACTCTTTGGAATATTGCGAGTACCACAGAATGTAAGTAGTATTGGACATGCCTCTGATGTAAATGCATGTATATTTCTAATTTTGTCAACAACAATGTGAATTCATGTTCTGAAGTGGAATTGTAAAGTCAGTGTGATATAGAAGAATCATCATTATTTATTGGGATAAAGAATGGGATAAAATAAAAAGATACTCATAGCAACAGGCAAATCTTCATCAGTTATTAAGCTCAACAACAACCCGCAACATTATAAAAATTACAGCTGCAAGAATGTACCCTAGATGCAAGACTTGGAGCCAACAACAACAAGATAAAGAAGATAAGTAAAAAGTTTTTCTTTTATATATCTTACACCTCTTGAAGATTTTGAAAATAGTGAAGAGACTAAGAGAAAATTAATGGTGATGTGTGGGAGGGTAAGTGGCCCCTTCTTCAGGCAGAAGGGTTGGCGGGGAAGGAAGAAGGGTGAAGAAAATGCAGAGGTCTAGGAAAAGGTGTAGATTGTGGGAAAGTCACCCAGAACCATGGGTCAGGGGAGACTAACTGTACGGGATGAGAAGGAAAGACTGATTGCTGGGGGCTGCATCAGGCAAGATTTGAAAACCTGAGAGCCTAAAGTTTTCTGTGATTTCCCTAAATCACTCCAGGCAAATGCTGGGATGGTTCCTCTGAAAGGGCACGGCCAACTTCCTTCCCCATCCTTCCCTAATCCAATGAGACCGATGACCACGCTGTCTGGTCTCCTTCCCCAAAAAAATCAATCCAACCTGAGAGCCTAAAGGTGGAAGACAGGTAATTTCCAAGACAGAAATTACTACAAAAACATTGTGCGTGAATTAATAAGAGTGAAAAGCTAAGTGCATTGTATCTAACAGAGGTGGGAGGGAGAGTGAAAAATAGACCTGCAAGATGACACATGTCATATGTAAACACTGTTCGGCATTCTACATCAGCATGACTGCCACCAAATTATCAATTAGGATGAATGGATGTAGGCAGGGGGTGTATACTGGCACCTCACAATATCCTGTTACAGAATATGCTCTACAACATAACATTCGTGACCTCTGTGCATGTTTCACCACATGCATCATCTGGAGTCTTCCTCCAGACACCAGTTTCTCAGAACTCTGCATGTGGGGACTAGCACAACAACATTTCCTTGGTTCCCGCCACCCACTTGGCCTTAATTTATGTTAATTTCTTCCATCTCAGCATTTCTTCACTGTAACTGCTCCTTGCTTCACTCCATCTAAGTTTTCTACATCTTTCATTGTCTTTCCCATCTATTTTTCACCACCCTCTCCCCCCCTCCCCCTCCCACCTCTTTGTTGTACAATGCACTTACCTTTTCTCACTCATTAGCTCAGGCATGATGTTTTAGTAGTAATCTCTGTCTTGCATATTACCCTGTCTTCCACCTTTAAGCTCTAAGGTTTTCAAATCTCATCTGATGCAGCCCCCAACAATCAGTCTTTCCTTCTCCTCCCGTATGGTAAGTCTCCCCTGAACTGCAGTTCTGGATGACTTTTCCAAAATCTACCCCTTTTCCTAGACCTCTCCAGTCCTTTTCCTTCACCTTTCTTCCTTCTCCTTCAACCCTTCTGCCTGAAGAAGGAGCCACTGGCTCTGAAAGCTTGAGAATTACAGCAGTCTTTTATGTGTGTGTTCTGCCACCACCTGATGAGTAGATTTTTTATCCATTCAATTAAATAATTTTGTCAATAATTGATTGTTTTCATTGTTATAGATATAGTTACTGAATCTCAAAGAGTAGAACAAGACTTGATTTAAAAATAAGGAGAAAATATTCCTTGAAAATCAGGTGCCAGCTTACTCACATTCTGATGGAAAGAGAGAGAATACCTATACAAAGAGTTACATAAAATGCTGACTGGCAACAAATCCCACTACAAGGCGATAATGGAAGATTTTAATGTAAAATGAACACTAAAACAGAAGAATAGTTTTCAGTGGAAAGATTTGGATACCTTCATCTACATCTACATGAATACTCTGCAATACACACTTAAGTGCCTGGCAGAAGGTTCTACAAACCCCCTTCAGGCTATTTCGCTACCATTCCACTCTCCAACAGCGCGTGGGTGAAAGAGCACTTGAATCTTTTTGTACAAGCTCTGATTTCTCTTATTTTATTATGATGATCATTTCTCCCTACATACATTGATGACAGGAAAATATTTTCACATGCAGAGGGGAAAGTTGGTGATGAAATTTCACGAACTTTAAAGATTGCCATCTCAACTTATTTACCATATCTGTGACACTCCCTCCCCTATTTCACAACAGAACAAAATGTGCTGCCTCTCTTTTGACTTTTTCAGTGTCCTCCATCAGTCTTATCTAGTAAGGATCCCCTAAAGCACAGTAATACTCTAGCAGAGGACAAACAGGCAGTCTCTTTAATAGAGCTGTTGCATCTTCAAAGTGTTGTGTGCAATAAAATATGGTCTTTGGTTTGCCTAACCTACAACTTTATCTATGTGAGTGTTTCAATTTAACTTACTTATAATTGTAATCCCTAGGTATTTAGTCACATTGACAGCCTTTATATTTGTGTGATTTATCATGTAATGGAAATTGAATGGATTTCTCTTTGTACTCACGTGGATGACCTTATATGTTTCGTTATTCAGTTATTTGAAAAAGACAGTGATCACGCTTTAGCAGAATTTATCGAAACAAACAACTATTCTTCTAGAAGATCACATAAACTGAATTTGGCAAGCAACAAGTAAAAGTAAATAGAATGAGATAAGAGTATATTTTACAAAACCATAATGAAGAAATCTTATGGGTTGTGATGTTTCTAAATCACTTTTGAACTGCCAGTCATCGCTGGCTTGTATAATGCAGAGTAAAATACAGATACATAACTAAACTGAAACAGAATCATAGGGCACAAAATCAGAAATGTACATCATAATAGTATATTTAAAGAGATGGAAGTATTCGAGAACAAGTGAAGCATGTTTAATATTATCATTGCCACTCTTCAAATCTGTCTCTATATTGCAAAAGTAGTGAGATATTAAATGTTTAGCAAATTATTTTTTCAGACAGCAAAATGTGATAAATAAGCAAAGGAAACTAAAGAAAACAAAATCATAAATGGAAGAAGGCAATTGTTATTGAGGTGCAACACGTTGTATCCTCCATGCACCATGGATCTTGCCAAGGTGGGGTGGCTTTTGTGCATCAGTCATAGAGATAGCTGTACTGTAGATGCAACTATAATGGAAATGTATCTGTGGAGAGGATAGGACAGCCTGTGGTTCCTGAAAAGAGCAGCAGCCTTTTCACTGGTTACAGGGTTGACAGTCTGGATGAATGACTAAATAACCTTGTAATGTTGGCCAATTTGCAGTGTTGGTATGGAAAACACATGAAAACAAGGAGGAAGTGCATAAATTATTTTTCATGATGGCATGCAGCTCTTCCATATCACTTTGTAATGATGGCATCCTCTCAAGTAAAATATTCCGCACCACAGTAGTAAAAGTTTATATGCCTACTAACTCTGTAGATGATGGAGAGACTGAAAGAATGTATGGTGAGGTAAAAGAAATTATTCAAAGGTTAAAGATAAAATCAGTGACACCTGCCCATGACTGGGCTACTGGTCTGACTGTAGGTAAGGAACAACCTACTTTGTCACGGCACTAGGAGGGGTAGGGTGGCGGCCCTGGCTGAGGCAAAGATCCCAGGAGTTCATTTGATAGCAGACTGAGTGGACCTGGAGCCATCCTGGAGGAACTAGAATGAAGGGAAATCACCACTCTGGGATCCCCAGGGGTAAAGTCTAATGCTAGACCACCACGGCCACTCAGGTATGAGAGTCAGCCAGAAAGTAATGCCTCCATTTTTTTCTGCTTAAATTAAGTTTGTTAAGCTGGTCCCCAGCATTGTTGAGAAAGGTAAGGAAGAGGTGGAGGAGTAGCACCTCATTAAAAACCTAGGTTCACATGGTCCATGTAACAGTACTTTGTGAGGGCTTCTTGCCAGTTTAATGGCGAAAACCTCAATGGAAGTGAAGGCAGAGATGAAAATCATTAGTATGGGAGAACTGGCGGAAGAGGTAATGCTGATTTTATGGATAATATAAACACTCAGTATGTGCTGGACTCTTCAGTGGAGGAAACTCCATTGGAATTCAGCATTCATAGTGTGTTCTGCAGGTTAGGAGCAACTGTAAAAGGCATCTGTACTCCAGGTTAGGGGCGGCCTTAACTAAACTCTGGGGCTTACAACCTGAGTTTTAACTCTGTGGATGGGCTATACTCACCCCCCCCCCCCCCCCCCCCCCCCTACAACTATCGTAAACCTAGGGCAGGAAGGGGAACACTTTCAGTAAAGACTACTACACTAGGCAACTGGAAACAGAAATCCTCTGCTGCTGTGAGTGGCACAACCAGGCTGTCGGTTTCTGGAGAGCCTGTAACATCATACAGGGAAGATTGGAGCTTCCCAGAACCTCAACACAAAAGGTACAATCCAAGAAAGAACACCTGTTTGGAATGCTAAACATCAATACACTTCTGAAGACAGGAAAATTAAAGCAACTGGTCAACGCTTTAAAAGACCAGAATTTCTACATACTGGCACTAAAAGAGACCAGATATGTGGATGAGAATCCATTTGACTCAGAAGAGTTCAGAATAGATAAAGGAAACCTTGTGATAAAAAAATTCCAGTTCAATGATCCTAGGGATAGTCTTCATAGTCAGAAGGAACATAATTGGATCCATAATCAATTTCACCTCCCCATCACACAGGATCTCACTTCTGTCCATTTGATCTGGAAATAAGGCTTACACCCTTATCAACACACAGGCCTGATAAATGAAGACAACAAGAGAGACCCTCAAAAGGTGGATGACTTCTGGGAAACTCTTGAGGATCCAACTTCAAAGTCCCTCAACATTATGTTAATGTCTTTCTTGGAGACTTCAATGCTGACACAGGCAGAGAAAAGAAATACAGAATAGTTGTTGGGGACTACCTGCCACTTAGAAGAACAAACAAAAAATGGTGAATGACTTGTCACATTTTGTAGACAATTCAGTCCTATACTAATGTCCACATACATCTCAGCACTTTATAGATATTTGTAATTATTTACCTGCCTCGTCTACATTTTGTAGCTTGTAGGCATGGAAAAACAGTATGTGTATGTGGGTTTGAGTGAAGAGTGGTAAGTAGGGGGGGGGGGGGGAGATGATGGTGGGGGGGGGGGGGGGAGAAGGAGGTGTCTCACCATGTGCTTCTGTGTGCATTCCTTGTTAATTATCTCAAATTTTATTTTATTTTTCAAATGGTGCAATATAACTCACTATGGGATGATGATTGGTGATGCCTCTAAATAAAAATATAAATAAAAAATATGGCTAAACTAGCCTGATGACCACAGTGAACAGAACTAATATTGATAAAGAGGTGGTACTAACCTGGATTAACTTCTTGGTATGTTATGGATCCATATGAATCAATAAGGGTTTGAAATCCTGCTGTGAACTTATTTGTTCTAACGTATGTTGGTGGAGTATCTGACGTTTCAATTATATTAAGAAATGAAGCTACAGAACTTCCAGAAGCAACCTGAAAATAATACTTTTTATTAAATGCTGAGTGATAAATATGCAGTACATAGCTTTCTTTCATACAGAACACAAATATTTAAAAAGTAGCTTTTTTCTTTTGTGTCATAACAGACGGCTGAAAAAGGATCTGAAACACCTTTAAAGTTCATCAGTTTGAATAAAGCTGAAGCTAACATCATTTAGGAAATGTCTGAGCTCTGAAAGAAGGTACAAAAGAGATTATGTTCAAGAAGACACACCCCAGCTCAATAGCTTTTATTAATTTAATTATTTTTAAAAGTATTTTATCAAGGTGTCAGATAGTATTATTATTTATAGCAATTTTTGTTGCTAGATCTTCCCATTTCCACATCCCTGGAAATCTTTTCAACTAACTAACAATGTTATTTGTCAATAACAATAAAAATAAAGCTTTGTAGCAACTAAAATGTGCTGCATGTTTCCAAAAGTGGAATAGACAGTTTATGTTACAAAATGTATTGAATTTAAATTTTTCTGCACTTACCCCACCATCTTGCAGTGCTTGAGTCATCCTTGGTAGGTCATTCACAGGCACCCAGCACTCTGCAATAAGGCATCTGCTTGTGACATCCATATTGAAACCATTGAGAGTATGGTAAATAGCCTTCATCTTGCGTACCATCATTGTCCATCTGTTCAGCTCTTTAGCAACAGACTGTAGTACCCTCTGCCTGTGATCTTTAGTTTGATTTAGAACCTGTGAAGAGTAAACGATTTGGACTGCATTGAACTGAACTGAATTTTTATTATTGTAGGGACCTGTGGCACTGCAAGCATCAATACAGTTACAGTACACATACAAACACACACAACAAGTTAGTTATCGTTGTGGCACTACATATGTCACCATATTACTGATATTAATAATCACAACATTAAAATAAGGTATGTGTCATGTTACTGTTCAGTGATATACGAGGGCTATCCACAAAGTACATTACGTTTTGGAATTAAAAATAAATAAAGTATTGGAAATTTTTTAAATTATATACAGATGAAAGCCACACTTAAATACTACTTTTCTACACAGTTGCCATTTAAATTAAGGCACTTATCATAGCAATGGACGAGCTTGGAAATTCCTTCATCGTAAAATTCGGCCGCCTGCGCCTTCAACGACTTGGTTACCTCTTCTTGAAGCTGTGCATCGTCATCAAAATGCTGCATAGCCAACCACTTCTTCATTGCTGGGAATAAGTGGAAGTTGCTTGGTGCCAGATCGGGACTGTACGGCAGATGAGGAAACATCTCTCACTTAAAAGATTCGAGAACTTCACAAGTGGCATTTGCCGTGTGGGCCCGGGCGTTGTCGTGAATCAGCAAGATCTTTGAGCCCAACTTCCCCCTGCACTTGTTTTGTATTGCTCTTCTGAGGTTGTGCAGAGTTTGGCAATACCTTTGAGAGTTTATTGTAGTGCCTCTTTCCAGGAAATCCACAAAAATCACACCTTTTCTGTCCCAAAAGACAGTCACCATCACCTTCCTTGCCGACATTGTCTTGGGTTTTTGGGGG
The DNA here is from genome assembly GCF_021461385.2 of Schistocerca piceifrons. Lineage (NCBI taxonomy): Eukaryota > Metazoa > Arthropoda > Insecta > Orthoptera > Acrididae > Schistocerca > Schistocerca piceifrons. The sequence continues at coordinate 511,921,440 of NC_060142.1, read as the reverse complement.
GAATTTGTGTGCCCCCACTGCATTGACTGCAATTTTGTATCACAGTTCACATGCTTAACCCATGTTTTGTCACCAGTAACAATGCGATCAAGTAATGAGTCGCCATCTTTCTCGTAAGCGTCCAAAAACGTTAACGCTGCAGCCATTCCCTGATTTTTGTGAATCTCTGTCAAGATTTTTGGTATCCATCTTGCACAAAACTTGTCGTAACCAAGCTTTTCGGTAATGATTTCATGCAACAAACTTCGTGAAATTTGTGGAAAACTCGTAAAGAGTTCCGTTATTGTGAAACTACGGTTTTCACGGACCGCGGCATCGACTTTTTCGACAAGTTCGGCAGTCACTATGCTGGGTCTTCCACTTCGCTCTTCGTCGTGAACGTTAGTTCGGCCATTTTTAAATTTTATGACCCATTCACGCACTCCACCTTCAGTGATTATGTTGTCCCCATACACTTCACAAAGCTGCCGATAGATTTCTATCGGTGTACAGGTCTTTGCAGTCAGAAACCTTATTACAGCACGCACTTCACACTTCGCGGCATTTTCAATTAACACTGACATTTCAAACTGTCACAGTAACTCAACGGAGTACAACACGAACCTCTTACTAGCACAGCAGGATGGCCGCACTAGCCCCGCCCCTAACGGACACAAACGAAAACATAATGTACTTTGTGGATAGCCCTCGTATCATCACTTCCCAATACTAATAATACAATAATAACATGGGCGCCCATTACCGGTGGCAAAGATGGGGGGAGAGGGGGGGGGGGGGGAGGGGGAGGGCCTTGATCCCTTTGCCAGCCCTAGCTCTCAGGGAAAGGGAAACAATATACTGTAGTGACGCGTTTTTCTTTCAAGAAATTTTTAACAGGGTCAGAACTGGAACTCTTTTTGGTACTTCTAAATCCCCAGTTGTCTTCCAAAATATTAAAAATACTCCGTACTTCCCAGGCTTGCACCTCCCCTCCCCCAACAAACAATCATATGGATGCTTTTGAATAACAAATATGTTACAATACCTAAATTTTCTTGTCTCATTTAAAAATTTCTTCAATGTTTCTTCCAAATTGCTAATCTGGTAGCTCACTGATAAATTTCTTCCAAACTGCTAATCTGGTTGCTCCCTGATAAATTGAGTTTATTACACTGAAAAGTTTAGATAAATTGTTTACAGAGTGCTTCTGTTTTTTTTTTTTTTTTTTTTTTTAAATAATGGAGTGATACCATGCCACCTTTGTTCCTGGTATTTTACTTACGACATTTGCCATACACCTGGAATCTACAGTAGTTCACCCTGATATGCATTACAAACTGCATGGTATACAGTGATGACAGAGGCATAATCTTTAGTGTTCTGATGCAGGCTCTACAATGAGGTCTGGGCACCATGCTGCCTGTTATCCTCAATGCCTTCTTTTGCAGTTTAAAGGAACAGGAGAGTAAAGTATCTTCAAATTACTTCAAAAACTCAGTTCATTTACACATTTGCAAGGGGCAGCTACTGATTAAGTGCTTCTAACTGAAGAGGCAGGGGTTTTTAGTTGATGGAATCTTTGAGTTAATAAATATTAACTATTCACTTATATTCACTCCAAAATATATAAAATGTGATTTTTGTGTGTGTGTGTGTGTGTGTGTGTGTGTGTGTGTGTTTGGCCAAACACACTTAAGCTAGCTGATGAATTCAGCTAAATTTTCTGCATGAATATAGCTAATTGTCTGGTTCACTTACAGACCTGTAGCCATTACAAAATGTTTCATCATTCCAGTATAAACCATTTCTATTATGTCATTATAGACCTTTGACAAAAATATACAATTTACAACTTGCATCTGGAATGCAAGCAATGCAAGTGCTCTAAATGGTTAAGGGCCCTGGCCTACATGTGGGATAAACGGCACAGTCAAAATATTTTTTTAAAACTATTCATACATGCAAGATGGTTTTACAAATGGTGTTCTTTGATGTTATGTTTTTGTCAAAGTAAGCTACTAATCTGAAAATTAAACACTGTTTCAGTAAATAATAATTTCATGTCACTCAATAAATGAGTGAAAATCTTGCAACTGGATACTACTTCTGCAACTTGCATGTCCCTAATTCATCACAGTTATCCAGCCAATAAAGGAGAGCCTGCATTTAAGCATGGAAACTGAACCATGTGCTGTTCCTCATAAATAGTCATACTGTCGAAAGGCGAAGGCTAGATTAAAGACAGACTGAAAATTTTCAGTCTGGTCGGACTCAACACCACAACCTCTCAGTTTCTAGACCCAACATGATAACAACATCAACAGAGCTTCTGAAACCCATTACCACTACAAAAAACTGCAATATTTGGCAGGGTTGACATTATTATCATTTTAATTATGCCTCTACCAATGCAGCAACCACTAAATCTGCAAACAATAAGAATGATACATACATGAGCTGCTGGAGCAATCTTTAATGGTTCAAGATGACAATTATGGTACCTTGGTTTGGGCCAAGTAAGTCCGGAATTAGTGTACTGTGGATATGTTGAGCAAGATTGGAGATGAGTAATTTTTATACATTAAACTGAATCAGCACACTGTCACAGACAAGATTACAGGACACTTAGCACATGCAATTGCTAATAATCAAACAGTGAATGCTAACAAATCCAAGACACAACTTTCTATTTAAGACAGAGGGCACAAGCTGCTTGAACCTATGGCCATTCTTGTCTTTTCAGTTATCAAATATTCACTCTCATGTAGCCTGGACAGAGAGCAATGGACAGACATGACATTATAGGTTAAGTCTTCAATTAAACAATTAATAGTTTAGTTATTATCAATAATGGTGAGGTCTTTGGTCCTATCACATGCTGGAAATACCCTGTGGAGTGACAGAAAAGCATTTTATCTTGCATCCATGCATTGAATTGGATGTGTGAAAATTAAAATTCCACTACAAACTGACTGTTATTTTGGGTTTTAGATAAATCCACGATATACATGAAAGAATTAAACAAAGGAGTCTAACACAGTCTACACTTTTTTCTCATAATACTTTCAGATAAGCAGTGTAGCCACACATAAAATTAAAACCAAAAAATTATCATAACCAGTCACACTATGTTGCATATTTCCACTCATCAGTGATAGTAATAAGTGGTAATTTTTGGAGTCAGTCACAGTTAGCTAGAAGGTTTCCTTTCAAGAAGATACATGTTTCAGCACTAGGAGGAAGAATGATTGCTTATCACTAAAGCTATAAGCAAATTAGAAAGGCATTCTACAGGCTTCTACAAAAAGCTCTATCATTTGTCCAATATCACAAAACTGTCTTGACAAATGAGAAATTAAATTTAAAATCTAAACTGAAGCAATTTATTCTAAATTATTTCTTCTAATCTACAATAACTATTTAATCAAAAACTATAAGTATAGAAGACATATATATTCACTTCTAAGCTTTTTTTTCTCAGTCTTGATTGCAGGAACTGATGAAAAGTTACCATATTAGCTGAGAAAATATAATCTGTGTACCTGAGCACTTTGCTAAAATTACTACATCAAGATACAAACTGTACCAGTCAAATACATAGTGGTAAATTAAAATAGCTCTCAGATTTGATTATGGTATTATTCACCCAAACTGGCAACTGTTCTTTAATTCCAGTGATCAATATGGAGAAACAAAAATTTCAAGAACTGGGATAATTGGATTTCTCCACTTGAGACTAATTTGACCCCAAGGTCAGCTTCTATCAGTTTTTCCATTCTTTTGTAAAGAATCAGTGTTAGTATTTTGCAACCATGACTTATTAAACTGGAAGTCCAGTAATGTTCACACCTGTCAGGATGTGCTGTTCATAATATGTAGCAATAAATTTATTACACTCCTCATTTGTATTGTTAGAGTTGTAAACATCACTCGAACTTTCTCTTTTCAAAAGAAAATAAAAATATTACATATTTTACATACTGAAATTCCTTTCACTAGTTTCTAGTTCTATGGAGTGTTGTCCAACAGTGGAAGTAGTGGTACTTGTTAGACTATTTGTAGAGATGTTTCTCATTACCAGTCAAAAACAATGTTCATATTTCATGTTATGCCATTTCATGTTACTTTTCTGTTTCCTAGAATTTTTTGAGATCGCTGAAAACCCCCAAGCTGAAGCCAAGGTTATACAATTTACAAAATAGTGAGGAATAGTTCCCATGATTAATCTTTTGCATAGAGAATGGAGATTTCAGTTCATTTGTTGACTTTAAAGTTTTAAATTAATTTTCATGAAAGTTTTTTTCATTTTCTTTGCTTCCCAAAAATAGTGTTAAAGTCTGCTGTGGAATTTACAAAATTTTTCATATAATTTTAATAGATTTCATGTTTCCTTTTTTATTCATGTTTTACTTATCTAAAATTAAAATTATAAAAGAGAACCAACAGAACTGATTACAGAGAGGGGAAATAATACAGGGAGTAAGATAAATATTTTGGACAAGTTATGGAAAATACTCTGCACTGGCAATTTTCTGCATATCCTAATGAATCAAATTTGTTAAATTCTGGAAGTATTGATATTCAACTGTATCTTTAAATTTGTTTTCCATATTTGTTCAGCTATTTTCAATAAGCAAGGATACTTACAACTGTTAGGTCTTGAAGGCGGGTGCGGACACCAGATAACATATCAGCACGCTCTTCTGCAACAGTTGGACATGAGTACAGTGCTGCATGGAAACCTGTACACACTTTTTTCACCCGGAGTCTCAACTGTTCGCCTTGAAAGAAGGCCACAAACACTGTCTTCTGTACCATGTTGCCCTGTAAGAAAACCATTACACTTCAACAGTTCATGATTAAAATAAGAATGCAAGTTATGTACTCTAAATATTAGAGAAATAAAAGGTGCAATCAAAACAAGCAAAGTGGCACAGTGGTTAGCACACTGGACTCTTATTTGGGAGAATGATGGTTGAAACCAGCATCCAGCCCTCCTGATTTGAGTTTTCCATGATTTCCCTAAATCACTCTAGGCAAATGCTTGGATGGTTCCTTTGAAAGGGCATGGGTGATTGCCTTCCCCATCCTTGAAATAATCCAAGCTTATGGTCCATCTCTGATGACCTTCTATCGTGTGGACATTAAAGCCTAATCTTCCTCTTTTCTTTCAAAAAAAATCAGAAGCTGTAATACATTGTTCTTCCTTGCTCTTAATTATGTAACACTTTTTTTTCAGATGTAACATGATAATCTACAGAAGGTCTCTTGTCTTGTAACTGGAACATCGTCTCTTCTGTAGTATATAATGAAGTAATTTTGGGGGGATTAATTCAGAAAATTAAAATTTTTGTCATCATTGATTATAGTGCCTTTTGGCTCTGTCTGAAACTACTGTACACTGGTATATATATCAATCTTTTTAATTTATTTTGCTTAATATCTAACACCCAACTGGTGAAAATTGTTGGCAATAAGAGTAGAGTGTATAATGGTATAGCCTTCATTTACAAGGGAAAGAAAAAGAATAATTCAACCCCAGGGTCATTACTGAGCAATAATTCTATGTGAACAGAATGAGAATATTCTGCTGTGAAATAAAAGGTACTGAATTGTACACTTGCAGTACAGGTTCATAATTTAAAATTCTGAAAAGCAAAAATTATTACATTGATGTGTAATATTTACACACATGATGTAACACACAAATCATTAAATTTACTGTGGACTGCAGTATTACTTTTTTTGCAACTGTGCAGTACAGCTCAGTTTTATTGTATAGTTAAACAAATTCAAAGGAAATGTGAAACATGTCAGTCAGTTTCATAGATGTTGTTAATAAGCATTGTTTTTAAGTAGTTCATTTGGTGTTCGATAGAAACAACATTTTCCTTGGTAATTAAAAATTAAATCTAACATTTGATGATAATTTTAACATTTATATCAAATACACTTTTGATGCAATAGTATTTTTGATTCACTACAACTATCAATTTCTGTTCAATTCAATTTGAAACAAAACATACTAGTCAGTTAAACTTACTGTCTTTGGCTCTTCTAAGGGTTCTTCTAAGTCAGCCTGTCGCAAGAACACATTTCCATGTGATATTCTCCACAGCATTCTCTCAAATCCTGGAACCTTCGCTTTAGGTACAACTCCAGCAACAAATCTATGAATCAGAAAAAGCAAAACCCCTCAAAACTTTCAGTCAGCTTGAAATGCCATAACATCTATATATAAAATAATATATGAGCACATAATTTTTTTAAAAAAATGAGCAGGTGGTATAAAATTATCCTTCTTTGCTACACCGGTTTGTGGGTTTCACTCATAATTTATCACGTCTTCTTTAACCATCTGCCCCATTAGACAAGTGAAAATATGTTGTGTGAACAATATATTTATGACAAAGATACCACCATAGCAGCTGTGAAAAAAATTGTTGATTTCTATCACAACAACTTTCATGATCCCTTGAGCACCAGTGCACAAAATGCTGTACAGATATTGATGACCATATTGAAAAATACGAACTATTCTTCAGATTTTTGCACTAACAACTAATACTGATGCTTTTAAACTCCACTGAAAGAAGGTAACATCTTTTTACTTGCTTAGCCTGTATTTACTGAGACCTTGTCTTTATACCACTAAATAATTGGGAAACTTTACTTTTTTACTGACTCAAACCAACAGTAATGCAATACATAAGACAAAAAATGTCTGAATTGACTCTGACAGTCAAGTTAATAGTTATTATTGCTAACAAAGAAAAATGACTGTGAAAATGATCTATTTCCTACAGTATAAACCCAAGTCCAGATGTAAAGCACATTCACGCATCTAATGTATGATTGAATTTCAAAAGAGTTTAGATAACAAGCAGTACAGTGCTTTAGTCACTAAGGTTACTTTCTTGCAGCCTGTTTCAGTTTCACACATCTTGCAAGTGCTTATTCAGTGTTGGAGCTACACTATTCATGCACAAGTGAAAGATCAACTGCATTTGGAATAATTGGTGAAGCATGCAAAGTTAGCTGGATGAAATTAAAGGACACTTTTGTGGTGTCACCGCCAGACACCACACTTGCTAGGTGGTAGCTTAAATCGGCCGCGGTCCATTTAGTACATGTCGGACCCGCGTGTCGCCGCTGTGTGATCCCAGACATAGCGCCACCACAAGGCAGGTCTCGAGATACGGACGGGCACTCGCCCCAGTTGTACGGACGAGATTGCTAGCGACAATACGGACGAAGCCTTCCTCTCATTTGCCGAGAGACAGTTAGAATAGCCTTCTGCTAAGTCCATGGCTACGACCTAGCAAGGCGCCATTAGCCTTACCTACTTTGAGAGTTATCGTAAAAATGTCTCACGAAGAACGTTGTAAACAAACCAAGATTAAAAGTTAAGTATAAAGCAGCTACGTACTTTTCTTGCTACCATTCAATACTATCCTGTTCCAGAATTCACGCCAGTCGGTGTGTGTGTACGCGTGCCTTTCTTTCGGCTCCCTTCCCAGTGTGGTGTAGCAGGCTTGTTACACCACAAGAGATTTGGCACCGAAACCCCGGATGGTCGCTTGCCGGCTGAGTTGCTCCACGGTTGTCCTCATCGAACCTTGATGTCTTTGCTGCATCCGCCGCATCAGGTTCCTCTGCAGCGGCAGACTTCTGATTTTGCTCCTGGCGACGTTGTATTCTATCGCAACTATCGAGGTTCACGGCGTTGGCTCGCAGGGCGCATTCTTTGCTGCCTCGGCCGCGCGATGTATTTGGTTTTGGGGGCCTCTGGTGAGGTGCGTCGGCATCTCAATCAGCTGTGCCTCTGTCGTCGCACGGGTTCTGCCGCTCCCCGTCTGCTTTCAGCGACGGTGCCGTCCGGTCGGCGCCCTGGGGACCCATCTACTGGCTCGCCTCAGCCCCAGGTGTTACCGACGATGCCTTCCATTTTTCCCCATGGCGACGCGCCGCCGCAGCCGCCGCCGCCGCCGCCTGTTCTCCCGCCGGCGCCGCCCGCATTAGACGCTTCGCTGCAGCCGCCAAGCGCCTCCCTGGGTCACGCGCCGCCGATCGCTTTCCGTGACCAGCCGTCCTCCGCCATGGAACTCTTGCCCGCTCCGGACCACATGGCGTCTTCGCGCGTCGGGTACCCCGACGCAATGGATGTCGACCCTTCGGCCCCTCCTGTCTCATTACGGGCGCATACACCGCATGTTGACGTGCACCCTGGACTAGGTTTTCAGGCGTTTCCTAGATCCCCTCAGACCGAATGGCCGGGTGCGGGTGGCACAGCCTCGCCTGTTGTTAGGCTCCCCACCTCATCGAATGCGTCAACAGCGGGCGGAAGCCTTATCTCACGACTGTTCGCCGATTTGCGGGGGAGGAATGTGGTGTCACCGCCAGACACCACACTTGCTAGGTGGTAGCTTAAATCGGCCGCGGTCCATTTAGTACATGTCGGACCCGCGTGTCGCCGCTGTGTGATCGCAGACCTAGCGCCACCACAAGGCAGGTCTCGAGATACGGACGGGCACTCGCCCCAGTTGTACGGACGAGATTGCTAGCGACAATACGGACAAAGCCTTCCTCTCATTTGCCGAGAGACAGTTAGAATAGCCTTCTGCTAAGTCCATGGCTACGACCTAGCAAGGCGCCATTAGCCTTACCTACTTTGAGAGTTATCGTAAAAATGTCTCACGAAGAACGTTGTAAACAAACCAAGATTAAAAGTTAAGTATAAAGCAGCTACGTACTTTTCTTGCTACCATTCAATACTATCCTGTTCCAGAATTCACGCCAGTCGGTGTGTGTGTACGCGTGCCTTTCTTTCGGCTCCCTTCCCAGTGTGGCGTAGCAGGCTTGTTACGCCACAACAACTATGATGTCAAGAAAATTCACTAACAAGCAAATAAACTTTTTTATAAAGAGACTAAGTGGAAAAACTTGGTATGAAGTGTATACTTGTGGAAATACTAACAAAAAGTTTGAAAAATTCATGGAAACCTTCATGTCATACTTTGAAGCTGCATTTCCTTTAAAAAAACAAAAATGTAAACCTAACTTCAAAAAGAAAAAACGGATAACAACAGGTATTAAAATCTCTTGTGCAGAGAAAAGATGATTACACAATATAGCAAAGACACAGAACATGTCTCATGAATTTCATTTGTACTTGAAGAATCCTCAAAAATATTGTAAGGAAAGCCAAAACAATGGCAAATGACAAATACATTGAAAATTCAAAAAACAAATCTAAAGCTATATGGGAAGTTATAAGAAATCAAACAAGTGAAGCTAAACAATATAAAAATATGAACTTATGTTTTGAAGGACAAAAGATTTCTTGCCCAACAGAAATTGCAGGGACCTTCAACAAATATTTTGCAAACATAAGTGAACAGTGGGTGAGTGGACTGGAAGAACACAACAAAATATCACCTCCATCATCCAATAGTGTGAGAAATGTGTCTACATCTTTGTTCCTTTCACCCACAAATACTGAAGAAATTTTATCAGTTATAAAATCCTTGAAAACAGGCTACTCATGTGGAATTGATGGAATACCAGATGCAATTGAGGGAATATAGAATAGTTGTAGGTAAACAACTAGAATTCTCTCAGATACAGATTTATTCACACTTAGCTTCTACACAGATACAAGTCCGGAGGCTACCTCCCGTTAGCGTCCAACATCCTGCCCCAAAGCCCTCTCCTCAAAGATAGCACACTTACGCACAGAACAAATATCGATATTTGATATTTATGGCGCTCTAAGCCACATTGCGCCCCCCCCCCCCCCCCCGCTGCCCCCCCCCTCCCCCCGCGCACAGTGAATGGGGGGGGTGAGAAGTTAGGAAGGTAACACACAGTTCTTCTGCGTCAGGCGGAAGCGGTCGACTGGTAGGAGACCGGGGGGTGAAACCCGGTACGTCGACGGTGAAGTCAGCAAACGACGCTGGTGGCTGAAGACGACGTCCCGTCCTGGAGTGGAGGTATAGCACTTCGTCAGCCGGCAGGCGGACAATCACCTTGCCAGAAGGCCTAACAAAGGCACGCAAATTGCCACACGCAGCACTTCTGCTCAATTTAAAGTGGCGAACCACACGAGATTCTGCACTTCCTCCGTCAATATTGTCACACGCGAGTACCACACACACAGTATCGCCATCTACGACAACAGATAATTTATGTATGTCATCAGGGTGCACATGTGTTGTGAATTCTTGGATGGCACCTGTACGAGCAATGGTAGGGAGGCAGGGAGATGTGGGAAAGCCATGGCAGGGGGAAGCATCTGCCAAGAGGGGGGTGGCAGGTGCACTGGACTGCGCAGGAGACAACCTCGGGCGATCAGCTGACAGATGAGGGAGCGTGACCGAAGGCAACGAGGAGCCAGCGTGGATTGAACGGCGTGACAAAGAGCTGTCACACGAAGATGGCAACAGAATGGTAGAATCCAAGTGGTTGGCAGTTCGACTGCGAGGGCTGTGAGGAGTGAAGCCCCGAAAAGATTGGCCACTCGAATTAGATGAACGTGGAGAAGGAGCAGTGCTCGGCAGAGAAGCACGCTGTGGAGAATCAATACCCGAATGCATGGTGTGGGAAGATGGATGGCCGCTCAAAGCAGGAGTGGGAGAAATAGGGGCAGAATTAGGGAGGTTCACCTGAGGCTCTATGAAAGCTGGTTTCACTCGGTTGAGTGAGACCGTGATTACAGTCTTTTATGAGGAGATCCATGTTAGTCTCCGAGCGTTTGACGACCTTGTAAGGACCTGTGTAGGGCAACTAAAGCGGGGCTTTGACTGAGTCGTCTCTGAGAAACACGTACTCACAAGAGTCTAGCGTGCGCAGTACGTACACGCGCGGAGGTGTATGAGCAGCCAGAGGTGGCGGCTGAATTTTGCTGCAGTGCAAGTGCACCCGCTTGAGAAGTGAAGGGAGTTCAGAGAGCCATGGAAGTGGGGTCAGAGTGACTAATTCTCCAGGTAAAACCAGAGGTTGGCCATACACAAACTCGGCTACGGAACCCTTGAGGTCTTCCTTGAAAGTCTCACGAAGGCCAAGAAGCACAAAGGGCAGTGCCTCTGTCCATAGTGAATCATGGCAATGCAGGGCAGACTTTAAGGTGCGATGCCATCGCTTGAAAAGCCCATTGCTTTGGGGGTGGTATGCAGAAGTATGAATTTTGACGATACCACACATTCTACATAAGTCAGAGAAAACTGAAGACTCGAATTGTCGCCCCTGGTCAGTGGTGAGGTAAACAGGTGAGCCAAATCTAGAGATCCACGAATCTAAGAATGCTCGACTTACTGTCTCAGAGGTAATGTTCGGAATAGGCACAGCCTCAGTCCACCGAGTCATCCTGTCAATAGCTGTAAACAAGTAACGGAAACCCTTGGAGGGGGGCAAAGGGCCTACGAGGTCGACATGGACATGGTGAAACCGGCCTGGTGGTTGGGCAAAACAGCCAAGGGGTGGAGAAGTGTGCCTGGAAACTTTGTTCTGTTGACACACCATGCATGCCCTTGCCAAAGACTGACAGTCACGGCGCATGTCTCTCGAGACAAACCGTTCAGCTACCAGACGGGTGAAAGCTTTGACACCTGGGTGTGCTAATGTGTGTAGTTTGTCAAAGACCTGGTGTTGAAGGGGCTTAGGAATGAATGGCCGCAACGTACCAGTCGATTCATCACACCACACTAAGTCAGATATGCCAGGGAAAGTAGAGTGTACCGGTTGGAGAGAGGAGCTGTGGTCTGAAATTAACTGCATGCTATCGGGGTCTGCCGATTGCAACCGAGGTAGGTCCGTTAAGTCAATTAAGGTTGTGACAGCACCAACACACGAGAGAAAATCAGTGACCACATTGTCCGCTCCTCAGATGTAGCGAATGTCATTTGTAAATTGCAAGATGTAATCGATGTGACGAAAGCGTCTTGGGGGCGGATCAGCCGCAGGATTTTTTATGGCAGGAACCAACGGCTTGTGATCAGTGAGCACATAGAAATCTCGTCCCTCAACATCAGTTCTGAAGTGTCTTATGGCCTCGTAAACTGCAAGTAATTCTCTGTCGAATGCTGAGTATTTCTTCTGCGCGTTGTTTAGCTTTTTTGAGAAAAACTGCAGGGGGTTGTAACATCGTTGTATGTCTGACACAGTACTGCGCCGATAGCATTGTCACTAGCGTCAGTAGTGATAAACATTGTGGCGTCCGCCCGTGGGTGAGCAATAGTGACAGCGGAGGCCAACAGCTGTTTGAGTTCATTAAATGCCTTGTCCATGTCTGGTGTCCATGGTACCTGGCGGGTGCCAGAAGTTTGTGGGCCAGTGAGAGCATCTGTGAGAGGAGCCTGCACCGCAGAAGCGGCTGGCAAATGTTTCCGGTAATAATTAACTGTTCCGATGAACCTGTGTAATTCCCTATAGGTCTGAGGGCGTACCATCTCGAGGAACAGGCTTGATCTTGTCCTGTGGTGGTGTCAGATCGTCCGATGACACAACATAACTTAGGAATGTGACGGATGACTGGTGCAATTGAGTCTTTTTATTGTTCAGTTCAATACCAGTGGCTGCTAAAATATCTGTCACGACTTGAACACGCTCCTCATTCTGTATCAAAGTAGAAGCAAAAACCAATATGTCGTCCATGTATACGAAACAAAAGTCTAGATGGGATAAAGTTTGATTGATGAAACGCTGCCACGTTTGGGGGGCGATTTTCAACCCAAACGGCATAAATTTGTATTGGAACAGCCCGAAGGGAGTGATTATGGCAGTCTTTTCAATATCCTCCGGAGCCATAGGAATCTGATGAAATGCGTGCTTACAGTCCAAAACAGAGAAGTACTTTGCACCTGCGAGCGCATGATTGAAGTCTACAATGTGTGGGACCGGATATTTATCAATGATGGTGCGGGCATTTAAACGCCTATAGTCTCCGACCATACGCCAAGTACCGTCTTTCTTTTGGTCAAACAGGATAGGACTAGCCCAGCAACCGGAAGAAGGTTCAATTATTCCCTTTTGTAACAGATCGTCCAATTGTTCTTTTGCAATTTTCATAAATTCCGGCTTGAGGCGGCGTGGCCATTGTGATATGGGCAGCTCATCGGTTAGACGTAACCGATGAACTGTGCCATTAGTGACTACTGCAATACGTGGCACGGTTCGACAGTAAGATGTCCGTGACGTGGAGCAGGCAGTGGCGGACGGGCCAAGCTGTGGCGTTGAGGGCACGGAAGTACAGGTGTGCCACCCGCTCGTAGGCTGCGTAAAGGCCACACACGTGTTAACATGGGCGAGGTTGGTACACTGGTTCTTGGTAGCGGGCCGTGCTGCTACGAGTGCTGTAGGCACGAGTGGGCGTGGCCGAACAGCAGATGGCCGTAGTTCATTGCCATGAGCTTGGCAAGTTAATTGTCCATTCGGAACGCAAGGAGCATGAGCACTCGGGCATACCCTATCATTACAGAAGGGGGTGCTGACACAGTTTACAGAGTTCACAACATTGTTGTTAACGTGCGCGGGCATGGGAACACCAGATTGGCAGGGACTGACCTTGTCTGTACCCGACGAGTCGTCTGCTTGTAGTGCCACGAGGCGTTGTTGTGCGGAGGCCAACTCGTGGTGTATGTCGCGGAGATGCAGCAGCATTTCCGTACGTTCCATCCACAACTTTGAAGACTTGGCGCACTCCACTAGCCACTTGTTTGTCCAAGATTGCAGCTCCAAGGATAGGTTTACACACTTCTTAGCAAAGCACACATGTCTGGTGTTAGCCGAACTGTCACTCGGCGAAGCGAAAGGAATATGTTTGTTATTAGCAGCATCAGACAAGGGCGTGGCGTCAGAAAGTGTCTTAGTGCGGTCACGTCCAGAATGCAGTGCACGGAGCTCACGTTGCCTGGCAGAGTATGCTCTGTCGGCGGCGCGTAAACGTTCATTTACTGGCCTATCTTCATATGCAGAAATTGCAGTCTGGACAGGCAAAGGCAGCTTTTCAGTCCAGATTTCTGCGAGCGTGTCATCAGGCATAACTTGCTCATCGACGAGAAGATGGATGCACCGCCACAGCTGGGACAGAGACCTGTCGCCGAGACACTCTTCGTAGATAAGCTGTCGCACATTTTCTCTCCTGGTTTTAGAGATGCGCTCCAGTATCATCTGTTTCACCACAGCATACTTCCCTGCTAGGGGGGGTGCTTTGACCAGATCGTAAATTAAATCAACGTGGTCGTGAAGATGGTTCATGAGGCAGGCAAAGCGTGCGTCGTCATCCAAAGCACAGACATTGAATGTTTGCTCAACCAGGTTAAACCAGAACTCCGGGTGAGCGGGTTTGAAGTCTGGTAATTTCGGCAGATTCAGCACTGCGGAGGTGCGCCCATTACTTCAGATGGAAGTAGAGCATGCAGAAGATTGTGAGTCCGAATTATTGGTGTCCCGTAATGCGGGAATCGCGAAATTCACTTGACGCCGGGGGGGGTGGCTGAGAAGCGCTGGACGCTCGAACGGTGTGAGGATCATAGTCAAAATGTGCATTCTCATTGAAGTGGTAGCTCTGAGAGAAGCCACAAGTGCTTAAGTATGCCGGTGAATGTCCGTTATGCACACAGTATTCACTCGACCGTGAGTGGTGGGGCTGGTTGTAGATGTCGGAGTAATTACTGTCCAGCATAGAATTGTTGACTTGATTAGAAGCAACACAAGGATCCCACACACGTCCACTAGGATGCACACTCAGTGTGATATTTGCTGTTTGGCGAGCATTGAATACCTGTTGACTAGCCAGCGCGGAAGGATACACACGTGGCGGGAACTGATTCAAGTTTGAATTTACTACTGGATTTTCCAAAGTAGCAAAACCTCGCTCGACGCCACGAACTGCATTGAATTGTGTGTTCAACACAGGAGTAGGAATGTTCCGACCAACACTCTGTGGAGAACACGTGGGAAGGTCCAGGCTAACAAAGCCAGAGTCCACGACCATTGGTGGTTGGAAGAAACTGGCGGCACTCGATGAATTCCACTGCATGTTCTGTCTGAAGGATTCCGAAGATTCTTGCGGCATGTCCACTATGACGGCAGGAGTGCTGGAGAGATGTTGCTGGAATCCGGGCAGCAGTGAATGCTGAAAGGCCATTGTCTGGAGCTGACAAAGGCCCTCACGATCGCGGAGAAACCCAACGCGGTAGGTGCGTAAATAACCTTCGGGCGGTAACTCGGACGTGTATTACACAAAAACGGGGTCACCAGTGAGGGAATATAGAATAGTTGTAGGTAAACAACTAGAATTCTCTCAGATACAGATTTATTCACACTTAGCTTCTACACAGATACAAGTCTGGAGGCTAACTCCCGTTAGCGTCCAACATCCTGCCCCAAATTCCTCTCCTCAAAGATAGCACACTTACGCACAGAACAAATATTGATATTTATGGCGCTCTACGCCACACAATTATTAAAAAATGCTGTCTTGCCTTAGCTGAACCCTTGACGCACTTGTGCAACAGCTCACTGGCATCAGGAACCTTCCCTTCATGCTTAAAAACAGCAAAACTGAAACCACTGTTCAAAAAAGGAAATCCACAATGTGTTTCAAATTATAGACCAGTAGCCCTACTGCCTGTATTTTCAAAAATTTTAGAAAAAATCTTTTATAAGAGATTGTCTGATTTCCTAAATAAAAATAAAATTCTCTCTCCTTCACAGCATGGCTTCAGGAAAGGCTATTCAACTGAAAGTGCAATATTTGAATTTCTTAATGAAATCTATACTAAACTGGATCCAAGTGAGTTTGTGACAGGCGTATGTCTTGATTTATCTAAAGCTTTTGATGTCACTGACCATAATGCCCTACTGCAGAAGCTTGACCAATTAGGAATTAGAGGTATATCCAATGAGTGGCTCAAGACATACCTGTGTGGTCACAAACAGGTGGTTGAAGTACAATATACTGACCATAACAAAATCAGCTACTACTATTCAGGATATGAAAATGTGAAATATGGTGTACCTCAAGGATCAGTATTAGGACCCATTCTGTTTCTCCTTTATGTCAATGATCTTATGTACAACAAGTATTGCCAAACTATCCTCCAATTTGCAGACTATACAAGCTTCCTTATTAGTGGTAAAACAGAAGAAAAACTAAAAGACTCCGCTATCCAAACAATGAACAGTGTAGAACAGTGGTTCAGCTATAACAAGCTAATTATAAACAAAGAAAAGACAGTAGCACTGAACTTCTATAATGTAACAGGAAGACACCACCCAAACATAGAAATAGAACTTAGGGACAGAGTTCTTGAAAGTGTTGACAGCACAAAATTTCTGGGACTCTGGCTCCAGAACAACACAAAATGGGAGGTACACATTGAGTATTTGCAAAGAAAACTAAGCAAAACCTGTTACATGATACGGATCTTAAAAACTTGTTGCAGCAAAGCCAGCCTGTTAAATGTTTACTACTCCTATGTGCATTCTGTAATTAAATATGGCATAATCTTCTGGGGCAATGCAACAACAAATATTAAATTTTTCAGGATGCAAAAGAGAATATTAAGAATTATTGAAGGGGTAAACAATACGAAATCATGCAGACCCATATTCAAAAAACTGTCAGTTCTTCCTCTTCCTTGCATTTTTATCTACGAAACATCATTTTTCATCAAACAATATATTGATAGACACCCAGATATCTTATTAAAAAATGAAGATATAAATGCACACAATGCAAGGCAAAAATCTGACCTTCATATGAAGCAGGTGAGAACATCATTGTGTCAAAAAGGCACACTACATACTGGAATAAAGATTTTCAATAATCTACATAACCACATTAAATCAGCAGGTAAACTCTGTAGTTTTAAGGCTGAAGTAAAGGCATATTTAATTGATCATTACTTTTACAGTCTGACAGAATACATAAAAGCCAAACAACAAAAATAAGATATGAATATTCTTCTTTGTATGTTGCCTGTAATGTTTGTTGTATGTTTGAATATTTGCTAAATTACTTCAATATCTAATCCTTAGGATTGCAATACAAACTGTATTTTATCTTGTAAATACCTAACCATGTCCAATATCCTTGTATATATTCTATACATGTAGGATTCGAAGGACTAAATAAAATAAAACTGTATGAAGAAAAACTGACTGAAGTACCTCAGAGAATTGAACAGTATGCAATAGTTCGTCATTACATCAGCTCTCTCAGCAGTAAACATGCCAGAATACAAAATACAGAACACTGAGATTCTTACGCTTATAAACGTATTCTCATCTAGTGCTGTTGGTGTTATTTGATTGGCTATCACTTTATCAGGCTAGGTATTCACATTTATGAAAAAGATTGTGACTCCAGAATTTGCAGAGATTCAATTCTATACGAAAAACTCACTGGAAAAATCTTACGATGTGCCAAAACATAGATCTTTAACAGAAAACCACAACGTAGCACTTCCTTATATGATTGTAGGTGATGAAGCATTTGGGCTGATTGAAAATTTAATGAGACCCTACATAGAAAGCAGCTGACATATGAAAGAAGGTATTTATCTATTGCCTAACTGGAACATATAGCTATGTTGGGTGTACTTTTGGTAGGGTATGTAATAAGTGGACAATACTATTATTGACCATGAGATGTCAGTGGGGATTGCACCAAACACATTGTAAAAGCGATTACTGGTACCGTACTTCGCAACTATGTTGGAATGAAAGATAGTTTTAATCACAAAGATGTCTTAGGAGGCAGTTTCACAAGTATAGATGCTACCCACACTGGATGACCCATTTCATCAGTGGATAATGTTTCGGCTAAATTCACCAAATGTTTTGTTAATGAAAGTAGACTTGAAAATGTAGACCATATGACATGAACAAAAATATACTTACTATCGATAAAGCTTTTCTTACTTATACTTTTTTTTTTGAGTCATTTTCCTCACAGAAGATCAACACCACTTCTTCTCAAGCTCACCATCTCAAAATTTTATTTTTATGCAGTTCTGATGATATGTTCCAAAATGCTGGCCTTTTTGCTACTTCATCAATTAGTAACTCAATGTCAACAGTCAGGTTCATTCCTTTTCACAATGTCCGAGTCATTTTCCTCACAGAAGATCAACACCACTTCTTCTCAAGCTCACCATCTCAAAATTTTATTTTTATGCAGTTCTGATGATATGTTCCAAAATGATGGCCTTTTTGCTACTTCATCAATTAGTAACTCAATGTCAACAGTCAGGTTCATTCCTTTTGACAATGTCCAACACAGAAAAGTAACAGAAACACAAAGAAAATTCATCTAGCCATGACAGAAACATGTAATCAACTGAACAGTACACAGGTGCCACTTATCTTCTAACCATGAAACAACAAACATTAGTCTGCTTCTAGAACACACTGTAACATGTTTATGTAAATATCTTTTAATTGTGCCTGTCTGCAACTTAGCATGTTGTCTTTACGGTAAGTACCAATCTGTCTTTTACTACATTATTGATATTCCTACATGGAGTTTCAATCGTCTGCTTCTACAGACTTTTTCCACAGATGTTGCATTAACATGCACGCATATCATCAGTTCCAAATTCAATGCTAGCTGTCTAAATGAACATTTCAAATGTGTGTGTCGCATTTCTGTCATGTCAGCGTAGTCTAAAACAAGTGAATGCTGTTAATGAAGCATTCTATTTATTCATTCACAGAGTTCTGTAGATCCTGTTAAGAAGGAGAATGATAAGGGCTGTGGAATGAATGAAGAAGTACATTAACGAATGACAAGGAAGTCACATAAACTTAATCTGTAAACTGTACTAACAATGAACTGTCACTGCACTTGTTAATGCTGTTCATGCTTAAGCCAGATAAATTTAAACAAGCAAATTAAAAGAAGATTATCACTCTGGAAAAAAGTTACTTCCTGCTCAGTTGTGCTAGACAGTTTCTGTTTATCTGCTATTGGTAGCTAAATATTTCTCATCTTCCACTAGACAGTGGACTACATCAAAAATTATTAAAAGTGTATGGATGACTGCTTTGTGTGCAATTGTGGTGTAATGTATAAGCTATGAACAAAGTCCATTTTGTTACATACATGTTTTGAAGAGCAATGATGGTAGTGTTCAGTGTGAAGTATAAAGTATAACATTACTGTTAGGTAGTCTGTCAACAGAGAGACAATAAGAAGTAAATTATGTATTTTGTAGCAGTGCAATGAAGGTGTCTATTCATGTTCCAACCTAACAAAGGTATCCAACAAAAAAGGCAGAAATGTGTGACAGATGCTGCAAAATTTATTTCCATTTGCATAATTAATCCTTCATGTCATAACCCAACCACAACCCCCAGCTGTTTTAATATTCAACATTCACAAACTTTCAGTCTTGGCATAAAACACATAGTATGTTTTCTTACTTCTCATTAGCTGTCTATAACCATACTGGCAGTTCCTGCAGGAAATTAGTTGAGTTGTCAACTTCAAGCAATAGTGGAGAAGTGTCCTGGTCTGAATTGGACCTATTGTTATCCCTGACCTAGTAGTACTATAACATGTGTGTTGCTATTGATTGTTGTGTAAATTAAGAGAAAGGAGGCAGTGAAACTTGATAGTTTAATGCTTCCACTCCTCTCCATACAAGACAGATTATCAACATCCTTGACAACAATAGTTAACTACTAGTGCAGTTTACAATACTGATTTCACTTTGTTAATATAACTTGATTTGTTCCACACTACTCAGTCTTATCCATCAAGGGACACAGGGAAAACAATGAATTAATTAATTAATTAATGGTAAATGGATATGATACTGTAGAGAGATAGGAACTTGAACAAGGGCATTGGCATCCACTTTGATAATCAGAATCAGTGTTCCATCACATCAAACTACCCATCTACCTCTCCCTTGCTCCTCCCTCACTGCTTGCCAAATATCGATGAAAAAATATCTTTCAAATCCTATGTGTGCAGATCCAGGGAAGCAACACAACACAATTATCATTAGATTAAATACTAATATTTATTGTTAAGTCCATTGTAAATTTTAATTCAATTTCAGCTGATATAAAGTTTAGGAAAATCTTTAAACTGTATTAGAAGTTTACCCCAGGCTACCCTTATCAGGGTTCCCACTGTCAGGCTCATCCTGCATGAGTGCCCTAGTCTGCAGGTCAGAGGCATTTGCAACTTCCAGATTCTTAAAAAATCCCTCTGCCTTATCCAGCACATTCTTCAGTTCTGTCAATTCCAGGAAGTTCTGCTTCAGATTCACTGCATTCTGACTCAGTTCCCGTAATTCATTCTCCGTCTGCTCAAATTTTGCCTGAAAGGAACAGAAGACAAAACTGTAGAGAAACTTCTTCAACACATTTCTTACAATCACCTGGGCTTCAAAACAAAAAAGAAACAACACTGCTCACACTACTAATATGCTACTTGTCATGTTCATTATTGCATGACTGTTTCTTGACCTTGATCAGTGACCTGTGCTGTGACAAGATTCAGGAAAATCATTTAGCTCAGTGGCAGTGGTCAAGAAGTTTACTACAGATGTATCATTTCCACTTTGCCAGGAAATGTACGAGGTTTGACACAAAACAAATGAATGATGCTGCAAATATTCATAGCCCTACTTGCCAAATATCTTCAGTTAATAGTGGTCACCTTCAAAGCAGCACCCATTTGAATCCACACACTTCTGCATTTGTTACTTACACTGCACAAAACAACCTGCATGTGATTTTGCTTGAAGGTGCCTTTGAGGTGCACAGTTCTTGCCTTACTGTGCATCACAAAAAGTACATATAGAGTTAACTGCTTGCCCACTACCACTGAGGTGGTCAATTTTTAAAAAAATTATCTCATTTGAAGGACAGAGTTCAAGATTTACGTAAAAGTCATGCACTAATACAGGATGAGGAATATTGCATTAGTCATTCAAGGAGTGTCATTTCTTTTCTATCATTATATGTACACTTACAAATATTGGAGAATCATTCATCAATGGTTTTGTAAGCTATCTCTCTTGTGGATGAGTAAAATCTCCTTAAGATTCTTCTTGAGTATCATTCTGAGATCTGCCTTTCCTCTAACTAATTTTATGTAACCATTCCACTTTATGTTGCTCAGCAAACATACTCCTAGATGTGCCACATTTGTGACTGAAGCCACCCCACGCACTTTGGTTCCAGATAACAGGACAGCATTCACTTCCCATGACTTCAAATAATTTTGTGCTCATAACAAGCTTCAATACTTTTGTATCATGCCCTTTCACCCGTCCTCCAACGTCCATGTGGAATGTTTTGTTTGGAGCTTCAAGATCCAACAGCAAAGGAAAGGTTGTCTAACAATGCACCTAATGCCCTCTGCGGCTTTCTAACAATTTATAGGGTCACTCCCAAATGAAGGCCACAGCCCAGCGGAGTGGCTTTATAGCTGCCTTCACTGCACACACTTAGACGCACCACACCCACATGTCGCCACTGCAGCATCTTCTTTCTGAGTGGACTCCCTGCTGTGCACCAACAAGTCCAGATGCCATTCAACCTGGATCAGCAGGATGATCTCCACCCAGGTCCATGATGTATACCATGGCCTAGACCTGTATATACGCCAAATCAGGGCCAGTCTGAGCCAGTTTTAATTTTACCATACATGGATACAGTGTGAGTGTGTTTGCCATTTGGACTTGGTTTACAAGTGTTTACTCTATGGGTCTGTTACTAAATGGCTGGAGTCACGACACTGCATGAACTAGGCTTTGGTTGGATTGCACTGCCCTGGGGACCATTCTGTAATACATGTTAAGTTCTCAAACAAACTGGAGTATCTCACTGTTAGTTTTGAGTGTAGATTGCCTTTACAAAAGCTGCAGTGACTCAAGACCTGTAATGCATGCAAAATTGTAATTTGAATAGTATGTGATGAGGCAAGAGTGGGGATTTTCATCCACAGAGCAGCTACAATTACTAATGCAAACAACACAAGGCTATCAAAAGCTAACAGCAAATACTGTTATAATCAGCTCAAGCATTAGCAAATGCAAGAGGTATGTCTTCCAGGTCATACTTGTTTATGGCCTTTCCACCTTTAACAAAAAGAGTTAACAGTGTGAGACCTGAGTTTCTTACAGCGTATACAATGTTCAAATAACTTATGGGATTGCAGCTGGTTGATGCTGTCGAGAACCGCCAATATTTCTATAGGAGCACACCCTTCCATTTTCAAGGCAAAACTATAGCGAGTAAGTGCTGTGCAAGGGAATTTAAAATTTCAGTTTGCAAAGGAACTCCAGAAATACAACACACACACACACGTATTATATATATATATATATATATATATATATATATATATATATATATATATATATATATATATATATATATAAAAACAAAAATGTGTGACTTGCCAAACAAAAGCGCTGGCACGTTGATAGATATATTTTTCCCATGTGGAATGTTTCCCTCTATATATATATATATATATATATATATAAAATGATGTGACTTACCAAATGAAAGTGCTGGCAGGTCGACAGACACACAAACAAACACAAACATACACACAAAATTCAAGCTTTCGCAACAAACTGTTGCCTCATCAGGAAAGAGGAAAGGAGAGGGAAAGACGAAAGGATGTGGGTTTTAAGGGAGAGGGTAAGGAGTCATTCCAATCCCGGGAGCGGAAAGACTTACCTTAGGGGGAAAAAAGGACAGGTATACACTCGCGCACACACACACATATCCATCCACACATATACAGACACAAGCAGACATATTTTAGATATATTTTTCCTACGTGGAATGTTTCCCTCTATTATAACTATATATATATATATATATATATATATATATATATATATATATATATATATATATATATATATGTTAGTGTTTCTATCAACATACCAGCGGTTTTGTTTGGTAAGTTACATCATCTTTGTTTTTATATATATGTATACACACAAACCAAAGAGGACTTACATCAGAAGTCAGTTATAGTGAAATTAATAATCAATGGATGAGGTAGCATTAACTCTGTCCCTCTGTTTTTTGACAAGGGAGAGAGCAGGATGCCATACAGAATTTAAACAAAAACCATCATCTCTATATGACTATTTGCTAATTTAATTTCAACTGCTTCCTTCATAACACTATCTCAATAGCTGGAAGAGTATGCAAAAATCTCCTTGTTATATTCCACTGGGTGACTGGTGTCAACACAATATTCTGCAATGGCGGGTTTGCTTAGCTGTTGTAAGCATGTGTGATGCTTGTGCACAGTACATGTGTCCTCCTCTGTCCTTGTAGCCTAGAGCATAAGAATTTTGAATACGTATAACTTTTCAAATATAAAGTTGATTGGAAAAAGTAAAATGGTTGTTGAAAAGACAAGACTGAGGACTTTCAAATGAGCTAAATTGATTAGAAACAAACAAGTTTTTGCTCATCAAAAATTTCACTTTCACTTAGTTTGTATATATAGTAAATTACTGGTATTTCCATGTGAACTAACTATAGCATTGTGGCAAGTAAATGGAAATTTATACAATAAATGATAAAGATTTACAAATTCCTGCCTGAATAAGATTTGGATATTTTGTGAAACTATTGTATGTTTAATACTAATGACATGATATCAGAAATGGAAAAATATAATACTGATGTCAGGAGTGATATAAGATCAAGTGTGATTGTTCCACTTTTTTCTGCTACTACTAAAATCCAGAACCTCGCCTTTTTTGGGTAATACTCTTACTGACTAAGTTACCATAGCAATATGTTCATTCTGAAATCAATGCCCAAGGCATTTCTCCACATATCATTCCGTGCTGGAGTGCTTGTCCAGTAAGGTACACAGGAGAGATCTGTGAGTTTTGGAAGGCAGGAGAAAGGTACTGACTGAAGTAAAGATGTGATGGTGGGTAATGAATTGTGCCTAAATAGTTCAGTTGGTAACAGTATTGTCCTTCAAAGGAGAAATTCCAGGTTCGGGTGATGGTACAGCACATATTTCTGATCTGCAAAATAGTTCCAATCATCATTCTGGGAAGTACACAACATGCCAAACAGCACTAGTCTTTTTTTTTTTTTTTTTTAACAAACAATATTTGATTGACACATGTTGTTCCATTTTAACTACACAATAGACACTGTACACTGTGAAACATGAAACATTCATTCCTCTTGACAAATATAAACCACACGGAAGTGGGACTTCTCATGTCTGGAGTCTTTGGGATCTAACAAGGGGATTTCCATAAGTGCTGTAAATCCAAATTTCATGAGGAGTTGGCCAATCTCATTATTTTGTTATGTTTTTATTTTGGTTGAAATAGAGTAGATTGGGGAATTCTATTTTAAATCAACACATTTTAGTTCCTACTCCAAACACCAATATAATGTGTTTACAACAGCAGGGTTTTTCATATTGCTTAATACCAGAATTATAAAGCTATAAAGGATAATAACTGTTGTATAATGGGCATGTCACACAATAACACACAGTTTAAATACTAGTATTATAGTTAGAAATAAGAGAGCTTGGAGCAGTAAACTGGCTGAAGCACTGACTAGCAATATCACATCTAGTGCAGTCAGCATATGATAAGATGCAGGAACAGATACTATGATACTGAAGCAAAGTCATGGAACATCTGTATCTGCTGCAGATATTGTTGTGAGCCAATAAACTGGGTTCTGCATATTTTGTAAGACAAATGACACTGGACGCTGTCTGATGGTATAGCACAACCACTTACCTCCAGATCGACAAGCTCTCTTGGGTTAGGTGCCTTTGGGTTGTCCTCTACATCAGGAATTGGTACTTCATCCTTGATGATCTCAGCCTCAAAAAATCGTAGCTTGCGTTCAAGCTCATCACATAGTCGAACTTCATTAACAAACTTGCGCAACATGGCATTCACATCATGATTTAGCTACAGGCAGGGAAAAAGTAAAAATTCAATGGGTTAGTGCATTCTGAATGATTGATGTAAATGAGCATAATAATACATGTTTACAGATATTCTCAAATATATAAATCTACACTAGCAGAAAACTAAAAACGACTGTTATAAGATGTGAAAGGCAGTGACAGACAACACTAACAACAAGGTGCTGTGAGCAAAGAAGAGAGCATACAGTGGTGTTGTAGTCTCCAACCCAAAGACTGGTATCATATAGCTATCCATGCTACTCCTCCCTTCATGTGCCAGTCTCTTCACTTCTCCATACCTATTGCAACCTACATCCATTTGAACTTGTTTACTATAGTACTGTAGTCTTCCTTTATAATTTGTACCCCCACAGTTCCATTACCAAACCGACCTTCCTTAAGATCTCACTCGGAATGTGTTACTCATATATCAACCAACCCTGTCTTTTACTCAAGTTGTGCATTTTATCTCCCAAATTAAATTCAGGACCTTATCATTAGTCATCTGATCTACACATATGATCTTCAGCATTCTTCTATAACTCAATGCATCAAAAGCTTCTACACTCATCTTGCCTTAACCGTTCATCATCCATACACTGAGGTGACAAAAGTCATGCAATAGCGATAAACACATACACAGATGGCTGTAGTATTGCTCACACAGGGTCTAAAAGAGTAGTGTATTGCCATAGCTGTCATTTGTACTCGGCTGATTCATGTGAAAAAGTTTCTGAAGTGATTGTGGCCTCACAACAAGAATTAACAGACTTTGAACATGGTATGGTAGTTGGGGCTAGATGCATGGGACATTCCAGTTTGGAAATCATTAGGGAATTCCAAGATCCACAGTGTCAAGAGTATGCCAAGAATGCCAAATTTCAGGTATTACCTCATACCATGGACAACGCAGTGGCCGACATCCTTCACTTAACGACCGAAAGCAGCAGCATGTGCATGGCGTTGTGTTGCGAAATCCACTATTGAGGGATGAAATACAGCATTAAATTCAAAGTTGTAAGCAAGACACTGGTTGGGAAGAAGATGGAGGAGCTGGTGCAATCGGGTATTCAAACAGAGGCAGGCTGGCAATGGTCAGTGCACAGGCTAAGTACACATGGAAACAGCCTCTAGTCGGTAAGCGCGTGACCGAGGTCCTGTATAGCAGTTCATGACTGTGACACAAGTGCCTCATGAGTTTCCCATATATGGTAATATACACTCCTCATTGGCAATGTGCGTCAGAGGGAATGTTCTAGAAACTCGATGAGCATTATAAAAAGGGGACCTGCCAGAACCCAAGGAAGAGCACGGTTGGTAGTCATCTGGGACACTACCCCTGTACCGGGCATCGCCAGGCTGAGGATTTAGAACAATTAGAGTCATGTCAGGCTCGAGATAATACTGAGAAGATAGTCTCAGGACTGCAAGATAGAAGGTAGCTCGCAGTTCAAGTTACATGAAGCCATATATACTAACACTGTGCATTGAATAGAAGAGGCTAATGTCAGTAGTGCCAGAAGTGAACTTCCAATGAACTTTATCAGTATGAGTTTGATTAGACCTGAGTTTCCTTGTGTTGTACACCAAGTTCTGTGTCCCTGAATACCCTCTTTATCTTGTAGATTCTTTACAGGGACATTTCCACAAGCTGCCTACGCAAAATTTGCCAATCAATTACATTGATCGAGGAAAGCCCTCATAATTACAATGTGTCCTTCTCACTCCCTCTTGGGACACTATAGTTGTCACTGCTAGCAGACAAGCAACACTGCATGAAATAACCACAGAAATCAGTGTGAGATGTACAAAGAACATATCCATTAGAACAGAGTGGCAAAATTTGGTGTTAATGGGCAATGGCTGCAGGTGACCAACACAAGTGCCTTTGCTAACAGCACTACATCGCCTGCAGCACATTTCGTGGGTTCGTAACCATATCGGTTAGACCCTAGTTGACTGAAAAACTGTGACCAGGTCAGATGAGTACTGATTTCAGTTGGTAAGAGCTGATAGTACGGTTGGAGTGTGGCGCAAACCATAAGAAGCCATAGACCCAAGTTGTCAACAATGCACTGTGCAAGCTGGTGGTGGCTCCATAATGATGTGGGCTGTGTCTATGTCGAATGTAGTGGGTTCTCAGGCCCAACTGAACTGATCATTGACTGTAAATGGTTATGCATGGCTACTTGGAGACCATTTGCAGCCATTCATGGACATCATATTCCCATATAACGATGGAGTTTTTATGGATAGAATGCACTATGTCACCAGGCCACATTTGTTCCTGATTGGTTTGAAGAACATTCTCGACAGCTTGTGCAAATGATTTGGCCATCCAGATTGCCCAAAATGAATCCCACTGAACATTTATGGGACATAATCGAGAGGTCACTGGCAACACTTTGACAATTATGGGCAGCTGTAGAGGCAGCATGGCTCAATATTTCTGCAGAAGGCTTCCAATGACTTGTTTAGTCCATACCACATCAAGACACTGCACTACGTCAGGCAAAATGAGGTCCGACATGATACTAGGAGGTATCGCATGACTTTTGTCACCTCAGTGTATTTCACTTCTGTATAAGACTAAATTCCAGACAAATCTCTTCAGGAATAATTCCTAATATTTAAATTTATATTCAGGTTAACAAATTTATCTTTTTCAGCAATGTTTTTATTGCTGCTGTAAATGTGTATTTTATATCCTTTCTAATTACCACATCATCAATTATTTTGCTACTCCAATAACATAACTTATTTCTTGCTTTTAATGTGACATTTCCTCATCTAATTCCCTGATTTATATGATTAAATTTGACTACATTGTGTTATTTTTCCTTCAGTTTTGTTTACACTGAACTTATGACTTCTTTTCAAGACACTATCCATTTCATTCCAATTCTCGTTTCAAGTCCTTTGCAATATCTGACATAATTACGATGTTATCAGCAAACCTCAAAGTTTTTATCCTTAACTTTGAAATAGAAGTCACTTTCCAGATTTCTACTTGTTTCCTTCACAGTTTGCTTAGAGTACAGACTGAATAACATTGGGCACAGGCTACAACCTTGCCTCACTCTCTTTTCAATTCTTGCTTCCCTTTCATGTCTTTCGACTCTTATAACAACATTCTTGTTTCTGTACAAGTTGTAGGTAACCTTTTTCTCCCCGTATATTACCCCTGGTACTTTCAGAATATCAAAAAGTGGTCTCCAGTCAATATTATCAAAATTTTCTCTACATCTACAAATGCTGTAAACATAGGTTTGTCTTTCTTCAGTCTATCTTCTAAGGTAGCACTGATTCAGGAAACATCATTTTTGTGAAACACAACAAGCTCTTAATTCACATGAAGTAATGAGAGATATCGATAGAGGATCTCAAGTTGATTTCATATTCCAGATTTCTAGAATGCTTTTGAGGCCATTTCTCACAAGTGACCTCTAATTAAATTGCATGCCTATGGAGCATCATCCCAGTTGTGATTTCCTGTCAGAAATGTTGCAATTCGTAGTAACTGATGGAAAATCATCAAGCAAAGCAGAAGTGATACCAGGTGTTCCCCAGGAAAGTGTTATGGGCTCTGTACTATTTCTAGTCCTTATAAACAATTTAGGAGACAATATGAGGAGCCCTCTTAGACTGTTTCCAGATGATGCTATCATTTACCATCTAGTGAAGATTAAAACAAATTATAAAATGATTTAAACAATATTCCTCTACTTTGCAGAAAGGTACAACAGGCGCTAAATAGTGAAAAGTGTGAGGCTATCCACATATGTAAATTTCATTTATAAAGTAAATAACACATAGCTAAAGGCTGTCAATTCAACTAAATACTTACAGATAACAATTACAAATAACTTAAATTGCCACAACCACATAGATTACACTGTGGGAATTTACAAACAGAATGCTTATAACATGCGAGAGTTCCACTAAAAAGGTGTCTACACTACAGTTATCTGTTTTCTGAAATGGAAAGTTGCTACTCATCTTATAGCGGAGATGGTGAGTCACAGATAGGCACAACAAAAAGACTATCACAAATAAAGCTTTCGGCTAGTAAGGCCTTCGTCAACAACAGACACACACATGTGCGCACACACACACACACACACACACATACACACACACACACACACACACACACACACACACACACACACATATGCACAACTGCAGTCTCAGGCAACTGCAGGTGTGTGTGTGTGAGCTTTATTTGTTACAGTCTTCTTGTTATGCCTATCAGCAACTCAGCATCTCTGCTATATGGTGAGTATCAACTTTCCTTTTGATAATATTGCTACATTCCATTCTGGATTTTCCATTGTTTGATTGTTATCTCTGTTCTTCTAGATTACTGCTGAATAGTAAGGGATCCATATCAGATAGGGCTGACAGAAGACATTAAAAAAGTTCAAAGAAGGACAGCTCATTTTGTATTATCACAAAACAAGAGAGAGTGCCACGGATATGATACATGAGTTGGTGTGGCAGTCATTAAAACAAAGGTGTTTCTTGTCACAGTGAAATTCTTTCACAAAATTTCAGTTGCCAATTTTCCCCTTCCAAATGTGAAAATATTTTGTTGACGCCCACCTAATTAGGAAGAAACGATCATTGTAATGAAATAAGAGAAATCTGAGCTCGCACAGAAATATTTTAGTGTTCCTTTTTCCCATGCGCTCTTTGAGAGTGGAATGGTGGAGAAACAGTCTGAAGCTGTTTTGATGAACCATCTACCATGCCCTTAATTGTGAACTGCATGGTAGACACAGAAAGTGGATGTCAGATAAGTTGTAAGGACAATATCACCTCATGTGTTACTTTATTTCTTTAGAATTCAAACTAATCATTTTCAAAGTTGACTGCTATCAGTTTTTCCATTCTTCTATAAATAATTCAGATTCAGTATTTTGCACTATTAGTTATTAAATTTATGGTTCTGTACTATTTTTACCTGTTAGTACCTTAACTGAGGATATTATCCCAAAAAAAGGTCGCACTGGTCAATCAAGATTTAGGACAGGTAAATCCATAACGGATGCAATGGACTCCCTCATAAAATTAGTCCTAGATGTGTTCGAGGCTAGGGACTATGCCCAGGCTACATTTTGTGAGCTGAGCAGAGCCTTTGACTGTGTAGAGCATGACACTGTGCTGAATAAGCTCATTTACTATGGTTTTTATGACAACAGTATAAATATGTTCAGGTCTTTTCTAGAGAACCATCAACAAGTTGTGTGCATTGGTAGCGAGAAATCAAATTTGGTTAATGTTAGGCACGGAGTGCCTCAAGGGTCGGTGCTTGGACCTTTACTGTTTATACTAATGATTAATGACCTGCCCTTATTCATAAATTCTCATACAATAATGTATGCTGATGACACAACTCTTCTACATAAAAGCTCTGATCTAGGTACACTGTAAACACTGACCGAAAATACCCTTGCTCAGTCCTCATTATGGTTCAAAGCTAATGGCTTCTTGCTAAATGAAAACAAAACCCAGACACTTTACTTTAGCCTCAAAGAGATTCCTAACTACCAGGAATTAGAAACTGTTAAATTTTTAGGTGTTACTATTGACAATAAATTGACATGGGAACCACACATTAAAAATATGTTGGCTAGGCTTTCAAGAGTTATTTATCTAATTAGAAATTTAAAAAGACATGTTCCCAATGACTATGTGAGATCAGCATGTTTTGCCTTCTTCCAAAGCATCATCTCTTATGGAATTTTACTGTGGGGTAGTAGCTGTCATGTAAATGACATTTTACTTTTACAGAAGAAAGTAATAAGAATAATAACGGATTCTGATAAAACAGAACATTGTAAACCTCTGTTTATTAAATTGCAGTGTCTTACAGTAGTAAACTTATTCATCTACAATGTTTTAATGTACATTAGAAACAATGTGTCTAATTTTGTGTTGAGAAGTGATATTCATAGCCATAATACTAGAAACAGAACATCTGTAGACGTACCATATCATAGATTATCAAAATCGCATAACTCTTACCTAGTTCTTGGACTAAGGATGTTTAATAGACTAAGTGCTGACTTTAAAGAACTGCCTGTAAACATCTTTAAAGCTAAATTATACAAGCTACTAGTGAACAATCCGTTTTACACCATTGATGAATTCTTTGAAGATGAAAATATTGTATTCTAACGTGTACCTATTTTATATAAACCAATTTACATTGATATAGTAGTTTATGTAGAAATATATGCTCTTGACTTTGTCTATTGCTGTAATCAGCTGAACGACAATAAAATTATTATTATTATTATTATTATGTACAAGTTTGAAATAATTTTAACTGATTTTAGGCATCCAAAGTAAGAGTTAAATGAGTTTGCAATGGATTTTGGCTTGTGCTAAGCTTTTGAGGACCAAAATATCATTATTTCATCTCAGAGTAGCCCTTGCCCTCTAGTCCTCAATTACTTGCTGGATATGTTCCAACTTATGTCTTCGCCTGCAGTTTCTGCCTTCTACAGCTCCCTCTAGTACCATAGACGTTATTTTGTGATGTCTTAATAAATCTTACCATCTCGTACATTCTTCTTGTCAGAGTTTTCCATATGTTCCTTTCCTCATTGATTCTGTGGTGGACCTCCTTTTTCCTTATTAGTCCACCTAATTTTCAACGTTCTTCTGTAGCACCACATCTTAAACACTTCAATCCTCTTCTGTTCTGTTTTTCTCACTGTACATCATTATGCTCTCTTTGCCTGTGCTGGTCTGCTTTTTTGTCGTCATAGCTTTATCCGTAATTGGTTACTTTGGTTCCAAGGTAGCAGAATCCCTTAACTTTGTCTACTTCTTGATACAGGTACCCAATTATTTTTTTTTTGTTTTTTTTTTTTTTTTTGTTTTTTTTTTTTTAAGTCTCTCGCTACTCTGATTTCTGTTGCTTCTTATTATTTTCGCCCTTTTCCAGTTTACTCTTGGTGCATATTCTGTACTCCCAACACCTCCTGTAATTCTTCCTTAATTTCACTGAAGCTGTGTCATCAGCGAATCTTATTATTAATAACCTTTCACCCTCAATTTTAATCCCATTCTTAAACTTTTCTTTTACTTCAGTCATTGCTTCGTCGATGTACAGATTGAACAACAGAGGTGAACAGCTGCATTGCTGTCTTATACCCTTTTTAATCTGAACACTTTGTTCTTGGTTATTCGGTGTTGTACTGTCTTGGCTCCTGTATGAACTTTATATTACTCATCTTCCCCTATTGCTTACTCCTATTTTTCTCAAAATTTCGAACTCCTTGCTCCATTTTACATCATTTAACGCTTTTCTAGGTCGTCCAGTCCTACAAGCATGTCTTGACTTTTCTTCAGTCTTGCTTCCATTATCACACACGTCAGAACCGCCTCTCTAGTGCTTTTACCTTTTCTTAAGCCAAACTAATCCTCATCTAACATATCCTCGATTTCATTTTCCATTCTTCTGCTTGGAGACATGAGCTGTTAAGCAGACTGTGTAGTAGTTCCTGCACTTAATGGCATTTTCGATTATAGCTCCTTGAGCAAATTTCCAAAGCAGCAAAAGGAAAGTGCGTAAATTATCATGAGAATGGCTTTCTCAAAAATTAAAATCGGCTAACCCGTTTAGTGATAGTTAATCGTCAAAAATCGACAGTTTTTATGAGTTTGGCAGCAAAGTGAGTTATGCTCATGCTCTAACGCCTGTACCTAAAATTCGGTTGCTCCAAATGAAAAGTGTCATGCATGGAAGCTGAGCATCAAATTCTGCGTAGAAATAGTTCCTAAATTTTAAAATTCACTCACGCTGCTAAGCCTTTATTGTGAAGTCAGGTTAAGGTACTTTTGAATGCTAAATCATCCACATTAGTCCAAATATTCAAATTTAAGGGCAATTTCCTTCGGTAACTACCTACCTAGGCAGTTAGCTCTGTTTATCAATTTAATTATTCAAGTAGATAATTTACAGTGTTCGTGTTAATTTCTTGTGTTTATGGTAATCATACGAGGAAGTACCCCCTGCCCCGCCCCCAAAAAAGAAAAAAAGTGGAATAACGTTGCCGTGGGCGGAGCTTGTGTAGTACGCATTTCTGTCCCATGGCGTGCATAGCGCAACTCATTGCCAGTGCAGTGCTGCCGCCTGTGTTGTCGACTTGGCTTTTGCTCTTCATCTGCTGCAATTCTTCTCGCTTGCGCTGTTTTGTTCTTGTTTTCTTTTTTATGACGGCAAGTTTAAGTGAACAACTTGAAACTGTGAAATTTTGTTTTCTTCTCGGTAAAAATGCTGCTGAAACTGTTTTAATGTTGAAAACAGCTTACCAAGATTTCGGTATGGGAAAAACCTGAATGTACGGGTGGTTTGCTCGATTTAAATATGGCGACATGTCGATTGATGCCAAATCCTCTTGCTTCCCCACCTCCCCTCTCTTTGCCCCCTTCTCTCCCCCGAGTCCTTTTACATTTCCCTCCTCTGCCTCCTCTCATTCCCTCTCGTGTCTGCCCTTCTCCCCCTTTATTAGTCCTCTCCCTCCTTGGTTCCCCCCCCTTTTCGTTTTTTCCTCTCCTCCCTCCTTGTGTTTCCCCCTCCTCCAGGCCCCCCCCCATCTGCCTTTGGATCGGGAGTGCCATATTTGTGCCGCCATTTTCGTGCAGTGTTTTACAGTGTGTTTTTCCAGTGAGTGTTCCGTGTTGTGTCTTTTGGGAAGTGTAGCGAACAGCCATCATACTGTCACTGGGTGTGCTTTTTTTTTATCTCTTCCGAACAGAAACCAGACTGTCGCCATGTTTTTTAATTGTGAGTCTACTATGTTACTTGTCTGATTCCTGTGTATTTTATCAACATTGCCAACGCCTTTTGCTTTCTGTTTTAACTTTCCGCATTTTTATGCCATTTTACACTTTAAATCACCATTTTATCGCCTGGTTTTCCTTGTTTCTTTCTTCTTCCTTTTTTTAAAAAAAAGTCTGTAGGCTGTAGAGCAGCGTAGTAAGCTGCTGCCAGCTCGCCCCCTTCAGGGGGAATTGAAAATCAATCAAGAAAAAAAACAAATTGATGCCAAACTTCGTTCTGGACGTCCGTCAACTGTCCGAATTGACGAAAATATTGAAAAAATTCCAAAGCTTGTGCTCACAGATTGTCGACAGGCAATTGATCAACTGCCAGAGATTAGTGGGTTATCTGGGAGCTCAGTTCAGCGAATTTTAACGGAAGATTTGGAATGAGAAGGGTTGCTGCCAAGTTTGTTCCTCAGGTTATGACTGACATTCAAAAGGAACGTCGACCTAAAAGATGTCATGCTTTCAAACAACAGCTTGAAACTGATCCAGATCTGTCAAAATCAAACTTATAAACACAGTTCAAAAGCTCACAGCCCTTCAACAATTCGCCTTAAATTTCATGGATCCCAACGCCACTCCTGATAAGATCGGTGAGGCAGGAGCAAAGTTCATTGTGTGTTTGCCTATGGGTGGTAGCTCCAAACCTTTGAATGAAATCCGTCTGCAACTTTTCCAGAGAGCTTTATCGAAAAACTGTAACTTGATTTTGACAAGGTAGCGTCCCTCCTGCACGTGTAAGAAGGGATGACAAGCATGCTCTTCCTGCAGGAAGGAACCTGTAATGTGCTCAGTTATATGCAACGATTGCAAAGCGCTTTCCTGCCATAACTGTCCAACGGGAAAATACTTCCTTGATTTGACGCAAATCAGCAATGAGATTAACATAGTCGAGGAGCAAATCGATTTAGATCCCTTGCTGGAAGAAAAAGAACTGGTCGGCAATGTTTCCTTCCAGGACCATTTTCCCCAAAATTCAGAAAAACGACAAAAAATAAATTTAAGTGAATGCAAACACAGACTAATTGGTTAAATAATGCTTGTAAAAAATTTCTCTGTCATCAGTTTTGTATTGTAATTGAGGTATTTTACCACTTTCAAAATCTTTCATTTGGTAGGCAATTCATCTTTAATCCCATTTAATAACATCTTGAACTAGCACGGTAGTAAACATCAGTATCAGGGTGGGTAGGTACATAACTAAATTGTCCTTAAATTTAAAATTTCTAATGTCTGGGCGACTTTGGATGATTCGAGTTCAAAAATAATTTGACTTCACAAAAACGTCTTACCTGCAATTCATCGTTGCGAATACATTCACGTTTTTACTTGTATTTTTGCGCAGGTGTGAATGAATTTTAAACTCTCATGCTTGACAGTTTTCATTTGGAGTAGCCGCTTTTGAGTTACAGGCGTTGGAGCACGAGCATAGCTGTTTTCCGCTAGTTTCCTTAAAACTATCTCCATTGAGTGTCGCTAAACGGCTGAACCGATTTTAACTTTTGAGGAAGTCATTCTAAGTGAAATTTTATACTCTTTCATTTTTTTCGAATTTTTTGTGGAATGTATCGTTTTCGAGTTACAAGCGAAAAACTGAAAAATGCCCAAAAATTGCGTGGTTTTTCGGTCCTCAAAAGTTTAGCACAAGCCATAAATAGTCACAAACTCATTAAACTTCTATTTGGGATGCATAACGTCGATTAAAATTATGTCAAGCCTGTGCATATTTATTGGCTGGCAAAAGTAGTTTGCCTAAGCTACCTGACTTGCTCAAATGGCTCTGAGCACTATGCGACTTAACTTCTGAGGTCACCAATCGCCTAGAACTTAGAACTAATTAAACCTAACTAACCTAAGGACATCACACACATCCATGCCCGAGGCAGGATTCGAACCTGCGACCGTAACGGTCGCTCGGTTCCAGACTGTAGTGCCTAGACTTCTTTGCAATTTTAATTATTACATTTCTCGTGATGTCAGAGTGTATTTTACCTAATTCATATATTTGCATACAAGACTGAATAGTCTGTCATAGCTGGCTCGCATAAGGTTCTCTATTATTTTACTCCAGGGGGTTTGTTTCAACTTAGGCCTTTCAGTGCCCTGTCAAATTCTGCTCACAGTGCTACATCCCCATCACATCTCCATCTAGTTCCTCGTGTTTTTCTATTTTCGTTTATTTCCCTTTCATAGTCCTTCTATATATTCCGTCCATCATTTCAGTCTTCCTTTCTTTCTTTAACACTGGCTTGCCATCTGAGTTATTTATATTCATACAGTTACTTCTCTTTTCTCTTAACACAACTCACGAAGTTACTTTTCTGTAATGTATACCACGAGGTGGGGTGTCTGGAACCCTTATGTTTAAACTGACATTTAAGGCAAAAATAATTTAAAATTTTTAATTGATGCTATATAACATTTATTTTTTACAATTATTTAAGTGTTGTTTAAATGTTTCTAGTTCATTTTATTGCACCAAACAAAGCCTGCAACTTTTTACAATTTATCACACAAAAGCACATAATTTTGTATGGTTCTTTTAAATAGTACACATAAATAGACTGTTGGAGTACTAAATTTTACATTCTGAAAAATTATTCAATCTCTGTAGCAAATAAATTTCCAAATAAAACTAAATTCCAGGGTTTAAATTTGCGCATAAAAAAATCCACTCGACAGGCACAAAAAGAAAGTCTGTCAAATTGACATTCATTGCTGGGAACTACATTTTTGTCAACACTCGTAGTACATTCGATTTTAACAGACACTTTAAGTATTTCATTGAAGAAACAGACAGATCCCCATCACAACTTTCCTTAAGTTCTTCCTCTGAATGGTACTCTTGTTTGATAGTAGAATTGTGATCACTGGCTAATTGTAAAATCGTCGTCTTTTTCGCTTATTTCTTGATGTATATCACTGACACCTTCCTCCATTGACCGACTAATAATTTCATCAAACTCGGGAAAGTTAAAAATGACACATCCGTGCGAACACATCTTGAGTTTTACGGTGCCGTACTGAAGAAAATAGGTAGGTAGTTCACGAGGAGCGGTCTAGGAGACTCCAACACCTATCAGTAACACGTGTCAACAATAACACAGAAGGCGATAACGCAACCGACAGCAAAACATCGAAGGCTTGGAAGTTTATGGAGGGCAGGGGGAGTGTAGTAGCATTCCACCACAACTGGCCTTCGCGCAGACTGTGAGACCAAACCTCGTGAGTTGAGGAATATAGCCATCTTCATCCGAAATCTAATTGACGATATCAGATGATGTGTGTGGGAAAGTACCCACCAGAGAGTGTAAAGCTGACTGCTCTGCGGCCTTACCATGCTAGAGGAATAATTCCTTTTTCCACAAAGTCTGAATTAGACGAATTGTTTACCATCTAAAATATTAATCGCTAACTGCCGCCAGGCCATGCCAGTGCTGAAAAATTGGAATGGTCGTTTTTCCGGCTTTAGGACAAGAAGTTACAGGATTAGCTGTAATTCGATTCTGAATGCCTGGACCCGGAAGCAGCGTTCCCTTGTTGTTAATTAAATATAATACACTAAAGTAACTCACCAAGTTTCGTTATGTAATTACGCTTACTTCCAGCACTATGAAATCGCGTGACGTTTGATTGGACGTCTTCTCGCGATGAAGACGACAAAGCTGCAATGAAATGAATCGTGAGGACCACACTGACCCCATGTGGCGTTCTGTGAAATCAAACAATGCTCCAGAAAGCCCTGCGTTTAGCTATTGTTGACTGCGTTGAGAACGCTGAGAGGGGAATTTCATTCTGCTGCAGTTGGAATACGGTTCGTAACCAGCTGAACAACAATGGTTCGAAGAAACTAACAAAGGAAGTCGGCACGACTCGCAAAGGCGGCATTTCTTTCGCTGCACAGAAGTGTTCTCATTATTATGGATAGTAGAACGACTGAAGGCCGGGGTTCCGTAATCGAGTGTCTGGCGTTAAGGGCAATTTCTAAAGACACTACGGTAACTACAGAAAAGAGAACCACATGTATGAATATCAAGAGCTCAGATGGAAACCCAGTTCTAAGCAAAGAAGGGAAAGCAGAAAGGTGGAAGGAGTATATAGAGGGTCTACACAAGGGCGATGTACTTGAGGACAATATTATGGAAATAGAAGAGGATGTAGATGAAGACGAAATGGGAGATAAGATACTGCGTGAAGAATTTGACAGAGCACTGAAAGACCTGAGTCGAAACAAGGCCCTGGGAGTAGACAACATTCCATTAGAACTACTGATAGCCTTGAGAGAGCCAGTCCTGACAAAACTCTACCATCTGGTGAGCAAGATGTATGAGACAGGCGAAATACCCTCAGACTTCAAGAAGAATTTAATAATTCCAAACCCAAAGAAAGCAGGTGTTGACAGGTGTGAAAATTACCGAACTATCAGTTTAATAAGTCACAGCTGCAAAATAATAACGCGAATTCTTTACAGACGAATGGAAAAACTGGTAGAAGCCGACCTCGGGGAAGATCAGTTTGGTTTCCGTAGAAATATAGGAACACGTGAGGCAATACTGACCTTACGACTTATCTTAAAAGAAAGATTAAGAAAAGGCAAACCTACGTTTCTAGCATTTGTAGACTTAGAGAAAGCTTTTGACAGTGTTGTCTGGAATACTCTCTTTCAAATTCTAAAGGTGGCAGGGGTAAAATACAGAGAGCGAAATGCTATTTACAATTTGTACAGAAACCAGATGGCAGTTATAAGAGTCGAGGGGCATGAAAGGGAAGCAGTGGTTGAGAAAGGAGTGAGATAGGGTTGCAGCCTCTCCCCGATGTTATTCAATCTGTATATTGAGCAAGCAGTAAAGGAAACAAAAGAAAAATTCGGAGTAGGTATTAAAATCCATGGAGAAGAAAAAAAAACTTTGAGGTTCGCCGATGACATTGTAATACTGTCAGAGACAGCAAAGGACTTGGGAGAGCAGTTGAACGGAATGGAAAGTGTCTTGAAAGGAGGATATAAGATGAACATCAACAAAAGCAAAACGAGGATAATGGAATGTAGTCGAATTAAGTCGAGTGATACTGAGGGAATTAGATTAGGAAATGAGACACTTAAAGTAGTAAATGATTTTGCTATTTGGGGAGCAAAATAACTGATGATGGTCGAAGTAGAGAGGATATAAAATGTAGACTTTCAATGGCAAGGAAAGCGTTTCTGAAGTAGAGAAATTTTTTAACATCGAGTATAGATTTAAGTGTCAGGAAACCGTTTCTGAAAATATTTGTATGGAGTGTAGCCATGTATGGAAGTGAAACGTGGACGATAAATAGTTTAGACAAGAAGAGAATAGGAGCTTCCGAAATGTGGTGCTACAGAAGAATGCTGAAGATTAGATGGGTAGATCACATAACTAATGAGGAGGTGTTGAATAGAATTGGGGAGAAGAGGAGCTTGTGGTACAACTTGACTAGAAGAAGGGATCGGTTGGTAGGACATGTTCTGAGACATCGAGGGATCACCAATTTAGTATTGGAGGGCAGCGTGGAGGGTAAAAATCGTAGAGGGAGACCAAGAGAATGAATACACTAAGCAGATTCAGAAAGATGTAGGCTGCAGTAGGTACTAGGAGATGAAGAAGCTTGCACAGGATGGAGTAGCATGGAGAGCTGCATCAAGCCAGTCTCAGGACTGAACACCACAACAACAACAACAGTTGGAATACGGTTCGTAACCAGCTTGACAACAATGGTTCGAAGAAACTAATAAAGGGCGTTGGCTTGACACGCAAAGGCAGATTTTCATCCGCTGCACAGAAGCGTCCTCATTATTATGGATAGGAGAACGACTGAAGACCGCTGTTCCGTAATCGAGTGTCTGGTGTTAGTGCAGTTTCTAAAGGCACTATGGTAATTGCAGAAGTATTGTCTTACTGCGATTAACCACGTAGTTCTGCAACTGGCTAAACAAAAGGTTTTGCGGAATCACGGAAAAGCGCTTCTAGAAGTGTATGGAAATACTGTAACGAATAAGAATTCTGTATTCCTCCCTTGCGGCGTCTGTCACCCACCGTCACCTTCACTGGTGCCGACGCAGCGGGAAATTAAAGTTACGTTCGGATTTAATACGCGTGTATTATTTTAAATCTCCAGTGGCGAGTTGTTCCAGTGAATTCACAAGCAATGCCCTGCAAGGTGCCGGGACACCGTTCTGGCCGAAATTTAGCCGTGCTGGGAGCACCACAAATTGCCAGCATGGCGACCAGCCGAGCGGGGTGGCGCAGTGGTTAGCACACTGGACTCGCATTCGGGAGGACGACATTTCTAACCCGCGTCAGGCCATCCAGATTTAGGTTTTCCGTGATTTCCCTAGATAACGCCAGGCAATGCCGGGATGGTTCCTTTGAAAGGACCCGGCCGACTTCTTTCCATATCCTTCCCCTTCTCCACTTATGAAGGCACATATGATGTCTGAAAAAATACCATCAGCGCTGCCTGAGAAGGATCCTAAGGGTGAAATGACAAGACAGGCGCACTGACATTGGTGTTCTGGAAAAAGCAAACTTTAGTACATTGAAGCCGTGATCATCAAGCATGAACTCCTTTGGACGGGCCACATTGTTCGTATGCCTGAATCCCGTCTACCAAAACCAATAATGTATTCCCAGTTAAAGGGTGGCCAAAGAAAACTAGGGAATACCACCGAAATGATAAGAAGATTTACTAAAGGAAATCACGAAAAGATGTCAAGTTGAAACTGGTAACTGGGAAACTACCGCACTTAACCGTCCAGTATGGTGCCGCTATGTTGGGGAAGGTATTCAGCGCTTCCAGCAACTGAGGCTGAAAACAGAAACTAGCAAGCTCAATAAACATCATACTCCTCAGCAAGTGACCCTGATGCCAAATCTCACAGAGACTAGGTGAGTAGCAATGTGGCATAGCGCGGTAGAATTCAGTGCCATATATTTCAGATTATCGTATCTATGTTACGCTTAACAATTCAAAGAAAAATAGCCAATAAATCCGCAAGGTGTCAAAAGTTAGGTTGTCCACGTGCTCTTGCGCTCTTACACAGCAGCCGGCATTGTTTACCAAGTGTTTTAGTGTGTTTGCGTTCAGCTCAGCAAATCCTTTCACCACGCAGTGTTCGGTAATTTTGTCAATTTAATCTGGCAACTCCATTCCCAGCCGGATGAGAGCGACTGTGGCTGCCAGAAGTTGCAGCTCTGTTTAGATTTCGCACCCTTCGTACCCCAAATCACCTATGAATTTAGTCACGTCTTCTTCCTGCAGTACTGTATATTTACAATAAGTGTTTGACATCGTTCCTGGTCCTGCAATTTTAATGGCCGACGGTGCATCGTCTTGAAAAAGATGAAGTAAGTTTCAATAAAAATATGTAAACCGTTTCTAAAAGCACTGATCTATGCTTCGTTGGCTCGATCTACGCCATGATAACACATTCTTGCAGGTGACTGAAGTTTGAAAATTACACTACTGGCCATTAAAATAGCTACACCAAGAAGAACCCCAGATGATAAACGGGTATTCATTGGACAAATATATTATACTAGAACTGACATGTGATTACATTTCCACGCAATTTGGGTGCATAGGTCCTGAGAAATCAGTACCCAGAACAACCACCCTTGGCCGTAATAACAGGCTTGATACGCCTGGGCATTGAGTCAAACAGAGCTTGGATGGCGTGTACAGGTACAGCTGCCCATGCAGCTTCAACACGATACCACATTTCAATAAGAGTAGTGACTGGCGTATTGTGACCAGCCAGTTGCTCGGTCACCAATGGTTCAAATGGCTCTGAGCAGTACGGGACTTAACTTCTGAGGTAATCAGTCCCCTAGAAGTTAGAACTAATTAAACCAACTAACCTAAGGACATCACACACATCCATGCCCGAGGCAGGATTCGAACCTGCGACCGTATCGGTCGCGCGGTTACAGACTGTAGCGCCTAGAACCGCATGGTCACAACGGCCGGCTCTGCCACCATTGACCAGACGTTTTCAGTTTGTGAGAGATCTGGAGAATGTGCTGGCCAGGGCAGCCGTCGAACTTTTTCTGTATCCAGAAAGGCCTGTACAGGACCTGCAACATGCGGTCGTGCATTATCCTGCTGAAATGTAGGGCTTTGCAGGGATCGAATGAAGGGTAGAGCCACGGGTCGTAACACATCTGAAATGTAACGTCCACTGCTCAAAGTGCCGTCAATGTGAACAAGAGGTGACTGAGACGTGTAACCAATGGCACCCCATACCATCACGCCGGGTGATACGCCAGTATGGCGGTGATGAATACACTCTTCCAATGTGCGTTCACCGCGATGTCGCCAAACACATATGCGACAGTCATGATGCTGTAAACAGAACCTGGATTCATCCCAAAAAATGAGGTTTTGCCATTCGTGCACCCAGGTTCATCGCTGAGTACACCATCGCAGGCGGTCCTGTCTGTGATGCAGCGTCAAGGGTAACCACAACCATGGTCTCCGAGCTGATAGTCGATCCTGATGCAAACGTCGTCCAACTGTTCGTGCAGATGGTTGTTGTCTTGCAAACGTTCCCATCTGTTGATTCAGGGATCGAGACGTGGCTGCACGATCCGTTACAGCCATGCGAATAAGATGCCTGTCATCTCGGCTGCTAGTGATACGAGGGCGTTGGGATCCAGCACTGCGTTCTGTATTTCCCTGCTGAAATCACCGATTCCGTATTCTGTTAACAGTCATTGGATCTCGACCAACGAGAGCACCGATGTCGCGATACGATAAACCGCAATCGCGATAGGCTACAATCCGACCTTTATCAAAGTCGGAAACGTGATGGAACGCATTTCTCCTCCTTACACGAGGCATCACAACAACGTTTCACCAGGCAACGCTGGTCAACTGCTGTTTGTGTATGAGAAATCGCTTGGAAACTTTCCTCATGTCAGCACTTTGTAGGTGTCGCCACCGGCGCAAACCTTGTTTGAATGCTTTGAAAAGCTAATCATTTGCATATCACAGCATCTTCTTCCTGTCGGTTAAATTTCGCGTCTGTAGCACGTCATCTTCGTTGTGTAACAATTTTAATGGCCTGTAGTGTACTTCTCACCTGTGGACGTTCTGTGTATGCGAATTGTGTGACAGACTGCAGAGTAAGTTCGTTTGCAGACCTTACTGTGGCCTGGTAACATTTCCATCGCATTAGCTCAATCGTTCTTATGTTAGTCCACTTAACCCTAGAAGTGTACACCAGGATCATTGTTAGTTACTGTCGATGCGCCACTGCACGTAACACAGTCCGCTGCCGCCAATTCAGCATTGAATGACACTTCGTGGAAGACGGACGTTCGAAATTATGAGAAACCGTTGTTCAATTTTACTGAGTTAATGAAAATTGTGGGATACCTTTGCCTGGCATAGTGAAACATCTCGACACGGCATGGACTCAACAAGTTGTCAGAAGTCCCCTGCAGAAATATTGAACCATGCTGCCTCTACAACCGGGCACAATTTCGAAAGTTTTGTAGGTGCAGGATTTTATGCACAAACTGACCTCTCGATTGCGCCCCATGGGACTCATGTCTGGCGATCTGGGTGGCCAAATAATTCGCTCGAATCGTCCAGAATGTTCTTCAAACAGTTGCTTGGGAACATGAAGTCCGTGAATGGCTGAAAACGGTCTCCCAGTAGCCGAATGATCGGTTCAGTTAGACGAGAGGACCCAGTCCATTCCATGGAAAGACAGCCCACACCATTATGGAACCACCACTTGCTTGGGTAGTGCCTTGTTGATAAGTTGGGGCTATGGCTTCGTGGGGTCTGCGCCACACTCGAAACCCTATCATCAGCTTCTGCCAACTGGAATCGGGATTCATCTGACCAGGCCACGGTTTTCCAGTCGTCTAAGGTCCAACCACGAGCCAAGAAGAGGTGCTGCATGCGACGTCGTGCTGTTTGCAAACGCACTCTTGCCGGTCGTCTGCTGCCACAGCCCAAATTTCGCCGCGCTTCCCTAACGAATACGTCCGCCGTATGTCCCACATTGACTTCTGCTTTAATTTCATTCAGTGTTGGTTATCTGTTAGCACTGATAAATCTATGCAGACGCCGCTGCTCTCCGTCGTTACGTGAAGGCAGTCGGTTACTGCGTTGTCTGTGGTAGAGACAAAGCCTGAAATTTGGTATTCTCGGCACACTCTTGAAACAGTGTATATCGCAATATTAAATTTCCTAACGATTTCCGAAATGGAATGTCCCATGCTTGTAGCTCAAACTACCACTCGCATTCAGTCTGTTAATTGCCGTCGTCTGGCCATAATCACGACGGACACCTATCCATACGAGTCATCTGAATATAAATGCCAGCTCCGCCAATGCACTGCCCTTTT
This sequence comes from Schistocerca piceifrons, assembly GCF_021461385.2. Lineage (NCBI taxonomy): Eukaryota > Metazoa > Arthropoda > Insecta > Orthoptera > Acrididae > Schistocerca > Schistocerca piceifrons. The sequence continues at coordinate 511,877,283 of NC_060142.1, read as the reverse complement.
ATGCGTTGTGAACGCGATACTACGGCCATCTGTATTTCTGCATATCGCCATCCTATAACTTCTGTCACTTGAATATAATTTGATAGAAATATTTTTGGAAATATCACTGTGACTTTCGAGTACACATTGTGTAACTGCACACACATTGTGTAATGCTACAGCATTTATGGGCAATGGCGAAACTGATCAATCTGCCGAACCTTCAAACAACGATGAAGAAAATGCAGTCGTAAACGGCAAGAGTGGTCACTGTTGGGACACAGTTGTTCCTAATAGAACAGGCCTGTCAGCTGCTGATAACATTGTAATTCACATTTCCAGAATTCGGAAATAATGATTAAACGGATGTATGACTTACCAACGGATGTATGACTTACCGAGAACACCTCAAAATACTAGTGTAATATGTGCATTTGATTATATGAATAGCATCTTCATCTAATTAAATTGCAAACAACGTGTTTTAGATCCGGATTACTTTCAAGTTTCTTCACTGAAAAATTCCATGTCATATTTTATTTAGTCACGAATTTCCGATGCAGTAATATTGACATTGATTGAAAAATCACATGAAAAAGGTGAAATAAAATGAGTATATTACATGAGAGTCCAATTTCATTATAAAATATTCTATTTTCAGGCAATTTCTCAGCAAATAATGTCACTGTGACCCTGGTGTACACCTTCGCGTGACAATTTCAGAGATGTTCACTACTTCGGTTAAGTATTCGTCTGTCCTCAGCATTGAGGATTCTTTTATGCCCAGTATTATTTTCCGCTGATGATGTCCTGTCATCATCTCATACAGTCATCTAAGCAGGGGTGTCCAACCCTTGCCCCGAAGGCTGCATGCAGTTCAAAGCAAGTATCAGTGCGGCGCAATAAGTGAGCATCTATTAAACAAACGTTTTTCCTTTATCCGCAAAATTCCGTTTATGTAGACTGATGAAAAATTGAATATTTTCATTTTGAATCTCCCACCACACAATGCTATTCTCTCATTAATCCATCGCAATCTTAAAATTTCGGCCCGTGCTATACTGTACTTGAACCTCAGAGTCTTGCTCTTATAAACAGTCAATCCGTCAGACGCACTGGTCTGTTGTCTTATGGTTACTCCAGTTGCAGCTACGGAACTACAGATTTGGAGGAGTATAATGAAATTAATTTATGGAAATGCAAGGAAATTCTGTGTTATTCCTGCACAATTGTGACCAAGAATTTTTTTCAATGTAGTTCGCATCATCACAAGTAGGTAGCAGTTAGAAATCTTTATGTGGTCTGCAATTTCTACCAATGTGTGCAATCTAACAGTACCGTAATTATAACAGGTTTAATTTCATATCGTATCCATTGCTACAAATAACAATCACATTTGAACTTGAACTTCTCTATAATGGGTTTAAACGAAATGTTTTTACTTTCGTGTGCAATTTCTACGGTAGCTGGTGGTCGGTACAAAGAGTTGGGCTTTAATTCAACTCAATTTCTTCATTCGACAGCCCATTGACTAGCGTCCTTCGCGACTGAATCATCTTCAGTTTCAGGAATTTCTCTGAAGTTAGGATGCTGAGAATGGTGTTCTCAGAAAGGATTCTGAGAATGGTGATATCGTATATTTTACAGAAGTAAAGTTGCTCAGTCGAGATCAGATGTTAAAACGATTTTATAGCATAATTAATTAAATCAAAGCAATAGAAAAACTGTGCCAGAGCTTGGCGATGGCAACTGGATGGCACATTTAGCGGTTTTGGTAGATTTGACTGCTCATTGAGGTGACTTAAAATTGCGTCTTCAAGATAGAAACCTGCTTAGCGGTACAATATTTCAAACAATACACGTGCTCCAAACGAAACTGAAATTATGGCAAGCACAAGTACATGCAATTTTTTTTACTTTCAACGCGTTGACCAAACAATCTTGAATACGGGATGAAATACACAGCCATACTTTTCAATTTGATGCTAGAATTTGAAAATCGATTCCTGGATTTTCGAAAAATTAATGAAAATTTTTATATTTATGCGACACCTGTTACGAACAATATAGGTACATCGCCAGAACATTTCAGATGGAGTGCCCAGAGTTGCAGTCTGAGATGCAACTAACAGAAAATTTTAATTTTGTATCTTTTTGGACTTTTACAGATCATAACCCTTGCTGCACAGTCATGCGCTATTTATGTTATCTTTGTTCGGAATCACGTACGTTTGTAAACAGTTATTTCTAAGAGTAAAGCACACAAAGAGTAAAAAAGAACCAAAATCTCAGATGAAAATCTTGAGAACACCCTGAGAATTCCAAACATTCGACTGGATTATAGTTTCCCAAATTCAGAGTCAAATGTCACATTCATTCCATTTCGCTTTTTGAGAGTAAAAAATCACAAAAAAACCTTTCCCTCGTCCCGCGATTGTTAACGCACGCTATTATGTCATTTCACCCAAGTATCAACATTAAGAAACAACTACTACTCACTATACCACGATTTATGTACCAATAGCGCGCTTGGTTCACACGGTTGTAGCCTACATAGCCTCACGTATAACAGTGGGGTCCCTTGCTGCTACATCGCTACGGTATTATAGAATATCAGAGGTCGGCGAGCGGGTGCGGAATAAAATATGCTGTTTGAAGGATTTTTGTCTGTGCCCGTGACGATGATTATGGAGGTAATCTTCGAACGCTTGGAACTTTATCCGGATTTGACGTGGCAAATAGTCCGAGAACTTTTTATGCAGGGGCTCGGTCGCGAAAAACTTCGTAGCCATTTCACTGTCAGTACTTTAAAGCCTCTTACATACGTTTTTTTTCTCTGTTACTTCTCGATGTCTTCATCTTCAGCAACCTGTAGCTATTCAGTCGTTGATCGGTTAACTGTCTAGATTTCATCCATGTCTACTGCTGTGATGCAATCACATTATCCAATTCTGATGAGTTGCCATCTGTAATTATGCAAATGTCGACAGAATTTTACTTTTATCTGTTCTTCCTATGAACTGAATGTTAATATCATGCGCATTGTAAGTGGTTTCAAGACATAATGATGCGCATATCAGTCGTAGTTTTTGGGGAAATTCTGTAACTTACACTAAAGTTACGTGAACGTTTAATTCAGAACGAAGTGTCAGTAAATTATCGGTTCAAATTTTTATTCCGGTACTTGCATTTTTACTTGTTTTATTCATACACTAATTTTCAGTTTATCAATGTGAAGAACATGACCAACTAGTCAACGCTTATTTTTTTGCAAACGACAGTTAGCTAAACTGTTCATCGATTTCGCGCTCGCAAGGTAAGAAGGTTTACGAGAATGTCACAAGGAGAGAAAGAGAACGACAGTGTTAAGTACCAGTATCAAAGGCGTTATGAAGCCACTACTGTTATAAATACATGCATCAGTGTATCAGATGGGATTAGAAGAAATATGATCGATTGTATGCTAATAAACAAGATCCACTACACAGAAATCTAAAATAACATACGACTCCGAACAAACCATGTGAGCTAGACCGACGACTACTGTTTTAAAGTGTTTGCTTCGTAGTGAGAGGAAGAATATAATGAAGGAAGAGGTTTCCTCTTACTCATGGAATCCTTATTTCTGCGTTAGTATTTAAGTTGTTTCCGCAGTTTGTATGTGGGGCGGAAACGGAAAATCAACGCAAAACGACTCTCCATAGTTTTTTGTTAATTGTGTTTTAGAACTTTGATAAACTCAAGAAATGAGATTATGTAATATCATAAGCTGATGTGTAAATTATTTTTTAAGATGAGACTGGTTTCGGTCGAAGGGCATTATCCAACATCTGTTGTACAAATGTGATGAATACACAACAATTTCAGGTAGAAAGTATGTTTCAAAACTTACAGTTTGAGTTAACGGCAAGAGTTACATTGATATGTCAAAAATTTGGTGTTACGATTCTGATAAATATTGCTTCGGACAAATAGGTAGAAAAATATGTACACGGTACTAAGAATAGTGTAACATGGACAAAAAATATCCATCGAAATCTACTACGCATTTAAGGGATGAAAAACACTATTTTTCGTAGGCCGGACGAAGGTAAATATGTGGATCTCTGGGAAATGCTGGAATTTTTTTCAATTTATGCTGACTTTGAATTAACAAATTTAACTGAAGAACACATGTCTCTCCCTCTGGACGACTAAGAATCATTTACAAATGTTAGATTTTCGTATTGTGTCTTTTTTGACGTATATATGTAACTCTTGCTGTCAATTCAATATGTAAGCATTGCTCGTATGTTTATTACAATTTTTAAAGATCCTTTTCACCCTAAGTTTCTCATATTCACAGCGTTTGTACAAAAGATGCTGAATAATAGTCTCTGACCGAAACCAGCCGCATATTGAAGAGTAATTTCAACAGCAGTTTATGGTGCTACACAATACGATTTCCGAAGTTTTCTCAGCAAATGTGGGAAATCGAGTAGTGCTTCACTCATCTCTCAGACTCGAACCTCTGCAGAGCAGGTTACTGCAGCAGGGCAGGTTATGCACGAGACTAAAATGAGCAACTGAGCTCAGAAATATAATACAATGTTATCTAGTTTGCTATGGGTTTCGACCCCCATTTCTAGTTACTTTCCGCCTTTTTCTTCATCACCTGTAATTTCATGTTCTTCTTTAAATTCCATATGCATTATTTGACCACAACAGACAAGACATTCCTTATTGCAGCACAGGGAAAAACCGTAGAGGAGGCAGTTGCTGTTGCTTGTCTTGACCAGTGAAGAATAAGTCACAGGTTAGGTTTACCTGTTGCGTCAGTTGCCGTGTGTGATGTGGTTACAAGTCGTTATGGAAGCATTTGGAATGCCAGCTAAAGAATAGTTCCAATGCTCTATAACCCTCACTCCATAATACATTACGAAGACCGGAGTTTAAGCCATGGCAATGATAAACAGCTTGGTGATGAGACAGAATTGTGTCTCCTCAGATGTCAATTTCGTCGTTCATCATAGTTAGAACTATGTCCCTTGAGGTGACAGTTTTTTCCGCAAGTCATTTCACTGATACAAAGCTTCCAAGTCACGGATATTCCTCGAATTTCATTTCGGTAACTTTAGTCGACAGGATGGCCGGTCTAACTTGTACTGCTTTCGAATAACACCAACCAGAGACTTTTCTTTTTCTACCCATTCCTTTAATATTATTTCGCTTTTCCAACGTACCTGTCCTCTTACTTTTTTATTTTCTTTATCCATTTTTCCCATCTCTAAATACCAAACAGTCTACGTATTTCATCTCTATTTTCGTTAGATCAGGTAGATCACGTAACTAATGAGGAGGTATTGAATAGGATTGGGGAGAAGAGAAGTTTGTGGCACAGCTTGACTAGAAGAAGGGATCGGTTGGTAGGACATGTTTTGAGGCATCAAGGGATCACAAATTCAGCATTGGAGGGCAGCTTGGAGGGTAAAAATCGTAGAGGGAGACCAAGAGATCAATACACTAAGCAGATTCAGAAGGATGTAGGTTGCAGTAGGTACTGGGAGATGAAGAAGCTTGCACAGGATAGAGTAGCATGGAGAGCTGCATCAAACCAGTCTCAGGACTGAAGACAACAACAACAACAACAACAACATTTTCGTTAGCGACGAAATTTTGAACAATTTCTGCTAGGTTCATCCATAGCGATCTGCCCTTGTGAATGTTATCTTGTCCGTAGATATCTGTGATATCTTCTTGATGCAGCACGCGTTCCTTCCACGCACTTTCCAAGTACTTGGTTTAGTCAACGTTTTCCGAAGCATAATGCAGGGCGTTTGAGGACGCTTATAACTGGAAAACCTGTAGGATAAATGCTGGAGCATATTCACAGGAATCTGAAACCGTATTCATGTAGATTGTACTTGCATAATCGTTGGCGTGTTACTAGATTTACTGAACTGGGAAAACAACGTGCGCGTTTCCTCGTTACGGAACTGAATCGACAGTGAAGTAATGGAGGTACGCCGAAAATATTTATTCAGTAGACTATTGTATCGGCGGTCATGAAGGTTTACCGGAAGGAAATTGAATTTATTCAAAATTCACTGGTACTTAGATCGAGCATTGGATAATGTACTCTGCATGTAAGAGGATGATTTGAAAAGTTCTCGGAATCACCACGAGAGGTCAGCGCTAGCGCCACGAGTTGTTCACGTGATAATTAATTAACAGTTGCCTGTAAACTCTCGCCGCGTCAGTGCTCTTGGAAGAATACTGTGGCGGTGACGTGGTTCTGTACTTGATCCCGCATAGTGATTTACGAAGATGGAAAAAACCGAGATCAGAGCAGTGATTAAGTACTTCGTAAAGAAAAGTATGAAAGCAAAGGACATTCATGCCGATTTCCAGAATACACTGGGGGACTCAGCGCCTTCATATTCAACTGTTGCCAAGGGGACAAATGAATTTAAATTTAGACTGTAGAGCTTAGATGATGATCCACACAGTGGTCGGCCAAGATGTGTCTACTGCAGAAATCATTGCAAAAGTGCACAAAATGGTCGTGGAAATCGCCGATTGAAAGTGCTCGAAGTTGCTCACGCTTGACAGATGTCATCTGAAAGGGTACATCATATTTTAACTGAAGAATAAGAAATGAAAAAAACTATCTGCAATATGGGTGCCGCGACTCTTGACACTAGATCAAAAACGCATGCGAATGGACATATCGGAACAATGTTTGGCCCGTTTTAGGAGAAACGAACAAGATTTTTTGTGCCTGTTGGCGACCACAGATGAAACTTGGGTGCACAGCTATACCCTAGAGACAAAACCACATCATTCAGAGCGACAGGTCATGGCATCAATGTTCTGGGATGCAAAGGGGTTCTGTTTGTAGATTATCTCCCCACTGGGCAAACAGTTACTGGAGAATACTATGCTAACCGCCTGGACAAATTGTAACAACAGGCATGCGAAAAAAGGACAGGTTTAGCAGGGGAGAAAGTCATCTTCCATCAAGACAACGTGCACCAACACTTCTGCTGTCTCCATGGCAAAATTACACGAACTAAGGTATGAAATGTTGCCACACCCGCCTTATTCACCTGATTGGCTCCATCAGACTTCCATCTCTTCCCAAAACTGAAAATTTTTCTTGATGGACGAATATTCACTTCAAACGAAGAATTGATAGCCGGAGTTGACAACTATTTTGCAGGCCTGGAGGAAACTCATTTTCGAGATGGGTTCAAGGTTCAAAAAATGGTTCAAATGGCTCTGAGCACTATGGGACTTAACATCTAAGGTCATCAGTCCCCTAGAACTTAGAACTACTTAAACCTATCTAACCTAAGGGCATCACACACATCCATGCCCGAGGCAGGATTCGAACCTGCGACCGTAGCAGTCGCGCGGTTCCAGACTGAAGCGCCTAGAACCGCTCGGCTACACCGGCTGGCTGGGTTCAAGGCATTGTAACATTGTTGGACCAAGTCCACTGAAAAAAGAAAAAAGTTTCAGTGATGTAAGTACTTTTTTTCTATTCCGTTTCGAAAACTTTTCAAACCACCCTCGTATCATTCACTGACTCCAGCATGACATTTTTCCTCTGCATTGAGGTAAAGGCAATGGTTGCGCAATGACCCCTATAGGATATTACAAAGTATTAAGAGCCTGTTCTGTTTGGTTATGGTATTGTTTCGTCAAAAGATCTTGTTTGTTAGTCGAAGTCTCAGTTTTACGCAGAATTACGTAAATTCATTCCAAGGCAAGCTGGTTTGAAACTCTGACAGCTTCAAGTGCTTTTTGATGTTCACATACTTTACATCAGCTGATACCAGAGAGTGTCACGAGGTAGCACTACAGGTGATCAATTAGAGAGATAAAAGATAAACTCGCATGTGAAACAACACAGTAATCAAAAGTTAGCTTTCGAAATATTCACGGACTTGGTACTTCCTACAGTTGATGAAATCGTAAGTGATCAACTGTCATATAAAAGCCTTCCGCACTATTTTAGTAACACATAACTGATGCAAATCTATCTGCCTCCTCTAGAGGCTGTGATATACAAAGTCAACCACGAAGAAGAAAACCAGCAGAAGACATCACTGATTTCGATTTCTAGCCATACACTACTCGCCTCCTTCCCCCCAAATGCCACACCAGCAGCTACAGTAAAAAAAAAAAAAAAAAAAAAAACAATCTACAAAGTGTTCTAGATTAATCTAGTATAAGACTGCTTATTTTTAAGTAACATCTCTCTATGTATGTATGTATAAACGCCTGAAGATGAACAGAATATCTTCGAAACACGTTGCATTTTGTTAGATTAAGCATAAAATAAAAAGTGACTGGTAGCAGAAACTTGAAATAAATAATTATCCCACACAGTTACGGTTCACAAACGTAGCCATTATGGCTGAAAATAATTCCTATAGTTTACTTATTCTTTCTGCTACGCACTGATATTTACACGGTCCAGTCACATTAACGTGACCACCGCCTACGTTTGACGTCAGCGTGCAATAACCACTCACAGACGGAAGGTGGCAGCATCAGCAGTGGAGAGTACGTAAAGCGTGCCGGGTGCGAGGGGGTACTCAGAAAACAGTGCAGTCGTTGTCGAAATGCGGAAACAGAGCAAGTTATCTGACGTAAAATTGGGTACGATCATTGGCTTTCGGACCAAGGGTGGAAGCATTTCCCGAACGGCTAAATATGTACATCTACATCTACATTTATACTCCGCAAGCCACTCAACGGTGTGTGGCGGAGGGCACTGTCATTACCTCCCTTTCCTGTTCCAATCGCGTATGGTTCGCGGAAAGAACGACTGCCGGAAAGCCTCCCTGCGCGCTCGAATCTCTCTAATTTTACATTCGGGATCTCCTCGGGATGTATAACTAGGAGGAAGCAATATATTTCATACCTCATCCAGAAACGCACCCTCTCGAAACCTGGACAGCAAGCTACACCGCGATGCAGAGCGCCTCTCTTGTAGAGTCTGCCACTTGAGTTTGCTAAACATCATCGTAACGCTATCACGCTTACCAAATAACCCTGTGACGAAACGCGCCGCTCTTCTTTGGATCTTCTCTATCTCCTCCGTCAACCCGACCTGGTACGGATCCCACACTGATGAGCAATTCTCAAGTATAGATCGAACGAGTGTTTTGTAAGCCACCTCCTTTGTTGATGGACTGAATTTTCTAAGGACTCTCCCAATGAATCTCAACCTGGTACCCACCTTACCAACAATTAATTTGATATGATCATTCCACTTCAAATCGTTCCGCACGCATACTCCCAGATATTTTACAGAAGTAACTGCTACCAGTGTTTGTTCCGCTATCATATAATCATACAATAAAGGATCCTTCTTTTTATGTATTCGCAATACATTACATTTGTCTATGTTAAGGGTCACTTGCCACTCCCTGCACCAAGTGCCTATCCGCTGCAGATCTTCCTGCATTTCGCTGCAATTTTCTAATGCTGCAACTTCTCTATATACTACAGCATCATCCGCGAAAAGCCGCATGGAACTTCCGGCACTATCTATATTGTGAAAAGCAATGGCCCCATAACACTCCCATGTGGCACGCCAGAGGTTACTTTAACGTCTTTAGACGTCTCTCCATTGAGAACAACATGCTGTGTTCTGTTTGCTAAAAACTCTTCAATCCAGCCACACAGCTGGTCTGATATTCCGTAGGCTCTTACTTTATTTATCAGGCGACAGTGCGGAACTGTATGGAACACCTTCCGGAAGTCAAGGAAAATGGCATCTACCTGGGAGCCTGTATCTAATATTTTCTGACTCTCATGAACAAATAAAGCGAGTTGGGTCTCACACGATCGCTGTTTCCGGAATCCATGTTGATTCCTACAGAGTAGATTCTGGGTTTCCAGAAACGACACGATACGCAAGCAAAAAATATGTCCTAAAATTCTACAACTGATTGACCTTAGAGATATAGGTCTATAGTTTTGCGCATCTGCTCGACGACCCTTCTTGAAGACTGGGACTACCTGTGCTCTTTTCCAATCATTTCGAACCTTCCGTTCCTCTAGAGACTTGCAGTACACGGCTGTTAGAAAGGGGGCAAGTTCTTTCGCGTACTCTGAGTAGAATCGAATTGGTATCCCGTCAGGTCCAATGGACTTTCCTCTGTTGAGTGATTCCAGTTGCTTTCCTATTCCTTGGACGCTGGTCGCTTGCCGCCGTAGTTAAAGTAAACTGTGCACGGCGAAGTGGCGCTATCCAAAACTGACACCGAAGAAACTGTGGTGCACCAGGGACCATAGATGACAGCGGTGAATGACGACTTGAAGAGATGTACACGGGCGAATAGAACGTGCAACTGTTGGCAACTGACCGCCCAGATGAATCAAGGGGCTACCAACAGCGTCTCCTCGACGACCGTTGGGCGAACGTTGCTGCTGATGGGCTGCTGCAGCAGGCGCCTCGTTCACGCACCCGTGCTGATTGCTGTTCATCGGGGCGAAAGCTGGAACTTGCACACCAGTATCTACCGCAACTGCATGTCCACTGAGTTGCGACAGATGGCCTTCTCGGATGAATCACGTTTGATGCTCCATCGGACAGATAGTCTTTGACGTGCACAACGTGAAACGTCGGGAAGCAAACACTCGGCATACGTTACGGTCTGGGGAGTCCACCCAGATAGCTCAGTGGTACGTGTTCGGTCAGAGAGCTGGTTGGCCTCTGTAATAAAAAACTAAGTGGAAGGATCAACAACAAAAAAAGTCCGCCTCCGGTAGCTGAGTGGTCAGCGCGACAGAATGTCCATCCTAAGGGCCCGGGTTCGATTCCCGGCTGGGTCGGAGATTTTCTCCGCTCAGGGACTGGATTTTGTGTTGTCCTAATCATCATCATTTCATCCCCAATATAAGCCGGCACGGTAGCTCAGCGTGTTCGGTCAGAGGGTTAGCTGCCCTCTGTAATAAAAAACTGAGTTAATCGATGAACAACGAACTTAAACGGATGTCTTACGATGTCTGCCCCGAGCAGATGCAACGAACAAAAGCGAACAAAATGAGATTAAAAAAAAAAAAAAGAAAAAGAAAAAGTGGTCAGCGTGACGGATTGCAGTCCTACGGGCCCGGGTTCAATTCCCGGATGGGTCGGGGATTTTCTCCGATCAGGGACTGGGTGTTGTGTTCTTTTGTGACGGCTCCCAAACACAAGGCCCTCGGCAGTACTTTTGGAGGCAGCCACCACAAATTGTATAAAGCGTGGATAGTGACCAGGAGGTAGCTACGTCTGTTGGCCGAAAAATAATTAATGACAAGAATTGCGCCAGCTACAATGAAGAGATAACTTATCTTTATTTCTGACGAAACGTGCACCAGCAATACAAGTCCAAGTAATATCCAAGAGTAATCCGTGTACTGAGCCTAGTCGAATACAATAGCAAATATCACACTGCAATGGCTCCGCTATAAACTCCACGAAAGGCTAGCAATAGACAAGGGACAATAGACTGTCCGTCTCGGGGCCAGCGCTCCTCTTTATATGCAAAAGGCAGAGGGCGCTGCGGACCCGAGCTCAGCCATGGCGCGACCTCTTCCGTCGGCGGTAACGCCCTGAGACGCCGACGGCCGCGACAGGAACTGTGGCCAGCGATGTCACTGTCAGTGCGCGCGTGCGCAAGTTGGTTGGTTGGCTGGTTGGGTCCGTGGATACAACATGTTCTCTTCATCATCATTTCATCATCATCCGGCGCGCAGGTCGCCCAATATGGCGTCGACTGTAACAAGACCTGCACCAATACGGCCGAAACTGCCCCGTAAGGGACCTCCCGGACAATGACGCCAAACGCTCATTTCCATGGTCTGGGGAATGTTTTCGTGGCATCCCCTGGCTGATTTTGTCATTCCAGAAAGCACAATGGATCAACACAAGTATGCATCTATCCTCAGGGACCATGTCCACACTTACATGCAGTTTGTTTTTCCTCCGCATACAGCTGGAACTGTCCATGATGAGTTTACCATACTTTCACTTACCACTAAATTCCTCAGATTTAGACCCCTCGATCAGGATGATCGTGTCATGGATCCTCAGTTGAGAAACCTAGCGCAGCTGGCCACAGCACTGGATTCGGCATGGCTCCATATTCCCATCGTATCTTCCACAACTTCACTGATTCTCATCCTGTACGTCTCGCAGCAATCTGCGATCCAAAATGTGGTTATTCAGGCTTTTGACAGGTGGCCACATTAGTGTGACCAGGCGGTGTACATCTGCACTTGGAAAGCTACGCTGGCTGGTGTGGCCGAGCGGTTCTAGGCGCTTCATTCTGGAACCGCGCGACTGCTACGGTCGCAGGTTCGAATCCTACCTCGGGCATGGATGTGTGTGATGTCCTTAGGTTAGTTAGGTTTATAGTTCTAAGTTCTAGGGGACTGATGACCTCGGATGTTAAGTCCCATAGTGCTCAGAGCCATTTGAACCATTTGGAAAGCTACCATACACTGTAGCATAGTGCAAACAGAGTATTCGCTTCAACAATCACGGATGTATTCCATTAAAGAGCAACGTGCCCTGCAGTCAGGAGCAATGACGTTCTAATACTTGGCATGCTTTTTTATTTATTTTTTTTTGGGGGGGGGGGGGGGGGCTCTCCCTGTTATCTGGATTTTTGATTCGGCTCGCCATGAGCTCCTTTACTTTGTCCACCACTTCATCTCAGAAGCGTCACTTACGCCCAACGTCCTTCGATATATCACAGTCTCTGACTTTTTCTACAGTTTTTACTCTCTGCAGCTTCCAGAAGATATTCCTTTTTGTCATATCACATGTCCTACCATACTGTTCAATTTGTCAGTGCTTTGCACATGTTCATCTCCTCGGCAGTTCTGCAAGGGACCTCCTCATTAATTATCAGTAAACCTAGTTTTCAGTATTCTTCTATAGCACCACATCTCAAACGTTGCGATTCTCTTATTTTCCGATTTCCCCAAGATTCATTTCCATTCAGTGCTGCGCTCCAAAAATTCTCAGATATTTCTTCCTTAAATTAATGCCGATCTTTGATACTGGTACAGTCCTTTTAGCCAGGAACGTCCTCTTTGTACTTACCTGCTTTTACATCCCCCTCGCATCGTTCGTCCTGTATTATTTTGCTTCCAAGGTAGAAGAATTCCTTTACTTACTATACTTCGTGATCAGTTTTGATGTTAAGTTTGTCTCTAATCTTGTTTCTATTACTCTTCGTATAGTTTCCTTAAACCACTAAAGATGAGTGGCGGATACTTCCTTGAAAAGACCACCTGGGGTTTCTCTCTCATCGTTACCCAGTTCTAGTTTGAGTTTACCTTCTGGCGACTTCGACATCGACGTGACGTTCAAGCGAAGTTTTTCTTGCTTCCTTTTCCTATTCCAACTATAAGAGAATGGAGAAGAGCAGGAACACCAACACTCCACCTGCGATTTAAATGTATAGCTATTGCAGAACAAAGACAGTAATTGGCACTGCGTATTCCAAATGAATAACAAAAAAGATTGATTGATATACACTGTCTGAAAAAAAAGTGAAGCATCTAGAAGAAAAGTTTAGATGTGAATGTAACTTCGTACATATACATGCCATACAGACACCGCGCAAAATACCGTGGCCAATAGATGCGCAGTCGGCAGGGCAAATATGGAGAGAGTGGTGGTTGTGGGAGCTACCGGCAGGTGCTGTAGGGAAAATGCCGAGCGCTGCTGAATTTTGAGTAAGACATATACATTTCTCTTGTAGCTATGTTAAAATTTGCTTCTTTTGCCAAAACACAGCAGAGTTTGCAGTGTCACCTTACTAACTCGTTGTGCAGACGCAACTGCTAGAGAATTTTGAAACAATGGTTTACTAAGTTTATTAAGTGACGGAGGAAAGAAAAGTAAGGCCAGCAGCTTATGAAAAAACACATCCTCACCACAAATAAAACGTGTAAATCTTCACTTATGTTGCCTCAAAACACATAGCATTTCTCGTTTCACCAGATATCGGTCGCCCTTAAAAATTACATTCTTTCATCGAAAAAGTCAGTAGCTAGTGGAGTAACATGGTAGATAATTAAGTTTTGCATAATAACCGTATGGCAAAATACTATCCTTTTTGCGAGCTATCATTCGCTACACTCTCATTCTGATATCTCAAACCGTTTATGAAATATTAGGGATGTTGTAAATATTTCACACTGGCTTTATCGCTGGCGCAGTGTGACTCAAATGGAAACATAAAATTTCTCGAACTTGGCGACACATAGAGACCTACACCCAAGTCTAAGGAAAAATTCAGTACGTTAGCTAAATTTCATACGCAGCAACGTATAATGTAACATGCACCAAACGTAAAATCACAGCGACCCCTATTTTTCATTGCAAACTTTTTCGAATTTCACGCAGTCTTACTTCCATGTAAGTATCACAAGAACTATGACCATTAACGAAATGATAGGCACATCATCATGAACCTGACATATAAAACTAATAATAATGCAAAAATGAAATTTGTTACTGTATAATTCCTGTAAAATCGTTTGAGGAAGATTGCAACGCGTGCGTCTCGATTCTGTGATCGCCGACGGCCGAAAGGTGGCAAACACTGACGGCCTCCCCTTCCAAACAAACGAATGAATTCGCCCAGCGCTTTGGACGAAAATTGGTCGCTGTGCATCAGCCGCCTTATCCTGCACAGATCTTTTGTAAATGATTAGAGTTGCAATCCTGTGTGACAGGGAGAACGGTCACTAGAGTATATTAAAGTTGTTCGTATTTAATGTCGTTACCAGGTATCATAGTGTAAATAACGCGCGAACAGCTCAAATGTTGAGTGATCATTGTGGAAGACACGAAGATGCCACATACTTCTGTGAGACAGCTTTATCAGCTCCTGACGTAGTCTGAAAGGGCCTCATTCTGGGATTCCGTTTGGCCAGCTGGTTAATCGTGCAATATACAGATATGTGATGTATTTGGATACGACAGTGGCCCAATCTTAGACTGTGTGGGAAAGCAATAGCAGGCTTACTCGTCGTCATGTTTCCTACCCACCATGTCTGATCATTACAAGGCAGGATCACCGTATGGGGCACCAAGCACATTGGCACCCCTTCACATCTGGAGCCATCTGAAAACAGGTAATGGAGTTCCTGAAGCCGGCTACGGTGCCCGAGCGGTTCTAGGCGCTTCAGTCCGGAACCGCGCGACTGCTACGGTCGCAGGTTCGAATCCTGCCTCGGGCATGGATGTGAGTGATGTCCTTAGGTTAGTTAGGTTTAAGTAGTTCTAAGTTCTAGGGTACTTATGACGTCAGCTGTTGAGTCCCATAGTGCTCAGAGCCATTTGAACCATTTTTTGAGTTCCTGAACACTGAAAGTCATCCTGTCCTATTGGTAAGGGACTTACCAGCACTCGGTCTAGGAATTACTGCCCCATGCATAGTCTGTCATTAACAATACTACCTGGACTAGGGAATAACCATTCCATGTGTAGGCTGCCACTAACACCACAACACAAACAGTTCCGTTTGGACTGCTGATAATGGTGTAGCATCGTGTTCAGAAATGAATCGCGATTCTGTACTACATCAGATAATCATCGTCGGTGAATAAGGCAGCCCATTTTACCGATGCTTGGGAATGTAATCATGGTGTGGCGAGCCACAGCGTGTGACAATAGGTCACAGCTGGTAGTAACTGAGGGAATTCGGATAGCACAACGGTACGTCACGGACATCCTGAGTCTTCACGTGTTTTCTCTCTAACGACAGTAACACGATGCCATTTTTCAACTGGACAATGCTCCTCTGTACGTGGCGCGTGTCCCTATGAGCTCTCGTGTCTGACTCTTGTAGAGAGCAAGATCCACGTCGGCCGGAGTGGCCGTGCGGTTCTAGGCGCTACAGTCTGGAGCCGAGCGACCGCTACGGTCGCAGGTTCGAATCCTGCCTCGGGCATGGATGTGTGTGATGTCCTTAGGTTAGTTAGGTTTAATTAGTTCTAAGTTCTAGGCGACTGATGACCTCAGAAGTTAAGTCGCATAGTGCTCAGAGCCATCTGAACCATCAGCCTTCAAGATCCCCAGATCTGTCCCCAGTAGAACACGTGTGGGACCAGCTTGGTGGTCGACTCTGTCCTAGTACTGGCATCTGTGTATCAAGAACCAGATACAACTTTTGTGGGCCAGCTTGCCACATGAGAAGATACAAGGGCTTTATGACACCCTTCACAACCGAATCATTGCATTCATCCAGGCCAGTGGGATACAAATTCATACTGATGACTGGGTTCATACCGCCAAAATGTTTGTAAATTTGATTCGACTTTGTAATCACTGAAATAACATCGCTTACCACTTCAACGTACGAAAGTTCGTTTCTTTTCCTCCACCTATCTGGGTGCCTTTTCTTGTCAGGCAGTGTTTTAATTGTTGGACCACGCAAGCTATTCACCATATTTTCACCTAATCGTAGGTCAAATGAAACCTGCGGCTGGTAAATGTTCTGAGGCCAGCGAAGATGTTTTCTCAGCCGTGGCTAGGTTTTGGAAATCTATTAGACTACTTACGGCCAAAGCAGATTCCGGCAGCTAACAGCCGCGAAATGCAAACTGTTGCCGCTATAATGATTAAAACCCATAGATGTGTAACACTGCCATAACAATGAGAAATGCAAACAGAAACGCGTGACGTGATTCGTCGTGGCAGACGCGAGAAGCAGCCGCGCCAAGCCCGTGTTAACCGTCAGGGATCTTCTCTGGCCATAGGGGCTACATAGCTGCGCTTCAAGCGTGGACACTAATATCTGGAAAAGTGTTGGTCAGTGTTCAGTACATCAAAAAATAAGTGCATTTTCCTTTTTGAAAAAATAGATACAGAAAAAAGTATATCAATTACAAGTCGAAAACTTTTTCTCCTTTTTCTCAAAGTCTTAATTTGAGAATGGACTTATCTTTATAAAAGTATCAAATGTAGATTAGCCTCCTTGAATAGTAACAGTCGGCGAGGGATGAGTGAAGGAGGAGTAGACACTGCAAGTGCGACAAAATAAAATATTTTCTGTTTAAGAGCTGAATCCCTAGAAACCACCTCATCCTTTCCTACCATAGGATTTAAATATCAAATCGAAATCCGAGAGTCAGTGGAAGGTAAGGAATACTTCAAACTGACAAAAAAAAAAAGACCAGTATCACGGAGGAATTATCCGAATGGGACGGAAATCTTCAGATGTATTGTACGTGTACAGACAAGCAAATGATTACAATTTCAGAAAAATTTGGATGATTTATTCAGAAGGAAGAGCTTCAAATGGAGCAAGTCAGTAACAGGTTAGTTCACCTCTGGCCCTTTTGCAAGCTGTCATTGGCTTGTCATTGACTGAAAGAGTTGTTGGATGTCCTCCTGAGGGATATCGTGCCAAATTCTGTCCAAATGTCACATTAGATAGCCAAAATCCCGAGCTAGTGGGATGGCCCTGCCCCTAATGCTCCAGACATTCTCAATTGAGGAGAGATGTGGCGTCCTTCCTGGCCAAGGTAATGTTTGAAAAGCTCAAAGAGAAGCGGTAGAAACACTCGCCGTGTGCGGACGGGCATTATTTTGCTGAAAAGTAAGCGCAGGATGGTTTGCCATGATCAGCAACAAAATGAGGCTTAGAATATCGCATACGTATCTCTGTAGTGTAAGGGTGTCGCGGATGACAACCAAATAGATCCTGCTATGGAAAGAAATGGTACCCCACGTATCTCACCTCTGTCCGGGGCATCTGGACATACATATTACCTGGTCATCGGCGGGTCATTTCAAAGCAGGACTCATCACTGAAGACAATTCCACTCCAGTCAATGAGATTTCAGGCCGAAGACGAATCTGCAGGCACTCCGGACAGCGGGGGAACAGCAACCTGATTATCACTTGCCCTACGGCCCGACATTTCATAGCAGGACCCCTTTGATTGTCATCCGCAGGACCCTTACAGCACAGCGATACGTCGAAGATATTCTACGCCTCATTTTGTTGCCCTTCAGGGCAAGCCATCCCACGCTTACATTTCAGCATGATAATGACCGCCCGCACACGACGAGAGTCACTTGTCTTCGTGCTTGCCAAACCTTACCTAGGCCAGCAAGGTCGCCAGGTTTCACTCCTCATTGAGAACGTTGGAAGCATTATGGCAAGGGGTTTCCAACCAGCTCGGGATTTTGACGATGTAACACATCAACTGGACAGAATTTGTCACGATATCCCTCACGGCGACATCCAAAAACTCTATCAATCAATGTCAAGCCGAATAACTATTGGCATAAGGGCCAGAGGTGCGCCACCGTGTTATTTAGTTGCTCAATTTCTGAAACTCTTTCTCTTGTACAAATCATCCAGGTTTTCTTAAATCGTGATTATTTGTTTGTCTGCACATGTACATTATATCGATCGATTACCGCCCCATTCGGATAGTTAGTTCATGGTACGTCGTTTTTTTTTTTTTTTTTTTGTCTTAGAATGTATAAACCTCATGTCTTAAGCCCTTTGTGTTCAGTGCCGATGAATAACACCGCAGTCGTTGACACTAGTCCAGGTAAAGAATTTTGTCTCAAATATTCCTGTAGACAATGTACAAAGGACACAATTGTAGAATTAGAACATCATTGGAGACCTCTTAATACTTCGAAATAAGACAAGGACTTAAACAAGGAAGTATTCTATCTCTTGCACTTTTTAATGTTGTGATGGTGGGAACGAATAGGGTAGTTAAAAATATAGTAAAAGAAAAAGACAAAAAGATTATTTTTGCAGATGATACGGTAAAATGGGGCGATAAAGAGGTAGATGTACAGTTACAACTTGATGCGTGGAAGGAAATAATGAAAAGGTATGGATTACAAATAAATAAAGATAAGAGTGAAGTTATGGTATTTGGAAGAGACAAAGGTTTCAACCGAAATATTACTTTGAATGGAAAACCCCTCAAAGTGGTAGACAGTTTCACTTATTTAGGGAGTGAAATATCTAGTGATGGAAGAATAACCAACGAAATTAATGGGAGGTTACAGAAGGGAGGCAATTTCTAGCAAACAATAAAACACCTGATTTGGAATAAGGAAGTTTTAGAAAAAGCAAAGCTCCTTATGTTTAGAGTTATTACTTCCCCATTGTCACCTATGGAGGAGAAACATGGACAGTGACAGAAAGGGACTGGAGCAGACTGCAAGAAGCGGAAATGAAATTTCTCAGAGCAGTTAAGGGAAAAACAAGAATGGACAGAGTAAGGAACGGCCGCGCGAGATTAGCCGAGCGGTCTGAGGCGCTACAGTCACGGACTGTGCGGCTGGTCCCGGCGGAGGTTCTAGTCCTCCCTCGGACATGGGTGTGTGTGTTTGTACTTAGGATAATTTAGGTTAAGTAGCGTGTAAGCTTAGGGACTGATGACCGTAGCAGTTAAGTCCCACAAAAATAAAGTAAGGAATGTAGATATCAGAAAGGACCTTAAACAAGAAAGTATGAGAGAAGAAATTGAAAAAAAGGGACTAAGATGGTAAGGGCATGTTAAAAGGATGTGTGGGCAGAGACTCCCAAAAATTGTGGGAGAACTAAAGATGGATGGAAAAAGACCTAGAGGGCGCCCAAGACCACGATGGAAAACAGGAGCGAGAATATCTGTGGAAAGGAGAGGTGTGACCTGGCAGCAAGTGGAGGAAGAAAAGTGGTGGGAGGACCGAGCCAAATGGAGAGGACTCGTCAGCACCCAGACCTGGCAGTAGCTGGAGCGGGATCCGGATATAGATAGATAGATATTCCTGTAGATTTTCACGGTTATCATATTACAATATAAAATATTCTGGGGTAATGTGGGTGTTCAACCGAGGTGTTGATTCCATTTTGTGCATGATATTTCAGAGACCTAATCAGTAGTCTTCTTCAGGTGCTGCAACTCTGTTAGGAGAGGTGATCAGAGCTTCTAATATCAAGTCGAAATTAATTTGTTTGTTTGTTTGTTTGCTGGTACGTTTCTCCATTCCTGGTACACATGGAAATTTCCGCGCCACATTTCCGCAGTACGCCGCCAGATGACCTCAAATAAAATTGCGCTACCGGTTCATTAAATGAAGTAAAGTATGGTGATTCGTTTTCAGCATCTGAAGAGGAGCAGCGCCACAAGAATCCATGCTGAACTGGTGGAAGTGTACAGTAACACTACACCATCATATGGCAGCGTGATTAGGTTGTACAGGCGCGCTTCCAGTGTTGACAAGTAAGTCTGAATGACGAACAACCAAGCGGCCACAATCCTTCTGTGAAGAAATGGGAATCTCAAGTTACGTGGAGGTCTCGAACCCGAAAACTGTCTGGTTTGGAGAGTCTTCGAGGGTTCTTTCAAAGTCTGAACTCCGTACATAAAATTTATTAAGGAAATGATGAAAGAAGGTTATGTGCCGTTTTCTGATGTCTTGGTACGATTCAGATGTCTTGGTACGAATGTAACGGCGATAGCACTCGGTATTTTGAAAGCCCACTCACACATACCTGTATTTACAAGCTATTATATTTCAGTCGGCATAAGTAGAACTCTGACAGTTGCAAGGGCAAGTCGCATCAGCTTCACTCGCTTACTTCAGCCAGTTACTTAACGAGGGTTTTTTTTCTGTAAATGTCTCTGTGGCAACGCCTCATTGTTATCACAGCTCTATAGGCGGCTGTCGTTGTCGGCTGCAGCCATCTACTCTTCGCAGTTGAAAGCTGACAACAGTCTAGCTGTCAAGGAACTACTTACGCAAAGTTAGCTATAGTTGCCACCATCCAGCACAAACAATGGCCATTCTGGAGATCTTCATTCACGACGCCCGTACCATCTCAGATGCCGATAACCTGCCAGTGGAACTAGCGAACCTACGAACTGCGTTCCCAACAATGGAGATTCGTCTCAGCAATTACAGAGGACGCTACAGAAGTACAAGTGGTAGAACAAGGAATTGGGTAAGGCCTCCAAACCGATAGTTTGCCTACAGTTCACGCAAAAATAGGTAAAGTATTAAGAAGACAAAGTTAATGTGATCTTCCGGCGCTTTTGGGATCAGTTCAAGACGACTTAGAGCTGCACAAGGCATGTGTTTATAAGGTTATGCGTGATTGTGGTAACTCATGCACAGGGTGTAACTAAATTCCCTTCACAGACTTTGAGAAAATGTTCAGTAAAAATAGGCTCTAAAATGCATGCCTTAAAAACTGTGAGCGCTTGTTTTATTGTAGAGATGTGTTTCACAGCAGCGAAGCTGAGCAAGTTATCATAGCTCTTAAGGTACGCATTTTAGAGCCCAAGTCTACTATATATTACTGTGGTGTAAGGAAGCAATCCTCAGAGTTTGTAATGGGAATTTAGTTACACTCCGTATTTATTTATATAGCGTACTGCAGTAAGACACAAATGACAATACAGTTAATTAAAACTGAAATAATTATAGTTGTAAACAAACATCTAACATATTAAAATTGAAATAATTATTGTTGCAAACAAACATCTAACATACAGGGTGTTTCAAAAATGACCGGTATATTTGAAACGGCAATAAAAACTAAACGAGCAGCGATAGAAATACACCGTTTGTTGCAATATGCTTGGGACAACAGTACATTTTCAGGCAGACAAACTTTCGAAATTACAGTAGTTACAATTTTCAACAACAGATGGCGCTGCGGTCTGGGAAACTCTATAGTACGATATTTTCCACATATCCACCATGCGTAGCAATAATATGGCGTAGTCTCTGAATGAAATTACCCGAAACCTTTGACAACGTGTCTGGCGGAATGGCTTCACATGCAGATGAGATGTACTGCTTCAGCTGTTCAATTGTTTCTGGATTCTGGCGGTACACCTGGTCTTTCAAGTGTCCCCACAGAAAGAAGTCGCAGGGGTTCATGTCTGGCGAATAGGGAGGCCAATCCACACCGCCTCCTGTATGTTTCGGATAGCCCAAAGCAATCACACGATCATCGAAATATTCATTCAGGAAATTAAAGACGTCGGCCGTGCGATGTGGCCGGGCACCATCTTGCATAAACCACGAGGTGTTCGCAGTGTCGTCTAAGGCAGTTTGTACCGCCACAAATTCACGAAGAATGTCCAGATAGCGTGATGCAGTAATCGTTTCGGATCTGAAAAATGGGCCAATGATTCCTTTGGAATAAATGGCGGCCCAGACCAGTACTTTTTGAGGATGCAGGGACGATGGGACTGCAACATGGGGCTTTTCGGTTCCCCATATGCGCCAGTTCTGTTTATTGACCAAGCTGTCCAGGTAAAAATAAGCTTCGTCAGTAAACCAAATGCTGCCCACATGCATATCGCCGTCATCAATCCTGTGCACTATATCGTTAGCGAATGTCTCTCGTGCAGCAATGGTAGCGACGCTGAGGGGTTGCCGCGTTTGAATTTTGTATGGATAGAGGTGTAAACTCTGGCGCATGAGACGATACGTGGACGTTGGCGTCATTTGGACTGCAGCTGCAACACGGCGAACGGAAACCCGAGGCCGCTGTTGGATCACCTGCTGCACTAGCTGCGTGTTGCCCTCTGTGGTTGCCGTACGCGGTCGCCCTACCTTTCCAGCACGTTCATCCATCACGTTCCCAGTCCGTTGAAATTTTTCAAACAGATCCTTTATTGTATCGCTTTTCGGTCCTTTGGTTACATTAAACCTCCGTTGAAAACTTCGTCTTGTTGCAACAACACTGTGTCCTAGGCGGTGGAATTCAAACACCAGAAAAATCCTCTGTTCTAAGGAATAAACCATGTTGTCTACAGCACACTTGCACGTTGTGAACAGCACACGCTTACAGCAGAAAGACGACGTACAGAATGGCGCACCCACAGACTGCGTTGTCTTCTATATCTTTCACATCACTTGCAGCGCCATCTGTTGTTGAAAATTGTAACTACTGTAATTTCGAAAGTTTGTCCGCCTGAAAATGTACTGTTGTCCCAAGCATATTGCAACAAACGGTGTATTTCTATCGCTGCTCGCTTAGTTTTTATTGCCGTTTCAAATATACCGGTCATTTTTGAAACACCCTGTATTTATATAGGCTATTGCTTCTGGAGTCGCCATCAGGAAATCTTCAGGTTTCACTTCATCAGCTGTCCGAGAGCATTCTTTTATAATGTGTTTTAAGGTTTGGATTTCACCACATTCGCAGAAGGGCGTCGATTTCTTGCCACATCTATGCAGAAAATAGGCACATCTACCATTATGGATCCGTATTCTCTTCAGAGTCGACCAGATTTTACGTTTACCTCAAAAACCGTAGGCTTTTGGGTAATACATGGAATTTCGTTGCTCTGCTTTGTGGTCTATTGCTGATGCCAGGTTTTAGTTAAACATACACACTCTGTATAGTGCAGATGACACGCACTGTTCAGGAGCGTATCCTGGAGCACCATTTATATGCTCGCTTCCTTCAAGACAGCAATGCTGATCTTGTGACACTGATGGCCGGGAGGCCCCACGAGGGGGGTGAGGGGGCGGGGGCGGATGGAGAGGGGGGGGGAGTTCGGCCTCCGAATTGCAAGTCACATTGGGAGACTAGCGTGTCCATGAAGAGAGGAATAGGAGGAGATTAATGTTTAACGTCCCGTCGACAACGAAGTCATTAGAGACGGAGTACAAACTCGGATTAGGGAAGAATGGGAAAGGAAGCCGGCCGTGCCCTTTCAAAGGAACCAGATCAGCATTTGCCTGAAACGATTTAGGGAAATCATGGATAACCTAAACCAGGACGGCCGGAGACGGGTTTGAACCGTCGTCCTCCCGAATGCGAGTCAGCCCAGTATTTGGCTGAAACGATCTAGGGAAATCATGGAAAACCTTCATCAGGATGGCCGTCGTCCTCCCGAATGCGAGTCCAGTGTGCTAACCATTGGGCCACCTCTCTCGGTGTTGATGATGATGATGAAATGATGATGAGGACAAGGCAACACCCAATGCCCAAGCGGAGATCTCCTACCCGGCCGGGAATCGAACCCGGGCCTGCTGCATGGCAGCCAGATGTGCTGACCCCTCAACCAACGGGGCGGACTCCAAGACCACAACTGCGCTATCACAGAGCACTATAATTCTACTGATCATTCGATGAAATACAATGTAACAAGAAATGCGGCCCATGCATCAAACTTTTGCAGCTCCATCATCAACTGTCTCGAGTCCCTTATCAGCCAGGAGAAAAGCTTTCAGTTATATTCTTCATGGAGCCCTGTCATAAAAAAACTGCGTGCTCCGCATAACCAGCGCCGTTCTGTAACTTTACCAAATGAACAAGATCGATCTGATGCCGATGAGGCAATCTTTCACCACGAAGGACACACGGCGAAGCGCACTGCCTTGCAGCAGTAGCGCATGCGCTCAAGCAGTGCAGTTGGGAACACCATGCATGTTCTGACGGCGTCCTAAATAGGGAAGCTCAGTGTAATTTCGCCTGTATTCATCTGAAGACGACCAGGACACTCTCTGCGCCGAAATACCATGGCAACAAGTTACAGACACCCGACAATTCGCCAGAAATTTCATAAAACAGTGTGTACGAAGGGAAAGTACTAAATTTTCAGGGCCTACGAAGTTCTTTGCTGGATTCCAAGAGATAAGTTAATTCCAAGACGACGCCGTAACAGAAGACGGATAACATGTAGAGCAACAAGGATGGTTACACCTCGTATTGGAGTTGCATTCGAGAGGACGACGGTTCAATCCCGCGTTTGGCCACCCTGATTTAGGTTTTCCGTGATTTCCCTAAATCGCTCCTTTGAAAGGGCACTGCCATCTTCCTTCCCCGTCCTTCCATAGTCCGATGAGGCCGATGACCTCGCAGTTTGGTCTCTTCCCCCAAACAACCCAACGCAACCTTACACCTCGAGATCGTAATGCACAGAAAAGCATAAGGAAGGCTTTACTGCGTAGTGGATGTCAGATGGATGATGATGCTGCCAATTGACAGATCGCACTGTTGCTGTCAGTGTTCTCAAAGTCATAAACTGTTCAATATATTCTACGTTAAAAGTATAATTTTTTATGTTTAAGAAGTCAGAGAGGATCACTATACGTCTGCACAGTGATACTGTATAGGGGCATTCATACTCACATCCCGAAACTGAGCAATGCCCAATTCTCCCAGTTCGGACACAGAAGCGTAAGCGGCTTCAGGCTGGATGAAGAGCTGGCACAAGGCCATCTTCTCGCTCCGAAACATCGCCCCCATGGCTGCTGTGAACAAATACAGAGAAAAGCTGTATTAAAAAGCGAATCTGGTGCATTAAAAATTGAAAGAGAGAGAGGTATAGAGAGAGAGAGAGGGAGGGAGGGAGGGAGAGGGAGGGAGGGAGGGAGGGAGGGAGAGAGAAAGAGAGAGAGAACATATTTACAGTATTCTGACATTTAGATCAGCAAGTAGGAGTCCAGTTTTGATTCAGAAAGTTGCCAGAAATTTACACGTTGAGTGCTCACAAAGTAACTTTGACCGACACCTGTGTAGACGGCGAGTTAGGAGAGCAAATGGAGGTACTGGTTGGGGCTTCGTTAGACCTCAGCGCACTAGGGGAGGACCAGTAAGACGCTGAAGCCTAGACATTAATCAATTGTCTCGCGTAATTTGTTAGCTGCAAAGATCGAGCCTGTAAACTATCTTGTTAACTGGTTATTTCAGTATAACCAGCAATACGACCGATTTTTACGTTCAGTTTCTCATTGGAGTACTGAAAAAGAAATAGTTAGATAAACAAAGGATCAAGCAAAGCAGAACACGTCTGAACAACGCACTATAAGAAATCTCATAAAACAAAAATTGCAAAATATGTAGTGTAGCAGATGTCACTTACTAGAACACTGACAATGTAAAATAAAGAACATCTGCCACAAGAAAATTGTATTGCTGACGAATTGTTTGGCAATACAGTGTTACCTAAAGATGTTAGCCGTGCGGTCTAGGGCGCCTTGCCACGGTTCCTGCGGCTCTCCCCGTCCGAGGTTTGAGTCCTCCATCGGGCATGGGTGTGTGTGTTGTCCTTAACGTAAGTTCGTTTAAGTTAGATTAAGTAATGTGTAAGCTTAGGGACCGATGACCTCAGCAGTTTGGTCCCAAAGAACTTATCACAAATGTCCAATTTCCTAAAGATAAAATTTTCTTTTCCTTTTTCCACAGTAGTGAAACCTTGGGAGGTGCTTGTACGCATGTTTCCCCATCCTTCTTTATTCTCTTGATTGTGTGACTGGAATACCAGCGGTTCCTGTAACCCCCCACAAGCACAGGTTTTAATAAGATTTTTGCTTCCTCGTTTGCCTTTTCAGACAACATTTTAATGGCATTCGACATAACCACGTGTGCCCGATTATAAAATTCTTCCCTGTACCTGCGATGCCCGAAGACTATGTTGCAAAGGGATGGCAAACGAGAGTGCTGGAAAGTACGGGTTGGCAGGCGACGGTCAATTGGAGCGGTTGTCCCTTCTGAAAAAATGCGATGGATTCGACCAGCACTTATGGCGAGAATGCGTTTCTGTGCAAGTGCCACATTATTCTGTACAAGCTCTACTCACTGCGAGCAACGACAAAAGCTCTGCAGCACGTAATATAGAGTGTGTAATTAGACAGTAGTACAACACTAAAGGGACGAAAAATCAATTGAAACTAGCGTGTTTAATTCTAATTTCGAAGAGCGTCCTTATATGCGAACACTATTCAGCGATCCTTACCTCCGAAATACGACAAACTGAAATTCAAATTTTTTGCTTGTTTGACCTCTCGTAATGCGTTTATGTCCAGTATTTAAAAGTGAGTGAATCCTGCTTGTAAAAGTTCTTTCAGCTTAGAAAATACGGTTAATGTCAAGACACCGCAATTTCTCGTCCTGGGTTGGGTGCAACTGGAGAATATCTGATCCTGCAAAGTTTTATAATTCAGTTTTGTGAGTTGCCGTATAGCTCCCAATTTTTCGCCGTGCTCTCTCTTCCTTTTTTCAGTCCCTTTTGTTACTCTTTTCTTCGTAGTTTCGTTCTTCGACTGCACTTTCCGTCTATCAATAGTCTGGTTTGTAGTAGTTTCTGCCCAGAGCTTCCGAGGGATTTTTCTGGGCTCTTTCTAGATCTTTTATGACCTGTAGAATCCAGTGCATATTTTTCAGCTGCCCCGAGTACTTTAAAATTTTGTGAATAACTCTTGTTGCTGAGAATGTATGGATGTGCCGGTTCAGTTTTAATGCAATTTTTCAGATTACTGCCATGAGGTTGGATAATTTTTGTGTTGTTTTCCGGAAGTTTAATCCACATCCAATGTGGCCGAGAATCTTTCTCATAATTTTGGGTTCCTCTTTCAGATGTTTTCGATGCCACCTTTTTTGTGAAAGGAGACAGTTTAGGTGGCATGAAGTGCTTCTGATGCGAGTGTCCGTAATGCCTGACATCGTGTGTGTGTATGCGTGCTTGTGTGTGTGTGGACAGCCTTTTTTACTCTAGCTTTCCTGAATTCTTCCGCAGACCATCTTCAATTTCTACAGGTGATTTTTCTCTGCGATTTTTATCTGCACCGGTAGGTTACGAATTCTCGTTTAGATACGTAAAGCACAGGACTCTCTCGATCTGACAGACTATGTGGACAATTTTTGAATGTGAGAATTTTAACAAACAAATTGAGTTTTTTTGGTAGGAAATCGGTAAGACAACTTTTACAGCGTAGGTTTTGAGGGTTCCTGTTGGTATGATTGCGGTGGTCTCGTCATTTATTAAAAGGGCCGAGTCGTCTGCCACGGTCATGCATACAATTTTGCTATAATCTTTCTAGACTCTTAGTTACGTGGATGGGTTTCCAACAGTTCAGCAAATTTACTTCTTTTTTCCACTTTCGGATGATTTCTTTCAGTATGATGCTGAAGCGAAGTGGTGGTGCACCTTCGTACTGTCCGAGTTATCTTTTAATCAGGACGGGGTCAGATATTTCGCCCATGGATTCCACTATTGAACTAATGCTGATGAGATACTTTTTAACTTCTGAATTTTCGGATCAAGTCCTTGTTCTTCGAAGAGGAAAGAAAGAGCTCGACTGTCGACTGACTAGTATGATTGTTTTAAAATAAAAAACACACACTTATCTATTCGTGGCGATTAGTACTGCCGTACCCAAAAAATATCTCCATATTTAGCAATTATATACAACCACTCGCTCACAGAAAGATACGTACCTAAAGACTGGAAAATTGCTCAAGTCACACCAATACCCAAAAAGGGAAGTACGAGTAATCCGCTGAATTACAGGCCTATATCACTAACGTCGATTTGCAGTAGGGTTTTAGAACATATACTGTATTCGAACATTATGAAGTACCTCGAAGAAAACGATTTATTGACATATAGTCAGCAAGGATTCAGAAAATATCGTTCCTGTGAAACACAACTAGCTCTTTATACTCATAAAGTAATAAGTGCTATCGACAGGGGATGTCAAATTGATTCTATATTTTTAGATTTCCTGAAGGCTTTCGACACCGTTCCTCACAAGCGTCTTCTAACCAAACTGCGTGCCTACGGAGTATCGCCTCAGTTGTGCGACTGGATTCGTGATTTCCCGTCAGAAAGGTCACAGTTCGTAGTAATAGACGGAAAGTCATCGAGTAAAACCGAAGTAATATATCCGGCGTTCCCCAAAGGAATTGTTATAGGCCCTCTATTGTTTCTGATCTATATTAATGACATAGGAGACAATCTGAGTAGCCGTCTTAGATTGTTTGCAGATGATGCTGTCATTTACCGTCTTGTTAACTCACCAGATGATCAAAACGACTTCCAAAATGACTTAGATAAGATATCTATATGGTGCAAAAAGTGGCAATTGACCCTGAATAAAGAAAAGTGCGAAGTTATTCACATGAGTACTAAAAGAAATCAGCTAAATTTCGATTACGCGATAAGTCACACATCTGAGGGCTGTAAATTCAACTAAATACTTGGGGATTACAATTACAAATAACCTAAATTGGAACGATCACATAGATAATACTGTGGGTAGAGCAAACCAAAGACTGCGATTCATTGGCAGAACACTTAGAAGGTGAAACAGGTCTACCAAAGAGACTGCTTGCACTACACTTGTCCGCGCTATTTTGGAGTACTGCAGTGCGGTGTGGGATCCGCATCAGGTGGGACTGACAGATGACATCGAAAAAGTACAAAGAAGGGCAGCTCGTTTTGTATTATCGCGAAATAGGGGAGATAGTGTCACAGACATGATACGTGAATTGGAGTGGCAATCATTAAAACAAAGGCGTTTTTCGTTGCGACGGGATCTTCTCATGAAATTTCAATCACCAGTTTTCTCCTCCGATTGCGAAAACATTCTGTTGGCACCCACCTACATAGGGAGAAATGATCATCACGATAAAGTAAGAGAAATCAGGGCGTGCACGGAAAAATTTAAGTGCTCGTTTTTCCAGCGTGCCGTGCGAGAGCGGAACGGTAGACAGCATGAAGGTGGTTTATTGAACCCTCTGCCAGGCACTTTATTGTGAATAGCAGAGTAATCACGTAGATGTAGATAGCGAACAACGAATTCTAATTATTCTGCATATACGGTACAGTAGGAAGGAAGCATAATTAACTCTGTACTGTAGATGATTTAGGGGTGTACAGGGCGTGATATTTAGTACACAGAGTTTGTGAAGGGTCGAAACATTTGATAATATCTGGTGTGACGATAATATAATCGCCATAACTTGTTGGCTCATCACGTGGGTGTATATTGTCATAAAAAAGGCTCTTTATCGTATGTCGTTATAAATGTTTGCTTATACTTTATTGTTCAAATATTGTTGTGGATCAAAATGAACGAGTACCGCAGCAAAATCACTTATCCATTGCCTACATCACAGCAGCATCTCGTGTAGCGAGCACGCGACAGCTGCCCACTAGAAGATGAACTGGAGACCGTTCTTAATAATAACTCATTGTCAAAAGTGATGGTAGCGCTGTAAGATTGTTTTATTTAATGGCTGTATGGGCAAGTGCAGCTGTGCTTTGGGTACTGACAGGGTCGGTGTAGGTACTAACCATATACAAGGGGCGTAAACCTTTTTTATTCTTCGACATAGTCTCCTATTAGACTTACACGCTTCGTCCAACGCTGTTCTAATTTGTTGATCCCTTCCGAATAATAGGAATTGTCCAAGTCTGCAAAATAGTTATTTGCTGCAATCACCTCCTCGTTTGAATAAAATCTTTGTCCAGACGGCCATTTCTTCAAATTGGGGAACAAATAGTAGTCTGAGGGAGCCGAGTCTGGAACATAGGGGGGATGTGAAATGAGTTGGAATCCTGTTTCATTTAATTTTGAGACCACAACTGCTGAGGTGTGTGATGGTGCATTGTCGTGATGGAAAAGGACTTTTTGCGGTCCAATCGCCGGCGTTTTTCTTGCAACTCAGTTTTCAGGCGGTCCAATAACGATGAATAATATGCACCTATAATAGTTTTACCCTTTTCCAGATAGTCGATGAGGATTATCCCTTGTGAATCCAAAAAGACAGTCGCCATAACCTCTCTGGCTGAAGGAATGGTCTTCGCCTTTTTTGGTGCAGATTCTCCCTTGGTAACCCATTGTTTAGATTTGTCTTTGGTCTCAGGAGTATAGTAATGTATACATATTTCATCCACAGTGACGAAACGACACTTAAAGTCCTGCCGATTCTTCCTGAACAGCTGCAAACCATCCTTGCAACACTTAACACGATTCCGTTTTTGGTCAAGCTTGAGCAATCGCGGAACACATCTCGCGGGTAGCTTTCTCACGTCCACATGTTTATGCAAAATATTATGTCCCGTTCATTTGAGATGACCACAGCGCTACCAATCTCACACACCTTAACTCTTCTGTCATCCATCACCACATCATGGATTTTATCAATGACTTCGGGAGTCATAACATCCACAGGTCGTCCAGAACGTTCAGCATCATTTGTGCCCATATGGCCACTCCGAAAATTTTGAAACTACTTGTAAAATGTTCTAATCGAAGGTGCAGAGTCACGGTAATGTTTATCAAGCATCTCTTTAGTCTCCTGAGTCGTTTTGCCTTTCATAAAGTAATGTTTAATCACAACACGAAATTCTTTTTCGTCCATTTTTTGACAATCACTCGACTTCCTTGATTCACACGAATGCCAAACACAAAGAACTAGACCAATATGGATGAAACTTTGTGTGCGTTCTTTCCAAAGATGCTACTAACTAAACATGACCTCGATACGCGCCGGTCGTGCCATCTCTCGGACTTTGCACGGACCTTTCAAACACCCTTCGTATGTCTGGGAGTCCAGATATAGTCGGGAGCTAGTTTGCAGGTACATCAGCCAACTATAGAGTGACGACCAGGAAATTTCGTAGCCCCTAGAGTTTTCTACCAGTAAAATATCTACAGCTACAGCTATGTGGCTACTCTGCAAATCGCACTTGAGTGCCTGGCGGAGGGGTCACCGAATCACCTTCGCAGTAATTCTCTATTATTCCACTCCAGAACAAGGCTCGGAAAAAACGAACACCTATACCTTTTCGTGCGAGCTCTGATTTCCCTTACTTTATTATGATGATCGTTTCTCCATGTGTAGGTCGGTGTCAACTAAATATTTTTACATTCGGAGGATAAACCTGCAGACTGAAATTTCGTGAGATCCCGCCGCAATGAGAAACGCCTTTGTTTTAATGATGACCACCCCAAATTCTGTATCATGTCCGTGACACTCTCTCCCATATTTCTCGATAATACAAAACGAGGTGCCATTCTTTGAACTTTCTCGATTTACTCCGTTAATGCTAACTTATAAGAACCCCCCCCCCCCCCCATACCGTACAATAGTACTCCAAATGAGAACGAACAAGCGTGATGTAGGCAGTCTCTTTAGTAGATCTGTTGCATCTTCTAAGTGTTCTGCCCATAAAACGCAGTCTCTGGTTTTTCTTCCCCACAAGATTGTCTATGTGTACTTTCCAATTTAAGTTTTTCATAATTGGAATTCCTTGGTTTTAGCTGAATTTACGACCTTTTTATTTGACTGATTTATCGTGTAACCGAAGTTTAAAGGATACCTTTTAGCGCTCGGCCTTGCACTTTTCATTATTTAGACTCGCACCATATAGATAGCAGACGATAAGCGATAGTATCATCTGCAAACAACCTAATATGGCTGCTCAGACTGTCTCCTAAATCGTTTATATAGATAAGTAACAACAGTGGGCCTTTAACACTATCTTGGGGAATGCCAGAAATCACTTCTGTTTCACTCGGTGACTGGCTGTCAGTTACAACGAACTGTGATCTCTTTTGACAGGAAATCACCAATCCAGTCTCATAATTGAGACGATATTCCATAAGCACGCAATCTGGTTACAAGCCACTTGTGAAGTACTGTTTCAAAAGTTTTGGGGAAATCTAGAAATGTGGAATCAGTTTGAGATCCATTGTCGACTGCACTCAACACTTCGCGTGAGTAAAGAGCTAGTTGTGTTCCACAAGAACGTCATTTTCAAAATCCGTGTTCACTGTTTGTGAATAGATCGTTCTCTTCGAGATAAATCATAACGTACAAACGCAATATATGTTCCAAAATCCCGCTTCATATCGACTTTAATGATAAAGGCCTGTAATTTAGCGGATTACTCCTATTGCCTTTCTTGAATATTGGTGTGACATGTGCCACTTTCCAGTCTTTCGCTAAGGATCTTTCGTCGAGCGAGCGATTGTATATGAGTGTTAAAGTATGGAGCTATTGCATCAGCATGCTCTGAAAGAAACAGTCTGGACCGAAAGACTTGCTTTTATTAAGTGATTTAAGTTGGATCACTACTCCGACAATATCTATTTCCAAAGTACTCATGTTGACAGCTGTTCTTGATTCGAATTCTGGAATATTTACTCCTCTTCGTTGGTGAAGGAATTTCGGAAGGCTGTGTTTAGTAGCTCTGTTTTAGCAGCACTGTCATCAATAGTATCTCCAATGCTATCGCACAGAGTTTTTGCCTTGCCCCTTGCATACTTAACATACGAGCAGAATCTCTTTGATTTTCCTGTCAGTTTTGGAGACTAAGTTTCGTTGTGTAAGCTATTATAAGCATCTGGCATTGAAGTCTGCGCTTGATTTCGATCTTCTGTAAAGCATCCCCATCTTGGGGATTTTACATTCGTTTGAATTTGGCGTTCTTTTTTCGTTGTTTCTGCGACAGTATTCTGACCAGTTTTGTGTATCATGGGGATCAGCTCAATCGTTTGCTAATTTTTTTGGTATAAATCTCTCAACTGCTGTCGATACTATTTCTTTGATTCCAAGCCACATCTGGTCTACACTTACACTGTTGGAACGAATGCACATTGTACCTCAGGAAGGCGTCAAGCGAATTTTTATCTGCATTTTTGAACAGATATATTTTTAGTTTATTTTTGATGGATTTGGGAGTTATGGTACTCAGTTTCGCTGTGACATCCCTGTGTTCACTAATCCTTGTATCCATTTTGATGCTCGTTTTTAGCTTAAGATTGTTTGGCGTATGTCTGTCGTTTTGGGCGTTAGTCACGTGGGGCCGTTGAATATGGCATTCCTGAACCCATCGATTCCATATTCACAGGACAGTGCTGGGACACCCGACTAACAAGAGCAGCAGTTTCTGAGAACGATAAAATGTAGACTCGTTAGGCTACAATCCTGCCGCTCAAAAGCGGTTTCTGAATGAGAAACCCCTCCCCCCTCCTTGTAATCTTTCCTTTTATACAGAATGTACCAGGGTCATTCAATAAGTAATGCTCCACTTTTTTTTCTCAGAACATATTTATTGTTAAGAGTCAGAATTTGGTGCAGTATACATCAACGTGTCTTGTCCATGTCCTATTTTTCTACATAGTCTCCATCACGTTCTATGGCCGTGCTCCAACGTTGTGGAAGAGCATGTATTCTGTGCTGTAAATGCTGTTGTCCTGTAGGCGTAGCAATGTTTTCACTTCATAACTGACACTCTCGTCATCTTCAAAGCGTGCTCCCCATAGATAATCTTTAAGCGGCCCAAAGAGATGGAAGTTTGAGGGGCCAGGTCTGGACTGTAGCGTGGATGAGGCAATGATGTCCAACCCAATTTGGCGATGTGTTCCCGGTTTCTCAGACTTGTGTGAGGGCGTGCATTATCGTGTTGGAGCAACATTTCTGCTGGATTCTTGTCCGATCGAACACGTCGGAAACGGTTCTTGAGTTTATTCAGTCTTCACGTATGCCTCTAAATTGATGGTTGACCCTCTTGACACCATCACAATCCCAAAAGACTGTCACCATTACTTTTCCGGCACAGGGAGTTATCTTGAATTTCTTCTTTTGTGGTGAATGAGGATTATGCCATTCCATGACTGCCTTTTTGTTTCCGGCGCGACGTGGTGTATCCAGCTTTCGTCCCCCGTTACGATCCGCTGCAGAAAGGCCTCACTGTCGGTCTCAAAACGCTCCAACAATTCAGATGAAATGGTCTTTCTTTGAATCTTTTGGCCCGCTGTGAGCATTCGTGGAACCCATCGTAAGCACCTCTTTGAATATCCGAGAGACTCAATCACTGCGGACGCACTTCCAATGCTGACCGACAACTGTAGAGCCAATCGTCGAGTATTGATGCGTCGGTCGGCGCGAGTAATGGCATCCGCAGGATTCAGCGTGTCTTGAGCACTAGCTGAGACAGGACATCCCGAGCGTGGCTGATCATGGAGCTCTGTTTCTGCATTTCCTGAGGCTGTAACTTTCTTTACCCATAGCCTAATTATACTCCTATCAACTGCAGCATCACCATACACTGCATACAAACGTTTATGGATGTTCACCACGGTTTCTTTTTCTGCACACAAGAATTCAATAACAACACGCTGCTTGTAACGAGAGCCATATGTAGACTCCATTTTGTCGCTGTACTACTGCTCTGCCATCTGACAGAACGATTCGAAACTTCACCTGCCCACAGAACAAGCATCAAATGTGAAGCACCAACAAGGACGTTTGTCTATGTATATTAATAGCTTTTTAAAAAAATGTGGGGCATTGCTTATTGAACGCCCTATAAATGACCAACTCCTACCTACTATGTCCAGTTGCGCTGGTATGCTAATAGTTTGCATATCCAAGCATGTCGTAAACTCTATGCCAATTTGGCATTTATTGCATTCCGCCATCATGGTGATGCAATTTAACATAGATGTGCAAAATAGTTTATTAAAAGTATTTAATTTCAAAATGGAAATACTTGGTTATATTTTTCAATTCCATATGTAAATAAAAGATGATTTTAAATAAAAGTATTTAAATACAAAATGTAAAATACGTATTTTCAAAATACCTTTATTCACATCAAATACCATTTTACATGCCATCTGTTTCGGTGATTTTAACACCAATAATTTTTCAATTATTATTCCACCAAAGAAAAATAGTCCTTCAGCAGAAGCAGAATATGATAAACAAGTATTATACCGGTATTTAGGGAAACTATTTTTACAGCAGGATATCTGTTCAGGGAATCAAAAATATTGTAATTATCTTTCAAATACTTTGTGTTTCCAGATCTGTTGTAGTATTTGCGCTATTTCTGGCTGCCGAAGAATCGAAGTTCTCAATAACCATATAAGAAGACTTACTTCTTTTTTATAGTATAATGTTGCAAACTCTTCCCATCTTCTTCTTGTTTCATCTTTCACACTTCTGAAATAACAATTTCTTTAATGTGTTTTCTGCTAGCCTTAAGTCCCCATTTCAATTAAAAAAAAAAGACAAGATATGGATGCTAATACCCCATCCTTTGCTTTTCGCTCCTCTAATTTACAGAATCTCGCAAAGTAAATATTAAAACTTTCTTTGATGACGTCTATCAGCACGCTGCAGTACGTAGGTTTATCCATTTGCAAGCTGCTTAGCATTCTTTGTATTCTCGTTAGTTCTGGCGGAAGACGCCCATTCGTAGGTATCTTTGTCCCCTTCTAAACTTCTGATGCCGTCAGCAGTCGGTTTCGACAGATTATGTGTTCTTTAACTAACCGCATTTTAGTTTCTTTAAAAGTTGCTAATGCGAGTTTCCCTAACGTTTCATTTAGAGTACCTTGACTGTGAGTAGATCCTGAATAGAATTACAGTATGTATTCCTTCATGTTGGTACGGATGAGTAGGGAATTTTCCAGATGTTTCTAAATAAGTCTCACAGGACTTAGGATACATTGATCACATATTGTAATGTACTTGACGTACTGACGTTATTGCATCATAATTTTTTTTTGTGTGAATTACTCCGAGATCCTTACTTACACATATCTCTTGACGCTATTCAATGTAATGTATGTGACTGCACTCTCTCATCCCTTCACTTCCTTTTGAGAGCACTAGGTCTTATCACCTGATTTCGGTAGGTCTTACATTAAACAAACAATAACAGTTAACATATAAAGTGTACTCATGCCTACCTCCATCTTCTAATAATTAGTTTCGTGGTCTCATTCACTTGACAGGTATACCTTTGGCGCTTATTGCTCCATCTGTATCTGTCATGGAACTATTTTTTGTTTAAACAGGTGGGCCATTAAATGAATGAAAGCTATGATGTATGAAATAACAAACTCAAGAGAGGCATTTGCATTTTACAAATACAAAATATCTACATGTTAAGTGTATTGAAATAAAACAGAAAAATTGTTTTTTAAAAAAGGATTTCAAACGAAAAATAAAAATAGGTATTTTGCATTTTGGATTTTCATTTCAGATACATGTATTTCACGTTATATATCTCTACAATTTTAATGACCAGCTGTGTATTTAACTGAGACGGAATAGTTTGTATAAAATTGGCATGTATTATTTTGGTGATAGGCAGGTAGCACTCAGATACAAGTAAATGGTTTCTATATTCAGATTTTCAGTATATTTTAACATTAGAAGCATGGTCACAAACAAAGTTGATATCACTATTTAAAAAAGAAGGCGGTAGTATCTGCGGGAACTTCAGAGAAATTAGCTTGCTGGACACCACATACGAAGTTTATGCAAGTGAATAAGAGGTTAAAGGTTAAAGCTGAGAGTTTGTTAGGGGAAGAACAAATAGGGTATCGGAGGAGTAGATTGACAAGGGATGCGGTATTTATAATCAAATAAATAATCAAGAAACAGTATATAAAAGGGAAACCCGTTTATAGTTCATTGATTTTACTGTCATTCGATAATGTTGATACAAAGAAACTTTGAAGACTTGTGGGGAAAAGAGGATATCCACAACACCTAATACGAGTTTGAAAAGTCTATACAAACACACGACTGTAATTTTAGATATAAATGGCACTCTAACACAGCCTATAGCTACAAATAAACAGTACGACAGCATTTCACCCACACTTTTAACATTTATTTAGACGACGCAATTCGGAAATGGAAGGAGATTTTTATAGGGGGAATTAAAATTAATAATATTTCCCCTTTGAATTATCTTTTAATGCGGACGACGCCGCACTGCTGGCAGGGATTGCAAATGACCTACAAAGGGAAATACATTTACTACATAAGGTTTGTGAAGAGTACCATTTGACGATTTTTGAAAAGAAGGCAAAATCAATGGCTTTTGG
Organism: Schistocerca piceifrons; assembly: GCF_021461385.2. NCBI lineage: Eukaryota > Metazoa > Arthropoda > Insecta > Orthoptera > Acrididae > Schistocerca > Schistocerca piceifrons. Next base: position 511,839,669 of record NC_060142.1, on the reverse strand, counting down.
AGTGAAATATACTATATGAACAAAAATTGTGATCAACAGCTGAACAATAGAACAGATTAAACATTTTAACTATTTAGGTTGTGACGTAACTGATGAGTATGATGAAGATGTAGAGAAGAAATTAGTAAAATTTAGGAATACATGTGGAACAATAAACATGTCTAAAAAATGAAACGAGGAAAGAACCAAGATTGAAATTTTATAGACAACAGCAGTTCCAGTGTTTGTTTACGGAAGTGAATCTTGGGTTACAAGTAAACATCAAGAAAGTCGCATTCATCAACAGGGATGAGGTTTCTAAAGAGCAGTAAAGGGATGCACAAGAGCCCAGTGATTTCGACACACAGAAATTAGGGAAAATGGAATATATTTAACATCTTCAATAAAATACAGGAAACAGGAGAAACTGGAACGAGCATCTTCAAGGAATGAGTGATGAAAGATTACCTCTCCAGATAAGAAGTTTTAAGCATGTTAGGAGAAGAAGTCAAGTAGACTGAGAAAGTGATGGGTACTGTAACAGGCAAAAAATAAAAAGTCCAACTGCTTGAAGTGAAGATGGTGGTGATAACACTAGGTGCCAACACAAGAAAAAGCATCACTACCTCAAAGCAAACATACCAGGAAGCTTTTAGAATCCAGAGCCATTTCTCATTTTCAGTTGCAAGAAGAACAGCGGCGAATGGCGAACAATTTCGAAATTTCAAAAGATATGGGTCTGGGCACACTTGCTAGAACTTGAACGCAGTAACTTGGCCCGTACCTGCGCAGTCGGCACAGTAGGGAATGGCAATGGTGGGGGTCCGTTTATGAACGGCTACGGGGCAGTAGGGGAGGTGCAGTGCGGCAGCTGCAGCCTATATACAGACGCGTACCTCGCATAACTTGTAAGCTACAGCTAGCGAGTTTCTCACAAGACTGCTGAAAAATAAATAGTCGCACAAACAAAGGGTCAGTCAAAGAAAAACAAATTCCACCATGCACTGTCAGAAGGAAATCTCATAAAACAAATGTTGATGTACAAAAATTTGGCGTAATGGGCAACGCTATTTACTAGAATAATGAGAAAAGAAGATAATGAATGTGTCAGTTGGAAATTATGTGTCAACTAGGCTGCGTATTGGGCACTGCCTTTTTGGCCATCGTCATTTGATGAGTGGCGCTCCCCCACCACTTAGTACACATTGCGCCCAAGTCTTAACTGTCCGCCACTTCCTGACGGAATGCCCATTTTTTAACCGTTTACGTTCCCGCTTGGGTTTGCCGTCTGAGTTATCAGCCGTTTTAGCAAATGACGCGCGGGCTCTCGACCGCGTTTCACTTTTTATCCGTCAAAGCAATATGGCGAAGGCCATTTAATTTTTAGCTTTGGACCTCCGCTTCTGTATGATGTCCTTTTTAGCCCTTTCTCAACGTGCTTGTTTTTAGCTGTCTGCTCTTACGTCAATTGGTACTGACGTATAGTCGTTTTCTAACTACTCTCTCTCTTCGTGTTCTATAGTTTGGCACGTAAGACCCCATTTGTTTTTTTGCGCCCTAAAGCAAAGCAAAACAAAACAAAAAAGCCTCATGTTCGTCACTATTAAATAAATATAAATTTTTCTTCTCCTCTTTCTGCTTCTTTCCTCAACTAGTGAAGCCTTGGGAATGCTTGCAGGTCATCCTTTATTCTTTTCCGTGTGCAATTGGAGTACCTAACAGTTTCTGCAACACTTTTTAACTGATTTTTAATTATATTTTTGCTTCATTCTTTAGTTTTTCCGACATAAATTTCATGGCACTACGTAACTGATCATGAACAACTTTCCCAGCACCTATAATTTGCTGAGGCTGTGGTGTCACGTTATGTAGTAAAGAGATACAGAAGACGGTCAGTTGAGCTACCCACACATTCGAAACATCTTGGTGGTCTCGCCCAGCGCCCAGGATGACAAAGTGGCCCTGCGTCGGGGCCATGTTATTTTGCGCTGTAGCCCCATATAGTGTCCCCTTTGAAATATTCAAGCCGATATATTTGAAGTAAATAATAAAAGGACTCTGAATAATGTTATATGGACATAAACGACAAATTACTTATGAAAATGTATTAAATTAGCTTCAAAGAAAGACTATATCGATTGCAATGTAATAAAAAGACATTATTTATATTAGATGAGATCGTAGTGCATAACGTTCTCGAAACTATCATTATTATCTCCAGAATGAGATTTTCACTCTGCAGCGGAGTGTGCGCTGATATGAAACTTCCTGGCAGATTAAAACTGTGTGCCCGACCGAGACTCGAACTCGGGACCTTTGCCTTTCACGGGCAAGTGCTCTACCATCTGAGCTACCGAAGCACGACTCACGCCCGGTACTCACAGCTTTACTTCTGCCAGTACCTCGTCTCCTACCTTCCAAACTTTACAGAAGCTCTCCTGCGAAACTTGCAGTTCTGCAAGTTTCGCAGGAGAGCTTCTGTAAAGTTTGGAAGGTAGGAGACGAGGTACTGGCAGAAGTAAAGCTGTGAGTACCGGGCGTGAGTCGTGCTTCGGTAGCTCAGATGGTAGAGCACTTGCCCGCGAAAGGCAAAGGTCCCGAGTTCGAGTCTCGGTCGGGCACACAGTTTTAATCTGCCAGGAAGTTTCATATCATTATTATCTATTTCTTCTGCTGTATGTAAGGTATGCTTGCTATTGTAAAGCAGTAGCTTTAGTTCTATTTATTCTCGTACGTAGCGAATAATTCAAGTATGTATTTTGTGCTTAGTGGAAATATATTTACAAAAAGTGAGTGCATTGTCTTACTTAAATAACCCATGCAAACAATTCTTCCTGAATTAATAATTGCAAGAAGTTATTTAGCATTTTTTCAGTCTCTGCGAAGCGAGCAGCGGTGATCTTTGACTGGACACAATTGGCCGCCATTACGCGGCGTATTTAAATTTATTTTTTTGTGTAACGTATCACCACAGCCGGAGCAGAAAGAATCATTTCATGTTATTGAATTACCTAAAGTTCAAAGCTTCACTAATTTTATTACGTCAAAAAATACATACTTTCAAAGATACGATTTATTCTAGGTCAGTGAACTTAGCCTGCATTACATTTCACCGAAAGCATTTGAAATAATTAAATAATTTGTAGGGAGCCTGGCGCTCATTTGAAATATAACATCTTTGGCCACCTACAAATCAATTATCCCTTAATAATAATAATAATAACTAATAACCACATAACCACTGAAAGGAAAGGATAATATACCTATACTCAATCTCCAGTAAATGTTCTGACATTATTCAAACTAATTCTGAACTGATGCATTTGTGAGACGGGACAAAACCAAGTTCGGTTTGCGATCATAACTTTGCACTGCAAGGAAGAGGTAGGATGTGCACACCTGGAGGATTAAGTGGAGATTATGGATGTTGTATTGTGAGGAGTGTGGCGATAATAAGACTCAAGGTTGTTGAAATGTAATCCGACCCAAAAAAACACACAGTTTTTTAAAAATCATTTTATGGTGGAGACCATAAAATTCACCTCTAATAATGGGATTTTAATTAACATACCAAATGCGCCTTACACAAATTAGAAAGAGCATAACATTTATTGAAGGCAACTGTTTATTGTCACAAGAATTTATTTTATTAACATTTTTTTAAAATTTTCTAGCAGTATAAGGAACGCAGCTGAATATCATTTATACTACCAGAAAAATTTTTTAACTTGATGTAGAATCGTACTGACTGTAAAGTACAATTTTGGAAGCATGCAGAAATTTGTAGATCTTCACTAATTTCTTGGGTCTTTCCCATACTAAATTATCTCTTAATTCTGACCAAACAAGTCCGTAGATGGAGAAGGTTCTCTCAATGGATGCAGTGATGGCATTGCAAGAAATAAGGCACAAATAAAGTAGCTGTAAAAATAGTTTACTGTTTTCAATAAATTAATCCTAGGAATTTAAATTGGACCATTTAATCATCAGTATGGTTCAAATGGTTCAAATGGCTCTGAGCACTATAGGACTTAACTTCTAAGGTCATCAGTCCCTTAGAACTTAGAACTACTTAAATCTAACTAACCTAAGGATATCACACACATCCTTGCCCGAGGCAGGATTCGAACCTGCGACCGTAGCGGTCACGCGGTTCCAGACTGTAGCGCCTAGAACCGCCCGGCCACCCCCGCCGGCAATCATCAGTATGAAAAATCACAAAATGAACAATAAAACACTATTTTACCCACTGGGATGTTTTATTATTTTTTTAAATACCCGGATTTTTCTCAACCCTCAAAAGAGTTGGTATATGGTAACGCGTACTGCGGTAGAGTGGAAGGAGATATGGGCTCTAGGATGGAAGTAGCTTGGACTGAGATCAGGATACGGCTATATGATAAAAGAAGAGTACAAGATGGGAAAGGAGGAGGGGCCCTTGATGTGAAAATGGACAGGGAAAAGTGTGTTAGATCCGATAAAAACGATAAATTTCATTGTCTGAGGGGTATGTTGTTGGACGTTGTGGTGAGATGTACTGGTATGTCCGGCAGCTTGCCAGGATTGGTAACTATGTTCGAGAAGTTTTCAGCAAGTGTAGTATTGAGGATATACGCAGTGTGGAAGAGGATGGATGCGTTAATAAAGTGTCAGAAGAGGATAGGGTTCGACAGTGTAAGCTATTGTGGCCTTCCTACGTCATAATGGCTACACGTAGTAATTTACTCTACACTTACCTCTTTGTCGAATATCGACCGTCCCCCTCTGAGGCCAATAGCCGTATATCAAATCTAATTTTACTACATTGTTGCTTTTTTCCGTTTCTCTAACATCCACACTGACATAATCACTGCAAGTATTGAAAGAAAAAGTAATGTGGAGGTTTACCGTTAGAAGACGCCGGTGCTTTGTGAAGTATTCTGTCGGTAAACTAATGTCTATCTTCCTGTAGTCCTCTCTACAACTGTCCTGCTCACAATTTCTGATGCAAGTAGAAATTTTTACGAGTGCGTCATGTTGGTATTGCCGGTATTATCGCAAATAAGTGTCATCAAGAACAATGACCAATATCTCGTTCATTTTATCAGCAGATAGTTCTTCAAAAGGAAGGTGAAATTAATCAGCACTGATAATCCACTCAGTTACAAATAATATATCGTGCACGTGAAAGGACTAGTCACAAATCTCTGATAAGAGCGTTAATCAGTCATCTCACCGTATTATAGATTATTACTTCGCACTCAGGAAACGACACTTTATTTCGACTGCTTTCTTAAATATAAGGAAATACAATGTCATAAAAAATATTAGCACACCATTTTAGATTTTTCCAGTTTACTCAAGATTTATTGTTGCAGCAGTGCATATGGAGCTATAATGGTACTTGAATTACGCAACCATTACGGCACCTCACCTGAACCTCTCGATACCAGCAACATTCTACTGTGTTTCTGTAAAGTAGTTAACATATTTCTGAGACAGCATTCAGATTTGATTTCATTAATGTAGAGGTAATTTGATACATCGATGTGTTTATATTGCAATGATATTATTCGTATGTGTATTCTTTCTTTTGCCACTATGATCTTTGTCGTACTTGTAACTCTGATTTTTGGGCGCGTAAGCGATTATTAGTTAGTTAGAGAGTTGGAGACTGTTAAGTCAAGTCTTGGACGTCATGTTGGAAAGACGCATATTGTAGTCAACTTATAAAATGTGAACTTTAGCAGTGAGGAAGATGTTTTCAAGTATGTTTTGTATTGTGAAGTGATGTTTTGCGTGCTACGTGATATTGCAGCAAAAGTGCTGATTACTTTTTTTACATCACCATTGTCCTGCAAAAGTGTAATCTTCAAGAATGGTTTGTGAAACACATCTATAAAACTTCCGAATATAGCAGAATAAAACCTAGGCCTCTTTGCATCCGAGCTTGGAATCATCACCACCTAGATTTTCGACGATTAAGCCATGATTTTACAACGAGACCAGCGTGGGAAACATGAAAAGATGAGTGCCTAGTTTATTAATTATTACATGAAATGATTTTATTAACTGTGCTCTAATGACACCTGCCACATAATAACCTTGTTGTTGCCTGAAGATGCGATATTTAGCAGCGTGAGCAACACCACAATCATTATTAAATTTTGACCTTTGTTGTGGTAGTGTTGTTAGAGAGAACATGAAATGATTACTTTAAAATATCAGCAGCATAGGCGGTTCTGAAGTACCAGGTATCGACCCATGTTGAAACAACCACATAGCACGGGGTATCAGGTATTAACCTATGCTAGAACAACCACATAGCACATGGTGTAGTGTTCACGGGCGGCAATGCAGGTGCCGACTCTGGCATCTAGTCGATCGTACAGATGGCGAATACTGTCCTGGGATAGGCTATTCCACGCCGTCTCGACCTGTTCGCGTAGTTCTGTAAGAGATGCAAGAGTCACTTCTCGTCCCATCATATCCCACAGGTGTTCGATTGGAGACAGGTCTGGAGATCGTGCTGCCATCCGGATCTCCCGAGAGCTGTTGGCAGGCGGGGTGCACTCAGTTCTTGTGAGGCCAATTGAGGAGCTACTTGAATGAGAAGTAGCGGCTCCGCTCACGAAAACTAACAACGGCTGGGAGAGCGGAGTGCTGACCACATGCCCCTCCATATCCGCATCCAATTATGTCTAACGACGTAGGATGAGACGGCAGTCGGTCGGTAATTTTGAGGCTTCCGATGCCTGTTCAAATGGGGTAGCAATACGCGCATTAGAGTTATGAAGTTAACAGATATAAATACAGGAGGCGAAAAGTTATATACAAGTTGATTCAACTAAGCCGTTCACATCAAATATTTCCCGAACCGTTTAAGATATCGTAATTCTCTTTCCATCCAAATGAATTGTGGCCGAGTGGTTCTAGGCGCTTCAGTCTGGAATCGCGCGATTGCTACGGTCGCAGGTTCGAATCCTGCCTCGGGCATGGATGTGTGTGATGTCCTTAGGTTAGTTAGGTTTAAGTAGTTATAAGTACTAGGGGACTTATGACCTCAGATGTTAAGTCCCATAGTGCTCAGAGCCATTTGAACCAATAAGTGCTCACTAGGCGGCGAAAACTCCTTCTGATAGCTATACTAATTACAGATGTATTAGTATCAACTTAGCTTTCTTTTTTTTAAGAAAAAAGGAGTATAGAAATTCTGCTCCTGGTATCGTACCTCTAATAGAGATGAATTCAACGGTGTTTCACTCTTCAAAATCCGGTTAGAAGATTCGGAGAAATTACAATATTTAGAACTTAGGATTTATCTGTTATGAACAAGAAACCGGTTTCTGTCTTAAGCGGAAGTTCGTGTTGCTATACGGAAGTGTCGCGTCTGGGTGTTCCAACTCGACCAGCTAAGACTCGCTGCTTACAAAAACGGAACAGTGGAGAAAAGTTCGATTTAAAACTGATACTAATCACCTTGGCTAGATGTTGTTGGGTTAGCACACCAACTGGAAGGCAAAGGGCTTGGAATTTAAGGACGATTGACCAGTTCACTATGGTAACAGTTGTGCATTAATTTCTGCCATAGTCTTGGAAGAAATGTGAAGGATATGGACATATTCCACAACACTGTGTACTGCGTAGAATAGAAGAACTTTTCGGGAACGATGATGGTTTGCATCAGCATGACAAAGCATCCTGTCAGCTGGGAGCATCTGTGAGGCAATGGTTTGTGGACAATTACACTCCTGAAATGGACTGGCCTACCCAGAGAGTCCGACCTCAACCAAATGAAACACGACTGCGATGAACTACAACGTCGATTTCACTCGAGACCCCAGCGTCCAACATCACTACCTTCTCTGGTTTCTGCTCTTGAGGAAGGATGGGCAGCCATTCTTCCACAGACATTTTGACACATCACTGAATTTGCCAAGAGAGTTAAAGTCATCATAACGGTGAAGGGTGGCCAAAGTCAATGCTGATATCCACTAATAGGTGCCCAGATACTTTCGAAAAGATAGTGCAATGGACCTCAACCCGGGGGTAATTATCCCCTGACGGATAAAATGACATTTCTGAGGGATAAAATCCAAAAAGGTTTAACTGTGTTTCAGTCATGAAACAAATTATTTATAAAATATTATTACACTCTCCATTACAACTAGACATTTGTCCCACCGGTGATTCCACTGTTGGAAATACTTTTTGTAGTAATCTTAAAAAATGGTTGACAGCTCTTCCTTCATTTTTTGTTGACTTCTTCAATGTTGTCAAATCGGTGTCCTTTCATGCCCCTTTTCATGCGTGGAAGTGCGAAAAAGTCGCACTGCTCCGGGCCATGCGCATAAGGTGCTTGGGGCATCGGAATCATGCCATTTTTGGGCAAAAACTGTCTAACAGAGATGGGTGTGTGTGCAGATGCGCTATCTGCCACAAATCGGGTCTTTTTTGAAGAACATAATTTTTAGCTAATCCCTGACAGTTGATCAATTGTCTGTCGACGGTCTGTGAGCACAAGCTCTCGACTTTTTTCAATATTTTTGATTTGGGCAGTTGATAGATGACCAGAACGAGGTTTGTGATCGATCGAGACGTCGCCATTTTCAAATCGAGCAAACCACTCAGAAGCTTAAGTTTTTCCCATAGCGTCATCTTGGTAAGCTGTCTTCAACATTGAAACAGTTTCAGCAGAATTTTTACCGAGTAGAAAACAAAATTTCACTGCTGCACAATGTTTGACTTAAGCGTGCCATCACAAAAAACGAAACAAAAGCAAAACAGTGCTAGCAGAAACATTTACTGCAGATGAACAGAACAAACCAGGTCGACAACACAGGTGGCACTGAACTGGCAATGAGTTGTACTTCACATGCCTATCGGCAGAAATGCGTACTACACAAGCTCCGCCCACGGAGTTGTTACTCCGATGCCTTTTTTTTTTTTTTTTGTACTCTCTTGTATAAATTATCAATCATTCCTTTCCTCAATTACTAGCATTAATGGGTGACACTGTGGGGTGGAGTTTACAGATTCCTCAGACAGTCCGCAAACTACTCACATACTATGTGCTTTATACGATACATCAGTGACGGTAAAGTGACACATGTACGAGGGCTATTCGGAATGTAAAGAACGATAGGTCGCGAAATGGAAACCACAATGAAAATCAAAACTGTTTTATTTGCAACGGTTAGCTACACCTTCCAGCTATTTCTCTATACTGCCGCCGCTCAGACTTAGATATCTGTCATAGCGTTGTACCAACTTTTAAATTCCCTCGTTATAGAAGACAGCTGAATATACTTTTCGACATTTTTCTACTCTGGACTGCAGCTTGTTGTCTGTGTCAAAATATTGTCTTCATAGCCAGCGGTTCATTTGAGCAGAGATGAACCTCAGGGGTAGCCAATTATGGGCTGTATTGTGGGTGATCAAACACCTCCCATCGAAAACGCTGCAAGAGCATCTTCATTGCCCCTGCAGTGTGCGGCCGAGAATTGTCGTGTAGAACGAACCGCATGACAGTCATGTTATGTGGATTACATAGCTTCAGGCGAAGTCTTTCGCCAGGCCGTCATACTTGTCGGGAGACGCTAATTTCTAGCCATCTTTACGTTCTCACTGTGAGCTCAGAACTGAAAAGAGCGACACGATGCGATCGATGGGCGTACTAGACACAGTACCCAACGCATCTGTGCAAAGCTTCATCAGGTTTTCACTGTATTTTCCATTTCGCGACCGATCGTTCCTTACTTTCCGAATAACGCTCGTACATAACAGACGCTAATTATCTCCGTAAACGTCTTCTCCAAGTTGGAATACTTCCTCCAATACACTAGAATTTGCTTCATTACTCACTTCGAAGCAGATAAACAAATTAATTGATAGCGTGGCACAACAGTAACTACTTAAAAGCTGGTACAGTGCTCTCTGTCTCGGTAGTTGCAAGTCAGCATGGAGGAATGCCAACAGAAGGTCTGGGTTCCATTCCTGGCAAGATAGGAGATTTTATCCACTCAGGGAGTGGGTATTGTATTGTCCTCATCAACATTTTATCATCACTGACGTGCAAGATGTCTAAATAGTATCACATAAAAAGACTCAGTCGGCGGCGAGCTGCCACAAGAGAGGGCGAGAGAGAGAGAGAGAGAGAGAGAGAGACGAGACACAAAGCATTAACAGCCTGAAGTTGTCCAATTTCTGCTAGCTCAGAAGTAAGGAGTCCACTAAGCATGTGATTTACCAACCTTAAGTTTAGTACATTTATTTCAACTTGGTTGAATTTAAATGGTGTAGGGTGCAGGTGATGTAAGTGCCGCTACAGAGAGGAGTAGTGCAGAGGGAGCATGTTTGGTAGCAATCACTGTGGATAGTTGCATTCCTTATATGAAAAGGAGTAGAAGGTAGCACTCGCGATGATGGCGAATTGCTTCATCACAGGAAAATAAAAACAAGGAACTGAATAGCTTAGGAGCATGATTTATGATGATGTGCACTGACTGAGGACAGACCAACTACCAAAAAGGTTGTGCGAAATACTGTAACTAGTACCAGTTGTCTGACTCATTTCTTAGTGTCTTAATAAAGCCTCCGATAAAAACTAAATTTTATTCATCTCTCATCATTTTAAAAACGAGTGTTGAAAGGAAATTCGTTTTCATTCCAATTTTAGTTAGGCGCCAAACAAGCTGGTGACGTTCGAAAGAGCCGCACAGTGGCCGAGGGTGGTGTGCTAAGCTAATATTTGTTTGCACTCAGAGGTACTGGTCTACGAAACGTTGGGAGCCGCTGAGACTGTATAGTCTGAAAACAGCATCACTGTCAGGAACCAAGTACAGAGGCAAACGCTAGTAATAAGAAACGAGAAATGAACGACAAGAGGTATACAGCCTACAGGACTGAGCACCAGCCATTCTCGACACAAATAAAATGGTCCACGTTTTAACAAGTATTTGGGTACATGTTTACAGAGCTTTTTTAGCTTTAAATAGCTCTCCGTGGGTGTCAGACATTATTTTTCAACGAATGACCTTGCTTCCCGACATGTAGTGAATATGAGGTAAGCTATAAATTCTTCCGACTGGCGTAAATTTTCTTTCTGCAAATTATTACAACGAAAATTAACTATGCAATGTAATTTTTTAATCAGTGTATTAAAAATGAGGCAAGGAAAGGAAGTGAGAGCTAGAATACTTTGAGACCCTGGTAGTCATTTCAGCGACTTAACAACCGAAACGTTGCTGATCGTTTATCCTAGTGTGACATCCAAGAGTTATAAATTAATGTCCTTTCGCCCAGCGTGATAGCGGATTACACACACACGCGACTGATGTAACGTCATTAGCAGCAAATTCAAGAAGTGGTGTTAATCATGACGTATTACATCACTGTAAAACAGATTCTTCGGCAAATCCAGATGAACAGATGGTGATATTTAGTTGGTACAAACAGTCGTAAAAAAAATTATCAGCTGATTGAAGCAATCGGATATAATGCGACTGAGCTACGGGTTTGTTAAGTTCCACTTGCTGCTCGACTCGGATTAAGATCTCATTTGATCACATAAGCTTCGATAATCAATTACTTTAATGTGTTATGCAACGTTAGCTCCCGTTGCAACGATACGGTTTCCATTCCTCTAGTATAAATCACCATCTCTGAAACCTTTTTTAATGAAAAAATCTTTTAAATCCGTCTTCAGCGCTTCTAGAAGGAACACATCAAAATATCCCTTGAGGAAAAACAAACCCTTAAGGCAAAACATAATTTGTGTGTGAAATATTGTATCGAACAGAAACACCACCAGGTCTTGACGCTATTAGGTTATGCATGTTTATCATCCACTCAACGCGTCACTCACTTCTGGAAAAGTCTCCAATAGGGGACGACCTGCTTAGTTTCGACGTGCGTTTTGAAGCACTTCCTGGTGAACTTTTAGGCCTTACTTCACTTCGCTGTCGCATAACAGTTTCTTCATTTTTACAGTTTCCAACAACACGCATGCGTTGATTATCGTAAAATTTAAGACTGCAGCCAAACTTCTTCGTTTATGGCATTTAACGATGTAAAATGGCTGAAATACACAGTCACCACAAGTTTACGACAAGAACGCACGCGATATGTTTAAGTTAACCTAAGTGATCTACTTGTACCGACAGAAAGTTCGATTACAATAAATCTATACCCATAATACGTCACAGTCTAACAGAATAGGATATATTTTCTGGCAGCTCTGTCACAACTAGGTATTCACGAGCTGCATCTGCTTTAGAAACGCATTTAAAAATGAAAATGATGAGGAACTACGCATAAAGTGTATATTTTTAGACGCAGAAAGAATCACAGAATTATATTTTTTTCGGCCCTCATGACATCTAGCTCTCCTTAAAAATAACCACGTAATTGTAGAAATGTGGCGTTTATTACATGTGCAATACGCCGAGAAAATTACTGCTTCCCCTATTTTTACGATGAATATCACCCCAGCACAAGTAAATTATCACCTGCAAAATAATAAAAGAAGTTAATTTTAAATACAAAGTTCTCATGCAGGCCTTACAATCCTTTCCTAGAGATTTACCTGCAATCCCAAATTGTCTTTTGTCTTTCCTTCTCTTAGCTCTTACAAAAACATTAACAAATAAAATAAAGCACTCCGTCCTCAGGCCACAAGTGGCCCATCGGGACCATCCGACCGCCGTATCATCCTCAGTTGAGGATGCGGATATGGAGGCGTTTGGTCAGCACACCGCTCTCCCGGTCGTTATGATGGTTTTCTTTGACCGTAGCCGCTACTGTTCGGTCGAGTAGCTCCTCAGTTGGCATCACGATGCTGAGTGCACCCCGAAAAATGGCAACAGCGCATGGCGGCTTGATGGTCACCCATCCAAGTGCGGACCACGTCCGATAGCGCTTAACTTCGGTGGTCTCACGGGAACCGGTGTATCCACTGCGGCAAGGCCGTTGCCAAAAAATAAAACATATTCCACATTATTCCGGTTTATTTACAGTGGAAGTAAAGTAAAAATTGAAATTAAGAAAAGACAAAATATTTCATCATAGGGACTCGAGGGCGAGACCCTCCGATTACCATTACGTACCCTTACCCCTCCGCCACACGCTCTGTGGAGACTACGCTAACATAAATGGATCATCCCTCAGACCCACGCCAAAAATGCTGTTTTTTGTAAGCGCTAGGCCGTCTGGAGCTCACACTTCTGTCACTTTCGTTTTGTTTCCGGCCGCACCCAGCGTATACGGTAAATATCTGCGAAACAGATGATAACGAGCAGCCGTGATCCCCTTGCAAGCCCCGTTCACACGGATCGCACTGTGCCGTGGAAAACCGAGCTACGCACATAGTCGACCAACGACGAACAGGTTCCGTGCAGTCACAGTACACCAAAGGAAACGGTTCGACCGTTCACGCTGTAGCCAAGTGAGGTTTCTTGTCACCGATCCAGAACGGAAAGAGACGATACTGTACCGACGGAATACGTGTAAATTACACTACTGCCCATTAAAACTGCTGCACCACGAAGATGACGTGCTACAGACATAAAATTTAACCGACAGGAAGAAGATGCTGTGATATGCAAATGATTAGCTTTTGAGAGCATTCAAACAAGGTTGGCGCCGGCGGCGACACCTACAACGTGCTGACATGAGGAAAGTTTCCAACCGATTTCTCATACACAAACAGCAGCTGACCGGCGTTGCCTGGTGAAACGTTGTTGTGATGCCTCGTGTAAGGAGGAGAAATGCGTACCATCGGGTTTCCGACTTCGATAAAGGTCGGATTGTAGCCTATCGCGATTGCGGTTTATCGTATTGCGACATTGCTGCCCGCGTTGGTCGAGATCCAATGACTGTTAGCAGAATATGGAATCGGTGGGTTCAGGAGGGTAATACGGAACCCCGTGCTGGATTCCAACGGCCTCGTATCACTAGCAGTCGAGATGACAGGCATCTTATCCGAATGGCTGTAACGGATCGTGTAGCCACGTCTCGATCCCTGAGTCAACAGATGGGGACGTTTGCAAGACAACAACCACCTGCACGAACAGTTCAACGACGTTTGCAGCAGCATGAACTACCAGCTCGGAGACCATGGCTACGGTTACGCTTGACGCTGCATCACAGACTGGAGCGCCTGCGATGGTGTACTCAACGACGAACCTGGGTGCACGAATGGCAAAACCTCATTTTTTCGAATGAATCCAGATTCTGTCTACAGCATCATGATGGTCGCATCCATGTTTGGCGACATTGCGGTGAACACACATTGGAAGCGTGTATTCGTCATCGCCATACTGGCGTATCACCCGGCGTGATGGTGTGGGGTGCCATTGGTTTCACGTCTCGGTCACCTCTTGTTCGCATTGACGGCACTTTGAACAGTGGACGTTACATTTCAGATGTATTACGACCCGTGGCTCTACCCTTCATTCGATCCCTGCGAAACCCTACATTTCGGCAGGATAATGCACGACTGCATGTTGCAGGTCCTGTACGGGCCTTTCTGGATACAGAAAATGTTCGACTGCTCCCCTGGCCAGCACATTTTCCACATCTCTCACCAATTGAAAACGTCTGGTCAATGGTGGTCGAGCAACTGGCTTGTCACAATACGGCAGTCGCTACTCTTGATGAACTGTGGTATCGTGTTGAAGCTGCATGGGCAGCTGTACCTGTACACGCCATCCAAGCTCTGTTTGACTCAAGGCCGTTATTACGGACAGAGGTGGTTGTTTTGGGTACTGATTTCTCAGGATCTATGCACCCAAACTGTGTGAAAATGTAATCACATGTCAGTTCTAGTATAATATATTTGTCCAATGAATACCCGTTTATCATCTTCATCTCTTCTTGGTGTAGCAATTTTGATGGCCAATAGTGTGTATTCTATACTTCGAGTGGAATCATCAGAAAATAGAAAACTTAATAGTTCTCTACCGTGAACAACCGAAATTGTAGAATCAAAAATACGATGATTACCACATAAATAATTATTTAAATAAAAATTGATTTTTAATATGCCGGTAAAATGTTTTTAAATCGGACCAAAAGCATAGAATAATTTCTCCTAGCCCTATAAGAGTCCTAACCCCTTACATATACTCCCGATTATTCACACATTCCCAAATCTGTTTCGTCCCTCAGTTACCCCAACACCTCGCACTCGTTCTATTGTGGGGCCGCTCTGGCTCGGAATCTTTCATTTTCTGACTTCTGTGGCAGTCCCGCCACTTCACATGCGTAATGCAAGTTGTTGCATATGTGTGACGTCTTCCATGCAAGTCTTCACAAACCAGTAAGCTACGATTATATAATATTGCAGCCATGCGAGAGTGGTGAGATTAAAACTTTATTGTGCACCTGAAATAATTATATTCAGGGGCGGTTCTGGAAGTCGGTCAAAAGGGGGGGGGGGGGCTCTAAGCGGTGGAGGAGGTTTGGGGGAATGGAATATGGCTTAAGAAAAGGAGAGTTGGGGTCCTCTACCGACAAATTGGTAAAATTTGATGTTGCTTAAAGTAGTTTTTTGGTAACTGTTTTGGAGTTTAGGGTAAAAAATGTGTATTAATAAATAACAAGACGCCTATTTTAAGTTAAATGATATTTATTGGTCTAGGTAGTAAGCTATTTGCATCTCTCAGTCTTTTGTTAAAATGTGTTTGGAGTACATTGCAACCTATATTGCTACATATTACAAAAAAATGATTGAATCTGTTGGAGTAATATATTCGCTGATTTCTGAAGTCATTTTATCCATTGTAATATGATACTCCATGCCGTCGCCCTTGATTATATTTACACTATGAGATGAATTATTACAACGTATACACGTAGCAGGCTGTTACGACGTGTATTTTAAGGACATGTTAAGCATTTAGCTAAATAAGTATCCACGTCCCTTTCCTGGTAATACCTCTGGATAGAAAAGATCGTGTGCTCACACAGTGTAACCGCTTTGTTGCTATCTCTGCCACTCTTTTGACATACGTCAACGTCAGTTGATAAACAGAAGTGATGAATGCAGGTCAGAGGAATATACCCATATCTCCTGTCAAACACGCCATACTGTACATTAACGGTTTCACACTGTGCACAATGACACCAATATTATGTATCTTGGATATGTACTCGTATCCTGTAACAACTAGTCTAATAATGACCAGAAATGCGTGTTTTCGGCGAAGATATGTCAGGCTGTAGCACCTAGAACCGCTCGGCCACGCCGGCCGGCTGAATGCGTAAAATAAATGAACACTTAACAGTATATGGTGCATTTTTTTTCCAAAAAATTCGATATGAATGTGGTCGTCTACGAAGGGAAGATCTTTAAGCGCAGACGGAGCGATTTATTCAACGTCCAAAAGGAACCGATCAGTGGCTTTCGGGCCAAGGGTGGAAGCATTTCCGTAGAGGCTATGTTTGCAAACCGTTCGCGTGCCGCCGTTGTTAAAGTGTATCGTGCATAGCAAAATGGTGCTATGCGAAACCGGCGCCGAGTTAACTGTGGTGCACCACAGGTCAAATAGTCCAGTGAAACTGTCAGAAAAAAAGCCTGTCCTTGCAAAAGGTGGGGTAGAAGATTTTATTTTTTTAACTCGTTCATATTGTTGGAAAGGTTAGAAAATGAAGTTTTGCCAACAAAATTTCTCTTGGGAAAACTTTCTGCAGTCAAAAAACGTCGAAAATTTCGGACTTTTTTTCAGTTTTTTCAAAATATCTCAGTTTCATTTGCTCATATCGCTTTGACGTCTATTTTCTTTTTTAAAGAGCACAAAATTCTCTACAAATTTGATTCTTACCATTTTTTTCTACTCCCAGTACCTAAGGCGCTACAGCACGTCAAAAAATACCATTTTTTTCCAATTTCGAGCAAAGTGGCAAATTACCTAATTTTTGAACACTCTTATTTCAGTTTCTATTTGTGTAGTATAAACATATTACTCATCATGTTACTCATTGGAATTTATCATCTCACTCTGCTGCAGGGCCAGGACAAACAGCATCATATTTAGTAACTACGAACACATTCACGTCGGATTGCATGAAGTTGATTTGTGTTACAATTTGTAATACGATTGCATGCAGGTGCCGTACATTTTCTACAGTTGATTGACGTTAATGATCAATTATAAGAAAAAGTATATAGGAATTGTTCTTTAGCGGACAAAAGCGTATTTATTCTTTGGCCTTCGTTCCAGTGGAAGATGTGAAGTCAGGTGGACCGAGTAAATTTTTTGTCATTGATGGAGGGTACCTTATCCACAAAGTGACTTGGACTCGAAATGTTTGCTTCAAGTCAATAGGCCAGAGCTATTTTCTTACCTGCAGCGTCATTTTGGATCTCAATTTGCTATTGTATTTGATGGGTATCCATGTGAGGGAGACAAATGTAGCACAAAGAGTGCTGAGAGCATTCGTAGGTCCAAAAAACATTCTTCGGTTGACGTTGTGGTTGAATCAGAGATGGTGAACCAAGTCCCTCAGGACAAGTTCTTGTACAACGAACGAAACAAGATGCGTTTGATCACACTTCTTAAAAAGGAATTTCTGGAGTGTGGCATTGAATTACTCCAGGCACAAGAAGATGTTGGCGTTATGATTGTAACATCTGCCATTTCAAGAACCAAAGATTTTGGAAGTGTTGTCATTGTGGGAGAAGATGTTGACCTGCTTGTGCTCATGACCGGTTTGGGGCAAGGCATTGAAAACTTATTTTTCTTAAAACTTATTTTTCTTAAAGCCAGGAAGAAGAAATGCAGAAGACAAGTGGTTTTCCACTGCAGCTTACAAGTTTGACAGTGAATATATTCCGTTCACTTACGCCTTTAGCGGATGTGATACAACATCCGCTTTTTTTGGTCAAGGAAAAATTAAGTGCTGCAATATTGTTGCGAAAACTGAACACCTAACCTCAGCCCTTTGCACGTTCAGTAAACCACATGCTACCGGTGTAGAAATAATAACAGCAGGAGAACAGGTTACTATCGCATTGTATAGTGGAGGTGTCAGCAGTTCCCACACACTAGACCATTTGCGGTTCCAGCTATTCGCCAAGTCTGCCACAAAAACCAAACTGAATCTTGCACGGTTGCCACCTACACAAGATGCTGCACATCATTCGTTGCGGACTTACCAACAAGTCCAAAGTTGGATGGGAAACTGGAAACCTCCTGAGAAATGGGGCTGGAATCACAGTGACCACGGTCCAAAACCCGTTATAATGAGCCACGATCCAGCACCTGAAGCACTTCTTGACATTGTTTCAGGCTCATGCAAGCTGAACTGTGGCGGAGCGTGCTCCTGCAGAAAAGCGGGTTTGAAATGTAATTCAATTGGTAAAAATGTATTGGGGTCAACTGTGAAAACGTGCCAAAATTTTTATATGAAGCAGTGAAGAAGATGTTATGGAGGATGTTGAGGTAACCGCTGACGAAATCAACGAACTTGCTGAGGCTGACTCGCTGTTTAAAGAAGAGGTCAATCTGGGATCAACTCTACGTACAGACCCAGAATCCGTAACTCAAGGTATTTCTGGTGACACTGAGGAACCGGCCCTTTCAAAACGTAGGAAGTGATGCTCATATCGGTCTCAAGTGCGCTAAAGTGCGATATTACAAGTATTGCTCACCCAGAACTGTCAACATTTTTAGTAACTGACAATGCATTTTAATTGTAATAAAGCTACTCTCTTCCTGCTGGTCTCACAGGATTCGAACCTGCGACCGTAGCGGTCGCGCAGTTCCAGACTGAAGCGCCTAGAACCGCTCGGCCACACCGGCCGGCTGTGTGACGTCCTTAGGTTAGTTAGATATAAGTAGTTCTAAGTTCTAGGGGACTGATGACCTCAGAAGTTAAGTCCCATAGTGCTCAGAGCCATTGGAACCATTTTTTTTCTGAATAGTCCTCGTATGCAATTTTCTTTTCCTCGGAACGGTAGCATTTATTAACAGGACACTGCAATGTGTCATACAGCTCACGGCGTACGTGCGTGACATGAAGAGCACCAGCAAAAGTTTTCCGTAGTCCTCTGGCCCCAGACTCCCCGGATTTAAACCCAATCGAGAATCTGTGGGACCACCTCAATCGGGCTGTGTGTTCCAGGCATCCTCAACCGAAAAAACTGGCGCATCTGGCCACGGAACTGGACTCGCCATGTTTTCACATCCTTGTCGGTACCTTCCAGAATTTCTCTCTTCCTGCTGGTCTCACAGCGGCCCGCGTTGCAGACGGTGTCACAGTAGTATGAATGCGCAGTGTATTTGACACCAATTCGGCGACTTGCGCGACGTTGAAAATGACATAAAATGATTAGAACAACATAAACAACCAGTACTCGAGCGAAGAAAATCTCCGAACAGACCGGGAATCGAGCCTGGGATCCTAGCGGCGCTAACCACTAAGACCACAAGCTGTGGAGAACGCTCCACTGCAAAGCAGTGCGTAATTTCTCATCACTTTTCATTAAATAATTCATTCTCTACGTATTTCTTAATGTTTTCAGCGCATTTATATCATTTCCCTTTACTGTCCCAATAAAATTCTTTCTACGCCATTTTCTATTGGAATATATATTCTTCCTAATACTTCGTGCAGCATTTGCACTAATTCTCGTGTCGTCTTTGTCTCTTTAATTCATTCCGTCTATAGACTGAGCTTACAGACGTACGATAAGAAGATAAAGGCTATCCATTCGATATCGATGGTTAATCTGTAGATAGCAGGCAAAGAGTTTATTCACAACCAGCAACACTTCGGAGTTGTTCTCAATGATTATGTTTGACCTCTCACGACGTCTTATGGAGCACCGTTTTCTAAAGGCAAAATTTTTGGCTGAATTATTTACAGAATACGGAGAAATGAAAACGGTGCTACGGCTGCAGAGGAGTACAAAACTGCCCCTAGCTTGCTACCAGTATCAGCCCATGCACGACAGTGCGCGATTCGAATATTTTCCAAAAAGCCGTGCTCGAAAATGCGATTTTTCGGAGGGCCATATCTCGGGTTCTATTGGCCACAGAGATAAATATTTAAGTGTTTTGGATAGCCCTTGCCCTAGCGACCATATGTATACCTATCGGAAGGACAGACATACAGTAGCTACCTTACTCTACAGGGTCAAAATTTAGATATTACACTCTTCCTCCAACCCTGGCAAATTGAGCAAATCGGTTGGTTCTTTTGCGTTAGTTATGATTTAGGACGGACCTTTGGCGCCTTAAAAAAGTACCATTTGCTCATGTGCAGTTCCTGATGAAACCAAGAAAAACCATGATTTTTGGGCATGAAAAGTACAAATTGTGGGGATGGCCTCTTCTACAATTTGTGTTGATGGAAAATCGTTGAAATTTTTACCGTATGTTCTTAAGATGATATTCGATATAGTTATCCGTTACCGAGATCCAGAGGTTCAAAGTTACCGCACTTACGCAGGTACAATATGCACGGAACATCCGCCCTGAAGCGTAAGTGTATTTTTAATTGACGTTATGGACAAATGACAAGTGTTCTAGGGTCACTGCGAGGGTTCTGAGGTTACGAATCTATTTTTTAGTCAGAATTTTTCCAACAATAACACTTTATGGCGGTCTGTTTCTATAAATGGGCACTTCGCACTTACACAAAGTTGCCCGAAGTCGCACTTCAGTGATAAAAAATGGGCTACAAGAAGTCTCAATATGTCTGAAAAGAACTTAAAATAACTGGCAAAAGTTGTCAAAAACTGGAAAGATTGCTAATTCACTGAAATATTTTTTTAAGGTACAAATCATAAGCCGCTCGTTTTCGGTGAATTACAGTCGATGAGAAAAGTATCAAGAAGAAATGTAAAACAAACGATTCAGAGCTAACCTTATATTATGCGACTTATTTGTTGTTTATATATGCGCGAAAGTATACAGGGTGAGTCACCTAACATTACCGCTGGATGTATTTCGTAAACCACATCAAATACTGACGAATCGATTTCACAGACCGAACGTGAGGAGAGGGGCTAGTGTAATTGGATAATACGAACCATAAAAAATGCACGGAAGTATGTTTTTTTAACACAAACCTAGGTTTTTTTTTAAATGGAACCCCGTTAGTTTTGTTAGCACATCTGAACATATAAACAAATACGTAATCAGTGCCGTTTGTAGCACTGTAAAATGTTAATTACATCCGGAGATATTGTAACCTAAAGTTGACGCTTCAGTACCACTCCTCCGCTGTTCGATCGTGTGTATCGGAGAGCACCGAATTACGTAGGGTCCAAAGGGAACGGTGATGGACCTTAGGTACAGAAGAGACTGGAACAGCACATTACGTCCACATGCTAACACCTTTTTATTAGTCTTTTTCACTGACGCACATGTACATTACCATGAGGGGTGAGGTACACGTTCGACGGGCGTTTCATAAGACGCGGAGGACGCATAAATTGGCCAGCCCGTTCTCCTGATCTTACACCTCTGGACTTCTTTCTGTGGGGTACGTTAAAGGAGAATGTGTACCGTGATGTGCCTACAACCCCAGAGGATATGAAACAACGTATTGTGGCAGCCTGCGGCGACATTACACCAGATGTACTGCGGCGTGTACGACATTCATTACGCCAGAGATTGCAATTGTGTGCAGCAAATGATGGCCACCACATTGAACATCTATTGGCCTGACATGTCGGGACACACTCTATTCCACTCCGTAATTGAAAACGGAAACCACGTGTGCGAACAGGCCAGCAGAAGTGGTCCCACAGATTCACGACTGGGTTTTAATCCGGAAGTCTGGTGGACACGGCAGTACCTTAAACTCATCCTGGAACTCTCCGAACCACTCGTGTACGCAGCGAGCTGTGTGACAAGATGGCAGATGCCATTGTGCCAAGAAAAAAATAAACTGCATGTAGGGGTAGACATGGTCCTCAAGGATGCATACTTGTGTTCATCCATTGTTCCTTCCATAATGACAAGATTACCCAGGCAATGCCCTCCGGCTTGAGTCCTTTCGACGACTTTTTTGGTAAGATCTTATGGGACCAAATTGCTGAGGTCATCGGTCCCTACGCTTACACACTACTTAATCTAAAGCCTAGTTTACACGACGACACTAGGTTGCAGGCAACTACGCTACCGGCCACTGTGCATGTGTGTTCCAACCTTGGCGACACTAGTTGCATGAGTTTTGAGGTCATGTGTGTTCGTAGAGTGTAGACAAACTGAAATATGAAGTGGGTAACGGAGAATAATGTTCGCTTTTTGGATATCTATGCTTTGCATAGCTGTTTTTGGGACCTCAGCGATGCTGATTACAAAAATAAGCAACATATTGCTGCCACTGAGACCGTCATGTGCGATCATAACATAGATGGTTTGACAGTATCTGAACTGCAGGGCAAAATTTATTGAGTTAGGAGCCCATATACAACTGAATTAAGAAAAATACAAGAAAGTGTAATTCTAGCCATGGTAATGCTCTCGTGTGCAAGACTAAAATCCCATCGTTCGAGTTGGTCAATTCTTTGTTAACGAATATTGTTGAGAAGAGGGAAGGCTATATAAATTCAAGAAGCTGCAGTCTTTATTCAATATTCATCTATTTAAAACGTCGCTGCAGTGCTCCCCAATCACATATGTTAGAAATTTGAAATATTGCCACTGTACAGATCTATCTTCAAGAGAGTAGTTTGCAAACCATTCTCTTCTTACTGCGGCCTGTTTCGAATAATTATTGTTGCTAATGTTAATAATTATTACTGTTGATTTTAATAATTATTGGTGTTAATGAAATAGCATTCTCACTCATCTAAAATCGTATCTTGTAGCATGCCGAGTGTTCTCGATTGTAATGCACGCAATATGATGTGTAATTTCAGTTCTGGCGACAGTACTTCACGCATTACAGTACCTTTATTCCTTACCGCATATTTACCTCTATTTAGAAGAAGTGTGAACAGTTCTGGTGACATTCTAAGATAATTAAAAGAACTTTTTGGATCTTCCGTTATAAATTATTTCAGCAAGGATGCTGAGCAACCAAGCTCTCTTTACATCATCCAGTCACGAATCGAAACACGTTTCTTATTTTTTTCTTATGCAGCGATTCCACACAACAAGCTTTAACTTCATCACAACTCGTGCGACGTAAAGCTGCCAAAACTTTCATTTCAGATACGACTCAGGGACCCACAAAACGACGAAACTGAAATGTATACTGCTGTCGCCATGTCTACAGTCATATATGAAACCACTTGTGTGCAACTCATTACACGAAACGAGTGGTGCAACCCAATGTCGTCGTGTAAACTAGGCTTAACTTAAACTAACTGACGCTAAGGGCAACACACACACCCATGCCCAAGGGAGGACTCGAAACTCCCACTGGGGGGAACCGCCCGAACCGTGGCAAGGCGTCTCACACCGCGCGGCTACCTCACACGGCTTTCGACGATTGTTGGAGAGGCTTTCGACGATTGTTGGAGAATGTCCGCTTTCAGATGTTTCAAGCCGTACACGCCAACGGCCACCTGTCCTTTGGAGCATCAAATATGATTCATCTGAAGAGACCATCTGCTGCCATTCAATGGACGTTCAGTTGTGGCACTGGCTTGCAAATTACAGCCTTCGTGGCCGATGAGTAGCATCATGGGTGCTTGAATCTCGCACCTGCTGCATAGGCCCATAAGCGTCAACCTTCGCTGAACGGTCGTTGAGGAGACAGTGTTGGTAGCCCCTTGGTTCATCTAGACCAGGGATCCCCAAACTATTTTGGACAAGTGCCCCGTTTTCCAAAATGAACTGATACCTCAGACCCCCATGGCCAAATTACCTGCTTTTAAGATCAACCCCCTTATTCATAATGGTCCGCTAACTTAAAACAGCTGCTACAGAGTGTTATTTTTCATTCTGACTTAGGTCAATAGAAGAAGACAGAGTGAGAATTAGCAATGCTTTAAGTTAGCAGACTATTATGAATAAGGGGGCCTATCTTGAAAGTTTTAAGTAAGAACTTGTGTTAATTTAATAGGGGTCGATTTTTAGACCTCGTCGACCCCCAAAATCAGTTTTCGTTTATGTCGACCTCTAGGAAACCGATATCGACCCCAAGGGGTCGATATCGACCACTTTGGGAATCCCTGATCTAGACGGTCAGTTGCTCAACGGCTGCGCGTCTATTCGTCAGCACACATCTCCATAGCCGTTGTTCACCCCTGTCATCTATGTCCCATGGTGCACCACAGCTGTCCTCACGCCGGCTTTGGATAGCGCCATTTTGTTATTCACGGTTCACTTTAAACATGGCGACACATGAATAGTTTACAAATTGACCCCTTTCGGAAACGCTTCCACACTTGACTCGAAAGCCAGTTATTATGATTTTCTGGATGCCAGATAAATCGCTCCGATTCCACATTACGACAACGACTGCGATGTTTTGCGAGTCCCCCCGGGCGCACGTTATACAGGGTGCTACAAAAAGGTACAGCCAAACTTTCAGGAAACATTCCTGACATACAAATAAAGAAAAGATGTTATGTGGACATGTGTCCGGAAACGCTTAATTTCCATGTTAGAGTTCATTTTAGTTTCGTCAGTATGTACTGTACTACCTCAATTCACCGCCAGTTGGCTCAATTGAAGGAAGGTAATGTTGACTTCGGTGCTTGTGTTGACATGCGACTCATTGCTCTACAGTACTAGCATCAAGCACATCAGTACGTAGCATCAACAGGTTAGTGTTCATCACGAACCTGGTTCTGCAGTCAGTGCAATGTTTACAAATGCGGAGTTGGCAGATGCCCGTTTGATGTATGGATTAGCACGGGGCAATAGCCGTGGCGCAGTACGTTTGTATCGAGACAGATTTCCAGAACGAAGGTGTCCCGACAGGAAGACGTTCGAAGCAATTGATCGGCGTCTTAGGGAGCACGGAACATTTCAGCCTATGACTCGCGACTGGGGAAGACCTAGAACGACGAGGACACCTGCAATGGACGAGGCAATTCTTCGTGCAGTTGACGATAACCATAATGTCAGCGTCAGAGAAGTTCTGGTGTACAAGGTAACGTTGGCCACGTCACTGTATGGAGAGTGCAACGGGAGAACCAGTTGTTTCCGTACCATGTACAGTTTCTGCAGGCACTATCAGCAGCTGATTGGCCTCCACGGGTACACTTCTGCGAATGGTTCATCCAACAATGTGTCAATCCTCATTTCAGTGCAAATGTTCTCTTTACGGATGAGGCATCATTCCAACGTGATCAAATTGTAAATTTTCACAATCAACATGTGTGGGCTGACTAGAATCCACAATGTTGGTGATGTCTTGCTTGGGTCCCATGTTCTTCCACCTACGCTCAATGGAGCACGTTATCATGATTTCATACGGGATACTCTATCTGTGCTGCTAGAACATGTGCCTATACAAGTACGACACAACATGTGGTTCATGCACGATGGAGCTCCTGCACATTTCAGTCCAAGTGTTCGTACGCTTCTCAACAACAGATTCGGTGACCGATGGAGTGGTAGAGGCGGACCAATTCCACGGCCTCCACGCTCTCCTGACCTCAACCCTCTTGACTTTCATTTATGGGGGCATTTGAAAGCTCTTGTCTACGCAACCCCGGTACCAAATGTAGAGATTCTTCGTGCTCGTACTGTGGACGGCTGTGATACAATGCGCCATTCTCCAGGGCTGCATCCGCGCATCAGGGATTCCATGCGACGGAGGGTGGATGCATGTATCCTCGCTAACGGAGGACATTTTGAACATTTCCTGTAACAAAGTGTTTGAAGTCACGCTGGTAAATTCTGCTGCTGTGTGTTTCCATTCCATGATTAATGTGATTTGAAGAGAAGTAATAAAATGAGTTGTAACATGGAAAGTAAGCGTTTCCGGACACATGTCCACATAACATATTTTCTTTCTTTGTGTGTGAGGAACGTTTCCTGAAAGTTTGGCCATACCTTTTTGTAACACCCTGTATATCCCTCACTGTTAGGGCTCCACCAGCCGTCTGTGAGTGCTTACAACATGGTGACATCGAACATAGGAGGTGCTTACATTAATGTGATTGGACTGTGTACAATAAACATGTACTAACAGTGGTTCGTTGAGCGTTGCTGATTGTGAGATGCGTCAACAACAGAAAAAGTATATTAAAGTTCATAAGCACAACCTGCTTATTGTACATGTCCTTTCTTAATAAAAGATTGTCTGAGTAACAACTGAATAGCCCTCAATCTAACTTAAATCTCATAAATTGCAAGAGCTTACGATAAATAAATATTTAGTAACATCTTTGACAGAGAAATTTGTGACAGTGATACTGAATTTCGTGTTTTGTTCCTACACAGTCAGTTTTCTGTGAAGTGTCCAAACCATCGCAGTTCCAGAAAGACTTCCAACAGAACAGAAAATAACAAGTGATATTATTCTGTTATTTATTTTGGATTATCGGTCTTCAGATAGGTTTGACACAGCCCATCACGATTATTTCTCCTGTGCCAAAATGTTCATCTCTGAGTAGTGTCACACCCAATGTAGTCAATGTCAATATTATTAATAATAATAATAATAATAATCTTCCTTTCAAGGATTAGGGTACTGCCTGCTCTCATCTCACAAACAAAATCATTCCCATCTTTTCCGATGTTTTCTAAGATCTATTTTCCCATTCGGCTTGAAGTTCAGGGTCTTCTCGGGAATTCTGTGACCTAGTATTCTCATGAGGTGTTATTTCCGTTTTCCCTGATACTTTTGTTTTCATTCATGTTTAAAGTATTTAATTCTGTTGTGATATCTTCATTTCTAATAATGTCACTTACTTTGCAGCTCTTCTTCCTTCATAGAATAACATAGGAACCACTGTCACCGTCACTTTAAAGAGTTTCATGAAGGTCTCCTTTACTACTTTTTGCCTCAATGTTCTGCTAATGGAACCACAGACAGCTTAGAATATGTGTATATTGTTTTCGTTATCAGTGTCAAAATGAAAACCTGCATCCAGTATAAATAAGAGATTTATCAGGCTTGTTCTAAAACTGATTGATGTAAAACAATTTTTGATGTAACTGGATATTTTCCTCGGAGTGATATTATTCATCTCCATTCTTTTGGTTAATAGCAATATCATCTACAATGACAACAGATTCTGGTATTCTCGTTTACTACATTAATTTCCTTGTTTACTTTACGTTTCCATTTATGAAGAATTTAATTAGTGTAAATATTGAAAAGCGTAAGTGGTAGTCCACACCCCTGTCTTACATGTTTGTTAATAATTATTTCTGCTAATTGATTACTACCTGTGTTTGTTAGGATCCGTATATTTTTGTAAAGACTTTTCACTGTAAGGTGATAAATATATCCGCATTCAGATATAATCTTCCATAGGCTAACATGGTTCACATGGTCAAAAGGCTTCTCAAGATCGATAAATGCCATACAGGTTACTGTATAAAAATCTTTGTGTTCTTCCATGATGTTCTTAATTAAAAACATGTTCTTTGTACATGAACGAGTTGATCTAAATCCACTTTGTTTCTTAGAAATAGCAGCTTCAATTATAGTCTTCATGCGGTCACTGATGCTCTTTGAGCAAGTGTTTCTGGTAAGACTGATACCACGATAGTCTTAGGTTAGATTAGATTAGATTAGATTTACTTTCATTCCAATTGATCCGTAGTGAGGAGGTCCTCCTGGATGTGGAACATGTCAGAAAAACAACAATACATGACAAATATTTACAACTAAAACAAATAAGCTAATGTACCATTTCACAGGTCCCAAGTGGAATGATCGTCATTTTTAATGAACACTAAGAGTCATTTTACAAATACTAATGCACTGAATTTAAAATAAAAAACTTTTTTATTTATTTATAAGGTAATAAACATGTAATACAACTACTGTAATACTTATTTACAATGAACACATTACTGCACTGAAATGGTGCAGAAGTTAGATTATACTTACACACACACACACACACACACACACACACACAAATTTTCAGTTAACACATTACTGCACTGAAATTGTGCAGAAGTTATGTTGTACTTATATACAAATCAGTTGGTTTTACTAAGAAATTCATCAATGGAGTAGAAGGAGTTGGCCACCAATAAATCCTTTAGGCTTCTCTTAAACTGAATTTCATTGGTTGTTAAGCTTTTTATGGCTGCTGGCAAGTTATTGAAAATGTGTGTTCCTGAATAATGCACACCTTTTTGTACAAGACTAAGTGATTTTAAATTCTTGTGAAGATTATTCTTATTTCTAGTATTGATTCCATGAATTGAGCTGTTGGTTTGAAAAAGTGATATATTTTTAATGACAAATTTCATTAAGGAATAAATATACTGGGAAGCTGTAGTTAGTATCCCTAGTTCCCTAAACAGGCTTCTGCAGGATGTTCTTGAGTTCACACCACATATAATTCTTACTGCACGTTTTTGTGCCCGGAAAACTTTAGCTTGGCTTGATGAATTACCCCAAAAAATAATCCCATATGACATTATGGAATGAAAGTAAGCATAGTATGCCAGCTTTTTATTTTTATATCCCCTACGTCTGACAAAATTCGCATTGCAAACAGAGATTTGTTAAGACGCTTCAGCAGTTCTGTGGTGTGCTCCTCCCAATTGAATTTATTATCAAGCTGTAATCCCAAGAATTTAACACTGTCCACTTCTTCTATCTTCTTGTCATCATATGTTAGACATATACTCTTGGGACACCCCTTACAAGTTCTGAACTGCATGTAGTGTGTTTTTTCAAAGTTTAGTGACAAAGAATTGGCTAGGAACCAGTGATTAATGTCCACAAATATTTTATTGGCTGATCTTTCTAAGACTACACTTGATTTGCTATTTATTGCAATGTTTGTATCATCGGCAAACAAAACAAACTTGGCATCTGGTAATGTTGCTGATGAAAGGTCATTGATAAACACAAGAAAAAGTAAGGGCCCCAAAATGGAACCTTGTGGGACCCCACATGTAATTAGTTCCCAGTTGGATGATGCCTGATAGACATGTATCAAGCTCTTTCCTAATAACACCCTTTGTTTCCTGCCAGAGATATAAGATTTGAACCATTTTGCAGCATTTCCTGTTACACTATAATATTCTAGTTTACTTAAAAGGATATTGTGATTTACACAGTCAAATGCCTTTGATAGATCACAAAATATACCAGTTGCCTGCAATTTTTTGTCTAATGAATTAAGCACATTTTCACTGTAAGTGAAGATAGCCTTCTCAATATCAGAACCTTTTAGAAATCCAAACTGTGACTTTGACAGTATGTTATTTGAGATAAGATGGTTATAAAGACGACGGTACATTACTTTTTCGAAAATTTTTGAGAATGCTGGTAACAGTGAAATTGGACGGAAATTTGATGCCATTTCTTTATCTCCCTTCTTAAACAGTGGCTTAACTTCAGCATATTTCAGCCATTCAGGAAATATTCCACTGATAAACGACTGGTTACACAGATAGCTTAATATGTTACTTAGCTCAGAATCACATTCTTTAATTAACTTTGTTGATATTTCATCATACCCACTAGATGTTTTTGATTTTAAAGATTTTATGATGGACATTATTTCTGTTGGGGTAGTGAGGGTCAAATTCATATTATGGAAATTACTTGAAATGTCTGGTCTAAGGTAATCCATAGCAGCATCTACCGAACCTGACAACCCCATCTTTTCAGTAACAGTTATAAAATGTTTGTTAAAAAGTTCTGCAACACTATACACATCTGTCACCAATGTATCATTTACTCTTAATGCTATTTGTTCCTCTTCATGTCTGGTCCTACCGGTCTCCTCCTTCACTATATCCCATATTGTCTTTATTTTGTTATCTGATATGACTATCTTTTCCTTGTAATATATTTGCTTTGACATCCATATTACAGTCTTTAATATTTTGCAGTATTTCTTATAATGTGCTATAGCATCAACATTGGAAATGTTTCGGATTGACAGATACAGTTTTCTTTTTGTTTTACAAGATACCCTTATTCCTCGAGTAATCCATGGCTTCTTTGTAGATTTTCCTCTAACCTTGGTAAGTTTTGGGGGAAAGCAGTGTTCAAATAAGGTAAGCACTTTATTAGCAAAAATGTTATATTTTTCATTCATGCCATGAGCACTGTAAACATCAGTCCAGTGAATGTCTCTGAGGAGTGTCCTAAAATAATCAATTTTTGGCTTACTGATTACCCTCTTGAGCTCAGATTTAACAGATTTTATATCCTGTTCAGTATTAACATTTAACAGAAGGAACTGCATGTCATGGTCTGAGAGGCCATTGGCTATTGGTTTTGTAATATAATTTTGTTCATTGGACTTTTCTATAAAGATATTATCAATGGCTGTTTGTGAGCAAGTGGCTATCCTAGTGGGGAACTTTACTGTGGGAATTAAGTTGAATGATAGTGTTACTAACTCAAATAAGTTCTTATTCGAAGAGTCTTTAAGGAAATCTACATTGAAATCACCAGCAACCACTATTTCTTTGTTTTTGGTTATTAAATGGGCCAGTACAGCTTCAAGGTGGTTTACAAACAGATTAAAGTTACCTGCAGGTGCTCGATATACACTTAATATTATGAAAGATTTTTTGTGAAAATCTAATTCTGTTGCACATGCTTCCATATGCTGTTCTAGGCAAAATTTATGAATGTCTATGTTCTTAAATTTATGACAGTTCTTGACCAGAGAGATTACTTCTGCTGTATACCAACGGTCTGGGAAGGGGAAGTAAAATATTGGAATATATAGAGAAATAATTGATGGTTATTTCATTGAGAAAGTATCGGGTGGTTATGATTAAACTGATGATGTTCAGAGTGCTGCAGTATGAGCCCTATACGTCGCAGGATGCTCAAACATCATAGGTATGTCTATCAATCGGTGCGCTCATGGAGTATGCAAAAAATAATAGTTCCACTTTCTGCCACCAGGTGAACAGACAGTGCTGTAAGCAGTCACAATGTGAAATGTTTCCTGTTTTGACGTCAGTCGTTTGTTTATCGCTTGACTTCGCGTTTTGATTTCTTTAGTGAAGTGACTGTCGGTGTAAAGGGTTAAGAAGATTGAAGTTTTCGTACGAAACGCAATGCCTATTGAGAAGGAAGACCGTGCACTGCTTGTAAAGTTGATTTTATCAGGACGGCAGAAATAGCAGCACTGCATCGGAGGAATAACGCCGACAGGAACAGCTGCGAAAAGGTCCCACATCAATAAATGGACTGCAAAATATGATCAAGAAATGTGAAGAAACAGGTGATTTAGGTGGTGCAGCAGGAAAGGGATGTGGCCCATTCCCATGGTAGTTGTTGATGAAGTTGCTGTAGCTATAGCCGACCGTACAGCACATGATTTTGCGGCGAATTTTACACTGGTATCCCAACAACATTCAGAATGTGCACCAAACGTAGCACCAAGATACGCTACAACGCCGTGACTTTGTCCTTCGTCATTTGGCACGCATGTAAGTGGACGACGTGGTGACAGGCGAATATGTTTTGGACGGAAGTGGTATATTTTACTCTGTACGGTGCCGTGAATGCACAGAACAGTCGCATATGGGTTTAACTCCGTCGCATGTCATGCAGAAACATTCACTGCACTCAGCTCATGTGACTGTGTGTTGTTTCATGAGCTCTTTCATTCTCGGTCCGTTTTCCTTCGGGATGAAACCCTGCGGGCCTGTTAGGTTCACATTGACACTTACACATTATAAGGGCATTATTGCGTAACGCGTGATTCCAGCTTTGCAGGAACGCAACTGTACCCACGCCACAATTTTCATGCAACAGGGGACTACACCACATGTCGCTTCCAGGTGAAAGATTTGCTTCGAGAAACCTTCAGTAACGACCGCTTCATCTCTACGCAATTTCAAGATGTTTGGCCTTCCAGATCACCTGGCGTAAATCTATGTGGCTTCTGTTTGTGGGGCTATCTGAAAGATCTTGTCTGTCAGGGAGGCATCCGGACTCTTGCTGATCTGAATGATAACATATTGCGACATATCACTCTGATTACACCAGAGCTGCAAGCACCTGTCGACCATACCGTGTTATGGACGCAGAGGGAGACCATACAGAGCACACGTTGTAACTTGTGTCCACATCTTAATAAACGTTCCAGATCTACCGTTACCACGTGTTTGATCGTTCCTCCCCTTTTCTTACACCCGCATCACATTATGACTGCTAGCAGCGCCATACTTTCGCCTGACGGCAGAGGGTGAAAGTATTTTTTTTGTTTTTCAGCGTACTTCGCGAGTGCACCGCTTAATGAACATACCTACGATGTTTCAGCATCCTGCGATGTATACACCACGCACTGCAGCACTTGGAAGACCTCAATTTGATTATAACCACCCTGCATAATGAAACGGTCCCCAATTATTTTTCTATATGTTCCAAAAATTTGTCTTCTCCTACAATGTTTTCGCTCTACGGATCCACAGCGTTCTCCGTCACGTAACTCTTACATGATTCGTGGCATTTAGAAAAGCTTAGCATAAGGTTTAGCGACTACAGCTACTCCAGGCGGGTGTAAAATAAATGTGCGCAACGGAGAATAATACAGTCTAAAATGAAGATTTGGCCCTGTCTGACTACCCCCTGAAGCAGATCTTAGGATCTCTTAATTCTATAAATCACAATCTAGACATAAATTAATGATGAAGGCAACTAATCCTACTAAATGATTTAATGTAGATTACAAAAAAAAACTTTATATTACAAAGTTTACATTTACTAAGTAAAATTACTAATCAATTACCCAGCTAAGTTCCTTATTATGACTGCGCGGTCTAATATCAATAACGCGAAATGATTAACATCATCTACGTACCAAACACTAGAAGACACCACTTTCAAAGATGATTTACGGTGGTGTAGAACCTCAGTGGAAATAAACTAACGTTATCACAGCTTTCTAGCTTTTATAGCCCTAATAAGCCGAAGCAATTTGCGATATCACTGTATGTACTGCGTCCGGTGCGTAATTCCGAAAACGAATCATATTCCCGAAACCATGGAATACTCTCCCTCTCTACAGATTCTTCCAAACACCAGCCAACATATTTTAGTCTTTTGTCGTCCAGCGCGGAAAGTTTGCTAGGAAGTATCGATACTCATACTAAGGTACGCTTCTGAGTAAAAATCCGCGGAAACAACCCAGTCTGCGTGATTTCCAAGGTGATGCTTCCTCGTTCCTCTCAGCTGCGTCCCCGATTTTCGTAGTTTCCGAAGTATAATCCTTCCCGTCTGGCTGTAAAACCAGGCGGTCGCGACTCTATTGTGCTCCAGAGCTCGGGTGCCACGACGTCCGTCTAGCTGCTTCCTGTGTTTACGCAGGCCCAACACCTGTGCGGGCCTTCCACCCAGAGGTTGAGTTCTGCCTGCCGTTTCATCTCCACTGGCGTTCCAACCTCCACTAGTATAGGCAATCATTCATTACGCCGTTATGTTAATAAAGATACTCCGTCACCTTTCATGCAATGATCGTTAACAATTATTTACAAGGTGTACATGACAATGTCAGTCTCCTTTATATCTTCATATATACGATGTACAACCTATCAAATGATACCTAATTGTGGTTGTAGTTCACGGCAAAGTACGTGGATGAGTGCTTGTAAGGTGGAAATTATGGCCACCTTACAAGCTAAAGCGATTAAAAAATGTTCCTGATGTCTCAATATAATTCCTATCTAACGCAATTAAAAAATGTTCCTGATGTCGTAACATACTTCCTATCACTCATCCCTTCTTCTTGTCAGCATCTTCCACAGATTCTTTTACTCATCGATTCTGCGAAGAACCTCCTCATTCCTTATCAGTAAAAGCATCGTTCGATAAAACCACATGTCAACAGCTTCGATTATCTTCTTTTCTGGTTTTCCCACAGTTCATGATTTACTTTCATACAATGATCCGCTCGACGCTTACATACTTTGAAATTTCATTCTCAAATCAAGGACTATGTGTGATACTAGTAGACCTTTTTGGAAGAGGAAAGATCTCTTTCCTCGATTTGTCTGCTTCTTATGTTCTCTTTGCGGATACACAAGCTGTGCAAGACATTAGAGAGGACAAAAATAAAGGAACATCAAGAGACTCCTCGGATTAAAAATGGTGGAAGGCTGGAGTGCAGTGTTTCAGCTTTACTCTTCAACCTGTACATCAAAGAAGCAAAGAAGGAAATAAAAGAGAGGGTCGAGCAGTGGGGCTAAAATTCTGGGTTAAGTATTCCAATGAGAAGATTCGCGGACATTACTATCTTCTGAGAAAGTACGAAAATATTATAGGACCTGTTGATGGAATAATTTACTGAGCTCAGAATATTGTTGAGGGTAGACAAAAAGTTTTAAGGAACAGCAGATAAGAGGTCAGCTACACGTCTAACATCAAAACTGGAGAGCAAGAAGTAGACGTAGTGAAGGAATTCTGCTACCCTGGAAGCAAATCAGCGCATGATCAGACGAAGCAAGCAGGACGTGGAAAGAAGCGGACCATGTAATGTTATGTGAGCCTCATTGCTCTTTTTTTAACTAATTGTGCCTGATTTTATTCTGAGAAGCTCAGTAATGAATGTAAAACCGTAAATACAAATTTGATTCAAAAAGCACTTGAAGTGAAGTGAAGCGAAGCGCAGCTGGACAGCAAGAAACTCTTTAGCGCGCAATCCCGCAACGATAGTAGTTGTGAATCTTTGAGTATGGACTCTAAAAAAAGAGACAATTGATTTAAAAAAAAGAGGACTGTTAATCTGTATCTTGTTGAAAGCGGACGTGTTGCTAGGCCGTCACTCAGGACGTATTGTTACATTTGATGAAAATTACTGTTTCAGTGATAAAACCGAGTACAGTATGTATAAGAATAGCCAAACATTTATGTATACGAATTTTCTGGAAGTGAAGAATAGAAATATCTTGTATTTGGAAAAGGAAGTGAAGTTCGTTGTCGTCGCCGGCTATCAATCGACAGAACTGTAAGTGTACAAAGTTCACTAAAATACACGAAAGGAAATGCATTCTCTATAGTTATCATTCAATACGTAACAATCTCTCATCATTTCTTGATTGCAGTAATTGGATTATGCTGTATAATACACTACTGGCCATTAAAGCTGCTACACCAAAAAGAAATGCAGATGATAAACGGGTATTCATTGGACAAATATATTTTACTAGAACTGACATGTGATTACATTTTCACGCAATTTGGGTGCATAGATCCTCAGAAATCAATACCCAGAACAACCATCTCTGTCCGTAATAACGGCCTTGATACGCCTGGGTATTGAGTCAAACAGAGCTTGGATGGCGTGTACAGGTACAGATGCCCATGCAGCTTCAACACGATACCACAGTTCATCAAGAGTAGTGACTGACGTATTGTGACGAGCCAGTTGCTCGACCACCGTTGACCAGACGTTTTCAATCGGTGAGAGATCTGGAGAATGTGCTGGCCAGGGCAGCAGTCGAACATTTTCTGTATCCAGAAAGGCCCGTACAGGACCTGCAACATGCAGTCGTGCATTATCCTGCTGAAATGTAGGGTTTCGCAGGGATCGAATGAAGGGTAGAGCCACGGGTCGTAGCACGTCTGAAATGTAACGTCCACTGTTCAAAGTGCCGTCAGTGCGAACAAGAGGTGACCGAGACGTGTAACCAATGGCACCCCCTACCATCACGCCAGGTGATACGCCAGTATGGCGATGACGAATACACGCTTCCAATATGCGTTCACTGCGATGTCGCCAAACACGAATGCGACCACCATGATGCTGTAGACAGAACCTGGATTCATCCGAAAAAATGATGTTTTGCCACTCGTGCACCCAGGTTCGTCGTTGAGTGCACCATCGCAGGCGCTCCTGTCTGTGATGCAGCGTCAAGGGTAACCGCAGCCATGGTCTCAGAGCTGATAGTCCATGCTGCTGCAAACGTCGTCGAACTGTTCGTATAGATGGTTGTTGTCTTGCAAACGTCCCCATCTGTTGATTCAGGGATCGAGACGTGGCTGCACGATCCGTTACAGCCATGCGGATAAGATGCCTGTCATCTCGGCTGCTAGTGATACGAGGGCGTTGGGATCCAGCACTGCGTTCTGTATTTCCCTGCTGAAATCACCGATTCCATATTCTGCTAACAGTCATTGGATCTCGACCAACGCAAGTAGCAATGTCGCGATACGATAAACCGCAATCGCGATAGGCTACAATCCGACCTTTATCAAAGTCGGAAACGTGATGGTACGCATTTCTGCTCCTTACACGAGGCATCACAACAACGTTTCACCAGGCAACGCCGGTCAACTGCTGTTTGTGTATGAGAAATCGGTTGGAAACTTTCCTCATGTCAGCACGTTGTAGGTGTCGCCACCGGCGCCAACCTTGTGTGAATGCTCTGAAAAGCCAATCATTTGCATATCACAGCATCTTCCTGTCGGTTAAATTTCGCGTCTGTAGCACGTCATCTTCGTGGTGTAGCAATTTTAATGGCCAGTAGTGTAGTATGGTGCCGAACACCACTGACCAATTTTGTTGCAACAGGACGTGTAGTTTGAAGGATGTTTTCTCACGAAAATCAGATTTCTGTTTGATCTTATTTACTTACAACAGTGGTCCCTTATGTAAGAAAAGCTACGAAAACTTGGGCTCAAAGCTATCCGCAATACGGCCAAGTAACCAAAAGAGTCGTATTTTATATCTTAAAGAACAACAACTTCCTCCAAATTATAATACGTCACCAACTGGTGCAGAAGCTGATCATTTAAGGAGGCAGCAACCAGAATTCAGGTACCAGTTACAACATAAAGTAAAGTCTCAATCAAAAATCAATCTCTCTCTCTCTCTCCAAGCACATATATAAATATTCACAATATTAAGAGAAAAGTCTTTTTATAAGCCGTACAGATATCAAGGTCAGGCCGTAACTCGAGGTAACCATTTCTGAGAATGTACACCTAGAGCACAGCATTGTATGGAAGTGGACCACGAACTGTTGGAAAACTGAAAAAGAAGAGAATCGAAGTATTTAAGACGTGGTTCTGCAGAACTACACTGAATATTAGTGGGCTGCTATGATACACATGACGAGGTTCTCCGCAGAATCGATGAGGAAACGAACAGATAGAAAACGTTCGCTAGTATAATGGACGAGATAGTAGAACATGTGCTAAGACGTCAAGGAGTAAAGACAAAAACTGGAATACACGGGAAAAATAATGAAGGGCACTGGGTGTAAGTGCTGCTTTGCTGACTGGCACAGAAGAGAAAAATGTGACGGACCGCACCAAACCAGTCAGACTGAAGATAAAAAAAATTAATCCATACCTGCGCAAATGCGACGATTTTAGGTTTTCCGTCAGTACAAGCTGTCGCATTGTTTCAACCTGTGTCACTCAAAACAGCCAAGTTTTCAACAAATTCCTGTATTTCAGGTTGCGAGCGACCACAGAATAATGGTACTCTGTAGCTGTTAATGTCGACCCGAACAAGGAATATTTAGTACATGGGCGACAGCCCGAGATGAGTTTGCCACCAGCGTCAGCATAAAGAATGCTGAGCCTTCCGTCGACATTATTAAAGAGCTCGTCTCCCTAGTCATGAAATGACCACGGTCAAGATTAGTGACATATGAAATTGTTTTGTCTCGTTATTATGACGCTGGTAACAGCTTAACTGGCTGTCTATGTATAGTGTCTGAAGAAAAAGACACGTTCCTACCTAGTCTAACCT
Organism: Schistocerca piceifrons; assembly: GCF_021461385.2. NCBI lineage: Eukaryota > Metazoa > Arthropoda > Insecta > Orthoptera > Acrididae > Schistocerca > Schistocerca piceifrons. Next base: position 511,801,925 of record NC_060142.1, on the reverse strand, counting down.
AAGACAAGCCATCATATTTCCTAGGGAAAGCAATCAGTCCGATGCCCAAAACGAAACTAAACTTGAAGCACTTGAACGTTTTGGATCACGGTTGTCTTCCATAAGTGCCATGCGCTGAGATGAGAAAAGTCATCGGATACCTCCTAATATCGTGTAAGACCTCCTTTTCCCCGGCGTAGTGCAAACCGCGACCTACCCTGCACACAACAAGTCGTTGGAAGTCCCCTGCAGAAATGTTGAGCCATCCTGCCTCTATAGCCGTCGAAAATTATGAAAGTGTTGACGGTGCAGAATTTTGTGCACGAACTGACGTCTCGTTTATGTCCCATAAATGTTCTATGGGATTCGTATCTGGCGTTCTGGATGACCAAAGTACTCGCTCGTATTGTCTAGAATATTCTTCAAGCCAATTGCGAACAATTATGGCCTGATGACATGGCGCATTGTCATCCACAAAAATTCAATCGTTTTTTGGGAACATGAACTCCACGAATGGCTCTAGATAGTCACCAAGTAGCCGAACATAACCGTTTCCAGTCAATGATTGGTTCACTTGGACCAGAGGACCCAGTCCATTCCTTGTAAACACAGCCCAGAACCTTATGGAGCCGCCACCAGCTTGCACAGTGGCTTGTTGACAAACTAGGCCCGTGGCTTCCTGAGGTCTGCGCCACACTAGAACCCTATCAGCTCTTACCAACTTAAATCGCGACTCATCTGACCAGGCTACGGTTTCCCAGTAGTGTAGTGCCCAACCGATACGGTCATGAGCACAAAAGACGCGCTGCAGGCGATGTGCTGTTAGCATGGCACACGCGTCGGTCGTCTGTTGCCACAGTGCATTATCGCCAAATTTCACCGCACTGTCCTAGCGGATACGTCCGTCGTACATTCCTCATTGATTTTGCGGTTATTTCACGCAGTGTTGCATGTCTGTTAGCACTGCTGTCGATCGTTAAGTGAAGGCCGCCGGCCACCGTGTTTTCCGTGGTAGAGGTAACGCCTGCAATTTGGTATTTTGGGCACGCTCTTGACACAGTAGATCTAGGAATACTGAATTCCCTAACGATTTCCTTAGTAAAATGTCCCATGTGTCTAGCTTCAACTACCACTCCGCATTCAACGTCTGCTAATTCCCTTCGTGCGGCCATGATCATGTCGGAAACCTTTTCACATGAATCACCTAACTACAAATGACAGATCCACCAATGCACTGCCCTTTTATACCTTGTGTAAGCAATACTACAGCCTGCTGTGTATGTGCATATCGCTATCCCATGACTTTTGACACCTCGGTGTATGTTTCCCTTTTTCTTCGATCGAGTTAAAGACAAGCAGTTGTGGTGCCAATAATCAGACATTAAAAATTTCACTACACTATTTTGTAAGCTGTAGACGAGTTAGTTTGCCCACCAACAAAAGTTTTCGATTTGAAGTTTTATGCATGGATTTCATGAAATGACTTCCGACCGCGCAGAGATGCGGTATGCATTTCCTAGATAAAGATCGAATCTGTGGGATGGGTTAACGACTATAGATGGTACACTGGTCAGCCTGAGTGTTGTTTCAGGTGACTTTCCCAAACTCGTTTATGCAAATTCTGGGATGGCCCCCAATTTTTGGTCTCCAAAAATGCGGTACACAAACAGTTAAAATAATCACACACAAAAAAGGGTTTACATAGTTCACAGACAGGTGGCGCACACGAAATCCGTCCCTTAGGTAACTGACGAATGTAGCGACAGGAAGGGCATCTGGCAGCAGAATTAAATTAAATAAATTTACCAGATCTTGAGTATAGCAGACGCTGTACAGAACTACATTAACAAGAAGAAAGAGAAAAAGAAGAAGAAGAAGAAGTGCACATGGTTAACTGGGCTGAAAGGAATAGAAAGGAAATGGGATGGGAAAGAGATAAGATGGAATTAATGTCTTCCAGCAGCACAGGGCATTGCAGCAGTACAACGGCAGGAGATGAAAATTTTTCCTGGACTGGGACTTGAATCCGGATGTTCCGCTCCTCCGAATGGTTGCCTTAATCACTTCGGCCATCCGGACACGCTTTCCGTAAGATTCTAATTGCCAACTTCCTGGTCGCTGCACCGTAACGAACCCCGCACATTAACCCTCTACTCGGCAATTTCTGATCCCCTTAGGAGTTCGGACATTGTTAATGGAATCAGATATCTGCGAGTAGAGGGTTAATGGATGGGGTTCGTTGCGGATCGGCGACTGCCAAATTGGGAATTTGAATTTTATGCAAAGCGTGTCCAGATGGCTGAAGCGGCAATAGTCTGCTTTCCGCAGCGCTGCGGCGAGGACGTCCTGTTTACGTCCCGTCCGCGCGGTCGCGAGTGTTCTTAGTTGTTTACTACTTCGTCGCCGCTAGTTTAGAGTCCATTACTAACGACGTGCTATGGCACGTTCATACAGACAACCCAACATCAAGATCAGTTTTCAGCCCGATCATGCACGGCCGCGAGCTTTTGAAGTGGGACGTTTTCCGTTTTCTACGTGACGACGTTAAAGTTGATCCGCAGGGCATAGTTGATATCCATCTTTCTACCACGAGTAGTGTTGTCTACAAGTTAGTAAGTGCCGAGGTGTGCAACAGAATGGTGCTCGCACTTGCGAACGTTTAAATTCAAACATTCTGAAGGCCATATTGGGGCAGTCTCCATCGGTGAAGCATGGCTTGGCCTCCGTATGATATAAGTCTTCGAACTCCCTTTCGAAGTACCACCGGACGTCGTCACCGCGGCATCAAACCTTACGGCAGAGTGGTCAGCCACATGGCCGAAAAATGGACCACCTTTACATTGTACCCGGTTCTTAAAGGGGTACGACAAATCAAAATTGGCTGGCTCTGAGCACTATGGGACTTAACATCTATGGTCATCAGTCCTCTAGAACTTAGAACTATTTAAACCTAACTAACCTAAGGACAGCACACAACACCCAGTCATCACGACGCAGAGAAAATCCCTGACCCCGCCGGGAATCGAACCCGGGCGCGGGAAGCGAGAACGCTACCGCACGACCACGAGCTGCGGACAAATCAAAATTGAACTGACAAAACATGTACCATCCTATCTTTTCATCGGCGGATGTAGAACGATTATTATGAATGACGGACAGCCATGCTCTTGCTCCGGCTGTGGCCAAGGACACGACAGGTCGGATTGTCTCCGACGACGGCTTGCTCAGATCCCGACAGGTGAATCTATGCCTACTTCTACGGTGACGACCCTTCCTCTTAATTATGCCGGGGTTGCACGGGCGGCCACCTTTTCCGATGCCGACCACATTCGTCCGATAGACACCCCCGATAGCGAGGCCACGATGGATCCTGCAGTACTGATTCAAATGGCTCTAAGCACTATGGGACTTAACATCTGTGGTCATCAGTTCCCTACAGCTTAGAACTACTGAAACTTAACTAACCCAAGGACATCACACACATCTATGCCCGAGGCAGGATTCGAGCCTGCGACCGCAGCAGCAGTGCGGCTCCGGACTGAAGCGCCTAGAACTGCTCGGTGACAGCGGCCGGCTCCAGCCCCTACAACAGAGCTCCCTCCTGAGGACAATCACCGACCGACCTTGCAAGAAAGCACGGATGACAGGACGGACATTGACCCACGGGTTGTGCCGACAGCGGCTTTTGTTCCAGGCACCGGAGCAGCTGAAGAGATCCACCCACGTTCGGATACTGAAACTCACGTCCGTAAACAGTGTTCCCCGCGGAAACACAAGAGATGGCGGCGTGCTCCATCGGACGAATGCTTGCAGCGAACGTCTGACACGGACTATGTCCAATCCGCCGACGGTACTGGCGGTACAGAGGCCACAGAAACATCCCAGCCAACAGATCGCCGTGGTGACAGCTTCAGTTCCTCCGACCCCACACAACAGCAGGATCACATGCAGACAGCCGCTGCCGATTACCAGCCAGTAGCGCCAAAATAGTCTGCGCCGAGCGCCGCAACAGCCACCAACAGCGGATATTTCATGGCGACTGGGCGGACGACGGTGAGGAAAACTCCTTGCCCATCGTGTCGGACGACAAGCGGGAGAATTCATCTCACCAGTCTTGATCCTTTTCCACCATCAGTGACAGCGATGAGACAGCTTGAAGTGACGTGCACACACCCCTTACAAGGGTGTTGATGGCCAACACGGGTGCTATGGATAGACCTCAAACTTATCGTGTTGCGACGATAAACATCAACATTATATGGATGCGTGTTAAGTTATCCTTGCTTCAGGATATGTTGAATTCTGCTTCCATCGATACAGCCCTTCTCCAGGAGGTGTACGTCGACGACTTCCCAGACATGTACGGTTATGACGCATGCTTCTCTCCAGCTTCCCCCACAGGCAGCGGCGTCGCTGTACTTCTTCGGGAAGGAATAGTGGCGGACGGTATTCTCTTTCTGCCTGGGGCAAGAGGATTGGGTTGTTGGATTGTTTTGGGGGAAGAGATCAACAGCGAGGGCAAGAGAAATGGCACTCACAGTACTTGGTGTCCGCCTTATCAATATCTATGACCCTTCCGGGACGGAAAAACGTCGAGAACGTTCACAATTCTTTGGGGAAGGCCGCTCCTCCAAGGCCCCCACGACCATCTGGTTCAAATGGTTCAAATGACTCTGAGCACTATGGGACTTAACACTGTGGTCATCAGTCCCCTATAACTTAGAACTACTTAAACCTAACTAACCTAAAGACATCACACACATCCATGCCCGAGGCAGGATTCGAACCTGCGACCGTAGCAGTCGCGCGGTTCCAGACTTTCGCGCAACAAGATATAAGCATACTGTTCTACTATCATTATTCCCAGCACTATTCAGCTCAGATCCCTGATCCTACAGCACTCTCACATGATTTACGGCACCGTCACCCCGGCAATGGAAGCGGCCTTGATGGAAGAAACTACGGAAGAATAAGTGATCGACGCCATTAGAAAAGGAGCTGTAAACAAGTCTCCGGGTCCTGATGCCCTCCCCTTGGATTTTTATGGCAGTTTCCAATATTTAATGGCCACCCGATGGACGGACATCTGTCGCGAACTACTATCTCCACATGTGCCACTCCCTGCGGCCCATGTAGAAGGGATGGTTATTCCTATTCACAAACCGTCCGGTGGCTCACGGATGCAGGACTACCGCCCACTGACGCTCTTGAATTGCGACTTTCGGATCATATCTCGACTGTTGGCGGCGCGGATACATCAGACCTTACAACACGTCATCTCACCCGATCAAACGTCATTAGGAGGTGACAACAACATTCAAACTGCACTCAGTAAACATCGTGACTTGATATCAATGGCGCCGGCCGGAGTGGCCGAGCGGTTCTAGGCGCTACAGTCTGGAACCACGCGACCGTTACGGTTAGTTAGATTTAAGTAGTTCTAACTTCTAGGGGACTGATGACCTTAGAAGTTAAGTCCCATAGTGCTCAGAGCCATTTGAACCATTTTGATATCACTAGCGAGGGCATGTCTTCTGAAGGGTGCGCTGGCGGCAATCGACTTCAGTCAAGATTTCGATCGCGTGGGCCACGACTACTCGGAAGCGGTCCTCCAACATATGCGATACACAAAGCCATTTGTTCAAATGGTTCAAATGGTTCAAATGGTTCAAATGGTTCAAATGGCTCTGAGCACTATGCGACTTAATTTCTGAGCTCATCAGTCGCCTAAAACTTAGAACTAATTAAACCTAACTAACCTAAGGACATCACACACATCCATGCCCGAGGCAGGATTCGAACCTGCGACTGTAGCGGTCACGCGGTTCCAGACTTAAGCGCCTAGAACCGCACGGCCACACCGGCCGGCTCAGCCATTTGTCACTGTCGTCATTCGACTACTCCGTGGCGCGACATCCAAGGTGATGGTCAACGACCGACCTACGCAGCTCCTCACCATTTCTCGATCGATACGCCAGGGATGCCCTCTGTCCACGTTACTTTACGCCGTGGCCATGGAACCACTCCTATGCGACCTGAGCCGACGACTAACGAATATGACATTACGAGGCAAAACTTTCCGATGTAAAGCACACGCTGACGACCTGGTGACTGTCAACGGCGACGACACCGCCAGCGCACTGAACTGGATGGCTACAAGTAGGATGACCAGTGGTAGTCGCATCAACGTCGCAAAATCAGTGGCGATGAACACCGGGTTCGGACTGCCCGAGGATAGCTTCACCCCCTTACAGCTCAGAGTACTTTGAAATGCCTCGACATTGATTTCACAGACGATATGCGACGAACTGCTGCTCACAACATTCGACGACTTTCACGAAATGCTCGGACGGGGAATTTCCAATAACCGTCTATGAGCACTGGACATCGTCCAACGGACCCAGAATGCCAACACACATTTAGCGTCACGCATTCCGCACGTCGCCCAGATATTACCTATACCGATTATGTTAGCTGGCCTTATACTGGCGGCTTTTGGGTCCTTTGTGACTTCAGGAATGCTTTTCAAGATCAAATATGAGCCCTTGCCCCGGATCGGGGAGGGCTTGGCCTTTATCACGTTCATGACAGAACGGTTGCCCTATTTGTGAGCACGTTAGTCAAACTATGGCACCGCCGTCCGGACAGTCTGACGTGTTTGTTATTAGACGAACTAGCGCCACCCTCCCTCTCTCCACCTATGCCGATACATCACGTCCCCTCGTCCCTCTTCTACATCGGTGTCTTTTACTTCGAACTCAGTTACTTTAGACTTGCCTTACCAGCGACTCGACTGGCGACGGCACGGACGGTTTATCGTGTCCTGCAGCATGGGCGACCCGATACCATCGTGGAGAGGAAGCACCCGAGCGTCAACTGGCGAGTGGTGTGGAGGACGATTCACCACGTAACGCTGGACACTGCCGTCTCGGCGATGTGGTATATCACTGTCAACGGTAAGCAGGTGACCAGATCAAGGCTACATGCGATCAATATGGTGGACTCACCCACGTGCACGAGTTGTGGCGTTCAAGACAACGATGAACACCGTCTTAGCTGTGGCGAGTCTACGGCAGTGTGGCACTTAGTGAGGCAAATGTCAGCATACTTCCTTCGAGTGACGCCGAATCATATCGAACCCGAGACTATATTATTCCCGGATGAGACTTATTATCCATGCACGAAAACTAATGCCGTGACGTGGCTTCGTGGGCATGCAGACGGCACTAAGGACACTTTAGACTTTTGGAACTATTTGCAGGTACGACATTGCAGGCTCCTCCGTAACCCAAAGTATCGACAGTATTTTTCCAATTATTTGTGGAGTGCGTTTCACGATCCTCCACCTAGCTGTAACATCACGGCTAAGAGAAGCTAAAATTAGAAGACGATGATAGAACACAACACGGTACAACGTGGGATCTACCTTGGTCATTACGGGAAGTCATATCTGTATGATAAAGCAGATGGAGAGTTTCGTCGTGACCCCTCGCACTGTGTAGCAGCCCCTTACCTCTTTTTGACCCCCTTGAAAAGGTTCTTCGCAGTTTTTTGTTTTCTTTCCCATCTGGTGCAAGATGGAGTACCGGTTAATGGTGGTACGGATTTCACCCTTCCGTTTTATTTAATGGCTTCCTTAGCCTCACACTTTGCTTTCTTTCTTCTTGCCCTTTGCTGCAACTATCAGTAATGTTTTCAGTTATGTGCGTCCCCAATTCGACGCAACGAGTGTACTTATTAGTTTCAGTTACTTACTGCTTACAAATAAATAAATAAATAAACTAACAAAAAGAGGCGGTTAAGGCAACTGTTCTGGAGAAGCGGAGTATCGGGGTTCGAGTCCCGGTCCGGCACAAATATTCAACTCTCGCCGTTGCATTGCCACAATGCCCTGTGCTGCTGGAAGTAATTATTTCCTTTCTATCTCTTTCTCATCTCTTTTCTTTCCCGTTCCTTTCACCACAATTATTTCATGTATGTGTCCCGGTTGCTTCATCGCGAGTGGTACCTGTTACGCCGGGCAAATCCTACAGACAAACACCACTTATAAGAAGAGGAAGGCGTGATCCCCATGAAACATATCTTCTTACATCTATAAACGAGAGAAAATGTCTATAGGACAGGCAACGTCAGTAGGCTAATGTAACGTATGCAGAAAATACACGCTATGTGCGATTGAATTAGGGGCAGTGTGTTTCTGAAGTCATGTTTGTCGAGACTACGCCTGCAGCTAATGTCTTGTCCGTTAGCAGCGATTAGTATTTGAAGAAATGGCGACCTCGTCATGTGTGCCAACCCTCAAGGTAAACAAATTTAATTTCATGCATGTGGACAGATGAAACATTCTCGCACTGAGTGGTCAAATCATTGCTAACATTCAATGGAATCGGTTAAGCCATCACAAACATATAGAGTTTTCCATGCGAAAGAAGAGATAGAGGAACATGTCCAGTCGACTCTTTAGAGACAGATCACAACCCTGGACTGTTCGTGGATGGGCTGAAGATCGTCTGTTGCCTTGCTCATTGAACCATCCCAACATTTGTCTAAAGGGAAAATGGCAGGGAATTAGCATGACAAGGCTTAAGGAGAGCCACCATATAAATCCAGTTATAGAAAATGGCAGACGGAGATTCAGTGTCAGGTCTAATTCATTCATGAAAGAAACAATTTAGGAAACACTCGAACGATTCTAGAGTATTGTTCACCTGTGCTGGATGCAAATTTGTTGACAGAAGATACAGGCAAATTCAACCAAGGGCGAAACTAAAGTAGTGGACCATCGTTCCATTTTTCGTAGTTGAAATTTTTTTGGTGGTAAGTTCCTATGGGACCAAACTGCTAAGGTCATCAGTCCCTGGGCTTACACACTACTTAATCTACCTTAAACTAACTTACGCTAAAGACAACACACACACACATCCATGCCCGAGGGAGGACTCGAGAACCTCCGACGGTTATAGCCGCGCGAACCGTGGTAATGCGCCTGAGACCGCACGGTTACCCCGCGCGGCTTTCGTAGTTGAAGTACGACGTATGTTAACAATATGCCTCAAAATTCTCACCAGAAACTTGTCCACAATCTGATATGGGTTTTCTGAATTTATCTTGCATTTTTAGTTTCTATAAGCAAAGGTGCGTTAAACAGGGCAAAGTACGTTACAGAGGACGCAAACGTAAACATTTAACTACGCTACAGGTGGATCTCTGACCTCAAACTTTATTTGGCGTTCGTACTCGCTAACTTCGCAATTGTCAAGCAGTTATCACCTTCCAACCTCACCTAGACCTCAGGCTACGCTACAAACCAGTCTGTCATCATACGACTAAGATTTCAGAGGTGCCGGGCGGGGAGGGGGTGGGGATAGCGGTCGAAAATCGCACTTTAGCCCAAAAAAGGGCAGCGTGATTAGTCAAATGTTTGTTTATTCAGCAGCTACAATGTTCATCACACCCAGGCGTATTCTTAGTAATTCGAGAATGTGTGTTCCAAGCCGAGTGTTCCCACATAAGTCCCTCATAAGGACCATTGTGGTAAAATCAAAGAAATTAAAGTTACCACAGTCGTACCGCAGTCACTCACATCTCCCGCAATTGGAACGTTAGAAAGGTGAGGGGGAGGGGGGGGGGGGGGGAGAGAGTGGCTCGTACTGGTACTAGCACAGCATCCACTACACACATACGGTATATGACACGATCAATTCTCAATAATAAAAAATATGAATGATTTTACTCCCAACTTACCTGTTTTTCTTCCGTGCACTTCACTGAACGACGATTTCTTCCGCAACCGTCCGATGCAGAAGCGGCAGTATTAAGATGCGGCGCGACAGTAATAGCTGCTGGCTGTTCACAGATCTTTTAGCGTTTAGTACCTATCATTCGTCGGCAATATGAGATTACCAACGTGATTGCTGAAGTGCTAGCAAGGAGTGTGGCGTAATACGGTTCTCGTCCGTATTATCTAGACGAAGATAACGCGTTCTTATTCGCCTATCTGGCTGTATCACTCCCGATATGTCGCTAACAATCCTGTGGACTAACACGTTCCAGTTTTTCCAAGACACGCGATAACCGGGACAGATGTGCAGAGAGCTGTAAGATAGCGGTTTGTGCTGCGCGCTACAACAACAGCGTTCAAATCACAACAAACCTGCCAGTCTAAGCCAAAAACGTTGTTCATCATATGGAACATTTTTAAACGAACAACACAATAACCTGCATATTGACAGCAAGGTACTTTATGCGATTTTTTTAAAGTCATGTCTTTCGAACTGGTTCATTGCCGTACTTTTACTACCACTTTGAAAAAAATCCCTAAACTCACGAGTGTGGTGTCGCTAATTGCGCAAGAATTCACTCTCCTAGGTAAATTCTGGCGGATTGCTTCCGTATTCCAACTACCCTCCTTAACTCACCAACTCCGTAATGTTTTATTGTCGCTTCCATTGTCGCGTTTTTTGTTTGTTGCTGACACGTGTTGCGGTCTCCAAGACCGCGCCTCGTGATCTACGTATAAGCACAAAACTCGTTCGCAGGAATTTGTCAGTTTTAGCGATCCTGAGTTTGATGAAGATATTAGTCAAAGAATAGAGGAACACGTCAGTGATGTAGTTCAAGAAACAGACGACGTTTTGCAATACCAAGTGCTCACAATTCTGCTGTCGGACAAGACTATCCTTCAGAGAAAGAATTTCAGAACAGTGATATTGGGCACCTTCATGCTTTTCCAAAATGATACTTAGAACAACAGTTTACATCAAAAGTGATCTGAGTAGTGGTAAAGGAAAATATACATTCCAGCAGTGAATGTCAGTTTTGCAGACTTCCTTTTTTTGCCTATCGAGTGCAGTTTATATGCGCAAGCTTAAAACCATGGAATTTAGTTTAATGTGAAAATATTTAAGTGTTACTTGCACCAGGCGAACGGTCTACCCGACGGGAGGCCTTCGTCACACGACATTTCATTTCATTACCATAATTTTTCAGAATGTAAAATTCAATTCTCCATCAGTTTGTCCATTTCTAATTTTTAAAACGGAAACTACTGTAGGCTTTATTTAGCACAATGAAGTCACCGAGAAGTACTTAAACCACACTGAAATAATTGTGAAAATAAATGACATATAGCTTAAATGAAAATTTTCAAATGATTTATTCCCTACATCTCAGTTTAAACATAGGGGTCACAGAGATCACACGTTGCAGTATGCACGACACAAAAAGTCGCCTTGTAAGTGAAGGATTAAGCCTGGTTTGAATTTTTCATAGTAATCGCCTCGCAGCAGACACCAGTTAGTACCAAAGATTGTTGAAGTGAAACTCATTGGGGCTGGAAATGAAGCTGAAAACATTTCTCGAACACTTTACTTTCTATAAAAAAAATGACTGTTTTCTTTTAAAGTTACGTGCTGGTCTTCGATTTTAGACAATGCAGAGGAAATTGTGTCTTTAAAGTAGATATACAACTGCTCTTTCTCCTCACGCTGATGTCAGAAGTATCAAAAAGTGATAGCTACTAATTACCCACAGATTTCATTTCCGCTCCTACACTTCTAACGACAGCTGCCATGAGTCTTTCCTCCATATCTGCGTTCCTGAGAAGTTGCAGAGTCTGTTCTTGGTGACGGTATTTTTTTAATGTGTTAATTTTTCACTTTCTAGTTTATTTTGACGGCAAACTATCTTACTTTTCCTTCCCCCACCCCATCCACTCCTCATTGATTTACATCCAAGTGGTTGTAGGTTTGAGTCCTGGTGATGGAATTTTTTGGTGATTTTCATAAACATTGTGACTTAACACTTTCCATCTACAACTAGATCTACATCAACATAGATATTCCGCAAGCCACAATATGGTGCATGCCGGTGGATATCCTGTACCACTACTAGCCATTTCCTTTCCTGTTCCACTCGCATACAGAGCGAGGGAAAAACGATTGTGTAATGCCCTAATTTCTCAATCTTATCTTTGTGCTCCTTACGCACAGTTTATGTTGGCGACAGCAGAATCGTTCGGTAATCAGCTTCAAATGACGGTTCTCTAAATTTTCTCAGTAATGTTTCTCGAAAAGAACGTCGCCTTCGGGTTCCCTCCAGGGATTCCCATTTTACTTCCTGGAGAATCTCCGTAACACTTGCGTGTTGTTCGAACCTACCGGTATCAAATTTAGCAGCCCGCCTCTTAATTTCTTCGACGTCTTCCTTCAATCCGACCTGGAACGGATCCCAAACACTCGAGCAATACTCAAGAATGGGTCACACCAGGGTCCCATAAGCGGTGTCCTTTACAGATGAACCACACTTTCCTAGAATTCTCCAAATAAACTGAAGTCGACCATTCGCCTTCCCGATCACAGTTCTCATAAAAGCTCATTCCACCTCATATCGTTTTGCAACGTTATGCCCAGATATTTAAACGAACTATGTCAAGTAGAACACTAGTTCTACTGTATCCGAACATCACAGGTTTGATGTTCCTACTTATCCGCATTAACTTGCATTATTACATATTTAGGGCTGGCTGCCATTCATCAAACCAACTGGAAATTTTGTCCAAGTCATTTTCTATCCTCCTACAATCACTCAAATTCGACACCTTGCACACCCTGTCCGCCAAATCATTAATGTGTACAAAGAACAACAGCGGTCCTGTCACACTTCCCTGGGGCACTCCTGGTGATAACCCTTGCCTCTGATGAGTCATTGCAAATTTTGGCGATATACATCTCAGTAAATTAGCTTACCACGCCTATTTTCATTCTCTGCTTTCGTATGGCATCATATTCTGGGGTAACTCATCATTGAGTAAAAGAGTGTTCATTGCACAAAAGCGTGTAATCAGAATAATTGCTGGAGCTCATCCAAGATCATCCTGCAGACACTTATTTAAATAGCTGGGATCTTCACTGTAGCCTCACAATATATATATTCACTTATGAAATTTGTTATTAACAATCCGAACGAATTCAAAAGTAATAGCAGTGTACATGGCTACAACACTAGGAGAAAGGATCATCTTCACTACTCAAGGTTAAATCTAACTTTGGCTCAGAAAGGGGTAAATTACGCTGCCACAAAAGTCTTTGGTCACTTACCTAATAGCATCAAAAGTTTGACAGATAGCCATATAGCATTTAAAATGAAATTAAAAGAATTTCTGATTGGCAGCTCCTTCTACTCATTAGATGAATTTTTGGATATAGTAAGTGGGTAATTTCCCCACCCCAACCAAAAAAAAAAAATTGTCATGTAATATTTTGTGTAATGTAATATCTTGTATGGACACCCTTTACTAACCTTATACGTTCCACATCATTAAAAACTGTCGTATTCGTGATCTATGGAACAAGTACTAATCTAATCTAATCTTAAGAAGTCTTCGAGCCACTCTTATATCTGTGAACTTATTCCACATGCTTGTACCTTCAATAACAGCCTGCAGTGAGGTACCGTGTCAAGTAGTTCCCGGAAATCTAGAAATATGGACTCTGCCTGTTGCCATTCATCCGTAGTTCTCAGTATATCATATGAGAAAAGGGCAAGCTGAGTTTCGCAAGCCCGCAGCTCGTGGTCGTGCGGTAGCGTTCTCGCTTCCCACGCCCGGGTTCGATTCCCGGCGAGGTCAGGGATTTTCTCTGCCTCGTGATGGCTGGGTGTTGTGTGATGTCCTTAGGTTAGTTAGGTTTAAGTAGTTCTAAGTTCTAGGGGACTGATGACCATAGATGTTAAGTCCCATAGTGCTCAGAGCCATTTGACCCATTTTTTTTGAGTTTCGCACGAGCCATGCTTTCTAAAACCATGCTGATTCGCAGATTCTCAGTCTCAAGAAATTTTATTATATTCAAACTGAGGATATGTCCAAGGACTCTGCAGCAAACCGAAGTTGGTCTGTAATTTTGCGAATCTTTTCTTTTACCCTTCTTATACAATGGAGTCACCTGCGCTTTTTTCCAGTCGCTTGGGACTTTGTGCTTGGCAAGAGATTCACAATAAATGCGAGCTAGATAAGGGGCCAATGCCGTATAACCAAGTAGGGATTCCATCCGGACATGGTGATTTATTTGCTTTCAAATCTTTCAGTTGTTTCTCTACGCTAGGGATGCTTATTACTATGTCGTCCATACTGGAGTCTCTCCTGTGGTCAAATGACGGTATGTTTGTACGATTCTCATGTGTGAACGATTTCATGAACGTGAAATTTAAATCTTGGGCTTTCGTTTAGCTATCTTCAGCTGTTACACTAGACTGGCCAACAAGCGGCTGAATGGATGCCTTCGACCCGCTTAGCGATTTTACATAGGACCAGTAATGTGTATGTGCTAATGATTCAAATGGCTCTGAGCATTATGGGACTTAACATCTTAGGTCATCAGTCCCCTAGAACTTAGAACTACTTAAACCTAACTAACCTAAGGACATCACACACATCCATGCCCGAGGCAGGATTCGAACCTGCGACCGTAGCAGTCCCGCGGTTCCGGACAGCAGCGCCTAGAACCGCACGGCCACCGCGGCCGGCGTACGTGCTGATGTCCTTCCTGTTGTTGACAGAGTCCCACTGAAAGTAGTTATCGTCAACCTCTGGTGATCGAATCCACTTGGCGACAGTAGTGAGACCCGAAGGAGCACAGTCTCAGTATCGCGTTACAAGGTAAAAGCTCCGTAACATAGACTGCATAAAGGAAATATTCCTCTCAGCCAACAGGCTGCTGCTATCCAGTTACCAGTGCCGTACGGAAGTGGAAAAGCCACTCCACACCAGCTGTGAATGAAACCGTACGCCATTAACTTTACATGCACCATGTGCATGAAGCGGGCAGAAGTCTCATTGTGTTTATCAAGGAGCTTCCCATGGTTGATAGGTGTGGTAAAGAAGAAAGAAAAAACGCTTGTTTTTTAAACATCCCACCTTACTTCCCGACATAGCTTCCTTTCACGGATATACACTTGACCCAGCGATCCTCCAGCTTTTTCATCCCATCGGAAAATAGATTCCGTCAAACTCTGCAAAATACTCGTTGTCTGCAACGACCACTTCCTCCCGCGAGCCAAAGTTTCAAGTTTGGGAACAGGAAGAAATCACTTGGGATAAATCTGCTGAGGACGGTGGATGAGGAACCAGTCCAAAGCCCAGTTCATGCACTTTCGTATTGTTATCGCTGATGTGTGCAGTGGTGGGTTATCCTGGGGTAAGATCACTTTTTTGGTTGCCAATCTTGTCTTTTTGCAGCCAGCGCAAGTTTCAAACGATCCAACAGTGAAGCATAATAGGGTCCAGTTATGTTTCTGCCTTTTACAAGTAATCTACGACGGTTATTCCTTGGAAATCCCAAAAAACAGTGGCCACGACCTTACCAGCTGACGAAATGATCTTTGGCTTCTTCGCTGCACTTTCACCAGCCTTTGTCCATTTCTTGACTGGCGTTTTGACTCTGGTGTGTAATGATGGATCCAAGTTTCATTGATAGTCACAAATCGGCGCAGAAAGTTCCTGAGGATTGCGATTAAACATCGCCGGACATTGTGCAGAAAGGTGTGCCGGATGCTGTTTGGTCGACTGTGAGCAATCACGGAACCCGCTTCGTACACATCAATTCTCCGTGCAGGCTGTTATGTACTCGGTCAGTTGAGATGCCTACAGCCCCAGAAATCTTACTAATTTTTATTCTGTCGCCTTTCATTACCGTATCATGGTTTTTGTCGACAGTTTCCTTTTTGGTGATCTCAGTTGGACGGCCGGAGCGCGCTTCGCCTTCGGTGCTTGTCCGATCGCGTTTAAATTCAATAATGGTCTTCAATGATGGTGCAGAGTCCGCGCGAACTTCATCCAATTCTGTTCTGATTAGTGCGGCAGTCCAGTTGTTGAAATGAAAAGTTTCGTAACAGCACGAAGCTCAGTTTTCTCCATTTCCAATCGTAGTCTGCACACTGACCAATTAGGACGGCTGTCAACAATGAACTGTATGCTGTACATTGTTGAAATTCTTTATACGATGCTTGGAATAATGAAGCACATCAACCATGAAAGCGCAACACAGATGTTCCATTCTTTCATGGAAATTTGCCAGGCTTACGAAACCACCCTCATACACTGCTAGTTCTTTCTACGAGATGCAGGATATAAACTGATAACTGCCCAGGAAATACTAATCCCGGGGTGGGTTTTTTTTTTTTTTTTTTTTTTTTTTTGTGGTTTTCGGGCGCACAACTTCAATGGTCATTAGCGCCCTGACTACTCTAAGAGTGCACCGCGAGGCACAAGTTGACAACAACAACTAAAAGGGAAAACACAATAAAAGACAGACTGACAGGCATAGGATTAAAAAACATCATCAAATGTCTTTAGCAAGGTTTGTCAAATTGATAAAACAAAGAACACGAGCAGCTGCTCGTGGGTCATCCGCTAAAATGGCATCTAAAGTATTAGGCAGGTTAAGATCGAGGCGCAGTGTGTTAAGATCTGGACAGGACATTAAAATGTGTCTAACCGTCAGCAAGTGCCCACATGGGCAGAACGGCGCCGGCGCAGCCGTCAGCAGATGGCGATGGCTGAACCGGCAGTGTCCAATTCTTAACCTTGCTAAAACGACCTCCTCCCACCGAGAAGGGCGTGAGGAGGACGTCCAAGCCACGGGAAGAGGTTTTAAGGTCCGAAGCTTGTTGTCGGTAAGTGCAGCCCAATCGGCATGCCACAGCGACACAACGCGCCGACAAATGACCCTGCTAAAATCGGACGAAGGGACACAACAAGAAGCTGTCCGAGGCTGGAGGACCGCAGCCTTGGCCGCGGCATCTGCAGCTTCGTTCCCAGGGATACCGACATGGCCAGGAACCCACATAAAGCTAACCGGCGTACCGACGTCCACCAGCTGCTGAAGAGAGCGTTGGATCCGGTGTACGAAAGGGTGAATCGGGTACGGATCACTGAGGCTCTGGATGGCGCTCAGGGAATCTGAGCAGATGACATAAGCAGAATGTTGGTGGCGGCAGATGTAAAGAACAGCCTGGTAGAGGGCAAAGAGCTCAGCTGTGAAGACCGAACAATGGCCATGGAGCCGGTATTGGAAACTTTGTGCCCCGACAATAAAGGAACACCCGACCCCGTCATTGGTCTTAGAGCCATCTGTATAAATGAAAGTCATGTTGTTGAACTTCGAACGAAGTTCCAAAAAACGGGAGTGGTAGACCGAACCGGGGGTGACCTCTTTTGGGAGCGAGCTGAGGTCGAGGTGAACGCGGACCTGAGCCTGGAGCCAAGGTGGCGTGCGGCTCTCGCCCACTCGAAAGGTTGCAGGGAGTGAAAAATGAAGGTGTTGAAGGAGGCGACGAAAGCGAACTCCAGGGGGTAGCAAGGCAGAGACATACAACCCGTATTGAAGGTCAAGAGAGTCGTCAAAAAAGGAACGATAAGACGGATGGTCGGGCATTGACAGTAGCCGACAGGCATACCGACAAAGCAGTATATCGCGCCGGTAGGTGAGTGGCAATTCGCCAGCGTCAGCATGAAGACTCTCTACGGGACTGGTATAAAATGCTCCGATCGCAAGTCGTAAACCCCGATGTTGTATGGAGTTGAGGCGGCGTAAGATGGATGGCCGTGCAGAGGAGTATACGAAGCTCCCATAATCCAGCTTGGAGCGGACGATCGACCGATATAGACGAAGTAGGACGGTTCGATCCGCTCCCCACGACAGACCACTGAGAACACGGAGGACATTTAAAGAACGGGTACAACGGGCGGCCAAATATGACACATGTGGAGACCAGCTAAGTTTCCTGTCAAAGGTAATGCCTAAAAATTTGATTGTCTCCACGAGTGGGAGAGCAACGGGACCGAGTCTTAAGGACGGTGGGAGAAACTCTTTGTAGCGCCAGAAGTTAATACAGACCGTCTTCTCGGCAGAAAAACGGAAGCCATTGGCGACACTCCAGGAGTAAAGACGGTCAAGAGAACGCTGAAGACAGCGCTCCAGGACACGTGTACACTGCGCGCTGCAATAGATGGTAAAATCGTCCACGAAAAGGGAGCCTGATACATCAGCTGGGAGGCAATCCATTATTGGATTGATCGCGATGGCGAAGAGAGCGACGCTCAAAACTGAGCCCTGTGGCACCCCATTCTCCTGGCGAAAGGTGTCGGACAGGACAGAACCCACACGTACCCTGAACCGTCGATCCATTAAAAAAGAACGAATAGAAAGAGGGAGGCGACCGCGAAGGCCCCATGTATGCATGGTGCGGAGAATGCCCGCCCTCCAACAGGTGTCGTAAGCCTTCTCCAAATCAAAGAACACAGCCGCGGTCGGGCGCTTCCGCAAGAAGTTATTCATAATGAAGGTCGACAAGGTAACCAGATGGTCAACAGCAGAGCGGCGCCTGCGAAATCCACATTGTACATTGGTAAGTAGGCGTCGAGACTCGAGCAGCCAAACCAATCGAGAGTTAACCATTCGCTCCATCACTTTACAGACACAGCTGGTAAGCGAGATAGGTCGATAACTGGAAGGCAAGTGCTTGTCCTTCCCCGGCTTAGGAATTGGGACAACAATAGACTCGCGCCAGCATGCGGGAACATGTCCCTCAATCCAGATGCGATTGTATGTACGAAGAAGAAAACCTTTACCCGCAGGAGAAAGGTTCTTCAGCATCTGAATATGAATAGAATCAGGCCCTGGAGCGGAGGACCATGATCGGCCAAGTGCGGTTTCGAGTTCCCGCATGGTGAATGGGGCATTATAACTTTCACAATTCGAGGAGCGGAAGTCAGGTGGCCTAGCCTCCTCTGCCTGTTTGCGGGGGAGGAAGGCAGGGTGATAATGAGCGGAGCTCGAAACCTCGGCGAAAAAGCGGCCGAAGGCATTGGAGACAGCCTCAGGGGCCACAAGGACTTCATTCGCGACCTTCAAGCCAGAAACTGGGGAGTGGACCTTAGTGCCAGATAGCCGGCGCAGGCTACCCCAGACAACAGAAGAAGGAGTAGAACTGTTGAAGGTGCTTGTGAAAGCAGCCCAGCTGGCTTTCTTGCTTTCTTTAATAATACGACGACACTGAGCACGTAATCGTTTATAATTAATACAATTCGCCACTGTAGGGTGGCGTTTAAAGGTGCGTAAAGCACGTCGACGAGCACGTAAAGCGTCTCTACATGCTGCGGTCCACCAGGGGACCGGTACGCGACGAGGAGAAGAAGTAGGATGAGGGATGGAATATTCAGCAGCAGCGTGAATGACTTCCGTGAGGTGTGCGACCTGACTATCGCAGCTTGTGAAGGTTTGATCCAGAAAGGTCGCCCTGGAAGAGAAGAGCCCCCAGTCTGCCTTGGAGATGGTCCAATGAGAGGAGCACAGAGAGGGAGTATGCTGCAGGAGATGGATAACACACGGGAAGTGGTCGCTCGAATATGTATCAGCAAGTGCATACCACTCAAACCGGCGTGCAAGTTGGGGAGTACATATAGAGAGGTCTAAATGGGAATAGGTATGAGATGTGTCCGAAACAAAAGTAGGGGCGCCAGTATTGAGGCAGACAAGATTGAGCTGGTTGAAAAGGTCTGCTAACAAGGAGCCCCTCGGGCAGGATGCGGGAGAGCCCCAAAGAGGATGGTGGGCATTGAAGTCTCCTGTTAACAAAAATGGTGCAGGTAGCTGAGCAATAAGTTGCGTCATGTCTGCCCTGGTAACGGCAGATGACGATGGAGCGTAAACGGTACAAAAGGAAAATGTAAAAGTGGGGAGAGTAATGCGGATGGCAACTGCCTGCAGGCCGGTGTGCAACGTGATGGGATCGTAGTAAATATCATCCCGGACCAGCAACATAACCCCTCCATGAGCTGGGATACCTACCACAGGGGGTAGGTCAAAACGCACAGAGGTGTAGTGTGCCAAGGCAATTTGATCGCATGGGCGTAGCTTCGTTTCCTGGAGGGCTACGACGAGCGGACGATGCAAGCGGAGCAGCAACTTCAAGTCCTCTCGGTTGGAGCGAATGCTGCGAATATTCCAGTTAATAAGTGCCATCGTAAGAAAAGGAAGATGAGAGAAGGGGTCACCTCGAAGGCCGCTTAGGGCCTGGCTTCGAGCGAGCACTGCCGCCGCTAGCAGGAGGCGGACAGTCATCGTCCATGGGGTCTATAGGGTCATCGGCCATCTCGGGAGGATGGCCGGGAGGGGGAGCATCCTCCGCCGGTGAACGGCCAGATGTTCGGCTAGCAGCGGTGCGGCCAGGCGAAACGGATGACGGCCTGGGGCGGCAACCGCTGGGTGGCGCAGGAGAAGAAAGGCGCCGCGGCGGAGAAGGAGAACTGTGCTTCCTATGCGCCTTTTTAGAAGGACGTTTGGTGGAAGTACCGGTCGAAGGCTGGGAGGTCGAGGGACGGAGGAAGTCTGCACGGGATGGTTCCTTCTTGAAGGCCCGTGCATCTGACTTCGGGGTCTTCGACTGAGCAGAAGCTGAGGAAGTGGCTGGTGTCTGTGGGGTAATGGGAGGAAGAGGAGACGTCGACCGCGCGATCTTAGCACTGGCCGAACGGACGACCGTGGTGCTGAAGGTCAGATCGCATGTCTGGGTTGCTACCTCCCGGGTAGTCCGAGGAGAGGCGAGGACAGTGCTGTATTTCCCCGCTGGGAGCAGCGTGGGCTTCCTACTAGCCAATAGCTTGCGAGCAGCCGAGGTGGACACTTTCTCTTTGACTCGAATTTCCTGAACACAGCGTTCTTCCTTATAGACAGGACAGTCGCGGGAGGATGCGGCATGGTCACCCTGACAGTTCACACAACGAGGAGACGGAGGTGGACAGTCACCCTCATGGGCATCCCTGCCACAAGTGACACATTTAGCCGCATGGGAGCAAGACTGTCGAGTGTGATTGAAACGCTGACACTGGTAGCAGCGCGTAGGTGTCGGGACATAGGGGCGAACAGAAATAACCTCGTAGCCCGCCTTGATGCGCGATGGCAGCTTAACACTATCGAAGGTTAAGAAAAGTGTCCGGGTCGGTATAAGGTCATTGTTGACCTTTTTCATGACCCGATGGACAGCCGTCACGCCCTGCTCAGCGAGGAAAGATTGAAGCTCCTCGTCAGTCAATCCGTCGAGAGAGCTACTATAGACTACACCTCGAGACGAATTCAAAGTTCGATGGGCCTCCACCCGGACAGGGAACGTGTACAGGAGGGTGGCTCGAAGCAGTTTTTGTGCCTGAAAGGCACTCTCAGTTTCTAGTAATAAGGTGCCGTTACGCAACCTGGTACAAGATTTGACAGATCCGGCTATGGCATCTACGCCCTTCTGAATAACGAAAGGGTTGACAGAGGAAAAATCCTTTCCGTCCTCAGATCGAGAAACTACGAGGAACTGTGGGGCAGGCGGTAGTACTTTTGTCACTGTAGGCTGGTCACGTTTCCGTTTTTGGGTCGAAGTCGAAAGAGATGGAGTAGAATCCATTGCGGAGGAATCCCCCATGATTGCCAGCGTCTCCGATGGCGCGCTCCTTCCTTGTGGGGACCCTCTCAGAGGGCACTCCCGCCTTAGGTGAATGTTTACACCTCAGGTCACACCTCCCGAGAAACAGACGGAGGGACCAATCGGCATGGTCAGAAGGTATCAGCTCAGGCAATCACCCCTCCCCGGGCCTGGCCTTTACCAGGGGGTACGCGCGTGCCTTACATGTCTACCCAGGGCGGGGACTTACGCGTTACCCCGTCACCGGCTACGCGTGCGAACGCGTGGGTCGGCCTTCAGACACGCACAGGGAGGAAGGAAGTAGAGGAAAAAGAAGAGAGAGGGAGAAAGAGGACAGACTGTCTCAAACGCCGAGGCGGAGACCAGAGAAGGCAAGGAGAAGAAGGCAATGAGAAGGCAAGGAGAAGGAGGCAATGAGAAGGCAAGGAGAAGAAGGCAATGAGAAGGCAAGGAGAAGAAGGCAATGAGAAGGCAAGGAGAAGAAGGCAATGAGAAGGCAAGGAGGAGAAGGCAAGGAGAAGTCAAGGGAAAGAGTAAGGAAGACAGTGAAGTGGAGAAGAGCAAAGAAAGGAACCAACAAAAGGAAGGAAGAAACGAGAAGTGAAAAACCAAAAAGACCACGATTATAGGTCGTGAAACCGTCCGTCTCCGGACGTAGGCGCTAACTACCCCCGTGAGGGGGATGGACTCCTTTTAGTCGCCTCTTACGACAGGCAGGAATACCTCGGGCCTATTCTAATCCCCGGACCCGCAGGGGTGGGGGGTG
Source organism: Schistocerca piceifrons (assembly GCF_021461385.2). Classification (NCBI taxonomy): domain Eukaryota; kingdom Metazoa; phylum Arthropoda; class Insecta; order Orthoptera; family Acrididae; genus Schistocerca; species Schistocerca piceifrons. Next base: position 511,779,718 of record NC_060142.1, on the reverse strand, counting down.
GGGGTGGGGGGTGGGGTGAGGGGGGGGGGGTACAAAAGGGGTGACTTCCCCCTCCTGGGGTCTAGTTTACAGCCCGTCTGTTCATTACAGAATTCTCACGCATTTCTAGCAATGATTACCAGTGACTCTACGGGACTGCTGATTTAACAGTGCTGAGCCTGCTGGGAAATACTGTGACTTTAGTAGCAGTCACTGTACAGGGAGATTCCGTGATGATGGTACATACTTTCAGGGAGGATGGTGAAGGGTAAATGTATCAACTTGACCCTGCTCTGCTCTGGAAACGACCAAGTCGAAACTTGTAAGCGAAAATCGTTCGGACACCTCTCACAGTGGAACACTTGTACCGGTATTGTTGCTAAGATTATACGGTAGGCAACTTTCAGAAATGGTATAGTATGGACGAAAACAAGAATAAATGTCAATTAAACATGAGCTCTAAAATGCAATTCGTAAGAGCTACAGGAACTTGTTCATCTTCAGTACTGTGAAACACAGCCCTTCTACTGAACAAATCCCGTAGCTCCTAAGGCATGCATTTTAGAGCCCTTATTTACCGGAAATTTTTGTCTTGTTTTGGTCCGTACCACCACCTGTGAAGGTTGCCTACCCTACGATCTTATCAACGCCAGTGCTGGCACATGTATTCAACTATCAGAGATATCAGAACGATTTTCCCCTCATAACTTTCGACTCGGGTGTTTACAGACCATGGTTCCTTACCTCAGGTTGACACACTTACCCTTCTCTATCATTCCTCAAAGTCTGTAACATTGTATAGAAGCGCTGACGGTTGTCGTTTATAGCGTGCACGGACATCGTTGGAAAACGCATTTGGTATAATGGCAGCAAAATTTCTAATCTTTGGAAAAGAAATCGAAGTGCTTTGAAAGAGGTCGGTTGACAATGAGGACACTGACACCGGAGGTTTCCGCTCCAGCCAGTGTCGTTTCGCTGGAGCAGAACTTCCGTCATTGAGAGGGACTCGCTCGACAAAACACACGTTCTAAAACTGCTTCGGAAACAAGGAAGAAATTAGCTGTGGAGAAGGACGAGTATCTTGGCAGATGAAGACTACTGGCATGTAATAAATGACACAGCAAATGTATATGGACCCTTCTTAGTTATTGACGAACTCTGTAAAATAAATTTTTCTTAACATCTTACTGGTGTTATTGTTCAGTGAATCACAAAGTTTGTTGTAAAATTGTGATAAAATTAACAACATTGCAAAATATTTTAGAATACAATGGCTTCGTAGTCGTTTGATGTAGCCTATTTTCGTATTGAATTACATACTCTGAGAGTGTTTTCTTTCGAAGTAATTGTTATTATCCTTTTCTCCTTATGTTTACAAATATGTTTGCTGCTTGTGTTTTCATTTTAGTACGTATGTCCTAGAGATTAGAAGGTGACAATTAATTGACTACCCATATACTGATGTGCTTGGGCTCATGGTTCTGATTTGACACACACAACGATAAAAAACCAAATTCGGTGTTGACTACATCTCTCAATAAACTATCGGTTACAGTGAACTATGGTAGCACTCGGTACGTACATATCGTCAGTCAATGGCCGTTCCGCTTGGCCTTGATGAACTCATTTTCAAGAGTTCACCCCTATTCGTGGACTTTATAGCCTTCATAATAGTTCCATAATAGTTCATAGTTTATGCAAGTTTCTAAAAATATACGTACATTCTCCGCACTCCATTGTACACTAGCAGTTGGTTTTGACTGCATTTCTTCAAATATTGAAGACGTTTCGCAACAATACGTGCAACGGTAATTATTCCCTCAAATGTTTCTAGTGATCTACTGGCGGCCAGTACCTTTTAACTGAGGTCCAGTAGCGGATGTCACTGGATCACGTGACCGTATTACTGGCCCTCTGGCGTCCACTAAACTCAAACCTGCTCGCGTTTGCTAGCCGCCGGTAGCCTACTGGACGTTGAAGCCTCTACACACGGGGACGGTTGAGGGATAATTACTACTACTGGCCGCCACTACTGTAACTGTGTGCGAGGGGCTTAACCGCTTTCACGGCCAGCGGCCGACCAGCTGCAGCGGCGCGGGTGACCGTAGGTCTGCAGTAAGAACGGTACGGTTTGTCGCGTCAGTTATTTCTAACATATATAACGTAAGCACTTAAAAAGGAATGCAAATTACTCCCGTATATTAAGCAAAGAGATGATGGAACCGCCTCCCTTCGTTGTTCAGGCATAAAAAATTGCTTATTACACTCTGCAGCTCCTCCTGAGAAATGGCAGCAATTTCTTCACGAAGTTAGTTTTAAGTTAATTTATAGTGCGTGGATCTGATTTGTTCACTTTCTCTTTTAATGCTCCCCCTCCCTCCCCCCCCCCCCCCCCCCAGAGATAAGAATTGCAGAGGGTTAAATCCGGGGAACTAGGCGGCCAGATGTTGTCAGTGATAGCTCTATCTTGAAACGCGTCACGAATTTCCCGTAATTAGCAGTCGGCTGTATGCGTCGTCGCACAGTCCTGCTTAAATGTCAGGAAAGCATGTTCTCTCTCAGTTAACTGGCCAAAAACGGCCGCAAAACGTTTTCCACATGTCTCTCGCTGTTAATTGTTTCCCGAAAAAAATAAGGCCTATTATTCTCTCACCGCTAACAGCAGGGCTGCTTCGTCTACCACGTTAGCATTTTCAGAATTCCAATAACGGTTACTTTGTGGATTAAAGTATCCACTTAGGTTGAACCATGATTCGTGCGAAAAAAAGTCAGGGTCAATTTCTTCGTCCTGCATACTATTCAAAATCCGTTCACAGAACTGGGATCTTCTCAAATTTATGGGCTGCAATACAGCACCAAACGCAGTCATAGTGCTACTAAAAATGCAGTACAGCTAGCCTGACTGCACAATTATGCGACAAACTAAAGGGAAGAGGACAAAATGAAATGAAATGAAGTGATTGTATGGCATTTAGTGCCCGGGATATGCCCTTCAGGGTTGGGCCACCGTATTGCAAGTTTTTTTAGTTGACGCCACTTCGGCGACTTGCGTGTCAATGACGACGAAAATGATGGACGAACACACAAAACCCAGTCCCCTGCCGGGAATCGAACCCGGGCCCCCTTGCGTGCTTGACTGTTAAAAGTCGATTCTACCGCCAATTAGAGGTTTTGGGAGATTTCCAACATTCATCGAATCGAATACTGGGCGTGGATTATGATCTTTCCAGCCAACTCAAAAAATGCAGCTTCCAAAACAGGTTTCATTCAACTTTAGTTATGCCAGCCAAAAATAATGGAAATAAATCAATAAATCCAGTAACGAAATCAGAAGTGAAGTTTTGTAAACAAACCTATAAGCGTAAGTGTCATCTAAAGATTATTTTGTGTTTCTTCGCTTCGTGGAACATCAGCGTGGCACTTTTTGGTCTTGTTATTTTTGTTTATATCTAACAGTATTTTCTCAGTGAAACTAAATTTTTATACCCCAGGTTATTAATATCAGTGTTAAAGTAACATTACTGTAATGAAATAACTTTTTTGTGAATACTTTTTATCAATGTTTCTTTAGTCATTGATTACCCTGGATGTCATCATATGAAGAAATACAAGTAATTTCACATTGTTGAATTGATTGTTAGACACCGTAAAATTAGTTTCGTATATTTCGTGTCACAATTAGTGCTTCAGGCAAGATGCTTTTTCCAATTCACCGGATCAGTTAGATGGCTGTTTTAGAATTTTACACACTCTAGGATAAATTTCTGCGGACACCCGTGATACCATGGCTACCCTTCGTAGTTACCAACAAGACCACGTATAATAAAGACGGCTCATATATCCGAGCAGGAAAACTACCTGTTGCGTGTGCAATGGTTGGCGTACGCAAAAATCACGAAGTTAGCGAAAACTGTGAAAAAATGGCCTCGAAAGAACTCGAATCCAGAATCACTGGGAGAGGTCCCGCCTGAAGAAACCTACTGCCACTTGTGCAGTACTTCAAAAGTCGTTGAAAGTTACTAAAACGTGCGCTCACCCAGACTCGAACCTGCAGTCACTGCACGAGGGGAAGGAGTTGAGGAGAACACTTGGGATTTTTGGTGGGCCAAATGATCGCTTGTGTGGAGAAACGTTCTGGAACCGACCCCGCCTGCTACCCATGAATAAGGCGACCCTAAACACGTGCAGCCCAGGCAGCTGCCGAATGTAGCCATTTCCCACCCGCCACTCATAGCCACGCTGTGGGGCTCCCTCCCATTATAATTGAGGGAAAGATGATTATCGAGGATTCCTGCAGCGCCTCAAGCAGAGGACGATTGTTGACAAGGTATGTCAAATTGATTCCATATTTTTGGATTTCCAGAAGGCTTTCGACACCGTTCCTCACAAGCGTCTTCCAACCAAACTGCGTGGCTACGGAGTATCGCCTCAGTTGTGCGGCTGGATTCGTGATTTCCTGTCAGGAAGGTCACAGTTCGTAGTAATAGACAGAAAGTCATCGAGTAAAACAGAAGTAATATACGGCGTTCCCCAAGGAAGTGTTATAGGCCCTCTATTGTTCCTGATCTATATTAACGACATAGGAGACAATCTGAGTAGCCGTCTTAGATTGTTTGCAGATGATGCTGTCATTTACCGTCTTGTAAAGTCATCAGATGATCAAAACAACTTGCAAAATGATTTAGATAAGATATCTGTATGGTGTGAAAAGTGGCAGTTGACCCTGAATAAGGAAAAGTGTGAAGGTATTCACATGAGTACTAAAAGAAATCAGCTAAATTTCGATTACGCGATAAGTCACACAAATCTGAAGGCTGTAAATTCAACTAAATACTTAGGGATTGCAATTACAAATAACCTAAATTGGAACGATCACATAGATAATATTGTGGGTAGAGCAGACCAAAGACTGCGATTCATTGGCAGAACACTTAGAAGGTGCAAAAGGTGTACTAAAGGGACTGCTTTTACCATGCTTGTCCGCCCTATTCTGGAGTATTGTTGTGCCGTGTGGGATCCGCATCAGGTGGGACTGACGGATGACATCGAAAAAGTACAGAGAAGGGAAACTCGTTTTGTATTATCACGAAATAGGTGAGATAGTGTCACAGACGTGATACGTGAATTGGAGTGGCAGTCATTAAAACAAAGGCGTTTTTCGTTGCGACGGCATCTTCTCATGAAATTTCAATCACGAGTTTTCTCCTCCGATTGCGAAAATATTCTGTTGGCACCCATCTACATAGGGAGATATGATCATCACGATAAAATAAGAGAAATCGGGGCTCGCACAGAAAAATTTAAGTGCTCGTTTTTCCCGCGTGCCGTTCGAGAGTGGGACGGTAGAGAGACAGCTTGAAGGTGGTTCATTGAACCCTCTGCCAGGCACTTTATTGTGAATAGCAGAGTAATCACGTAGATGTAGATATAGATCAATACATTGTCTCTGCAGGTTATCGGCACTGTGTGATTACAGCTAACGAATTGCGAAAATATCCAGAAAGTGACAAGTGAGGCAGCAGTACTCCGCCGCCATTCTGCATTCGTGTCATCGATCTGGAATGTTTCATCAAGTCAGTGTTCATTGGTTTCCCACCATCAGCAGAGTTTCTAAAGGAAGAGCTGGAATTTAGCACATGCACTGTGTCACGCATAAAATCCCCCAAAACAGAAAAAGTCACCATCTATCCTAGTTGTCACCATCGCTCTTCCAACTGAAGGGGCCAGTGAACACCTCCCCTTGAAGCATGCGTGACGTGTGTTGGTAACTACCGTGTCAGTTGCCCGCTACCGAAGACATACGAACTGAAATGAGCTACCGTGGCTTTGAGAAGTTTAATGGTAGCTCGCCAGGGCCATGTGCCGTACAAGAAGAAGGCCGACAACTCCACCCGCCCAGGTGCACAGACAGCAGAGAGGGCGACTGCCAGATGATGGCCAGTGATGCTGCCAACACTGCCTGCCAAAAAGCGTCCTCGAGATGGCACATCAGGAGGGCAGCGGGTCGACCCCCAGGGAAAAATTTCATACCCATGCAAAAGAGATCAACTTACAAGGGGAGGCCGCCAATTGTGAAATTCAGATTCAATTCATACTGCGCATGATAAAAGCTCATGGCCAGAGGTGTAATGTGGCAAAGCACCAAGATGCACTTCTTAGCCGTTGTCGAGAAAATCGACAATTAAAATAAACCGTTGCGGTGAAATACTCTCAACGATTAATAATTATCGACAGTGTCGTGGCGCAGCGGTAAGCGCTCGGGTTCGTAATATGAAGGTCGCCGGATCGAATCTCGCGCCATGCAATTTTTTTTTTTTTTTAGTAGTTGTTTTTTGTTATTCAAATGTGTCTATACACACACACACACACACACACACACACACACATATATATATATATATATATATATATATATATATAATTCCCGGCAATCAGTTGCAACATTTATGCATATAATAAGTTGTTGAAGGTCGTTTGTCGTGGAAAAACTGGCGACTTCGAACATCATTATGTTTTCCGCAAACAAAGTTGTATTTCACAAATGTTATTAATTGTCTTCATAACGTTAACCACGTATAGTTAACGGAAGACGTAGAAACGATATTCCGAAACGAATACGTATAGCGTATGTCAAACGTTCGAATTAGAATAGAAACCCCACGAAAACAAATTTGCTGTGGCAGGTATGAAATATAAGCTCCGTTACTCGCTCGTTACACTTGAAGGACAGATGTTGAATGGGCCGAAACGAGCCGCCGCATAAAAGCGTAGTTGCCTGCTAACTTCGAAAGAAGGTAGATGCGGTCCCTAGCGCAACTTATAACATCGTCGAAAATCAGTGCGGACGTGAGAGCTTTGGTATACCCTGTTAAACAAACTGAAAAATGGAGGCGGAACAATTAGAGAGCGATCCGTCTTCACAAAATATATATATATATATATATATATATATATATATATATATATATATATATATATATATATATATATATATATATATATATATATTTGAATTACAAAAAACTAATAATAAAAAAAATGTTGCATGGCGCGAGATTCGATCCGGCGACCTTCCGATTACAAACCCGAGCGCTTACCGCTGCGCCACGACGCTGTATAAAATTATTAACCGTAGAGATCATTTCACCGCAACGGTTTCTTTTAACTGTCGATTTTCTCGTCAACGGCTGAGAAGTGCATCTTGGTGCTTTGCCACATTACACCTCTGGCCATGAGCTTTTATTATGCGCAGTATGAATCGAATCTGAATTTCACAATCGGCGGCCTCCCCTTGTTAGTGGCAGACTGCGGGTAGGGAAACGATCCAACCGACATATGTGCCGGTGCTGCACCCCCTCCCCCCCCCCCCCCAAAAGCAGATGCAGTTACCAACAACCTGGCTGCTCCTGCTCTTGTCACCCCATTTTCTGCTGTCACTGACAATGTCTCTCACATTGCCAAGACGCTGCAGAAAGTCTAGGTTGTCAAGTCGGCTGCTCCCCAGTTGATGTGATGAACCTGCTCTCAACAACATCACAGTGCAGCGATACAAGGTCTACAAGCTGTCAGCATTGCTTTCAACATGAAGACGCACCTGAGAAGGAACCTGCAATCACACTGCAACTAATGAAGTTTTTAACAACAACAATCTGCTGATTCTGCAGTAATTGTGTAGCCCCTGAAGAAGTCCCTGTTGTCATTCTTTGTTGTCAGCAGAAAATCAGTAACAGCAGAATCGGCCAGGATAACTCAGTTGAATGTGATCTAGTCACTATATGTCGTCAGGGTAACAAATCCACCAGGGAAATTTCAGCCTTACTCAAGTTGACTGCCAGCTGCTGTGGCCGAGTAGTTCTAGGCACTTCAGTCCAGTACTGCGCTGCTGCTACAGTCACAGATTCGAATCCTGCCTTGGACATGGATGTGTGTGATGTCCTTAGATTAGTTAGGTGTAAGCAGTTCTAAGTCTAGGGGACTGATGACCTCAGATGTTAAGTCCTGTAGAGCCATTTGAACCATTTGAATCACGTTGACTGTTGCTGATGTGATAGCAAAGTGGAAACACGAAGGAACAACCACAACTAAACCAAGACCAGACAGACATCATGCACTGGTGGATAGAGACCATAGAGCACTGTGGAAGTTGGTTGAAAAAAAAATCTCATAAAATCAGTGAAGTAATGACTCGTGAATTCCAAAGTGCTACCAACAGTCCAGCTAGCACAATGTTTGTGCGTGTGGAGTTGGGAAGAATGGGGTCAATCATCGAACAGCTCATCGTAAGCCAGAAATTTCTCTATTCAACACTAAGTGACACTTCAGGCAGCATAAAAAGTGACACTACTGGACAGTGGATTACTGGAAATGAGTGGCAGATCATGCTGTACCCTGTGGCAATCTGCTGTAAAAATTCGGATTCACAAAATTCCTTGAGTGCACTACCTGCCATTATATGTAGTTCAACAGCAAGTATGGAGGAGGTGGTGTTACGATATGAGGGTGTTTCTTGTGGTTAGGATGGGTCTCCTTATCACACTTATGAAAACGCTAAATGTGGAGGATATGAATACATTTCATAGCATCGTGTACTGCATATAGTAGAGAAACAGTTCAGAGACGATGACTGATTGTGTCAGCATGACAATGCACCCTGTCATAAAGCAGCATCCGTGACGCAATGGTTTGTGTATAACAACATTGTGCCTGGCCTTGGTTTTTGTGTGTGTGTGTGTGTGTGTGTGGGGAGGGGGGGGGGTGTTTGTGTGTGTGTTGAAATCTTTTTGTTGTGCTTATCTGTGACTCAACCTCTCCACTATATGGTGAATAGCAATCTATCCTTTTCATAATACTACCGTTATTCCATCTTGGATTTTTCATTGTTTAATTATGTAAAAATGAATAAATGTGAATTGTTGCATCAGATTACTTCATGCTTTTCACTTGATTAAGACTCAGGTAACACTTTCAGAAGAATATTTGAAAAAAATTATTTTTATGTGCAACTGTGACAACTGTGCCAGGAAACAAAAACAATCAAGTATTTGTTTATCTTTCTACCTAAGTCAAACTGGAATTCCATACCTAAGTTTTTGTCCTACATACTTTAAAAGAAAATGAGAGAGCATGCATAAACAAACAAACAAATGAAGTATTGTGATTCTTTTGATTTAGATGCGTGTGTTATTACTTTACAAAAGGTAGTATTTAAAACTTCCTGGCAGATTAAAACTGTGTGCCGAACTGAGACTCGAACTCAGGACCTTTGCCTTTCGCGGGCAAGTGCTCTACCAAGTTCTGCAAGGTTTGCGGGAGAGCTTCTGTAAAGTTTGGAAGGTAGGAGACGAGGTACTGGCAGAAGTAAATCTGTGAGGATGGGGCGTGAGTCGTGCTTGGGTAGCTCGGTGGTAGAGCACTTGCCCGCAAAAGGCAAAGGTCCGGAGTTCGAGTCTCGGTCCGGCACACAGTTTTAATCTGCCAGGAAGTTTCATATCAGCACACACTCTGCTGCAGAGTGAAAATCTCATTCAGGTAGTATTTAGTTTGGTCTATAGACCACAAACTTTAATCCTAAAGATGCTGAGGAAAGAGCGATTCCTTCAGTGGAGCAAGCAGAAGCCTTTGGAGTATATTTTGACAAAGTACTACATCATAAAGATCAGGTAGAAACAAAAGAACTGGAGAGATTAGAAGCAACAGGAAAAGTTCCTGTGCCAACACTGGATCAGATAAAAACTTCCTGGAGACCCTTAAAAACAATAAGGCTCCAGGTGGTAGTGGCATTAATGTGGAGTTGTTTCGGTATGGGAGGGAAGCAGCAATAGAAGGTCTCAGACAGTTTATGGCCAGAATATGGTTTGCAGAGAAGATCCCTCGTGGACTGGAAAAAAGCAATCATATGCACAATTTTTAAAACTGGCGTGTCACAAAAGTGCATAATTATCTAGGGATCTCGCTGTTGGAGGTAGAATATAAAGCGTACAAAGTGTAGCACTTTAATACTAAGTTGACTAAAACAACTGCCTAGGGGGATTGTAGGACATGCCAGTGTGGATTTGCTCTTGGACAGATGGTTGGAAGTGATACAATCTTTGCATTTGTTGATGATGTGAAGATTGTGAGCGAAAATCTGAATGAGAGGACAGCAGATACCTCTTGGTTCATGCTAGAAGTGAGCAGACTAGATTTACTGGTCAATGATGAGAAAACAGTACATGATAGTCTCTCATCAACAGAATGATACGGATGCCATCAGTATAGACGGTCACAATTTTGAAAGAGTTGAAAAATTCAAGTACCTGGGGTCAATATTGTTGAATAAAAATGAGGTAGAGAAGAAAATTTGACAAAGTATAATAAGTGTGAACTGGGTGTACTACAATTTAAACCACCTGTACATGTCACTCATCGTACCTCACAAAAGCAAGATACATGTCACTAATGCGACGGGTTGTGTTGTATGGTTGTGAGACAAGGTCAAGTACACAGACAATGGAAGAGCGCATTTGTGCGTCTGAGAGGAACATTTTAAGGAAAATTTATGGTCCAACATACAATGCAGAAAATGCAAAATGGGAAGGAAGGCACAATGAAGATCTGTATCAGCAGTTTAAGAAAGCTGATATTGGGAGAGTGATTGAAAGAAGAAGTCTACGGTGGGCAGGACATGTTCTACAAGCAGAGGGCACTGTTCCTAACAGAGCATTTCTACACCAGCCAACTGGTAGACATTCAAGAGGTCTTCTGTGGACGAGGTGGAGAGACAGGACCTTTATGACCTTGGATAAAGCAGATACAACAGCCAGCACTGAAGATGCCCAAGACAGAATTAAATGGGCAAACATTGTAATAAATTTATGTGACATTAAAACTATTTTGTCATGGTTTGTGTATTTGATGTGTTAATCATTTCATCATGCTCTATGTATGTCTTGTATTTGTACATTTTTGTCCTCTGCCAAGGGCCTAAATGGCCTGTGTATGTGCAATAAATTATGAAATGATTATGATTATTGAAATGATAATGAGTATTTAGTTTGGAATACAACAGATTCATGAATATAAATTCTCGAATCACGGTAGATTAGTTCACTTCTGCAGTGCATTAATACTCTTCCACTTCTCTACTGTCTTTGATTTCTTCTTCCATGACCACAGACTAGTAATGTAAACTTTCACAGTTCGAAAAAAACACTTTTTGAAAGGTTCCAGAGTAGACAACCATGGCATAGTAGCCTCAAATATTGTAATAGGTATGAGCCACAGTCTTGTCGCAACTAAATTGAGCTAATTATGGATTGTTGGTACATAATGCATCCTACAGTTCCAGCAGATAATAGAACACTTTGTGCAACTATGGATACCTTTACAGCCCTTGAAACATTTACCAAAGGTTGACAGAAACACACCTTCCCATCAGAGGAACATCCTTTCTGTCCCACTCCATCGTTCAGCCAGTTTCACAGAGCCCTTCTCATTAATAGGAGGCTGCCTCTAGAATAATCTCATGAATTATGTTAGAGAACTGAATAACATCTCCAGCAGCATCAGAAAATAGCTAATAATATATCTACAAAAGCAACATCTAGTGCATACTGTTTACCCCTGTACATCCTTCTTGTGAACCACATCTTTGTCTTTTTCCAGATTCTTATCTGGTCTTCCTCTTTTCTGTTTCTTATCTGGTGCAGTCTTCTTAAATTTCCTTTCCCCAGAACTTGCTATCACAATACATCTATTTTGTACACCTATAAATTCTTTTGATATCTGCCACTATCGTAATTGTTGTTTTCCTGGTAGTGGAAGGTTCTGCCACTAGGGTAGCTCCTATCATTGCCCAGGGTGTGTCCAACTGTCTGTGATAGCATTATCAGTGGAGCAAACTTTGGGGATACTAAGTATCATGTCCTAGGTTGAAGTCAAGAAAGAGCTTTCGTCAAACAGCTGAAGCCATTACATCATCACCTTCAGCTTGTGGAACAGAACTGTAGTGACACAAAACAACTGGAAACAATAACCAAAGCCAAAAGGAAGAGTCTGCCGCTGGATTCCAAGTATCCTACCAGAGATATAGGACTCTGAGCAGACTGCGAACTTCAGTGTAAACAAAACTTAAGGTGGTGGGACTACATTTATAGAGTTGCAACCTGCGAATATGGAGGACTTCAGGATCTCTGAAGCCTGCACGCTGGAGGATCTGGTTCCACCAAATGTTCCAGCAATCAGGGCTGCTGAATTTTGGGCCTCAAAATCAATTGGATATGTACAAAGTGATATATGTTGTACATATGCTTTGAATTTGTAAATAAATGTACTCTCTTGGATACAATAATAATAATAATTATAAAAACTTCAGTCATTACACAGAAATTAATGACACATACAACACAGGACAAAATTATAAATGAAGAGCAAAAAGGCTGTTGCAAAGGAGAACGGGGATGTAAAGAGCAACTGATAATAGATGCAGAGGTGACATATCAAGCTAAAACTAAACAAAGGTCACTACACTATGGGTACATTGATTACCAAAAAGCTTTTGATAGTGTACCCCACTCATGGGTACTACAAATATTGGAAATATACAAAGTAGATCCTAAATTGATACAGTTCCTAAACATAGTAATGAAAAACTGGAAAACCACACTTAATATCCAAACAAATTCAGGAGGAGGAAATATACAAAGTAGATCCTAAATTGATACAGTTCCTAAACATAGTAATGAAAAACTGGAAAACCACACTTAATATCCAAACAAACGTCCCGTCGACAACGAGGTCATTAGAGACGGAGCGCAAGCTCAGGTAAGGGAAGGATGGGGAAGGAAATCGGCCGTGCCCTTTCAAAGGAACCATCCCGGCATTTGCCTGAAGTGATTTAGGGAAATCACGGAAAACCTAAATCAGGATGGCCGGAGACGGGATTGAACCGTCGTCCTCCTGAATGCGAGTCCAGTGTGCTAACCACTGCGCCACCTCGCTCGGTAAACAAATTCAAATACTATCACATCACAGCCAATAAAGATTAAGCGTGGAATATACCAAGGAGACTCATTAAGTCCTTTCTGGTTCTGCCTTGCTCTGAACCCACTAGCCAACATCCTAAATAATACAAATTATGGATACAATATTACTGGAACATACCCACACAAAATCACACATTTGCTATACATGGATGATCTAAAACTACTGGCAGCAACAAAACAACAACTCAATCAATTACTAAAGATAACAAAAGTATTCAGCAATGATATAAATATGGCTTTTGGAACAGACAAATGTAAGAAAAATAGCATAGTCAAGGGAAAAAACACTAAACAAGAAGATTACATATTGGATAACCACAGCAACTGCATAGAAGCGATGGAAAAAACGGATGCCTATAAATATCTAGGATACAGACAAAAAATAGGAATAGATAATACAAATATTAATAAAGAACTAAAAGAAAAATATAGACAAAGACTAATAAAAATACTGAAAACAGAATTGACAGCAAGAAACAAGACAAAAGCTATAAATACTTATGCTATACCAATATTGACCTACTCATTTGGAGTAGTGAAATGGAGTAACACAGACCTGGAAGCACTCAATATCCTTACACGATCACAATGCCACAAATATAGAATACATCACATACATTCAGCAACAGAAAGATTCACATTAAGCAGAAAGGAAGGAGGAAGGGGATTTATCGACATAAAAAACCTACAATATGGACAGGTAGACAATTTAAGAAAATTCTTTCAAGAACGAGCAGAAACTAGCAAAATACACAAAGCAATCACTCATATAAATACATCAGCTACACCACTGCAATTTCATAACCACTTCTACGACTCTTTAGATCACATAACATCAACAGATACGAAGAAAGTAAATTGGAAAAAGAAAACACTACATGGCAAGCACCCGTATCATCTAACACAGCCACACATTGATCAAGACGCATCTAACACATGGCTAAGAAAAGGCAATATATACAGTGAGACGGAAAGATTCATGATTGCAATACAGGATCAAACAATAAACACCAGATATTACAGCAAGCATATTATTAAAGATCCCAATACCACAACAGATAAATGCAGACTTTGAAAACAACAAATAGAAACAGCAGACCACATCACAAGTGGATGTACAATACTAGCAAATACAGAATACCCCAGAAGACATGACAATGTAGCAAAAATCAATACATCAACAGCTTGCCTTACAAAATAAACTTATAAAACAACACGTTCCCACATACAAGTATGCAACACAAAATGTACTGGAGAATGATGAATACAAATTATACTGGAACAGAACCATTATAGCAGATAAAACAACACCACGTAACAAACCTGACATCATACTCACCAATAAAAAGAAGAAATTAACACAACTAATCGAAATATCCATACCCAATACAACAAATATACAAAAGAAAACAGGAGAAAAAATTGCAAAATACATCCAACTGGCTGAGGGAGTCAAGGACATGTGGCATCAGGATAAAGTTGACATTATACCAATTATACTATCAACTACAGGAGTCATACCACACAGTATCCACCAGTACATCAACACAATACAGCTACATCCAAACTTATATATACAACTTCAGAAATCTGTAATTATTGACACATGTTCAATTGCCTGAAAGTTCCTAAATGCAATGTAACATATACCGTACAGTTAAAAGGAAGTCACGCTTGATCAAAGTCCGCGTCACTTTCCATTTTTGACCAGTCATAACGTCTGAGAAAAGAAAGAATAATAATAATAATAATATTTATTGTTATTATTACTGTCATTATTACTACTACTACTGCTATTATTATTAATGGCAGCAGCAGCAGCAGCAGCAGCAGTATTAGTAGAAGTATGGCCAGTATTACCTTTCTTAGTTCATAATCAGTCATAGTCAATCAGACCATTTCAAAACTATTTGCCACATTAAAATTGTTAATTCTTAGGTAACTATGATGTAAAAAAGGTACTGTATGTGTGAATATCTGGTCTGAAGTAAGAGAGGACCTGATAGCTCTAATTGGATCTTATTAAATAAATAATTAAAATAGAGCTTGCTCAGCTGATGTGATGAGAAGCAGCTCACAGTCTGAAACTTACAGCCACAAAGAGTGGGGTTCGGCTCATGCATACATCACAAGTGTGTCTAGAGGAATGACCCCAATGAAAGGCGATGAGATCTTAGCCTACGTTGGTGAATTGCAGATGGTTTGGTGAATAGAATGAAGAACATGTTATTCACTGGGCTCAATAGAAAAAAGGAAGCAGCACGCAAAACTGCAATTAATTTTCTTTAGCAGGATCCATTTCATTTCCAATAGCATGACAGTTTTCATTTTGAGGACATTTACACATCTTTGTCTTTTTATACTGACTTGGTGAATTTCATTTTTGTCTACCTGAAAATGGTAGACAGATTCACACCCACTAAAGGCTTAATGTGTTTTAATATTCCTGTGGAACAGAATGGACCTAGTAGATAGTGTCAGAAGTTCCATGTGGCTTTTTGCGGATGATGCTGTAGTATATAGAGAAGTTGCAGCATTAGAAAATTGCAGCAAAATGCAGGAAGATCTGCAGCAGATAGGCACTTAGTGCAGGGAGTGGCAACTGACCCTTAACATAGACAAATGTAATGTATTGCGAATACATAGAAAGAAGGATCCTTTACTGTATGATTATATGATAGCGGAACGAACACTGGTAGCAGTTACTTCTGAAAAATATCTGGGAGTATGCGAAAAATATCTGGGAGTATGCGTATGGAACGATTTGAATATAAATATATATAAATATAAAAATTTGAATATAAATATTGAATATAAAATTAATTGTTGGTAAGGTGGGTGCCAGGTTGAGATTCATTGGGAGAGTACTTAGAAAATGTAGTCCATCAACAAAGGAGGTGGCTTACAAAACAGTCGTTCAGCCTGTACTTGAATATTGCTCATCAGTGTGGGAACCATACCAGATCGGGTTGACAGAGGAGATAGAGAAGATCCAGGCAGACTGTGCAAGAGAGGCGCTCTGCATCGCGGTGTAGCTTGCTGTCCAGGTTTCGAGAGGATGCGTTTCTGGATGAGGTATCGAATATATTGCTTCCCCCTACTTATACCTCCCAAGGAGATCACGAATGTAAAATTAGAGAGATTCGAGCGCACATGGAGGCTTTCCAGCAGTTGTTCTTCCCGAGAAACATATGCGAGTGGAACAGGAAAGGGAGGTAATGACAGTGGCACGTAAAGTGCCCTTCGCCATACACCGTTGGGTGGCTTGCGGAGTATAAATGTAGATGTAGATGTAGAATGGAATTATTGAGTTCATGCCAAAGAGCACTTATTGTAACAAGTGAGAACAGTAACAATGACTAAAAGGTCTGTGTGCTGCTAAACTGCAATCACACACACCATATTGAGCAGCTTCTAAAGCTTTGTTGATGATGATGATTATGCCAGCATTGTTAGTGGCTTGTTCAACAGTAATGTTATCAGCTGTCATTTATTGAGCCAGAAACATGATGAGCTTGTTTGCTGGAGAGAAACTACTGTTTCCATTTAGCAGTGACATTGTCTTATCACATTCCACACTGGCTTCTATATGTATTCTTTCAGCAGATGCATTCAGTGATCTTGGTAGCCTTGCTAAGTGTCATCAGAATATCCACTGAGGACAATAGTTGACTGAGTGCCAAAATGTGTTTTAATAAAGTCAACATATTTGCATAGAATAAAAGACCATTTTCTCACAGTTCCCGGGTATCTTGATGAAGGAGTAATGCACTACAAATCACATAACAACTGAAGGCAATATTTGATGTAATGTACACTACACCAAACAAATTATATAAGGCGTATTCAATAAGTAATGCAACACATATTTTTTTCTTAAAGCAAGTTGGCTTTATTCAGGATTCCAATACACTATATTATTTCCAATTCATTTGGTTACAAGAGTCTATTTTTCGATCGAGCGAGGTGGGTAGCACACTGGATTCGCATTTGGGAGGACAGAGGTTTTTCTCACACTTAGCAAACTACTGCACTGAACAAAAGTTTGCTGTTCCTCTCCTCGGTTCAGTCACTGGCACATTCTGTATTGCAACTGTGAAGCATATGATTTCTGGTTCATCGTGCATGTATCAAAGTCTGCTTTGCTGAGAATAGCTTCCTCCATTAGTATGAAGTTGCAATACTTTGATGAAGTTAGCTATGTTGTTTCCAGTAAGGCTCTCAACTGTCCATATGTATGTTCACAAATCCATAACACACACCAAGTTTACTTTGCATTGTTGTCTTTTTAATCAGTCTAATAATACATTGTAAAGGAAAATTGCAGTTTGTTTTGAAGTCTTAGTACAACACAAATAGATTTTAATCAATTCCTACACTCAAAGGAAAAATCTACAGAGGAAGCCAAATGATTGTGAAAAATGCCACTCTTATGGATACCGGTTAGGCTAAATCACTCATTTGCCAGCTAAATGGTATTAAAAAGCAGCCAGAGTTAGGTGCACCTTGGTGCTGAGCCACATCGAAAGGATGTCTTGCACTGGAATGTTTTCATCCCCAAAGATATAATAGAAGCTGTGTAAAGGTTCTCTAACTTCCCAAGTATGGACTGGTATTTCTTCTCAAATTACGTAATTCAAAAAATACATCTTATCTGTTAACCTCTTTCTTTCATTTTTTATACCTGTTTAGAATCTGGAGTTTTCCCTAATACACTCAAAACTACTATAGTGCTACCAACCTTGAAAACAGGAGATAAGCGTCTGCCCCAAAGCTACCAACCAATTTCTGCTGTCACAGTTTTTCCCAAAGTTTTCGAGTCACCAATTTACAACATTCTAAATAACTGTTTCACAAAGCCTGCTTTCCTCTCCAACAGACACACTGGATTCCAACAAGGTAAACTTTGTGAGCTCAGCAAAGTCTATCACTGTAAAACCCTGAACACCCTACTTGCAAAACTGGAATATTAAGGCATTCACAGCTCATTTTTAATTGTAACGTGATATTTAAGTAACAAGAGACATTCTGTTTCACTTAAAAGTAGAGGCTCTTTGTTGAAGGGTGTTTGGACTAGAGTGCCACAGGACCCAAGACCTTGGTTCATTCCTGTTCTTCACTGCAGTTAATGACTGACCTTGCCATGTAAGAGATAATTCAGTAATGTGTTATGCTGATGACATTGACACTACTCAATATACACCATGACACCATAGAACTCCAGCAGAAAACACAGGAAAAATTAGAACTAACAATGAATTATTTATGTGGAAGAACAGACACTGTTTTGACCCTGGAGCCACGATGACTCAAGACATGTAGGAATCAAGGACATTAGCTGCCAGTGGGCACTGATTTATCTCAATGGGCCAAGTTGAAAATTTGTGCTGGACCAGTATTCGAACCCAGGTCTCCTGGTTCCTAGACAGTTGTGCAGACCATTACACCATCCAGACACTTTCTGGTCACCACAACTGCACAGACTAGCCCAACAAGCCTCCCTTCAGACCCATATCGGGTCAACTTATACCACACACTGCTGATGTAGTGCCCCTGCTCATTAGCCTTATTACTCACAGTGTCTTGCCGATTCCCATAAGAAATCGAGCTTGGTGTGCATCTGTACGGAAGGGATCACTGGCCATCATCACCGTAATTATATGTGTGGTGTCTGTTCTTTCAGACACATCCGGAAGAACAGATGTAAATATGTAAGTGCAGCAATGATCCCTTCAGTGTAGATGTACAATAAGCTTGAACTCTTATAGGAATCAGCAAGATGCCGCCAGTAATGAAGCTAACGAGCAAGGATACTACATCAGTAGTGTGCAGCAAAAGTGGAGTCTGACAGGAGCAGTGCTAGGGAAGTCCATGCGATTATGGTTACCACTTTTTCCAGATGCGATAGTGGTCAGTGCATCTCTCTCGTAAGCAGGCAATCTGGGTCCAAATCCAAGTTCGGCACAAATTTTCAACTTGCCCCATTGATGTAAACCCCTCTTGCATGACTAGCATCATTTAACTGGTTCTGCTTGCTGTTCTCATTGGGACTCCATCACCTGCCAAATTATGGATCTCTGAATGACATCATGAGTATTGGACCTAGTTGCAACTGATGGGGTGGGGTGTCCTGGGTTTGCAATGGACAAGATTTGAAATCCTGTTTTTAAGACATAATGGAATAACCATATGGTCTACACCAACTTTCACCTGCCATCCAGAAATACATGCATCACTGTTTCCTGTTCACCCTCAGGAGAGTGCAAACCAACCAGGTCACGTTACATGAAGTGTTGCAACATTGCTTATCCCAAGTGGAACTGTGGCACCACAGAGATGTGTCAAAGCCACCACAAACCAGAGCAGGAACCTGAAGTCTGCCAATCATAGCAAATACAGCTTAAAAGTGTTTCTGGACAGTGGCCAATTCTCTCCCCCCCCCCCCCCCCCCCCCCCACACACACACATGCTATCCAATAAGAAGTATATGATTAAAACAAGAAATTATTAAATAATCTTGGTACTGCTGATGCGCTGCTTTAACACTATGAAGTCAGCTAAGGTCACATTAACACTCACAAAATACACAAACATTTTCAACAAAATTAATAACATACTAAAAAGAGATAAATAAAGTTATTATTCACTTCTGAGAAACACATGAGAAAACTACTAAATGACGAATACTGATGTGGCAACACTCCTTAGTAGAGGCTTCACATCCTGTGGCAGGTTGGCAAGCTACTTGCCTGTAAAATTCTGCTGTCTGGGTCAGAGTATTGCTGAAGCAGGAGCTAAATTACATCATGCCATGGCATGAGGCTGGGCTGCCTTGGTCCCCTATGGGATTGAAGGAGAGTCCCATTCATAACAAAATTGGGCAGAACCACTATAAGTACATCCCACACAGACCTTAGCAATATCTTGATTTCAACTATCACCAGAGACCATACATACCTCATGACAGCTGATGATCCCATGCAGACCAACCAGGTCCGACAGTGTCTAACCCTGTCATCTGCTAGCTACTAGTCTATGAGCCACTGCTAGGCCTGATGATTCTGGGACTTGAGCCAGAGCTACCAAGAGAGTGCCATCTCCAGGTACACTTTATCCAGTTTGCAGGCATCTCCAAGGGATCTTTGGTTTGGAGCTTCCACAACATGCACTTCACCATCTGCCAGAGCAGCTGGCTCTCCAACACACAAATGCTCACTGCCTGCTGAACACTTGACATCAGCCCCACATCCACAAGCTGATGGGGACCCTGCCACTTGGCTGAGGTGGTGGGATCTCACACTGCCACAACCAAGCAAGCCACCTTGTGCTATGCTAAGACAGCCACTGCTGCCTGGTCAACACACACCATTGAGTCACCACCTACAACCACTGTATGGGTGTCTTGCTAAACAAAGAATGTATTTTCCAATTGAACATACTAATTCCACGAGGGCCAAGTTTCTGATGTTACACAACCCCCTGTCCTGTACATGCCATCCTGGATTAAGAGATGGACATCCAGATAATTAATTGGTGTCCACATCATCTACACTGCTGCAATGAAAGCTATTAGTACTGCTGTTGGTTGATGCTATTCTCTGCTCTGTGACTGGAGTATGTAGTCCTCATTTTCTGATAAGCATGTGCTTACTGGTATCCAGGCTTCAGCAAAGTTCATGTAAATGATGAATTAAAACTGTCAGCTGGACCTTTGTGTTTAATGATTAATGTTCTCACCTACTGTACTATCCTAGCAAGATTCAAAGCTCGCCTCTCTATTTCATTCTATCAGTATCTCTCTCCTACTTCCCAAACGTAACTGCTGTTTGAAGATATAAGGTAAACCCTTATAGCTTAGCTTATTAACACCAAGCATAAGGTTTTAATCTGTCATGGAGTGTAATAAATTGGAGCTCATATGTCAAGGAAATGTTTCAACTTTTAACTCAAGATAGCGAAGGAAATGGGAACAGTTTGCTATTATGGAATCTAAGTCAATCATTACCTTTAAGTGGATTTTTACTGGTATATCCAACTTTTAATTTTCTTATCTTGCAACTGTTCAAATTTAAAATTTTACAATTCCCTCAAACAGTCATTTTAGGGTACACCATTTGCATAAACAAGGTCACAAAAACTAAAACATCAAAACTATCTTACAAAATATGTAAATATGCAAATGAATGGTTTGAGAGGGCTCAGAAGTTTCACATTGTAATCTGCAGGAACAAAATGTCAAGTCATACAGCGTTATTGCCTGGAGATCCCTGTGGGATTGTCGGCTGCCTAACTGAAGAGGCTTTCCTTCCTTACATTCAGTGTAAAACCCTATGGTGGTTTTAAATTAATGTTGGTTCTTGAATACTGGCTTCTTATTTTGATGTCATATTGATTTGGCATCTGACTCTTGATCTTGACAACACTGGTGGGTAACATTACACACAAGGTACAAGTATCATAGTAAAGTTTCTAGCCATGCGGTGAGGTGACACCTGCCTTATCAATCTCCTACTTGTGCAACTCTACATAACTTAGTCAGTAAAATATGAAACATGATGAGGAAAGTCTCTCGAAATCAGAAACATTTTGTACTAGACACTGGATTTATTATACTTTCAGTTCACAGAAAACATCCCTACGACGTCCACAGTTCATTCACAATAAATTAGCATTCACACAATTCCACGACTGCACTCAAGTTAGCCATTGCTTTTATGATTCGGTCTCTTCAATACAAAATATTAAAGTTGTCTCATTTCATACAAAACCGACTGAATAAACAATTATTAATTTTTGTGCCTAGTTTCTATGCTCTGATTTGTGACTGTGCGTGCTTCACTAACCTGCAACTCACTCTGCAGACTCCCTCACACCAACCATCATGGATCAAGTTGACAGGTGCCAAACTGGTTCTACACTCAGATGATGGGGCATCCTCTCTGCTCTGGCAGGAGATGAGTAAGGGCAGGATTCAAAACACAGGAACTGTATCAATATCTCTACCCTTACAACAGCAACATATTTCCTCTGCACAGTGTGAATATTCTTAAGTGTCTCCAGTGCAGATAACTGTGCTGAAAGTGTGTGGAGTTCAGTGTCGTGTTTTTATTGTCATTAATGATGACAGAGAAGGGAGAAAATAAAACCTAAAGCTCGAACATAGCCCACTCCTCTCAAATAGTACTAAAGAGGCTGTCAAGTGTAATGTACCTATCCAACACAAGAATCACCATCAACAGCATCACAAGCCCTCACTTCATCAATCACTGTGGAGAAGTTTGGAATTAACCAGGACATGGGTGCAAAGTCTGTTGATCATGAACAGTACTCCTCTACCTCTCCTCTCCTTATTAGCCAAATACTAATAATGAAAATTTCTTCCTCTGCTAGGAGTCAAGCCTGCTACCTGCATATCAAGAGCCAAAACACAAGAATGCATTAGGGGCCTCAACTATGAAGGTGACTTTCTGCAGTGCCTAAATATTTTAAAACATATTTTGTCTTGACATTCACTCTGAAGGTGATCAGATGCAGGCCACAAGCCTGCTGGGGTACATACCTGGTTTAGCAGGACAATACCCAGTATGGCAGGACAACACTTGCAGTAAGTGCAGGCTATTTGCCTTCTGGTTGGTGCAGATTTTCCCAGGATGAGCTGACATGTAGTTGGCAGATATGGATAGTGCGATGTTACAGAGGAAATTAGTCTTTTAATCCCTGTAAGGTACATTTATGTGTATTATTACTGACAGATAAGAAGGATCACAAGCAGGCAGGTGTATTGCAATGTTCCAAATTCATTTAGTTTTCTTTCCATTCTCTACCTGTTTTGAGATAGATTATTGGCTAAAATGGTTCAAATGGCTCTGAGCACTATGGGACTCAACATCTTAGGTCATAAGTCCCCTAGAACTTAGAACTACTTAAACCTAACTACCCTAAGGACATCACACACACCCATGCCCGAGGCAGGATTCGAACCTGCGACCGTAGCAGTCCCGCGGTTCCGGACTGCAGCGCCAGAACCGCACGGCCACCACGGCCGGCGAGATAGATTATTGCTATGTAGCTACATGCACTAGTATTTTTCCCTTTTTATGACATTTTACTCTTTTAATCATCGAAAATGTTATGTTTGTTTTATGTGTAGTCATATAATTTTCTACTGAATCTATATGTTTTATAGTGTAGTGTGTGTTCCTGGAATAACATTTTTGCAGTATTGATCTCTTCTCCACAGTTTTCTCTAGTTTCATCTGTTTATTACAGTAAAGAAGCTAAACATTACACTTTTTATCACATGTTTAGTTCCCAACTATTTGCATTCCTTGTGTGTCTGTTGGGCATTTCACTCTATAAAAAGGATCAGCTTGTTGTGGCCATTGTTACTACATTCGAGTTGGCTTATCGCAGCACATAAGACAAATATAAAGAGGAGGGAAGGGCAAAAGTTAATGACAAAATACAGGTATCACAGTTGCTTTATTTGCACATTTGTGACCTTCACTAAGTTGTCTACAATTTCCAAAAAACCACAACTCCTAAGCAAAATGATCATTCATCACAATATTTATTTTCCTATTTTTTATACTGCCATTTAGTTAACTTTAAAACATAATTGCTTCTGTCGTATTTTTATAAAAATACATACACATAGAAAATATTTGTTGAAAATTAAGCCATCTTTACAACATTATCTCCCTCTTTATCACAACTTTACACACACACACACACACACACACACACACACACACACACACACACACACAGATATACATAGTGAATGGCATTACTTATGGCAAACCACTGCAGGTTTTATGTCTTTCAAATGTTAACAATACTGTACTGTACTCAGTAATACTTTGCAAACACAATAAACATTTAAAGAAACGGGCAACTTGGACAGCAGCAAGGGCAAAATTTGTCCAACAAAGAGACAGTATGACTAAAGTGGAAACAGAAGCATCTCTCAAATAACCATCTCTGATGTGATGTTAAAAGAATATAAAATACTATGGTATGGAAGTATCTGCATAATTGGACAATACTTGGGGCTCATGCAATGTCAGAGAGAATACACTTAACATGTTAAGAAGAATTCAACATTTGAAACAAAAGAGACATTGTTTATCAAACAATTCAGTGTTAAAATCTCATGTTAATCTAGGACTGTTACACATTACCAGAACAATAAGAAAAGAATTCATGAACCTTTTCACTTCTTACAATGGATTGGACTGCTGCAGTTTCTTTCCATATTTTGAAAAAGACACTTGGGAAACCTTATAATACTTGCCGTATTGTAGTTTTCCAGTCTCCTTAGTAACTACTTCTAGTACGTAATTATACAAGCAGATTTTATTGGGATTTGTTGCCAAGTAATACTGCAAACTGCTTTTTTTCATCTTTTCAATATAAAACTCTGTTTAAATATTCATATAGCATTTTTATCACATCATTTTTCTTATGAGTGAATAATATCTACACATAACCAATAAAATATATATTTACGCAGACCAATACTATTTTTGTCACTTAAAAATGAGAATATTATTTACAAATATTTCCCAATACAGGATATCAATTACTCCTATCATAAAATTAATCACATACTTCTATTAAAACAGCATTATGATTTCAGACTATTTCCATTTGTCTTCTGTTCTGTAGAACAGTGAGATTCATTCCTAAAATGCATTTTGTATATGAATATATCCAATGTGAAAAACTGGGAATTATCTCCTGAAGTGTAACACTTTGCTAAGATGATTAATATAGCACACGACAGTAGAAATGTATAACAGTCTTTTAGAATCCCAATGGGACTGCATATATGGTATTTTAATAAAAGAAATAAAAACTACTCTTACATTTTCAAAAGTCATTTAAATCCATGTCAGAATAAAACACAACTTGCACTAATGTAAAATATATATTTACTGCATCTCTCAGAAGTACACAATTATGAAAGAACCTGCAAGGTTAGATGAGCTTAATATGAAACATCACATAAAGGATTTGAAAATCAATTCTACGCAGTAGCAGGAATTTATTATGACAGACTCGTCCAACTTTTGGGAGGATGAGTATAAGAATGCGAAGAAAATACTTGTAAAATTACTGTAAGTGAAGGAGATGAATATTATAAACTAAGTAAATAAATATGTTGTGTGGGGCTGAAAAACAATCTGAACATCAGCTTGCAAATTGGAAATGCAAATAACTATCAGTGATGTATTATTTGCTTTTTTGTGTGTACCTTCCTTAAACTCTCTTTCAGCTAAAAGCACTAATGTTAAAATTTAAGAATTTGTCTTGTTGTTGTACAGTATGTCAATTACCATGTCTTACATTTTAGAAATCAAAGCAACTTTCTCACTACCCATCCCAGTATCATCTGTTTTCGTACTAATTACTATATTACATGGTTCTTAATAAATACATATTTTACACATATCTAACACTATATACAATATCATTTCTGTATCATAGTGAACACTACTGTTCATTATCATCTTGCTCTAAAATATTTTTGAATGAAAATGGAGCAAAAAGGTATCCAGCACCAGAATAAAACTTGCTCATGAATTCCACCCTGCAACAAAAGGAGGAAATTACACTTTCTATTTTACATTTAATAAGATATAATTTCTCAAAATACTGTATAAATAGTAAAATCATTTTGTAATAGATTTTTATTTATTTATATGATTTATAAAACCTAAGTGCCCTGTTTCCATAAATTTGACTGTGGGTGGTGGTGGTGGTGAGGGGGGAGGGGGGTGCTGGGAGACACATCACAAAAACAGCAATAACACAATTATACATGTAATGTTCGCAATAAAGAGGAGTATGTGCTACACAAAACTACCACAAGCAAACGTGCACCATAAGCTTATAGAGTGACGTACACACATGAAACAGCTGAATGTTTCAAAAGTACGTAAAACCAGTGCTGTGGCAAGAATTAACAAATGTTATTGGCTCTGTGCATTAGGGGGGCCGATGCCTGAGTGTAAAAAATCTATCGAGTTAGATATGAATGGTATTCTACCTACTATTCAGTGGAAAGGCGACCGAGTCAAATCTACATTAGCTCATTTATAAAAATGAGTGCCGGCCACACTATATATTATGTGTTGTAAGTTGACAATACTGCAAAACTTACAGAGGAATTCCCTAATGTTGTCCACTCTAGTTGTAATAGCCTGATCAATTAAAACAAGGTTCTGTTGATTACCAATAAGAAAGTAATTAATGGAGTCCATATTTATTTTTGAAGTCTGCTATTACAGTCATTCATTCCTTCTACAGTCTGTATACTTTTCTTGAAGTACCTTTGATACAATCTGTCTAGAGTGAAGGTTGCTCTCTTACTGAGTGACTATTGTTGTCTAACGTTTCGTAGTTTTACAGTTTCTATATTTCTTTACTGCTGGTCACTGTGGACTTAGAGGATACAGTACCACTGTTTAACAACTTTAGGAGATATTAAGAGAGGAAAATATTATTTTATATAGTGACTGCAAAATTTGCTGACAGGAATACGAGAGGTTCTATGCACAGTGTCTGCAATGTAGGCATCAATTAACGGTGTTTGATCTGATGATAAACTGTAATCATTACAACTCATTTACTTCCAAATATAGTAAATATTTATTTGCCATTGAGACACCAGGGGTGAGACTGACTTTTTGAAATCATCCAAACAGTTATGTAGGATTGGGTGGCAAGTTTCACATCATGAAGCCATCCACCTTGATGGATTCTCATTTGTGAAATTGTCATGAAAATAATTTCTCGTGAGATGCTAAACCATTAACAATAATAAGAGTTTACCCAGCAGTTCCGCAGCATAATGACTAATGCTCTAGACTTGTAACCAAGAAGTTGCATGTTCAGTACTTACAAGATTGTAATTTTTTTTAAAAATCCTTATCAAAATGATTGTGGTCTTTAGTTTATTCAATTAATTTTTTTAAAGTAAATCCTTATCTTAAATTTAATTTCTGATCCTTGAATGACACATTTCAATCATTGCATTAACTGAATTATCCTGCAAAAATTTAATAAAGTGAATTTGTATTAAAAATGTAATTTTGGTAAGGTTGTGTTTGCATTTTCTCATGGTGAGGAAAGAATTTATGTTTTAAATGTTTGTGTAACAATAACCATCCAATAAAATGTACATATTGTTTTGGGACCAATGAATGGCAAATACTGAGTTAGCAAAACTTTTTGTGAGCTTAGTTATCCTGGTGGTGTTCAGTGTATGTCGGAAGAATTCAACAGATGTTGTGTCACTTCTCACTGCTGCCAGTCTGATTGAGGGGTAGACATGTTCAATATAATTTCATATACATTACTACAAGTAAGTACCACATACAAACACGAGCATCTTCATAATGAGCTTTCATGGAGCTCTGTAACTTCTGTGTGACATTTCTACCATAACAAATGACCATAATGAAACATATGTTGTTAGCCTTAACACAAATGCAACTGCTTTGGCCCAGCCCTCTTCCTTCATAACTTCAAGCACTCTGTTCTCCTGTCGATAGATTTGTTAATATTTGTACCTACTGGTGACTACGCATATCTTTCTCTGCAAGGACTTTGTCCAATGAATTTAATTTTCAGTTAGGTTCTCCACAGTTAATTGCCAATCCAGAATGAATGAGCACAGGTGACTACACAAATGTTGCTGCATCCATGTTTGACTGGGTCTGGCCTTTGCATTCTCTTGCTGGTGGTGCATTAGATTTGTTCCATAATGTAAATGGCTGAAATCTATGGAACATGGGACTCTACCTTACAACACTGTTTGGAAAGTCTATTTCATTCCGTTTGTCATCTCCAGAGAGAACCGATTCACTCTCACATCTGATGCAGCCGACTGGCACTGGCTTCAGTACAAAACTGATATGAATTATAATACCGATGAGTGACGCCAACCAATTAAAAAACAGAATTCCATTTTATTTTGTAATTTATTTTCCCATCTATGCAGATCAAGGTAGCTATCATGAAAAGCAGGCTTAGAGCTATTGGTCAACACTATGCATCTGGAAGGACAAAGTCTAAAGCAAAAGCTGAAAAAGACCTGTTACATCAAGAGCACATAAGCTGTGAGCTTTTTAACGTTCAGAATGATGTTACTGAATGTAAGTAAATTCAAACAGAAAACTTATAGAAGTTACACCTCATTGTATAGATTGTGGCAGTAGACTCACTACATAATATATGCAACTTTTTCCAATTTAGCTACATTTTCAACAAGTGATACTGTAGTTGAATGGATAGCAAGTCCTCCCACTTCAGGCACATCGTCTTCCATCCCAAGCGAAGTTACAAGCATAGCAAGCCCCCTCTATCCTGAGATAACTTCATCAATCCAAAGAGAGGTGGAAACTATAGTATGTGCTTCTGATGTTATTACATATTCCACGAGCTAACAACTAAACAAAAGTAATAACAAAATGCGACAAATTAACAGTACGTTTTTGTCAAGTACACAACAAAGAAATTAAACCACGATTCTGTAAAAAATAATTTTTCACATACAGTCATAAAATAACAAATAAATCTCACATGAGAGGATGGTTTTGTTGCTCAGCACATAAAGGGAAACTTTTCTGTTTTGTTTGTGAATAGTAAACTGAAACACTTTTGCACTAAGTTTACAAATGTGACACTACTGGATACAGACAGGTATGAGAGACACTGCTTCACAAAGCATGGACTACATCTAAATCAGTTTGGCAAAAAGTAAACTAGCAGCAGGCATTGGAAAAGCTTTTCATGAAATAATAGGCCTAAACAATAACGATCATGAAAGCAGACCAGTCATAGCCCTAACTAACGAGGGAAACTAGTGAGCTGGGCCAACTCTAGCAGGATTTGGTCCAGTAACAAAAATCTGCAACAAGTAATTAATACACAAACGAAAGTTCACTCAAACAGCAATTCAATTAAAGACAAACAAAAGTTAACAGTGTTTCATCAGAACATAAGAGGCCTATACTGCAAGCTGGATCAGTTCACAGCAAATATAGAAGACACAAAAGGTATAAACAGTGCCCACATTCTGTGTCTAACAGAACACCACATCACTGCTGGTATTGAAGTGGTCCCTACTCCCAACTATGTTTTGGCAACGTCTTATTGCAGGAACTATATGGACAAAGGAGGAGTAGCTGTATATGTAAAAAAACAATGTCTTGTTCATGGCAATAGATGTACAAAGATTCTGCTTTGAACTACATTTTGAAGTATGTGCTATAGAGGTGCCAGACACAGTCTCCAGATTAACAGTTGTGGCAGTTTACAGGGCACCATCTGGAAATTTTAAAGTGTTTGTTAAACAATTAGATACTCTTTTGTTGTACTTAAGCAGAAAAAATAGGGGCATGGTAGTTGTTGGGGATTTTAACATAGATTTCTTGGTTAATTCTCCCTGCAAGGTGGAGTTTGAAAATCTCATGTGCACGTACAACCTTGTTCCCGTGGTTAGCTCGCCCACCAGAACCACAACCTCTTCCAGTACTCTCATTGATAACGTTTTTGTTGATCAGAGTAAAGTCAACCATATTAATATTGAAATGGTTATAAATGGTCTGTCTGACCATGACGGACAACGAGTTACTTTCAACAGCTTGGGAATTCCTCTGAGTGACACCTCACCTAGATGGAAAACAGTAAGGAAAATAAGTGAGGAAGCTATTCAAACGTTCAGATCATGTCTTCAGCATACTGACTGGACACCTGTTTATCTAGCAGAAACTGCTAATTCAAAATACAATTTATTCACAAATGAGATAGCAGGTATCTTTGAAAGTGTATTTCCAAAAAAGTCATACAGAGTCCAACCTGCAAGGGCTGCAAAAAAACCATGGCTCACTAAGGGCATCATAGCTTCCTGTCGGAGAAAAAGACAACTCTACATAGCATCAAAGACTTCTAACAACCCTGCTCAGCTAAAACATTATAAACTCTACTGTAAAATTCTTGCCAAAGTAATTAAAAACTAAAAGTATGTGTATAACATCTGAAATTACTAATTCTGAAAATAAAATTAAAACAATCTGGAATGTGATAAAGAGAGAAACAGGGACTGTAAACTACACCAAAGACAAAAATATTGTTTTAACTGTTGACAACTCAGAGATAACTGATAGTGTGGAAATTGCTGAAATCTTTAACCAACATTTTTTAACTGTCCCAACACAGATAGGTTGCCATGGTTCTGTAGATAAAGCTGCCCATATAATGAAAAATAATTTTCCAGAACCTTTCAGTCAAATAAGTGTGCTTCCCATTACTGCCAATGAAATCAAAAAAATCATACAATCTTTGAAAAATAAACATTCTGCTGGTATCGACGATATTTCAAGCAAGCTGTTGAAGGCTTGCTGTAGTGAAGTGACAGAAGTTTTGTCTCACATCTGCAACACATCCATGCAACAAGGAGTGTTTCCAGATAGAATGAAAAACTCTGTTGTCAGGCCCCTGTACAAAGCAGGGGATGCTACAAATGTGCCAAACTATCGCCCTATCTCTCTATTAACAACATTTTCAAAATTCCTAGAAAAAGCTCTGTACAACAGGATTGTGGCACACCTTGGTGACCTGAACATCATTAACAGTCAGCAGTTTGGTTTTCAAAAGGGAGTTTCAATAGATAACGCAATTTTCTCATTCACAAATGATGTTCTAGAGTCTATAAACAGCAAGAGGCTGCCAATTGGTGTCTTATGCGACCTATCAAAGGTGTTCGACTGTGTAGATCACCAGATACTCTTCAAGAAGGCCTGTCATTATGGAATTACAGGACCTGTAGGGAACTGGTTAAAATCGTACCTCGAAAATAGGAAACAGAAGATTATTCTAGATGTTTCAGATAGTGTATCACAATATACAGTGGACTCTGAGTGGGGAATTGTGCAGCACGGAGTGCCACAGGGATCAGTGCTTGGGCCCTTGCTGTTCCTCATATATGTTAATGACCTGCCTTTATCCATCAATAAGAAGTGTAAATTTACAATGTTCGCTGATGATACGAGCATTGTAGTGGATAATGTGTCAGCTACTGACTTAGAATCCGAGGTCAATGATATCCTTAAAGAAGTTCTGGGTTGGTTTAGTATTAACTCCCTTTCAATAAACCTGAAAAAAACCAATTTTATCCAGTTCCAGACAACCCACAAAAACCCAAAAGAAATAGTTATCACACAGAATGATCAGCTGATAAAGCAAGTGTACTTATCAAAATTTCTAGGCGTATACGTGGACAGTAGGCTGAATTGGGAACATCACATTCTACAAAAACTAAAATGGCTGACGTCGGCAACATTTGCTTTACGAATTTTGTCACGCTTCAATGACATTACCATCTCAAAGTCAGCTTACTTTGGCTATTTTCATTCAGTCATGTGTTATGCCATCATCTTCTGGGGCAATACACCTGCCCCAAAGAAAATCCTCACAGCACAAAAAAAGAGCAATAAGAATCATTTGTGGTGTACCCCCACGAACCTCATGTCGAAATCTTTTTAAACGACTTGAAATACTGACAGCAACATCTCAGTACATATATTCACTGATGTGCTTCATAATAAATAACCCCACTCTGTATGAAACGAATTGCCTACATCATGAACATAACACCAAAAGAAAAGAGGATTTCCACTGTGAGTTAAAGAACTTGACACTTATTCAGAAAGGGGTAAAGTACGCTGGAACGAAAATTTTCAATTCCCTACCCAACAGCATCAAAAGTATAAGGAGTAGTACATCAGTATTTAAACGTAGCTTGAGAAATTATTTACTTGAGACCTCACTTTATTCACTAGAGGAATTCTTTCAGAGAAATAAGTAAAACCCAGATTGGAAAGATGTTTTTAAATTTTTTGACACTGTTTACTGTTAAACTAATGTAATAATGTCCTAATGTAAAAATTCCTGTTTTTCTCATTTCCATTTTTGGGTCACTTTTAAACCCAAAGTGGGGAGTTTTGATTACTGTTCAAGGTTAAAATAGATGCAATAATGCCCTAAATATGAAACTGCAATCTTCACATTTATGTTGACTAGTTATTAAGCTAATAAGTGACTTTTGTGCACTGTTATTAATACTATAACAATGTCTTTATTCTATGTATTTTATTATGTACATTCAATATAATGGAAGGAAACATTCCACGTGCGAAAAATTATATATAAAAACAAAGATGAGGTGACTTACCGAACAAAAGCGCTGGCAGGTCGATAGATACACAAACAAACACAAACATACACACAAAATTCAAGCTTTCGCAACAAACTGTTGCCTCATCAGGAAAGAGGGAAGGAGAGGGGAAGACGAAAGGAAGTGGGTTTTAAGGGAGAGGGTAAGGAGTCATTCCAGTCCCGGGAGCGGAAATACTTACCTTAGGGGGAAAAAAGGACAGGTATACACTAGCACACACGCACATATCCATCCACACATACAGACACAAGCAGACATATTTAAAGACAAAGAGTTTGGGCAGAGATGTCAGTCGAGGCAGAAGTGTAGAGGCAAAGAAGTTGTTGAAAGACAGGTGAGGTATGAGTGGCGGCAACTTGAAATTAGCGGAGATTGAGGCCTGGCGGATGACGAGAAGAGAGGATATACTGAAGGGCAAGTTCCCATCTCCGGAGTTCAGATAGGTTGGTGTTGGTGGGAAGTATCCAGATAACCCGGACGGTGTAACACTGTGCCAAGATGTGCTGGCTGTGCACCAAGGCATGTTTAGCCACAGGGTGATCCTCATTACCAACAAACACTGTCTGCCTGTGTCCATTCATGTGAATGGACAGTTTGTTGCTGGTCATTCCCACATAGAATGCATCACAGTGTAGGCAGGTCAGTTGGTAAATCACGTGGGTGCTTTCACACGTGGCTCTGCCTCTGATCGTGTACACCTTCCGGGTTACAGGACTGGAGTAGGTGGTGGTGGGAGGGTGCATGGGACAGGTTTTGCATCGGGGGCGGTTACAAGGATAGGAGCCAGAGGGTAGGGAAGGTGGTTTGGGGATTTCATATGGATGAACTAACAGGTTACGAAGGTTAGGTGGACGGCGGAAAGACACTCTTGGTGGAGTGGGGAGGATTTCATGAAGGATGGATCTCATTTCAGGGCAGGATTTGAGGAAGTCGTATCCCTGCTGGAGAGCCACATTCAGAGTCTGGTCCAGTCCCGGAAAGTATCCTGTCACAAGTGGGGCACTTTTGTGGTTCTTCTGTGGGGGATTCTGGGTTTGAGGGGACGAGGAAGTGGCTCTGGTTATTTGCTTCTGTACCAGGTCGGGAGGGTAGTTGCGGGATGCGAAAGCTGTTTTCAGGTTGTTGGTGTAATGATTCAGGGATTCCGGACTGGAGCAGATTCGTTTGCCACGAAGACCTAGGCTGTAGGGAAGGGACCGTTTGATGTGGAATGGGTGGCAGCTGTCATAATGGAGGTACTGTTGCTTGTTGGTGGGTTTGATGTGGACGGACGTGTGAAGTTGGCCATTGGACAGGTGGAGGTCAACGTCAAGGAAAGTGGCATAGGATTTGGAGTAGGACCAGGTGAAACTGATGGAACCAAAGGAGTTGAGGTTGGAGAGGAAATTCTGGAGTTCTTCTTCACTGTGAGTCCAGATCATGAAGATGTCATCAATAAATCTGTACCAAACTTTGGGTTGGCAGACTTGGGTAACCAAGAAGGCTTCCTCTAAGCGACCCATGAATAGGTTGGCGTACGAGGGGGCCATCCTGGTGCCCATGGCTGTTCCCTTTAATTGTTGGTATGTCTGGCCCTCAAAAGTGAAGAAGTTGTGGGTCAGGATGAAGCTGGCTAAGGTGATGAGGAAAGAGGTTTTAGGTAGGGTGGCAGGTGATCGGCGTGAAAGGAAATGCTCCATCGCAGCGAGGCCCTGGACGTGCGGAATATTTGTGTATAAGGACGTGGCATCAATGGTTACAAGGATGGTTTCCGGGGGTAACAGATTGGGTAAGGATTCCAGGCGATCAAGGAAGTGGTTGGTGTCCTTGATGAAGGATGGGAGACTGCATGTAATGGGTTGAAGGTGTTGATCTACGTAGGCAGAGATACGTTCTGTGGGGGCTTGGTAACCAGCTACAATGGGGCGGCCGGGATGATTGGGTTTGTGGATTTTAGGAAGAAGGTAGAAGGTAGGGGTGCGGGGTGTCGGTGGGGTCAGGAGGTTGATGGAGTCAGGTGAAAGGTTTTGCAGGGGGCCTAAGGTTCTGAGGATTCCTTGAAGCTCCGCCTGGACATCGGGAATGGGGTTACCTTGGCAAACTTTGTATGTGGTGTTGTCTGAAAGCTGACGCAGTCCCTCAGCCACATACTCCCGACGATCAAGTACCACGGTCGTGGAACCCTTGTCCGCCGGAAGAATGACGATGGATCGGTCAGCCTTCAGATCACGGATAGCCTGAGCTTCAGCAGTGGTGATGTTGGGTGTAGGATTAAGGTTTTTTAAGAAGGATTGAGATGCAAGGCTGGAAGTCAGAAATTCCTGGAAGGTTTGGAGAGGGTGATTTTGAGGAAGAGGAGGTGGGTCCCGCTGTGACGGAGGACGGAACTGTTCCAGGCAGGGTTCAATTTGGATGGTGTCTTGAGGAGTCGGATCATTAGGAGTAGAATTAGGATCATTTTTCTTCGTGGCAAAGTGATACTTCCAGCAGAGAGTACGAGTGTAGGACAGTAAATCTTTGACGAGGGCTGTTTGGTTGAATCTGGGAGTGGGGCTGAAGGTGAGGCCTTTGGATAGGACAGAGGTTTCGGATTGGGAGAGAGGTTTGGAGGAAAGGTTAACTACTGAATTAGGGTGTTGTGGTTCCAGATTGTGTTGATCGGAATTTTGAGGTTTTGGAGGGAGTGGAGCTGGAAGTGGGAGATTGAGTAGATGGGAGAGACTGGGTTTGTGTGCAATGAGAGGAGGTTGAGGTTTGCTGGAAAGGTTGTGAAGGGTGAGTGAGTTGCCTTTCCGGAGGTGGGAAACCAGGAGATTTGATAGGTTTTTGAGGTGGAGGGTGGCATGCTGTTCTAATTTACGGTTGGCCTGTAGGAGGATGCTCTGAACAGCCGGTGTGGATGTGGGAGAGGAAAGATTAAGGACTTTTATTAAGGATAGGAGTTGACGGGTGTGTTCATTGGCTGAGTTGATGTGTAGGTGAAGGATTAGGTGGGTGAGGGCAATGGATTGTTCAGTTTGGAACTGGTATAGCGACTGATGGAAGGAAGGGTTGCAGCCAGAGATGGGAACTTTGAGTGTGAGGCCTTTGGGGGTAATGCCAAATGTCAGACAAGCTTGAGAAAATAAAATATGCGAGCGTAATCTGGCTAGGGCGAAGGCATGTTTGCGGAGGGAATGTAAATAAAACTTAATGGGGTCATTGTGGGGGTGTTGTGAGGGTGACATGGTATTAGAAGGTGGAAAGTGTAACATGAGGTGAAATGAAAATGAAAATAAAAATATATGGGGAGAGATAAAGGTGAGCCGGAAAGAAACTGGAGATCTGGAATGAAAAAAGGCGAAAAGGTGTTGGTTACAGATGGGCTATGTTGGACTTGGGTTGGTAGACAACGATGTGCATAAAGGTTAGGTGGTTGTGTTGCCGCCAAAACACGTTAAAGGACGGAGAAATTCGGGAAAATTTCGAAAAAACTGCGTGTAGTATATTAAATGGAGTGGTATTGTGGTGGCAGATTATGAAAATGAGGCTAACAATTGTCTGACGAAGAAATAATGGCGTTAAAACCTGTGGGAAGCGGCTAAAAATGATCAGTGATGTGGGAAAAACGGAAATGGAAATAAAGCGAAAGTTATTAGAACTGGCCGAAATGGTTGTTTAAAAGGTGAAAGGAGCTGTTTGTGAACTAGAAACGGTGGATATTATAGCGGTGGTAGTGCTGAAAGCGGCAAAAAAAAATATTTTTTTGGTTATGGTTTGGAAGTGGGTTACGTATTATTGAGTATATATATAGGCGGGATAAAATAGTATAGCAGATTACGGTAAAAAGGAGAAGGTGAATACAAAGTGAAACTACTGGCAAAAACAGAAAGAGGAAAATAAGACGACAGAAAAGATTTCGAAATGCAACAGTGACAATAACAAACGTAATTGTTGGATTCAAATTAATGATATCAATATAATGGAAGGAAACATTCCACGAGCGAAAAATTATATATAAAAACAAAGATGAGGTGACTTACCGAACAAAAGCGCTGGCAGGTTGATAGATACACAAACAAACACAAACATACACACAAAATTCAAGCTTTCGCAACAAACTGTTGCCTCATCAGGAAAGAGGGAAGGAGAGGGGAAGACGAAAGGAAGTGGGTTTTAAGGGAGAGGGTAAGGAGTCATTCCAATCCCGGGAGCGGAAAGACTTACCTTAGGGGGAAAAAAGGACAGGTATACACTAGCACACACGCACATATCCATCCACACCTTCAACCCATTACATGCAGTCTCCCATCCTTCATCAAGGACACCAACCACTTCCTTGATCGCCTGGAATCCTTACCCAATCTGTTACCCCCGGAAACCATCCTTGTAACCATTGATGCCACGTCCTTATACACAAATATTCCGCACGTCCAGGGCCTCGCTGCGATGGAGCATTTCCTTTCACGCCGATCACCTGCCACCCTACCTAAAACCTCTTTCCTCATCACCTTAGCCAGCTTCATCCTGACCCACAACTTCTTCACTTTTGAGGGCCAGACATACCAACAATTAAAGGGAACAGCCATGGGCACCAGGATGGCCCCCTCGTACGCCAACCTATTCATGGGTCGCTTAGAGGAAGCCTTCTTGGTTACCCAAGTCTGCCAACCCAAAGTTTGGTACAGATTTATTGATGACATCTTCATGATCTGGACTCACAGTGAAGAAGAACTCCAGAATTTCCTCTCCAACCTCAACTCCTTTGGTTCCATCAGTTTCACCTGGTCCTACTCCAAATCCTATGCCACTTTCCTTGACGTTGACCTCCACCTGTCCAATGGCCAACTTCACACGTCCGTCCACATCAAACCCACCAACAAGCAACAGTACCTCCATTATGACAGCTGCCACCCATTCCACATCAAACGGTCCCTTCCCTACAGCCTAGGTCTTCGTGGCAAACGAATCTGCTCCAGTCCGGAATCCCTGAATCATTACACCAACAACCTGAAAACAGCTTTCGCATCCCGCAACTACCCTCCCGACCTGGTACAGAAGCAAATAACCAGAGCCACTTCCTCGTCCCCTCAAACCCAGAATCCCCCACAGAAGAACCACAAAAGTGCCCCACTTGTGACAGGATACTTTCCGGGACTGGACCAGACTCTGAATGTGGCTCTCCAGCAGGGATACGACTTCCTCAAATCCTGCCCTGAAATGAGATCCATCCTTCATGAAATCCTCCCCACTCCACCAAGAGTGTCTTTCCGCCGTCCACCTAACCTTCGTAACCTGTTAGTTCATCCATATGAAATCCCCAAACCACCTTCCCTACCCTCTGGCTCCTATCCTTGTAACTGCCCCCGATGCAAAACCTGTCCCATGCACCCTCCCACCACCACCTACTCCAGTCCTGTAACCCGGAAGGTGTACACGATCAGAGGCAGAGCCACGTGTGAAAGCACCCACGTGATTTACCAACTGACCTGCCTACACTGTGATGCATTCTATGTGGGAATGACCAGCAACAAACTGTCCATTCGCATGAATGGACACAGGCAGACAGTGTTTGTTGGTAATGAGGATCACCCTGTGGCTAAACATGCCTTGGTGCACAGCCAGCACATCTTGGCACAGTGTTACACCGTCCGGGTTATCTGGATACTTCCCACCAACACCAACCTATCTGAACTCCGGAGATGGGAACTTGCCCTTCAGTATATCCTCTCTTCTCGTCATCCGCCAGGCCTCAATCTCCGCTAATTTCAAGTTGCCGCCACTCATACCTCACCTGTCTTTCAACAACTTCTTTGCCTCTACACTTCTGCCTCGACTGACATCTCTGCCCAAACTCTTTGTCTTTAAATATGTCTGCTTGTGTCTGTATGTGTGGATGGATATGTGCGTGTGTGCTAGTGTATACCTGTCCTTTTTTCCCCCTAAGGTAAGTCTTTCCGCTCCCGGGATTTGGAATGACTCCTTACCCTCTCCCTTAAAACCCACTTCCTTTCGTCTTCCCCTCTCCTTCCCTCTTTCCTGATGAGGCAACAGTTTGTTGCGAAAGCTTGAATTTTGTGTGTATGTTTGTGTTTGTTTGTGTATCTATCGACCTGCCAGCGCTTTTGTTCGGTAAGTCACCTCATCTTTGTTTTTATATATTATTATGTACATTGACACGATCCACATCTGAGTGACTTGCTCACATGTACAGATCTATGGAACAAGTATATAAATAAATAAATAAATAAACAAAACAGATTCAGATGACTGGAAGACATGAATATTTTGTTGAAATGGCATGAAGAAAATACTTCACGGAGACAAGAGATAACTTCATCATTAGTTCACAAAAACAAGAATAAGCAAGTCAATTCTCAACTTGCGATTCAATCTAAGACTGAACAAAACTAATGGTGGACACTGTAAGAATGAATTATTGCAGTTTTAACTTTTTTTTAGCAGAAGGAGGTATTGCATTTTGATGTAGTGATGAAATTGTTGCATCACCTCACAATGGAAATTATTCAGGTTTATTAGAATTAATAGCCAAATTTGACATTCTTCTTGCTCAACACATACATCTTCATGCAAATAAGGGAAAGGGATACATGTAACTAGTGCTTCACTGCAGTCATCTGATCAAGACCTCAGCACGGGATATGCCTTTTATAAATCATTACATGGATGCACTCAAACAATGCAGTCCAAATTTTCTAATACTGAAGCAAAAGACAAAGTCCTGACCAGCTGTGAAGAATATAAGCAACACACTTCAAGACAACACAAGCAAATTACAAAGTACGATCATTTTGGTGGCTCTACTACACTGAATGAAATTGAAACAAATCAAACACCTGGACAAAATTTTGAAATTCAGATGTTTAGTGTCGTAACTGATAATGTTCTGTCTTTATAAACTACACACATGGATGCATACCATCAAGTGACTAATGTTTTTGGAATGCTTCAGCAATTTAACTCTAACAACAGAAGAGATCTTGTAAAGAACTCCAATTATCGTCAGTGCCTACCCAGATGACATGGAAGAAAGCCTAGGTGATGAACTGGCACAGTTTTTTGTCCGCTCAAAACAAATGTGGCTGTTGCTATTGACAGCAAAAAGCATGAGCCCCTGGAACTCCAGCTTTATAAACTTTTAATGAAAAATTCATCAGAATCTTGTTTCCCAAATGTAGAAACAGTCGTAAGTATTTACTTGTCTTTGATGATTACCAGCTCCAGCGGAGAATGTCCTTTTCCAAGCATATTAAAATTGAGGTAAGGGATGCCATGGGACAAGAATATCTATAAGATCTCAACTTAATGAATAAATAACACTGATGAGACTAGTATTACCTCTAAATTTGCCCAAATTAAATCAAGAAAAGTTATTTTTCTAATGTATTGTTTTATTTTATAGCCTAAAACCAAAGGTATCTTCTTAGCATTTTCTACAGACTTCATGCTGGATTAATCTGGCTACCTGAGTAAGCCAAATGTTATGTTTTACAAAAATCAGCAGTATTTCTTGTTATGTTAAAGCAGGAAATCCTACCAAAGAAAATCTTAGCTGCTGCTTAAACACTTCTCTGAAATTCCTCCATGTGTAATTACTTCTTATGAATGTATTACGCATGTATGTTGAGCAACCATGTACGTATCACCTATCACTCATAACAGGAGGGGTGTTTGCAATGGGGATGCCGACATGTCCACTGAACTGCATAGCAGTGGACAAATTCCTTGTATCAGCACACAAAGTGGCAATAAATATGCTTTCAGTTTTAGAGAAACCAGAAACCATTACTTTGGCTTCCCTCTCCCCGATCTCATTGTTATATAAAAGCTTTTTAACTGGCACATGGTATGTCACCTCCTCTTGTGGCTCCTTCAGCCACCTGCTGGCCTCCAGTTGCAGGCCAGCAGTGTCCTGGGAAGGAAGCACCCTGAGGAACTCTTTCCTCGTAAGGGGTGCCACAGGAGAGCATTGCTTCTTTGGCTGGTCCCCAATGGATAGGGAGCTGATACTCTCAAATGGTGTGTAGACGAACCAATTGGAGAAGTACAACCAACCAGCAGGGTAGAGGGTGCAGTTGAGTGGCTCTGAGCGCTAAATGTAGAAGACATGGAGGTCGATGGCACAGTCACTGAAAAGGATGATGATGTTATAGCAGTAGCATACAGCATTGTCTCATGTGTAGCATGTAGAAGATTGTATTTCTTTATGGCTTCTTGATATGTGAAGCAGTCATGAGTCTTGTAATCCTGGATTTTCTTTTCCCATTTGAAAACGGTGCAGTCTTGTGAACTGGAGGAATGGTGCTCCCGGCAGTTGACACAGATGTGGGGACATGCTCAAAGAATGTTTGTGTGCAAGTGATGGGCACAAGTACTACAGATTGGGCTGGCGTTTCAATGTGAGAACATGTGGCCAAATTACACGCACTGAAACACTGCATAGGAGGAGAAATATACTGTTTGGTATCACAATGATACACCTTCTCAAGCAACGAGTCACCTTGAAAGGCCAAGAGGATGGCTCCAGTACCCACTCTGTTGCCTTTTGGTTCCCAATGGACACACCAGACAAAACGCACACCCCGTGGCTCCAAATTGGCATGCAACTTGCCAGTACTCTGTAAAAGGAGATCTCTGTGGAAAATGATAATCTGTACCACATTCAGACTTTTATGGGGAGTGGTTATAGTTACAGGTATGCCACCCAGCTTGTCGCAGGCGAGTAGCACCTGAGACTAAGCACGGAAGACCACTTTAAACAGAATGGAGCCACTTTTCACTTTTGAAATTGCTGCCACATCCCCAAACCTGTCCTTGAGATGTTCTATGAAGAAAAATAATTCTGTAGTCAAAAAAGAATCCCCATCCACCCTAGAACAAACCACACATTGGGGGAAGTATTTGTCACCTTATCTTTGAGCCCAATGTTCCTCCCACGCCATAGCCAGGAAAGGGAACATTTTGGGGTCATTCTTCTAGGAATTGCAATATGACTTAGCTTCTGAAGAGACTGTTGGGGCCTTGTGGCCACCAGCAGAAGACAGTTTAATTTGCTTCATGTTCAAGTCTTCTGTCTTGGTACCATCCACTCTGAATGGGAGCTCTCCCCACTGGCACCACCCACCCACAGCAACAGTAACCTGGCCAGTACACATTGCCCTGGAGTCCCCGTGCCCCAGCTATGGTGGCCACATATTCCTTCGCTTGCATGGGGAGTTTCCAGCTCAGGCACCAACAATGTTATCCCTGCACTGTGCAGGTACTTGTCGAAATCCCCACAATGGAATGGTTACTGTGCTGGGTTTTGGTCATAGATAGTACCACTACCAGAAAGAAGGGCACAAAGATATAAAAGCACAAAAACTGGAATATACACCACACTAGGTGACCTTCCTTGCATGAGCTGCACGTCTGTAAAATTTAGAAAAGGGGTAGGAAGTCACACCCAACTAGGGGAGCATATAATTAATATTGAAAAGCTGTAGAAGGACGGAAGGTAAGAAAATGAGTGTCCAAAACACAAATCAGAATCAAGCACAATTGGTACCAAGAATATCATCCAGTGGAAAGGTAAAGAGGAAAAAAAAAGGAAATAGGATACAGATAGACTTGCAGCACAGAAAGGGAAGTAGTGCTGTAAAAGGGGGGGGGGGGCAATGGTGGCCAAGCAAGGACTCAATGCGCCCCCCCCCCCCCCTTTCTGCCCTGGGAGGGTGTTAATAAATGGCTTGGTGCTAGGTACATGTGAAAATACAGGAAATATAATCATATAATGTCCATTACTGTCAGTGCAGTATCTGTGGGGCCTATTAAAACTACAAGGTGGTTATAATTACACTTTCGCTACTTGAGTGACTGTAGATTGAAACTATTTACCATCTGGATGTCAAACTTCATAGGAATGATGTTCAGACTGTGTGCTGCAGGATATTATCGTGACTGCTGTTAGGTGCCAGTACTGGTACAGCTACGTAGGGTTGAAATAAAAGCATTGGTATGCATTACAGTTGCCCATAATCAATAGGATCTGGAAAAGGTGAACAGAGCTTTACTCATAAAGCTGTTTTATCAAAACAATAGTGGTGCTGCTATTCATGAGTATCAATGCATTAAAGAAATACTGAGAAGTCCATTTTCTGCATCGGGCTGAAGAAAATGATTTTGAAGTTTGAATTAACTGACGATTTGGGAATTGCTTCAGGAAGAGGCTGACAGCCAATTGCACCACAAATTGTTGTTGAAGTTACTGTTGCCATGGCTGAGAATACTAGACACAATATGCAATCTCCAAGCAGTGCAAGAGCTGTATCGTGTCAGCTTAACATTCTGTGAGCCACCATTTGAAAAGTGCTGAAAACAATTGTGAAATGGTATTTCTAGTTAGGTTTCAGGCTGTCATGTATGCAGGTGGTCATCACATTGAGAAATGTTTGTAACCTGGAATGTAAACATGGTTTGCAATTATCAAATAACATACACTTCTACAGAAATCGTAAGTGTTTCTTTCAGTGGTTTAGTTGTTATTTCTCTAGCACATGTCCTTTCAAATGTTTCAACATAGTTTCATTGTCCTATGATCACTTTTTTTATGGTGGCCCCTCTCAAGTAGCAAAAGTTAAAGTATAACCACCCTCTATCTCACTCCCGATTACAGCCAGTACCTGCAACTTTTATTGTGTGTTGAAAATCCTCCTGACAGGTGTTCACATTTTGATGTAACTGTTGGTAGATTTATGATTCAAATAACATAAAGTGACAATTTTTATTGATCTAGTTAATGATTAACATCAATTTTGCTCACTCAGCTGGAAATGCCACCATCTTCCCTAGTGTCTCAAAGGGCTAACAAACACCCTTGATTTCATTCATTCACCATGTTCCATGGATTTCACCAAAAAGCAGAATGAGCCTTCATTACATAAACTTGTACACAATACAAATACATTTGTGGTAACGCTATGTTGTCACGTTTATCATACACGGACCTCAGCAGCTGCTATAATAACAGTACGTGATGTGCTGGCGCGAACCATCATGATTCAACTCGCCTGAGCTGGCACTCAGAAGTGCAGGTCTGTCCAAAAGGTGGCGACAAGACTGAACGTTGAAGGCACTATTGTATTGGAACTGATGCACACAGCCAACCAACAGTGTCACCTCGAGGGACTGACAAACAGCATACCTGATATGATCCCCGAGCGAAGTGCACCTGATCTCATTCAGTTATTGTGTTTACTCATATTAACTTAACTCTGCTCTGCTCTTGAGGCACTCTGCACTGTTTTGGACTTGGCGTGGCATTGTACTCTGACTGTGTATGGAACTGCTACACTATTTTCTCAATAAGTGATTTATGCTCTGGGAGTGCACTTATTTGTGTGTGTAGTTACCACACAAGTGGCGACAAGCACAGTGGAACATTCATGTGTGTTTTTCGTCTATTTGGTGATATCATCAGGTGCATCCTTAGAGACTGTACTTCAAAAATTTTACTGCAGCAACTGGAAAGTCAGAGGCTTCTCAAGCTGCAACAGCAGGAACAAGCAGTCGTGCCTATTAGAAAGGCCTCAGCAATCTGGCTCACCCGCCTCCTTTCCCCACCTTTGATGAGCTTGCTTAGGGCTGGGAGACATACGAGGAACACCTTCAAGGTAATCGATGCCAATTACTATTACTGGCATACTCATGTTATTTCCATGAGAGTGGAATTTTATGAGTGCAGGAAGCAGCTCCACCATTAGTA
Source organism: Schistocerca piceifrons (assembly GCF_021461385.2). Classification (NCBI taxonomy): domain Eukaryota; kingdom Metazoa; phylum Arthropoda; class Insecta; order Orthoptera; family Acrididae; genus Schistocerca; species Schistocerca piceifrons. The sequence continues at coordinate 511,735,749 of NC_060142.1, read as the reverse complement.
CCAGGCTTAGGCTACGGAGTTGCAAGGTCTTAATCAAAAACTGCTGTTTTGTTGCTTCTCAATCTAAGCGGTCTTGTGCTGGTAGTATGGTTAGGGATGCTATCATTAGATTGACTCATGATAAAGAGGTCCACCAACATTAATAAACGGTCACAATGCCCATATAGTGCTAGGGACAGAAAGTCGGCTGAAACCAGATGTAAACAGTAATGAAATCCTAAACTCAGATTGGAATGTATACCGCAGAGACAGGCTGGACAGTGAAGGGGGAGACGTGTTTCTAGCGATAAGAAGTGCAATAGTATCGAAGGAAATTGACGGAGATCCGAAATGTGAAATAATTTGAGTGAAGGTCATGGTTAAAGCGGGCTCAGACATGGTAATTGGATGTCTCTATAGGCCCCCTGGCTCAGCAGCTGTTGTGGCTAAGCACCTGAAGGATAATTTGGAAGATATTTTGAGTAGATTTCCCCACCATGTTATAGTTCTGGATGGAGATTTTAATTTGCCGGATATAGACTGGGAGACTCAAACGTTCATAACGGGTGGCAGGGACAAAGAATCCAGTGAAATTTTTTACAGTGCTTTATTTGACAACTACCTTGAGCAGTTAAACAGAGAACTGACTCGTGGCGATAACATATTAGACCTCCTGGTGACAAAACAGACCCAAACTATTTGAAACAGTTAACGCAGAACAGGGACTCAGCGATCATAAAGCGGTTACTGCATCGATGATTTCAGCCGTAAATAGAAATATTAAAAAAGGAAGGAAAGTTTTTTCTGTTTAGCAAAAGTGACAAAAAGCAGATTACAGAGTACCTGATGGCTCAACACAAAAGTTTTGTCTCAAGTACATACAGTGTTGAGGATCAGTGGACAAAGTTCGAAACCATTGTACAATATGCGTTAGATGAGTATGTGCCAAGCAAGATCGTAAGAGATGGAAAAGAGCCACCATGGTACAACAACCGTGTTAGAAAACTGCTGCGGAAGCAAAGGGAACTTCACAGCAAACATAAACATAGCCAAAGCCTTGCAGACAAACAAAAATTACGCGAAGCGAAATGTAGTGTGAGGAGGGCTATGTGAGAGGCGTTCAATGAATTCGAAAGTAAAGTTCTATGTACTGACTGGCAGAAAATCCTAAGAAATTTTGGTCTCATGTCAAAGCGGTAGGTGGATCAAAACAAAATGTCCAGACACTCTGTGACCAAAATGGTACTGAAACAGAGTATGACAGACTAAAGTCCGAAGTACTAAATGTCTTTCTCCAAAGCTGTTTCACAGGGGAAGACTGCACTGTAGTTCCTTCTCTACATTGTCGCACAGATGACAAAATGGTACATATCGAAATAGACGACAGAGGGATAGAGAAACAATTAAAACCGCTCAAAAGAGGGAAGGCCGCTGGACCTGATGGGATACCAGTTCGATTTTACACAGAGTACACGAAGGAACTTGCCCCCCTCCTTGCAGCGGTGTACCATAGGTCTCTAGAAGAGCGTAGCATTCCAAAGGATTGGAAAAGGGCACAGGTCATCCCCATTTTCAAGAAGGGACGTCGAACAGATGTGCAGAACTATAGACCAATATCTCTAACGTCGATCAGTTGTAGAATTTTGGAACACATATTATGTTCGAGTATAATGTCTTTTCTGGAGACTAGAAATCTACTCTGTAGGAATCAGCATGGGTTTCGAAAAAGCTCGTGCTGTTCGTCCACGAGACTCAGAGGGTCATAGACACGGGTTCACAGGTAGACGCTGTGTTTCTTGAAGAGTTCCTAGATAACAGAATGCAGCATGTCATTCTCAATGGAGAGAAGTCTTCCAAAGTAAGAGTGATTTCAGGTGTGCCACAGGGGAGTGTCATAGGACCGTTGCTATTCACAATATACATAAATGACCTTGTGGATAACATCGGAAGTTCACTGAGGCTTTTTGCAGATGATGCTGTGTTGTATTGAGAGGTTGTAACAATGGAAAATTGTACTGAAATGCAGGAGGATCTGCAGCGAATTGACGCATGGTGCAGGGAATGGCAATTGAATCTCAATGTAGACAAGTGTAAGGTGCTGCAAATACGTAGAAAGATAGATCCCTTATCACTTAGCTACAAAATAGCAGGTCAGCAACTGGAAGCAGTTAATTCCATAAATTATCTGGGAGTCGGCATCAGGAGTGATTTAAAATGGAATGATCACATAAAGTTGATCGTCGGTAAAGCAGATGCCAGACTGAGATTCATTGGAAGAATCCTAAGGAAATGCAATCCGAAAACAAAGGAAGTAGGTTACAGTACGCTTGTTCGCCCACTGCTTGAATACTGCTCAGCAGTTGATAGAAGAGATAGAGAAGGTCCAACGGAGAGCAGCGCGCTTCGTTACAGGATCATTTAGCAATCGCGAAAGCGTTACAGAGATGACAGATAAACTCCAGTGGAAGACTCTGCAGGAGAGATGCTCAGTAGCTCAGTACGGGCTTTTGTTAAAGTTTCGAGAACATACCTTCACCGAGGAGTCAAGCAGTATATTGCTCCCTCCTACGTACAGGGCTATTACAAATGATTGAAGCAATTTCATAAATTCAATGTAGCTCCATTCATTGACATATGGTCACGTCACACTACAGATACGTAGAAAAACTCATAAAGTTTTGTACGGCTGAAGCCGCACTTCAGGTTTCTGCCGCCAGAGCGCTCGATAGCGCAGTGAGACAAAATGGCGACAGGAGCCGAGAAAGCGTATGTCGTGCTTGAAATGCACTCACATCAGTCAGTCATAACAGTGCAACAACACTTCAGGACGAAGTTCAACAAAGATCCACCAACTGCTAACTCCATTCGGCGATGGTATGCGCAGTTTAAAGCTTCTGGATGCCTCTGTAAGGGGAAATCAACGAGTCGGCCTGCAGTGAGCGAAGAAACGGTTGAACGCGTGCGGGCAAGTTTCACGCGTAGCCAGCAGAAGTCGACGAATAAAGCAAGCAGGGAGCTAAACGTACCACAGCCGACGGTTTGGAAAATCTTACGGAAAAGGCTAAAGCAGAAGCCTTACTGTTTTCAATTGCTACAAGCCATGACACGCGATGACAAAGTCAAACGCTTTGAATTTTCGGCGCGGTTGCAACAGCTCATGGAAGAGGATGCGTTCAGTGCGAAACTTGTTTTCAGTGATGAAGCAACATTTTTTCTTAATGGTGAAGTGAACAGACACAATGTGCGAATCTGGGCGGTAGAGAATCCTCACGCATTCGTGCAGCAAATTCGCAATTCACCAAAAGTTAACGCGTTTTGTGCAATCTCACGGTTTAAAGTTTACGGCCCCTTTTTCTCCTGCAAAAAAAAAGTTACAGGACACGTGTATCTGGACATGTTGGAAAATTGGCTCATGCCACAACTGGAGACAGACACAGCGCCGACTTCATCTTTCAACAGGATGGTGCTCCACCGCACTTCCATCATGATGTTTGGCATTTCTTAAACAGGAGATTGGAAAACCGATGGATCGGTCGTGGTGGAGATCATGATCAGCAATTCATGTCGTGGCCTCCATGCTCTCCCGACTTAACCCCATGCGCTTTCTTTCTGTGGGGTTATGTGAAAGATTCAGTGTTTAAACCTCCTCTACCAAGAAACGTGCCAGAACTGCGAGCTCGCATCAACAATGCTTTCGAGCTCATTGATGGGGACATGCTGCGCCGAGTGTGGGAGGAACTTGATTATCGGCTTGATGTCTGCCGAATCACTAAAGGGGCACATATCGAACATTTGTGAATGCCTAAAAAAACTTTTTGAGTTTTTGTATGTGTGTGCAAAGCATTGTGAAAATATCTCAAATAATAAAGTTATTGTAGAGCTGTGAAATCGCTTCAATCATTTGTAATAACCCTGTATATCTCGCGAAGAGACCACGAGGATAAAATCAGAGAGATTAGAGCCCACACAGAAGCATACTGACAAGCCTTCTTTCCACGAACAATACGAGACTGGAATAGAAGGGAGAACCGATAGAGGTACTCAGGGTACCCTCCGCCACACACCGTCAGGTGGCTTGTGGAGTATGGATGTAGATGTAGATGTGGATGTAGATGAACAGGTGCTGCAACTTGAAGATTATAGCTTGGGATAAGTCCTCCCTGTAGCACAACTGTTTCAAGTTTCTCATGTGACCAGCTGTCAGTTGGATTCCTGGGCAGACGTGGCCACTGTCAACTTGGCACTCGTGTTCCAGCGCAACTTTGGAAGCAGACATTGCTGTGGTGCAGCACAGTTGGCTGCCACACTCAACAGAAACACATGCGTGGTGCACTGGTTCCTGCTAGCCCCTGCCTTCCTGCCCTGCTTGTTTCGTTCAACATGACCTACCAGCCTATCTAAGCATTAGACTTCTTGACACAGTGTGATGGGATGCAACATACAGTCAGCTCCAGCTATGACTTAGGCCCCTCAGTCTATAAATATTAACATTATCAGCCTTGCATGTGACAATCTTGTGACTGTTTCTAACAAGCTGTTTGATTGTATGTGTATTAATGGGACACCCTAAAGTTACAAGTGGATACAGGGATGGTGGCATTGCTTATTAATTCTCAACATCTCTCTGCACATTGACTTCCTCCATTGTCTCCTACCTTGCAACATCTTGTCCATAATAATAGACAACAAATCCCTACACTTGGACATTTTACAGTGGAGACAGCATGCAAAGTTATGACCTGCCCATTGACTTTCCTTGCAGAGGACAGCACTTTTACAGAAAATTTGCTTGGTTTGGATGAACTTTGCAAGGAATTTTCAGGTATTTTTTTTCACTTGGGTTAGGTAAGGCCACGCATGTTATGGTGCACATTACTGTTAAACCTATGGCACAACCTTGTTTCTTCAGAGCCAAGCTATTGCCACTTGCACTTTGTGACCATGTAAATGAAGAACTCAACAGGTTGACTGTCTTGGATCTCTTTGAACCTGTATCATATACCCAATGGGCTATGCCTTTAGTGACTATCAAGAAACCAGCCGGTAAGGTCCGTCTTTGCAGCGATTTCTAGGTAACGATTAATGCATAGTCTATGGTCGACGCCACCCCGAATCCAGAACTGATCACAAAACTGGCAAGAGGACAGTATTTTTCAAAACTGGATCTGTCAGAGGCATATCTACAACTATCATTATGCTAGGAGTCACAGTAAGTACTTGGAGTCAACATGCCCTATGGCAGGGCTGCACAACTCAAAAGTAGTCCACAGCCAAACCAAAACTAGAATCTAAAGCGTGGGTCACAGTAGACTTATTGGTCAACTGTGTTGAATACAATGTTTAAAAATCAATAAAAATTAGTCGCTATTACAATTATTAATTATTATTTTATTACATACTTCTGCTGATACGTAACATAGAAATAGCTGTTGTACTGTATAAATAAAGGTAATGCCAAGCAGCAAATAAATAAATAAACAAAAATAAAAAAAATAAAAAATGGCGAAACTACATAAAATTTATGTGACATAGAAATGGTTGTCATACTGTATAAATAAAGGTAACACAAGCAACAAAAAGAAGGAAAAAAAAAAACTTAGTGAAACTACATAAAATTTATCTTAGAACTTCTGAAGAAACGCATTATTTGCAAGATAATTTTATTGAAACATTTAATGACAGTAAAGAATAACTGTTTTAGTAGCGTACTAGTATGCCAAACTATTACTTATGCAAACAGTATGAAAAAATAATAAATTGAAACAAACCTTTAATGCGAGACATTGCATCTCATGTCAGTTATATGTTTTTCAAAGTCTGGAGTCATATCTGATGTTGAAGTTTTTAGCATGTGCTCTAGATGTTCAACAATTACACAAGAGTGAAATTTGCTTTTATTTGAGTTCAAAACAAAAAAAGGTTTGTTTACTTATATAAGTGCTGCCAAACACGCTGAATGCTTTTATTGTTGCATCTCTTAGGTTAGTAAATTTATTTTTGTCCAAGTTTTTATAAAAATCAAGAAGACCACATTCCCTGTGCTTGGTTTTATAAATCGGAGAACACTGAATTTATATTATCTTCAGTTGTAAGCCCACAGGTATCTCTGCTGGGATTACAGAAAAAGTATCTTCAACTACTTTGAACATGATTTCCTCTTCTTTTGACAATGCAGACCTCTTGCCGAATTCTTCAGTCAATTCAATCTCAAATGAGAAAATTTCCTTCCTAGCACAGCATGTTTATCTGATGAAATTATTTTGCAAGTATGAAAATGGGTCATGTGTCTTTTCAATGGTTGGTATCTGAAGAGTGCAATTTTCATTTTGAAAGCACATCCTGTTACCAGCAGATTGAAAATAAACAGTACCTTTCCATGTAGTTTTAAGTTCAGCTCACATAAGTGAGCTGTCATATTAGGGAGAACGTAGGTCACTGATCCAGTTTTTATTTTTCAATTCAGGAAAGTTCTTTGGATCATTTCCACTCTTACTCCAAAAAAGTGCTGCAGTACTTTCTCATGACTTAGCCAACAAACGTCCATATGATTCAATACATCCCCAAATTTTTGCCACAGAAATGCATGAAATGTCCAGTGTTTAAGCCCTCTTGATTAGATGCAGCTGATAACAGAAATCACAGCTGACTTGGTATGGTTGTATACCAGAACTTTGCTGTGTAATACTTGTTGATGAATAATATAGTGCAATTTGATTATTGGTTTTCTGGCAATTTTTCCAGCAGTGATCCTGCACCAATCTTATTTCCACACATAAAAGTTGCTTCATTGATCCAAATAGCCACAATATTTCCAAAACTAAAACCCAGTTTCTTCGTGACGAATTCTTTCACTTCATTAAAGATGTCTCCACCGGTTGTTCGCCCTTACAGAGAACAGAATCCAGCCTGTTCCTCTGTGATATTGAAATTGTTATCAACACCGCAGCTGAAAATTAAAAGCTGTGCAGTATCATTTCTGTCAGTTTTGTCATCCACAGCTAATGAGTAGTACTTGAAATCTTCAGATTTCTTTCTTAACTGGTCATGAAGGTTAGTAGAAATATCATACACTTTTCTTGAATTGTCATCCTGGACAAGCTTATGCTCTCAAAAATTTGATTTTTTTTCTAGACATAGTTCTGATACAATGATCATAATGCCCCCCCCCCCTTTTTTTTTTTAAGAAATCACCTTCAATGAAAGTTTTTCCAGTGGCAGCAGTTTCTTTAGAAATTAAGAATTTTACTTTTGCAACCACTTCACTCTCTGTCTTTCCTTTCTTTAAAAATTGCTGTTGACTAGACAAAGATTTTTAGCAAATTCAATGCCTCAATTTTCCTCTCGTTATCATCCGTCTTCACCAAATCAGCATGCTTTGATTCAAAATGACATCAGATATTATATTCTTTTAACAGCTGCAATTGGTTCACAACAAACCAAACAAAGCACTTTACCACTGTATAGTACAAAAAGTATGTATTTGTCCACTCCCTATTAAATACCCTGCATTGAGACACAATTTTTCATTTGCAGTTGTTGTCACCTACTCTTTCTGGCCACCTCGAGTGAACATTAATAATTAAAACTTTTACTTTACCATGCACACACATGTAAAAGCAGAAGGCTCGTGAGATTGACACAAGCTATAAGTTAAGCCGTATGTTTATCTCAAGACATCAAAATTTGAATGTCAAACAAAGGACAATAATTTTATTCTTTAATCAATGCTATGTCAGCAATATTAATTGGACAAGAGTACAACAAATACATAGGCATGTGTATGACTAAAGTCTAATGGTAAGGTACAAACATTAGTCATAAATTAAATTCAAATCTTATGAGAGTACCTTACCACATGACACAGATACCATAGTGTAGTATCTTGGTAGTTTTTCCTCTTTCAGCAGCCTTTGTAATAAGTACTGGGAACACCTCACATGTCGCTCGAAAGTGCAACAGTCACATGCAAGCTTTGCCTGTGTGTGTATGAAATAACTGGCTTATACCTATGACTGTCCACAAGGGATAACGGATCAAGCAGCCTCCCATTAGACCCAAATTCTCAACTTATCCACACACTATAAATGTGCCCCTTGCCCCCATACTGATGACAATTTCGCCAATTCCTGTAAGAGTTCAATCATGGAGTGCATCTGCGCTGAAGAGACATTGGCTGTCTCATCTTAATTGTGTACATATATGTAGTGCTTTCCCCCATGAACCATGGACCTTGCCGTTGGTGGGGAGGCTTGCGTGCCTCAGTGATACAGATGGCCGTACCGTAGGTGCAACCACAACGGAGGGGTATCTGTTGAGACGCCAGACAAACTTGTGGTTCCTGAAGAGGGCAGCAGCCTTTTCAGTAGTTGCAGGGGCAACAGTCTGGATGATTGACTGATCTGGCCTTGTAACATTAACCAAAACGGCCTTGCTGTGCTGGTACTGCGAACGGCTGAAAGCAAGGGGAAACTACAGCCATAATTTTTCCCGAGGACATGCAGCTTTACTGTATGATTAAATGATGATGGCGTCCTCTTGGGTAAAATATTCCGGAGGTAAAATAGTCCCCCATTCGGATCTCCGGGCGGGGACTACTCAGGAGGACATTGTTATCAGAAGAAAGAAAACTGGCGTTCTACAGATCGGAGCGTGGAATGTCAGATCCCTTAATCGGGCAGGTAGGTTAGAAAATGGGAAATGGGAAATGGACAGGTTAAAGTTAGATATAGTGGGAATTAGTGAAGTTCGGTGGCAGGAGGAACAAGACTTTTGGTCAGGTGATTACAGGGTTATAAATACAAAATCAAATAGGGGTAATGCAGGAGTAGGTTTAATAATGAATAAAAAAATAGGAGTGCGGGTTAGCTACTACAAACAGCATAGTGAACGCATTATTGTGGCCAAGATAGACACGAAGTCCATGCCTACTACAGTAGTACAAGTTGATATGCCAACTAGCTCTGCAGATGACGAAGAAATTGATGAAATGTATGATGAAATAAAAGAAATTATTCAGGTAGTGAAGGGAGACGAAAATTTAATAGTCATAGGTGACTGGAATTCGTCAGTAGGAAAAGGGAGAGAAGGAAACATAGTAGCTGAATATGGATTTGGGGTAAGGAATGAAAGAGGAAGCCGCCTGGTAGAATTTTGCACAGAGCACAACTTAATCATAGCTAACACTTGGTTCAAGAATCATAAAAGAAGGTTGTATACCTGGAAGAATCCTGGAGATACTAAAAGGTATCAGATAGATTATATAATGGTAAGACAGAGATTTAGGAACCAGGTTTTAAGTTGTAGGACATTTCCAGGGGCAGATGTGGATTCTGACCACAATCTATTGGTTATGAACTGCAAATTGAAACTGAAGACACTGCAAAAAGGTGGGAATTTAAGGAGATGGGACCTGGATAAACTGAAAGAACCAGAGGTTGTACAGAGTTTCAGGGAGAGCATAAGGGAACGATTGACAGGAATGGGGGAAAGAAATACAGTAGAAGAAGAATGGGTAGCTCTGAGGGATGAAGTAGAGAAGGCAGCAGAGGATCAAGTAGGTAAAAAGACGAGGGCTAATAGAAATCCTTGGGTAACAGAAGAAATATTGAATTTAATTGATGAAAGGCGAAAATATAAAAATGCAGTAAATGAAGTAGGCAAAAAGGAATACAAACGTCTCAAAAATGAAATCGACAGGAAGTGCAAAATGGCTAAGCAGGGATGGCTAGGGGACAAATGTAAGGATGTAGAGGCTTGTCTCATTAGGGGTAAGATAGATACTGCCTATAGGAAAATTAGAGAGATCTTTGGAGACAAGAGAGCCACTTGTATGAATATCAAGAGCTCAGATGGCAACCCAGTTCTAAGCAAAGAAGGGAAGGCAGAAAGGTGGAAGGAGTATATAGAGGGTTTATACAAGGGCGATGTACTTGAGGACAATATTACGGAAATGGAAGAGGATGTAGATGAAGATGAAATGGGAGATAAGATACTGCGTGAAGAGTTTGACAGAGCACTGAAAGACCTGAGTCGAAACAAGGCCCCGGGAGTAGACAACATTCCATTAGAACTACTGATGGCCTTGGGAGAGCCAGTCATGACAAAACTCTACCATCTGGTGAGCAAGATGTATGAGACAGGCGAAATACCCACAGACTTCAAGAAGAATATAATAATTCCAATCCCAAAGAAAGCAAGTGTTGACAGATGTGAAAATTACCGAACTATCAGTTTAATAAGTCACAGCTGCAAAATACTAACGCGAATTCTTTACAGACGAATGGAAAAACTGGTAGAAGCGGACCTCGGGGAAGATCAGTTTGGATTCTGTAGAAATTGTTGGAACACGTGAGGCAATACTAACCTTACGATTTATCTTAGAAGTAAGATTAAGGAAAGGCAAACCTACGTTTCTAGTACTTATAGACTTAGAGAAAGCTTTTGACAATGGTAACTGGAATACTATCTTTCAAATTCTGAAGGTGACAGGGGTCAAATACAGGGAGCGAAAGGCTATTTACAATTTGTACAGAAACCAGATGGCAGTTATAAGAGTCGAGGGGCATGAAAGGGAAGCAGTGGTTGGGAAAGGAGTGAGACAGGGTTGTAGCCTCTCCCCGATGTTATTCAATCTGTATATTGAGCAAGCAGTAAAGGAAAGAAAAGAAAAATTCGGAGTAGGTATTAAAATTCATGGAGAAGAAGTAAAAACTTTGAGGTTCGCTGATGACATTGTAATTCTGTCAGAGACAGCAAAGGACTTGGAAGAGCAGTTGAATGGAATGGACAGTGTCTTGAAAGGAGGATATAAGATGAACATCAACAAAAGCAAAACGAGGATAATGGAATGTAGTCAAATTAAATCGGGTGATGCTGAGGGGACTAGATTAGGAAATGAGACACTTAAAGTAGTAAAGGAGTTTTGCTATTTAGGGAGTAAAATAACTGATGATGGTCGAAGTAGAGAGGATATAAAATGTAGGCTGGCAATGGCAAGGAAATCGTTTCTGAAGAAGAGAAATTTGTTAACATCGAGTATAGATTTAAGTGTCAGGAAGTCGTTTCTGAAAGTATTTGTATGGAGTGTAGCCATGTATGGAAGTGAAACGTGGACGATAACCAGTTTGGACAAGAAGAGAATAGAAGCTTTCGAAATGTGGTGCTACAGAAGAATGTTGAAGATAAGGTGGGTAGATCACGTAACTAATGAGGAGGTATTTAATAGGATTGGGGAGAAGGGAAGTTTGTGGCACAACTTGACTAGAAGAAGGGATAGGTTGGTAGGACATGTTTTGAGGCATCAAGGGATCACAAATTTAGTATTGGAGGGCAGCGTGGAAGGTAAAAATTGTAGAGGGAGACCAAGAGATCAATACACTAAACACTAAGCAGATTCAGAAGGATGTAGGTTGCAGTAGGTACTGGGAGATGAAGAAGCTTGCACAGGATAGAGTAGCATGGAGAGCTGCATCAAACCAGTCTCAGGACTGAAGACCACAACAACAACATGTAGTGCTTGTTCTTGGAGACATGGGTGTCTGATGGGAGTCATGTTAGAGTGGTCATGCAGTACCAATGACCACTCTGTCCAGATGGTTCAGCGCTCGCCAGCAAGGTAGTTCAGCATGTTCGGTCAGAGGGCTGCGTGCCCTCTGTAATAAAAAAAACTGATTCAAGAAATCATCAATTTAAACGGATGACTGGATGCCTTGTGATGTCCGCCACAATGAACTATATTGGGGAGGGGGGAGTGGTCAGAGCATCTGCCTAGTAAGCAGGAGACCTGGGTTCAAATCCTGCTCCATGACAAATTTTCATCTTTTCCCATCGATGTCCATAATGGCTGCTGGAGCAAAAATGGTGTCTGTTCTTTCGGACATGCCTGAAAGACATACACATTTAATTGCTGCTAGTCCAAAGTTTGCAGGCAACTGGAATGTTACTCAGTGTGGCCGGAAACTTCATAGCCAAGGAGAGCATCTAAATGGATTCTGAAGCTCCTTTTGGGGGCAAATTGATCAACTGTTATAGATGCCTATTCCTGATGTCCATACATCCTAAACTTCTGTTCCATGATGGGAAACTGATAGTGTGGCCTTGACCCAGATCGTCTTCATAGAAGGCCTCCTCCACACATTGGTGATGGATAATAGCCGAAATTTTATTTCACTTGCTTTTCAGTTAAAAGGAACCTTGTACAAAGGGGGACCCAAAAGAAACCGGATTGTTGTCATAAGAAATTTATTAATGAACCTTTTTACAAAATTACTTCAGTCACCTCCATCATATGTGATGCACTTGTCAGGTCTCTTTTCCCACTGTTGGAAGCATGTTTGGAACTCTTCAAGTTTGATATTGTCCAGTGCCCTTTGCGAAGCTGTTTTCATCGCCTCCACATCGTCTTAATGCTCCCCTTTTAGTGTTTTTTTCATTTGTGGAAATAGGAAAAAGTCGCACGGGGCTAGGTCCAGCGAATACGGAGCGTGGGGAATGACAGACCACCTCTGAGGTGTGCGCTGGAGCGTTGTCGTGACGCCAGTCACCTGATCGCCAAAGTTCCGGGCGTTTCCTCCTCACATCCTTTCGCAGATGCCTTAAGACATCCAAGTAAAAGTGCCGGTTATCAGTCTGGCCAGGGGGTATGAATTCCCGATACACAATTCCGCCAACATAAAAAAAAAACAATGATCATCGTTTTCACATTTGACCTCACTTGCCTTGCTTTTTTTGGTCTGGGAGAGTTGGGAGTCCTACACTGGCTTGACACTTGCTTGGTTTCTGGGTCATACCTGTTACACCAACTCTCATCCCCTGTAATGACTTTGTTCAAGAAGTTTGGATCACATGCAATCTTTGTTTTCAAGTCCTGACACACATTCATGCGGATGGTTTTTGCTCCTGTGTGAGAAAGCGCGGAAGAAATTTAGCAGCAACACGTCTCATGTGCAAATCCTCACTCAAAATCTGCTGGCACGAGCTCCAAATGTTTCCTGTCTCTGCTGAAATTTGGTCGATCATTTGGCAACGATCCTCGTTGATCTTTTGGCGGACCTTTTCAATGTTCTCCTCATTTTGCGATGTTGAAGGGCTTCCAGAATGAGCTCGGTCTTCAACACACGTCTCACCACGTTTAAAGCGCCCAAACCACTCGAAACCTGAGTGCGGCTCATAGTGTCCTCCTGGAAAGCTTCCAGGAGCATTTGGTGTGTCTCCGTTGCAGTTTTTTTAAACAGGAAACAAAATTTCACACACACTCTTTGTTCTTTAAAGTTTCCATAACGACTTCGCAGAGGTAACCCGCCAACAGTCAGAGAAACACAATACCACACTTGCACGTTCAGCTCTACACTGACGCCTTCTGCACAGCTGTTTCATGAAGGTCTCTACTAACACCATCTAGCGTGAGAACCCTGCACTACGTCTACGAGTAGCAGCGCCCTCGGAGTCCGGTTTCTTTTGGGTCCCCCCTCGTATAGTCTTTCAGAATGCTGATGAAGAGCTTTCAAAATGTTGATCACGGAGCACATCAGAGACACCATCAAGGCAGAAGCACTCAGATGTTTTCTCAGTTCATACAGGCCGATGCCGATTGGTAAGAAGAACCTGTCTGAACTGCTGCACGGGCACCAGCTGCATATGGCGCTGCACCTCCTGCTGCCTACCCACACCCACCCAGATCACCTCCATCTCCACGCTACACGCTGGAGACCCCCGTCAGGGCTTGCACTTTTGGGTGTCATGAGCACTGTATTCTGGTGGTCATCCATGGTCAGGGTTTCGGTGAGTTCTCACACTACAAGTGGAGGACATACTAGTGTCCTTCCATCGAAACCAACTACTCCTGCAGGTGGACGACCAGCCTCCACTTCCCTTCGCACACACCTCCCAAGCCTTCCTCCTGCTTGGAGTCTGAGTTTTTGGGCTCTCCTCAATTCTGTGGGAGCACCTTCTCTGTGTTTGGCCCAACCTCGTGCCCCCTTGTCAACCACATCCTCAGCTGATATTTTTTCCAGCCTTCTGCACGAGAAACAGTTCCTGGGTTGTGAGACCTTAACTTTTCCTGGCGAATTGAAAGTTCCTGGGTTCTAAGGAGCTTCTGTGACAGGCAAGGAAACTAGTTGGTTCACAACTACTGTCTCAGCCAGTTTCTCCTCTCGCCCCCAAGGCACTGGATGTCCACACGGATCTAGTTCCAGTACCAGAACGCCCCTGTGGTTGGTTCCACACGATTGGGCATCTGCCCATGACAGGGTCTTCACTGCCACAGCCACTTCCAGCTGTACTGTATTTCATGGACTACCAGATGCACTTTTTCTTGTAAAAATTGCCTCAAAAATTTGGTGCATCTTATACTCGAAATTAATATAAAAATGTCCTGTGTTTGATTGAAATTTCCTGCCAGTCTTAAAAATGGTCATATATTTGATATTGTGGGAAACCTATCTCTGTATGGCACATTGGATTCAACTAGAAGCAGTAGTACACTGATGCAACAAACATGAGTTATGGGCATTCACAACCTTGCTAACACTGTCTCCCTCCCACCACATCATCACAAACCCAGAACACTGTCTCACCTATGATGTGTCACTGCAGTGTACAGTACTAGTTTGCGTTATCAGTAATAGTACAACATTTTTGTTAATAGCTAGTTTCGTAATGAAAAAAGATAAAAGGTATTCATATGATATTGCCTATTAACTGAAAGTAATAGCACATGCAGAGGAACATGGGAACAGATCAGCTGGGCAGCATTTCGGCACTCCAACAACAGAAAAAAATGAGGAAGACTAAATGTGCAAATAAAGGACTGAATGCAGAATGGCCAAAACTAGGAGATGACCTATTGAAATGGACTCAAGAACGCTGTTAAAATGGCATTGGAATTAATACAAAAATGATTCAAATACACGCCCATAAGCTAGTGCTACAGTGGAACTTAACAGACTTTAAGGGTGGAGTTGGTTGGTGCTACAGCTTTATGAAACGCCATGGACTTAGCATGCGGACCACAACCAAAATATCTCATAAAATGCCGTATGAGAATGAAGAGAAGATACTATCTGTCCATTGCTTTATTATTCAACATCAAAAGAAAACCTGTGTGGAAATAAGCCAAACAGCGAATATGGGTGAAATTCCTCCAATGTTTGATGTGCCGAGTGACAGAACTGTTGCCATGAAAGTTGCTAAAACCGCAGCTACAAAAACAAATGGACATGAAACAATGCACTATACTGTTGTCCTTTCATCTTGTGCTGACAGTACTAAACTTAATCCATTGATCATTAGCCAGCACAAAACGATGCCAAAATAATCTGAAATACTGCCAAGTTCATGTACATGACGAGGGTTGGATGGTTGAGGCTGATATGCAATTATGGATTAATAGAGTGTCGGAGAGAAGGAAAGGTGTGTAATTGAAGAAGAGTTCTCTTTTTGTGCTAGATCAGTTTAGTAGTCATTCGAAAAATTCTATGAAAGAGAAATTGAGACAGGGAAATACAGAGCTTGCTGTTATTCCGGGATGACTTACTTCACAAATGCAACATCTTGATGTCTCAATAAATGAACCATTTATAGTGTATATGAGTGAAGAATGGTACAAATGGGTGATGGGTGAAACTCAACATGAATTCACACTCAAGGGAGCTTTAAAATGAACTACAATGGAACAAGTGTGTCAATGGATAAAACAGTAATGGTCTAGAGTGAGAGGAGACATTATTGTTAAATCTTTCAAAACATATGGTACAAGTAATGCTCTCGATGGCAGTGGAGACCACCTTATATACGAAGAGGACAACAGTGGGAATGCCCGCCCCCGGCAGCTGAGTGGTCAGCGTGACAGACTGTCAATCATAAGGGCCCGGGTTCGATTCCCGGCTGGGTCGGAGATTTCCTCCGCTCAGGGACTGGGTGTTATGTTGTCCTAATCATCATCATTTCATCCCCATCGACGCGCAGGTCGTCGAAGTGGCATCAAATCGAAAGCCCTGCACCAGGCGAACAGTCTACCCGACGGGAGGCCCTAGCCACACGACATTTCAACAGTGGCAACAATAAGAAAAACAAGAAGTAGTAAGTTTAGATGTTGATTTTCAAGGATTTTAAAGGTCAGTTCTGTAATATAAATTAGGAATTTTGTTTTAGTCTGGCTTTACAATCTAATAATAAAAATGGCAAAAGGGTTGTTTTTTAAATTGCTTAAAAATTAAGGTGCACCTTATAGACCTCAGTGTCTTACAGCCTGTAAAATACAGTACACATTGGTTGCGGCCACCAGGGAGCTTCTGTCCACAATGAAAGCACCCAGCCATGGTGTTCAGAAGGACATGGATGTTACTTTCATGGGTACCATCTGGTGTCCCACACTGTGAGGGATGGAAGCCAGTGTTGTACCATCTCACAGTCATTCCTTGAAGGACAGAAGACTGTGGTGAACCATTGCTATCACGCCTGTCATATTGGCACCTCGGTGGCCACTACCATAACAGGGCAGGACAGGAGGTGCTGGTGCGAACTGTCATCATTCAACTTGCCTGCACTGGTGCAGAGCATCAATGGTCCGGCCGCAAGGCTACGGCATGATCAAACATTGAAGGCAGCGTCGTACTAGGATCAGCACGCACACCTGACCGACAATGTCACCTCGAGAGAGTGACAAGCTATCTTCTTGACATAATCCCGGAGTGGAGTGCACTCTGCCTCATTCTGTTATTGTGTTTTCTCATGTTTGCTTGACTCTGTTCTCAGGACACTCTGTACTGTGTTGGATTCCGCCTGACACTGTACTCTGTGTGTAACTACTGACCTACTTTCTCAGTAAGTGCTCTAGGCTTACTTATTTGCATGTTTAGTTACTGCAACATTAAAAGATAAGCAAATCATTTGAATTTAATATGTATGCAGTATCAAAAAACTATCACTGAAGTGCTTAATACTACTCATGTCAGGCCTGACTGTCTAACAGTAAAGCACATGCCTGGAATCAGATAGGTCACAGGATCAAATTCCACTTGGACCATGAATTTTTTCATTCTGCATATATCCTAACCTTAACCTCTTAACTTGTGAATATTCACCACGAAAGCTACATGGTTCAGGTTCCACATTAAACTGTAAGTCCCCTTTCCTTAGCAGAATTACTGGGATAGATTAGAAACAAGCAAGTTGTCAAAAAGTGGCGTCAAACTGAAAGACTTGCACCAGCCTGTTGGTCCACACAAAATTACTAAAGCTATTCATGCTTTCGTGTGCTAAATTTAACAAAGCACGCTATAAAAATAGCTGCTAGTCTGAGAAAAATCTCTCTCTTTAGTTATATAACATAGTGTCTACAAATTATACGCATTCATTAGTCAGGCTAACATCAAATTTTTCCAGCCTTCTTTTGGAGGCTGATTTATTTGACAAATTAATTCAGATGAGAAAATTGTCATTTAAATGAATATCAGCAACAATTTACCACTGAACATTAGCTTCAGAAAGAGAGCGAGCATACTCCCAGTTATGGTGAAACATTAGCCCAACTAGATGAGCCTGTCAATGACTAGACTACTGATACTGGCAGAAAAGGCACCCCAAAGCACATCCAGTACATTAGAACTTACTATCTGCAGCAAGTCCAAAAAGGAGTGGGAAGGGGATTAGCAGAGAGAATTTCAGAGGCTCACTGTGCACAAGCTGATTTTGTTGGCCATAAACTCAAGAAAATGTTATATGTCGTAACTCCTGTTGTTAACATGTGTGTGATGAGAAGTGCGATAGTCAACATTGATGAACAGAGCAATACAACTTTAGCTCTCTCACAAGAAGAGATAATTTTTTTGTGCAAGGTCCAGCACCTTAACATAGAGGCATAATGATTCTGAGATAAGAATGAAGATCTGTCTCTTGCAACAGGAACCTTAATTTCTCTCACGATTCTAAGCCATTTTAGCTCCTCTGTTACATTAGGGTAGAGTCATAAACCAGTGCCTATTATTTTTGTTTTTATAATCACTTCTATCAAGATGACTCCTATGAAGCTGTAGTAAAAGTTGTTACTATTCCTGGTGAAATCTCACACATACCAACATCTTTAACAGATTAAATACTGAGGCTAATTAAGTCTTCATTTTACTCTCACTGACTCTTATTGCTGTTTACAACTTCAAAGTACTGCAAATTTACAAATTTGTGAGTGCTGTACATACCAATGGAGCCTTAGTGTGTGAAGAAATGCTGAGAGACCCTCCATCAAAACCAAAATGGCAACAGTGAGGAAAGACCAAGCTAGGAACATAATGTATAGAATAATTGCACCGGTATAGCCTTCTGCTGTCAGTCCCATCCGCAGGACCATTGTCCACAGCACTTCAGAAAGTTCTGTAAGAAAGCAATGCAGTACTTGTAAGTTATTCACATCATCAAAGAAATCTGCAACACATGTACTGAAATAAAAAGATAATAATATTTACACATAAAGTTCTATTTTAACAGTTATGAAAAGGATAGATTGCTACTCACTGTGAAGATGACACACTGATACAGACATGCACAACGAAAAGATTGTTACACATTGAGCTTTTGGGCAAAGCCAGTCTCAGAACAGAAAGGAAAACACAAAACACACACACACACACACACACACACACACACACACACACACACACACACAATTTCTGAGCAGAGAGACTGGAGATAGTGGTAATAAGGTGTGCCTTCCTTGTGAAAATGTGTGTGTTTTTCATTCTTTTCTGAAGAAGGCTTTGGCTGAAAGCTCAGTATGTAACTGTCTTATTGTAATACCAGTCTGCAACTCAACATGTCATCCCTATGGTGGCTAGCAAATCTATCCTTTTCATCAACGTTGATATTCCAACCTAGACTTGCCTTTGCTTAAAATACCATTTTGTACTTCATATTTTTAAATGTGAAACGTTCAGTATACCAAAACTCAGTATAATCTTCAGTTTACTGATACGAAAATGGTCATCATACTACAACTTAGTACTATCTTCATTTTATTAACATGGTAACATGTAATTATGTCCTTCTACTTATCATTATTATACTTTAAGGTGGCACTGTGTAATGACCTATACAAAAATCCTTGTGAAGTAAGAGTGCAAACACATGCCCACGCGCACACACGCGCGCACGCAAGCTGTCAAATTTCTATTTCTTTGTACTTACGAGAATGTGCAAGTGACAGAGCCCATAGTCGCAGATATGAAGCTGTGTGAGAGATAGTGCTGAGTATATACTCTATAGTATGTATGGACTGATAAATGAAAACTTCAGTCATATCATCTTCTCCATGGCCATCATGCCCATCTGCTGGAGTAACTGCCCCAACCTCCTCATTTTCCTGACGCAGTTCAATGCCTTGATTTACATCACCATTCTCAGATGCTGACACCTGCTGATGAATCAGAAAACAAATTAATCTTTCTATAGAACAAATTTCAATACAATAAATTCTACAGAAATAGCTTTACGGTTGAAAATGTCCTGTGCTCAAAAATCACAGTTTTCAACGAAGGCTTCCACATGTCATGTAAGCTATTCTGAGAAAGTTGTCATTATTTCTCATACTAAATCAGCATTGACAAAATTCTTTGTTCTCCGTTTAATAATATCATGAATTTGAGGTAACATACATATTAACTTAAAAAAAACTAAAATAAAGCAAAAAAAAAAAAAAAAACATAAATGTAAATTTTTCTCACATGAGGAGTATGCTAATTTCTTTGCACAGGTTTGAGTGTTTGGGTGTCTTCTGTGCATTGATTTCTCAAGTAATGATGACGGCGTTGAGGTAAGTAAAACAGGACTGTCAACCAGCTGCCCACCACGATGAATGGCCACTGTCAGACTATGAACAAATTTGACCAACCAATGTCACAGCATGCAACCTTCCCCCTCCTCCATCTTATCAGCCTCTTCCAATTCACATTCCCACTTTTAGCGTGCGCTGTTCCCCACCAGTTCAACACTCATGCATCATGTATCATCTCTCCCTGTGTGTGTGTGTGTGTGTGTGTGTGTGTGTGTGTGTGTGTGTGTGTGTTGGTATTACAGATCAAAAAAGGATTACTCCAAAAGCTAGCAAGTTCTTTCTTTTCGTGTGTGCTTATCGATAATTCAAAGCTTCTACTTTCGGTGAGGGGTCTTCTTCCTCCTTGAAGTATCTACATTCTACGAGAATTTTCATACAAATCAACAGCATGATTGCATGGATGTTATTCAGAATAGGAAATTAACTCAACTGCAGTCAGTTCAATACAGACTGTCAGACGCTTCAGTTTTCAGATAACTCTATCAATTTAGGGGGGGGAGGGGGGGGAGGAGGAATCGATCTGCTACTTCTGCGACAAATACACTTTAAACACCAGTACAACAGGACAGCACACACTCTCAGAAAGTTAAAAAATCAAGTGAAAAACAATATGGTGATAGTAGCAAAAGTGGACAAGGGAGGTACAGTGGTACTTTAAGATAAAACAGATTATGCAAAGAAGATAGATGAAATCTTTACAACAATGAAATTGTGGTTTGTGAGAGTGAAATAAGAGCCATAATACAGCTGAATCCTTTTGCACCATTACTTTATGGTTTTATTAAAATTTCATAAAGGTAATTGACCAGCTCAATCAGTACACACAGCAGCTCAAACTCCAGTTCCCAATATAAGAAGAAAAACTAATGCAGGCATCAAGGGAAAAATATTATACATAAACAAACACAGTATTCATAACAGTACCAATTTACTAAACAGATCAGATGAATGTCACTTTAATTGCAACCTAAGTTTCATTTGATGTGCACAACCTTCTCCCTACCTCTGTATTTGCCGAAAGAGCACATTAATGCAGCAGAAGAGTTAAAGATTATAGTTATTGTACAGTTATGTTTAAAGCAAAATTAGTTTGGTCTCCGAACACATTCTACAAATGAAGAGATGGACTTCCTGTCATCTTCACTTTTGCAGAAATTTTCCATGAATAATACTGAAACTGACTTTATTTATTCTGAACCTCTAGCCAAATATAAGGTGTACTGGTGCATGTACACAAGTTGCAATACAGTCACAGCAAAAATCAACTTTTTTATACATCTATTCTAGTTATAGAGTACAATATTTTACATGTGGTTATTAATTTCGATCTATTACAACCATTTGCAGACCTGGATACAATCAATTTTCCAATCACATAGATACCATTCTGGGGTGTAATTAGCAGTCTTCGAAAGGGAGGTAAGAAGGAAATGACAAGTATTTTGGACAGGTCAGGAAAACTGCTGGTGAATCCTGTGGATGCCTTGGGCAGATGGAGGGAATATTTTGATGAGTTGCTCAATGTAGGTGAAAATACGATTAGTAATGTTTCAGATTTCGAAGTAGAATGGGATAGGAATGATGATGGAAATAGGATCACATTTGAGGAAGTGGAGAAAATGGTCAATAGATTGCAGTGCAATAAAGCAGCTGGGGTGGATGAAATTAAGTCGGAACTCATCAAATACAGTGGAATGTCAGGTCTTAAATGGCTACACAGGATAATTGAAATGGCCTGGGAGTCGGGACAGGTTCCATCAGACTGGACAAAAGCAGTAATCACACCAACCTTTAAACATGGAAACAGAAAAGATTGTAATAACTACAGAGGTATCTCTTTAATCAGCGTTGTGGGTAAAATCTTCTCAGGTATTGTTGAAAGGTAAGTGCGAGTATTAGTTGAGGACCAATTGGATGAAAATCAGTGTGGGTTTAGGCCTCTTAGAGGTTGTCAGGACCAGATCTTTAGCTTACGGCAAATAATGGAGAAGTGTTATGAGTGGAACAGGGAATTGTATTTATGCTTTATAGATCTAGAAAAGGCATATGACCGGGTTCATAGGAGGAAGTTATTGTCTGTTCTAAGAGATTATGGAATAGGAGGCAAACTTTTGCAAGCAATTAAAGGTCTTTACATGGATAGTCAGGCAGCAGTTAGAGTTGACGGTAAATTGAGTTCATGGTTCAGAGTAGTTTCAGGGATAAGACAAGGCTGCAACCTGTCTCCACTGTTGTTCATATTATTTATGTATCATATGTTGAAAACAATAGACTGGCTGGGTGAGATTAAGATAAGCGAACACAAAATAAGTAGTCTTGCACATGCAGATGACTTAGTTGTGATGGCAGATTCGACTGAAAGTTTGCAAAGTAATATTTCAGAGCTAGATCAGAAATGTAAGGACTATGGTATGAAGATTAGCATCTCCAAAACGAAAGTAATGTCAGTGGGAAAGAAATATAAACGGATTGAGTGCCAAATAGGAGGAAAAAAGTTAGAACAGGTGGACGGTTTCAAGTACTTAGGATGCATATTCTCACAGGATGGCAACATAGTGAAAGAACTGGAAGCGAGGTGTAGCAAAGCTAATGCAGTGAGCGCCCAGCTACGATCTACTCTCTTCTGCAAGAAGGAAGTCAGTACCAAGACTAAGTTATCTGTGCACCGTTCAATCTTTCGACCAACTTTGTTGTATGGGAGCGAAAGCTGGGCGGATTCAGGTTACCTTATCCATAAGGTTGAGGTTACGGATATGAAAGTAGCTAGGATGATTGCAGGCCCTAGTAGATGGGAACAATGCCAGGAGGGTGTGCACAATGAGGAAATCGAAGAAAAACTGGGAATGAACTCTATAGATGCAGCAGTCAGGGTGAACAGGCTTAGATGGCGGGGTCATGTTACACGCATGGGAGAAGCAAGGTTACCCAAGAGACTCACGAGTTCAGCAGTAGAGGGTACGAGGAGTCGGGGCAGACCAAGGAGAAGGTACCTGGATTCGGTTAAGAATGATTTTGAAGTAATAGGCTTAACATCAGAAGAGGCACCAATGTTAGCACTGAATAGGGGGTCATGGAAGAATTTTATAAGGGGACTAGACTCCAGACTGAACGCTGAAAGGCATAATCAGTCTTAAATAATGATGATGATGACAATGATGATGATGATGATAGATAAAGACACACAGATTATGTGCTGTTTAAGTATGGATAAACCGCAAGGCAGACCCAAATCTTTCTGAAAAATATGAGCCAAACTTAAGAATATGGAGTGCATCTTGGAAAAGGAGCCACATCTATTGACTTTCCAATCTCTAATATTGACATTAACACAGGAAGCCACCAGTTTAAAATACACAGGAAAGGCACATACACAGAATCCCATATTCCAGCTTCCTCGATGCACCTAGTCCCCTAAAAGCATGGTACTTTTCATTTTATAATCTACCATTTACTGTCAGTTCCTGTGTCCCCCACTGATTTTGAATAAGAAATACCCACCATCAAAACAATAAATTATGGATACCTAACATGATCATTCAGTGCATATTGTACTGTAACCTTCTTGTGAAAACCAATTTATTTGCCAAGATTGCTCATGTTAACGCAATTACTGGATTAGTAATTTGGCAAAATGTATTGCATCTTCAGATCCATAAAACCAGGCAGTGGTAGTTACATCATATAATGCTGAAACCACTCTGTGACATTAGGACTGTACAATATGCATACAACTCTACTTTCTTATGGATACTGTATACTTCTAACATGACAGAGTGGTTTAAGCACTGTATTACCACTGCTCAGTTTTATGGATATGAAGATGGCAATAAGTATTGCCAACATCAGTAATCCGCTAATTGTGTTAATGTAGTAATATTGGCAAATAAATTAGCTTTCACAGACAGCTTTCTGCCCCCCTCCCCCCCCCTCCCCCCCCCATATCTCCGAATATCCCGATCAGACCCTGTGCTCCTTCTGCACCCATTTCCCTACCTATGGCCACAACCGCTGTGATTGTCCCCATTGTAAAACTTATCCTATGCACTCTCCTACAATCACCAATACCGGCACTGTAACTGGCAAAACAATGCTATCAATGGGAGAGCCACCTGTTAAACAATACATTGTGTACCAGCTGTTAAGTAAATACTGTACGGTCTTCTACACTGGTATGACCACCACAAAGTTATCAGTTAGGATGAATGGGCATATATGGAGTGTGTATACTGGCAACACACAATATCCTGTTGCAGAGCATGTTGTACAACATGACAGCTTTGACCTTGGTGCCTGTTTCACCACAATATCTTGTATTTAATCTACTGTGTGGGTGTGATCTATACTATTTTGCATACAGCTACCATGGTGATCAGTTTCTGTCTATGTACTTGTATATACTGTGTATAGATAAGTAGTCTTAACTGAATTTTTATTGTAAATTTGTAGAACTAAATTTTTATCGTAAATTTGTAATTTAAATATGTTATCTAATTCTGACAAAAGTTGTCATCTTCAGGATATTCTAAAAAAAGTAATTTCAATGATACTGTAGTGAAGAAAGAATTTGTATTATGACACATGTAATTTGAAATTTATGCAAGTACATATTGATTGTCAGATGCTGCAATGTTAACAACAGTATACAGACTGCTCTGTGCAAATATTGTACTAGCTCAGTCACCATTGTGGTGTTAATGAGTGAGCTAGGACATCAGTGCAACATGACCTGTGTTTTATATTTGGGGTATTTTATGTTTGACATGCTGATGTTCCTTGCACGTTTTATTGTAAAGTGATGCAACATCACTATGTGACCTTGATAAACCCAAATTTTTAACAGTAATATAACAATTCAGATCGCCCCCAATGATTGACACAATGGCAAGCATATACAATACATTTTTGTTAGGCTATGCACCACTGTAAATGGAATTGCTAGTAATTTATTTTATTTGTCAT
The DNA here is from genome assembly GCF_021461385.2 of Schistocerca piceifrons. NCBI lineage: Eukaryota > Metazoa > Arthropoda > Insecta > Orthoptera > Acrididae > Schistocerca > Schistocerca piceifrons. The sequence goes on along the minus strand of NC_060142.1, from coordinate 511,710,986 downwards.
GATAGTGAATAGAATACTTTATAATTATATTTACTGTTAGCAGTCGCTTTGATGTCTTAATTCTCTTTAATTTTATCCATATTTCACAGCTTCAAACAGGACTGTATTCAATACACTGGAGGTACGAATTAAAAAATGCCTTGAGTCACAACTTCGTGTTTTATTAACTACACAATGCCTTTTGGACCCTGTGGGGTTCATCATCACATGTAATTTATCTTAATAAATGCTTTAGTAGTTCTTCTGAATGAGGTGAAATGGGTATTCCACATAATCCAAGAAAAGTGTTTTTAATGTTTTAGCACCAAACAAACATTCTTTTCTCCATCATTTTCGTACATGTCACTTCATTGACGAGACACATTTGCAAGATGTTTTTAATTCATAACTCCAGTGTTAATTATCTGCTTTATTAATATTTGTATCAGTATGCACAGTAACACTGAGAAAATGGAAAGGCAAATACATTTGCAAAATGTGCCTCTTTAATAAACTGACATGCATGAAAATGATGGAGCTGGTGCTAAAACGTTAAAAACGCTTTTCTTGGATGTGGAATATGCATTTCACCTCATTCAAGAGGTGAACTAAAGCATGTATTAAGACAAATTACACCCGATGATGGACCCAAAGGGTCCGAAAGGCATCATGTAGTTAATAAAACATGAAAAGTTGTGACTGAAGGCGTTTTTTACTTCATACCTCCAGTGTCAATTATCTGCTTTATTAATATTTGTATCAGAATGCACAGTAATTAACCTGGAATATAGGTAATGAAAATTAGTAATTAGAGAACCAAAAGCAAAAAGTGTTTCTTTTCTATATTCAGTTGTATTTACCAACCATGACATGGAAGCAAATATTGTAGTCCATGCTACCAGAACAAATTATGTACAGCTACTGTGCCACACTGACTTCACAGTGATTAGCATTGTAATGGGGCTCAATGACAGTGTGCCATCAAAATATGATTCAACAGTGAAGACAGCATTTCATGGCAAAGCAACTGTCCTCAGTTGCTAATGGAAGCATTCATTACTCTTCTTTTGTTGCTGCTATCATCAATAAACAAACCTGAATTGAATATTTCAACAGACTATAGTATGATTAATAAATAAAGGCAAATGAGTACAGCCTCATTCTTGACAACTGATATTATGCAAACTCCTACAGTCAACGAGTGTTCAGTTGTTTTCGAACAAATAGTGTCATCAACAGCAGGCAAAGACTGCCAATGGCCTTGCCAAAGAGGGTGGGGAAGCAGATAGAAGTTCCTGTCCTTAGGGTAGGAAACTGCTCCTAAGAGGCAGAAGAACGAGTAATGATCAATGGTATAAGACTGCAGAAGGCAATGGAAATCCCTCTGTTAAAGACACATTACGTGAATCCATTGGCCAAAGGCCCATAACTGGGAAAACATGATATTTCCATTGGCAAAAGATTGTGGATTAATCCCCAATTCTGATCTCCACTTTAAATATACACAAGGCTACTCAGAAAGTAACAAATATTTTGAAAGAAAAATTTAACAATATGGAAAAACCAAATTTTATTATATACATTTTAAAGGTACACTCTTAAGCTATTTTCTTACGTAATCACCATTCAAATTGAGGCACTTATCATACCATGGCACAAGATTTTTAATACTGTCTCCAGAAAAATCTTCTGCCTGCAATTACAACCACTGGTTTATACTGGCACACATTTCAACGTCAGTATCAAAGAGCTGTGTAGTGATCCATGTCTTCCTTGCTGCGAAGAGGTGATAGTCACTAGGAACCAAATCCAGGCTGTATGGTAGATGGTCAAACACCTCCCACCCAAAACCCCATAGGAGCTTTCAGGTAAGACTAGCCATGTGTGGACATGCATTTTCATGAAAAAACAAATCTTCTGTGCTAAGTTTTCCTCGACACTTGTTCGGTATCACCCACCATACCTTTTTCTGTGTTTCACAAATTTCAATTGGTTTGCAGTTCTGTGTCAAAAGAAACCTTACCACAGAACGCACCTTACAAGTGATGGGCTTTTCTATTGCAGTGCACATTTTAATATGTGACACATAAAAAATTAGCGGAGACAGACCACACGCTACCACCGCTGGATGAACCCCGAGTGTAGGAATGTTATGGCACCAAGATGGCGGATGTAACCCCAACCACTGCCGCAGTAGACCAAAATGTCTGTTACTTTCTGAATAACCCTTTAAATCGAGCTGTTTAGATATATTTAAAATTTATAATTAAGAATTTAATATTGCAAGGAATAAAATAATAATAATAATAATAATAATAATAATAACCACCATGGAAAATGGAACACACGTGGTGGACAACAGACTGCAACAGAGCACAATCACGTATTCAAGCCTGGAAGATTTGGCACAGCCATCAAACACCGGAGAATTGGCAGAACTTTTTTGGAAACGCAGAAGAAAACATCGAAAATCATCAGACAAATTCAATGCAAGTACCACCACAAACGATTAGAGGAAATTTATAATGATTTTAAAAGAAACAACATGAGAAACTTTTATAGGACATTTAGGGAAGAACTAGCAACCTTCGAAGCCATCCACTCTGTTTTTGGCACCTGGATGGAACACTTGAGACAAACACAAAGGCCAATGCAAAATCCTGAAACAGCATTTTGAGAAGTTACACAACTATGAACCACCAGCAGACAAACTTGACTTCCAAGTTGCGACCCCAAACCAGGATTCAACTCCACCTACACATGAGGAGATATGAAACATTGTATCACATCTGAAAAACAACAAAGCATCAGGGAAAGACAGTGTAATTGCCGAAATGTTCAAGATAGGAGGTGAACTCTTGATTGACAGACTAAAAACTATCATTGCAAATACACTCCTGGAAATTGAAATAAAAACACCGTGAATTCATTGTCCCAGGAAGGGGAAACTTTATTGACACATTCCTGGGGTCAGATACATCACATGATCACACTGACAGAACCACAGGCACATAGACACAGGCAACAGAGCATGCACAATGTCGGCACTAGTACAGTGTATATCCACCTTTCGCAGCAATGCAGGCTGCTATTCTCCCATGGAGACAATCGTAGAGATGCTGGATGTAGTCCTGTGGAACGGCTTGCCATGCCATTTCCACCTGGCGCCTCAGTTGGACCAGCGTTCGTGCTGGACGTGCAGACCGCGTGAGACGACGCTTCATCCAGTCCCAAACATGCTCAATGGGGGGACAGATCCGGAGATCTTGCTGGCCAGGGTAGTTGACTTACACCTTCTAGAGCACGTTGGGTGGCACGGGATACATGCGGACGTGCATTGTCCTGTTGGAACAGCAAGTTCCCTTGCCGGTCTAGGAATGGTAGAACGATGGGTTCGATGACGGTTTGGATGTACCGTGCACTATTCAGTGTCCCCTCGACGATCACCAGTGGTGTACGGCCAGTGTAGGAGATCGCTCCCCACACCATGATGCCGGGTGTTGGCCCTGTGTGCCTCGGTCGTATGCAGTCCTGATTGTGGCACTCACCTGCACGGCGCCAAACACGCATACGACCATCATTGGCACCAAGGCAGAAGCGACTCTCATCGCTGAAGACGACACGTCTCCATTCGTCCCTCCATTCACGCCTGTCGCGACACCACTGGAGGCGGGCTGCACGATGTTGGGGCGTGAGCGGAAGACGGCCTAACGGTGTGCGGGACCGTAGCCCAGCTTCATGGAGACGGTTGCGAATGGTCCTCTCCGATACCCCAGGAGCAACAGTGTCCCTAATTTGCTGGGAAGTGGCGGTGCGGTCCCCTATGGCACTGCGTAGGATCCTACGGTCTTGGCGTGCATCCGTGCGTCGCTGCGGTCCGGTCTCAGGTCGACGGGCACGTGCACCTTCCGCCGACCACTGGCGACAACATCGATGTACTGTGGAGACCTCACGCCCCACGTGTTGAGCAATTCGGCGGTGCGTCCACCCGGCCTCCCACATGCCCACTATACGCCCTCGCCCAAAGTCCGTCAACTGCACATACGGTTCACGTCCACGCTGTCGCGGCATGCTACCAGTGTTAAAGACTGCGATGGAGCTCCGTATGCCACGGCAAACTGGCTGACACTGACGGCGGCGGTGCACAAATGCTGTGCAGCTAGCACCATTCGACGGCCAACACCGCGGTTCCTGGTGTGTCCGCTGTGCCGTGTGTGTGATCATTGCTTGTACAGCCCTCTCGCAGTGTCCGGAGCAAGTATGGTGGGTCTGACACACCAGTGTCAATGTGTTCTTTTTTCCATTTCCAGGAGTGTACATGGGAAAGTGAAGTCATACCAGCAGATTGGGAAAGTGTTTGATTCAACCTCTACACAAAAAGGGCAACAAGACCAATCCCAAAAACTATCAAAGCATTTCACTCCTACCAGTCACTTACAGAGTGCTCTCACCAGATTAGAACAACAGACAGAGCATATGATTGGTGACTATCAGGCAGGCTTCCGCCCACATCGATCCTGTGCAGAACAGATCTGGAACCTGAAGATGATACTGCAACACCATCAGTCGAACCGCACAGTAGTCAACTTCGTAGATCTCAAGAAAGCATACAACTCAATTCATCGCACCAGTCTGTTTAATACACTTTGTGAATATGGTGTAGATAACAAAACTACTTCATTAATTGAGTAAACTTTATCAGACACAACTTCGAAAGTAAAATTCATAGAAGAAGTTTCTGAAACTTTTCAAATTAGGACAGGAGTGAGGCAGGGTGATGGGTTGTCCCAACTCCTCTTTAACCTGGTACCGGACAAGATTATCAAGAAGTGAGAGAAATAAATAAATATGGGAACAAAGGACAAACGAATCAACATAAAATGCCTTGCTTTTGCTGATGACCTAGCAATAATTACGCGGAATCCTGAGGAAGCCAAACATGTCATTGAGAAACTTCATGGGGTTGCCATCAAAACTAGTCTCCAAACTTCTTTGAGAAAAAACAACTCAATGACTCTAAAAGTTCAAATCTGAAACCACTTGCAACAAAATATGGTGACATCATACAAGTTAAGTACTTCAAGTACTTGGGTGAAGTGATAAGCAACACTGGCAACGAAAAAATAGCTCACGAAACACGAGAAGAAGAATTACATAAAACTTATACATTGATCTGGAACACATACAATAAGAAATCACTATCCACCCATGCCAAACTTCACCATTATCATACAGTCACTCTTCCAGAAGCGCTCTACGCAACTGAAACACCATCACAAAAATACTCACAAAAATATTTGGACCCAAGATTCAAGATGGTATCTGGATGCGCAGAAGCTCTGAAGAACTGTACTCGAGGATTGAACATTTCATGTCGGTTGCATGGAAAAGATGATTGAAATTGACATTTAGCAAGAATGGATGCCTCTACAATGACCAAGAAAATCTTCCTTATCATCAAAGGAACTCGCCAAACCAGGGCACGCTGGCTAACAGAAACCCAAAATGACCTCACGGAACTCAGTATTGACCCATTAGAAACCACACAGACTGCGTACAGGCAGAAAATCAACTCTCTCAAGTTCATAACCAAAAACCCGATGGAAAATAATCTGAAATTGAAAAATGCATGGACACAATAAATAAGACAGGCCCATAGTGAAAAGATGAGGAAGTTTTGGGAAGATAAATAATAATAACAATAATAATAAAATGTTGGTATCAGTGAGAATCAAACCTACAATGATGAATTGCTCATCAACGCACTTTATCATTTAGCTACCAAAAAACTGAAAGAAAAACTGCTCAAAAAATACCTAATACTATATGTGTAAATCTTTAGAGAGCGTTTTACTTTTCACTACAGCCCACTCAGGTGGAAAGTTGCAGTAACTTGAGGGGCATCTGCCTGGTTCTGTTTACATAATTTGAGCTAAATCAGTTAGCCACATCCTATGCTCTCCTGCTGTTAGATTTAAAATTTGGAGTAGATCTACTTAACTCTTTAAATCTCACTTGTGCCTCCAAATCTGTACTGGAAACCAGTCTGTTTAGCAGATCATGTACAGAGTACATTTTCAAACTAAATTTCCCTTACACTCACTTTTTTTACCACTATCTATAGCCTTATGACTTACAATGGCAGTACTCATAACTGAATTGAATGTATCACTTTTACATTTATAAACTGAACTGTTTAAATCTATTTAAATTACATAGTTAACTATCTATACCTGGCCACAGACAGCTGTGTTTACGTCTGCTTCAATGGAAAAGAAAGAAATGAGAAAGCACACATTTCAACATGTATGGAAATTGGATGTATGTCCTAATCTCCTTCTTCCCCCTGTCCCTGCCCATCTCTTCGTCCCACTCACTTGTGTCCATCTCCGCCTCCCCCCCCCCTCTCCCTCCATCCATCACCACCTGCCCCCCCCCCCTGTCAATCTTCTCCTTCTCCCTCTCTCCATCTCTTCCAGTTCCATCTCTCTGCCTGTCTCCTCCTGCTCCCTCTCTCTGCCTGTCTCCTCCTTTCTGCTCTCTCTGTCAATGTCCTCCCACCCTTCTGTTCATCTCCCCCCTTCCTGCCCCCTCTGACCTTCTGCCTTGTTTACTGTTGCTGCAAATTCAGATTCTACAGTACTCGTAGTATTCCCATCACAAGCTGATAAGACAGAAATACAACTTTTCTATTTTCTGTAAAAACAGTATGCGAGTATGTTGTGTTTAAAAACATATATAATGAGAAATAATATATACAGGAGAAATAATTTTTCTAATAGTTTATATGTCCCACTATCCTAGTTAAAATTGCCCGTGACAAAGGAAACAAAACCATACACTTTTACTGCAGAGCATTTTCTTTCTCACGATAAGTTTTAACAGAAAAAAGTACATTGTTGTTTAATAAGATATATAGTCTATGTGTGTCTGAATTTTTAATAAAGTAGCGTTTAACATTTGGAGTAAACTGGTCAGTAACTTTGACATTTTTGTTACCGACATCTCACTATTACACATTTTGTACCTATATATATTTGTATTTTATGTAAATTAAAAAATAAATATCCTATATTCTTCCAAACTAGAGTAGCATTTAAAAATTTGAAGTAATTATATCAAACACTTTTTGAGATTTTTAGTAACAACAATTCCCATTTATATATTACATATTTATTTATATGTATTTAAAAAACAGATATATAAAAACATGCACATATTCAAATGCGAAGTGGTGTCAAAATTTCAAGTCAACTGACCAACTACTTTTTGAGTTTTCCACGCACAAAAGTGCGCAGGATGAATTATTATACATACAGATAGTTTGAGACTGTGATGAATAAAATAAACTACGTGCGCGTGTGTCTGGTTTTTTTTTTTTTTTTTTCCGCTCTTCCCTGAGTCAATTGTTGTATGGTTGACTATCATTTCAGCACTCAACACAGGTCTCTTGTTATCGCAAAGAGAGTGCTACAGAACATGTTTCTGTCCAATTTATTTGCAAACCAGTACACATTCGAAGAGGAAGGCATAATTTTAGTGTTCTTTCTGGCTTGCTCTTTAAGAGAAATGGCATAATTTTAAGTGCGATAGTTACAGTATGCTGTAGCACATTACCCCATGGTAACTGGCCATCATTGGACATGGTTACACCCATCATTTCATGTTAAGTACATACCCCCCTGTAATTACCCCAACTCTGTACACAAAACCTAAATTAAACTTTATACATACATATAATTACAGAATTAAGGCAACAAAAATAATATTTTCCTACATATGACATACCTGTCTGCTTTTCTTACGAGAACACATAATGTATAACGGTTTCGCCAGTAACAACCATGGGACACAAAGAAGTGCAACAAACACCATAATTTGCTGCACTGTTCCTTGACTCTCAAAGATATATATGTTGCAGCAGTCTTTGCCCTCACTATTGCACAATGGCTCTGCTTGCTTGAAAAGCAGCATATTGATAAATGTGATAAGCACATTTGGTGCACAGTGCTCACTTGTCAGCAGCTCTGGAAGCAGACAGAGACATTTCCCAAATATATTCATTACATCTTTAACCTGTACTGAACTTTGACATATTATTCTGTACACAATTTTCTAATCTGTTGGTTAGGGTGGCAAATGTTCTGAAACACAGATGACTTATAACCATTTACTGCATACAATAAAAAAACAATATCCTATGTCTAATGTTATTACATCAGCAGAAAAAAGAAAACCTATCATCAACCAAACAACATCAAAAGAAAAACAAGGCAGCAATAATATTATCCATTCTGCACTATCCTTATTTATTTTCCATATTTGTCTGGGTGGAGCATATTTTCGCTGGTCTTGCAGAATTTGCTTCTGGCCTACTTTCACGAAAGTATATGCCTCCTTATTGTCTCTCACTGTGGTAGTATGTTAAACTACCTTACTTTCTTCATGCTGATGTTTTCAATCATAATTCAAAAAGTAAATTTCAGGTTATGTTTGCATTATTTCTGGAAGAAACTGTGTGTGATGTATGCTCTCACACAGACAAAATTTCATACTGCTTAAAATTTACATTTGCTGTACATAAATTCTTTCTCTTGTTTAAATCTGAAATATATCACTATTATTCAAACTTGAAGGTGTCATTTTTTCTGTTATTTAAACTCAAATGGCTGACACTTTTTAAAATAATCAGTTAATTTTGTTACTTCTGATACTATTACCACACCACATTTGCAGTGCTTATGCAGAAATACTTACCGTTCTTTGCACTGTATACAACCCATTTCACAAACATGAGAGAGACCAGGTATCCAAATAACAGAACAAGGAAGAGAACTTGAGGTAGAAATTCCAAGATAATATTGATTCGCTTCCGAAAATGCCTGCAAAAAAGAAAGCATCTTCAGGCACAACAAAACCAACGAAATCACAATAATGATAATCCACCTGAACCATAAAAAAAGAAATAAGAGCTATCCACATAGCTACAGATGTATAACTCATGAATACACAAAAGATTTTGTGCAGAATTTTGTGTGATAGGGTTAACCATCAACCACAGCAAAAAGTAGCAGAATACCAGAGAGGCTTCAGACCTTGAAGAAGCTGTGAAGAAAAAACCACAGCTTTAAAATTAGTGGTGACATATTACAGGGAGTACAGTGAACCATTTGCAATAACCTTTGTAGATTTTAAGACAGAATATGACTACAATTTTAGTCAAATTGATAGACCTCACCTTAACAAACACATAATACAAAGTTAAATTCTGACGAAAATTTTCCTATGCCTTTCCCATAAAAACATGTTTAAGACAGAGATAGATTGTCGTCACTTCTTTTCAACAGTACATTGGAATATATAATGAGGGAAAGATCCAAGTTAACTTACAGAACATTACATTTCAGAACTCAAAGACAACATAAATTTGAACTGCATGGGGATGATGCCACTTTCCTGTCCAGTGACATCCAGAAAACTCTAAAAACCAGTTAAATTGGCAACAAAACAGTGCAGAAAATCAGCCTCCAAATGTACATTGGAAAAAACAGAAAATATGTTAACTGACCCACCACTTGTTAAAAATATCACAATAGAAGAACAGGCAATCAAAATTGCAGAGAACGTTTAAATGCCTAAGAGAAAACTTAACATGTAACATCAATTATAAACTTATGTGGCTTAATAGAATAAACAAACTGATGAAAGCACAATGCACAATGTATCATCATAAACAGAAACGAAAAAAGCCTCCCAACAGCCACAAAATTAAGAAAACTATGAAACAGTTATACAGTCAAAAATAATGTAAGCAAGTGAAACCATTTTCAAAACAGCTACAAAACAGACTGTAGAAGTAGATGGAATACTCCAGACAGAAAGAATAATAATCAGAATATGTACACACACAAAAATACCAAGAAAATAGGCACTGGATATTAGCTTCTAATGGAACAGTCTACAAGGAAATGGAACCAGTAATGAACACAATCAATAAAAAATGATTTTCGTTATTTGGACATCTAATTGGACACCAGAAAACAGAATCATCCTAAGAGTAATAGAGAAATGATTTAACAGTAAGAGCAACATTGGGAAGATTATGAAATCAAGGAAGATGTGAGGGAACTATAAGTTCAAATGGAAGTGTTAAACTAGATGCAAAGAAATCACACTACACACCAAGATCAACTAATAAACAATGATTACAGTGGTTTCAGACAAAGTAAGTAAGCTGAGACCTGAGAGAATGAAGAACTACGGAACCAGCAGGGAACCAATACTCCCATTTCACAAAGTTGATTACAGTCATCCAATGAATCCTATAAAATTCACATTCCACATTAATTATCAGCCAGGGATTTGACTAAATTCTCTTTATGCCATGTATCTGTGAAAGCATCCACAAATTTACCTATGTTGTTGCAATAACTGCACAGTGTTCTGTTTTGGTATGGCCATTAACAAACTAACTGATGTATGGGCCTATCAAACTGTAGCCAGGAGCTTGCTTTTCTAAACTGCTGCCTCCCCTCCCCCATCTGCACATTACGGGCAAGTAGTCTGTGTCATTCACATACACCTTACGTCCCAGTGGCCATTTCCAACCTGTTTCACACTCCTCTGTACACACATGTTCCACACGAGCACTGTCTTCCATCACTCCTTCCTCTGCCATCCCTTCCCTTCCACACCTATGCCAGTCCTGAACTTGACATTTGTTCTGGTGGAAATTTATACCTCAGTATCAATATCAGTGATCTAAGGCTTTTCTGGAGTATTAAATATCCATATAGATCCTGAGTGATTTGCCAGATGCTACCACAAAAACAATTATTGTTTTGCCCCAGCCACTTTGTCACGTGTGATATACTAATATATGGTGCATGTGCAAAGGTAAATAACAATAATGAATATCAGGCTGTCAACACTGTGAGTGCAAAACTGTACAACTGAATACAATAGCATATCATAGGAACTGAATCTGTGCAACCTCTGTCCTGGCCACTAGCTTATTTTTTGGCTGGTGTTGAGCTTCTAACTGGCCTCAGGCTGTTTCCATCTATTGTTTGAGTTGCCTGCACACTTCTGGGAAATGTAATGTTATGAAACAACAGATTCATTGGGTGGGAGGCTTCATGTGTGAAGTTATTGCTCCAGAAATCATTCCTTCACTGTGCTGTTTCCTGGCTGGTGTATGCTATTCCACTTTGCAAAGAATGAGCTCAGCAACCGACTTCCAAATGAGAAGGTAATATTCAATGAGCAGAACACGCTAAGTATCTTGATGAGAGGGCTGAAAATAAATGTGATCTTATGATATTATAATACCCTTCATGTTTTCACTGACAGATTGCCATGATTTGGTAAGTACACAATAGCTCCTAGCATCACTCAGTTTCTTCCCTTTCTCATAACATCGTGAGGGAAGCATATTTAATGGGATCCTCTGTATACTGAAGTCTCTACAGAAAACTGCTCTCAGCTGGTATAATTCACTGTTTAGGGTCTCTTCTCACCAAATTCTTGAGCCTTGTGAGCAATTATCTTCAGCATAGAGCATCAGATTGCTCTGGTTTGTGACAGCAACTACAGGTGAGTGATTAAATCTGTACGTATTGGCTTGTGATAGACAATGCATCCAAGAGAGCTAACTGCTCCTTTTTGCACAACATGGCCCAGAAAAATATCTGACTCTTAATCTCCATCTCTACTGTCAACTTAATATGGATATGGACAAGTTCAATTCACCCTTATTAATTACAGGGATAAGACTTCAAGAGCCTGTGGAAAATCTGAACAGCAAATGCTAACTCAGCAACAGATGGAAACCAACAGCAGATAAATGTGAGTACTGTCTTATGATCACTACTAGTTGACATTCTTTAAGTAGCATAACTGATCAAATGAAGGGAGAATGTACCAATACATAATCACTCTCAGGTGCACTGTTTAACAACGTGTCAAATCATCTGTCGACCGTGGCACTATATACTGCAAAAAATCATATGATTTCATCATTTTATCTTGTACAGTATACAGGACATAACATAAACACTGACATCTGTTCAAAGTGTTTAATATATTTCATGGAACAGTAACATAACTGTAATCAAAACTGAATACTCCAATAGTTATTAAAACACACACACTGATATTAGCTTTTGTATTTATGGTAGTACAGAAAATTAATTTAATAGGTACTTACACATGATTCACTACACTAAGACACACTCCAAATATCATGTGAAGAACTCCAAATATTATAGATAACTTCATTTTATATGAGTTCAGGTACATGATCTTGTTTGCTTCAGCCAGCTAAAGACAGAAAACACTAAACTGAAATTTGTGCACATATTTTAAAATATTATTAATGAAAAGCAGAAAACAGGTATCAAAATAGGGTGAATAGCACAATAATATTTGGATTTGCAAAACCTAAAGACTGTAAGCATTGAATAACAAAACTGACATCAGTTATTATCACTCACAAAATAAATTACTAACCAATCTAAAAAAACAAAGATTATCTTCCATTATGAAAAAATAGTCAAAGGATGCCACAACAGTACTATGTGACCCGTAGGAGAATAGTGTTATAGTGTAGCAAGGGAAACCTCAGGAGTTTGTGTGTTTGAAGTCAATTTACTGTTTTAGTAAACACCTAATGCAGCTATTAAGAATAGCTTTTCTGGTTTATTCATGTGAATAACATACTAAACAGTTGTCCCTTTACTAACCAACTCTGAATCTCAAGTGAGTAGTTTACAAATTATTTCATAACAATGTGTACAAAAAAGAGACTGGGTGGGGGACCTTAGATTTTTGTTTACTCTTCCAGTCTTTCACATTTTTAATCAAATTATTATAAAGTTGTTGCATATGTTGAACCAGACAGACATAAAAAGTGTCCTACTGGTGTAAAATGCAGCAATTACCTTCTGTAACACAAAAAAGTTTTTAAATGATTAGCTGCAAGAAACTTAACTAATTCATTTGGTAACAAGGGGTTTTGGGGAGTGAAGTGTTCAAATTTTAATTTTTTCCCCAGTGGTACTGGTTTTGAGGGAGAATACGTAAAAAGGGGTATTACACCAATGATAAGTATAACACACGGTGAGATATAATATACAGGGAGGAAACTTGAAAATTTTTAGGTGTCCATATTGAAGAGAATATACCTGGAAAAAGCACATTCTGTAATTCCTAAAACACTTTAGTTCAGCCACATTTGCACTTAGGATAAATGCAAATCATGGGGGGAAGGGGGGGGGGGAGAGAGAGAGAAATAGTAAGCTTCCATATTTTTGTATGTTTTCATTCAATAATTTCATATGGAACAATTTTCTGGGGTAAATTATCTTTAAGAAAGAAAGCTCAAGAACAGAATATTATGTGATGATCATTAGTGATCATCTTGTAGACATCTGTTTAAGGAGTTGGGCAGTCCAACTATTGCCTCACAGTATATTTATTCCCTCAAGACATTTTTTGTAAATTGTCTGTTGCAGTTCAAAAGCAACGCTGATGTATATAATTACAATACTAAAAGGAAAAATGACATTCATTACTCCACATTGAGGTTGTCTCTTGCACTAAACAGTGGTTCACAATGGTGCAGCCAAAATTCTTGATGACTTATCAAGGGACATAAAATGTTTGACAGACAGGAAAATAAAATTTGAAGAAGTTCCTCCTTGACATCTCCGTCTATTGTGTAGAACTTCCATTATTGTAAAATGTGGTGGGCAGGAATTACCAACTCACATCTGTATGTTTTTTTAATAAACTTATAAATGTTCAGCATGTAGCCTTGTTTACAAATTAATTTGTGATGTGAGTGTAAAATGACTCATTCCATAGCATGACGATTTATCATGCAAAATGATCCATGGAATGTGAAACTAACTGACTAAGAATGAGAATAAGCCTGACAAGGATGGCTTTGGATATGGAATTGCTTGAAAATTAAGGTCCTAAACACCACGGAATTTGGTAGGAGGCATTGTCGTTGCACAGGTGAGATGCAAGGGAAGTGCTCTATTAATTTTGCATTTATAAGTGATTAAGTTGCAAGTCTTTTGCAGCAGATGCAGAGCATGAACAACAGCTTTTGAAGAACATAAAACTTCACATTGTAGATTAAGGTGTGTCATCAAAGATCTCCGTATCTTCGGCAAAGTACAACAATGGTTGAAACACATCTGCATCACGATTGTCTGTCTGTGTAATATAAGTCTAATGAGGATCAGAGGCTAATAATACTGAAACAACTGCTGGTCACCGCATAACACTGACTGAAAATTCTCTCTCTCTCTCTCTCTCTCTCTCTCTCACACACACACACACACACACACACACACACACACACACACACACACACACACACACACTCTCTCTCTACTGATTTGAAATCATGTCGCAGCACCGAGCGAGGTGTTTAGGGCTCTGGAATCGCATTCGGAAAGACGACGATTCAAACCCACATCCGGACATCCTGATTTAGGTTTTCACTGGTTTCCCTAAACTACTTCAGGCAAATGATGGGACAGTTCCTTTGAAAGGGCATGGCTGACTTCCTTCCCCACACTCCTCTAATCCGATGAGACCAATGACCTCTACATTTGATGCCCTCTCCCAAATCAACCAACCAATCATGTCCCAGCATTATGTACTTTACTTGCAATCTCTCTGAATCCAAGTTTCTTTTTTTTTTTTTTTTTTTTGTGAAAAGAAATTTTTAAAAAGCAACAAATACTTATACTAGGGGTAAACAGATAGTCACATTTGAATGATGTGAAGTAAAATTTCATGAGTATGTTTGTGATCTTAATGTCAATTTCCACCATAAAGAGTTATTAAAATATGTATTTTTTTTAAATGTGTGTTATGTATCTTTATATTTTTGACATGTTCTAGAGCCTTGAGGACTTCCTAACCATGAATCCATGGAACAAAAAGTATATCTATCTACTTGGAATGTGCAGCATTGGACAAGAAATATTTACTGCTTTAAATGTCATGTGGATCCCAAAAGTACAGTGTTATCATTACCATTAAACATAAAAATATTCATACATATGTATAACTTCTGCAACCTCACCTGCCAAGCAGGATCCATTCCTAGTGGGTATATCGAATCACCATAATCATTTTTGGGACTTAGCTGAAGTTCATGATTTGCTCTGAGAGTTGATTCATCATAAGACACATTCCAATTACTACCAAAAATATTAACTGATTTGGAGAAGAAATCATTGTAGATTAACCCAGTGTACATTGAAAATGTACCCATTAGAAGTATGATGTAACGACCAGCAAAAAAGATGTTCCAAATCTGCAACAGAAGAATGATGGTTACATTAAAGACTCACAAATGAGAAAACAATGATTGAACCTGTGCCTTCATCTATAATTTTTTTTGTTAAAATACACCAAGTGCTTGACATTTCAATACGGATGAAAACACAGACCAACATCTTTGACTGTTGTCCCATGGGTTCATGATTTGAATACTGGCACTGCCAAAATAAAAGGGAGAGAAGACAATTTCTCTTAGTGTTATTATGCTGAAGTAAAAGTTATGCAGTTTTTTTTTAAAAAAACTATCTGTATATTAGTGCTTTTGTAATATACTGTGACTCAATTAAAATTCATTCTTCATGGCCGTCATGAACCATCATGGTGTCTGTTCCTCAAATAGTAACCATGCTATGCATATGATCTTTGTGATTCACACTGATCTCTCTTTCTAGGTTTAGATTAAAGAAAGTCTGTTCCAGTTTCACCATCTTGTTCTCCGTCTCCCCACATGTATGTGTATGAGCAAAGCTCATGACAAGCCCTTGGAACAATTTCAGTCAAGTTTGGTACACACGTTAGCTACAATCTGGAAAGAAATACTGCAGGTGTAAGAACCACCAGCCTTCTATTGGGGTGAGTGGTCTAATGTGGGGAGAGAAGGGAGGATGAAGAGATGGGCAGGCAGGAAGAGGGAAGGAGGATATAGGCACAGATAGGAGGGGGAGGAGGAGGAAGTGGACATAGATAGGGGAGGGAGAAATGGATAGAGGGGAGCTGAGGAGATGGACAGAGACAAGGAGAGGAAGAGAGAGGCAGAGAGATGGGGCAGGAGCAGACGAACAGACAGGGGGAAGGAGGGAATGGCAGGGAAAGGGGGGAGAAGGAAATGGGCAAGAAAGGAACAGGTAGAGATGGGCAGAGAGAGAGGAGAGAGAAGGAGATGAACAGGGGGACAGGGAAAGGAGATGGACAAAGAGAGGGAAGGAGGAGAGGGAATTAGAGGGGGAGGAGGAATTGGACAGATGGGGGAGGACTGGCTTGACAGAGAGATGGGGGAGGAGGAGATGAAAACAGAGAGGACGGAGGAGGAGATGGAAAGAGAGAGGAGGGAGGATGAGAAGGACCAATAGAAGATTGTAATGAGTAAATACCTGGGAAAAGCTGGGTTTATTAGCTAGTTAATTCATAAAATGAATAAGATGCAAAGATACGAAACAATATCAGTTCAATCTGTTCCCATAGGCTGGTCAGTAAATATTTAATTTTAACTCAAGTTTTCAAACTTCTTGTACAATGGAACTTCTTGGCAGATTAAAACTGTGTGCTGGACCGAGATTTGAGCTCGAGACCTTTGCCTTTTGTGGGCAAGTGCTCTACCATCTGAGCTACCGAAGCACAACTCACGCCTGTCCTCACAGCTTCACTTCTGCCAGTACCTCGTCTCCTACCTTCCAAACTTTACAGAAGCTCTCCTGCGGACCTTGCAGAACTAGCACTCCTGAAAGAAAGGATATTGAGGAGACTTGGCTTAGCCACAGCCTGGGGGATGTTTCCAGAATGAGACTTTCACTCTGCAGAGGTACTGGCAGAAGTGAAGCTGTGAGGACGGGTCGTGAGTCGTGCTTGGGTAGCTCAGTTGGTAGAGCACTTGCCCGTGAAAGGCAAAGGTCCAGAGTTCGAGTCTCGGTGCGACATAGTTTTAATCTGCCAGAAAGTTTCGTTTTTGTACAATATCTTTAAAAAATAAGCATGTTTTGTGTATGCTCCACTTAACTCAACGTTGATGGGATGTTATTTAAATATTTTGGAAATCCACTTACATGAACTGTAAGCCACATTTACCAGTCAGAATGCTGTTCTTTGCTCCCACAAAATTTTGCTGTTGGCCTAATCTGCTACTGGTCCCCAGGCCCAAAATATTATTTAATAGTACACTTTTGGTTGTCTAGTTGAGTGTACAGTTCCCTTTTCCTGGACATTACTTCTATGACTGATTTAGATTGTTCCATCACATATTTTGAACCATGGCCTTAGGTGTACTTATGCACTTCCTGGACTCCTACCACACTATGAGCAAACATTGGTGTGCATTGCTATTTTTATCAGTATGTAATTGCTTTCCACTGCTGACACTAGTAATTTGTACAGCATTTAGCCCCTCATCATTTCCAAGTCCAACGGATACTATGGCCTTTAAAACCTGATAAACTGATACAGGGGAACAAGTCATGTATGAACTGAAACCTCCACTTCAGTTTATAGGTGTTTTCGACTACTCTATTTTGATGCAGCAGTTAAAAATATTTTTTCATAAGCAAATCTCATGACCACCTAATTGTTAGTTAGCTTTCTACTCACACGTAGATTATCATCAGAGAGATTATATTACAAACTGGTCAGAGAGATTATATTACAAATTGGCAATGTAATTAGGTGGAAAAATCGAACTTGACTTACGATAACTTGTTTGCGAAGTCAACTTTCAGTTTACGACTCATCTTTGAAATGTAGAGGCAATATTTCAATCCATAAGTCTATGAATGGAAAAACTTTGGCACATTTTACTTCTATAATTACAAGTAAAAACTAAATGTGTGTTCTCATGTGCCACTGAATCATAAATTATTCAATTTCCACCTGCAGACACTTCACGCAGACCTTCCTGGAACACTCCAAACAAATCAGAACAACACACTGTTGACACAGATATTTTGTTTTCGTCTTCAGATGAGGAAGGCAAAAGGCACACTTTTTCAATTTTCAGATTCTTCTTTCATTGTCTAAGGCTGATCTTGTAAGTGAAGTATTCTTCTGGTGATGACACTCAACTCTCGTGCCAAGTGTCAATAGAAATTCTATGCTTCAGATGAGGTTCAACTAGGTCTCTTGCTAGTCTTCATGAAGCTCAATCTCGTCATTACTTCTGCCATTGTTTATGCTTGATGCACCACATAACAATTTACACTGCAAGCAACAGCCACTAATGTGAAGAACATGGCCAAAGGCCATCTTCTTGTCTGGCGACTTGAATAAGCTGCACACCTTTGGTGGAGACATTCCACACCACCTTTTGTTGTGTTATAAAATAGGATGATCTCAAGTTTTCCTGATTCAGGATCATTGTTTACTGAATGGGGCATAGAAGAGATAAGTATTGCAACTCTAGACTTCTTGGGCATGAAGGAAACCAGAGTCATATCTTCTGTAAAACCATAAACAGATGTCTTCACACCATGTTTCTTATTAGGTAAGAAGTTCTGTGGGGTCTCCTTTTTATTCTTTTTCAGTGTACCAATGTATGTGAGCCCTTTTTTGGAAAGTTCATTGACTAGTTCTACTGATGAGTACCAGATGGGACCTGTAACATTCCTCCTTGTGCTTTCCGTGGGTTTCATCAATTGAAGAACAGCCTGTGTGGGAACACTGTGAGCTTTCTCATGGCTGGGAAGGGTGTGACCATTGCTGCCTTTTCCAAAATAAATGTATGCGTTGCGCAAGTAATTTGCACGAGCGTCAGTCAAACACTGAACGTTCATGCCATACTTTGCTGGATTGTTTGGCATACCATTCTAAACCCACACCTTCCATAAAAAAGAACAAGCATTTCATCAACACACACTTTTGCACCTACAGTTTAGCGAAGTTGGGTTTTCGATGAAACGCAGAAAGATTTGTGAAATTGCTGCTGATTTGTCTATTTTCTTTCTTTCCTCCCAGAATGCAGACAATAAAAACATAAATCTTTCTTTGCTAACAATGCATCTGAAAACATCTCTGCCTGTTCCATAGGTTGCAAACAAGCTGTAAACAGACTCGTTCCCCGACTTGAAAATGGCTGAATACACTAGCAGACCAATTGGAGCCTTCAATTCAATTACATCAACATTTTGTAGATAGGATAAGGGATTATTAGCATACTGTGCTCTAAGCTTAGATATTTTCCGATTTGTCCATCGAATGTTTTGATCTAGAATGTCTGCTGTAAAGAATAGTTTCCATACCCCCAAATCAGCAGGAATTTCTCTAAGACCTTTTACTATCTGTCACAGTCCAGGAAGCTACAAGACAATGTTGTGTTGCCTTGTTCCTACTTTAGCTGGTGGCTGCTTTTTTCTGCATTGAAAACATCTGTGCTTACCGAAGAAGTAAGCTCCATTGTCATCAGCTGTCACATCTTCTTCACTTTCAGTTTCCAGCTCTGAATTAGTGTTGTGATCACTAAATATCTCAAAATCATTGTCATTATCACTGTCATCAAAGTCTTCATCCAAAGATTCATTGGGGCAATCTTGAACATCCACATCTGTCTCGCATAACATACATTGCATAGAATGTCCAGCTTTCCCTGCCATGAAGAAACACTAGCATGCAACAAAAATGCAGCACGCAAACACTATGGTACATTGAGAGACCTCTCAAGGCTAATAATTACGAAACTAAGAGCAGCAACATTGCAAGAATGCTGGTGTGTGTAGCTTGTCAGCCAATAGGAAGGTACACATAAGAGTCCATTTGGCTTTGCAAGGGTGTGAGAAATATCTCAACACAAAAATTTGTAGTGGTCTAAGAGACGGTCAATAGTAGTTGAGGGTTAAGGCAAAAATGAAAATCCAAATCCTCTTTATTTGGACCATGTCCATTGTTTTGTACCACAGAGGTAGATAAGTACTGTAGAAACATGAAAAACAATCATTTTCACAGCATCGAGTACATCATACAAATGCTGCACTTTTACATTTGCTACTGTACCATTATAATATGAACCCAACAGTACTAATCTGGAGCCAAGCTGTGGGATTTGGCCTGAGAAGTGACAAGACTGTTAAGCTGCCAGACATACTGGAACTAACGCACGCAGCTTTCCCACACGGCACTGCCGAATGCTGGCAGGGATATAGCACTGCTCGTCATAAAAGACGAAGAGAAAATGCTGCATGTGGTTGGCTTCGTGGATTATGTTGTTGATAGGCTTGTTATCAACATAGCAGGTGACACTTCCAGAACTGAAATGTGTTTCTCAGATTCGGATAAAGAAGGAGGTAAGAGATTACCAGACGACTGACTGTAAGTAATACCTTCAGTGGCTTCAGTTTTAACTATATGGTGAAATACTTCAATACTCTCTTATGTTACACACAGCTTATGCAGAAAAATTACCCTGTGGTTAAGTCAGGATTTATCATCATTCTTATTTTTAATTACAATAGTAATTTAGCTAAAAATGATAATATGTTGCGGTTTTTGTTTAGTCATCTAAGGAGCGTATTATGGGAGATTTGCAGTGTATTATTTCATTCTGCTTAAAGATTAAATGACATTCGAAGCTTTATTGCTCCTCTGCTCGTCTCTCTTTACGTGAGAACTGCAGCTGGCCATGTCACTGCAGACTAGCTGTACCAGCTGACCGGCCAGTGCTGTCCAAGTTAAATGCGCCGGTAAAGCTGTTGTCCGGTATTATCCCTAAGTCAACGTGCGTGTAACGCACAGCACAAAACGTACCCTTATTATCATACTTGATGGTACTTGAGACAGCTTGGCTCAAATGGCTCTGAGCACTATGGGACTTAACATCTATGGTCATCAGTCCCCTGAGACAGCTTGGCTGCAGTCCCACGTGAATGAATACATAGTGCAATGTTTACACCAGGTTTATTCTTATGATGAATGGATTATAACTCGCATATAGACAACAAAATGTTTCTACCGCCACCTCATAGTGCAATTAAGAGTCTATGCTGTGAGCACCTAGGCTATTACTTACAGAATGGAAAGAAGACAAGATCATTAAGACTTTGTGAATAGAAACTGAGCCATCAATCCAGATGGACACCTTAAAATATTACTTTTAACAATCTCCCAGCTGACACAAGCATTTATAACAGGAAGTCACTGAGATGTAATTTGAAAAAAAGACTGACATTAAGTTGTTAGAAACACAAGTACTTGCTTAAGAAATACGTGAGTTCATAAATAGTTTGCCATAAGAATCCAGATGTGCTTTATTTTACAAATTATTTGTCCAGTAAGTTAATGAAGCTAATTAATCTTTGTAAGTGAACTATAGATGCATCATTTTTCTTTGTAACATACCTCATTAGTACTCTTCTGTTTCATATGTTTCTTCTCTGTTAAAACCATATACAGTCCAAATGCAAACATGATAAGGCCATGTCCAGCATCACCAAACATTATGGCAAACAGGAATGGAAAAGTGATGATTGTGTATAAAGCTGTAAACAATATTTCAGTTAGTTTAAGTTCCTGCAGAGTGTGTCTAGTGGATATTGTGTCTCCTAGAAGGTGAGAAAACTGTAATACAAATACATGTACATGACATAATCTTGACAATAAATTGTGACCAAACAGCAAACTTACTTCGCGGCTACATAAGTATGAAAGAAAATTTTAATTTTAGTTTGTCATGTATCTGGTCATCTACCTATTTTCTGTTTGTATTGATTTCAGATCTCCAGCTGGGTGAACTGATGAAACTTGATGAAATACAATATTTCAACGGTGTATCTTACGGTCAACTTCAGGTGATATCTATGCAATGAGTGTGAAAATGAGAATAATAAGACAATGGCATACCTGCTATATGCCAGCAAAGTATTAAATAAAACTGGCAGAATAATATGCTTGGTGTAACAATGAATGGATTTTCAATCCACCTCCAAAAATGAAGGTGCTATTAGGTAGGGTAAAATATAACTTTGGGCTGTTGACTGTATCCCATGTAACTGTGGTAAGGTTTAAATTGTGATAACTGTGCAGAAGAAGAAGAAGAAGAAAGGTGTTGGAGCACAGGAGTTGCAATGAACTAAACCACACAAAAAATCTCTGGTTGCATAATATCTATAGGGCATTCCATGACATATGAGCAAATGAAAGTGCTAAGACAAACCTTGTCATTTTGGGATACAAGTGGCTGATGGCATGATCAATAAGGACAGTGGCTTCACTCTCAGTAAAGTGTGGGAAACAGCACTCAGTCATCTGAAGTCACAATGTCACCTGAGAGTGAGTTCCTTGCCTGTCAATGGCAGCAGACTCACTGAAAGATTGGAGTCTATGCCCAACCTCAGGTGATCGTGGCACCCCACCAACACCTACATGCTGTGATGTGCAGCCAGACTTTGGGGAGAGGTCTGGGGAGGGATAAGAGCATAAGAAAGGAAACACTCATTTTACATGTATTGCCTGAAGATGACAGCAGAATACACAGCTGAAATGCAGTATTTTGTCAGTGACTGCAGCTGGCTGGACACCTGAAATCAATGCACATGATTCACTGGGAAAGCTTAAGGTCACTTACTTACTTGCTTTTTATCTAAGTTAGTGGTGAACACCTTTCAAGAAAGAGACAAAAATTCTAGGACTTTTCATTGTTGATAAACAGTAGTTAGCACGACTCTGCACAATGCCAAAGTTATTTATCTATACAAATTTAAACTGCATGGGTAAAGCACAGACTGTGATTTGTCAAATGAACAATATGATACTTACATACAAATCACATTAAACTTGTGTATTTCATTTTTGTAGCTAATCTTTAAATTCTTATGTTGCTTCATAGAATTATGTTAATGGTTTATAATTATACTCATTTTTCTGTAATTTTTCTTTTATTTACATTCATTAGTCTTGTTACAACATTAAGTCAAGCACCTGCATGCCAGTCAGGAACGACAAAGCAGAGAAGGCTGAGAGAAGGGGACAACCAATCGCACGCTGTCCGACCCCCTTCCAGGATGACAACGCTACTGCAGCGGCCCCTATGTGATGAGGACATAAGCGCCACGACCAACTGGTGATGGCCCATTTCAATAGTAGCTTCAAGATTAGTGACTTGGATAGAAGCGTCAATGCTAGTCACTTCACTTGTACAGTCTATGTATCACAAACTTGCGATTATCTATACTTAGGAAGATTGATTATTTTGTTATGTCACACTTCTCTTGCTACACATCTGTGTAATTGCAAAAGTTAAGTACTGTAATTTTCTTTTTATAATAAAACTCATTAATACAACTTGTTTAATTGTTTGTCTGGCGAACCGAGTATGCAGGCTTTCTAGACACTACAAGTCTATAGATGAAATAATAAACCAGATGAACTGGTAACAGGGATATATATAAGATACTGAAATGTTAAAACTAAATAAGTCTTGAAACTTTCATAAAAAGGCATTGGTTTCGGATTACTGGAAAGAAGATAATACTAATTATTATTCTGGTTCTTGTAGGTTTGTGTCAAAACCCAAAGTAAACAGAAAAAAATGTTTTACTATATTATGTGTGTAAACTCCAGTACTCCCATCATACAATGAAAAAGTCAATTAAAAAATCATACGAATTTAAAATGTTAAGTAAATTTTAATGGGAACCATGAAGGAAAATGACTTCAGTTATGGAACTGTAATTATATCTTACATCTTCACGAACAGGGGAATAGTTAGTGTATTGTTAAAATATTATAAATGGGGCAGAAGGGTGACTGCAGGAGTCAGTCAGTCAATCAGTACGAGTACTGTCCAAGTTTAGTTTGTCTTGTATGATCTTAGAAAATACAAAATGTATTACCTTTTGTTGATATTTTCATTGATATATTAAAAATTGATTATTTCTGTTGAAAGAATCACCTTGGGACTTCTGCAGCTAACGTAAATAAAATTTAAATATATCCACCAATTTTCAACACTGCTGATTCTAAATTTTCCTCTTCCAAAACCCAATTCATCATTTTGTAAAAATCATTGTATTATGATGTGGATATTGCTTATAACTGAACTGAAATTTTGACTTAATTCTCATCCATATTGTGAATACGAGCATTACACACTTTAACGGTGAAAATAGGTTCTTATACATTTCATCATCTTAAAACTTATTACCGTATTTACTCGAATTTAAGCCGCACTCGAATCTAAGCCGCACCTGAAAAATGAGACTCGAAATAGAGGAAAAAAAATTTTCCCGAATCTAAGCCACACCTGAAATCTGAGACTCGAAATTCAAGGGGAGAGAAAAGTTTTAGGCCGCACTTCCAAATCGAAACACACTTGGTCCATTGTAATATGAGACACAATTTAGGTTGAATGAATGACGATACAGCTGTAGTAGTTTGGTTCGAGTCGTAAGCTTAGCAGTTAAGCTTTACCAGGTAGCCGTTGTTATGCGTCAGGCGCTCCGTCCGTATTTATACGGGTACCCTTCCTTTTTCACGTGCTTCGTCTGGTTTGAATTGATTGCTTATTTTTCTTTGATCTGACAAGTGCAGTTCTCTTTGTTATAGGTGTTTCCGTCACTCAAAGCTGAAAATGCATTACTGTACTGTGTCCTGCATTGTTTGTCGCATTCTGAAAATGAGGGTTTATGGCCTGTCGCCGCTCGCGGCATGGCTTGCTTTTGTGCACGCTGCCGCCGCTTACAATTAAAAAAACAAAGAGAGGAATCGTCTCATTAGCGAAACAATGGCATGAGACTGCTATTCGTTGCTGCTTACACTGCTGCTTTCTTTGATATTGATCAACAAGAATCAAATAATAGACTGCGTATGATAGAAGATGTTCTGAACGAGAATTTAGCGAAAATTTTTTCCGTTTGAAAATCTTTGCAGACGCCTCTTTAGTACATAACATTGTGCACAGAAATTAGAGTCATCTTAGATTTAAAAATCTAGTCAATTGCCGTGCTTCATTTTTGACTGGATCACTATTAGGCATAAGAATAATACGAATATAAACATGACATGGTATGTATATTCTTCCGCGTCTGCTGCTGTCTCACTCAAGTTTCGTAGTTTATTAGGCGGACAGGATTTAAATGAGATAGCAGCAAACACGAAAGAATACATGGCAAAATGTTTATATTCGTATTATTCTTATGGTGAAGAGAATACTGCATGTGATTCACAATTCATAAAAGTTCCTATTAGCAACCATTTCTTCTCACAGTTAGGAAAAAATTCAGAAAGCAGAGTTGGCCATATTGACAAATATCCCAAACAGTCTTGCCAGTCGGATTTTCGTAGTACATTGAAATGCTGCTACGTTCGAAGAGGAACAATACGGAATTTGTATTTACTTCGTTGGATAATGTATGAAAATGCAGTGGTCGAAACTCGGGGCGGAGAAAAAAAAGCTCGTCTTCCACCTGTTTTTTATTTATTTACTGACGCAGAGGTTTTGGTGCCAGTATTTGTCTTTGTGCCTGCGAAGCATGCCTCATGCCTGCGTAGCGCTACATATATTCGACGACAGAAGTTAGTTGTGACGGCACCTACCAACATTTTTCAGAACTTCCGCTTACTTTGCACTCGATTCTAAGCCGCAGGCGGTTTTTTGGACTACAAAAACTGGAAAAAAAGTGCAGCTTAGATTCGAGTAAATACAGAATAGGTCTATTGATATTATTAAAACGAATTTTGCCACTCACCATATAGTTGAGATGCTGAGTCACAGTCACAGATAGGCATAACAAAAAGACTGTCGCAAATAAAGCTTTCAGATTGTAAGCAATGTGGCTACAGTTCCCCGAGACTTCAGTTGCGCGCGCGTGTGTGTGTGTGTGTGTGTGTGTGTGTGTGTGTGTGTTGTTTACAGGCCAGAAACTTTCTTTGTGAAAGTCTTTTTGTTGTGCCTATCTGCGACTCAGCATCTCTGCTATATGGTGAGTGGCAACTTTCCTTTTCATAACACTGTTACATTCCATCCTGGATTTTCCGTTGTTTAGTTGGTATACTGCAATGAAAAACTGTTTAGTGAAGAACTGAGTGTCCTGTTTTTACCATACACTGAATAAAACAATACAACAGCATGAGTAAGAGGCACATCATATAGTATAGTTTACTGAAACAATCTGTGACTATGTCAACAGTTAGAGAATTCAATTTACAGTTTTAGCTCTTCATTGTTTCACCATGTGATTAATCAAGCTGGGATCTCTCTACATCCGCTCTTGTTTTGCCATTTTCCTCCTTAAATTCACACATAATGAATGCCATACTAAAACACCAACACTTCCCCGCCTTTTGGAAGATGGCCAAGGTCCTGATGTTCAGGAAGCCGGGGAAAGACCACAGACTCCCACAAAATTACCGACCCATCAGCCTTCTGAGCTCGCTCAGTAAGATTGTTGAGAAGGTGATTCTCAAATGCATCACTAGGCACTGCATAACAAATGACACCCTGAGACCGGAGCAATTCGGCTTCAGGAATCACCACTCCACAACACAACAACTCCTACGGGTCGTTGAACATATACCATATGGCTTCAACATAAACAAAGCTACAGGGGTGGTGTTCCTGGACATCAAAAAGACTTTCAACCGTCTATGGCACAACGGCCTCACCCGCAAACTCAGCGATGTGGGATTCCCCGACGGGCTGCTGCGTCTAATACACACTTACCTCACAGACAGGAGTTTCAGCACTGACGTGCACGGAGTACAATCAACACGACATGGTATACAAGCGGGAGTACCCCAGGGAAGCATCCTAGGGCCCCTACTGTTTAACCTCTACATAAACCATCTCCCAACCACACACAACACAACGATGGCAATCTACGTGGATGACACAGCCATCCTTGCGCAAGATTGGAAACCATCAAACATTACGTCACACCTACAGACTGCACTCAGAGTGGCTGAGCCTTGGTTGGAGAAATGGCGTGTTAGAGTAAACATCGACAAGTGCGAAGCCATTCTGTTCACTAGAAGACCGAAGCAACTGTGCAAACACCGCTACTGCAGACCAATAACTCTACATGCACGCCCAATACGTTTCCGTGAGAAAGTCAAATACCTCGGTGTCTGGCTGGACCGGAAATTACTCTGGGGGGACCACATACAATACATGACCAACCGAACTAGCACGAGGCTCAAACAGCTCTATCCTATGCTCAACAGGCGTAGCACACTGAACAGAAGGGTGTCGAGGTCCATGTACATGACACTTATCCGACCCCTGATGACGTACGCAGCTCCTGTCTAGGGATACGCTGCGCCTACATGCCTGCGCCGTCTGCAGCTCATACAAAACAAAGCACTCAAAATCATAAGCAATGCTCCACAATACACATGCATCGCGGACCTTCACCGGGAATACCGACTTGAGACTCTCACGGAGGTAATCCACAAACTCACCACAAGACTATACAGAAACTCCAGACATTCACAGAACCCGTTTATTCTGAATATGGGGAACTACGACCACAACCATAGATGGAAACATAAAAGACCAAAAGACATACTTGTAAGGACATAACATCTATGGCCAAGCATATGCAAACATAACGGTACAGGCGAGCTCCTGTTAATCAGACGCCATTACTGGATATCCAGTTGAAATACACTGCCAAATAACTGGCACCACACAGGGAAGCCGTACCGTCTCCCACTACTGTATAACGATCTTGATTGTTCCAGGAATGTAGCAGTTGCAGCAACTGGGATACATCACCATCGCTTGTCACGGTAATGATGCATGATACCTATAGTAACAAATCCAACCTTGCATGAGCTATCGCAGCTAGTAAGCCACTACTGCTCTTACTACCCATCCCACTGTCGCAGAGGTTTTTTTTCCCACGGCACGAGCCATGCCACTTTTTTCCCTCTGCTCTTCAAATCGCTACCCTCACTCGCGTTTCGTCCACTATGTATCACCTGATGGACCGTGTTAATGCGTAGTCTTACCCAGATGCACGAATAACATCACAGCCCAGCATCCTGTGATCCACTTACTAGATAACTAACATGTTTACGGAGGTGACAGTAGAACTTTTGGTTTGGTCACCACGAAGGTGCGGGCGTGGAGGGGCCCCATCTCTATTTTTCCTTAAATTCATATTTTCATTTTTGCCTGATTACTTTTAACACGCATGAGTATATTTGCATTTTCCATAAAAGAGAAAGGTTGGCCCTCAGGCTTAAGTATGTAATTTTGTGCTTAGTTTTGTGTATGTAATCAGTTTACTAATTTATTTTGACTATTCCTAGTTAATATCTTTTGTTACAGGGTGAAATCAGTAATTGTTTAATGACTTAGAGTCTACTGTTGACTTACAGACAAATATAAATTCTATAATAATTATAAACATTTGGAAGAAGAACTGCTACAATTCTTAGAATATTTATTTGGCTCTATTCGAAAACATGTTATCAAAGCCAGTGCTTAATTAATTCCAAAATAATTACCAAATGTGTCAACAGTATTGTTTGTATACCTATATCTGTTAATTTCATTATTTAAACAAATAATTTGGCCTAACCTTTGTGGTAGAAGTACCTGTTCAAAAGGAGGAATTTTTCTATATATTCAGTTAATTGAATGAGTTATGTTTTAATTGTAATTTCTGTAACTTGAACATTGAACAATGTATAGTTTCAGCGCCTATTATTGTGAGGATATATAAATGGCCGAATTTTGGTCCAGCCAATTTTCAGACAGGAAGTCTGTATCAATTAGACTAATGCGACAATTGAACATTGGAATTAGTGTTACATAAATAGGCCGTGTGTTAAAACAATGACAGTGTCTGTTCAATTTATTTGAGAAATAGTGAACTGGGTGGTTTGGTATTTACTGTACCTACATGTTCAACAGCGAACTATTGTAGCAGTATGCTGATGTTTGCCTGCAAGACATTAATGAGGTTTATCACTTACCAATAGTGAACTAGCCATATAACTGTGTAATATTGGGGGGGGGGGGGGGGGGGTTGTGAACAGTGAAAGTAAAGAACTGTGATATGCAACTGTGCAACTGTCGGCTACTTCATTTACAGTAGTCAGTGTTGAACTTCCACCCCCCATTTTGCAGCTAGTATAACAACGCAGTAAGTCGACACCAAGAACTATCAACAAAGAAATGAAGCAGGTGAATGTCACAACCACACTAGACATGAGGCCAAGCTGAAACCTCTGCAATTCAAGGTTCACTTTGGCATTGGGTTGTCTAGTTTCTTAAGCACTTCAAACCTTTCCTCCACCCAGCTAACCCTTGCTGTTACAAAGATCATTATATTCTACAGCCAAAGGTTTTTGTTAATCATTTCACTTACATACATTGACATTTAACATTATTTTATTCCAGTGTGACACTTTCAGTGGATTTTATATAAGTGGTTTTCCTGAAGTGCTCATCTGTCAACTCACAGTTTATTTCACATATTTACTTACAATAATTATTTTGTTCCTCTGGTAATGCTTTGCCCACCTCTTCCTTTTCCCGCAATAAAATGTGCTAACAACATTTGGGGAGAACCAATAATTCCATATTAAAGTTTTCTTGGGCCATTTGGGCTCATTTCTTTCATGTGATAAGGAAGGAGGGGCAGTTTTCAAAATTAAGAACGTGACTGTTGTTGGTCTTAAAACAAAAATGAAATAGGAAGTTTACTTACAGTTTAAGCTTCTGGGCTGCCTTGCATGGTGTAAAAAGGGAGGAGAAGGAAAATGATGCTATGTACTGAGATTCACCCCACCAGATGTTGCTCTTACACAGTCTATGAACTAAACTGTTGGATAGAAATACAGTCTTCCTGTGCTCTTGGTTGCCCTGTCTCCCTTTTCACAATATTCCAAATTGTTTTAATTTTATTATCAGATGTGCTAATCTCAGACTTAAAGCACATACTTCTGGATTTTTTAATAACTTTTCTTAATACAGTGCAGTAGTTTTTATAGTTTCACTGTTTGGGGATCATTACTACTCCTAGCTATAAGATACATTTCCCTTTTCTGCTTACAAGATTTTTTATCCCTTTAGTAAGCCATGGCTTTTCACATGGTTTCTTACAATTTTATTTCACTATTTTCTTAGGGAAACTGTTTTCAAATATACTCACAAAGGTATCATGAAATAGATTAAATTTTAAATTAGCATCATGTTCCCTGTACACCTCATCCCAGTGTAACTGTTGGAAGCTTTCCCTAAAATTCTGAATTGTTTAATCATTAACTGAGCGCACTATTTTGGAGAACTGTTCTGCATTACTGTAGGGAGCTACATCCATATACTGTAACTAGCTGTGCATCATGATCAGACAGACCATTCTTAACAGGAAAAGTTTTTATTTGATTAAATTTATCTTGGCCTATGAAAACATTATCTATCTTTGTGCTGCTTTCCTGTACCAATATCAAATTGAAAGAACCAAGTAATACTTCAAGGTCAAGCTTTCTATTGGTCTCTTTCAGAAAATCTACATTGAAATCCCCACAAATAATAATTTGCTTTCCTCTGTCTGACAGACAGTACAACAAAGAATCCAAGTTTTCCAAAAATAGTTGAAAATTTCCCAATGGGGACTTATACATGGCCACGATTAAAAAATGCCATTATTTAGTTTAAGGTCACATGCACTTGCTTCTATATGTTGCTTCACGCAAAATTTTTCATTTTCCAAATTTTTCACACTATGACTGGTTTTAACTCTTCCTGTCTCACACTGCCTTATACAGAGAGCATCACATAAAATTTGCATTGCAAATATGGAAAGCGCTATTGATGAGTGGTTTTCACGGAAATGATTGGTAGTAAGGGGTTTGTATTGTTAGCCAACCAACAAATTGTAATACTGCTTAGAAAGTTACTCTTCATGCAAACATACACTTTTTTCAATGGAACAATGCCTATTAACATTAACAAGCTAATAAATTAGAATATCA
Source organism: Schistocerca piceifrons (assembly GCF_021461385.2). NCBI lineage: Eukaryota > Metazoa > Arthropoda > Insecta > Orthoptera > Acrididae > Schistocerca > Schistocerca piceifrons. Next base: position 511,680,026 of record NC_060142.1, on the reverse strand, counting down.
GTAGTGTTTGTTACAGGATTCTAGTGCGAGTTGTTTACAAGCTACTGTATTTTGCAAAGTTCCCACACTGACTTGTACAATATCTGTGGTAGCACACATTAAAGAACAACACAAGAGTATACAATAGTTTTGAGGACTCTGACCAGTATCGAGATAACTTACAATCACAGGTTGTGTTCCAAATGACCACCAGCAATGGCAATACACACTTGCAGTGCGGAACTGCTGCACACATGCACACATACTAGTATTTCAGTGACAATGTCCAAGCACACTGCAGTAATAGATCACTGCATATTACCAGATGTAGTTGGTATTTCTTGTAAACAGAGTCTTTCAACTTTCCCCACAGAAAAAAGTCTACAGGTGTCAAATATGGGGAATGGGCTGGCCAAGGTACAGGTCCTCTGTATCCAACCAAACAATTTGGAAACAACTTGTGAAGACATGCTGTAGTACTTCATGCACTATTGGCTGGACAGCCATCATATTGCAACCCAGGTTCCTCCTCGTCTGCAGCGAAATGTTTTCTAGCATCCAAGGAAGGCAATCAGTTAGGAGGATGTGTGTTCAGTGTTCCGTCTATGAAAAACAGACCTATGAGCTGATGCTGTCCTATCCCACACACTTGTGGTTCACTAACCCACACCACTTGTTTAGACTCCACGGGCACTGATGTTCCACCTGGTGAAGCCAATATGGAGTGTCAACAGACCAATAGTGCATGTTTTGACGATTTATCTGGCCTCAATTGGTAAATGTGGTTTCATCACTAAATAAAAGAAAAGATACATCTGGAGAATCCTGTCTTAATGTCCACGTACAGAAGTTGACACAATCCTCATAATCATTTCCATTTAGCTCTTGATGGGGAGAGATGTGATAGGGATGCAACCTATGTTGGTGGGGGATGCGTGTTACATCTGCCTGGCTCCTACCACTTCCTCATGTGATTGTGCAGGAGCTAATGTGCGGATAAACGGCAACAGCAGCACGAACATAATTTCCCCCTCTTCTGTCATCACTTGTTTCCTCCTATTATGATGTCTAGGTGTTACACTACCACTTTCATGTAACTGGTTGAAGAGGTTGATAAATAACTGATGTCTTTTGGGATATCTTGCCACATACACTGTACAAGAATGAACTACATTCTTTTCCTACACTCTCCACACATAATGATGTCAGCTTTCTCCACACTGCTAAATCCCATTGTCCACTCACAACCTGCTCCTTGGACTGTCACACACTGACTAGCAAGTTGCAATGCACCCAAGGAACACACAAGCACATTGTAAGCAAACTAACACCATCTTACCCAGCAACTACACAGACTGAATGGCACAAACAAGTGTTGGTGTAGAAACTTTTCAAAAGACAATGCTTTGTAAATGACTCATACTAGAATCATACAACAAACATCACTGATATTCTAATTGACCCTACTTTCAGTGTGTTAATGTCAATAGGCATCGTTCCATTAAAAAAAAAAAAAAGTGTGTTTGCACAAAAAAATACACTTTCTAAGTACTATTACAATGTGGTTTTTGGCTAACAATATGAGCCCCTGAGTGCCAATCCATTCTGCGAAAACCGCACATGAACAGCACTTTGCATTTCTGCAATATTTGTGGTGCACATTTTAGATGATTCACCCTGTATATTTGAATAATACTTTTATTCATTTGTTGTTATTTAAGCTCTGACTGCATACACCAGCATGAAACACAGAAATAAAGATAAATGAAAATTTGGGTATCTGATAAGCAATCAACTTTCTAAAATTTGACACTTCTAAATAGGTAAAAGATTTTTCACGTCTCTTTTCATGACACAGTTTATGAGTGTGGCATTATGTTTTCAGTAATGAGCACAGTAAAAAGAAGTTCTCAAGACTTTCCTTGAAAATTCAGATACCTGAAATACATTTACAGTGCCATAGCGTGGAGTTCTGCCACCCAGTGTGAGCCCTGAATCAGCCTTCCCCCCCCCGCCCCCCCCTTTTTTCAACAAAAAAAGAGACACACATCTGACAACGTGTACCAATATTTGACAAGTGCTTATCAATATCATTGCAATTTATTTTCCTTGCATAATTTTTTGGGTGTCTTTTATTGTTTCTGTTGTGCTGAATAAACCATTTTAAATCATTTTTGGAGGTTATTTATGTGACTTATTTGTGCAAATTATCCATAACAGCAAATAAAACCCATCGTATGTTTACCACAGTTTCAGCAAAGAATATATACAAATTAATCTATTGATAAGTAAATAATTTGTAACATCTGAACACACAGTGAATGGGCTGTCACAGCAATGAATTATGCTGTTTTGATTTAAGTCTGGAGAGTACCTTTATATATGTTAGAGTCTACAATAATTCCTTGTCAGTAGGAGCTCAGCAGGCATTTCTACTGCCCATTACACAAGGTGCATCCAATCTGTATCTGGACAGACACGCTCCACTTCGTTGGCTTACCATTAGCTGACAGTCCGAATTCAGTTAAACCAAGATTTCTTGAATTCACAAGAATTTCACCACTCACAAGAACTTACCTTGATATATAAACTTTTCATTATGATAGGATGAAAATAATGATAATGAGTAGTCATGCCAGGAAGTGACACCAAGAAGGAAAGTACTGTGTGTGTGTGTGTGTGTGTGTGTGTGTGTGTGTGTGTGTGTGTGTGTGCGTGTAAGGGGGGGGGGGGGGTTAGTAGTAGCAGGAGACGGGAATGAGCCAACGGGAATCGTTACACTGAAGCTGATGCCAGTCAGTCTGTTACCACAGCACTTCTTGGCTAAAACATTTAATCTAAAATAAATGTTCTCCACATCAGAAATTTAGAAGACCTAATAAGAAACCCTTGCATTGTCTATAGTAAAGTATACATCCTGTGAGGTATGGGAAACATGTGGTACATTTTCTTTCTTTTTCATAGCTCTGATTTTCTACTGTGAGTGAGTATGTATTAAGCCAGACAAGCAGTAGGTTGTAGAGGTGTTAATTACCTGAAGAAGCCTTTTGACTGAGAAAACAGACTTTCCTTTACATAGGGCTAAAATCAATGGCATCATAGTTGTGATGAAATCTCCTTGTCCAGTAATTTAAAGAGAATCTTGAAGAATTTCTACAACTGTCGATAAAAATGTCCTTACTATTTGCTTTGCCGATAAAGATGTAGTTAACATAACTTTGTGTGATGATACAAAGTATGTCTTTTTTGGGCTGAAGATAACCTTTATGGCTAAAGTAGCAGTAACTCACATTACATTTGTTTAGGTCAGACTTTACGACACTATTTTGAATCACTACTATTTGTGCAGTTGGCCTGAAATTCTGTATAAGTACACACATAGTCACAATGACAATACAGTTATCTGATCCAATGACCATACCAACAGGGCTAGCTTGGCCACTATACCCCCCCCCCCCCCCAAAATCTAAGCTATCCAGAGCCATGGCCCTCCACCAAGTTACACCACTGTATATTTATGTACTTGCCTGGGTTAAGCTCCTGGTAACTTATTGCTCCATATGCATCAATTAGGTTCTGGAAACCTGCAGTGAATTTATTTGTTCTGTTGAATGTTGGTGGCGTTTCTGATGTTTCAATTGCATTGAGGAAAGACGGAATTGAACTGCCACAGGCTTTCTGAAAGTAAACAGTATAAATTTACATACTGTCTGTAGACCCAGTCAGTAACATACATCTACATATCACTATGAAGTGCATAGTAGAGTGTATACATTTAAGTATCAAAATATAATATACATTTAAAAATAGTAAAAACTCAAACAAAAAAGAAGGAGTAATGAGACCAATTTAAAAATACTTGGTGGAAGTATGTTAAGTAGTTCTGTACATTTCATGTGGTACAGTTTTGAGCCAAACTGAAATTTCAGTGGCAGTAAACAATGTTCTTTCCCCCTCTAATTGCTGCATTACAAAAAGGAAATTAGGACCACAATAAAAAGAAGGTGGTCACAGTTCAAATTACTGAAAATAAGTGAAGATATAAGGATACCACAGTTTGATCATTAGAGTGTTATAGAATTTGAAGATGAAAGTGCTTTAAATTGAGATGGAGAGAGATCAGTCAAAATGGGTTGAGTAGTTGTAATTTGTCATTAATATAACATGGCTACAAAAAACTGCTTCAGGTTGTTAAGAGTGCAACTTAACCCATTTTACACAGTAAAGGCTCTCCTTTACGACAATATTTGCAAAACATAGTGTATGACTGGATGAAAGAACAGGCGAATGAACACCAAGCATCATATTATGAGAGAGAGAGAGAGAGAGAGAGAGAGAGAGAGAGAGAGAGAGAGAGAGAGAGAGAGAGAGAGAGATTTACTGACAGGTGGCAGTCAATCATTCAGACAGTGTGAACAATGAACAAGGAAGATATGAGACCACAGGCATCAAGATAAAAAACTGTGATAAAATTAGGCAAGAGTTGGGTTGGGTTGTTTTGGGGAAGGAGACCAGACAGCGAGGTCATCAGTCTCATCGGATCAGGGAAGGACGGGGAAGGAAGTTGGCCGTGCCCTTTGAAAGGAACCATCCCGGCATTTGCCTGGAGCGATTTAGGGAAATCATGGAAAACGTAAATCAGGATGGCCGGACGCGGGATTGAACTGTTGTTCTCCCGAATGTGAGTCCAGTGTTTAATCACTGTGCCACCTCGCTTGGTAATTAGGCAAGACATTTGTCAAATGAGGTCACACTGATTTCTGCCAGAAAACAGGTGCTCATGCAGGTCTTGTGCAATATGTTGGGAACATAGCAGAGGATGTAATTAGGCAGGGACAATAAACAATGTACAACACAGTTGTTACTACTACTGTGCTGTGAAGTATGCAGTTAGAAAATACTGATTAGGTCTACTATTATTGTTGAGTAAAATATGTGTTATAATGTAGCAGAATGTTTGAGAATGTGTAACCATCGCAGTTGTGGAATACACAGTCAAATAGGTTTTATGACCCATGGATTGTCTATAGCAGACTGAAATAAATAGTCAATATTAAAGTAACTAGTATGACTGTGTACTGTATTATGCAAATTCTTAACATATTATAATTGGTTTGTTTAATTAGTGTAGAAGAACTAACAGAGATGTCAATGAAATAGAGATGAAATGAATGTGAATGTGGATAGGACCTCACATCACATAGACCAATCACCTGATGCAAGTATATTTAGTCGATACCACTTTGGCAACTTCAGTGTCAATAAGGTTGAAATAATGCTGAAGACAACACATCAGCCAGTCTCTGAGAGGAGATAATCCCTGGTCTGGCCAGGAAATGAACCCTTGCCCCTTGTATGAGATTCTGCCAGGCTGACCACTCAGCTATGGAAGCAGACTATGAAATAGAGATGACAGTGATTAATTGAATAAAGTCCATGGGAACTTGATTTTGATTTTAAAGAAATAAATAAAGTTTAGAAAATAAACTGTGCTGTCGAGAATGAGATTTTCACTCTGCAGCGGAATGTGTGCTGATTTGAAATTTCCTGGCAGATTAAAACTGTGTGCACGAACCGAGACACGAACTCAGGACCTTTGCCTTTCGCGGGCAAGTGTTCTACCAAGTGTGGTACCCAAGCACGACACACGACCCATCCCCACAGCTTGAATTCTGCCAGTACCTCATCTCCTACCTTACAAAAGTGGAAGAGCACTTGCCTGCAAAAGGCAAAGGTCCCAAGTCCGAGTCTCGGTCCGGCACACAGTTTTAATTTGCCAGGAAGTTTCAAATTGTGCTGTCAATAGAAAAAAGGAGATCAATTTTTTGAGTGCCTGCTTAACAAAGGTATTCATGTATCCTGGCCCAGTGGCAACTCTGGTTCCGATACACACATGGATATTAACAAAGCACAACTGCTTATAACACTACTGCCTGCACCAGGATGCACTCGCAACACATCAAGTGATGCCCTCAACTACATTGCAAGACCCATCTATAGGGGCATGCAATGGCATTGCAACTTTACCTCATAACATCAAGCAGTTAGCGACATTCCCGGAACTGATGCTGAAAACATGCAGTTGCCTATGGACTCTAATACATACTGGATTACTATGTTGGAGGATTTTGCCATTGTGCATGACAATGTGGCTTTGGATGCACGGTCATTCTGGTTAAACTATCTGGTATGTTGTGTGTCAGCATCCACTATGTTGCGAGGAGCCAGATATTACGTCCTTGTAGCTAACAATAAATGGGTGGAATGTGGCCACAGTATCTGTGACCATAGTAATCTGGAGAGGCAAGCAAAATATTAGTTGACACAAGTGCACTGTAAATAAATATATCATACTCAAATTGTGGGTGAAGAAATGCTACACTGCTGACAACTAGTGGCCACACCATGGCTGACTATAAGCAGAGGCCCGACATGGGAACATGTCTGTGTACAATGAACGTTTGCCAGAAGAGCTAGCTATCAACAATTTGGTGTAACGTTCAGCAACAACTAGCGACACAGAAGTAACGTCTATCTAGAAGACTGGTGCCCAGCTGCTCATTGTTTGTAACACTGTCCTCACAGTCTTCATTGGCCAGAGGCCTGGAGGTTCTTCATTGGTTCTTCAAAGTGTCTCTCACAGTGCCAGCAGGAATCTGTGAGGACTGGCTCCAGCAGTATGAATAGGCTACAATAAAATACTACCATGTTCCGCTTTGGACAGGAAGAGGAGGAGGAGGAGGAGGAGGAGAAGCTTACAGGCACTCAACACCGAGATCACTAGCATGCTTTGAATACTAGCAGACTTCAACCCAGCATGGACAGTTTATGAATTAATTTACTCATTATCCAGTAGCTGTTTTTTTATGATGTGAATAAATCAGGGATTACACCAAGTTCAGCATACAATACTTCAGCGAAAATTAGGATTTGTTAGTTCACTGACTGGACTCCAACTCCGGTAACTGCAACTAAGGCTGCTGCTACAGTGCCGCACTTGCCTACCATTCCATGTTTCAAACCTGAGGAAGACGACTGGAACATTTCCATTGCTGACTTTTGCATGTAATATCACAGATACTATCATTCAGTGTAGTTGTCTTTTAGTTAACAATCCCAAATTGTTCTCCATCCTTCATAAGATATGCCTTCTTGCACAGCCTCAGACAATAACTTTTTCACGGACCTGTAACCAACACTCTCCCTACTGTGAGCAGAAGTGTCACATAGTTGCTGATAGGCACAAATTTTTACAATGTTACCAGAAATCCCCATGATCTTATGTAGCATGGGTGGCATGTTCAGGAGTCTCTTCCAATGTTATCAATTTATAAATGAAAAATTTTATTGTAAGTAGTTGCACACAAAACTTTCAGTGCATCATATCATAATTTGTTACGCTCCTGATTGCAAATTGGCTTTACAAGGCTTGAAATTAGGCAACCTTGCGTTATACAAATTTCTTACAATCACAAAAGCTTGTAAAATCTCTCTGTCCCCACAGTGTTTTACCAACAAGCATGTGGTGTAGTAGTGGCCGCCAAAGACTTCCAGCATAAGAAGTCAGCCAACAGCCTTGTTAAAAAGGCCTGAGGAGCAGACAGAGGTTTAGGGCATGCTCTTGCCCTTGGGAGAGTAAACTGCCCCAAGAGACAGAAGAATTAGCAGTGATCATCAGCATGATGATGCAGAAGACAATGGAAACCACTGCATTAAAGCAGATAATGTGTATTCACACGACATGTGGCCTGAAACTGAAAGGTGTCATGATGATCTCTCCACTGGCAAAATATTCTGGACTAGCCCCCCCATTCACATCTCTTGGAAGTGGTTGCCTTTCATTGGTTATTATTAACCAATGAAAGGAATGTCTGAAGTTTGAACGTGATAGGGAAGCTCGAAAATGTGAAACGGTAAATGCTTAGGCTCAATTGAGATATAGTGGGGGTCAGTGAAATGAAATGGAAAGAAGACAAGGATTTCTGTTCAGAGGAATACAGGGTAATATCAACAGTTGCAGAAAATGGTATAATGGAAGTAGAATTCATTATAAATAGGAAGTTAGGGCAGAGAGTCAGTTACTGTGAACAGTTCAGTGGTAATGTGGTTATCATCAGAACTGACAGCAAACCAACACCGACAATGACAGTTCAGGCATGCAGGCCAACATCAAAAGCTGAAGATGAAGAGAGAGAGAGAGAGAAAGTATATGAGGATACTGAATGAGTAATTCAGTACATAATGGGAGACTGTAGTGCAGCTGTAGGGGAGGGAGTAAAAGAAATGGTTACAGGAGAATATGGGCTTGGTACTAGGAATGAGAGAGGAGTAGGATTAATTGAGTTCTGAAACAAATTTCAGATAGTAATAATTAATACTCTGTTTGAGAATCATAAGAAAAGGAGGTATACTTGGAAATGGTGGGGAGATATGGGAAAATTTGAGTTAGATTACATCATGGTCAGGCAGAGATTCCAAAATAAGATATTGGATTGTAAGACATACCAAGGAGCAGATGTAGACTCAGATCACAATTTTGCAGTGATGAAGAGTTGGCTAAAGTTTAAGAGGCCAGTTAGGAAGAATCAATGTGCAAAGAAGTGGGATCCAGAAGTACTAAGGAATGAAGAGGTATGCTTTAAGTTCTCTGAGACTATATATGTTGTGATAAGAAATAGCTTACAGCTAAGTAGGCAGTTCAGTTGAAGAGGAATGGTCATCTCTGAAAATGGAAATCATGAAAGTTGGAAAGAAAACAGTTGAAACAAAGAAGATAACTGCAAAGAAACCAGGGGTAACAGAAGAAATACTTCAGTTGATTGATGAAAGAAGGAAGTACAAAAATATTCAAGGAAATACAGGAATACAAGTCACTTAGAAATGAAATAAATAGGAATTGCAGGTAAGCTAATGCCAAAAGGCTCCACAAAATATGAGAAGAAATCGAAACTGAAATGACTGTCAGAAGGACTGGCTCAGCTTATAAAAAAAGTCAAAACAACCTTCATTGAAACTAAAAGCAAGGACAGTAACATTAAAGAGTGGAATGAGAATACCACTGTTAAATGCACAGGAGAGATCAGACAGGTGGAAAGAATACATTGAAGGCCTCTATGAGATGGAGGACTTCACTGACGAAGTGATGGAAGAAGGAACAGGAGTCTACACAGAAGAAATACGGGATACAATATTAGAATCAGAATTTAAAAGATCTCTGGAAGACTTAAAATCAAATAAGGATGAAGGGATAGTTAACATTCCACCAAAATTTCTAAAATAATTGGGGGAAGTGGCAACAAAATGACTATTCATGTTGGTATGTAGAAGGTATGTGTTTAGCGATATACCAGCTGACTTTTGGAAGATCATCATATACACAATTCCAAAGATTGCAACAGCTGACAAGTGCGAGAATTATCACACAATCAGTTTAACAGCTCATGCATCCACGCTGCTAACAAGAATAATTTACAGCAGAATGGAAAAGAGAATTGAGGATGTGTTAGATGACAATCAGTTTGGTTTTAGGAAAGGTAAAGGCACCAGAGAGCCAATTCTAATGAAGTGGTTTATAATGGAAGCAAGAGAAAAATGGAGTTATGTTCATAGGATTTGTAGATCTGGAAAAAGCGTTCAGCAATGTCAAATAGTGGAATATGTTTGGAAAAAAAATAGGGATAAGCTATTGGGAAAGATGGGTAATATACAACATGTACAAGAACTGAGAGGAAATAACAAGACTGGAAGACCAAGTACGAAATGCTCAGATTAAAAATTATGAAAGACAGGGATGTAGTCCTTCGCCTCTACTGTTCAATCTATAAATTGAAGAAACAATGATGAAAATAAAAGAAAGGTTCAAGAGTGGAATTAAAATTCAAAGGTGAAAGGATTTATAGCAAATCAAGCTGGGACCCATTCCCATCATAATTTGTTATTTGTCTCCCTAAATGTTTTATCACTGGTGTTAATGAGTGATGTGTCGTAAGGTAAAGCAGAAATTCTGTAATTCCAAGTATAAGACCACGCCTGACTTTGTTGAATTGCTTTAGTCTGAATAATTTCTTCATTAATTTGCACTATTTCAAGTAACTAGTTGCAATTTTAATCATCAGGAAGGCTTATTCTAGCTGAAACGTTTATTGTAAAATAAAGTTCAGACAAAACCCAATTTTTCTGCACTATTCAATTAACCTGAGATGTGAAATTCTAACTGTACATTATCGAAATTAAGTATTTAACAATGTGAAATTCTAGTAGCCATAAATGGACAGTGAAACAGGACAGTTAATGATGATTGCTGATTAACTATAATATTAAAGTGCAACACATATTATTCATCAGAGTCAGACTGCTGTAAGTTGGTTAAGTCATACTGCAGAGCGACCATTGTTTTGCTATTAGAAGGAACAGTATGTGCATACCTGGTAAATGAGACTTACTTACATAATTAAGACATGGACCGGCCATAACTAAGAGTGTGAGTGTGAGAGTGTGTGTGTGTGTGTGTGTGTGTGTGTGTGTGTGTGTGTGTGTGTGTGTGCGCGCGCGCGTGCGTACACCACATTATTGAATGCATATATTGCTGTACCAACCCCAGCTCATTTTTTGCCATGATCGCTGTCAGTGAGGAACTACAAGCTGACAAAGCACCGGGTATGTCAAAACATGAATGGCAAGATTCACTAATGACATTGCTATCCTCAGTGACAGTGAAGAAAAATTACAGGATCTGCTGAATGGAATTAACAGTCTAATGAGTACAAAATATGGATTGAGAGTAAATAGAAGAAAGACAAATGTAATGAGAAGTAGCAGAAATGAGAAGAATGAGAAGCTAAACATCAGGATTGGTGATCACGAAGTAGATGAAGTTAAGGAATTCTGCTACCTAGGCAGCAAAATAAATATGACAGAGCAAGGAGGACATAAAAAGCAGACTAGCACTGGAAAAGAGAGCATTCCTGGCCAAGAGAAGTCTACTAGTATCAAATGTAGACCTTAATTTGAGTAAGAAATTTCTGAGAATGTACATTTGGAGCACAACATCTTATGGTAGTGAAACATGGAATGTAGGAAAACCAAAAGGAGACACTTGAAGCATTTGAGATGTGGTGCTACAGAAGGATTTTGAAAATTAGGTGGACTCATAAGGTAGGGAATGAGGAGGTCCTCTGCAGAATCGGTGAGGAAAGGAAAATATGGAAAACACTTACGAGAAGAAGGGAGAGGATGGTAGGACATCAGTTAAGACTAGATACCGTAACACCTACAACCATCAAAAAGAAACGCAAAGTATATCTATTCAAAAAAGCTGATAAAAATGTTCTTAACACCTTTTTAACAGACAGTCTTCCCTACTTCTGATCTGATCAATTGTGAAATGATTTCAAAGAGACAGTATTGTCAGCATTTGAGAGATATATATCACATAAATTAATAAGTGATGGTACTGAGCCCCAATGGTACACCAAACAGATCAGATTGCTGTTGCAAAAGCAGTGAGAAAAGTATGCTAAACTTAAAAGAATGCAAAATCCCAAAGACTGGCAAAGTTTTGCAGAAGTACTTCAATGCGAGATGCTTTTAATAATTTCCACAATGTAATTCTGTCTCAAAATCTGGCAGAAAACCCAAAGAGTTTCTGGTCACACATAAAGCACACCAGTGGCAAGATGTAATCAATACCTTCACTGTGCGATAACAACAGTTAAGTCACTGAAGACAGTGCCACTAAAGCAGAGTTATTAAACACGGTTTTTCGAAACTCCTTCACCAAAGAAGATGAAGTAAATATTCCTCAATTCCAATCAAGAACAACTGCCACAATGAGAAACATAGAAGTAGATATCCTTGGTGTTGCAAAACAGCTTAAATCACTTAATAAAGCCAAGGCCTCCAGTCCAGACAGTATAGCAGTCAGGTTACTCTCAGTGTGCTGATACAGTGGCTCCATATTTAGCAATTATATAGAATCGCTCGCTCACAGAATGATCCATACCTAAAGACTGGAAAATTGCTCAAGTCACACCATTACCCAAAAAGGGAGGTAGCAGCAATCCACTGAATTACAGGACCATACCACTAATGTAAATTTACAGTAGGGTTTTGGAACATATACTGTATTCGAACATTTTGAATTACCTTGAAGAAAATGATTTATTGGCACATAGCCAGCACAGATTCAGAAAATACTGTTCTTGCAAACCACAGCTAGCTCTTTATATTCACAAGTAATGAGTGCTACCAACAATTAATGTGAAATTGATGCCATATTTTTAGATTTCCAGAAGGCTTTCAACACCATTCCTCAAAAGTGTCTTCTAACCAAACTGCGTGCCTATAGAATATCATCTCAGTTGTGTGACTGGATTCGTGATTTCCTGTCAGAAAGGTTGCAGTTCGTAGTAATAGGAAAGTCCTTGAGTAAAACAGAAGTAATATCCGGCGTTCCCCAAGGAAGTGTTATAGGGACTCTTATTGTTCCTGATCTATATTAATGACATAGGAGACAATCTGAGTGGCCGTCTTGGATTGACTGCAGATGATGCTGTGGTCTAAGGGTAGCGTCTTTGATTCATAATCAAAACGTCTTCGGTCCCGGGTTCGATCCCTGCCACTGCCTAAATTTTGATAAATAATCAGCATTGGCGGCCGAAGACTTCCGGCATAAGAAGTCAGCCTCATTCTGCCAACAGCCTTGTCAAAGAGGGCGGAGGAGCGGATAGAGGTTTAGGGAACTCTCTCGTCCTAGGGGTGGGAAATTGCCCCTAAAGGCGGAAGAATCAGCAATGATCAACGACATGAGGATGCAGAAGGCACTGGAAACCACTGCATTAAAGACACGTAACCTGTATCCACAGGACATGTGGCCTGTAATTGAAGAAGTGTCATGATGATCTCTCCATTGGCAAAAGATTCCGGAATAGTCCCCCATTCGGATCTCCGGGAGGGGACTGCCAAGGGGGAGGTTACCATGAGAAAAAGATTGAATAATCAATGAAAGGATAATGTTCTGCGAGTCGGGGCATGGAATGTCAGAAGCTTGAACGTGGTAGGGAAACTAGAAAATCTGAAAAGGGAAATGCAAAGGCTCAATCTAGATATAGTAGGGGTCAGTGAAGTGAAGTGGAAGGAAGACAAGGATTTCTGGTCAGATGAGTATCGGGTAATATCAACAGCAGCAGAAAATGGTATAACAGGTGTAGGATTCATTATGAATAGTAAAGGTAGGGCAGAGGGTGTGTTACTGTGAACAGTTCAGTGACCGGGTTGTTCTAATCAGAATTGACAGCAGACCAACACCCACAACGATAGTTCAGGTAAACATGCTGACGTCGCAAGCTGAAGATGAACAGATAGAGAAAGTGTAGAAGGATATTGAAAGGGTAATGCAGTATGTAAAGGGGGACGAAAATCTAATAGTCATGGGCAACTGGAATGCAGTTGTAGGGGAAGGAGTAGAAGAAAAGGTTACAGAGAGTATGGGCTTGGGACAAGGAATGAAAGAGGAGAAAGACTAATTGAGTTCTGTAACAAGTTTCAGCTAGTAATAGCGAATATTTTGTTCAAGAATCACAAGAGGAGGAGGTATACTTGGAAAAGGCCGGGAGATACGGGAAGATTTCAATTAGATTACATCATGGTCAGACAGAGATTCCGAAATCAGATACTGGATTGTAAGGCGTACCCAGGAGCAGATATAGACTCAGATCACAATATAGTAGTGATGAAGAGTAGGCTGACGTTCAAGACATTAGTCAGGAAGAATCAATACGCAAAGAAGTGGGATACGGAAGTACTAAGGAATGACGAGATACGTTTGAAGTTCTCTAACGCCATAGGTACAGCAATAAGGAATAGTGCAGTAGGCAGTACAGTTGAAGAGGAATGGACATCTCTAAAAAGGGCCATCACAGAAGTTGGGAAGGAAAACATAGGTACAAAGAAGGTAGCTGCGAAGAAACCATGGGTAACAGAAGAAATACTTCAGTTGATTGATGAAAGGAGGAAGTACAAACACATTCCGGGAAAATCAGGAATACAGAAATACAAGTCGCTGAGGAATGAAATAAATAGGAAGTGCAGGGAAGCTAAGACTAAATGGTTGCAGGAAAAATGTGAAGACATCAAAAAAGATATGATTGTCGGAAGGACAGACTCAGCATACAGGAAAGTCAAAACAACCTTTGGTGACATTAAAAGCAACGGTAGTAACATTAAGAGTGCAACAGGAATTCCACTGTTAAATGCAGAGGAGAGAGCAGATAGGTGGAAAGAATACATTGAAAGCCTCTATGAGGGTGAAGATTTGTCTGATGTGATAGAAGAAGAAAGAGGAGTCGATTTAGAAGAAATAGGGGATCCAGTATCATAATCGGAATTTAAAAGAGCTTTGGAGGACTTATGGTCAAATAAGGCAGAAGGGATAGATAACATTCCATCAGAATTTCTAAAATCATTGGGGGAAGTAGCAACAAAACGACTATTCACGTTGATGTGTAGAATATATGAGTCTGGCGACATACCATCTGACTTTCGGAAAAGCATCATCCACACAATTCTGAAGACGGCAAGAGCTGACAAGTGCGAGAATTATCGCACAATCAGCTTAACAGCTCATGCATTGAAGCTGCTTACAAGAATAATATGCAGAAGAATGGAAAAGAAAATTGAGAATGCGCTAGGTGACGATCAGTTTGGCTTTAGGAAAAGTAAAGGGACGAGAGAGGCAATTCTGACGTTACGGCTAATAATGGAAGCGAGGCTAAAGAAAAATCAGGACACTTTCATAGGATTTGTCGACCTGGAAAAAGCGTTCGACAATATAAAATGGTGCAAGCTGTTCGAGATTCTGAAAAAAGTAGGGGTAAGCTATAGGGAGAGACGGGTCATATACAATATGTACAACAACCAAGAGGGGATAATAAGAGTGGATGATCAAGAACGAAGTGCTCGTAATAAGAAGGGTGTAAAACAAGGCTGTAGCCTTTCGCCCCTACTCTTCAATCTGTACATCGAGGAAGCAATGATGGAAATAAAGGAAAGGTTCAGGAGTGGAATTAAAATACAAGGTGAAAGGATATCAATGATACGATTCGCTGATGACATTGCTATCCTGAGTGAAAGTGAAAGTGAAGAAGAATTAAATGATCTGCTGAACGGAATGAACAGTCTAATGAGTACATAGTACGGTTTGAGAGTAAATCGGAGAAAGACGAAGGTAATGAGAAGTAGTAGAAATGAGAACAGCGAGAAACTTAACATCAGGATTGATGGTCACGAAGTCAATGAAGTTAAGGAATTCTGCTACCTAGGCAGTAAAATAACCAATGACGGACGGAGCAAGGAGGACATCAAAAGCAGACTCGCTATGGCAAAAAAGGCATTTCTGGCCAAGAGAAGTCTACTAATATCAAATACCGGCCTTAATTTGAGGAAGAAATTTCTGAGGATGTACGTCTGGAGTACAGCATTCTATGGTAATTAAACATGGACTGTGGGAAAACCGGAACAGAAGAAAATCGAAGCATTTGAGATGTGGTGCTATAGACGAATGTTGAAAATTAGGTGAACTGATAAGGTAAGGAATGAGGAGGTTCTACGCAGAATCGGAGAGGAAAGGAATATGTGGAAAACACTGATAAGGAGAAGGGACAGGATGATAGGACATCTGCTAAGACATGAGGGAATGACTTACATGGTACTAGAGTGAGCTGTAGAGGGCAAAAACTGTAGAGAAAGACAGAGATTGGAATACATAAAGCAAATAATTGAGGACGTAGGTTGCAAGTGCTACTCTGAGATGAAGAGGTTAGCACAGGAAAGGAATTAGTGGCCGGCCGCATCAAACCAGGCAGTAGACTGATGAAAAAAAAAAAAAAATCATCATCAGATAACCAAGACGAATTGCAAAATGATTTAGGTAAGATATCTGTATGGTGTGAAAAGTGGAAACTGACCCTAAATAAAGAAAAGTGTGAAGTTATTCACATGAGTACTAAAATAAATCCACTAAATTTTGATTACACAGTAAGTCACACAATTCTGAAGGCTGCAAATTCGACTAAACACTTAGGGATTAAAATTAAAAATAACCTGAATTTAAACGATCACATAGACAATGTTGTGGGAAGAGCAAACCAAAGACTGCAATTCATTGGCAGAACAAGAAGGCGCAACAGATTTACTGAAGGGACTTCTTACACCACACTGGTCCGCCCTATTCTGGAGTATTGCTTTGCGGTATGGGATCCGCAACAGGTGGGCATGACAGATGACATCAAAAAAATTCGAAGGAGGGCAGCTCATTTTGTATTATCACAAAATAAGGGAGATAGTGCCACAGGCATGACATGTGAATTGGAGTGGCAGTCATTAAAACAAAGGCGTTTTTCGTTGCGACAGGATCTTCTCATGAAATTTCAACCACAAGGTTTCTCCTCTGGTTACAAAGACATTCTGTTGGCACCCACCTACATAGGGAAAAATGATGAACATGATAAAGTAAGAGATATCAGGGCTCACACAGAAAAATTTAAGCGCTCGTTTTTCCCGCACGCTGTTCAAGAGTCGAACGGTAGAGAGACAGCTTGAAGGTGGTTCATTGAACCCTCTCCCAGGCACTTTATTGGGAATAGCAGAGTAGTCACATAGATGTAGATGACATCAAGGAATAAATTTCATGGTACTATAGCTGTAGAAGGTAAAAATTGTAAAGTTGTAGAGGAAGAGAAGACTGGAATACATCCAGCAAATAATTGTGGGTGTTAAGGTGCAAGTGCTAGTCTGAGATGAAGAGGTTGGTACAGGAAAGAAGTTTGTTGCGGGCCACACATTAAACCAGCCAGAAGACTGATTACTTTTAAAAAATGCTGTATCCTCTGCATTTTGTATCAAAGCTGATGTAGCAGTCTTCAGACAGTGATTCCTACCCACTCGGATCCTTGTATGGCTGGAATTCATTGAGTTCATTAGTGGAGAGTCATATAGCACAGTGTTCTGTTAAAAGAGACTTTTCTGCATGGAGAGCACAAACTTCATTGTATGATTCAAACTTCATTGTGTGATTCAAACTTCATTGTGTGATTCAAACTTCATTGTGTGATTCAAACTTCATTGTGTGATTCAAACTTCATTGTGTGATTCAAACTTCATTGTGTGATTCAAACTTCATTGTGTGATTCAAACTTCATTGTGTGATTCAAACTTCATTGTGTGATTCAAACTTCATTGTGTGATTCAAACTTCATTGTGTGATTCATTTCCTCCACAGTACGCTGAACAGGTTTTCCATGTTGCCATTCTATGCCCAGTACCGTTTCTGGGGCAAGCAATGTGATCACAAAGGCAAAACCAAAACACAACTGACATTTGTTGACGCAAACCTTGGCCACCAACACAGCCATTGTTGCTGCTGCCGTAGCTACCTCTCACCCAGTAGGAACAGTCATGTATATTGCAGCATAAACATCTGAATAAGGTATTCATGCAGCTTGATACATTCACAGAAAGAAGAAAACCAAAGCTCTGTTTCCTGTAACCAGGGCACCAATCAGGAGCTACTTGCAAGAGCAGTATCAGCTCCAACGTTGAGAAAGTTGACAAAGGCTGAGAGAGTGACCCTCACCCCCAAACCATATCAAATGACACCAGTAGCAGACTTTGAGAATGTGGTCTATTGGTCCCAACTACTCACAGAAAAACCGAAGCAGATACTCCCCCAGGTTACCATTAATAGGACTACAAATCAATTTCAGCTTGACATCAGTGCTACTGTCTCAATAATAAGTGAGCTTATATACAACAATTAGGGACTGCTGTTCATTGGACCTACTGCACAGCATTGTCATTGTTGTAATGAGTAAAATACCCCAGTCAAGGGAGGTTGCAAATCTGTCACAATGTCAAAAAAGTATCTTTCCTTCTTGGTTGTTTCTTCTGCCCGAGCACAGAACATTTTTGGCTTAGACTCTTTTGAAGCCTCTGGTATCCCAATTGACAACAAAGTCCAGAATACTTCAGAATGCATTCCATCAGACACTTTACAGGAGCCATACAATGACTTTTTTCTCTCTTCAATGATCGGCTTTGTTGTGCAAAGGACTATACTATACTGTACATATAACACATAGATCCATGGCAACACCCAAGTTCTATCATGCTAGCCCTATTCCTGCTGCTATCTGTGATCCCCTCAAACAAGAACTTGATTGTCTTGAATGGCAACAAATTCATACAACATTCTCATTCAGTTAATGTATGTAATAATGGAAAAAGAACAGATGTGCAAAATTACATACCTGTGTCATTAACATCAGTTCACTGCAGAATTCTTGAACATATTCTAAAGTTCAGATACAGTAAACTTCCTTGAGACAGAAAAGCTTCTGTCCGCAAATCAGCGCGGAATTAGAAATCATCACTTGTGCAAATGTCAACCTGCCCATTTCTCTCATGATGTCCTGCGAACCATGGATGAAGAGCAACAGGCAGATTCCATATTCCTAGATTTCCACAAAGAATACAACATGATGCCCCAACATAGACATTTTACAAAGGTCTGACAATAGGATTCCAGATAGGTAAGTGGCTTGAAGACAATCAACTTTAATGGGTTATCATTGAAAGTGTGTGTTCACCAAAGACAAGGTTACCATGAGAAGTGTCCTAAGGAAATGTAATAGAATCACTTTTGTTTTCTATATACATAAATCTTCTGACAAATAGGTGAAAAGCAGTCTATGATGCAAGGGAAAATGCTCCCAAGTGATTGTAGGAGCATAAAAGATGACAGACAGAATTTTTGTCTGGTGCAATGAATGGCAACTTGCTTTGAATGTAGAAAAATGTAAGTTAATGCAGATGTGTAGGAAAAACAATCCTGCAACGTTTAAATGCTGTATTAGTGGTGTATTGCCTGACATCGATATGTTGATTACATATTCAGGTGTTATGTTGCAAAGTGATATGAAATGGAACAAGCATAGAAGGCTGGTAAAAGGAAAGGTGAATGATCAGCTTTGGCTTACAGCGAGAAATTTGGTAAAGTTGTGACATTCCATTTGTTTGGACAACAATTTTATTTGCTGTTTTAACACTATACTGGGACGCTGCAGTTAACAACATACAACATTTGCAAGTGGATTTCCTAAGCAGCTATGAGTAACAAAACATTCCCACACATGGAAGACATGACATTGCCACTGGTTACACCATGTGGCACTAAGACAATCGGTGGTACGAGAAACAATGAATAAAGCAGGAGATTGAATCCTTCTCGGAGATTCTGAATGCTGGGGAGCTACCAACATTTAGCCATGAAGGTAAGACTTTTCACTATAATATTAATTATTAAAAGCCACATTCAGCAGATTAAATGCTAATGTGATCCTAAACATTATTAAGGCTTTGCTACTATCATACCGACATTCAGTAAAGTACTTATATCAGAATATAAAAGACAATAATTAATTTCTCGAAAGTGTCCAAAGAGTTCCAAAGTTATATGAGGTGGAATAAAGATTTCTGTTGCATCCCAAGCTAGTCAACTGGCATTAGTATGCCATTCAAACCTCATCTCTGTGCAATCCATTCTCTCTCTTTTATGTGAATTCAATGTTATATCTGGTTAGCAGCATAGTTATTAACTATTTTAAGTTCTTTGTCTATAAATGTACTGTAGTGGCATCCTGGGATTTTTGTTACAGTAGGTTAGCTACCCACACCTCCACTTAGAGCAACATGAGAAGCCTGTTTGCATCTTTGAAAGAATCAAACTATGCTACAAGAACTGCTCAAAGGACTGATTCAGTGAGAAACCTGCAAAGAACAGATAGGAAAGGGCTCTAAGTTTCAATTCAATAGTTGATCTAGGAAAGGGTTAATTTAACTTCCGCAACATCTCCAACAGTGACATCTATATGCATAAGGTTCAATGTAAAGCAAATTGCTTCAGCTCACTGCATCTTTACGTATGGCCTCCCACGTGAAAGGGTCCCAATAGTTAAACCAACTCAGTCCCCTTCTTAGCCAGAGATGCCAATTACAGTGCACTGCACAAGCAAATAACAAAACTAAATGCTTTTCTCGAAGTAAATTTACCTTTTGATATAATTTTAGCACCACCATCGCCAGAATAGTTACAGTCTTCCAATGAGCAAATGGTTTTAGTGATCTCTTTAACAGTTGATTTCATAAAAATGAAGTATGTTTGTAGCGTATATAATGCCTGACTAAATAAGTCTTGACTTTACTTTTGCTAGCTCATTTTTTGTCCCAGTTTTTTCAGCTACCATTGGCAAGAATTTATTGAATTTCATGACAAATGACTTTAATTTAAATTCCTCTGTCTCACTGCTATTATCATCAGAGAACTGAACAGCATTTGTGTTACTGAGTGTATTCATTTTGTACCCAATGATGTTCTAAATTTTAGTTCCTTGGAGTTTTGAATTTTAGGTGCATAATACAAAAGGCAACTATTATTTATGTAGTCGTAAGTATTCTCTGACTGCAGTCTGTAACACCAGGAAACATCTGATGTAAGCCATCATACAAAAGGGCTTTATAGCACTACATACATTACTTAGTAACAGTGTATAGCATTTCAGTACTTACTGAACCATCTTGAAGTGCTTTTCTCAGCTTCGGGAGGTCACTCACAGGTACCCAGCACTCCGCAATAAGACACTTGTTTGTTACATCCATATTGAAACTATTCAGAGTATGGTAGATAGCTTTCATTTTGCGTACCATTACCATCCAGTTGTTTAATTCTCGAGCCACACCTACTAACACTCGTTGCCTGTGATCCTGTGTCTGGTTCAGAACCTGAAAATTGTATAAATATATGGTGATAGAAGACAAAACATTGGAGAGAAAACAAAAGTTAGGCTAGAGGATGATATCAATACACCAAATTAATAATAATGTTTCCTAACCAGGTCATGGATGCTATATTTGCATTTCAATGGAAAAAAAGTGGATAGATAAATAAAATTAACTGCAGGCATTATGGGATCTTGAGATCAATATTTGTCCTAAAAATTCAAGCAACATAATATGAACTAAACATAGTGTTTTGTCTTTCACTATCATCATCTGAAATAATCAGCAAGTATTTGAACAATTTGGTTGTTCTTTGTAATACAAGTTTGTACCATCACTAATATTAAATCATTTAGTAGCTGGGACCATTGGGAATGTTCAGCACATGAATGTAAACTGCTAAAGGATTCAATACAAGCCCTGTCTTATGCAAGTTTTTGCAGTGATACCTGATGGGGGAGAAGAAGAAGAAGAAGAAGAAGAAGAAGAAGAAGGGTTTTAAAAATAAATAGAATAATCAGCAAGACAAGACACGCTTTCAATTAGGGAACATAAATAATGAACTACAAACTTTCACACACCAGGGCTGTATTTGTTAAAAGGAATCCTAAATTTAGTTTTCATGTCTACTGCATGCTATTATTTAAATGGACATTAATAGAGATATGAAATAAAAAATTAAAACACCTTCAGCCATGTCTTTTTCATTTACTTTATTTATGATTTTATTTATTTGTGGGCTTACTTCAGGAATCTGCAATGAAGGGACATTCAATAAGTAATGCCACACATTTTTTACCTCTGCCTATTTTGGTTCACAAAATGCGGGATTTGATGTGGGGCAATGTGCAATATTCCCCCTTCAGCCCCTATAGTCTCATGAAGTTTCAATATGTGGTGGCATGCTATGGAGCCTTCAAAATGGCATCTGTAATGGAGATGCATCCCAACCAAGAGCTACCATTGAGTTTCTTTTGGTGGAAAACTATAGCATAGCAGATATTCATAGGCACTTGCAGAAAGTCTAGGGAGACCTGGCAGTGAACAGAAGCATGGTGAGTTGTTGGGCAAGGTGTCTGTCATCACTTCAATAAAGTCGCGCAAACCTGTCCACTCTTCTGTGTGCCAGCCAGCTGCAAACAGCAGTGAATCCTGCAATGTTGAAACTTCAATGTCTTCATTGTCACAAAGATGCGAACTAACTTCTCTTTCTCCATGACAACACAAAGCCTCTTACAAGTCAGTGCACCCAGGAGAAACTCACAAAACTTCAGTGGACTGTTCACAAGCCCATTTCTCGCACCTTCCGGCTTACATCTGTTTGGCCCAATGAAGGACGCACTCTGTGGGATGAAGTACATGGAGATTACCAATGTGGCAAGATGTTGGCTCCAATGTTGACCAGTAGAGTGTTATTATGTGAGCATACAGGCCCTCCCAGTAAGGCGGTGTAAGGCTGTCACAATGAATGGAGATTAGGCAGAAAAATAGGGTTTTGTAGCCAAACGAGTGAGATATGGTGTACTAGAATCCTGAATAAAATTCATAAAAAAAGTGTGTTACATTATGTATTGACTGTCCCTCCTATTAAGTGACCTATTTACAGACAGAGTATCAAATTATTGGACTCCTCTAGATTTCATGTTATATTTGCATTATGTTTGTGTAGTGGTAATTTGTTTTGGTAAGTTATATTAGTTTTAAATTTTAGTTTTTTTCACTAACATTGATGCAACATCCTCTACAATTTGGCTGTTGACAAATATTTACAGTAAATTTGCTCGGATATTATTGCTCTCAATTTTTGTATCATCCTTTCACTAGTATGTCTGTAATCTTGTCTGGATTTTCATTATTGTTTTTACACAGGAGCCTTAATATGGAGTAACAAGTGCCAAAATTGGTTGCATAAATTAATTAAATGCAAAAGATATTGATGCAGGTGTTTTAATTTTCATTTCATGCTGAACAGCTGAAGTCCATGTGACGATCTACTACAAGGAGGGACATACAAAGATTTAAAGAGAGAGAAATTCATACTCTGACAACACTAAAAACAATGAAAGACTTTTCTGCCATGTTATCAAGTGAAACAATACACATCAAAATAAGTCTATCAACACATCTCTTTGTCAGCTTCAAATAAATGAGATTTTCTCATATCTGTGTGTAGACGATCACTAACTCACTGCCTTCCACATTTATTTTATTTTTTTTATTTTTATTTTTTTTCAGCACAACAAAAAGGCTGTTAGAAAATGATCTTTCAGCCAACAAGGGCTTCGTCAGACACACACACACACACATACACATACACACATACACACACACACACACACACACACACACACACACGACTACAGTCACTGGCTGCTGAGGCTACACTGCAAGCAGCTGTGCATGATGGGAGAGACAACCGGGTGGGGGGGGGGGGGGGGGGGGTAAGGAGGAGGCTGGGCAGGGAGGGGGAGGATAGCAGGGTAAGGGTGGGGGGACATTGAAGTGCTGCTTATGGGAGTATACAGGGACAAGGTGGAGAGAGGGTAGGGCAGTTAGGTGCAGTCAGGAGGTTAGAAGGAGGCGGGGGGGGGGGGGGGGGGAGGGGGGGGTAGCTGAAATAGAGAGAAGTAAAAAGATTATTGTTGCATTGGTAGTGCTGGAATGGGAACAGGAAAGGGGTGAGAGGATAAGGACAAAGACAAATGAAGGCTGAGGCCAGGAGGGTTTTGGGAATGTAGGATTACATTGCAGGGGGAATTCCCACATGGGCAGATCGGAAAAGCTAGTGTTGGTGGGTAGGATCCAGATGACACAGGTGGTGAAGCAGTCACTGAAATAAAGAACATTGTGTTGGGAGACATACTCAGGAATGGGTGGTCCAGCTATTTCTTGGCCACAGTTTGTCGGTGCCGATTCATGCGGGCAGATAGTTCATTATTTGTCATGCCCAAGTTGAACGCAGCACAGTGGTTGCAGCTTAGCTTTAGGTCACATGACTGGTTTCACAGGTAGCCCTGCCTTTGATGGGATAGGTGATGCTTATGACTGGACTGGAGTAGGTGGTGGTGGTGGTGGTGGTGGTGGTGGTGGTGGGAAGATGCATGGGACAGGTCTTGCATCTAGTTCTATTACAAGGGGTTGGGAGCAGGAGTTGTATGGGGATGGATGAGGATATTGTGTAGGTCTGGTGGGTGGAATCCCACTGTGGGAGGGGTGGGAAGGATAGTGGGTAGGACATTCCTCATTTCTGGGCACAATGAGAGGTAGTCAAAAACCTGATAGAGAATGTGTTTCAGTTGCTTCAGTCCTGAGTGGCACTAAGTCATGAGGGGAATGGTCCACTGTGGCCAGATGGTGGGACTCTGGGAGGTGGTGGGTGACTGGAGAGATAAGGCATGGAAGACCTGTTTTTGTAGAAGGGTGGAAGTCTGTTGAGGCCTCAATGAGACCCTCGGTGTATTTTGAGAGGGACTGCTTGTCAGGACAGATGCAAAAGTCGCAGATGGCTTGGCTATAAGGAAGGGACTTCTTGGTATGGAATGGGTGGCAGCTGTCGAATTGGAAGTATTACTGGTGGTTGGTAAGTCTGATGCGGACGGAGGTACTGATGTAGCCACTTTTAGAGGGGAGGTCAACAATAAGGAAGGTGGTTTGTTGGGTGGAGTAGGACCAGGTAAAGTGAATGGGGGAGAAGGTGTTGAGGTTCTGGACGAATAGAGATAGGGTGTGCTCTCTCTCAATCCAGATCATGTCGTCAATGAATCTGAATCTGAATCTGAACCAAGTGAGGGGTCTGAGATTCTATGTGTCTAGATCGCCCATGAATAAGTTGGCATAGGATGGTGCCTTTTCTGCTACCCCCCCTCCCCCCTCTAACCTCTTAACTCCACCTAGCTGCCCTACCCTCTCTCCACCTCCCTCCACCCATCCCACCCTACTTCTTACCCCCACCACCCAACTGCATCTCCAGTCATGCACATCTGCTCACAGTGTGGCCTCAGCAGCCAGAGACTGCAGTCTTGCGTATCTCTGATGGCAGCCTTGTTGGCCAAAAGCTCATTTTCTTACCGTCTTTTTATTGTGCCTATTTGCAACTCAGCATGGTGAGTAGCAACTATCCTTTTCATAATATTGTTACATTCCATCCTGGATTTTGCATTGTGGAATTCATTCATAAGTGGCAATAATGCTTTAAGTAATGACATAAATGGCCAGTTTCCTAGGGCTGATATTGTTCTAAGCTGCTGGCCCCCTAAGTGTTCATACATAACGTGCTACATTGTTCCAACTTTTTCAGTTTTGATTGTTTAGTATTAATTTGACATATTCATACTTATATTCTTTTGTAAACCATTTACTGTAGACATAAGAAATTTCTTTGCTTGAACTAGCGTTAGTTCGAAAGATAGAATGTTGCTGCACTGTTACGTGTGTTTGTTTACCACACATCAGCCAGTAATAGTTGAGGGGTTGCCTTTCCTCATTATTGTCCATTGTTTCTATCCCAGAATTTTCATACAGAAGCTTCATTGTGAAGCCACTGTGAAGTTGTTACCTGCCTGTAAGAAAATCGTGGTGAACTGCAAACTGCAAGTGTAAATTAGCTGTGAACGTGCACTCTGCATTCTATCATCCAATTCCTCAAATTTCTTTATGAGTAGCAGTGAAACTTCAGGGAAGATGGTAACTCTTGCCAAAGAATAAGTCATCTATGGTGAAAATGCTGCTAATATCTGTTTGAAAAACATCTGCAAAACATTAGACATTGCTGATTGTTCCAAAACACTGTCAGTACATGATGACAGTCCGGAACATTATTCCCACCTCCTTAATAGTGAGGTGGTCTGTCTTACAATACAGCAGGAATTCTGCATGGCACAGATCTGAGAAGTCCTTGGTAGGTTTCCACAGGTATGTGGCACCAGATGTCTGTGCACAGGTCATGAAATTCTGCTAAATTATGGGCTGGTGGTTTGAGAGTGTACAGCTGGTATCAGGTGTGTTCCATTGGGTTCAGACCAGGAGAACTTTGTGACCAAAACATCACCAACCATTCACCATCATGCTCCTCAAAACATTTTAGCATTTTTAGGTTTATGACAGGATAGTTATCCTCCAGAATATGCCACTGCCAACACAGAAGTACAAACATGAAGGAATGCAGGTGAACCGCAATAATGTTCACATAGTGCACAACTGTCATAGGGCCTTTGATTACTATCACAGCTTTGATGGATGCTCAGTTGAACATCCCCCACAGGATAACACTGCCACCACCAACCTGTATTCGTGATGATGTGCATATTTCGAGCAGCCATTCCCTGTGATGACAGCATATCCACTATTGACCTGGTACAACAAGAAATGTGATTGATCTGTCCAGGCAACTCAGTTCCATTGATCCATGATCAAATTGTGGTAATCCCACACCCACTGCAATCATAATGACAATGTTGTTGAATCAGCATGGGAACTGTTCCAGCATAAAGTCAAGCACCGGCACACCAGTTGGGAACATTAGAGCAGACAGGGCTGTGAAGAAGATGTCAGCCAAATGCACATGGACCAACCTCTCTTTAGGATGATAACACGATGACAGCGCCCTCTACGCAAAGAGAATGCAAGTGCTGCACTCGACTGGCCGCAGCCGAGTTGAAGACTAGCCAATTCTATGAGTTCTACAGCAGCGAGTTCAAGAATAGCATCAAGACTTGTCATTTCACTTCTACAATGTAGCATCGTCTATACTGAAGAGTATTCTTAGTTTATCTATCACCCTTTGCTTGCATCACATTTATACTTCACAAAGTTAAGTATTGTAATCATTTCCTTTTGTAATAAACTCAATTAATACGATTTGCCTGACGAGTAGGCAGGATACAACAGCAACATGTAGGAGCTATGTACTGCAAAGCCTTATGTTCAAGAATATGCACTGAATGGTGTCCTGCAAAACATTTGTGCCTGCAACAGCTTTGTACTCAGCTACAGATTGCCACCTATCCCTCCTTAAAAATATGGACAAGCTTCCAACCCACACATTCTGTGATGTGAGGCATCAACATTGGAATGCAATGGACTAGTGTAGCAGTTCACTCAAAACAGCAAATACTCTTAATGTCTTATAACTAATATTAAAATTTTGTTGTAGATATTTACAACTGATGTTAAATTCAAAATATGTTATTTTCATTTTGGAGTATACAAATTTAATTTTCTAAAAAAATATAAAGAACAGATTTAAACAAAATTCCACCCCCATAAACATATTTCTCCTTTCTGTAAAACTCAATACTGTACCTAAACTTCTGTAAACCCAAAACTTTTAGTTAATGGTTTAATTATGTGCATGTTTCAACAACAGAATTATAGAAGTGTGTTGTTACATTTTAACAAGTTCTTCAAGCAGCTGTGACCCCCAGTTCAGTACAGTTAAGTTGTTAGCTGTGTTAAATTACTCATGGCTCAGTTATTCTTAGATGTAGGTGTAGAAAGTTCCGTATCACATTTGGCAGCACACAACATTTATTGAACATTGAAAATGTAATATGAATTGCCTTGGATTTGAAAGTGAAATGAAGACTATATGAAGTTCTATTTTTGACTGGTGTTACTGGAAACAATAAGCAGAGTAACATATGGAATTAGGCACCTGGTTACTAACTTCCACATAACATCCAGGACTTCATTATTCTGTCACAAAAGTTAAGTACTTTTATAAAATAATGCCTATTTTCTCCATTGCTTCTTAAAAACATTCTCTCTCGGTGATACTCACCGACCTGCTGTTCTGATTGCATCAGCTGAAAAATCTACAGCTTAAATATTTGCTAATCTCAAAAATGATTATTATTATTCTCAGCTAATCAGATGGTGATGTTAGAACCTGCAACATCTAGTCACCTACATGTGGCTTTGTCACCTTTTAACTGCTTTCCATAGATGCAAACCAGCTTCATGTTACCAAGATGCTCCTTTCCAGGTGGTGGGCCATAAAAATCTGCACATTGTCAAAGTTTCTTATGCCAAAAGATTTCGCCATTTGCAGCCTGTATCACCACAAGAATGATTCCCCATTTGTATCTGCTCTGCTTACATACTTTCCTTAAAACATTACATGCAACTCTGCCATGTGGCATTCAATTGCACAGTGGGCAGTGGACAGTGGTCATGAAGTTTAGGCTCATTAGTGTATATGTCTGTACACGCTGTGATCAAATATTGTATTTTCATGAGCAGAATAAAAGATACAAATTTCAGACTGCATGGAAAATGATGGCTGATTTGAAACACCAGCCAATCAAAGTCTCTTGTGTCTACAGTTCGCATCATGTAAGAAGGAGGCCCCATTTCAGCTGTTCTGCTCATCACCCACCACGAACTGCTAATAGCCAGTAAGATTCATTCTCTTTCCAAGCAGCTAGCCGTGAGTTGCAAACTAGACTGCGAGGATCACTTTTCCAAGTGCTGTACTGTTGCTGAATTTTGCGACAATGCAGTTTCATTCACAGAGCCACCGAATTATTCACTCTGATGTCGATCTTACTTTCTTGTATCAGTATAGCTGTGAATGTGTATCTGTAAAAGTTTTGGTGTGATTTCCAAATGAAAATGTCATGTGATGGCAATGAATATGAAGTTTCTCACAAGCATCTTTAATCAAATTGTATGCCTGTGGAGTATAGTCTTAGTCGTGCAACTGGTTTCGTGATTTCCTGTCAGAAAGATCACTGTATGTAGTAATCGACAGAAAATCATTGAGTAAAACAGAAATGACAGAAGTGATATCTGTTGATTGTGAGGAAGTGTTGTAGGCACTCCTCTGTTCCTGATCTAATAAACAATTTAGGAGACAATCTGAGCAGCCCTCTTCGACTGTTTGCAGATGATGCTATGATTTACTGTCTTATAAAGTCATCAAGATTAAAACAAATTAGAAAACAACTTAGACAAGATACCTGTATGGTGAGAAAAGTGGAAATTGATTCTAAAAAATGAAAAGTCTGAAGTCATTCACATGAGTACTGAAAGGAATCTGCTTAATTCAGTTTACAGGATAACACACACGATTCTAAGGGCTGTAAATTCAACTAAATACTTAGGGATTACAATTACAAATAACTTAAAATTCGACTATCTAATGGATAACATTGTGTGGAAAGCAAACCAATAAATTGGTAGGACACTTAGAAAATGTAGTAGGTCTGCTAAAGAGGCAACATACACTATGCTTTTCCGCCTTCTTCTGGAGTATTGCTGTCAGGTGCGGGATCCACAGCAGATAGAGCTGATTCAAAAAGTTCAAAGAAAGGCAGCTTGTTTTGTATTTTCATGAAATGGGACAGACTGCCATGGATATGATATGCAAATTGCGTTATTTGTTGTGGCAGGATTTTCTCGTGAAATTTCAGTCGACAACTCTCTCTTCCAAGTGTGAAAATACTTAGTTCGCACCCACCTACATAGGGAGGAATGTTTATCATAATAAAATAAGAGAAATTATATATCGGAAGGAAAGATAAAAGCATTCGTGTTTCATGCGTGCTGTTCGAGAGGGGAACGGTAGAGAAATAGCTTGAACGTGGTTCTATGAAAGCTCTGCCAGGCACTTAATTGTGAATTACTGAATAATCATGTAGATATAGATGCTTCACAAGCAGTTGAGGTGGTTTGTATCCCGCATTTATAACTTCTTCAAATGTGAATCTGGAAGTGATACTTCTATTTTTGGTATTTTGAAGACTCACAAACAAACTGCAAAAGCACGTGTCGGCAAGAAAGCTGCACTGAGAATAGTAAAGGAAAATGTCAGAGCTGTGGAAATCTCAGGAAAATTTGTTTTCATGTTGCCTGAAAATCATCAAAGTCGCAAGAAGCTTGTAACACAAATAGATGGTTTTGTGAATGATGTTTTAAAGTGCTCTGTGTTTGAAATGTATATAAGAAGGGGCTACCCAACATCACAAAAAATTCTTACAATTATGCCTGAGCAAATTGACTTCAAAGGTAGTGCTCCATCTATGTAAAGAATTTTAAAATACATTGATTTTTAAACAGGTTAGAATGTTTTTAATTGAAAGAAGTGACATAAAAGCAGCACGAAGTGCGTCCATTGTAACGATGCATGATGCAACAGGAGGAGGTAGCTCTTCAGTGTGTTACCTTGATGAAACGGGGTGAATCAGATCATTCCATGAATACCTGCTGGAAAATGATTGATGGTACTGGTAGTTGGATACCTATTCTGCAAGCTGGCTCTTCTTCTGGTTTGGTTCCTGAGAGTAAACTCGTATTTAAATGCGTAAGAAAAACAGTAGTGACTACCATTTGGAAATGAATGCTGTCACTTTCAAAAAGTGGTTCACTGAACTATTCTTGCCATACCAAGCTTTGAAGTCAGTCATTGTAATTACCATGCCAGTTCTCATTCAGCTGTTACAGAGAAATGACCAAGTATGAGCACGAGGAAAGGGGATATTGTGCTCTGGCTGAAAACTAAAAATATTCCAAACAATATAAGCCAGACTTGTGCTAAACTCCTACAGCTTGTTAATTTATAAAAGTCACCTGACAGAATATACAAATGTGACACTCTTGCATGTGAAGGTGGTCACACATTTTTGCATTTGTCCACATATTACCGTCAATATAATCCAATAGAATTAATTTGTGCACAAGTTACAAGCTATGTATGGAAAAAAATTAAACATTCAAGGTAACAAACACTGAAAGCCTTGTGCATGAAGCAACAGACAGCATCTCCCTTCAACGTGGGCACACTGTGTCTGTCACACTGAAAAGTTTCAAAAATAAGACTTTCGTAGGCAGGTGAAGACACACAAAAGCCTTGAATGTATAATCCTAAACTTACAATCAAATGGTTCAGACATGGACTCAGATAGCAGATGGTATTACATTGTAGACTTTGAAACAAAGTAAGGTAATGATCTTTCTTGGTTTTAAAAACTCATGGTTTAAAAACTTTTTGTCAACATATCAACTGCATATACTGTACATGAGAATTTTCTAGCTTTTATTGATTAGGAATATGTAGCATGTAAAGTATTCGGACTGTACTCAACACACTGCCCAAGGAGAAGTTAAGCTTTTCCCAGCCTGTTGTATTACTTGTGAGAATAAGGCTGGATAAATTTGCCAAAAGTTCCAGTATTTTGGCATGCAAACCCCTGTCATTTTCAAGGCACGAATTTGAAATTGCCTTAAAATGAAAGGGAGGGCTGCCTGTCAAGATATCAGTGCTTTTCGATGTTACTGGTCAGCATTCCGTCAAGCTATTCATATAAGATGGCTAAATTTTAGCTTGTCCAATTGATCATAAATCTGTTTTCACACGGTAATGTTGAATGAGTTAGTTTGAACTCATAATGCCTGTTGACACCAAAAAATATGATAACATAGTGACAATTTTTATGATAGTCTTTTGCATTAGTGTTTGCTATCAGTAATTCTTTCTTACACATAGTGATTTACATTGAACATCAGTGAAACACACCCACATACGTGCATTATACAAATTTTAAAAAAATATATGGAGTAGAAGCAGTTGTCAAGCGAATATAATGATTTCGATTTAAGTTTAAAGTTTCGTTTGTTATATATTAGATTTTTCCTTATAAGACAGTCCAAATCACAATAAATGGCAGTTACTGCAAGAACATACACCAAAATAAGTTTTGCATCACCTCTGTTCCAAGAGTTTCAGAACCTGTACAGAAAATTGGAAGAGAGATCAACATAAACATCATTTCTGCCCTTTTTATTGCTCATGAAAACTACACATTGCATGTTGTACCATCATACAGCGAGACCTTCAAAGGTGGTTGCTGTGGCATACTGTCCTCAAGTTTATCAAGGCACTGTTGGTCCAGATTGTCCCACTCCTCAACAGTGATTCGATGTAGATCCCTCAGAGTGGTTGGTGGGTCACGTTGACAGGGTTCATGTCTGGAGAACATGCTGGCCACTATAGTCGAGCAATGTTGTTATCCTGAAGGAAGTCGTTCACAAGATGTGCATGATGGGGGTGTGACTTGTCGTCCATGACGATGAACACCTCGTCAATATTCTGCAGATATGGTTGCATTATCGGTCAGAGGATGGCATTCATGTATAGCA
Source organism: Schistocerca piceifrons (assembly GCF_021461385.2). Taxonomy (NCBI): domain Eukaryota; kingdom Metazoa; phylum Arthropoda; class Insecta; order Orthoptera; family Acrididae; genus Schistocerca; species Schistocerca piceifrons. Next base: position 511,648,082 of record NC_060142.1, on the reverse strand, counting down.
CAGCCATTATCGCACCTTCCATGACCACCAGTGGTGTACATAGGCCCCACATAATGCCACCCCAAAACAGCAGGGAACCTCCACCTTGCTGCCCTCACTGGACAGTGTGTCTAAGGCCGTGTCCTATGTGAGCGACAGAAGCGAGCGACTTATGGATACGCGACACTCCAGCGACAAGCAGCAGCATCGGGTGACAACCTTGGGTGTCCTGCATGCAAGCGAACATGTCGCGCTACAAGATGGCTGCTTAGAGCCAAGCAGTTGTTTCTATATAACGATGTTCTTAATGTGTAGAACACTGTAGCTGGACAGTAAGGCTACAGAATTAGGTTTACTTAAGAAAATAAAGTGAAAAGAAATGCTGTGCATGAAATTTACAAAGGGAGGAATCTCCATGGAGAATTTCATAAGTATAGTCAGCTACGAAGATCGCCAGACAAATTCTTCAAATACACGTGAATGAGCAGAGGAGTATTCGACTATCTCATCAATAAATTATATACGATTTTTTTTTTTTTCTTTTACAAGATCAAGAACTTTCAACAGCCAATAAATGCGGAGGAATGACTATTACATGACTAACTACGCCAAATACGAACATAAGGACACACATTGATTTCAGTGAATAATAGCTTGCTGTGGTGTAGGGGTAGCGTATTCATTTCTTAATTATATGTCTGGAAAAAGCCCTGGGTTCGATTCCAGGCCGTTTTTATAATTTACTGACTCAGGTACAATTCCGTATACTAAGTTTTATATATACTGTTTACCCTGCAACACTAAGAATATTTTTAAGGTATTGCCAACTTGATCTTCACACCTAACCCAGTACATCACACACGTTAAATTCCTAATAAATTACAATGAACCATGAAATTTTACAGATATTTGATGTTGCAAACGTAATTCATCAGCAGTCAGTGTTAAGGCCAAGTGTTTCAATTACTCCAAGTAGTCTGTAAAAGTAAAGCTTCCAAAATTTTTTAAAAGAAAGTTGAACGTTTTGTGTAATGATTTGTCTAAAAGTATGAAATAAAAAATATTATGGAAATGTTTGGTGCACCTCATTTTCTATTCATGATTTCAAGCATCATTCAAAGGCACGTAGAATATTTCTCTGATCTACTTATTTCTTTCACACAAATCATTTCATAAAATATTTGATTGATTTCTACCATTTTGGAATTTCAAGTTTTATTTCGAAAGCATGACCTTACTGACTCCACGTTTGCCATCCTAACGTACTTGATTTGAAGGAAGTCTTTTTGACATTTAAATACCACACCAATGTATCTTTTTATGTGCAAAATAGCTAGATCTTGACAAGATGAAATTTTTGACACTTCATTTATGGCAGCTTTTCATGAAAAACTTCAATTTTCGTTCATTACCCTGATTACTTTCAAGCAGTTACATATTATCATGCCAAACTAGACCTAATCCTGGTCACTTTGGTACCCCATTTAGCAGTTTCTCTCCCTTTGTTTGCCTATGAAAATTTGGACAAAATCTCATGGTGTACGTTATAGGGAGTCTTGTTTTCGCTCTGCTCGCGCATTTACAAAAACGTATTGAGTGTTAACCATACGATAAAATAGTCCTTTCTGCATGCTGTCATTTCCAAAAATTGTCGTTCCAATACCTTGAACCTTTTATGAGATATGACGATTTTTACGACCACCTGATTCCCGAAGCACAGGAAAGGTTTGGACGTGCCGCAAGTGACCCATCCGCGGATATAACAACCAATATCTCAAGAATGAAAAGAGATATCATTCAGGTCTCAACTTTAAATACAACTTAGATATATTGGTTACATTTCATACACAATAATGTATGGTTTAAATGAACTATACGGAAAGTCTACACAATGTGATTTTACCTCTGCAAATTCTCAAAAATTGCTGACCTTTATCCTTTAAGGATATCAAGCTATAAGTTGTGGAAGAATCAAATTTTTTTGCCGAATAGTTTTCTTAAAATCGGATGTTAAGTAATTCATAGCTGCCGTCACGTCCACTCCCCTGCTTTGCTAAGAAGACACGTCGCTGTCACTCTGTGTCACGCATGCTGCAGCAACAAGATTCAAACACGTTTGAATTCAAACGTCGCCAGTTGCAGCGGGAGACAGGCGGCAACACAGATGTCGCTCACATTGGAAACTTCCGTAACTACACCTGCGGTTACGTTTTGTCGCCTGAAGCTGTCATGCGCTGTCACTCGCTTCTGTCTCTCACGTAGGACACAGCCTAAGGCGTTCAGCTTGACCGGTTTGCCTCTAAACACGTCTCCGACGATTGTCTGGTTGAAGGCACATGCGACAGTCATCGGTGAAGAGAACGTGATGCCAATACTGAGCGGTCCATTCGGCATGTCGTTGGGCCCATCTGTACTGCGCTGCATGATGTCGTGGTTGCAAAGATGGACCTCACCATGGACATTGGGAGTGAAGCTGCACATCATGCAGCCTATTGCCAACAGTTTGAGTCTTAATATGACATCCTGTGGCTGTACAAAAAGTATTATTCAACATGGTGGCATTGCTGTCAGGGTTCCTCCAAGCCATAATCTGTAGGTAGCGGTCATCCACTGCAGTAGTAGCTGTTGCATTGACAGTTCCTGTCTCTCTGTACCTACTCCATGTCTGAACAACATTGCTTTGGTTCACTCCAAGACACCTGGACACTTCCCTTTTTGAGAGCCCTTCCTGGCACAAAGTAACAATGGGGATGTGATCAAACCGTGGTATTGACTGTCCAGTCATGGTTGAACTATAGACAACATGAGCAGTGTACCTCCTTCCTGGTGGAATGACTGGAACTGACCTGCTGTTGGACCCCCTACGTCTAATAGGCATTGCTCACGCATGGTTGTTTACATCTTTGGGCAGTCACATCTCTGAACAGTCAAATGGACTATGTCTGTGATACAATATCCACAGTCAACCTCTATCTTCAGGAGTTCTGGGAACCAGGTTGATGCAAAGCTCTTTTTTGATGTGTGTATTTTCAATGATCTTGTCATTAGATAATTGTAATTTTGAGAAAAATTGTTCCTGATGGCTTCACAAAGCTGGATCAGCCGTTCTTGCCTCCCAACATCACACAGACAATTGCTGTGGAGCAGTGGATTTAACATAAAGACTCACAAGTAAGATTTCCCTCATGTAGACGAATGATCGAAATCGGTTTTAAAATGTATTATTCTCTCATAGATTTGAACATATAATACGATGTACCGAAGGAAAATGAACCCGATTGTTGTCCACAGCAACACAGTTATAAAAAATGCAGACTTTGTTTGCCACCATTATCACCATTAAACATGAACTAGATTAATTGAAGAGAGCATCTTCTATGTCTTTTCTATACGAAAAGTTTATCACACACAAAAATTTGAGACTAATGATGTAAAGCTGGTTGCCCCAACCTAAAGATTATTCAAATACTACCTAAACAGTGTTGTTGCTTAACACTGAATTGGAGGAGATGGGAAAAAATATTTTGATTGCCAGAATCCTACTACAGCAACAGACATTATCTAAAGAAATTTTTATTTGTGAATGTACGTAAGAGACATTATGTTTGTTCCACTGATGCCTGGCATTACTCACAATGTGCACCACTGAACTGAAGAGTCAACGATTCCATAACTAATAATCATCTAATTTGGGTTTGCAAAGAAGAGGGCTAGAGTTTTGGTAGTACTTGTCCCATATATTGTGCATAAAACTATGAACCTTTCTCTATGCAGAGGTATTACATTTTTGTTACTTCCTCTTGTAGTTTAATGAGAAATAAACTTTTGAAATCTGCTGTTTCTTCTTGAATAATCCTGAAAATGCAAATATTCTTTCAAACCATGTATTTATTATATATTCATCTGTTTTCTTGAGTTCCATGTAGCAGTTCCCAGTGCACTTCAACTGACATCTATGAAACAGCAACTAGTTATGCAGTTTTGAAAAGTCACGAATGTGTGGCTGGGAGCTGCTTTCTCTTTCATGGTAATGTAATTCTCCTCACATTCTGCTTTATGGCATTTTTTTGTCGGTTAAAATACAGTGAAGAACAATGTACCTGTTAGTAAAAGCATTGACATTTATTCCAATTTCCTACTTTTCTTTACCTTTGGGCATCAATAACAATTTGCACAATGACACCAACAGCATTTTTTGGTGCAAAGCACTAAACCTCTTGAAAGCACATACCAGTGTGAGATCCTGAAGGCGTGTGCGAACACCAGCCAGCATGTCTGCACGCTCACCTGCGACACTTGGACAGGGGTACAGAGATGCATGGAAACCAGCACACACCTTCTTTACTCGAGACTTCAGTTCCTCACCTTGGAAAAAAGCCACAAAAACTGTTTTATATACAGAGTTGCCCTGCAAATAAAAAGAATCACCAGTATGAACCACGTGGAATGTACAGGACTTACTGGATTAAGTTAAAGGCAAAAAAATTCTTGGTGTCCAGTTAAGATTGGACAGTAAAGAACAGTTCTGGCTCATCAAAGTATGTAGCTCTGCAAGCAGAATACTGTGATAGTAATGGAAAGAACTGTGATTAAAAAGCACGTGAGAGGAAAAGGAATGGTTGCATTATGTTACAAAAACACAGTTTAGTATAGTCACTAAAAAGTGAGCACAGAAAATGAATACAGAAATTACTGTCATTCACGTTCTTTAATTTCCATAGATTAAATTATGAAATGCTTGAAAAAGAAATTCTGTCCTACAATGGGGATGGTATTGTCTTAATGTGAAGGCAATTTAATATCATTAACTATAAAGTATGAGCGCTAACAATCACAAATTTGCAGATGAATGACAGGTAGTGCAACAAAAAGACATTTAAAAATTAGAAAAAATATATACTCGATAGTGTACCATATTAAAGAAGAAAGTGGGCTCGCACCACATCTATAGATGTGATATCTCTGTATTATATCTGAAAACATAAAGTTACACTCTCTGGTGCATTGCCCAAATGACACTCTACAAAGTGAGACAGCTGCAGAGATTGTGATAACTTGGCTCCATTCAAACCAGTATGACTGTTGACAACATACTGGAGAAAAAACACCATAACATATTGCTAACTTCTGAACCCAAAATAATGTAAAATGCTCACACTGCAACCTGTAACATGACTTCCATGGAATGAGAAACAGACAAGTCAGTATGTATCTTACATTGTGGCATTATCACCAAAATAATTCAAATTTTAGCAACTGTGTGGTCTTCCTTGTATGACAAAATGTGGATCCTCAGGAACTACAAATTTTCATGTACAGCACTTTATTATTATTATTATTATTATTATTATTATTATTACTATTATTACTATTATTACTATTATTACTATTATTACTATTATTACTATTATTATTATTATTTATTTTATGGCCTTCATTGGACCACTGTAGTCAAAAATACAAAGCTCTAAACAAGTTGTTACACATGGATACAATTTGGTTCGACAATAACTTAATATGATATTTAGGTAATATAATTATTAGAGGCTATTCTTATATGAAAGGTGTTTTGCTCTTCTGTCTGCCCAATATTTCTTCGTTCTTTCAGATATTTTATTTCTTTCTTCATCTGAGACAACTCTTCCTGTACTCCTTTTATTGATTTTCATTTGTAGTCTGGTTTGCGGGTCTTGCAGTATTCTGGTTTTCTCTGTCTTGTTTTTTAAGTCATCTACTGTAATTTGAAGTTCTTTTATATCTTCCTTAATTTCTGTGATCCATTTAATGTCACTCTTGCTATTCCACAATTTTTGTATTATTTTTTTACTAATTCTGTTTTCTGGAGTTCTCATCAGATGTCCAAAGGATGAGATGCGTTTCTTCCTGATTGTGCTCATGACTGGTTCTATTTTCTTATATACTGTTTCATTTGATGCTATTCTCCAATGTCCATTTATTTTATACTGTTTATTTATACATGTCCTAATTATTCTTCTTTCTATTTTAGTATTCTGTCAATTTCTGCTGTATTAGTTGTTTTGAAGATAGTTTCAGCTGCATACGTTATTTCTGGTTGTGTAACTGTTTTATAGTGTTTTAATTTTGCATCTATAGATAGGCTTTTTTTGTTGTATGTAGTTTTGGTAATGTAATTTGCATAGTTGAGTTTTTTTATTCTATTTTGCCATGATGGCTTCTCATTTAGATTGTACATTATTATTTTGCCTAAATATTTAAATTTATCAACAATTTTGATTTCCTGTTCTCATATTGTAATTTTGTTTGCAAGTGGTGGATCAGTTGGCATAATCTCCGTTTTTTCAAATGATATTCTAAGGACTACTTTCTCTGCTATTTCTTGTAGTGATTTCACTTGTTGCCTGGCTTCTTGAACGGTGTTGGCTAGGAGAGCAAGATCATCAGCGAATCCCAAGCAGTTTAAGCTAATATCATCTTTTGCACTTCCAATTCTTATCCTCTTTGGATTGTCCTTGTACCATTCTCTCATTATGTATTCCAGTGCACAGTTGAAAAGTAATGGTGATAGGCAGTCACCTTGTCTTAAGCCTGTTTTTATGAGGAATGGTTCCGAAATTTCTCCTCTAAACTTCACTTTTGATTTGGTGTTGGTTAGAGTGAGTTGTATTATTTTAATTAGTTTTGGATGGAGTCCTAGATTTCTTAAAATTTTTAATACTGAAGGTCTGTGGAGACAGTCATATGCCTTCTTAAAATATACAAATGTTATTGCCAGAGGTTTGTTCCATTTCTTGTAGTATGCCATAATCAATTTTAAACTAATTATCTGCTCTGCACAGCTTCTCCATGGTCTGAAACCTCCCTGATATTCCCCTAACTCCTGTTCTAATTGCTCCTTGATTCTTTCATATAGGATCTTGGATAGAATTTTATATGTGCAATCTAGGAGAGATATTCCTCTGTAGTTGTCTGGTTTGCTCTTATCTCCCTTTTTGTGTAGTAGGTGGATGATAGCTGTGGTCCAATGTTCAGGAAATTGTTCTGTTACCCAAATTTTTGTTAGAGCCATGTGTAAGGAGGTCTTGACTGTGTCACTTGCATATTTCCACAATTCAACAAAAACCTGATCTTCTCCACATGCCTTATAATTTTTTTTTGTTCTTTAAGAATTTCTTCTACTTCTTGGAAAATTGGAGGGTCTAGTTTGTTAGGTTTGGTTTTTATTGGGGTATTTATGTTGATTTTTAAGGGTTCTACTTAGATTTAAGCAATTAAAGACTAACCTTAAATTCATCATTGTGAGTAATGATAGAGTAAAATAATATTTCATCATTTCCTCTATGGTAACAGTATCTTTCGTTGTACATAGCTAGTACACATCATGGTGTGGGATACAATAAGCAGATCACTCACTGTATTTGGTTCATCCAGAGGTTGATCCAGCCCAACTTGACGCAAAAATACATTGCCACGTGATATCCTCCAGAGCATTCTTTCAAATGCTGGGACCCTTTCTCTTGGCACAACTCCAGCAACAAACCTGCAATTTAAAAATGTACCATCCAGATGCGCACGCGCGCGCTCACACACACACACACACACACACACACACACACACACACACACACACACACACACACACACACACACACACACACACACACATATATTCTCTAGGCCAAGTCTATATTTTATTCACAGATGGCATGAGAAATATCTTTCTATCATAAATAACTGAGGAATAATATTTTTTTTTCATAAAGTCAGTCCAACGCACACTGTAGGTTTTGAACTCGTTTTTAAATGGTGTGAGGAAGATTAATCGATCAGGAAATAGCTGACTTATTCATAGTGTGTAAGCTTAAGTTGACCGATTGACCGAGGAGTTTTCAGAGAGCAGAGGAAGGCAGCCTAGTCCCACACAGATCACCACAGTGGTGAGAGTCATGTGGGTGGAGGGGAGGGAGGAGGGGAGAGGGGGCAGGTGGACATGCCTGCATCCCACAGTGCAGGCATCTTAACCTGTGCTTCATGCTTCCATGAAACTGGACGCCATTCACAGACTGATTATATGTTGTTCATTACTAAAACTAAAATTTTCATGTCTATTGACATGCTTAATAAGTACTGTAACTGTTACTCACATTTATCACAACAAAAAGAAACTACAAAAGAGAGAAGAGGCAACACAGCAGGCAACAACGATGCCTCATATATCACTGCCAGCTAGCTAATATTGGCTGCAACCAAAATCTAAGGGCTACTGTCTGAAGCCTTCCAATTTCTACTGTTTCAGGATTAAGGAGCTAATCAGCCAATTTGCAGTTAATACACTGAGCAATGAAAGTGGTTTTAGATTAATTAGAGAAAGCAGAAGAGGATTCAAAAGAAAATGGTGGCTTTGCTACGACTACACTGTCACAAGCAAGCTGAAAGCAATGGTGAATTTCAGTATGTGCTGTTTGCTGCTTCTGTTGGCGAAGTTAAATTCTGACTGCAACTGATTTTCAGTCTTCTTTACTCCAGAGCACATTGTCAAGAAAAATTCTTGTGAACATTGATTCCATGAGTTTCACACTCAACCACAGTTTTTCTAACAAACAAAGACACAGGAGATTTACAAGCACGAAAAATTAATTTTCAGTGCAAATAATAACAAAGAAACATTGTGAAAATGAACTAAAAGCTCATTCATTATTGAGTCCATGGAAGCCAGTGACATTGACCGAAATTAATCCATTGTTTCCCACATGTGCGTTTCGAGAAGGCCAAGAATAGTACGTCACTGGAGCACTAATCTAGATGAGTTGCAATTTTGACCAATAAATAATAAGTAATTTGCAGTGTAATCAGGTACTTTCTTGCCTGTATCATATTGAAAACCATACACAAAAAAAGGTTGGGGAAAGAGGGATTTCATCTGGTCTTCAATGTGCTTAGAGAAAGTTGTATTCAGGCATATTGCCCAGCTGAAGAACTTACAACTGATGAAGAAACATGCACAATTTGAATTTGTGAGAGATTTTGAACCTGTATATAGAATAAACAACACAAATATGGCTTGAAATTGTACACTGTTGCAGAAGCAAATAGTGACTATGTGCTCAATTTTGAGGTGCTGGAAAGCAGGTGTTCAACAACACATCTTCAGCAGTTGTCTTCAGGCTACTGTCTATTGGATAAAGACCATGTATTTGGACAGATTTTATTCTTGACCAGATCTGTTTCAGGAGTTGTCTCAAGCAGGAACTAATGCTGTTGAGCATCTCAAGAAGTTCAATGCCTGAAACTAAACTGAAGAAGGGAGAAAAGACAGACATAAATGTAATGTATTGATAATGAAACGAAAGGACACCAAGAATGTTTACTCATTGTCTACTAGCCATAAGCCAACATTTGGTAAACACACAAGAAAATAATGGTCCATTTATACTGAAGTCACTTTAGTATTATATTGCAATTGCAACAATGCCAGAGCTGAACTTTGTAGACCAGCACAATGTATTTTGGCACAAAAGTAAAATGGTGGAAGAAGATGTATATTCACTTGCTTTCATGGGAGTGTCAAATTGAGTCTTGTATAATTCAGTGCACTACAAGAAAACAGCATGCACTTGTTCATGACCACAGCACTGCAGTCCAAGTTTGTTCACTCAGGATGATGCGCAACAGGTTGCTGCTACGACTATACGAAGTGGAACAGTGGGCATATTAACATACAGTTATTTGCTGCAGCACTTACCACCAACATGTACGCAGTATGCTGCAAGCATGTAGCACATATCTACCTCCAGGAGCAAGAAACGTAATGGGAAAGCATCTTTCAAAGAGAGATGGTAGCAGCATGAGTAATGTGGTATCTCTTTGTGTATGGAACCTTGTTTCAAGACATACCATACAAAGAAGCAATACGGTTCTGTGCAAGAACTGGTAAGGGTCATACAAAGATTGAATATAAGTAATATTTCTTTACTATTACCACCATTAGATGTACATATGGATACAGATGAGCTGGCATGAGTCTCCTAGCAGAGTAATGTGGAAAGCTAACATGGATGGGATGTGTGAAGCATCGTATCAGCAGAACTTGCTGCCACAATAGGCTGGATCAGTCAGTTCTTTTGCTGAGATGTTAATGAGGATCTGGCTTTCGCTTTGCAACTTGCTCTTGCTCCTGCATCCTAGTTGTTCAGTCACTGACTAGGTGCATTGTGTGTTTTTCTCTGTGCCAGTCTACATGCGGTGTTTGTATTCTCCATTCCTCTGTAGACACACCCACACATTGAGTTTTTCCTCTTGCAAGGTCCAGCTCACCAGTTTCCAATTGAGCAACAACTAGCAGCTCAAGTTGTGACACCTTCGGAGATACAAAAGTGGTGACCGAGAATGTTCTTGTGCTTGAAATATCTTTATTTTTTTCACTGTGTTAATTAATGGATATCATGGACATAGCATTTATGCAGTGCTGGCAGAAACAGTTGTGCCTTCAGAAGAAACTGCAGCAGGAGCAGCTGCAGGAGCTGACCAAACAAGCATGCACAATTGATCCACTCTCACGTTGCATTGGTGGCAGGACAGGCATCTACAGAGCAGCATTCTTCCTTGCTGCCCCTGATGCTGTTTGCTGGTTTCGACACGTCTACAGAAAGGTGGGACACTTACCTGTGCTGGCTTTTGCCAAACTGCCAGGTAAGGTGCATCATTGAACCAGCTGATAAGGCTGTCTGATTATTGTCAAGCAGTGTAGGGTTGTACAAAATCATGCAAAATTTGAAGCCCTCTACTGAACCTGAGAAACTTAACACTGTGGAACTTTGTCAGTAGGTCACAACAGTATTTTTAGCATCAAACCTGGAATGTTCGTACTGATGTGTTTTAAGCTAGCATGGGCACCTCGACTTGTGGCATCTGGATTTTCCTTGGCATGTCACAAGAGGGCACGAGTTCTGCATGGCGGGTTTTAATGCAGTTGCAAGCATGATACTGGTGGTGGGCTTTGAAAGTATATTGGTTACAGAGTCACCCAACATTGGTGAGCACATCAACATAACCCAAGAACAGCGATGATTTCCATCTTGGAAAGGCAGTGGGTTTTTCAGTTTGCAGATGGCTATGTGATTTGCAGCAGCATAAAAATTCTTCAGTTCTTTTGTGGTGTGTCCATGGCTGATCTGGAACGTATCTAGGCAGTGGAGCCAGGTTCTGATCCTGCCACAAAAGTACTTCCTGCATGTATCGTAATGGCTGGGATTATCAACGTATAATGGATGTTATGGTGAGCTTCTGTTGGCTAAGTTACATTTTAATGGAGCTCAGTTATACAAAAGGGTGTGAATATACTACTTGTGTGAGTAAATCTTGATAGTGCTCATGTGAGATCGGCTGCATCATCACGCCAAAAAAAAAAAAAAAAAAAACGGTACTGTGTTTGATGTTTAGTAATACTTATGTGGGAGGTCACGCAATCCAATCAAGCCAATGGTATGTAGTGTTCCACATAAAAGTGTTACGCCTCATGTACTGGTTAATCATCCCTAGCTGAGTTGCTTGTGAAGTGTCCCAGATTCCCATGGCAACCACTTCCAGCATCTCTTATCAACAGATAACTACATGTTTTTTAACATGACTATTATTTATTACCTTTGTAATTAGTTCATTGTTACTCGAATCTCGGCAGTGAGGTGTACCTGTTTTATGTGGGACATACTGCAAAAGAAGAATCCTACAATACCAGACAGTACTGATATCTTTGGTTGTATAAAAGCAACTTCATATAAATACATGCTCATGAAAATTTGTTATTTCACGTTTTACTACTCATATTCTACATAACTGAAGTAATGTTGAAGCATTTTACTTAAAATCCTGTAAATTCCTTTTATTAATTTTTAAAGGATGTACCAGCAACTGTTACTGATGATTTTAGACCTCTTCGGTTTATGTTATCTCTGTTCTTCTTCTTTGTACACAGTGGTGGTGGTGGTGGGGAGAGCTTGCTGTTGTAAACGGACAGCCTTGGCAGGAAATAGTTGTAAATAAGGTTGGTGTGCTTTTGTAGAACTGCTGAAGGCAGATGTATTTTGTGTTACTACCTCAGAGTGTGAAATATTGCTGAATGTAATTATTTCAAAGTTCAGAAACTTTATTTCATTCAATAATCTTTGAAAGCCATTGGATAGCTTTTTTGTAATCATTTTAATATGTTATGCATTGCATAAAACTACTGAAGTAAAATAAACTGCAAAATTTTATTTTAATGTATGTGGGCTTGGCACCTAACCACTCCTTGATCCCCGCATCCTTACCATTTCAAAACCCATGTACTGATGGCACAGTTACAGGTTAACAGCACCACAAGTGGCCCAGGCAGTTGTATGCAGTCTGGATCACCAACCTGTGAGGTCTCTCATGCAAGCGACAGTTCCAGTGCCTCAAGAAGTTGGCCAGGTGACCTTTCCTTCTGCTGAGCTGCCATGGGATGATGCCATCGACAATTTGAGTGTGATGACTTTGTTGCACACCTGTGTTTTCCCACTTTCAGTTCAATGGGTACAAGTAAGCCAATGAGCTGCTTACTCTCACTATCGTTCCACACCTGTTTCTGCTCAATGGGCAAGTTGGCAGTCAGGCCCCAATTGTCATTTGGTGCGTATTGCACAGGATTGCCTTTATGTACACGCCATGTATGGGGTATGCCAGAAAATAGGCCATTTGGTATCTTTTGTGCCCTTTGGAAAGCTGTACGGTGGTCACTGGAGGACCCACTGTTTTCCACTGACTCAGGGGCTGTCTCCAATGTTCCAAAAGCTTTACCTCAGCATGTTCTGCTTACACTGGTCATGAATTTGTGGCTGATCAAGCTTTCCCCTTTTATCCCATTCTCCATCCAGAGGAATTGGTGGTGAAGTTGTCAGAGGGCCAGTATTTTTCACGCATTGACTTGCGTGACGTGTACCTGCAGTTGCCAATGTACGCCACTTCTCAGTATTTCTTCGTGGTCAACACTACTCTGGGCTTTACCAGTTAAATCAGTTGCTCTTGGGAATTTTGTCTGTTCCAGGAATTTATCAAAGGTATTTGGAGCATTTAATTAAGGACATTCAATGTGGTTTCAACTACCTTGATGACATCTGGGTCACAGGCCCCATGGAAGACAAGCATTTACGGAATCTGCAGGTGGTTTCCAAACACCTTCTGGAGAATGGCTTCCACTGAAAATGTCGTTTTTCTGCCTCAAAGGTGCATTTTTTTGTAATGTATTCTTAGTAAAAATGCCCTCCTTCCTACAGATGAGCACATCAAAGCAGTCATCAATCTGCCAGTGCTGAAGAACCTGAAAGGGCTCCTGTTCTTTTTGGGCAAGATTTCTTATTATGCTATGTTCAGTCCCCAGCCATGTGTATCTGCCAAAATGGTGTCAACCTCATATGGTCTGCAGTTTCACAACAGGCACACAAAACAGGGCGCACTGCCTTGCCAGTTTTCCCATGGGCCAGTCCCAGAGCAACCTTACGAAAGGGTGCATACTGACTTGGGCACACAGAAACAGGCCACACTGCCTTGCCAGTTTTCCCCTGGGCCAGTCCCAGAGCAACCTTAGGAAAGGGTGCACATTGACTTGGGCCCTATTTTGGAAAGCACATGGTGGTTGGTGGTGGATACATTTTCCAATTTTCACTATGTGCCCAAACTGTTCTCCACAACAGCAACATCAACAATCCACATGTTGTCAGTCATGTTTGCTATCGAAGGCTTCCCCTTGACGCTCTTATCACATCAACCACTCATATTGTCAGAGTTTGATGATATTCGCATTTGTAATGATATCCAGCATCTAACCACCTCCGTGTTTCACCCTCCTTCTAACCCAGGGTTGGAGCAGTTCGTGAGGACCCACAAGACTGAATTTCTGAAGCCTGTGTCTGCTTCATTTCCTGATGATGCACTGTCTAGCTCTCTAGCCACATACTGGGCAATGCCAGTTAATGAGTACAATCCGGCAAACCGTTTACATGGGTGACAACCATATGGTCTAGTGCATTTGTCACCCTCAAACTCGCACAAACTGATACGATGTAGCTTTCCGAGTTTCTTTCGCAGAACTGCCATTTGGGACCTCATGTTTCAGCCACTGGGAGGGGTGGGTGCCAGGTGTGGTGGAAGGTCACACAGGTCAGCACATTTTTCTGGTGGATGTCAGCCAGGAGCAGCTGACCTGTCATTCAGATCAGCTGCATTTACAAGCCATTCGAACATAGAACACTGCCGTCTCTGCATCCAATGGACGATTGTATTTGCCTGGTAGGAAGCTCATGATTGTAGCAACAATATACTAACCTGCTGCAGCTGCCACAGCATTCTCCATTGTCCTAATTTTGCCTGAGAAGTAGGGCACTGGAAGTAGTGCTCCCACAACTTCCAGTGGAATTGGAACCTGTGACCACCTCACTCGCCTTATGGATGAGTCCTTGCACCCACTAGAGCTCTTGGACCTGCCGTCGTGCCAGCCTCCTCACTCTTCTGCCATTCCAGTGGAATCCAATGGAGTCAGCAGTCATTGCCTGCTTAAATAGTGACCCAATGCTCTCTCTTGTTTTGCAACAGATGTCATGCAGAAACCAGGAAATTTTCACCCCTACATGGCATTTTGTGCAGGCAGGGATTTAGTATCCCTGTCACCAGACATATGTACGGACGCAGATGAGTTGGCATGAATCTCACGGCATAGTAATGTGGGAAACTACTATGAATGGCATGCAAAGAGCATTGTATGGGCAGAAGCACTGACAGAGATGTTTACTTGCCAGTGACAATAGACCGGGCCAGTCAGTGCTTACCCTGACACAAACACGGACCTGGTTTTCACATCGCACACTGCTCTTGAGCCAGTGTGTTAGTTGTTCTGGTCATTCACAAGTCACAGTTTATGCTTTTCTCCAATCTCTATGTTGTGCTCAGATTCTCTGCTTCCCCATGGAGTGATCTGCACATCAAATTTTTCCTCTTCCAGGGTTCAGTTCCCTGGTTTCTGTGCCCAGCAGTCATCGTCGCCTAAATCTGCTAAATTTGTGCCGACGGGACAATTTTGTAACATTGCCATGCCTTTGCAGATAGAAAAACTCCTAATTTAAAATATTTTCACTGTGATTTTCGAAATTTTCAAAAATATGGCTGCAGATTACATAAATATCATCAAAACTGATTAACCAACATAATTCTTTCAACATAATTCAAAAGTAATAGATAAAGACAGTGTTTAAATGATTGATCATTTGTCAAAATATGTTAACAAATGCCACTTTAGCAATCTGAATACTGACAAAATTGTCCAGTTTCCACAGTCAAGCACATAGATTAGGAGTGGCATTGACAGTGTTGAGACAACTGACATGAAGTGTATAGCAGTGTGTGGCAATGCACAAGTTCTGCAATGAAAGACACACAAACTGAACCAGGCAAAAGAGGGAGGGAGAAAAGGGGGGAGGGAGAGGCAGATGGATGATGAAGAGAGAGAGAGAGAGAGAGAGAGAGAGAGAGAGAGAGAGAGAGAGAGAGAGATCAATATCCAGCAACAATGTCATCCTGGAGACAGAGCAAAAGCTTGACTAGACAAGCTTGGAGAAGGAAACAGCTGCCATATCAGCATTTACCTTAATAGAATTAGGAAGGGAAATGTTAAAAAATGAAACCTTGGTGGTGACTACACGGGAGACAGACAACAGAAAAACGAATTTCAGCAGGTAAAAAAAATAAAAAAATGAAAAACAAGAAAATGAAGCTTAGAGGAAGAAACTGCCCAAGGAATGATAGGCAGAATTAGTGTAAGTTCACTTACAAAGATTTACGATAATCGATCTTCATATTACAGGACTGTTCATGTAAAAATATTTTAATAAATTATGATATAGAACTTCTGGCCTTTAATTATCTTCAGGAGGTATAATATTTTGTAAGCACTTTTCAGTAATTCCACCTCATAATTTATTAGTTTTCTTGATTGAATTGTTCTTTATAAACATCTTAAGTTTGATTTTGGATTTGGTGCATCCAGTGCTTGGTACAATATGGGTGGTGATGTTGGTATTACTTTTGTCAGCACATTATGATATCATGCGTTCCAATTTCACAATGAATATAATACGATTTGATAGTGTGCAGTTATATCAACAAATTGTTGATCTGTGGTCTTGGCATTATAGAAGGCTAATAGTTAATTGTACTGCTGACGATGCATGCATATTGCTATCAGAATCAATTCTCTCTTGCTGCAGTATGACCTCTACTTCTGAAGTGGTAATGGAGGCCTGTAACAGGAATGAAGCAAAAGGTAAAGAGTACTAAATTGCTGCATGTCTTGGTTCTCGGTTACTGATAAGAAAGCCACAAAAGAGGAAAGGTATTGGGAACAGGTGTGATATACGACTGGGCTAGGATCCTACAGTAGTTCACTTGGTACTGGAATACTGCTTAGCCATATTCGCTAAGTTTTGGGATGTGTACTACTAATTCAGGTAATGACATGATGTGGAAGAGAAAACTATTGCAGCATACATGACACAGTTCAAGACCTTTGTACTACTGAGTAATGAGGAATGGCCTCACCTGTGGCTGTTTAATATTTGAGTAGAGGGTATAAGGATTATAACATGCATTACAGTGGCACAGAAGAGCTGCCTTCATAACAAATCTAGATTAGTTATTAACTTGAATTAAACTCTGTTTGATCAACCCTGCAGTCTGTGGAAGCAGCTTGCTCAGATCGCACTAATATACTCAGTCAGTGAAAACTCCTAATTAATCTGATAACTCTTATTTTTCAGTGAATTAAGATGCTTTAAATTCCTTCACAGAGCATACAGTCTTCATCAACAACGGAGCGTCATTATAAAGCACAAAGTGAAAGAAAAAATTATGTCCATTTGTGTGTGTATTACTACAGTGTCACAAATATATGGAATTATTCCACTGGTGCAATTAAATACAGTGACTGGTGCTGTTTTAAAAGCACTGAAATCATCACTCATTTACAGAAGTTTTACTCCTTTCTTCTCCTTCTTGGAAAAGGTGTACACCCTGTTTCGTCTTTGCTGAAGCCGTATGTTTCTCGGTCATCCTACATCTCTCTGTCACCTGCGTAATTAATCTGTCTTCCCCCAAGAGGTTGAAACTTTGTTTCCATTTTATGAATTCTTGCTCAGTTTCTTCATTCATAGAGAATGTATTACATTATTCTTTTTTATTTGATATTTATGTATTCTTCTTTTGCCTTTTCTTAGCTAATGTCCACAATTTGCTTCCCCATGTTATAAAGGGGTGACCACTACTTGGTTAAGATTTTTATAAAAAAGCATTTTATTGTAAGCATCACATTCTACCTTAAAAATAAAGCTGTTACTTTTTTCCACTGTTATAATTTTACAAAAACAGTACCATTTATATTTCAGTGTTCAGTCTGTACCTAATTTTTTTTTTCTGCACTTCGCACAGTAACAGTACGTGTCAGCCATTGACTATCATCACCTTCAAGTATCAGAAAGTTTACACCATGGTGGTATGGTGATAACCAATGGCTGAAACTACATATTCATTTGTGAGGTGTAGAAAATAAAATGGTCATGGCTGAAATGAAATATTTTAGTAAAAGTGCCAAAAATTTATTGCTATCTCTTACTCAGACAATGATGTTTGCAGGCAGATACCACAGTTTCCAAAATGGCCACAAAGCTTACCCTAGTCTGCCCCTGGCTGATGCACTCGCTCCAGCTTGTGTGGAGCTCTCCTCCTGGATGAGAGCCCTGGTCAGTGAGTCAGAAGCTCCAACGCCCTCCTGTTCTGTGAAGAAGCCCTCTGTCTTCTCCAGCACATGTCGCATCTCTGTCAACTCCAAAAAGTTTAGCTTTAGGTTTACTGCATTCTGACTCAGCTCCATTATTTCATTCTCTGTCTTCTCCAGATTTGCCTAACAAAAGAAAAAATAAAATCAGGTGTGTAATTACTGCCACTCTTGAAATCTCCAATCAAATGAAGGACCTATAAATATATGTAAAGAAATTGAAAAATCCTCACAATATACAATTAACATTTTATGGTATCACAATAGTAATTGTTGATGCTGTATCTACCAGTACATGCACATTACTGAAAACAGGCACAATGCCGTGAGCACTGGTAGAATACTACAAATACATAATTGAAAAATGACAGGATTATATCCTAGTCCATAATTCTGATTTAAGTGTCTCATAATAATTCTTGGACAATGCATGGAGAGCAGATTAAAAAAGGCCACTGGTAATTCCTCTCAGGTCTCTACAAAACTGAACTGGTGCATTGTCTATTTGGCCTGCCTGTTTCTTTATGAAAATTTAAACTATATCATGTTACACACACACACACACACACACACACACACACACACACACACACACACACACACACACACACACACAGAGAGAGAGAGAGAGAGAGAGAGAGAGAGAGAGAGAGAGAGAGAGAGACTAATGCTGATATGTCCTTAATATACTGACAACATAACTGTCTGAATCACGCATTTTATGAATGCATTGGAATGGCAACAAGAAGCTAAGAAGTTTACCCAACTCATGACCCCTAGCTTCAGTAGATTTGTGGCGTTCCACATGGCAAAAAAAAATCAATGAAAGACAGGAAGATTACTCTGATATCATGAAATCTAACCACTGTAGACAGCTCACAATGTTTTACACAATCACAATTGTTCATGATGAGCCCAATACATCCAGGCAACTGTCAAACATTCCCTCCCATACAACCTTGGCATTCGAGGCAAACGTATTTGTTCGGATGCAGACTCTTTACAACAATACACCACTACTCTCACTTCAGCCTCCAAAAAACAACTTCGGAGCACACCAATTTCTTCACTCCATTTCAGTTTTCTACATGTTTAATTTCCTGGCTTGTTTATTTTTTGCCACCCCCACCCCCCTCACCACTGTTGCATACAATGCACTTAACTTTACACTCTTATTAACTTGTGCACGACGTTTTAGTGGTAATCTCTGTCTTGCATATTACCCTGTCTTCCACCTTTAATCTCTAAAGGTTTTCAAATCTCATCCGGTGCAGTCCCCAACAATCAGTTCCGTCCAGTAAGTCTCCCCTAACCCCGGGTTCTGAAAGAATTCTGTATGCAGAAAAAAGAAGAATGGTCCAAACCAAAGGAATTCAGAAGATACGTTTCTGGACTCAAAGTGATGGGTGAACTCATATTGCATGCTCTTTAAAGAGCAAGAAAGAAGAAATTTCGTTCGTTCGGACAACACCTCAGAGACAGCAGGATAATATTCAGATTCACAACCTGAGAAGGGGGATGTTTGTGGTGTGCGTGTGTATGTCTGTGACTGGTGGATTGCAGAGATTATAGACACCAATTTTGAGTTGAAACTAAATCGTGGTGAACTTTATGCTACCACATGGACCAGCTGCTGGAAATAGGTTTCTAGCTGAAGGACAGCAACAACCCCATCAGTGCTCACTTCTTCCTGTTCACAATGTTTTGAAGATTGTAAGTGCTCCAGTTCCTATTGGTTCAACAGGAAGGCATCACTCTGTATCAAAGGAAGATACTGAAGCAGTGGAACACATTTTTAGTGCATTGACTGGCTAATTTCAGTACAAAACAGAGTGCACAGAAGTTGTATAAATTGAAACCTTTAAGTCTTTGGACCTCTCACATACATTTTGCTCGAAAAATGATTGTCTTACTCATCTTTCAAAATTAAAATTATGTTAAATAGGGCTAGTTTTTTATTTTTATGAGCCTTTTATGTACGCTTGGTACTGTATACGAATTCTGGTGTTTGAAGTAGCTTATTAACCAAGAAGCTGGCTGTTGGGAAATGTGAAAGGGTTCAAAAGCAATACCTTTGAGTGATCAGTTCTTACCTCTTCTGTAAGCTTAAGAATGTATCTGAAGTGTTAATCTGTTTATTTATATTTATTTTATTTTTCAAGTCTAGTCCTGTAAGACCAAATTTGAGGAGGAAATCTCCATGGACATGAAACGTGTCAGTACATGAAATTACAACCAAAAGTAATAACAGATAAAATAAAATGTTTATGAATTCTAAAAAGACGACAAGCTATATGCTTATATAAATGCAGTCAACAATGTAACCCAGGAATAAGCTTAATTTTTCAAGGAACTCCTCAACAGAAGTCCTGTTCAAGTTTGTGCTCTGTCACTAATGATAACATTGTCACGTGACGTTGAAAACTGATTTTCCTTCCATTTTTCTGCATTATCGCTTAGTTTTGACAAAACGGAATTTTAAAACATGCCCAATACCAATATCGCCTTATTCTGCCACTCACCTCAAGGTCAATGATCTCCCTGGGGTTCGGTGCCTTGGGTATTTCATCAATTTCTGGGACAGATACTCCATCTTTGACGATTTCAGCCTCAATGTATCGTAATTTGCGTTCCAGTTCGTCGCAGCGGCGCACCTCATTCACGAATTTGCGCTGAAAGGCATTTACGTCATTGTTGAGCTGCAAATAGAAGAAAAACCAAATTATTTTTAATTCTTCATCTCAAACTATTTGAGTCGATAGCCAGAAGCCATCGCAGGAAGCCTGCATAAAAAAGGTCCACATTCATCAAGAACACAAGTACAAGCTGACAGAAACGTAGTTATGACCCCTGCAAACATGGAGAAGGAAGTCTACGCATAGCGTATATGAGAGCACTGCACGATGAACGGATGACTGAGCAGTCAGAAATGCTAGGTACTGTTGGGGGGAGAAACACTGTTATTGCGAGGTTTCTAAAAAACGCTGTGACAGTCGTCAGACGGACGCTTACAGTATCAAAATATGTTTCATATTCTTCCACTTCGCTATTCCGAATGACTGAACAGAGGAGTTGCCAGCCTCACCAATGCTCGCGAGACGCCGTTAACTATTTTTTTTAATCATTTTTCTCATCTAAATTAGTACGCTGTCTCGAGCAATTTGAGAGTATATCACGCTCACGATAGAAGTTACTTATTTCTTTACCCCTGTACACCATTTTACGTTGCACAAGTTGAATATTACACGAAATGGTCGACCGCTAACCGGTAACAGCTGACAACAATACGAGATATTTTTCTATCACATGGCTGCGTACTAGGGCAGATCTAGAGAACGACGACCGGTGATGGCTAGATTGCGGGTAATAAGGTTCGCTCATGCGCTTCTACATCTATGTACATACAGGGTGTTTCAAAAATAACCGGTATATTTGAAACGGCAATAAAAACTAAACGAGCAGCGATAGAAATACACCGTTTGTTGCAATATGCTTTGGACAACAGTACATTTTCAGGCGGACAAACTTTCGAAATTACAGTAGTTACAATTTTCAACAACAGATGGCGCTGCAAGTGATGTGAAAGATACAGAAGACAACGCAGTCTGTGGGTGCGCCATTCTGTACGTCGTCTTTCTGCTGTAAGCGTGTGCTGTTCACAACGTGCAAGTGTGCTGCAGACAACATGGTTTATTCCTTAGAACAGAGGATTTTTTTGGTGTTGGAATTCCACCGCCTAGAACACAGTGTTGTTGCAACAAGACGAAGTTTTCAACGGAGGTTTAATGTAACCAAAGGACCGAAAAGCAATACAATAAAGGATCTGTTTGAAAAATTTCAACGGACTGGGAACGTGACGGATGAACGTGCTGGAAAGGTAGGGTGACCGCGTACGGCAACCACAGAGGGCAACGCGCAGCTAGTGCAGCAGGTGATCCAACAGCGGCCTCGGGTTTCCGTTCGCCGTGTTGCAGCTGCGGTCCAAATGACGCCAATGTCCACGTATCGTCTCATGCGCCAGAGTTTACACCTCTATCCATACAAAATTCAAACGCGGCAACCCCTCAGCGCCACTACCATTGCTGCGCGAGACACATTCGCTAACGATATAGTGCACAGGATGGGCAGCATTTGGTTTACTGACGAAGCTTATTTTTACCTGGACGGCTTCGTCAATAAACAGAACTGGCGCATATGGGGAACCGAAAAGCCCCATGTTGCATTCCCATCGTCCCTGCATCCTCAAAAAGTACTGGTCTGGGCCACCATTTCTTCCAAAGGAATCATTGGCCCATTTTTCAGATCCGAAACGATTACTGCATCACGCTATCTGGACATTCTTCGTGAATTTGTGGCGGTACAAACTGCCTTAGACGACACTGCGAACACCTCGTGGTTTATGCAAGATGGTGCCCGGCCACATCGCACGGCCGACGTCTTTAATTTCCTGAATGAATATTTCGATGATCGTGTGATTGCTTTGGGCTATCCGAAACATACAGGAGGCGGCGTGGATTGGCCTCCCTATTCGCCAG
This sequence comes from Schistocerca piceifrons, assembly GCF_021461385.2. Classification (NCBI taxonomy): domain Eukaryota; kingdom Metazoa; phylum Arthropoda; class Insecta; order Orthoptera; family Acrididae; genus Schistocerca; species Schistocerca piceifrons. The sequence continues at coordinate 511,625,756 of NC_060142.1, read as the reverse complement.
ACATGAACCCCTGTAACTTCTTTCTGTGGGGACACTTGAAAGACCAGGTGTACCGCCAGAATCCAGAAACAATTGAACAGCTGAAGCAGTACATCTCATCTGCATGTGAAGCCATTCCGCCAGATACGTTGTCAAAGGTTTCGGGTAATTTCATTCAGAGACTACGCCATATTATTGCTACGCATGGTGGATATGCGGAAAATATCGTACTATAGAGTTTCCCAGACCGCAGCGCCATCTGTTGTTGAAAATTGTAACTACTGTAATTTCGAAAGTTTGTCTGCCTGAAAATGTACTGTTGTCCCAAGCATATTGCAACAAACGGTGTATTTCTATCGCTGCTCGTTTAGTTTTTATTGCCGTTTCAAATATACCGGTCATTTTTGAAACACCCTGTAGTTAGCAAACCACTGAGAAGTGCGCGGCAGAGGATACTCAGCATGACACATGTAATAGTTTCTTCCCGTTCCGATCGCAACAATGATATTTAACTGATTAAAGTTCATATGGCGTATTAGTGAGGGTAATTACTCATAAAATGTTGTACGGTATTCTCTAATAAGTAGTTTCGTCAAAAGGTGATTGTTAATCACTTAGTAAATCAACATGGCTAAGATAAATTTGTGTCCGTCATTCAGGCAGCAACTTTTAACGGCCATCATCGAGGTCGTTAAGCTTTAATTAAAACCTCAACTATACTGATGTTTCCGGATTGCGCTACTATGCTGGTGGCGGTCTCCAAATGAAAAAAATAATAAATTTAAAATACAACCGTTGTTTGTAAACCGTAATATTATGAAAAAATACAGCACATTTCCTGGTGACACACATTAAGTGGGTAAATAAAGTAGAATTTTCAGTTTTTCTGTCTGACTGTACACAAATACTAATACCGCAAACTGCACTTATAAGAACAGCTGTAACAAAGGAACAAAAATACAACATGTACATCAACATCCACGAAGTCAGCTACTCAAGATGCCTTGCAGAAAACAAAGGCATGTGGCACACAAACTGTGTTTTATTCAGGTGTGTGTAGACGTCCCAAAGCAAATGTTATCAACCTATCGTAACAACAAATATTATCTATAAACCATAATATTAAGAAATAATGCAGTATGAGCCTAGTATCTCGTGGGACAAATTTATTAACAACTATCGGACTGAAAATGGGTATATTGCCCACAAATGAACACAGCACACTTTCCAAACCGCCCTTCAGTTTTCATGTCGGTCTGTCAGGGGCTTATACCACATCTGTATATCCATCAGTGATTCTTCACTGATGTCGAATGGAAGGGTATGCATCCCTATTGCGAATGACGGATTGCAGATTTAGAGGCATATGCTTGAAATCCCTGGGCTCCATATGTGGGCCAATTAGATCTTTCCCAAGTTGCATTACTGCTTCTCTAAGGTTTTGTTTCCTCGGAAAAGAGAGAGAGACTTTCAAAACATTCACACTGTTTATACTGGTGTCCGGAAACGCGTAGACACAGGGACTTGTGGACATCGGTGATTTCTGGACACGTTACACAAAAATATGCAGCGTGGACATTTAATCTACAAACAGCTAGTTGCCTTGAGTGGTCACCCCATCTTTAATACAGACATGTATGTGTGCGCTGCTCAAATGACGTGCAGTTATTCGAGACATATGTGCATGAAATGGGGGCTCCTCATAACAAAGTATTGAAATCGGTCTTCATGAAGATCTTTTAAAAATGGGCGAAGGCAATAGTTTTCTTCTAGAAGAAGAAAAATTAGAGGACATGATAGCCTTTAGTGGAAGCAAAGAAAAAGAAAACTTGAAATCATCTTCCTGTTTTTTTATGGATGAAACATTTAAGAGCTGCAGCAGGCAGTTTGCATGAATCTGCACCATACACGCAAACTTAGGAGCCCGAGTGATGAAACAAACAACCTCCCTATTGTAACTGGCCTCACCCTAATTAGAAGGAAGGCGTCTACGTTCGTCTGATTAAACAAGCAATACGTAAGTGGTGTACAAGAAAAGTCAATGATGATTTTGAGGCAGCTGCGATATCGGTCGTTAGTTAGGTTTCCCCCGCAAGTGAAATAAATGAATGCTATTTCCATACGAAGAAGAGTTTATACAGAAAAGTTTCACATCTCGGTCTAACAGACGACTACCATTAGACTGAAAATTTAAACCTCGGAACAACAAGGGGGGGGGGGGGGGGAAGGGGGGGGGGGGTTCTTTTTGCCCACCTTTTGAAAATATTGTAATTCAGCCAGTTACTCTTCATCTTAAAATTTGAAAAAGTATTTAATATTTTTAATGAATTCTTTCATCAGATTCCCTAAATGCTTTAAATTTTTCAGTTACAGTTAATCCAAGAATATAATTCTTTGTGGCGATGTCACTTTCCACAGTGAATGTCATCTTCAGTATTTTCAGGTTCAAGATTTTACTTACAAATCACTCTCTCTTTAAAAATTATGTTGTACGTAAAAGTCAACAACAATTAACGAATTTTCTTTTACTTTTTCTAGGGTGGACATTAAGTACCCCCATTAGACAGACAGACTAGCTACCAACAGAAATACCCAATAGCTTCACGTAAGTAAGAAAATAAAACACGAGGCTTGTTTTTTTAAGTAAGTACCGTTTTGAATTTAAAAAAAGACGTGCTAAGCTATCTCAATAATTTTATTTTTACATGAAAGCCTGTACCTTAATCTACGCACTGACGCCATTACAGTTTGATTCTTCCTTGTTTGCGTTGTGTACTGAGTGTTTAAGACGCCTCCTGTAATCGTCAGTCCCGCCGACTGTCAAGTACGGGCTGTTATAAGATTGCTTAGTGCTAAAGGCCTAAAAGCGATCTATATTCATCGTGAGATCTGTGCAGTTTACGGAGAAAACATTATGAGTGATGGAATGGTAAGAAAGTGGGTGAGAGCATTTTAAGATGGCCGCACAAATGTGCATGATGAACAACGGAGTGGGTGTCCTTCGGTCGTTAATGAAAGTTTGGTGCAGGAAGTGGACAATATGGTGAGAGAAAACAGACGCTTTACGATTTACTACTTGCGGGATGACTTTCCTAGTTTCTCGTAGTGTTTTGTACGGCGTTGTGACCGAGCACTTGAATTACCGAAAATTGTGCGCACATTGGGTACCGAAAATGTTGACGGATGTGCACAAAACCAAACGTTTAGACAGTGCATTGACTTTCCTTGGGCGATGAAACATGGGTGGCCTACATCACACCAGAATCAAAGCAACAGTCCATGGAAGTTGAGCAAGGGCATCCTTTTGCTGCAAGACAATGCCCATCCACATGTGGCAAATCAGACCAAAGATCTCATCACATCTTTTCGATGGGAAACACTAAATCATCCTCCGTACAGCGCCAATCTTGCGCCCAGTGACTACCATCTGTTGTGCACTTGAAGAAACACCTGGGCAGTCAGCGTCTTCAAGACGATGACGAAGTCAAAACAGTGGTGATGCAATGGTTAAGTCAGGCGGCAGACTTCTATGAGGAGGGTACTCAAAAACTGGTACAACGTTATGTCAAGTGCCTCAATATTGACGGAAATTATGTAGAAACTAGATTAAGGTACAGGCTTGAGATATTTTAGAACGTCTTTCTTTTAATTTCAAAATGACACGTACCTAAAAAACACGCCTCGTAAAACACTGAAGATAGCACAAAAAGTTCTGAAACATGTCTGGGTAAAACGAAACTGAAAAGGTGCCTTGCATAAGGCGGAATTCCTCGTCCTCTATATTATGACAATAGAGACAAACAGTTGAATTACAGGCAAAAACGCATAGTCTGCGTGTAGCTCCACCAGACTGTCCAGGGAAAAAGCCAAAGTCATAGTTTTTTGCCGTTCAAACAGGGGTAGGAAGTTTGAGCTGAGTGCAGAAACGTCCGAAGTCCACGACTTCAGTTATTTTTCTTCTCAACTGTTAGCACTACAATAAAGTTCGGCAGAATTGTACGGAAGAATTTGGCATTGTTGATTTTAGTATTCTTGTGAAAATCGAAGAAGTGGCGTGTACCAGCAGTTATGAGAAGAAAAGTGTGAAACATTCTTTGGAATATCAGAAAATTATTATGACGAAAGCTGAAATTCATTGAGAGGAACGTGTGAATTACAGAGGCAAAGCAATTCCGAAAAAGGCAACAGGAGAAAGCTGCAAGTGTCTAAGAAGCTGTTGTAGTGTGGTTGCACAAGACAACAGAACTCAAGCTTTAGCACATTTTCTGAACATGGAATGCAAGAACGAGCAGGACCTTTTCCTGCAAGAACTGATCGCAACTAGTGATGTTATAAGGCACCGCCCAAGAAGTGAGAAGGGTTGCAGGCGTGAAAAATCTTTTAGCTACTGTGTCCTCGTTGGAGACAAACGATTTGAGGTATGCAGAAAACCTTTTCTAAGTGTTTATGCAGTAACTGACGCGAGAGTTAAAAGAATATCGCAAACTGCTGTGTAGTGGGCAGACACCGAAAGACGGAGGACTGTTAATGCTTTGCAGTCAGCGGAAATTGTCAAAATTAAAGATTACATCAAATCATTGCCCATTAAGGAAAGTCATTATGGTAGCCGCACTATGCACTATCTCGACTGTGAACTATGTGTGAAAAAAATGCACCAACTTTTTATTGCCATACATCCTAACTCGCCACTGAAATACGAGAAGTACAATAAGATTTTTCGTGAAAAGTTTTCACTTGCTTTCGGAAGACCTAATGTGGGCACTTGCTGCACCTGCGAAGAGTTGTTGTTACAGATTGAGTCAAAAACACTCAATGAGGTAGCAAAACGAGCAACAGTAGAAGAGAAGATTCTCCATATCCGAAGATCTAATAAGTTTTATGATGCTCTGCAAGATGGGAAAAGACAATCGGAGACTAATCCTAGAACTACTGCTTCATGTTTCGACTACATGCAAAATGTTCAACTTCCTCGTGTCCCGGTGCAAGAGCTTTTCCACTTACTCCAGTTAACTGTTGCAGTATTTTGTATACACAATCTACATACAAAGACACCTGTTTTTATCTCTATCACGAAGAGAATGCGGAGAAAGGACCCAATGAAGTTTGTACTTTTCTATTAAGCTACATCAATGAATATATATCCAAAGATGTGAAAAACTTCCTTCTGTTTTCAGGTGTCTGCCCGGGTTAGAAGTAAACACGACACAATGCTCCGCTTGCATTTAGCTCTTGTGGAGTTAAACCGATTTGAAAAGATTGAACATTTTTACCCTATCCGGAGTCATTCATTCCTGCCGAGTGATAGGGCATTTGGGGTAAGAAAGAGAGCTCTCGAGAAAATAGAGAGAAAGAACACAATCCACGAGTTAATGGAGCTTATAGTAACAGCAAACTGTAATTTCATCGTGCATTTGGTGGATGGAGATGAAATAGTAGACTTCAAGAAGTGATGGTCATCAATTTATAAAATGACTTGCTTTTCTATGGAAACATCGAAACGAGATCTACATCTACATGGATACTCTACAAATCAGAGGGTTCGTCGAACCGCCGCAACGAAAAACGCCTTCCTTTTATTGATGTCCAGCCCAAATCCTATATCATTTCAGTGACATTCTCTCCCATATTTTACAAAACGTGTTGCCCTTCTTTGAACTTTTCGATGTACTCCGTCTGTCTTATCTGGTAAGGATCCCACACCGCGCAGCAGTAATCTAAAAGAGGACGGACAAGCGTAGTGTAGACAGTCTCCATAGTAGGTCTATTACATTTTCTAAGTGTCCTGCCAATAAAGCGCAGTATTTGGTTAGCCTTCCCCACAACATTTTCTATGTGTTCTTTCCAAGTTAAGTTGTTCGTAATTGTAATACCTAGGCATTTAGTTGATATTACGGCTTTTAAATTAGACTGATTTATCGCGTAACCGAAGTTTAACGAGTTCCTTTTAGCACTCATGTGGATGACCTCACACTTTTCGTTATTTAAGGTCAACTGCCACTTTTTGCACCATTCAAATATCTTTTCTAAATCGTTTTGCAGTTTCTTTTATCTCCTGATGGCTTTATTAGCCGATAAACGACAGCGTCATTTGCAAACAACCGTAGACGGCTGCTCAGATTGTCTCCCAAATCGTTTATATACATAAGGAACAGCAAAGGGCCTATAAGACTACCTCGGGGAACGCCTAAAATCACTTCTGTTTTACTCGAAGACTTTCCGTCAGTTACTACGAACTGTGACCTCTGACAGGAAATCACAAATCCAGTCGCATAAGTCACATAACTGAGATATTCCAAGGGCCGAAAAGATGCCACTAAATATTTCGAAGTTTCATCATTTTCTTTATAAAACATCAACGCCAGGAGTTGTGGAAGCAATGGAATTCATTAATGGGTTTCAGACCAATAACTTCTCCTTGAAATTTGACCAAAGGAAGAAACCACAGTTGCCAGATGAAAAGTGTTATAACGATACGAATGTATCTATTAGGGTGGAGAAAATGGAAGACGATTTGTTCCTGACAGTGAAAGTGTGACATCCTTCTGGAATGAAATATTAACTTGGCCTACAGCAAATATGCAAGAAACGTAGGGTTGACTTCTCTAATGTAAACATTAAATACTATTTTCTTTTGCTACCTGTTTTTTTTCTTTTGTAAACAGTGTTAATTAGCGAAAGTATTCAAATATGTTGTTTTGCAGCTTGCAAGAAACATAGGAACAGTGTAGTGTATTCTAAATAAAAACAGTTGATTCGTTTTTGTATTTTTTGAAATTTTTATCATCAAATGCATTGATTGCAAAACAACCTAAATCTACAGCATAAAAAGTTTTTTGCAATGCAAACGGGTTGGCATGTAGGGGTGAGATGTTGACAATAAACCTGTTGAGTGCTACTTAATCTACAGCTTAAGTTTTACCTTATTCTAATAATTTATGTAATACTTATATTGTTTTTCTCACTTTCTTTAAAAGTAGGTGAATGAGACTTAGGTTGTTTTTGCAATCAGCGATTCATTTGAATGTGTGCTTTGTGGCCGCCATCATAGCTCCAACTACAAGTTTGCCGACTTCTGGTGTCATCCAGTGATGGGTCATGGAACTAAAAGACGTCGCACACATTAATACGCTCCAACCACAATACTGCAGTGCTGGCCTGAACTTCCGAAATCTGATCACAAGGAAATGAAGGAGAGAACACCACAAACGCACATTTGTGAGCGCAGGGCCTGAAAGGATTAATACAACATTCTCAGGTAGCATAAGCCGATTCAACAATAATTATATTTAACATTTTGGATTGTGGGTAATAAATGAATCTCTGGGACATTACTTTCATCCTGAATATTGGAATACAGCATTCATTTGTAGAGTTAAATTACAGCAGTGATCTACACTGCAGCTGCGGAAAACTGATCCCAATTCGAACAGCACAATTCGAACAGCACATCGTTTGCATGCAATAACTGGTGGTCTCTGGACATCACGTTGTAGCAATATTTAGTTATGTACTGAAGAAAATCGAAATCTGTATATATTTAAAGCGGCCCCTAGACTGTCAATAATGTTGCACAATTTTTCCTGAAGCGCAATAATATTAATCGTGTAAGAGTGAGATTGAGGGATTGTGCAATAATACTGAGAACAGCAAAAACCTCTGAAATATTTTGTGCTGCCCAGAAATATTGTGCCGCCTGTGGGCAGTATTGACAATATTCAAGACAGTCTTTCGCGTGCTACACTGTCGATATCAATGTGTTCACTGTTCATTGTGTTGTGGCGTTGAAAATGAGATCAAAACAATACGAAAGAGACTTCCTGGCAGATTAAAACTGTGTGCCCGACCGAGACTCGAACTTGGGACCTTTGCCTTTCGCGGGCAGAAGTAAAAGCTGTGAGTACCGGGCGTGAGTCGTGCTTCGGTAGCTCAGATGGTAGAGCACTTGCCCGCGAAAGGCAAAGGTCCCGAGTTCGAGTCTCGGTCGGGCACACAGTTTTAATCTGCCAGGAAGTTTCATATCAGCGCACACTCCGCTGCAGAGTGAAAATCTCATTCTGAATACGAAAGAGCGTTATAAATGGAATGTATCGAAATGTATAAATAATTGCCGGCATTGTGGGATGTTAAGGCAGATGAATACAAAACCAGAAATGTTAGGAATGAATCGTAAGATTTGTTGCTTAGAAAATGCGGCCCAATCCCACGAAGGACGATGTTTTAAAAACAATTAATTAATGAATAAGTACCTGTATAGATGTGTGTTTATACATTACAAACCCGAATATAATCAGTAAAATGACCGACAATTATTCCAGCATTCTGGACGTTCCTGAACATACTCGTTTAGTGCACGTGTTATTGGATGACATGACACGTTTTCATTGCTATGTTTCAAATACTTTAAGGGAACCTGTTCTTTAAGTTTGAAGTCTTACAAGGAATTACCAGTGGTAAGATTTTGCGTTGTAATAGATAAATGCTAAGTTGGTGGAATTACACCTCTCACTGTACTATTTTATTTCCATTTGTTTTTTGATGTTGCGGGTGTGGGCATACGGACATCAGCAGAAATTTATCCGGGGAAAGGGGGAGGGGGATGCAGAAGACTAACAATGCCATTTTCTATGTAAATGAGTTGATCAGTTTTGAGACGTATCCCGCCACAATAACTAAATATTATGAGTAATACAAAAACCATTATACCCCGTAATCTAGTGCTTATCTACTCAGCATTTGGTACACGTACATTACTTCGACATTTAAAACAGCTAACAATTATACAATAATTACTAAACGCATAATATTGTCTCACTGCAATCTGCCAAGTAGAGCTTCAACTGGCTAAACGGGAGGTTTAGCGGAATCATGGGAAATCACTTCTAGAAGTACCGGGTGATCAAAAAGTCAGTATAATTTTGAAAACTGAATAAATCATGGAATAATGTAGATAGAGAGGTACAAATTGACACACATGCTTGGAACGATCCTTCAGCTTTCCCCACAGAAAGAAATCCGGGGACGTCAGATCCGGTGAACGTGCGGACCATGATATGGCGCTTCGACGACGACGACGACCAATCAACCAGTCATGAAATATGCTATTCAATACCGCTTCAATCGCACGCAAGCTGCGTGCCGGACATCCATCATGTTGGAAGTACATCGCCATTGTCATGCAATGAAACATCTTGTAGTAACATCGGTAGAACATTACGTAGGAAGTCAGCATATATTGCACCATTTGGATTGCCATCGATAAAATTGGGGCCAATTATCCTTCCTGCCATAATGCCGCACCATACATTAACCCGCCAAGGTCGCTGATGTTCCATTTGTCGCATCCGTCGTGGATTTTCCGTTGCCCAATGGTGCATATCATGCCGCTTTACGTTACCGCTGTTGGTGAATCACGCTTCATCGCTAAATAGAACGCGTGCAAAAAATCTGTCATCATCCCGTAATTTCTCTAGTGCCCAGTGGCAGAAATGTACACGACGTTCGAAGTCGTCGCCATGCAATTCATGGTGCATATAAATATGGTACGGGTGCAATCGATTTTGATGTAGCATTCTCAGCACCGACGTTTTTGAGATTCCCGATTCTCGCGCAATTTGTCTGCTACTGACGTGCGGATTAGCCGCGACAGCAGCTAAAACACCTACTTGGGCATCATCATTTGTTGCAGGTCGTTGTTGACGTTTCACATGTGGTTGAACACTTCCCGTTTCCCTAAATAACGTAACTATCCGGCGAACGGTCCGGACACTTGGATGATGTCGTCCAGGATACCGAGCAGCATACATAGCACAAGCCCGTTGGGCATTTTGATCACAATAGCCATACATCAACACGATATCGACCTTTTCCGCAATTGGTAAACGGTCCAGTTTAACACGGGTAATGTATCACGAGGCAAATACCGTCCGCACTGGCGGAATGTTACGTGATACCACGTACTTATACGTTTGTGACTATTACAGTGCCATCTATCACAAAACGAAAAAAGTGGTCCAACTAAAACGTTCATATTTCTTTACGTACTACACGAATATGTAATAAAAAATGGGGGTTCCTATTTTAAAAAACGCAGTTGATATCCGTTTGATGTATGGCAGCGCCATCTGACGGGCCAACCATAGCGCCATCTGGTTTCCCCCTTCAAGCTAGACGAGTTTCGTTCTTTGCAGTTTTTTCGTTTGATGCCTATTTCGTGAGATATTTGGCCCGGTCACTATCAATGGGCCACCCTGTATACATCGTAGATGTTTGTGACTAAAACGTCTCTGGAACCATATAATTTTATGTGGAATCTGTCCTTTGTCTAGGTCGTTTATGTCAGTGAATTTCCTCATCTGCGGCCCATATCGTCGTCGCTAGAATGATTGTCCATCGTCGTCGTCGGATCTTCATTGATATTTCCCCTTCTACGCTGCTTTAGAAGTTTAAACCCTGCGGTTATTTCTCAGATTCTTGTTTCGTTTCTTCCTAGTTATGCTTCACTTTTGTTTTATCTTCTATGTGACCATTATCTCTGAGTCTTCTAGTGCTAGTTAGGGTTGCCAATAGCAGGTCTCTGCATCTAGTAGACACTTAGAACTTTTTTTTTTTCTTTCTTTCGAGCGCCTGCGTTTTTCGTAGAAACATCGCGAAGTCTGGCGGAAGCGTTCACAAAACCGTTGAACGGCAGCAGTTTGGTGTGCGACCTCTAAAGGAAGATCGCGATCTGCATATAGCGCTATCTTCTAACGACTGGAACGAGAACAAACTCTAATAGATGGTACAATAAAAAGTCTCCTCTTCCACGCACTCCACATTTGACTGCAAAGTATGGATACAGACGTAGAAGTAGCAGCATCAAGTATTTCTCCGTTGTGACGCTGCCCATATCGATTACACGCAGATAGGACAGAAGTATAATGATGCTTATGGCGTAGCTGATTGAAGAGGTCTGCCCACTCTCTCTCTCCCGATGGGATATTTTGGGTGCCTATCTGTTTGCATTAGATAAGCGTTGTTCCTCGTTTACACAATATCTGATCATCGATATTACAAGCTGAAACATGGAATGGCTAAGGCGAGACACAGATATTGCGGTAACTAGTCATTTATGCACATGGCTGCGGCACTACCAAATACAGGCTTGTGAGGTGACAAGCTGGAATAATGCGTGTCGTGGGACATATCGCAGATGCTTGTCTGAGATAGAATTGATGCAGCATTTAAGTTCTGGGCGAGCTGTCGCGCCAGTGATTAGCGAAAAAATCTTACTTTTCTAATTATAATCGAGAAAGGGCATCGTTATCTACAATCAGTAATAATAAAAAAGAACTTCTCGAAGACCTCATACTGAATTATTTTTTAGTGGAACTGCATAGGTCGATTATCAAAACTGCTCCACATACATATACTCCTTTCGACGGACCGTGTCACTTCTAATTTCTTTACGATAATAATGACCATGCTAGTTCCTGTTCGCTCCAAAAATTTTGGTTTCCCAACAGTTTTCAGTATGTATGCCGCCTTAGCAAAAGCAAGTCACATCTGTTTCTTTGTTGTTGTTTCTTTGTACTCCTATAAGACGCGATGCTGAGGGTATTAGATTAGGAAATGAGACGCTTAAAGCAGTAAATGAGTTTTGCTATTTGGGGAGCAAAATAACTGATGATGGTCGAAGTAGAGAGGATATAAAATGTAGACTGGCAATGGCAAGGAAAGCGTTTCTGAAGAAGAGGAATTTGTTAACATCGAGTATAGATTTAAATGTCAGGAAGTCATTCCTGAAAGTATTCGTATGGAGTGTGGCCATGTATGGAAGTGAAACTTGGACGATAAATAGTTTAGACAATAAGAAAACAGAAGCTTTCGAAATGTGGTACTACAGAAGAATGCTGAAGATTAGATGGGTAGATCACATAACTAATGAGGAGGTACTGAATAGAATTCGGGAGAAGAGAAATTTGTGGCACAACTTGACTAGAAGAAGGGATCGGTTGGTAGGACATGTTCTGAGGCATCAGGGGATCACCAATTTAGTATTGGAGGGCAGCGTGGAGCGTAAAAATCGTAGAGGGAGACCAAGAGACGAATACACTAAGCAGATTCAGAAGGATGTAGGGTGCGGTACGTACTGGGAGATGAAACAGCTTGCACAGGACAGAGTAGCTTGGAGAGCTGCATCAAACCAGTCTCAGGACTGAAGACCACAACAACAACAACAAAAAAACGCGATCAAGAACTTTCTGTATGTGGGCGTTGCTGCAGCGTATATGCAGCGTAGCGCGACTTCGATGCGAGTATATAAGCACCGACATATAGGCAAGGGGTTAGTCTGGCATTCGTGTCCTTTCAACGTGCCTGTGGTAAATGTGGAAACACGAACTATGGGACGTTGGTACCAAATGCGTCCAAACACGACCAACGTGCTGCTGTTCTTTTCTAGGCCGCCGCAGGGCAGACGCCGGTAGACATCCATCGAAGAAAGAAGAATGTGTTCGGGACAGTATGTCTATTGAAAACCGGTGCTGCGGAATGGTCCGGGAAAACTCCGACAACGGCGGCTGCTGATTGATGATAACGCGCGTCCCCATATTGCAACCATAGTAATGCAGAATGTGGTAGCGATAGCTCCGATGCTACAGCTTAGTTGCAAGCTCGTAGGTTGGCTCTACGACAGCAACGAACAACGCAGACCACAGCGCCCTCTAGCCCACGCTGTGGAGCTCAACGAGCGCCGCTCTACTTCCTGGCCAGTTGATCAAGAGCAGACAACCTAGCATCTTAGCTTCTACTTATGGGGGCGCTAGCCGTTATAGATTTTTGCCTTTGTAACTTCTAGTAACTGTTAGCTTTGATACATGAACGGCTTCGCACCTACGTGCCCATCTGTACCAAAAGTTAAGTAATGGGTTTCTCATATGTTTAAACGCCAGCAAAGGTGCTTTAACTTTACTTGCAGTACCGAAGTAATTTACCTCACCTGCTCCTATTCGCTTCCTTCATTCGGCCTAGTTTACAGATCTCAGGAGCAGACCCACGCGCCGCCTTCCAGGCGGGATACAAAACAGAAGTTATGCAAACACAGGTGGAAGACATTCGAGCACCCGTCCTCTAGTCCTCAGCTCTTCCCATGCGATTATCACGCTTTCAGTCCTTTAAAAAAGTCCTTGAAGAGTCGAATTCCCTTCGGACGACGATGAGCAGCAGGCAGTTACGAACTCCTTCACGCAGCAGGACGCCGTGTTTCACCAAATGGAATCTTCAAGCTGGTGCGACCATGGGATGATTGCCTTAGGGCTCACGGCGATTTTACCGCATTGGCATACCGGTTCTGGACTGTACGTACTTCGAACGGAAACTTTTTGATCGCCCCTTTTATTTTTGCCTATTCATTATTCGGTGTTTTTCTCTTATACTTGATAATATTTGTGTTTCGTACCTTTCCATTCATGTAAGAACCATGCAGAATGACGCAATAAAAACTTGTTAAAGATTTATAACTGGCATTCACGAGACTTTCTTAGAACACACATGTAGGATGCATCAGTACTCTCTTCGAACCATTTCCATTCGGCTGGTTGCTTTGAAATACCGCGATGTTTCGTTTGGCGAAGTCATACGATGATGAGAGTGACTACTCTCCGAAACGTGGAATTTCTGCGCAGCCACCCAATGGAAGCGCCAGAAGATTTCGTCAGTAGTTTACGCCTGGAAAATCTACATTCACACTGTGAAATGCACGGCAGAGTGTACCATGAAGAAGAGTTTCTCCCTTTCCATTCAAGTATGGAAAGAGGGAAGAATGTCTATCAAAATGCGTCTATATGCGCGATAATTAGCCGAATATTGTCTACACGGTCCTTGCGGGAGCTATGCATAGGAGCCATAGTACATTCCCAGATTCCTTACTATGTACTGTTTCTCGAAACTTTCAAGTTCCATTTCAGATCTTTCTGCATTTCCAGGACGCTCTCCCTAGCACAAAACAAACCTGTTAACCAATCGTACCACCCCTATTTCCAAATGATCAATATCTCCTGTTAGACTTACTATGTATGGATACCACACACTAGACCTTAAACCCCTTCATTCCAAAATGTTTCGAGACTGGGTTAACAAAACATAGAGAAAAGTTGATTTTAAGGATTTCACGTGTTCTACATAGTCTCCCCCACTTGAGTAAAACGGACAGGACGTTCACACAAAGAAAATGGTCTTCTATGGGATGTTATTCAATTCGCGCGTCACAGCGACTTGACTGTCGGTTATATCGTCAAACCATTGACCCTTCATGTGAATTTCTGCACTTTGTCGTTGTGTGGTAAGTCTGTATTGATAACACCAGGTCAGTCGCGATGGCTTTTCCAGAAAAGAATTGCCAGCGTTTTGCACTTAAACCAAGTAGCGTCAGGCGTCCATGCGTCTTTGTTTCTGTTCGAGGGTAACGGTGTGCGGGACAAACTTTGCACATACTTTTCTCTTCTTCAAAACATTCTGCGGAATGTCTTGAACACTTTATTTATTGTTTGAGATGTTGCTCCATTATGATTTATGACAATAACGCTAGCCCACTTCGGCCCCACATCCACTACTTAACGCTGCCGGCTCACATCTGATTGGTCGAATGCACATCTGCTGTATAACGTTGTTAGTTCAAACTGCCACCCTAGTTAGTGCTGTCGTCGCTTGAACGCCAAGAATAAAATCGCTCTCTTAACTTTTTGGTCGGTCGGTGTATTCTACGAAAAGTCACACGAGTGTTCTGTAACCATCTCTTTTTGTAAGCCTTCGGCATTTTCCTAGAATCTTATCAATGAAGCGAAAAATGCCACTTGATTTATCTACGACTGAGCCTATGCTGTCGTTCAATCTGATATACTGAGTATTTTTATGAACTGATTGGTTCCAGTGGTGACTCATTGATATATTGTATTTACAAGATACTATGTTTCTCCGTTTCGTAAAGTGTGCAATTTTAATTACATATTGCTGAACAGGTAAAACAAGGTGCCAATCATTGCACCATTTTGAAGTCTTACGAACATCTTTCTGAATATTTGTGAAGCTTTCCTTTTCCAAGCAGTGTTCCGTTATAGATAAGTGCATCATTCATGCAATATCTGAGATTGTATTAATATTGCCTACCAGTTCACTAATAAAGGGTTATTCAAAATTCCTGGTACTGGCTACTAGGGATTGTGGAGTGTACTTAGTGCCTTTTTTTGGGGGGGTCTTTAGTAATCTGACTGGTTTGATACGGCCCGCTAGGAATTCCTCTCGTGTGCTAACCTCTTCATCTCAGAGTAGCACTTGCAATCTACGTCCTGTATTATTTGCTGGATGTATTCCAATTTGTCTTCCTCCACAGTTTTTGCCTTCTACTGCTCCCTCTAGTACCATGGAAGTCATTCCGCCATGTCTTAACCCATGTCGTACCATACTGTCCCTTCTCCTTATCAGTGTTTTCCACATATTCCTTTCCTCTCCGATTCAGCACGGAACCACCTCGTTCCTTACCTTAACAGTCCACCTAATTTTCAGCATTCGTGTGTAGAACCATATCTCAAATGCTTCGATTCTCTTGTGTTCCGGTTTTCCCACAGTCCATGTTTGACTACCATACAATGCTGTACTCCAGACGTACATTCTCAGAAATTTCTTCCTAAAATAAGGTCGGTATTTGATACTAGTAGACTTCTCTTGGTCAGGAATGCCATTTTTGCCATTGCTAGTCTGCTTTTAATGCCCTCCTTGCTCCGTCCGTCATTGGTTATTTTACTGCCTAGGTAGCAGAATTCTTTAATTTCATCGATCCTGATATTAGGTTTCCCGCTGTTCTCATTTCTACTACTTCTCATTACCTTCGTCTTTCTTCTATTTACACTCAATCCATACTCTGTACTCATTACACTGTTCATTCCATTCAGTAGATCATGTAATTCTTCTTCACTTTCACTCAGGATAGCCAATCGTATCATTGAAATCCTTTAACCTGGAATTTTAATTCCACTCCTGGACCTTTCTTTTATTTCCATCGTCGCTTCCTTTACAGATTGAACTGTAGGGGCGAAAGGCTACAGTCTTATCTTACACCCGTTTTAATACGAGCACATCGTTCTTGGTCGTCCACTTTTATTATTCCCTCTTGGCTGTTGTACATATTGTATATGACCCGTCTCTCCCTATAGCTTACCCCTATTTTTCTCAGAATTTCGAACATCTTGCACCATTTTACTAAGTAGACGAACTTTTGAAAAGAAATCATGTCCGAAAAGTACTTTTTTTTATCACATATCCGCTTCACGGTACCCACACAGCAGAGACAATTAGATCTGACCTGTAATCACATGGCATCAGCCATGTTCCGCCTACTTGTCCTCGGGTTTTTGTCTATGTGGCGAAGACCTTCCTCTTCAGGACCGAGAGTGGAACGCGTCTGTGGAGCACCACAGCCAGCCCTTACAGTTTCGAACATTCCAATTTCTCGCAGCCGTTGTTCTAGTCGGAAGAATTGTTATGTGATGTAATTACAACAGGAACCTACGGCGACGTCCTCCTCTCAGCTTGTGTGCCTACTGTGAAGTGGGAAATTTGAAAGTGATCCGATCTTCGAACTTATTTCATATCCAGAAAGTACATTGCCGGACATGGGTTCCTTATCACTTCATCTACTAAGTCCCCTCCACAACCTCTAGAAGACCGTAAGCGGAATTTGAGCCACCCTCTATACAACATGAACAGCAACGGTACCAGTACTACAGAAGTTACTTCTGCGGTTGTCAATTACTCTCCAGCCGAGATAACAAACTGTCCTCCCTACCGTGAAATCCTCAATCCTGTCACAAATATCGCTAGACATTCACATGATCACAGTTTCGTTAAGAAGCGTGCGGTGCAGAGGCAAAAGCTTTTCGGAAGTCAAAGACTTCTGTTATCCACCTGACTGCCCTGATACACGGCTATCGGGATGTCATGTGGGAAAAACGCATGGCCAACCTTTTTCGAATCCATGCTGGTTGGCACGGAGGAGGTCGTGCTATTCTAGATACCTCATTCATTGAATGGTAGCAATTCTTAAGTCTCCCTTCGTTTAACATCCTCATTTTCCCTCTGTATATAAAGCGAGGTAATGCATGTTATCGTACCATTCGTTTCGAATGTTAACGAAATTAGTACTCTAGTAAAAAATATCCTCTTTAGTACATGTCACAGGAACCTTTACGGTTCAGCCAGTCAGAATCTGTGAAGTCACAGAGCATGCGCCATTATGCATCAGAAAACCCGCGTCTTACTATAAATATTTTCTTGGTCAGTTTTATTTTGTCTACAACCTCGAAAATTGTTCCACACTTATGCACTCGAATAGACCACAAAATCACTCTGTCTCAAATGCGCTAAAACAACGAAGAAAAAGTAGAAGTAGCTATACATGAGAATAAAACACAAGTAAAACGAGAAAGGAGCTATAAGAAAGGCATTGGTAAATGTCACTGGCTGACTACTTACAAAAACTATCGGTGAGCCAGTCACTCTGTTAAAACCATCTCCCCAAAAATCCTGCGAAAGATGATGGACGATTCAGAAAACTTTAAAGCTCGAACCACATTCGTCTGAACGTTATTTAAAACAGACGACAGATCCGTTGGCAAATCCGCCGCTGCTCGCTGGTCGGAAAATAGAACACAGTCCAATAAAATGTGCCACACGCATCACACATTCGAGGGTCCTCTCGCCGAAGTAAGAAGCCATATGTCATATGGCTGTGGGCTATGCGAAGACGTCTAAGAAGAACCCCGTCCCATCGACGTGACTGGAAGAAGGTACGCCACGGCCGAGTTTCGGGATTTACTGTTGTTGTTAAGGTCTTCAGTCCTGAGACTGGTTTGATGCAGCTCTCCATGCTACTCTATCCTGTGCAAGCTTCTTCATCTCCTAGAACCTACTGCACCCTACATCCTTCTGAATCTGCGTAGTGTATTCGTGTCTTGGTCTCCCTCTACGATTTTTACCCTCCACCTGCCCTCCAATACTAAATTGGTGATCCCTTGATGCCTCAGAACATGTCCTACCAACCGATCCCTTCTTCTAGTCAAGTTGTGCCACCAACTCCTCTTCTCCCCAATTCTATTCAGTACCTCCTCATTAGTTACGTGGTCTACCCATCTAATCTTCAGCATTCTTCTGTAGCACTACATTTCGAAAGCTTCTATTCTCTTCTTGTCTAAACTATTTATCGTCCATGTTTCACTTCCATACATGGCTGCACTCCAAACAAATACTTTCAGAAACGACTTCCTGGCTCTTAAATCTATACTCGATGTTAACAAATTTCTCTTCTTCAGAAACGCTTTCCTTGCCATTGCCACCTTACATTTTATATCCTCTCTACATCGACTATCTTCAGTTATTTTGCTCCCCAAATAGCAAAACTCATTTATTACTTTAAGTGTCATTTCCTAATCTAATTCCCTCAGCATCACCCGATTTAATTCGACTACATTCCATTATCGTCGTTTTGTTGATGTTCATCTTACATTCTCCTTCCAAGACACTGTCCATTTCGTTCAACTGCTCTCCCAGGTCCTTTGCTGTTTCTGACAGGATTACAATGTCATCGGCGAATCTCAGAGTTTTTATTTATTCTCCACGGATTTTAATTCCTACTCCGAATTTTTTCTTTTGTGTCCTTTAGTGCTTGCTCAATGGACAGATTGAATAACTTCAGGGATAGGCTACAACCCTATGTCACTCTCTTCCCAAGCACTGCTTCCCTTTCATGTCCCTCGACTCTTATAACTGCCATCTGGTCTGCACTAATTGTAAATAACCTTTCGCTCCCTGTATTTTACCCCTGTCACCTTCAGAATTTGAAAGAGAGTATTCCAATCAACGTTGTCAAAAGCTTTCTCTAAGTCTACAAATGCTAGAAATGTAGGTTTGCCTTTCCTTAATTTATCTTCTAACGTAAGCCGTAGGGTCAGTACTTCCAATATTCCTACGGAATCCAAACTGATCGTCCCCAAAATCGGCTTCTACCAGTCGGGATTTACTACACGGAGCTTATTGTCGGTCATTTCCAGCCACTCGTCTTCCCATCGACGCATGACTTTGTACCTCAACAGCGAGGTGATAGCATGCAGGAGGATGGCAAAATGAAAGAACTGAGGAGCAAGAAACGCCTACGTGACTGTGAGATCTGCCCTTTCCTTCCCCACACTACCCATGCGGCCTGGTACCCAGCAGAGAGACACCTTCTTCCCCTTTCGTTGCAGTTTGAGGAGGAAATCCTCGATATTCTAGATTACTTTGTCTGCTGGGTGCTAACGTTGGAGAGAGTGAAGGGCAGGTAGAGAATCGGAACAGACAAGAAATTTAGCACTAGAAGAACGACTCATCTGCTCCGGTGCCCACAAGATCGCATATAACTCTGCATCGACGGCAGTAAATTCTTAAGGCAATCGGACCTTGAGGACGTGATCCTAGAAAACGACAGGTTCCCTGCTGAGATTCGTCCGTAAAGACAGCTACGTAGTTGTGGCATTCACATAAAATGTCAGAAAGTATCGCATTAAAAACAGAAGCAGGAGTGCAATCTCTCGTGTACTGCAGTCCGCAGCTAGTGGCTAGCGTTGCTGCCTCTGGATCAGGGGGTCTCAGATTCGATTCCCGGCCGGGTTGGGGATTTTCTCTACCCAGGGACTGGGTGGCTGTGTTGTCCTCATCATTTCGAGACAGTGGCTAGATTGGACGGTCTAAAAGAATTGGACTGTGTAAAAATTGGGACTTCGTACGGGCGCTGATGACCGCGTAGTTGAGCGCCCCACAAACCAATCATCATCATCATCATCATCATCATCATCATCATCATCATCATCATCATCATCATCATCATCATCATCCTGTACTGCACTACATCTAAAATAATGCTGGGACCCTGCAGTAACCAGGGCGGTAGACGGTTAATACCCTGTATTTTAGGTTGTACTTGCTACATGCTGAGTGACTCGCAGCACGCGGTTTCCAAATGGCAATGTGGCTCGTGGACGGTTGGAAAAATGGCATTACAGAAGCGGACGAGCAAGAGTATGGTTTGCGGGTAAAGGCGCACCTGCGAGGAATTTACACGTTTGACGCTCTATGAGGAGCTGCCTCCGGATAGTAAGTGGCCTCAGCCCATAGTCTGGGTATGGGACTGCCTACAAGCACCCGTGGTCAGCCGAATCCCTTCATGGCGGGAAGTGTCAATGATCTTCCAATAAGAAGGCCTCGCTGATCTGTACACCGTGCACCCACAGTCCAAACACGAATGCACGAAATTCTTATAAAACTGGAGCAGACACGTCCTGTCCGGTCTCCAAGATTTGTGGCTTAGGCACTTTAAGATATTCAATGCCGTTAGGATTCTGACTTTCAGGTCTCTCAGATGTTGCAACCAAGACAATTTGGAGTAAAAAATGAAGTCCAAGAACCTTAATGAGTCTCTAAAATGTAAAACTGAAAACCCGTCATTGCAGCCCACTTCTCTAATCTCCGCAACGTAAGTTTCAAGTGATGGCTCGCTGTTGTAACACTGGAGGAGCAACGGCAAAATCGTACACAAATAAGGAGAACTGTACAGGACTCCTTACCGTAGATGTGATACTGTTTATGGTTACGATAAAGGGGGTGATACTTGAAACACTGTTCTGCGTGTATCATTCTCCTGCTCAAAACGATCGAACAACGAGTCATCAACTCTGGTCCTAAAAAAACGCTGAGACAGTAAAAACTGTATGAAGACGGGGAGGTGTCCACGAAAGCGCCATTAATGCAGCTGTGCGAGAATACAGTGTCTGCAAAGGTGTATCGGACGCCTTACTGATATCAGAGAATATGCTGGTACAGTGACGTTTACGTAGAAAAGCCTGCTGAATAGCCGCCTCTAGCAGGGTCAGGTTGTCGACAGTGAACCGAGATCTCCGCAATCCACACTGAGAGCAGCTAAGGAGTTTCCTGATCTCTAACAGCCAGGCCAGACAAGGATTAACCATTCGCTCCAGCCTTTTTCCTACACAGCTCGTTAAGGTCATACTCCGATAACTACTGGGACATGTGAGGTCCTTGCCCGTTTTCAGGAGAGGTATCAAAAGTACCTCTCTCCACGATTGGGGAAGATCCCTGCCTGTCAGACAAGATTAAAACATTCTAGGAGGATTTCCTTTGTCACTGCTGGCAAGTGTCGAAGCTTGCAGTACTGGATTTGGTCCTAACTGGGTTTAGTAGCACGAGTCTCAGACAGGACCAACAGCTCCCACATGGAGAAACGGTAGTTGTAAGTCTCAGAATTGTTCGATCTACAGCCTCAAGGTAGCGACGAAGCGCCCAGATCCTGGCCGGCATTGGCACTAGTTTGTGCAGAATTCTCTGCCAGTGTCTGATCGATGTATCCGTGCACTGTTTCAGCCCTGCTGGTATTTGCAAACGACTGCCTTTACCGTAGGTTCTGATGCCTTCCCATACTTTTGTATAACAAGTGTAACGGTTGATAGAGTCCAGGCCATTCCTAGACTGTGTTTCGATGTTCGAAAACAGCCAACTGGCTGTTATCTTTGCTGACCATCCATGTTGGTGGCTTCGCTTCAATAGGTGAATGCAGACTGGGGAGTGGTTATTGTAATGGAGGTCGTCAATGACCTCCCATTGAACAGAGGCTGCGAGGGCTGGAGAGCAGACAGGGAGGTCGATGGCTGATGAAGACCAGTAGCAGTGCAGAAATGAGTGTGAGTACCTGTGCTGAGTATGCACAGTTCGTGAGACGTGATGAGGTTCTCCAAAACCCGACCCTGAGGGCAAATAGAGGTCGAGTCCCACAAGACATGATGGGCATTGAAGTCTCCCAGAAAGCCCAGAGTCTATTGCACCTGATACAGCGAGCAAACAGTGATTCTCCAACATCCATGAATTTCAACAGGAGCTGCTTGCAGTCCAGTAGCCAGGGGGAGAGCACAGGAGTGTTGCACATTATTGACAGTCGCAGCAACCCCTCCCTTGGCTCTGTCTCCAGTCAGATCAACCTTTTGGTGAAAGGTAGAGTCCCGTAGCACATGGCTGTCAGTGGCTTAAAATGTGTTTCTTGTAAACACAGACACAGGGGGATTTCCTGCACTAGAAGTGTCAGTTCCTCCACATGTGTCCTGAACCAATTAATGTTCCATTGTAGTATGGGAGCCATCTATCACGGGGGCTGCACTTTCACCCTGTCTTTCCACCAGGGACAGGAGCCCATAATGAGTGGGGGCTCAGTCTGGGGCGAGACATCAAGCTCCATTAGCTCTACTGAAGAGTTAAGGCAGACATAAGATAGTACGACATGGATATCATTGGACTGTTTACTTCCCGACACCATTGGTGGTGGGCGTTTGGGCTTTTGTGGCAATGGTAGTGGAACCGCTGGATGGTGGATCACGTTTTTTTTTTTGCCCTGTGTAGGCTCCAGAGCCTAAATCACGGCAGTGTTAGTGGCAACGATGGATAGTGGACTAAACTGAACCTTTGGAGGAGCAGGGAGCTCCGCAACGTTAGTGACAACAGCTTGTCTGATGTTTTGGGAAGAAGTGTAGGGTTTGAAGGTACTAGTGCTGACACTAGCAACCTCCGTTTAGGTAGCAGCATAGGTCTTCTGAAGTGGTTGTTTAAGAGGTAGCAAACTTCGGTGGCTATGTGGCCTTATAGACTTCCTGGCCTCACCATAGGACACACAAGCAGTTGTTGTGATCTCTTGTATCTTCCTTTCTTCAAGAAGACAATTGCAGACACTACTTCAGACAGGGTGGTCGCCAGAGCAGTTTACACACTTTGGAGGAGGTGAACATAGACAGCCTTATCACATTTGCCGCAAGTGGTTGCCCCCTTACAACCTGAGGTGTTGTGGCCAAAGCACCTACATATAAAACAGCACATTGGGTTAGACAAATAAAGCCGCACGCTGGGGAGGAAACCAGCCTAACGTGCTCTCGAAGTGCTGTGCTCTTGAAAGTCGGGCTAAATGAGTTGGATTTCACATTCATTATGTTCTGTACATCAACGATGCCTTCTTGGGAGAACTCAGCTTTCAATTCTTTTTCGGGGAATGTTGATCCCTGGGAGTCACAACACCTTTGATCTATTTCAAAGTGGTGTTCAGTTCACTTTCCATTGCATACTCCTCGAGGCATTGAGCTTTCTTAACGTTCTTCACTTGCTGGGAATTTTAAGTTTCTACCAACAAGATCCCATTTCACAAGCGCCTGAGAGATTTTAAACTTCCAACGATTCCACCTATACCATTTCGTATGTAATATGGTGCAACTTTCTCAAAGCTCCCCTCTTTCCGCTTAGTTATAAGAAACACATTCTGGTCACCAGCATGTGTTCTATTACTCGATACTGAAAGAGTGTGTAATCCCCAAGTCAGGAGGCTGGCTAAACAAACTCTTTTTTGATCGGCTCACCTTTTCTACTGGGAGGACGACGAGAAGATTTTGAAGGATCCAAGCTGATCCCACAAACAGCTAGGGAAATAAAAGCCCATCTTGACACAGCCCCACATGCCCAGGTGAGCCTTATACAACTGAAGTGAGGCAGATTCCCCAGAGGCTGCCTGCTAAGGCTATTCCACCTCAACAGCTATGCATCTCATCAGCGCACAGCACTCTTTGAGACCGAGGGCTTTTTTTTTTTTTTTTTTTTTTTTTTTTTTTTTTTACATAGATTTGTACCATCCCAGAGTCCCCAAAGTCCCCAAAGTTTGCCACCTCCTTTGCGTCTACTCTTAAACAACCAGAGCTTCTGGTGACGGGGGACTGGCGGCGCTTACCTGTCTCCTGCTCAGGAACCCCAGGGTCGCCACGCCCATACTCAGCTAACGAATGCTGGGCCCCTAAGGGCCTGAATTTCTTAAGGCCTTTGTAAACCCTCGTCGCCAGTTTTGTATAGGCCTCGTCGCTACTGCTGTGGAGGCCGAGTTACCACTGTTGTTACGATAGGTCGAGTTTGTGAGTTCGTGAAACGGCTTCTCGTGCAATACCCCTCTAAGACAATTTCTCCATGCCACTATTCCACAGCCATGCACCAGTGTCAGGTAACAGGATAGGAGATCGAAGGTTCTATGCTACCCCAACGAACTAGTAACAAAGTCACACAAATGAGTCAAAAAGGTTTACTTATCTTTGTGACTAGTTGAATGGTTAAGTCTCCAACACTACATGTAATGTAACACAAAAAAGACCCTCAATGGCTAAGGGCAAATAATAGTAGGAAAACTTCACAGTACATAGCAAATGCAATTACAACTGTCTGTTCACTTCCAAGAGTTCCGTAAACGTCGTTTCCTGTCCAAGTCAGCCCGAAACGTTGATCTATAACCAAGTGGGCGAGAGCTGCCCTTCTATCTTCCGAGTAGGCTTCTGTTCGTTGTCGTCCGGCCATTGGCGGATTGTACTCCGCCGGCAACTGGCCAAGGCGAAGTCTATATCTTCATCCTCAGCGCCGCCCGTGGAACTCGCGCAAGTGGCGAGTGTCTATGGTACTGGCACAGCTCGCATCTTTTCGCCTGTGGTGCTTTTGCCCTAGTTGTGTTTTGTTAGGACGACACATCAATGGCCACTTGAAATACGAACATCACATATTTTGAGAGAATCAACAGATCTGCGTCACGCTACGTTACGCATACCCCGTAACACGAAGAGAAACATCGCACTTAATGGCAGTTGTCGTCTTACAAAGCAATTTATAATCAGTGTATGACCAAGTGATAACGGCAGAGCGATACCTAAATCCATCATGCAAAGCTAAAGATTAATATTACATGATGACTGAAGCAGGAAAGTGAGGTATTTACAGAATATGTACGACCATCGCAAACCTCATACATTTCCATGTAACATGGATGGATTTAAGAAAGTAGTGAATGGACATTAGAAATATATGCATTGCCGCGAGAGGAAGATAATTGGACGCTGCGATGAGTAATCGTATTTATCGTGAAAGGCGGATAGAAGGGAGGCTCACACAGAGCAATCACTTAAATGGTGCTGTGAACTGATGACAACACGACGGCGACGATAATGGTGATACGACGATAGCGACAATAAAAATGAAAATGACGATGAAAATAATGATGACGATGCTTTTAGAGCTTAAAAATCTCGGGAAAGGCTTACAGTTTTGGAAGTGCAAAGTGAACAGATTTCATCAACGAAAATTTCGACACTTCTTGGACAAAATACAGATGCACAGTACTCACGTCGCGGAACTGTGCAATGCCCAGTTCGCCGAGCTCGGAGACGGAAGGGTAGGCGGCTTCTGGTTGGATAAAGAGCTGGCACAAGGCCATCTCCTCGCTGCGGAACATTGCCCCCATGGCTGCGGGTTACCTGCAAAGAAAGGTGACATTAGAGCTAAGCGCACGTAAAAAGGCAGCTGCGTGTTGCGTTCTGCGCAGATAAAGAGAGGTCACTTGCCGGAATCGCCAGCGCACCCTTCGACTCTGTCCTACCCTATAAATCCCATCCGCCTGCCTCGACAATTGGAAATATATGCCCACTGTCGGCTGCTGGCATGATAAACTAAAAATAAAATAAAGACGCACTGCGAAAGAATTATCTGAATGGGAAGGAAATCTGTATATGTGATGAACATGTACAGACAAACAAATGATTACAATTTGAGAAAAATTGGATGATTGGTTTAAGAGAAAGAGCTCCACAAGTTGAGCAATTCAATTACGCGTTGGTAAACCTCTGGCTCCTTGTGCAAACAGTTACTCGAGTTGGCACTGATTGGTGGAGTAGTTGTATGTCCTCCTGAAGGATGTCGTGTCAAATTCTGCCAAATTGGGGCGTTAAATTGTGAAAATCCCGTTCTGGTTGGAGGGCTTTGCCAATAATGCTCCAAACGTTCTCTACTGCTAAGAGGTCTGTAGACCTTGCCGGGCAAAGTAGGGTTTAGACGCACGAAGAGAAGTAGTAGAATCGCCCGCCGTGTGCGGGAGTGCAGTATCTTGCTGAAATGAAAGTCCAAGATAGCGACAAAACGGGCCATAGAATATCGTCGACGTACCTTTGCTCTCTGAGGGGTGCTGCAGATAACAGCCGAAGGAGTCCTGCTGTGAAATGAAATGCCACCCCAGACTATCAATCGTGGTTGCAGGACGTATGACGGGCGACACTCAAGTCGGTACCCCACCACTGCCCGGGGCATCCCCAGACACGTCTTCAATGGTAATCTGGGCTCTGTTCGAAGCGGGATATATCTTTCTTGATTATCACTTAAAACTGAGCCTCGATTATCAGCTAAGACGTGTCTGGAGACGTTGCGGTGGGACACCAACATGACCGTCGCCCGCCATATAGCCCGACACCAGGAGTGATGATCTCGAGTGCCATTTCATTTCAAAGCAGGGCCCCTCTATACATATTACGTCAGCGTTCAAAGGTCACAGGCATTCTCACCACACTTCAAATGATTTGCTGGAATAGTAAGTTCAGGTGAATATTGTTGTGGGAAGTTAATATGGTTCAATTTGTATTCCAGAGGGCAAATATCGCAAGGAATGATACTTCAAAGAGCAACTTATATATCTGCTGGCTAAAAGTATATACATGACGGGAGGGCTGTTACTTTTCATGAAACTACTGTTGCTGTTGTCTGTAGTCCAGTATGGTCTATCGTACGAGTATATAAAGCTCTACACTTTTCCGTAACTACTGCAACCTACTTCCTACATCAATCTGAACTCTTTTACTGTATTTGGTCACCGGTCTCCTACAGTTCTTATCTCTTTCCTCCCCCCCGCTTTCGTCCATTATCTGATTGACGACTCATTGATTGCACAGGCTGCCTCCTATCAACCGATCCCTTCTTTTTAGCCGTGTTGAGCCACAGATTACTGTTTTCCCCATCTAGATTCAGTGGCTCCAAATTAGTTAGTCGATCTATGCAAGTAATCTTCAGCATTCTACTGTAGCATCACATCTCAAAATCTTCTATTGTCTTCAAGTCTGAAGTGCTTATCGTCCACGTTCAACGTTAGTTCCAATCTACACTATAGACAAATACCTTCCACACACTTAAATTTATCTTAAAAACGTTTTGCTTGCTGCATTTCTATTCACTCTACCAGCATCAGCTATTTTGCTGCTCAAAAAGAAAAATTAATCCATTACTTCTAATTTCTCAATTCCTAATCCAATCCCCCTTCAGCACAGCCTGATTTAATTCGAGTACATTCCATTACCCTTGGTTTAATTTTGTCTATGTGCATCTTGCAACTTCTTTTCAAGGTACTATCCATTTCGTTCGACTGCTCTTCCAAGTCCTTTGCAATCTCTGAGAGAACTATAACGTCATTAGAAATCTGAAGTTTTTATCTCTCCTCCCTTCTCTAGATTTCTCCTTGGTCTCCTTCACAGCTTGGCAGAGCTAGCCATCACAGAACTATTGCACCAGGTGTGCTAACAAAACAATTACATCTGGTGTGCTAGATATATGAGACAGGTAAAATAAACTTCAAGAAGACTAACTCTAATTCCAAAAAACAGGCCAAGTGCGAGTTGGACTCGCTCTCTGAGGATTTCGTACAAATTTAGTATGTATATAGACAGTTCATCTGTTCTGGTAATCGATAATAACCAATGATTTTTACCTGTAATTGACACTGGTACTGGCAAGATATGGGACCCTGTGATTCCATGACTTTCGAGAATGTTTTATTTCAGGCTTGAAGACAGGTAACAAATGACAAACTAAATATTTTTTCATGTGATATAATTACAGACTGACAGTTTTCTAATTTTTTTCTTTACTTGTGCTTGCAACTTTGCTTGTTGCCAAGTTTCATGATTCTAGGCCAACAGGAAGTACCCAATAGATTTTACGGAGAGGGATTGCGAGTATCAAAATGTGGCATAAATGAGTGTATCCTTTGATTTCATTGTGTTACTAGCTAAACGTTTATACACCATCAAGGGGCCATGTACCTCAGCCTGTGACAAATTTCAGCTTAATATATCTACCTGCATCACATGAACCATGGACTTTGTTGTTGGTGGGGAGGCTTCGGTGCCTCAGCGATATATATAGCCGTACCGCAGGTGCAACCACAGCGGAGGCCAGGCAAACGTGTGGTTCCTGAAGAAGGGCACCAGCCTTTTCAGTAGTCACAGGGACAACGGTCTGGATGACTGACTGATATGGTCTTGCTGTGCTGGTACTACGAACGTCTGAAAGCAAGGGGGAACTACAGCTGTAGTTTTTCGCGAGGACATGCAGCTTTACTGTATGGTTAAATGATGACGGCGTCCTCTTGGGTAAAATATTCGGAGGTAAAATAGTCTCCCATTCGGATCTCCGGGCGGGGACTACTCAGGGCGACGTCGTTATCAGCAAAAACAAAACTGGCGCCCTATGGATTGGAGCGTGACATGTCAGATCCCTTAATCGCGAAGGTAGGTTAGAAAATTTAAAAAAGGGAGATGGATAAGTTAAATTTAGATATAATGGGATTCAGTGAAGTTCGGTGGTAGGAGGAACAGGACTTCCGGTCAGGTGAATGCACGGTTATAAATACAAAATCAAATACGGGTAATGCAGGAGTAGGTTTAATAATGGAAATAGGAACACGGGTAAGCTACTATGAACAGCACAGTGAACGCATTATTGTAAACAAGATAGTAAAAACCCACACCGACCACAGTGGTAGAATTTCATATGCTAACTAGCTCCGCAGATGAGGAGGAGATTGAGGAAATGTATGATGAGATAGGAGAAACTTCAGATAGTTAAGGAGAAGAAAATTTAATATTGATGGTAAGGAAGTGTGGAGAAAGTAGTAGGCGAATATGGACTGGAGAAAGCAATGAAAGAAGAAGTCTTCGGGTAGAATTCTGGAGCATAATTTAATCGTAGCTAACGTTTGGTTTAAGACTCTTGAAAGAAGGCTGTATACGTGGAAGAGACCTAGAGACACCGGAAGGTTTCAGGTTGATTGTATAATGGTAAGACAGAGATTTAGGAACCCTGTTTTAACTTTTAAGACAATTCCAGGGGCAGAAGTGGACCCTGACCACAATCTATTAGTTATGAACTATAAATTAAAACTGAAGAAACTTCAAAAAGGTGCGAATTTGAGGAGATAGGACGTGGATAAACTGAAAGAAACGGAGGTTGTAGAGTGTTTCAGGGACAGCATTAGAGAATGATTGGCAGGAATGGGGGAAAGAAACACAGTAGAAGAAGAATGGGTAGCTTTGAGAGATGAAATAGTGAAGGCAGCAGACGATCAAGTAGGTAAAAAGAAGAGGGCTAGCAGAAATCCTTGGGTAACAGAAGAAATACTGAATTTAATTGATGAAAGGAGAAAATATAAAAATGCAGTAAATGAAGCAGGCAGAAAGGAATACAAACGTTTCAAAAATGATATCCACAGGAAGTATGTAGAGGCTTATCTCACTAGGGGTAAGATAGATACTGCCTACAGGAAAATTAAAGAGACCTTTGGAGAAAAGAGAACCACTTGTATGAATATCAAGAGCTCAGATGGAAACCCAGAAGAAGAGAAACCAGAAAGGTGGAAGGAGTATATAGAGGGTCTATACATGAGCGATGTACTTGAGGACAATATTATGGAAATGGAAGAGGATGTAGATGAAATGGGAGATATGATACTGCGTGAAGAGTTTGACAGAATACTGAAAGACCAAAGTCGAAACAAGGCCCCAGGGTAGACAACATTCCGACAGAGCTACTGATAACCTTGGGAGAGCCAGCCATGACAAAACTCTTCCATCTGATGAGCAAGATGTAGGAGACAGGCGAAATATCATAGATTTCAAGAAGGATATTCTACTGGTAATCCCAATTCCAAAGAACGCAGGTGGTCACAAGTCTGAAAATTACCGAATTGTCAATTTAATAATTCACGGTTGCAAAATACTAACACGAATCCTTTACAGAAGAATGGAAAACCCGGGAGAAGCCGGCATCGGGGAAGATGAGTTTGGATTCCGTAGAAATGTAGGAACACGTGAGGCAATACTGACCCTACAACTTCTCACAGAAGATAGGTTGAGGAAATATGAACCCACGTTTATAGCATTTGTAGAGTTAGAGAAAGCTTTTGACAACGTTGACTGGAATACTCTCTTTCAAATTCTGAAGGTGGCAGGGGTAAATAACAGGGAGCGAAAGGATATTTACAGTTAGTACCAGATGGCCGCTGCGAGGGTCGAGGGGCATGAAAGGAAAGCAGCAATTGAGAAGGAAGTGAGACAGGGTTGTAGCCTATCCCCTTGTTATTCACACTGTATAGTGAGGAAGCAGCAAAGGAAAAACAAGAAAAATTTGGAGTAGGAGTTAAAATCCAGGGATAAGAAGTAAAAACATTGAGGATTGCCGACGACATTGTAATTACTTTAGAGACAGCAAAGGACTTGGAAGAGCAGTTGAACGGGCCGGACAGTGTCTTGCAAAAAGGATATAAGATGAATATCAACGAAAGTAAAACGAGGATAATGGAATGTAGCATAACTGAATCAGATGATGCTCACGGAATTAGGTTAGGAAATGAGACGCTGAAGTAGTAGACGGATTTTGCTATTTGGGAAGCAAAATGACTGATGATGGTCGAAGAGGCGGATATAAAATGTAGACTGGCAATGGCAAGGAAAGAGTTTCTGAAGAAAAAAAAATTGTTAAAATCGGGTAAAGATTTAAGTATCACGAAGTCATTTCTGAAAGTATTTGTATGGAGTGTAGCCACGTATTGGAGTGAAACTTGGAAGATAAACAGTTTAGATAAGAAGAGAATAGAAGCTTTTGAGATGAGGTGCTACAGAAGAATGCTGAAGATTAGATGGGTACATCACGTAACTAATGACGAGGTATTAACAGAATTGGGGATAAGAGAAATTTGTTGTACAACCTGACTAGAAGAAGCGATCGGTCGGTTGGTAGGACAATTCTGAGGCAACAAGGGATCACCAATTTAGTACTGGTGGGAAGCGTGGGGGGGGGGGGGGGGGGGGTAAAAGTCGTAGAGGGTGACCATGAGATAATACAGTAAGTAGATTCGGAAGGATGTAGGGTGCAGTAGTTACGCGAAGATGAAGAGTCTTGCACAGCATAAAGTAGCATGAAGAGCTGCATCAAACCTATCTTTGGACTGAAAACAACAACAACAAGAACAACCAACAACAGCGTCTAGCCGCTCCCAAGAAAAAGGCGTTAAAAGACGGTTGATCATAGAGACAGTCTGATAAATGACAATTTTTTTTCATGTGATGTAATTATTGCTGATTAACAATTTTCGGATTTTTCTTCCTTTCGTGGTACTATAAACCTTGCTTCTTGTCCAATTTCATGATTCTAGGCAACGGGAAGTACACTACAGGTATTGATGAGTGAGTTTGGAAGTATCACGACATTTAGCACAAAAGGTCGTATCTTTTGATTGCATTGACTTAAAAGCTTCGGTTTTTTACACCGCCGAAGGAACGTAGACCACAGTACGTAACAAAGTTTAACTTGATGTGTCTATCCGTTCCTGAGGAAAAGGGTTCTTAACAGTTGGAAGACAGACAGACAGGCGGATAAACAACGAAGTGGTCCTACGGGTTTCGTTTTTATCGACTGAGGTACGGAACCGTAAAAAGACTGACGTGGATAACTGTAAATATTGTCGAATCAGCAGTTAAATCAGTCATGATGGCAAAATACTAACGTGAATTATTTTCAGAAGAATGGAAAAACTGGTGGAGGCCGACCTCGGGGAAGATAAGTTTGGGTTCAGGGGAAATTACGCACGCAATCTGACACTGACGCTACGAATTATCATGGAAGGTAGATTAAAGAAGGGAAACCCTGCATTTATAGCATTTGCAGAGGTTAGTGAAAGCGTTCGACAGTGTTGACTGTGCTACACTCTTTGAAATTCTAAAGGTAGCAGGGTTAAAATACAGAATATGATAAGTTATTCACAACTTGCAGAGAATCCGGGCTGCATTTATGAGAGTCGAATATTACATGGAGTGGCGAGGCTGTAGCCTATCCCCCAATGTTATTCCAGCTGTACTGTGTAAGCTTCATTAAACTATATAACGATAAAGTTATAAAATTTTTTGCCAGTTACGAATATCTCCACCACAGCAAGCTATGGTATTTTGAAACATGTAATAAATCACATCAGCCTAGTTAGCTCTATGCCTTGCTTTCAGGATATAACGAGGAATGCAAGTTTCGAACGGCTGGTGTTTGCGCAAACCAGTATTGCTTGTCAAAAACAAAGCCGTGGATGTCAACTTGTTGGCTATTCAACACGCGCCGTGCGACACTGAAAAGCACTCCCAGATGGAACACACAGTACACCGAAGTGGATGACGGCTAACGAGAGCAACGACCAACCAGCGGCCAGCAGCAACAAAGGGAAGCAGTTGATGGCAAGGATGGCGGGACGGGGGGGGGGGGGGGGGCGACGACCGTTCTGGCAGGTCATTCAGCAGAGGGCAACTGAGCGAGGTGGCTGCAACCGGTCTGATCCGCACGCGCAAAACCTCGACCTTAAAACTCACGGCGCCTTTCGCGAAGCACAGCACGAAGTGGTCAGTGTCACACGAATTAAGACCCCTCGCAACTCGCACAGTATTGTACTGCTCACTCCATCAGCTGTTTAAAATCTCTCTCTCTCTCTCTCTCTCTCTCTCTCTCTCTCTCTCTCTCATACATATGTGTGTGGGGGGAGGGGGGGGCGGTTCTTGAAGGTAGCAGACAGGTAGTAGCCTAAACATCATTAGTAGGTATGTAAAACTGTAATGAATAATGAAGCTGAACGTGAAACGCTAGTTAAAAAGCAATGAACATAGTAGAGAGGTAAAATGAACATTTACAACGATCCTCCTTTTTAAGAGACCGTTTGTTAAAAATTCTCTGACAAGCGGCGTGCACGATCGAAAATTAAGTCTCCTTCACCTTGTTGCTAAGTCTAGTAAAGACTAGAAAGCGTTCTACAGTCCATACTTTATCTGCTAAGACCTCAGATAGGTCAAATGACACAGGCTCATTGAAACACAAGAGGTTAAAAATAATAGAAAATGGGGCTTCCTCAGTGATTCATTTCACTGAGACCAAAGTGATGCTGGGTGGCCCCTTAACAGAGAGTAACCAATACGTAGCCTAGCTAAAATATCTTCACGCGCGATGAGCTGGACGAGAGGAAGCTTACTGAGCTTGTTCCAGCAGAAATAAGACCATTGTTCATGCCAGAATAACATTTTCCTGTAATCGTCCGTGGAGACAGAATAGCTAAAAGTCCTGGGTAGAAGAACTGCAGCCATATCAGCAGCTTCATTATCAGACACGCCGACGTGCTCGGCAAGCGAGTGAAGGCCTTATGGAGCCGGAAGATAAGTAATAAGATACTACTTAATCCAGCGTAGAGGGAACGCTACAGGATAGGGCAAACAAAAGTGGTCCGGAGAACCGAGTTCCAGGATACAAAGGAACACAGCAGAGGAACGGAAATGCAATACTAGCCTGACTACAGCAGAAGTGAAAAGTGACCATCTCTTGGCACTTCTGGGAAATGGTCAGCAATCTGCTGAAGGAGGATCGAAGCTGGACTGCTGAAATTACTGCAGTCTCATTCGAAGTGTTCTGTTGTACACTACTGGCCATTAAAATTGCTACACCACGAAGATGACGTGCCCCAGACGCGAAATTTAACCGACAGGAAGATGATACTGTGATATGCAGATGAACACCTTTTCAGAGCATTCACACAAGGTTGGCGCCGGTGGCGACACCTACAACGTGCTGACATGAGGAAAGTTTCCAACCGATTTCTCATACACAAACAGCAGTTGACCGGCGTTGCCTGGTGAAACATTGTTGTGATGCCTCATGTAAGGAGGAGAAATGCGTACCATCACGTTTCCGACTTTGATAAAGGTCGGATTGTAGCCTATCGCGATTGCGGTTTATCGAATCGCGACAATGCTGCTTGCTTTGGTCGAGATCCAATTACTGTTAGCAGAATATGGAATCGGTGGGTTTGGGAGGGTAATACGGAACGCCGTGCTGGACCCCAACGGCCTCGTATCACTAGCAGTCGAGATGACAGGCATCTTATTCGCATGGCTGTAACGGATCGTGCAGTCACGTCTCGATCCCTGAGTCAACAGAGGGGGACGTCTGCAAGACGACAAACATCTGCACGAACAGTTCGACGACGTTTGCAGCAGCATGGACTATCAGCTCGGAGACCATGGCTGCGGTTACCCTTGACGCTGTATCACAGACAGGAGCGCCTGCGATGGTGTACTCAACGACGAACCTGGGTGCACGAATGGCAAAACGTCATTTTTTCGGATGAATCCGGGTTCTGTTTACAGCATCATGATAGTCGCATCCGTGTTTGGTGTCATCGCGGTGAACGCACATTGGAAGCTTCTATTCGTCATCGCCATACTGGCGTATCACCTGGCGTGATGGTATGGGGTGCCATTGGCTACACTTCACGGTCACCTCTTGTTCGCATTGACGGCACTTTGAACAGTGGACGTTACATTTCAGATGCGTTACGACCAGTGGCTCTACCCTTCATTGATCCCTGCGAAACCCTACATTTAAGCAGCATAATGCGCAACCGCATGTTGCAGTTCCTGTACGGGCCTTTCTGAATACAGAAAATGTTCGACTGCTGCCCTGACCAGCACATTCTCCAAATCTTTCCCCCATTGAAAACGTCTGGTCAATGGTGGCCGAGCAACTGGCTCGTCACGATACGCCAGTCACTACTCTTGATGAACTGTGGTATCATGTTGAAGCTGCATGGGCAGCTGTACCTGTACACTATATCCAAGCTCTGTTTGACTCAATGCCCAGACGTATGAAGGCCGTTATTACGGCCAGAGGTGGTTGTTCTGGGCACTGATTTCTCAGGATCTATGCACCCAAATTGCGTGAAAATGTAATCACATGTCAGTTCTAGTATAATATATTTGTCCAATGAATACCCGTTTATCATCTGCATTTCTTCTTGATGTAGCAATTTTAATGCCAGTAGTGTAGTTCTTTAAGACCAGAGGGTTTTTGCGACACAGCTTGGATTTGAGGGCTCCTCACCAAAAGTAATCGCACACTGACAGATCAGGAGACCTCGGTGGCCGGCTACGGCCGCGACCAGACTGACCTCTGCCGTCAACTGTGTCAGGCATGATGGCTGTGTAAGTAAGCTTCAAGGTTCGGCTGGCTGCATGGACAGTTGCTCCATCCTGTTGGAAGTTACTGTAGATCTTTTCCTCCTTCGTTAATGCTGGCATAAATGGTAATCCCATCGTATCCACTCGTTCGGGCCAATTTTGTCTCACCCTGTATTTACCGTGTGGGTAACTTTATAGGAATTTTGTTCGGAATGTGCGCAGCAGGATTTGCGATGTTATTAGCGTCAGTATCATGACATACAGTTAGGCGCCGGTACTGTTACGGCGACTTAGGGTTCAAACACAGACGTCAGTATGGATTACAGTTGCAGACAGTCGACATGGATCTGGACAAGGTGAGCAGGGCCTTACTCTTACAGCAGTTTTACACAACAATAGTACTCCTGCTCTTCGCGAGTATCGACGCATTAAAGGAATACGGAACGGTTGGTCCTCTTTCCAAAGGAGGACTGAGGAAAAGGTTTCTTAAGTTTGAATCAACTAGCAATTCGGGAATTTCTCCTGGGAGAGACCGACGGCCGACTGCGAAACAAACTGTTAAAGAAGTTACTGATGCCTCAGGTGAGGATGCTGGACACAAAGAGCTATCTTCAAGCAGTGCGCGAGCTGTATCACGACAGCTTAACATTTCCTGGACCACCGTTGTTTCGGGGTGCAGAAGAGCCATCTCTAGTGCGAGCACCATTTTCAACCTGGAACGTAAACATGGTACGCAATTAACAAATTTCACCCTCTCACGTGGAAATTAAAGTGGGTTTCTTTCAATTTTTTTATTCGTTGTTTCTCTTCCACGTGTCCTTACAGATATTTCCACAAGGTCCCACTGTCGTACGATCAGCCATTTTTAATGGATGCCCTCTCAAGTAGCGAAAGTAAATTATAAGCATCCTGTACTCATCTGTATCTGTAGAGTATGTATTAACTGTTCACTCTAGGATGGCTGTTGGAACGATAGCTCACGGGACTAGCTGTTTCGACTGAAGTCGGCAGACGGTATGTGACTTCATCACAGTCGAATACATACAGTCATAACACTATCTGGTGCGAAAGTTGTCACAGTTCGAGAGCTGGAGCGACACTAGCGCTCCAAGCGGTGAGAGAGCAGTCACAAGTATCGTAAGGATAATGTTTGGGCCGGCTGGTGTGGCCGAGTGGTTCTAGGCGCTTCACTCTGGAACCGCGCGACCACTCCGGTCGCAGGTTCGAATCCTACCTCGGGCATGGACGTGTGTGATGATGACCTTAGTTAGGTTTTAGTAGTTCTAAGTTCTACGGGACTGATAACCTCAGATGTTGAGTCCCATAGTGCTCAGAGTCATTTTTTTGATAATGTTTGTTTCCAGTTATTTTCTAACGAAATAGTTGTTATATTTTTGGGTTCCGTGAGTTAACAAGTTACCAAGAGGCATGAAGCATCATTAAATATATGTGAAAACATATGAGCCACGCAGATTCAAAGACATGATCTACAACTTATTCGTGGAGAATTTGTGTATTTGGAACTTAACTCCGCAGAAAGTACGAGAATGTAAATACACATTTGATGCATGAGAAGTATATATTTCATTTATTACATTTCCCTTGACACACAATTTTTTATGGAGTCTAATGGTTCGTCCATTCTTACACATCACTCGACTTTCTAACACAGGAATATTTTTGTCCATGTAATTACTTTTGCTGTGAAAGCGGATGTGTTTAAGATTCTTGCTGTTCGTTGCTCAGATTTAGCAAACAATCGTGGAATTGCTTTCCTTTGCGTGGGGAAACAGTTTTATTCCTTTTGACGGTGTACTATCAGCTCTGGTTTTTCCCTTCGTGGCTTATTTGGTACATTAAATAACATACGTGTTACATTCTCTATTCACGGGTTTGGCTGAAAGTGAAGTGTGCAAAGCTGCGGTTTGTTGGGTAGATATACGACGTCTTTCTGTAAAAGGCCTAGCTTCTGAAGTTTAATAGCAATTTCTTGTTATTAAACGAAAACGAAATTATTCAGTTAACATCTGTTCATTATAAGAGTATCGAAAATAAACTGCTATCTAATGTTCGTTTCATACCTCCCAGGGTATTTAGGAAACTAAAAGAAGACAAATGTAGTGTCTTAGTTTTTGTCGATTTTCATGACACTACATACACTCCTTATTTAAAAAAACTGTGCTGCAAATCAATATTGATGTTAGTATTCGCATTCATCCGATATCGTATTCAGAGGTGTCGTTTGCTGGGCGCCTGGGGCGCTACCACCGCTGTGGGTAACAAAAACAAGATGGTGTCACGACTGTTGTCTTAGACTGTGACTTCACTTTTGTTTCCGGTCGCTACCAAGGTTAGCTTTAAAAACTGTGTTCTAGTAAACTGACACTATCGCATACATATCGCTTCTGTGTCAATGTCGGCTTGTGATAACTACCACGTACAGAGCAATACGCTTTCCATTCTTTGGAACTAATAATATATTTCCGTTTAGGAATAAGTTGACGCACTGAGTGAAGTGTCGTCCGCTAGCTAACATCGACTAGGTTGGCTGCGCCGAGAAAGCTGTCGTTGCAACCGTGGCCGTTGCCTTCAACCTTAACAGTTACCCCCGTGCGCCACAGCGTGAAGAGTGTTCATGGTTAAGTGGAGAGAGAGTGCATTAACGTCACAGTTATTGACTTTCTCGTCCTAGAGGTACCGTCACGTACTCACACTTCTTTTTGTCGCCGATCTTCTGACTGGTTTGATGCGGCCCACCACAACTTCCTGTCCTCTTCATCTCGTAGTAGCAGTTCAACCAACGTCCTCCAATATCAATCTTCCGCTACGGCTTTTGCCCTCAATGGCTCTCTAATTCTATGGATGTTATATCCTGACGTATCCTACCATCCTATCCTACTTCCGCAATTTGCGATTTTGCGGATAACTTCCCTATTTATAATCAGTAAATTTAATTTTCCAAATCCTTCTTTAACACCACGCCCCAAACTCACTCGATTCTCTTCTTTCTCAGTTTTCGCACTGTCGACGATTCACTTCCACACAGTGCTGTGCTTCAGACGTACATTCCATATATTTTCTCCTCAGATTAAGGCCTATGACTGATACTAGTAGGCTTCTCTCAGTCAGGAATGTCCTCTTTGCCTGTGCTACTCTGCTTTTATGTGCTCCTTTCTTCATCCGCCATGCATTATTTTGCTTCCAAGCAAGCAGAATTCAGTCACTTTGCCTATTTCATGGTCACCAGCTTTAATGTTAAGTGTATCACTAATCTCATTTCTACTACTACATTCGCCTTTCTTTGGTTTACGCGCAGTCCATATTATGTTTCATTAGTCGGTTCACTTTCAAGAGGTCCTGTAATTCTCTTTCACATTCTGAGGATAGCAATGGCTTTAGCGAATCTGCTGATGTCCTTTCACTCCGATTTTTAATCCCAATCCTGGATATTTCTTTTGTTTCGGTCATTGCTTCTTTTTTAATTTATTTACAGGCTTTTGGTTTCATGACCACGCAACCAACCATAGTTTATACGCATCGACACAACAACCTAGTCGTTTATAAATTTATGGAGCAAGTGAGTAAACTACAAAATCAGCAAGAAGCATTAACCTGGATCGAAGGCGACAGTCAGTTTTGATTATTATCCGTCTGCAAATTTAAAACCATTTATAGCAAAGGAAGTAAAATTTTTATAAAAGTGGTGTGTACACACTACGCTTATGAATGTACGAAATTTAAGTTAAAGTGAATTACAACAAAAAAAGGGGAATATTTTTACCTCCATTTGGAATTAAGAATTTGTTCGTTAACTGCTATGTTGTTCTGTATTGACACCATGTTGATGTTGTAATATGTGTTTTTATTGCCGTGAGTCTTCAAGACTTCAATATTTGCACTGAAGATGGTCACACAGTGACTGAAATCGATTTCTTACGACTAAGGCTACCAATTTTCTTTTCCGCAACATTTCACTGTGGCCGATTTGAATTCTGATGTACTGGGCAATTGGGACGGCTCCCCCATGCGTTACAATTTTTCGTTTCACCTCTGCCCCCTCAGAACTGCCGGTCCCACGTATGGTGTAGTGCTGTCGTTGCCTCCCTGCTCTTCCATCCTAGCGTATTCGCAGCATCTAGATTTTTATGTGCCTGATTATATAGACACTCCTAATTCCTCGATAACTGTCTATATAAATTTATAAACCCTAGCGTCTGTTGATCCGAAAAGAGTGATAACGCATTGATAGTTTTTGTACCCCACAGTACTCAGTTGATTTCATGTCCCCGCCTATCCTG
Organism: Schistocerca piceifrons; assembly: GCF_021461385.2. Lineage (NCBI taxonomy): Eukaryota > Metazoa > Arthropoda > Insecta > Orthoptera > Acrididae > Schistocerca > Schistocerca piceifrons. The sequence goes on along the minus strand of NC_060142.1, from coordinate 511,586,272 downwards.
TCTCTTTTCGTAACACACTCGTACTAGGATTATATTCTTCGTGTCTTCTTCTTCTCCACCGCAAGTACAAAGAGGGCTGTCTAACAGTCCCAGGCAATGTAAATATTCTTTTCAAAACGACCGTGATTAAAATCCATTCGTGCAATGGCTGTATAAAAATCTCTTGACACCGTCTGCTTCATAGACTATGGCGATGACGGGATGACAGGAAGTATCGCTCTACAATGTTTCCCCTTGCCATTGGTTCGTCTGCTTCATTCCTCATCCCACATCATTCGTATCGTCCCTTTAAGTCAGTGGATGAAGTTTGTGTGCGATACCACTGGATGACATGGGGTTCCTGAAGCTGAACCTTTTTAGCCAGTGGATCAGCCTGTTCGCCGGCCGGTGTGGCCGTGCGGTTCTAGGCGCTTCAGTCTGGAACCGCGTCACCGTATGGTCATAGGTTCAAATCCTGTCTCGGGCATGGATGTGTGTGATGTCCTTAGGTTAGTTAGGTTTAAGTAGTTCTAAGTTCTAGGGGACTGATGACCTCAGATGTTAAGTCCCATAGTGCTCAGAGCCATTTTGATTAGCCTGTTCGTTGCCGCAGATGCCGCTGTGGCCTTCTATCCAGATTAATACTTCTTGCTGATTTTGTGGCTTACTGACTTGCTTCTTAAGTTTATAAACGACTAGGTTGTTGTGTCGATGCGTAAAATGTTTTTTCAAGATTATGACTGCCCCTCGAGAGTAGGTTAAGGTAATAATTTTGGACTCAATGCAGCTATCGTGTTTCTTAACTGGCTACGAGCTATGCCATCTAATAGACGTTTCTACAGGTAATTTATAGCGCCCCCTAGCTGGTCTTGCACGGTCTGGATGTAAATGCTGAATAGCAAGGGAGAAAGACTGCATCCTTTTCTTACGCCATTTTTATTCTGAGCACACTGTTCTTCCCTTCTTATTGTTGCCTCTTAGTTCTTGTAAATATTGTACATTACCCATCTTCACCTATTCGTCATACCTACTCTTTAGCGTGTTTGAAATATCTTGCACCATTTTACGTTATCCGACACTGCGTCTAAGACGGCTAGTACGATTACCGCATCTTTATTTCTCTTGAGTATTGCCTCCCTTTATATGAAGTTCAGTGTTAGAACTGGTCAATGGTATTTTTAACTTTCTTAAAGCAAAATTCATAGTCATATAAAAGACCTTCAGTTTTCTTTTCCGTCTTTCTGTATGTTATTCTTGTCGTCAGCCTGGACGTGTGAGCTGTTAAGCCTGTTGTAAGATAGTTTTTTCATTTGTCTACCTTTGACATGTTCATGATTGTATGGATGATATTCATTCGGAAGACTAATGGTACATCACACACATTGGGCTCACAATATTGCTCAAATAATAAATTTAAACTAGCCACGACTCCTCGGCTTCGATCGAAGTATTTGGGCGATTCCCTAAGTTGTGAGGTAATAGCCACAAATGGTAATCACCTTGCAAATGCGTGATCCGTTTGTAGATCGCAGGGACTTGCCTGAAAAGAACTGAGAATTCTACAGTAGCCTGCACTGTACCTTAAAAAAACGAACGAAACAAAAAATAAAAATAAATGTTTTCCGTTACAAACAGCCAACGGATAGTCGTCGAGAAGCGATACGACTGGTTTTTGGGTCGTGCTGCTGCCACGTAAGACTGGTAATACTGGAATCAATGTGCGACGTCGATTGGACAGGCAAAACCAGCCCTGTCATTCGTGTGTGGAGTAGTGGAATTAGACTTAATGGAGTAGCAAGTCACATAGTGTGATGTGACATTCAAATGGACGTGAGTGGAGAGTGACAGGGACCTGACGAAGTCGACACAGAAATTTTAAGTGTGTGATGCGGTGGTTTCCGGCTGCAGCCTCTAAACATCGGACTTTCAGTTGATCTGAAAGTGAAATCAGTTGTTTACGAAGTATTTCAGGCAATATCATACTTCACACACTGAAATGTTCAAATGTATGTGAAACCTTATGGGACTTAACTGCTAAGGTCATCAGTCCCTAAGCTTACACACTACTTAACCTAAATTATTCTAAGGACAAACACACACACCCACGCCCGAGGGAGGACTCGAACCTCCGCCGGGACCAGCCGCACAGTCCATGACTGCAGCGCCTTTGGCCGCTCGGCTAATCCCGCGCGGCACACATTGAAATGCGGTCTCATGAATCATTCCAGGGCATTTCCTCTGCAACTTTTGTAACCACGTCTTCCACAATCTGTACACGAACTCCGCCTTCAAAGTTGGGTAAATGAACAGGAAATTCATCTCTCGAGACTCTTCGTCCGTCTGTGAATGGAGTCCACTCGTTCCTATCCATACTGAACTCATGAAGTTTAGGCGCGTAGTCTGCGGTGTTTTAGTGGGTTATTATGTTGCACCGCACAGTGCGCCAACTCGCTTCAAAAGCTGGACAGAATATAAAAAAAGATGCGCATTCAGATTTTAGTCCCACAATATCTTGGGTAGATTGCACTACACTTGCCCAATGCTGTGGTGTAATTACAGTCTCAAGTCGATATGATAAGTGCCATGACAGTTGACGACAAAAAGTGAATCAGACAACGACACATTTTTCAGGTATGTTTGTGTCGCCTGTTTAACAGAGTAATGTTCAGGAAGAAATACCTTGAACAACTATACTTATGCTCATAAATTAAGGATAATGCTGATACATAGTGAAACAACTCTCTGGTGGGCGGTTTACGGGTTTAAATCACCTCGGGGTATGACCATACGGTGCATTTAACATGCGGACGTGGCGTGGTGGCGCTGGCAGCAGTCCACTTACGCAAAGGTGTGTTGGTGCATGTCAGAGAGCGGTGCAGCGAGTAAGTGTGCAGACGTTTTCAGACGTGCTAATGGTGAATGTGTGTTGAAAATGGCTCAAAGGACACATATTGATGACGTTATGAGGGGTAGAATACTAGGGCGACTGGAGGTTAGTCGTAGCACGTGCCTTCCGTGTGCCACAAAGTGTGATCTCAACATTATGGTAACGATTCCAGCAGACAGGAAACGTATGCAGGCGCTACAGTAAGGGACGTCCACAGCGTATAACACCACACGAAGACCGATATCTCACCATCAGTGCCCGCAGACGCCCACGGAGTACTGCAGGTAGCCTTGATCGGGACCTTACCGCAGCCACTGGAACAGTTGTCTACAGACACACAGTCTACAGACGACTGAACAGGCATGGTTTATTCGCCCGGAGACCTGCAAGGTGCATTCCACTGACTCCTGGTCACAGGAGAGCCCGTAAAGCCTGGTGTCAAGAACACGGTACGTGGTCATCGGAACAGTGCTCCCAGGTTATCTTCACGGACGAGTCCAGGTATAATCTGAACGGTGGTTCTCGCCGGGTTTTCACCTGGCGTGAACCAGGAACCAGTTACCAACCCCTTAATGTCCTTGAAAGGGACCTGTATGGAGGTCGTGGTTTCATGGAGTGGGGTGGGATAATGATTGGTGCACATACATCCCTGCATGTCTTTGACAGAGGAACTGTAATAGGTCAGGCGTATCGGGACGTCATTTTGCACCAGTATGTCCACCTTTTCAGAGGTGCAGTGGGTCCCACTTTCCTCCTGATGGATGATAACGCATGGCCCCACCGAACTGCCATCGTGGAGGAGTACCTTTAAACAGAAGATATCAGGCGAATGGAATGGCCTGCCCGTTCTCCAGACCTAAACCCCATCGAGCACGTCTGGGACGCTCTCGATCGACGTATCGCTGCACGTCTTCAAACCCCTACGACACTTCAGGAGCTCCGACAGGCACTGGTGCAACAATGGGAGGCTATACCCCAGCAGGTGCTCGACCAGCTGATCCAGAGGATGCCAACCTGTTGTGCGGCCTGCGTACGTGTGCATGGTGATAATATCACATATTGATGTCACGGTACATGCGTAGGAAACAGCGTTTTGTAGTACATGTGTTTCGGGACAGTTTTCTCAACTTATCACCAATACTGTGGACTTACCGACCTGTGTCATGTGTGTTTCCTATGTGCCTATGCTATTAGCGCCAATTTTGTGTGGCACCACATTCTGGTTCAAATGACTGAGCACTATGGGACTTAACTTCTAGGGTCATCAGTCCCCTAGAACTTAGAACTACTTAAACCTAACTAACCTAAGGACATCACACACACATCCATGCCCGAGGCAGGATTCGAACCTGCGACCGTAGCGGTCGCACGGTTCCAGATTGTACCGCCTAGAACCGCTCGGCCACCCCGGCCGGCCCACATTCTGGAATTATCCTTAATTTATGAGCATGAGTGTAGATACAGCATGTTCATATTCACAGAACATGTACGTTAGAATGTTCTGCAGAAATGATTAGCATTTCAGTCACCTGGGTTCAGCATGTATCCTGTTGCCTTGTAGGCACAGGGTCCGCCATGGACCCTGATGAATTGTTACATGCGCGACGGCATCGACGCGTATAATGCGCGAATGGCTTCCTGTGGTATAGCCATCTAGCTGCATTCACCTGGTTCCAAAGTTTATCTGCAGTGGTTGGCATTGGGTCAAAGCGCTGCGCCTGTCGTTTCACTATATCCCACACATTTTCGATTGGCGACAAGTCCGATGATCTGGCGGGCCAAAACAAAAGGCTGAGATCATGTGACACCAGGAAGGCACGTCTTCGTGTAGCAACATGGAGTCGTGCATTGTGCATTGTCTTGCTAAAAAAAAAAAAAAAAAAAAAAAAAAAAAAAAAAAAAAAAAAAAAACTGGCTGTTGTGCAGGAAGGGTATGCCTTGTGCGAATGCAGTCATTGTGATGCCGCTCCCCCGTCTGCGGAGAACCAAACTGCGCGATCATTTAAGAACAAACAGAACCTGGATTCGACCGAAAAAGACCGTATAATGCCATCCCTGTCCCCAGTGATGGCGTTCTATACGCCACTGCCGTCTAGCATGTTTCTGCACATTCGTCAAATATAGGCGGGGGCGCACGTAACCTATGCTGTAATGAACAGCGACGTACAGTCACCCCGCAGAGTTTGAAGTTTATAATATCAAGAGTTTTTGTTGTGTTTTCACCGTTTGTTGATAGTGTAACAGCGATGGTGAATTACTGTTGTTGCTACGGATGCAAAGAAAAATATGTGAAAGGAGGGATAGTAACTTCTCATGGGTACTATGTTTAAAAATTTCGAGACGCATTATAATTAAGGCTTGATGCTGTAGACCTATTTTTCTACGATTTTATGACTATATAATAGATATTACGGCTCGTACAAAAGCTTACAAACAATCGCTTCCTCTCGTAAATTTGCTAGTGGGACAGGAAAGGGACTGGTTAGTTGTTTCAGCAAATACTATCCTCCATGCATTTATCAGTGACTTGTCGATTATGTATATAGATTTGAAAGACGGGAGACAGATAAATTCAATAGAGTGGGAGTCTGTAATTGTTTTGTATAATATGTTTGTCCAAGCATTTTTGTTTACTATAAAGTTACAGCAGGAGACCATGTTAAGTGCGTCTGGGACATGGAGAATGATTATGTGTGATTTATATTTTAGTTTCCCGAAGGATGAACAACGAGTAAAGATGTGGCTCCAGAAAATAGGGAAGAGTAATTTTGTCCCCACAAAATATTCCAAAGCATGTTCAAAACACTTTGAAGAGGAATGTTTAGACGGACTAAACTGGACGTGTGTGGCTGAAGGTAGATGCTATACCAACTATTTTTAATTTTCCACAGCACCTACTACCAATTTCTGCATTCAGCTTAAATACATTTTCTGCACAAATCAAATAAAAAACACAATAGTGTAGCTAATCAAAGTACACATTCCTCTTCTTTGGTGTATTTTGCCTTCAATTTATTTTCTTCACCATTTGATTAAGAAGCGTAAAATATTAGTAAACATGTCCCCAAACTCTTTCATTTGTGTCACTTTCCACTTTCCTTAATGGTGTTATATGGGTTGATTGTTACATGACCAACTGATTTGCTTTACAGTACATTTATTCTCCGATTGCCTTTTTTCCCCCTTCTTACTCAGTCTACTATTTATTTAATAAACTGGGAACAAGTACGTAAAATGCGTTAAACAAACACTTCAAAGTGTCACCAGTAAGAAAAATTGTGTTTTAGGTCGCAAAAACAAGAAAATAAATACGCAGAAATAGCAGAAAAAAAGACGAATTAGCAGGGATATAATCGCTAATGTGTGGCAAATTCGGTGTTTTTCGGACACTTGCAGAAGTACTAGCGCACTGTCAAGTCGTTTTGCAAGACTATCACTGCAAAAATGTACGTCAGGCTCTGTAATACTATAAAGTGCCGTATCATACCGAAAACTACCAAAAATCGAGTGCATCTGAACTGTGACACCTATCGCAAAGAAGCAGAATGCAATATCACTTGCACTTAAAAGTTACGTAGCTGATTTATTCCCGGTATCAAATGGATACTGTTAAAATGTCTGTGCAACATATATAAATAATCCACGACACGAAATCTGTTCTGCGCATGTGCATGCTCACTCCAGAGATATTTACTCTATGCTTTTAATACACGTGTGTATTCCGTGACTTTACTAATGACTTTGTTTTTCTGATAGCAGAGAAGGACATATTTTCAAAGGAGGCAGCCGCCATTGCTGCGAGATATCAGAAAATGTTATTTTTTGTCAATATACGCTGTTGTAAGAAGCTGAATCAAGAAAGATATACTATAATAGTTGAGCACTGAGGAGAACGTTTTTATGAAATAATAATTGTTATCTTAAAAGGTAAAATATTTCTCATTTCTGAAGTGAATATTATTCTCATCCTTCCTCTCCTTGTAATTTCGATACAAAGTGCAACCGAGCAGAAGACTTGGGATTTTGTATGCTAGCTAGTACTGTGCGATCCCTGTTTAATAATGGTTCAAATGGCTCTGAGCACTATGGGACTCAACTGCTGAAGTCATTAGTCCCCTAGAACTTAGAACTAGTTAAACCTAACTAACCTAAGGACATCACAAACATCCATGCCCGAGGCAGGATTCGAACCTGCGACCGTAGCGGTCTTGCGGTTCCAGACTGCAGCGCCTTTAACCGCACGGCCACTTCGGCCGGCTCCCTGTTTAATAACACGGTCTTTTGGAATTAACAGATTCTCTTTTGTGAAAAGCGAAAATTTGTGGAACTTGCCCAACCGAGACGGACTATCACAGTTGTTCATAATCGCATCCGTCTGACTTGCTATTCAATAACACCGTCTAGAATTTTTCAGAGCTACATTACGACGCAGATCTTGAAAAGCTGTTTCTTACGCTGATTATTAAGAAGAACTTTAACGTTGGGTGTCCTCGATTGCACTTCGGAGGCGCCACGCATTACTGAAAAAATAATTTACTCTATATCAGCCAAGAAGACCGTAATTAAAATCTACAGCACTAAATATTTTATTTTTGATGAAGGGGTCAATTTCAATTTTCATATTCAAAAATAACACCAAAGGACATACATATTTAAATCATTTAATACTAGGAAGGACAGAGGACCTGGTAAGAGTAGGGAACAGTAGTTACAACTAATTTTGCAGCGGGAAGTTTCGAGGCTACCGCTCTGTTCTTTTTGCTCGTATCAGGAACACTTAATCATTTTTCTAGTGGCCAAGGGACGGTCATTAGAACGTCTGCTCAAGTCACACTGATCCATTACCTCCGGTTTATACCGTCGAGAGCCGCAGACACATTTTACCGGTAGGTGGTGCTGCGCCGCCAATATCGATGTTGACCTTGGACCCACGGACAGACGTGGTTCTAGTGCTAATCATTACTGCAGAACATATTACTGTACGTGTCTTGTGAGTATGAACGCTCTGTCTCTAGTCGTTTGTGGTGTGCTGTTTGTTTCTGAACAGGAGTGTATATGACAGCGATGCTGCCTACTTGTCAGGATAAAATAAGATGCGTTGCACTCCAGAAACTATGCTTATGACATTTTAACCGGTGTAGTGACGTATACCGTCTTAAAACTAAATTACTGCCAATATGTTCCGAAATCATTGGCTACATAATATCCTCTGCCTGGCTCTACTTTTTGAAGTGGTTCTCCTACTACCTTAATACGTATAGTAAACGAGTTCAAATGTATTTGCGTGCACATATTTACACGTTTTTAGTGGGTGGTTATGTTCCTACAGTGCAGCAGTGACACACGGTAAAAATAGGTCCCTCATTATTTACAATCTCATCTGCACAAGAAAATGTCCTTAGGGTTTTCTGTAGAATTCTTGAGGAGCTATTAGGAATTTCGATCAAAAGAATTTTTTTCGCAAAATAGCAAATAATTTTTCTTACAAAATTACATTTTCCTGGAGTAATATTGCTTTTATTAGCGAGATGCTGCGCAACTATTCAAATTCTGTACCGAAGACCGTAGAAGAAAAAGATATCAAAAACTCTGAAACAAAGTGTAGTTTTCGAAAGTCGGGTGCCGATTTCGTAGGACTCACAATATTCTGCAATACTGCCCAACGCCGACGCCAGTCCACGAAGTTTTCAGGCACGGATATGCCTCAGTCGTTGCTCCGTTGCCGATTGGTCAGCCATCTAAAGACGCGCAGGAAGCTCGGAATAAGGACACCCGGCGTTACACGCAGATATTCCCATGAGATAACGACGCATATGGTATGCCATAGGCTTCTGGCTTCTTCGGATCCATTCATCTTGATAGTCCAGAAAATGACAAGATAATGAACAGATGCCTCCGAGGTATAAGATCTGCTTTTCGAACCCTCTCCCTGTGGACAAACCGACAGCGACACTTTTGAAAGCAATAGCGATGGAAATGACGAATGTGACTGTGATTTCGGCTGAAAAATGTAAAATATTGCAATTTTGACTTTTAATTCGTTATCAGCGATCTCGCAATATCTTATGTCCGAAGTTTTACTCGAATCCGCTAAATTTACAATTTTTTTATCAGCGAAATTGGATTCGTCATTTTGAATTTTGCAATTTCGACATCGTATTCCTAATCAGTGACCCCAGGAGTCTAAAAATAACACAGTGTTGTAGGATTTTATATTCATTTTTCTATTATGTCCTAGTTTTGAAGTGAGTAGGCCCGCTGTGGACTGTGTCATTTTTACACGAAGGGACATTGACTTCCAGGGACAGAAAGCTAAACCATCCCATCCAGTATAAGATCATGTAGCCAGTACAACTTCCCATTTTTCTGCGCTCTTTTTTTCCTAATAGTGGCAACCACTTTCTTTGATGGCCCCATAAATATCAGATTGCTAATACATATCTCTGGTCCGTTTCGTAGGGTTCTTCTACCTGCGAAATCGTTGTCAGCGGAGAAAGTAACGACGTGTACGCAAAACAGCGACCTGTACGGGGTTCTGATTTCATGTTGCACTGAAGGCAGTTGCGTATTTGGAAGGGTGTGCTGACCGATACCGATTTATTTATTTATTTATTTATTCCTCGTTTTACAATGTATTTACATTTATCGATAACCGAATATTACACATCAAAATTTATTATTATTCACCATTTGTACCTACTTGTCCACAAATTTTCCTCAATATTTCCTTTTCGAAGAAATGTCTGAATTCCTTTAGTCACGTGGCAGGTGGCCTATCTCTTTTCTTCCTTCCTAGTGGTTCCCACTCCGTGATCCGTCGTGGCAATTCTCCTCTATCATCATCTTCGTACCTGTGTATCTTATAAATTCTTCGTTGTTGTTGTGGTCTTCAGTCCTGAGACTGGTTTGATGCAGCTCTCCATGCTACTCTATCCTGTACAAGCTTCTTCATCTCCCAGTACCTACTGCAACCTACATCCTTCTGAATCTGCTTGGTGTATTCATCTCTTGGTCTCCCTCTACGATTTTTACCCGCCACGCTGTCCTCCAATGCTAAACTTGTGATCCCTTGATGCCTCAGAACATGTCCTACCAACCGATCCCTTCTTCTAGTCAAGTTGTGCCACAAACTCCTCTTCTCTCCAATTCTATTCAACACCTCCTCATTAGTTATGTGATCTACCCATCTAATCTTCAGCATTCTTCTGTAGCACCACATTTCGAAAGCTTCTATTCTCTTATTGTCTAAACTATTTATCGTTCATGTTTCACTTCCATACATGGCTACACTCCATAGAAATACTTTCAGAAATGACTTCCTGACACATCTATACTCGATGTTAACAAATTTCTCTTCTTCATAAACGCTTTCCTTGCCATTGCCAGTCTACATTTTATATCCTTCTACTTCGACCGTCATCAGTTATTTTGCTCCCCAAATAGCAAATCTCCTTTACTACTTTAAGTGTCTCATTTCCTAATCTAATACCATCAGCATCTCCCGACTTAATTCGACTACATTCCATTATCCTCGTTTTACTTTTGTTGATGTTCATCTTATACCCTCCTTTCAAGACACTGTCCATTCCGTTCAACTGCTCTTCCAAGATCTTTGCTGTCTCTGACAGAATTACAATGTCATCGGCGGACTTCAAGGTTTTTATTTCTTCTTCGTGGATTTTAATACCTACTCCGAATTTTTCTTTTGTTTCCTTCACTGCTTGCTCAATATACAGATTGAATAACATCGGGGAGGGGCTACAACCCTGTCTCACTCCCTTCCCAACCACCGCTTCCCTTTCATGCCCCTCAACTGCCATTTGGTTTCTGTACAATTTGTAAATAGCCTTTCGTTCCCTGTATTTTACCCCCGCCACTTTCAGAATCTGAAAGAGAGTATTCCAGTCAACATTGTCAAAAGCTTTCTCTAAGTCTACGAATGCTAGAAACGTAGGTTTGCCTTTCCTTAATCTAGCTTCCAAGAAAACTCGTAGGGTCAGTATTGCCTCACGTGTTCCAATATTTCTATGGAATTCAAACTGATCATTCCCGAGGTCGGCTTCTACTAGTTTTTCTATTCGTCTGTAAAGAATTCGCGTTAGTATTTTGCAGCCGTGACTTATTAAACTGATAGTACGGTAATTTTCACATCTGTCAACACCTGCTTTCTTTGGGATTGGAATTATTATATTCTTCTTGAAGTCTGAGGGTATTTCGGCTGTCTCATACATCTTGCTCACCAGATGGTAGAGTTTTGTCAGGACTGGCTCTCCCAAGGCCGTCAGTAGTTCTAATGGAATGTTATCTACTCCCGGGGCCTTGTTTCGACTCACGTCTTTCAGTGCTCTGTCAAACTCTTCTTCACGCAGTATCGTATCTCCCATTTCATCTTCATTTACATCCTCTTCCACTTCCATAATATTATCCTCAAGTACATTGCCCTTGTATAGGCGCTCTATACACTCCCTCCACCTTTCTGCTTTCCCTTCTCTGCTTAGAACTGGGTTTCCATCTGAGCTCTTTATACTCATACAAGTGGTTCTCTTTTCTCGTAAGGTCTCTTTAATTTTCCTGTAGGCAGTATCTATCTTACCCCTAGTGAGAAGCCTCTACATCCTTACATTTGTCCTCTGGCCATCCCTGCTTAGCCATTTTGCACTTCCTGTCAATCTCATTTTTGAGACGTTTGTATTTCTTTCTGCCTGCTTCATTTACCGCATTTTTATATTTTCTCCTTTCATCAATTAAATTCAATATTTCTTCTGTTACCCAAGGATTTCTACTAGCCCTCGTCTTTTTATATACTTGATCCTCTGCTGCCTTCACTACTTCATCCCTCAAAGCTACCCATCCTTCTTCTACTGTATTTCTTTCCCCCATTCCTGTCAATTGATCCCTTATGCTCTCCTTGAAACTCTGTACAACCTCTGGTTCTTTCAGTTTATCAAGGTCCCATCTCCTTAAATTCCCACCTTTTTGCAGTCTCTTCAGTTTTAATCTACAGTTCATAACCAACAGATTGTGGTCAGAGTCCACATCTGCCCCTGGAAATGTCTTACAATTTAAAACCTGGTTCCTCAATCTCTGTCTTAACATTATATAATCTATCTGAAACCTGTCAGTATCTCCAGGCTTCTTCCATGTATACAGCCTTCTTTTATGATTCTTGAACCAAGTGTTAGCTATGATTAAGTTGTGCTCTGTGCAAAATTCTACCAGGCGGCTTCCTCTTTCATTTCTTAGCCCCAATCCATATTCACCTACTACGTTTCCTTCTGTCCCTTTTCCTACTACCGAATTCCAGTAACCCAGGACTATTAAATTTTCGTCTTCCTTCACTATCTGAATAATTTTTTTTATTTCATCATACATTTCTTCAATTTCTTCGTCATCTGCAGAGCTAGTTGGCGTATAAACTTGTACTACTGTAGTAGGCGTGGGCTTCGTGTCTATCTTGGCCACAATAACGCGTTCACTATGCTGTTTGTAGTAACTTGCCCGCACTCCTATTTTTTTATTCATTATTAAACCTACTCCTGCATTACCCCTATTTGACTTTGTATTTATAACCCTGTATTCGCCTGACCAAAAGTCTTGTTCCTCCTGCCACCGAACTTCACTAATTCCCACTATATCTAACTTTAACCTATCCATTTCCCTTTTTAAATTTTCTAACCTACCTGCCCGATTAAGGGATCTGACATTCCACGCTCCGATCCGTAGAATGCCAGTTTTCTTTCTCCTGATAATGACGTCCTCTTGAGTAGTCCCCGCTCGGAGATCCGAATGGGGGACTATTTTACCTCCGGAATATTTTACCCAAGAGGACGCCATCATCATGAACCATACAGTAGAGCTGCATGCCCTCGGGAAAAATTACGGCTGTAGTTTCCCCTTGCTTTCAGCCGTTCGCAGTACCAGCACAGCAAGGCCGTTTTGGTTATTGTTACAAAGCCAGATCAGTCAATCATCCAGACTGTTGCCCTTGCAACTACTGAAAAGGCTGCTGCCCCTCTTCAGGAACCACACGTTTGTCTGGCCTCTCAACAGATACCCCCCCGTTGTGGTTGCACCTACAGTACAGCTATCTTCCATAAAATCAATATGCGAGCTTGTTGAGATCCGTTTCATTTCTGACTTCATTTCCGACTCTTTCCCGTCTGGATGTCCCTGGAGACCGTCTCGAAAATGCCACCTCAGTTGCCTTAAGTCTTTTCATTAATTGGAATTTAACTGTGCATACTTTTCATTAATATGTCGTAATGGTCTAATAATTGAATTATTCTTGAATTAATTTTCCTAACGGAATCATCCTTGAATTAAGTTCTATGTCTTGTTCACCATCTGGTGTGATTTTTAAACACAGACATTTGCACTTATCAGTAGGTACGATCGTTCCTGTTCCTTCTTCCAGTGTCAAGCATTGATTTTTTCCTTTCTTTTACCATGATAGTTAGTTAGTTAGTAACATGTTCCATAGATCATTTTGCACGATAGATCGTAACGATGTGGAACGAGTCATTATACATTCACATCGGAGATTAATTTGTACATACGGTTACATTCTGAACATTTCAAAATTTATTTATTTATTTATTTTACAAAAAGAAAAAAGATACACAGATGTAAGTTAGTAATTCCTACCTACCATCCTTTTACACATTACAATAACAGAAATTCTTCTACGAAATAAAACGAGCTGTCGTGGAGAAACTTTCTCACTTTGTTATAAGATTTTACAAGCTCTCTATCAGACATTTTATATCAATGAGTAAATGATCAAAAATGACATTACTGAATAAAAATATGCAAAATATGTCAACTTACTGATTTGTATATCCGCAAGATTTTCAATGATTGTAAGTGCAAATGTGGCTGAACTAAGTTGTTTTGGGAGTTCCAAAACGTGTTTTTTACCAATTTAAATTTTCATCAATGTGGGCCCCTAAGAATTCTGAAGTTTCAATCCTATTTTTTAATTCCTCACCATGTGTTACACTTGTCATTGCTGTAATACCTCAACATGTACAAGAACTGAATATGTTGTATCTTTTTAAAACTGAGCGTGAGACCATTCGCATAAAACCAGTCAATGATACTTATAAGAACTTCGTTTACCACTTCTTCTGTTTCTACTTGTACGCTTGGACTGATTACAACAGGAGTGTCATCTGCAAAAAGAACTATTTATGCTTCTTGTAGACGGAAGATCGCTTACATATATGTGAGGAGCAGCAGTGGACCTAAGACTGAACCTTGGGAAACCTCATACTTGATTTCTCCCCAGTAAGAATTATGTCCCTGGACTATATTGCTTGAATTACTAAGTAAAACTTCCTGCATTCTTTTGGTTAGATATGACATCCATTAGGTGGCTATACCATCCATCCCATAAAATTTTAATACATCTAGTTGAATACTGTGATACACACAGTCAAGTACCCTAGAGAGGCTGCTGAAAATACCAACTGGTGCTATTTTATAATTTAATGCTTATAAAATTTGGTGAGTGCACACGTATATGCATTCTCAGCAGAGCAACCCTTCCAAAACCCAAACTTTGACACTATTGTTGCTAAGGTGAGATGATATTCTGTAACACATCACCTTCTCAAAGATTTTGGAGAACTATGTCTGCAGTGAAACAGGTCAATAATTATTGACGTCTCTCTTATCGGCTTTCTTAAAGAGGGGTTTAACAACGGCAGATTCCAGTCTCTTCGGAAAAATGCCTTGAGTTAGTGATGCATTACGTATTTCAGATAACACTTATTACACGTGAAAGAACTTTTAGTACTCTATTGGAAACACCACCAAAACCAGATGAGCTTTCATTTTTGAGAGACACTACAATTTTCTTAATTTCAGAAGGAGAAGTTGATCATACATTCCTATGACTGACTTCTATGAAAGTTACATTTTCAACATACTGCTGAGATTTTGCTCTTGAACCGTTAGTCCCTGATTGATTATTAAATACATTTGCTACCTTTGACTCATCATTTATAGACCTTCCATTCAATTCAATAGTGTTAATCCCTACTTGTTCTTGCAAAAATATACATTTCCCTTTTTCTTCCCCAAGGTACTCTAATCCGTCTAGTGATCCACGGTTTTCTACCTGGCTGTTTAGTGTCCTTTCGACTAGCTTACGCGGAAAGTCTTTTCAAATTAATGATATTAATTTATTATGGTGCAGATTAAATTTTATGTTAGAATTTGGTTCACTATAAATTACATTCCGTGTCATCTCACGTAAACTGTACTTAAGAACATTTGTCCTGGAGTCATGAATTATTCTAACTGATTTCCACTGAGGAGTATCCACACTGTAAGGCGCTGTGTTACTTATCCTAACTAACTGTGCATCATGATCAGAGAGAGTATTTGCTGCTGGGTAAACAGTTATTCTCTTACTTTGAGTTTCAGAAAAAAATTATCAATTAGGGTCTTACTGTCTTTATCCACCCGCTTTGGAAAGTTTATTACTGAGACCAAATTGAAGGACCCAAATAAGGTTTTCAGATCATTTTTCCTATCATAATCCTGTATTTTGTTGCATTGATGTTGACCTGAAGGACCTATATTTTATACTCCTAAGTTAATTTCCTCACTATATGTCCACAGACTCGCATATCTTGTGCCAAATTAGCTGTTCATCAGCAAATTGTACTGAATGTACAGTACTAATCATTGATTGGAATTCTCATGTTCTTACTTCCCCCCCCCCCCCCACCCCCGCCATTTCTAATACTTTTTCTGTACGTATTTTATGTAGTGTCACTGAAAGGCTGCAAAGCTAACATAATCCCTTTGCAAGTTCAGATTCAGGCGAGAGAAAGTTTTGTACTATAATTCTTGCTGTAGAGATTTGACGTAGGTTCTTAACTGCTTTAACTATAATAGATTAATATTAGACGATTTTAGAGCCTTCCACGAACTCTATAAAAGTATCTCATCGTAAGCTTTCTCTATATCTACAGATACGTGAAGGGACTGATTCCGGGTATTTTTCTTTTGAAGTATCTCTCGCAAACAAAATATACGGCCTATATTTTATCTTCCTGCTCTGAAGCCAATTTTTTGTTTTTTCAACCTCCACTTCCTTAAATTCTGGATATAAAAATGTTTAGAAACCGTTTCAAAAGTATGTTAAATATGTTAGTCACAATTAATCCTCTATAATTCTTACAATCATCTTTTGTTCTTTTCTTACGAATTGTTGATATAAATCCTACATTCCAATATTCTGGGATAACATTGTCATTTGAACTTTTTCAAATCGGCGTAGCAAAAGCTCAAATAATTTATCTGCACCATACGTCAATAGTTCAATTGGGGTTGCTCCAATCCCTGTAGCTGTTCCATTCTTTTTAATTTTGCTTGGACTTTTTACTACTTCTATGTCCAAAGAAATTCCTTCATTACTTTATATCAGTTTCGTGATTAACTGCCGAATTATGTCACATTTATTTGACGACCATTCTACGGAAACAATGTAAGACAGATAACCGTACTGGAACAGACCATGGGCTGCTAATAAATGTACTGACTTAACTGCGAGCGCTAATCTTAGCACCATTTCCTGTCCAGGGAGAAAGAATGGCTACGAGGAGCATTCAGTCCGCCTCAGAAGTCTACGCGTCGGGGCGCCTTAGAAAGCAGAGACTGCCGCCGTTTGACCCTGTTAAACCTCGTTAAAGCGCCAAGGAGACTCACGCGGTCTCAACGGCTCACCGTCACAATGACACTAATTCGCCAAGACGCACGTTACAGACGGAGAAATTTTTGGGAGAAACATCAGTCTGATGTGTGCCGAAAGAATGGAAGATCTCTTGGTGGCAGCAGAAGTGTAGTGCGAGGCACGCGGACTTTGATGTCCCACTTCCCATCACACATCGCACCCCACATAAATAAGCACACCAGATAAAAAATTATTCACCCTCGTCTCTCCCCCCCCCCCTCCTTCCCCCTTCCCCAGAAAACATCATGCTAACACCATGTAACACCGCTTCTAGGCAATAATGATGGTCTCAGGCCGGCGAGAAAGAGATTCCACATGTTCTTCACGTGTTCCATACCCGCTGAAGCAACTCTATGATGCTCAGATCCAGCAGAGCTTACTAACTGCTAGATCTTGAGTGCTACGTTTCACCGGTTGCTTTAAATATTCCCACATATGTTCTACTGGATTAATTTTGGATGATTTGGCGGACCAGTAAGAAGTATGACTAAAGAACGAGGATTAATAGTGTGTTTCCTGGTGTTCTGCCGATTAGGCACACTATTAGTCGATGACGCCGATAAAACCTGGGAGCTCACACTGTGAGGATTACCTGCAGTATGACCACAGAAGTGTACTAAGAAAAGAATATTAGCTTCTAGACTCTAGGTATAGATGAGTCTAAGACAAAGATGTAGCCTTTCGCACCTCCTGTTCAATCTATACATCGAAGAAGCAATTATAGAAATAATAGAAACGCTCAAGAGAGGGATTAAAATCCAGGGTGAAAGGATATCAATCATAAAGTTCGCCGATGACATTGCTATCCTCTGTGAAAGTGATGAACAACTACAGAATGAACAGTCTAATGAAGACAGTATATGGATCGAGAGTGAATTGAAGAAAGACGAGAGTAATGAGAAACAGCGGAAATAAGAACAGTGAGCACCTTAACATCACAACCGGGGATCACGAAGTGACGAAGTTCTATCGACGCAGCAAAACAAACCACGATCGACGGAGCACGCGGACTTCCAAAACAGACTAGCACGGCAGAAAGGGCATTCTTGGTTAAGAGAAACCTCCTAGTATTTAACACAGGCCTTAATATGAGGAATAAATACGTTTGGAGCACAGCATTTAATGATAGTGAAACATTGACTGTGGGAAAACCGCAGCTGGAGAGAATTAACATTTGGAGCAGGCTTTGAATGGCAGTGAAACAGACTGTGGGAAAACCGGAACAGAAGAGAATCGAAGCATTTGAGATGTGGTACTACAGACGGATGGTGGAAATTAGGTAGACTGGCAAGGTAAGGAACGAAGGCGGGGGAAGGAATATGTGGAAAACACTGACAAGGAGGAGGACAGGATGATAGGACATCTATAAGACATCAGGGGATAGCTTCCAAGGTATAGGTAGCTGTAGAGGGTAAAAACAGTATAGGAAGGCAGAATTTGGAATACCTCTAGCAAATAACTGAGGACCTAGCTTGCAAGTGCTGCTCTGAGATGAAGAGGTTGGCACAGGAGAGGAATTCGTGGTGGACTGCTTCAAACCATTCAGAAGACTGACGACTCAAAAAATAAGTTTCAGTGAAAATTTAACTATGGAGAAAACAACGAAAGAAGTGAGATAGAAAATCACCAGCAGGTATTTAAACAGACGAAGAAATTAATTCGAAGGAAGAAAAGCGCCAGCCCAGCGTCAGAAGAGATATGTAGGTCATGTGATCAAGACAGACATGGACAGAATGACCGTATCAGTAGGGCTATTGTGGACAGAATGACAGAAGACGCAAGGGCTATATGGGCAAATAAATTCTGGGAGATATAGTTTTAGATTATGACAATGGGGAAGACGTAAGGAGGAGATCATGAAGATCTCTGACTACGACGGATGAGAGGGGACAAAGTAACGTGGAGGACACGAATGCGCAGACGGTAAGGGGCTATCTTTGCACAGAGGCAATAAGGAAAGAAAAACAAGACAGTAATACAGCTTGACACAACGTTGGGTACATGCTCCGGAAAAGCAAATTTTGTACCCTAGGTTCATCTTTTAGTCGGTCAGCCACAGTAAATGAGAGATGCATCACAGCCTTGTTTCTGCACGTAAACAAGACGAACAGGCCTGAGGAGACGATATTATAAATTTAGCTGAAAATGGTTCAAGAGACGTAACGGTGTAGCGCCTCCACTTCGTGAGTACGTGAATTTCGGTTTCACAGTGTCTGCGCTAATGCGACAGCTGTTATGCTTGTGAATACTGAGTCGGCTGCGATTACGTAAAGTGTAAAGAAGAGAGAACACGTTCTCACATTGGCCATAAAGGCAGTCACACTGGCGGCGAGATAAGAAAGCAAACAAAAGTAACTAATTCTGGAGAGCGAGCGCGGTCTAAAGAAGGGTTTCACGACAGTTCTTAAAGGATAATTGCTCAGACTGACTGAGGAGACCGACAGTAACATCAGACAAGAATTGTGCGAGACAGAACGTGTTTAGCAAACACGTCACATATATCAACAAAGTCAGTCACTCTCACACTCGGGAAATACGTTTTGATGAACCGATGCCGTCTTCCGGGAAAAAATACTAGAGGAGCTAGTTCACCGTTGCCTGTCTCCGACATGCTACGAAACGTCAAATGTGGATGCAAACCATGAAGATGAGCGTGGTAAGTGCCTGTCCAGTGCAGCCACTTCTGTAGGGTGTTAAGAATAAATGGAAGGGTGAAGGTGAAACTCAGTGAAAATACCAGAGGGTATTAATTCAAGTGCAGCTGCTCACAGAGGTCCATTATGTGCTGTACTAATCGTTGGACACAGAAACTTTGTGGATATTCTTATGCGTTAATGCGGAACCTATTAACGCTTTAAAACAAATAGTTGCATGCAATTTCGGCCACCAGGTGCAATCTGGTGCTCTGAATGCAAGAAAGACGTATAGAAACACAATGAAGCGCCGAAGAGACTGGTATAGGCATGCGTATTCAAATACGGCGCTGCGGTCGGCAACGCCTTTGTAAGATGACAAGACCGGTTAGTGCTGCCACAATTGCAGGGTATCAAAATTTAAGTGAGTTTGAACATGGTGTTATAGTCGGCGCACGAGCGATGGGACACAGCATCTCCGAGGTAGCGAGGGAGTGAGGATTTTCCCGTACGGCCATTTCACGAGTGTACCGTGAATATCAGGAATCTGGTAAAACATCAAATCTCCTACATCGCTGCGGCCGGAAAAAGATGCCGCAAGAACGCAACAAACGACGACTGAAGAGAATTGTTCGACGTGACAGAAGTGCAACCTTTCCACAAATTGCTGCCTATTTCAATACTGAGCCATCAAAAAGTATCAGCGTGCGAGGCATTCAACGAAACATCATCGATGTGGGCTTTCTGAGCCGAAGGACGACTCGTGTACCCTTGATCAACATCGACATTGGATTGTTGATGACTGAAAACATGTTTCCAAGTCGGACGTCTCGTTTCAAGTTGTATCGAGCGGATGGGCATGTACGGGTATGGAGACAACATCACGAATCCACGGACCCCGCTTATCAGCAGGGGACTGTTCAGGCTGGTGCAGGCTCTGTGATGGAGTGCAGTGTGTGCAGTTGAAGTGATATGGGACCCTTCATACGTATAATTACTACTGTGACAAGTGACACGTACGTAAGCATCCTGTCTGGTCACCTGCATCCATTCATGTCCGTTGTATATTCCGACGAACTCGGTCAATTCCAACAGGACAATGCGACACCCTCACACGTCCAGAACTGCTACATAGTGGCTCCAGGAGCACTTTTCTGAGTTTAAACACTTCCGATGGCCACCAAACACCCCAGACATGAGCGTTATTCAGCATATCTGGGATACCTTGCAGCATGCTGTTCACAACAGATCTCCACTCCACCTTACTCTTACGGATTTATGGACAGCCTTGTCCATACATCCGTAAGGTTTCATGGTGTCAGTCCCCTCCAGCACTACTTCAGACATTAGTCGAGTTCATGCCTCGTCGTGTTGCGGCACTTCTGCGTGCTCGCGGGGGCCCTACACGATATTAGGCAGGTGTACCAGTTTCTTTGTCTCTTCAGCGTATTTCCATATGTAATGGATTACGAAAGTGATGTATGCAGAGAGGGTCAACCAAGTCAGGAACGCATAATGCTCATTTTATTATTAACCACCGCTTACACAAGACAGCACCGGAGACGGCGACGAAGTCCTATGCAGCGCCTTATTTGCGGCTGCTAGCCAAAATTGGTTCTAATTTTTTCCGTGGTAAATCTCTTCTGCATTTACGCATTAGCAAATCTAACAACTTTCGTTGCCATACGATGATTACAATCCATTCTGGAATTCCATGAGAAACTTCTCTTTAATTATAACTACCCTGTACATAGACATCTCATCTCCAGGGATTCGGAGCTTATGGTCCCATCCGACTAATTCGGTACAATGCCCTCATCTTTTATCTGAACTCTCAATAAATTCCATTGCCACCTGTAATGAAAAAATACTTATAACTTTACGCACAGACGTCAATGGTGGAAGACTTCACCGGTTCCCCACGTACATGGTGGGTGAGGCAGCTAAGACTGGCTGCTCTAAATCTACTCGTATATTACGAAGTGACTATACGGGACTCAGGATGCAACCAGACACCAGTTGTAGATTATCTACCTAACGGGTTTCGGGGGCAACAAAAATATGATTTTCAATTTTTCCTGTAATTATTGATAAAATTTGAAATGCTATCATAATCTGCTAACTAAAAAGCATCATCTTATGGTACAAGTTTAACGCAATAAGACAAAAATTACAATTAGAAACACTTTTTTTTGGCAGCGTAAGTGATGGAGAGCAAGAACTCTGAATTATGAAGCCTATGACTATGGCCCACCAATGGTAGCCACATGTATTTTAACCAATACTATCACTTCTCCAGCACGAACGCCAGAAAATTCCGCCTTGGACGCGACACTCGTCTCTGACAGTGTTCTAGCAGTAGTGGACACCAAAAGATCCTGAGGAAGATCCCAGCAGAGGGGTCGAACACTTTAGAAGAAACATGACGCGGCCTAATAACCCAGAAGATTTTAACTTCAGTGACAATGGCCACGAAAGCCTGCAGACTTACATAACTGAATTCATTCATCGAATATTTGAGAATGAGAGCAATCAGTAAATTCTAACAAAGATTACAAATAATTTCAAACCTTTACGCCACATTTTGTCGCCGAAACTCTCCACCCCTCCCTCCCCCACCCCACAAAAACACGAAAGGATGAAAGCTTACAGTTTATTTTCTCGCTGTTCATGTAGTGAAACTTCAGCATCAGGCATGTTTTAATTTACTACTTCTTTACTACATAATAAATCGGCAACAATGTTTGCAGTCAGTTTCCACTATACTACTAAATATATCTGGAAATTTGCATCACTGTACGTCATAGACATTTATGAGGTCTGTCCAAAAAACTCCGGAACGTTCGTATTTTCGCGCCTATGGTGTGTTGGAGCGAAATGCAGGAAGCCTGCGGTGATGAGTGCTTAATCCGTACTCGCTGTTTCGAATGGTTCACACGGTTTAAAAAAGGCCGATGGCTGGACGGAAGTTGAACATGACCGTCGTTCAGGACACCCTTCGGCTTCTACCGACGACGCTCATGACAGGAACGCGAACGGAATTGTGTGTGCCAATCAGAGACTGACTGCCAGACAGGTTACAGAAGAATATAACATTTCAGTTAAATCACGTCATTAAATCCTGACTCAGTGTCTTGTAATGCATCGTATTGCCGCCAAGTTCGTCGCACGCCCCCATGAGTCAAGACCAGAACGGTCTTCGCCTCAGAATCTGCGAAGAGCTTTTGGATCGCGCAAATGAGAACGAGATGTTCATTAAGAGAATCATAACTGGTGATGGGACGTGGGTCTACGGTTATGATGTTCATGTCAGTGTTAAATCTCCTCGTGATGGTGTTGTGTGCTGTCCTTAGGTTAGTTAGGTTTAAGTAGTTCTAAGTTCTAGGGGACTGATGACCATAGATGTGTAAGTAGGCTGTTTATGTTTTCTTATTGGCAACGTTACGTAGCGCTCAATATAAAAATCACTGGCTGTGCTGTGTGCAGTCTGTGGCTGCGTTGCATTGTTGTAATACTCGCCATTGTAGTGTTAGGCAGCTGGCTGTGAACAGCGCGTAGCGTTGCGCAGTTGGAGGTGAGCCGCCAGCAGTGGTGGATGTGGGGAGAGAGATGGCGGAGATTTGTAATTTGTCATGAACTGATATATATATATTATGACTTGTGATGATATTAAGGTAAATACATTGTTTGTTCTCTATTAATATCTTTCATTTGCTAACTATCCCTATCAGTAGTTAGTGCCTTCAGTAGTTTGAATCTTTTATTTAGCTGGCAGCAGTGGCGCTCGCTGTATTGCAGTAGCTTGAGTAGCGAAGATTTTTGTGAGGTAAGTGATCTGTGAAAGGTATAGGTTAATGTTAGTCAGGGCCATTCTTTTGTAGGGAATTTTGAAAGTCAGATTGCGTTGCGCTAAAAAAAAAAATATTGTGTATCAGTTTAAGGACAGTCGTGTATAATTGTACAAAAGGGGACGTTTCAGATGTTAAGTCCCATAGTGCTCAGAACCATTTGAACGTTAAATCTCCACAGTGAGTCGGGAAAGCGTCTCCAAGACAAAAACTGGTCAGGTCAAATGTCAAAGCCATTCTGACAGTTTTCTTTGACTATGATGGATTAGTCGATCATGAATTCGTTCCACAGGGATAAACTGTTAATCGGTGGTACTATCAGGACGACATCACGTTAACGCACCCGCAAATTCATCCCCGTTGGTGCGTGACTATTGCACAAAAAACAAAATCATTGTGCTACCTCATCTTCCGTACTCTCCAGACCTGACCCCTACGGCCATTTTTTTTTAATTTCCAAAGTTGAAAATCCCGTTGAATGGACAAAGATTTGCAACGGCAGACGAGATAAAAGAAGATTCGCAGATGGCGCTTCGTGCGGTCCAGCAAGAGGCGTACCAAGACTGCTTCCGGAAGTGGAAACGGCGTTGGGTGCGGTGTATTAATTGTGGAGGAGAGTATTTCGAAAGAGAACATGCACAATAAGTAAAGGGTAAGCGCAGAAACATTTTGTGGACATAGTTCCGGAATTCTTAGAAAAGACCTCGTATTCATCCAGTGTTTCATAACGAGAGCACTTTGCGACTTCCAACAAACTTCACGCATAATTTAAAACCTTTTCTAAATTTTTCATCATGCTAAATTTTTCATCATGCTTAATATCAAATATTTAACGCTAATTTGTAACGTTATCGTACGTTTAAAGCTGTTTTACATACAGGAGTCCCATTCTTTGGAGAAGCATGGTTGACTGGTATATCCAGAAAGAGTTTTTTAATGTATGTCTTACATGAGGAAAAGGGCCCTCTAAGAGCAATTCAACAATTTCATATATGTGCAACTTGGTCTTATAGTAACAAGATGCAACTTGGTCAGATAGTAACAAGATACAAACAGCCCCCCCCCCACTTACGATAATAGCATACGCACACAGGGAACACACATGACACAGATTTGTAAGTCCACGTATTGGTGAGAAGTTGAGAAAACCGTCCCGAAACCCATGTGCTACAAAACGCCACTGTTTCCTGTGCATGGACTCCGACATCAATATGGGATATGATCACCATGCATACGTACACAGGCCGCACAACGGGTTGCCATACTCTGGATCAGGTGGTCGAGCATTCTTGCACCAGTGCCTGTCGGAGCTCCTGAAGTGTCCTAGGGGTTTGAAGAGGTATATCCCAGAGGTGCTCGATGGGGTTTAAGTTTGGAGAACAGGCAGACAACTGCATTCGCCTGATATCTTCTGCTTCAAGGTACTCCACGATGGCAGCTCGATGGGGCCGTGCGTTATCATCCATCAGGTGGAAGGTGGGACCCACTGCAACCCTGAAAAGGCGGACATACTGGTGCAAAATGTCGTCTCGATACACCTGACCTGTTACAATTCCTCTGTCAAAGACATGCAGGGGTGTACGTGTACCAATCATAATCCCACCCCACTCCATCAAACCACGACCTCCATAGACGTCCATTTCACGGACATTAAGGGGGTGGTATCTGGTTCTTGGATCACGCCAGATGAAAGCCCGGCGAGAATCCCTGTTCAGACTATACTTGGACTCGTCCGTGAACATAACCTGGGACCACCGTTCCAATGATCATGTACTGTGTTCTTGACACCAAGCTTTACGGGCTCTCCTGTGACCAGGAGTCAGTTGAATGCACTTGCAGGTCTCCGGTCGAATAAACCATGTCTGTTCAGTCGTCTATAGACTGTGTGTCTGGAGACAACTGTTCAGTGGCTGTGGTAAGGTCCCGAGCAAGGCTACCTGCAGTACTCCGTGGCCGTCTGCGGGCACTGATGGTGTGATATCGGTCTTCTTGTGGTGCTGTACACTGTGGACGTCCAGTACTGTAGCGCCTGGACACGTTTCCTGTCTGCTGGAATCGTTGCCATAATCTTGAGATCACACTTTGTGGCACACGGAGGGCCCGTGCTACGACCTGCTGTGTTTGACTAGCCTCCAGTCGCCCTAGTATTCTACCCCTCAGAACGTCATGAATATGTGTTCTTTGAGCCATTTCCAACACACAGTCACCATTACCACGTCTGAAAACGTCTGCACACTTACTATAGCTGCACCGTACTCTGACATGCACCAACACACCTCTGCGTATGTGGACTGCTGCCAGCGACACCGTGCGACGACCGCATGTCAAATGCACCGCATGGTCATACCCCGAGGTGATTTAAACCCGCAAACCGCCCACCAGAGCGTTGTTTCACCATCTACCAGCATTATCCTTAATTTATGAGCATGAGTGTAGAACAACAACACAAAATTATTGGCGAGTAAGGCAGATGCTAGACCGAGATTGATTGGAAGAATCCCCAGGAAATGTTGTCCATCAACAGAGGAAGTGGCTTACAAAACACTCGTTCGGCCAGTAGCTGAAAATTGCTCGTCAGTAAGAGATCCGCACCAGACAGGACTGATAGAGGAGATAGAGCAGATCCAAAGAAGAGCGGCGCGTTTCATTACAGGTTAATTTATTAAGTACGAAAGCGTCACAGAGACGGTCAACTAACTCCAGTGACACACACTGCAAGAGAGGCGTTTTGCGTCACGGTGTAGTTTACTGTTGAAGTTCCAAGAGCGTTCCTAGAAGAATCAACAAATATACTGTAGTGACGTAACAAGACTGTTACGCCACACGGTAGTAGCCGATTGAAAGGCACGCGTACACACACGCCGACTGGCGTGAAGTCTGGAACAGGATAACTATTGAATGGTAGCAAGAAAAGTACGTAGCTGCTTTATACTTAACTTTAATGATGCCTTGTGATACATCTCTCTTGACTATACAAATGCGACTCGTAAGATACATGCACTGTTACAATTGGCGCCTTGCTAGGTCGTAGCCATGGACTTAGCAGAAGGCTATTCTAACTGTCTCTCGGCAAATGAGAGGAAGGCTTCGTCCGTATTGTCGCTAGCAATGTCGTCCGTACAACTGGGGCGAGTGCTCGTTCGTATATCGAGACCTGCCTTGTGGTGGCGCTAGGTCTGCGATCACACGGTGGCGACACGCGGGTCCGACATGTACTAATGGACCGCGGCCGATTTAAGTTACCACCTAGCAAGTGTGGTGTCTGGCGGTGACACCACATATACCCTCTCTCCTACCTACATCTCGCGAAGGGATCATGAAGATGAAATCAGAGAGACTCGAGTTCACAAGGAAGCTTACCGGCAACCGTTCTTCGCGCGAACTATTTGCGACTAGAACACAGAAGGGGGCGGGGGACGTGGGAGTTACTGTGGTACAAAAAGTACCCTCCGCCACATGCCATAAGGTGGCTTGCTGACTATAGACGTAGGCGAAAGAAAACAAAGTGAATGCGGTGTTTCTATGCAAGTATCTGTTTACGGTTGCAGCATAGTTTACAAACAATGGACAAATTCATCTTCGCAGCATGCACTATGGGTCAGTTGAATATCCACGCGGCTAAGTGGATGAACAACCACCTCGGTCTGTCAACGTGTCTTGTGGGTTTGGCAAGTACCGCATTGGCGGGAGTGTAAACAGCCATAAATATCTACAGTTCCTAAACTATATGCTACCGCGGTTTTTAGAAGACGCGCTAATGAACATGCGATAGTAATATGACGAATGTCCTGTCCAGTCTACACAAATAATTACGGACGTTCTTAACAGTAGATTTGAGATCGCTGGACCGATTTCTCGGAGAAAAGAAGGTCTGCCGCTCATCACACATACACACCCTCTGATTTTTATCTGTCGTGAAAACTTAAACTTTACAGAGGCACTCCGACGTTTGCCGAAGACGGGCCTTTTCTGTTGCAAGTCAAGATGTTATTCAACGTGCAGTACTGCCTGACTGGGATTTCTTGTTTCAGTGCATCAGCGCACAAGGTCAACATTGTGATCACTTCATATAAGCCACAATAATAAATACACAAACTGTACCTGAGTTACGTATTTGTTTACGTTTCGTACACTAGGGCAGAAAAAAAAATGTAAGGTTAATAATTCGGTGTCTCCTAACGTTATAAGTTAGTTGTAGGTCAGAAAATTGACTTCATCGTGAGCTGTAACTTAGTCACAACCGCACCTACAAGTATTTACTCGTTGTCGATGTATTTTGGGTGACGTATCTTAGATGCATCACCAAGTATAAACTCAACACGCCCCCTAGTAACGCTGGAATAGCGGTCCTCCGCCCAGAGGAAATAAGCTGGCGTTGGTACGTATTTTCGTGATCAAAATTCGGTCGGCTACAGGAGGAAAGGTGGTCTTGTTCGGTTCCTGATCACCAGACTGTGCTCCGATATTGTAGGAAAAGTCACACACCTATCCGTAGCGGCCCATAGGAGCGGAGGCACGTGACGCTGTTGATGATCTGACCTCCTGATGGGAAGTTGTGCACACGTGCGTCCTTGTACACTGCCTTTGCGACTGGAAGTGTTACAAGGCAACCCAGCTGTGGCCTGATTAAACGCGAATTCTCGCACGCGTAAGTGATGGAATGGCAGTGTGACGCAACTCTGTAATCTTGTGCTGAATTCTGTAGCGGCGGTAGTATACGCACTATTGCTGGCAGCAACCACCAAAACGGCTGTCGTCGCCATTCTTCTTCTTCTTCTTCTTCTTCTTCTTCTTCTTCTGTCTCAAGTGTGATTTCATACAGCTCTCCACGCTTGTCTATCCTGAACAAGTTCTCATCTCCTCTTGATCGTGTTTCCTGTGACTGCGCCTTGTTCTCAATCTACCTCCTCCCCCCCTTCCACACTTGCCCTATCGCCGCAACTCATCTCGTAGTCAAATTGTGCCAACAATTTCTTTTCTCCTCAGGTCGATTAAGTATTTCCTTGTTAGTTATTCGATCTACATTGCTTCAGCATTCTTCTGTAGCATCAAGTTTCAAAAGCTTCTAATCTTTGCATCTCCGTGCTGTTTACCAACCATATTTCACTTCCATGCAAATAAATATATCGAGCAAAGTGGCGAAGTGGTCAGCACACTGAACTCGCATTCGGGAGGACCAGGGTTGAAATCCGCGCCCGGTTGTCCGGATTTAAATTTTCCGTGATTTCTCTAAACCGCTCCAGACAAATGCAGGGATGCTTCCTCTAAAAGGGCGCGGCCGACTTCCTTCCCCATCCTTTAAAAAATCCGAATTTGTGCTTCGCCTCAAATGACCTCTATGTCGAGGGGACGTTAAACCCCTCTATTCTTCCTTTCGCCCATCCATACAATTACTTTCACAGAAGACTTATACTAACATTTAAATTTATGTTCTACGCTAACATTTCTCTTCTCGTTATTCCCAGTCTGTATTTCATTTCGTCTCTATTTCTGCATCGTTAGTTAACTATGCTACCCAAATATCAGAACTCATTTGCACTTTCAGTGCCTCGTTTTCTAATCTAATTTCGTCACCATCAGATGATTGAATTACACTGCTCTCCATTATCCTCGTTTTAATTCTGTTGATGTCAATCTGTGTTTTCAAGATACCAAACATTCCATTAACCTGACAGCGGAATTCTACCGAGTGACAAGCTCAGTACCGTTCAAGTGATCTCCGAAATCCGTGCCGTCTCTTACAGAATTGCAATGTCCTCAGCAAACATCAAAGTTTTTATTTCTTCTCCTTAGTTAGCTTAAAATCTTGCTTGTTCAATGTACAGACTGAGTAATACGGGGGACAGACTCCAGATCTATCTCACTTGCTTCTCAAAAGATTAAAGCATTCGAATGTTTTTTTTTCTTTCTTTTGGCACAATATACATTGCGAGAAGTTTAAACTGTGTGTCCGACTTGAGAGCACGGAGGACGCATCTGAGACAAATTACGACTTTCAGTCGCCCCATGAGGCAAGTGAGGATAAACCTGTTGCGGGAGACGACTGTCTGGGTTCGAGCATCATTCCAACTCAAACTTTTAACTACACTCCTGGAAATTGAAATAAGAACACCGTGAATTCATTGTCCCAGGAAGGGGAAACTTTATTGACACATTCCTGGGGTCAGATACATCACATGATCACACTGACAGAACCACAGGCACATAGACACAGGCAACAGAGCATGCACAATGTCGGCACTAGTACAGTGTATATCCACCTTTCGCAGCAATGCAGGCTGCTATTCTCCCATGGAGACGATCGTAGAGATGCTGGATGTAGTCCTGTGGAAAGGCTTGCCATGCTATTTCCACCTGGCGCCTCAGTTGGACCAGCGTTCGTGCTGGACGTGCAGACCGCGTGAGACGACGCTTCATCCAGTCCCAAACATGCTCAATGGGGGACAGATCCGGAGATCTTGCTGGCCAGGGTAGTTGACTTACACCTTCTAGAGCACGTTGGGTGGCACGGGATACATGCGGACGTGCACTGTCCTGTTGGAACAGCAAGTTCCCTTGCCGGTCTAGGAATGGTAGAACGATGGGTTCGATGACGGTTTGGATGTACCGTGCACTATTCAGTGTCCCCTCGACGATCACCAGTGGTGTACGGCCAGTGTAGGAGATCGCTCCCCACACCATGATGCCGGGTGTTGGCCCTGTGTGCCTCGGTCGTATGCAGTCCTGATTGTGGCGCTCACCTGCACGGCGCCAAACACGCATACGACCATCATTGGCACCAAGGCAGAAGCGACTCTCATCGCTGAAGACGACACGTCTCCATTCGTCCCTCCATTCACGCCTGTCGCGACACCACTGGAGGCGAGCTGCACGATGTTGGGGCGTGAGCGGAAGACGGCCTAACGGTGTGCGGGACCGTAGCCCAGCTTCATGGAGACTGTTGCGAATGGTCCTCGCCGATACCCCAGGAGCAACAGAGTCCCTAATTTGCTGGGAAGTGGCGGTGCGGTCCCCTACGGCACTGCGTAGGATCCTACGGTCTTGGCGTGCATCCGTGCGTCGCTGCGGTCCGGTCCCAGGTCGACGGGCACGTGCACCTTCCGCCGACCACTGGCGACAACATCGATGTACTGTGGAGACCTCACGCCCCACGTGTTGAGCAATTCGGCGGTACGTCCACCCGGCCTCCCGCATGCCCACTATACGCCCTCGCTCAAAGTCCGTCAACTGCACATACGGTTCACGTCCACGCTGTCGTGGCATGCTACCAGAGTTAAAGACTGCGATGGAGCTCCGTATGCCACGGCAAACTGCCTGACACTGACGGTGGCGGTGCACAAATGCTGCGCAGCTAGCGCCATTCGACGGCCAACACCGCGGTTCCTGGTGTGTCCGCTGTGCCGTGCGTGTGATCATTGCTTGTACAGCCCTCTCGCAGTGTCCGGAGCAAGTATGGTGGGTCTGACACACCGGTGTCAATGTGTTCTTTTTTCCATTTCCAGGAGTGTATTAAACGAGGAAGAAAGCATACGAATCTAAGTCTGGTGTGCACGGCGTGTTGCGAACAATGACAACTGGTTTTAGTAAATCTTTCCTGAGGAAAGTAGGTCATGTGGCGTCGTGCAGACCTAATGGATTCCCCCTCGTTTGTACGCCAATTATGTGGACGTTTTTTCTGCATTTCCTCCATCAAACGCCCTAGATCATCGCGACAGCACTATTCGTTCATCGTTTGACCAAGACGGACGAACTTTTTGTGAACGATCTTCTAGTGCAAAGACTGCTACTTGGTTTCAGAGTAACAGTCATAAACCCAACTTTCGCTACCAGCGACATCCAATTAAAGAAAGTTCGATCGTTCTGAAGCAGAAGTTCTCTGCAGACTCCTGCGTGGTGTTGCTGCTGATCGTCTTGCACAAACTGCGACACAATCCTCGTCATTAGTTGTGGACCCCTTGCCTTCACGTACAACATACTGGACAAAAAAAAATAGTTAATATTAAAAAGCAGTCCCAAGTTGCACCATGTTCTTTATTGGTTCAAAAACAACGCATTGTCACCGGGAAAGGGCGTCATCAGGTTATCTTGTGCATTGTGGGTCAATTTGGAATAAATTAAAAAATTTGTTCTCACGTTCATTTCCTCTGGCAGAATAGGTTCACATGTGCCGTAACATACCCCCAAGATCTGTCTAGGATTTTTTAAAATTAGATCTCTCACTTTCTGAACATTTTCTGGTATGACGACAGTCGACGTTCGCCGCTTATATTAATTTGTGTCTGACCTAAATATTTTCTCCAGAAAGTTTTTCCACATTTGGTTGGTTTCTACAGCGGTTTCCACATGTTTTAAACAAAACTCTGTACTAGCACATTATTCCTTCAGGTCAGCCTTCGCAAAACGGCGAACTCGTGGAAATACGACAGTGGAAATGTGCTCACCTGCAACTCACCAAACCATCCACATCTCGCAGCCACTTGCCTCACTGATTCAATAAGAATGTTGTGGGAGACACCTGAAGGTGTTTCAGTGTACTCGTAATCATTTTCATACAAAATTCAAGTTTCATGGACTTGGGATACGGCCCCATAAGAATGTAAACATGCAACATCATATGATGTGAATTACGTGAACCTCAGTTATGTGGGGTCACAATAAAACTAGACCAACTGAAACTTAATGGAAGCCCTGTATGAAAAACAGAGATCGAAGCTTCAGTAAATGCACTATTTGTCATTGAAGGCGGGCTTATATTGCACACTTTACCCAAATAAACAGTTACCTATGTTGTTATTGTTGGAAAAAAAAAATTCGAAATATATCGGTCAAATGTTTTGTTAAATGACTTTCCCAAAAGTAAGAAATAAAATAAAGAAATATTCCACGCACCTCATTTGTTTTACATGATTTAGAGCATCATTCAAAGACGTGTAAATCTCTCTTTTATTTCCTACTTTTAGCCAAATCATTTTGCACAAGATTTGACCGTTTCTTTTCTAGACCTAACACTGCCAATTTGATACACTATTTGCTAATTTCCCACTCTTGGCTTGGCTAAGAAAACTCAGACAAAAACCCTTTGTGTAATTTATAGGGAGTCTTGTTTTCGCTCCGCTCAAACATTTGGAGAAAAACACCCAACCACAAGAATTAATTGACATTTTACTTCCAAACACAAACTTTACTCTCAATACTATCTCCAAGGAAGAGGTACGTGCTTGAAAAAAAAAAAAAAAAAAATCCGTGGACTGTCTGAGGATTGAACCCTGGACATTTGGATTGGCAATGTGACACCCACAGAGCCATTTAGCCAAAAATAGTTAAAAAAATCAGGTGGTACCAAATCAATATAATGGAGTGGATGGGCAACTAAGGCCACTCATGGGGTTTTGCCATTATAATGGCCGATGTTTGGAAAGGTACATTGTTTTTACGATCCACTAATTTTGTGTAAAGAGAGGCAGTCGCTGTCTCTATCCTTTACAAACAATCGAGCATTATGAATTCCATTTAATCCAGTCTATTGTTTTAACTGTAATTTTTCCTTCGAGAAATAGTAATGAAGATACATTTCACTGAGAGTGGCACAATTATGCCAGAAGTTCTCCGCATTATTCTTCAACTACTCTAACCATAAGTATAAATTATTTCTGTTTTCCTCAGCAGTTTTTGGACTCAACACATGTCGTAGCACCCAGTGCGTACTCAGCTTCTTCATTAGCGGAACTACATTCAGCTCACCCGTTCGTACGAGATTCAAGGTCATATCAACATTGTCAATGTTGAATCACAATACTAAGATGTGGGATGTATCTGTCTTGTTCGTGTACAAATTCATACATCATAACAGAACACATGGCGTGTTACTGTAATGCAGCGACTCTTTTTACGCATACTGTATGGTCCTCACGTGACAGTTGTGCAAGCTTTCTATGATGAAGATACCACTGCCCGGTTTTAAGGATCTCAGGATGGCAATACGTATTACCGAAACTAGTAATTCAGTAATAGTGTTTACATAACGGTCTTGGAGAATAAATTGGTTTTCACAAGAGGACTAAACTAAAAAGAAACTAAACTACACCCGAACAGGCCATGAAGTTCCAACGGTTCCGACTGGCCGCCGTGTCTTCCTCCCCTACAGGCGTCACCGGATGCGGATATGGAGGGGCATGCGGTCAGCACATAGCCCTCTCGGCCGTATGTTAGTTTCCGAGACCGGAGCCGCTACTTCTCAATCGAGTACCTCCTCAGTTTGCGTCACAAGGGCTGAGTGCACCCCGCTTGCCAACAGCGCTCGGCAGACCGGATGGTCACCCATCCAAGTGCTAGCCAAGCCCGACAGCGCTTAACTTCGGTGATATGACGGGAAACTGTGTTACCACTGCGACAAGGCCGTTGGCTCACAAGAAGACTACAATACGAAATTATAGATCCTGTCCTCCACTCACTGATCACGTCAGTTGACCAGGTAATACTAGGAGTTTTATCGAAGATTTCACTGGAAAAAAATCTTCAACTGGCTAATCAACACTTAGGCTGGACGACCAGATTTTAATTTATTTATCCAATTATAAATGGCCCTTAGCTCGGGTGTAATGTTCTCATAAACTTCGCTTAGTTCCGCCTTGATCTAGGCCACATAATAGGTTTATTTTGGCTGTACGATACTCGCTTTACCCATTTCTACGAAGCGTGTCACACTGACTAAATTGAACACTGCAAGTGAGCGCATCCTCTTACTGTTCTTCTAAGATCTGCACCTCATAAAACAAGCTTATAGCTTATTCTTTCAATTATACTTGGTCTTTTGTGTTCCCATTTAAAGTCGTTGGCATGTGACAGAGAAAGGACTGGACTGCTCCCGCCTCTAGTAAACCAAGAAGGGCTGCCATTTTCGACTCCCACTGCGTATTGCCACTTCCTCCGCGCGAAGTGTTGTGTCTGTCCGTTCTTCTCAGTTAGCTGTTCCAGGAGACTCGGTGTATCGTTTAGTTTTGTGTGCCTTACGATGTGCTATGGAAGTTATCGAATTAGGGGCACCATAGGAATCGGTATCATACGTGAATTTCACAGTTTTTAGGTTTTTCTGTAGGAAACAGAAACTTGAAGCTTGTCACGAGTTAAAAACTGACGAACAGTAAATAGAAAGTGTTAGATATCTTTGGAAATAACCTGTTGTCGGGAGAGATATTTCGGTAATGAACGATAAAAAGTGTTTCACTATATTCAACAGTTTTCGAGA
Organism: Schistocerca piceifrons; assembly: GCF_021461385.2. NCBI lineage: Eukaryota > Metazoa > Arthropoda > Insecta > Orthoptera > Acrididae > Schistocerca > Schistocerca piceifrons. Next base: position 511,551,936 of record NC_060142.1, on the reverse strand, counting down.
CAATGACGTGAAAAGTTTGCAACTAATCCATTAAATTTCGGACGCGCAGTCGTATCAATCCTGATTTCTAATAGTGGGTGGTTATAAATAAAGTGCAGCTACTCAGTGTGGACTGTAATTATCGGATGGCAGTGAAACTTTGTATATATTCTGTTGAGTTAATGCAGAAGCAATTTATGCTGTAAAAAGAGTTCTAATTTTGGCCACCAGGTGCAAATTGGCGCTGCACAGCATCTCGTGATGTCTTCGGAGCACTTGTTGAACTGCCGGCCGGTGTGGCCGAGCGGTTCTAGGCGCTTCAGTCTGGAACCGCGCGACCGCTACGGTCCCAGATTCCAATCCTGCCTCGGGCATGGATGTGCGTGATGTCCTTAGGTTAGTTAGGTTTAAGTAGTTCTAAGTTCTAGGGGACTGATGACCTCATGTGTTAAGTCCCATAGTGCTCAGAGCCATTTGAACTTGTTGAACAAATTGTACAAGCGGCAGTTAATTTATAAAATCAACATTATGCCATTCTCCCCTCTTTGACCTTTACTGCTGACGTCCCGCTTCTAATCCATTACGTACATAAGGAAACATTTCTATACGTCTTTCTTCCATTCACAGCGCCATATTTGTACCTGATGGCCATATCTGGAACTAATTTTTTCCCTCTCTAAATCGGTTATGCACCAACGGATTAGAATAGCTACAGAGTTTCGCTGTCCTACGATAATTAAAACGTACACTGAGTGAGTAGCTGCACTTTGATTGTAACCATCCGGTGCTTCGGCTATATGTCTTACGGCCGTCTTCAGCTTGAGCGGGGAGACTGAAGCTACAGCACTTGCTCCGTCCTTCTAAGAGTATAATCGCGCAGCCCGCACCACACCACAACGCATGTGGCTATAGGTACTCAAACGTCACAGACCTTCCTCGGCGGCAACGAAGTATGTATGAATTTGTGGCTAAGCGGTCGATCCACCATGGGATATCGACATATCATTACTAACTGCACTGTGGCGACGCCTTTGCAGGGTTATTAAAGAAAGAATTGGATTACATGATTTGTCCAAGCTGAGACCGCTGTCCCTTTTAATTAAATTCTTCACATTACGAATTTCACCTGCTTCTTCCACCACCGCTAGCATTTCGACATTTTCATACAACATAGACTCGCCGGTGTCGGTACAGTGCTCCGAGGCAGCCGATTTATTGGGCTGTAAGATCTGTGTGCACCTACGGTGTTCCCTGCATCTTTCATAGACTATACATGTCGCCTGCCCTATTTACGAAAAGCCATACTCGCAGAGGATGGTGTATACCCCAGCCTTGCGGAGCAACAAGTCATATTTGACGAAACTCAAAAGTGCTGCTGTCTTCGGTAGAGAGCGAAAACTCACTTCAACTTGTCTCTTCGTGAGGATTCAAGATACATTTTTGACGATAGGCTTTTCTAATGTGGCAGGAAATCCATAGATTTCAACGTCTCTATGCTGTCTTCCTCGTTCCTTGCGCTGGCCGGAGTGGCCGTGCGGTTCTAGGCGCTGCTGTCTGGAGCCGAGCGACCGCTACGGTCGCAGGTTCGAATCCTGCCTCGGGCATGGATGTGTGTGATATCCTTAGGTTAGTTAGGTTCAATTAGTTCTAAATTCTAGGCGCCTGATGACCTCAGAAGTTAAGTCGCATAGTGCTCAGAGCCATTCGAACCATTTCGTTCCTTGCTGTACCTTACGTTTTATTCGTAGCGCCTTGTGAAGAACATCCAAGAAAAAAACTCCCCAAGGGGACAAAAAAAATCTTCAAATGCGTGTGAAATCTTATGGGACTTAACTGCTAAGGTCATCAGTCCCTAAGCTTACACACTACTTAACCTAAATTGTCCTAAGGACAAACACACACACCCATGCCCGAGGGAGGACTCGAACCTCCGCCGGGACCAGCCGCACAGTCCATGACTGCAGCGCCTGAGACCGCTCGGCTAATCCCGCGCGGCTCCCCAAGTGGAGGCACGAGCTACATCAGAACAAAAAAATTAAAATTTCCTTTTTTGTCATTTCAAATACTCTGCAATTTTCTTTGTAAAATGAATTTCGTTTCATGCAAATTTGAAGATTATTTTCGGAAACACTAACAATTTTAAAATATATTGCACATCAAATGCCATGCTCATTTTCGTGGTACTGCTAGATTTCAGGCAAATGACTTCGTGCTGTCTCCTCGTGATGTAAGCATCTTTTGTTTATTTGTAAAAAAATATCTTGGAGAAGCAGGACGTCTCACAAATTCTGAAATAGACAAGCTGCAAACATAGTGTAGGTTAGACATAAGAAGGAACTGTGACGATGAACAATTTTTTTTCCGTAAGGTCTCAGGTGATGAAGATCCACAACACAGCCTTTGGCCAACCGGCCCTTAAAGCTGGTGCAGTTCTGGCGAAAATTTTGAGCATAAACACTCTCTACCACTACCAGTTATGAGGGCAATAAAAACGTACTGAGACCCTGCTATAACGATGTCTACATGGTAAAACTCAAAATTTCAATGAAAGTCTGAACTTTAATTTGGAATCATGAAACAAAAAATATGTTTGTACAAAATGGTTCAAATGGCTCTGAGCACTATGGGACTTAACTTCTGAGGTCATCAGTCCCCTAGAACTTAGAACTACTTAAACCTAACTAACCTAAGGACATCACACACACACACACACACACACACACACACACACACACATGCCCGAGGCAGGATTCGAACCTGCGACCGTAGCGGTCGCGCGGTTCCAGAGGGTAGCCCCTAGAACCGCTCAGTCACCCTGGCCGGCTATGTTTGTACAATATGAAACTTTAAAATTTGTTGTATCATATGCTGTTTTATGTTTTAATGGCGACAAATAAATGAATTGAAGTGCTGGAGAGACTAGGAGTCAATGGAGGTGCAAACACATGACAGGTGTTACGAAATATCGATTTTTAAGAGTTCCTAAGGCAGACAGAGCTGCACTCAGTTACACGAAAGAGATGGGAAAACAAAGAAGAGCCAAAGATAAAAGAAAAGAAGATGCCTACGATTCAGATGATACTGGATATGGTTCAGGAAAATAATAATATTGTAAAAACTATTATATAAATTCCTAAATAATACAAAATAAAACTTGGTTTACAGTTTTCTGAAAACTACGGATACGTCTTCGCACTTCCCACATTGAGTTCTGCGGTTATTTCACGCCGTTTTGTTTCTGTGTTAGCAATGACCACTCTACGCAAACGCCGCTGCTCTAGAGCGTTAAGTGAAGGTCGTCGGCCATTGCGTTGTCCATGATGAGAGCTAATGTCTGAAATTTGATATTCTCGGTACTCTTGAAACTGTGGATCTCGGATTATTGAACTCGGCACGATTTTGAAATGGAGTGTCCCATGCTCCAACTACCATTCCCGTCCTGCGGCCCTGATCACTTCGGAAACCTTTTCATACGAATCACCTGAGTACGAATGACAGCTCCGCGAACGCATTGCCCTGTTAAACCTTGTATTTGCTATACTACCGCCATGTGTGCATCGCAGATTGGAACCTTGAAGGTGACATGCCAACTAATTTAAACCTATGAAGTTCCAACATACTTACGGAAGAAAATGAAAAGTAATTTAAATCTGAGTACATTACGGACAACTTGCTATGACCGAAATAGCGACCAGTTGTGACGAGAAGTGGACAGTGGCTGATTGTTTGGGAGTTGACCGTACGGCGTGCGTCCCTGAGGAGGGACCTGGGCCTGCAGCAGCTGATGGCCGTGGCGCATCGTTGGAGTGCCACGACCGCGGCTGCGCTATTCTTGTGACCAACACGCAAATAATACGACGCAGCACACGCACGCGGCCGGCAGCTGCCAACGACGCAGGTTCCCCACGCGGATCCTGGAACAAAAGCGGGCAGACGGCAGACAGAGCTACTTCAGACAGTCTTCCAGATCACGGAACTTTGCGAGGGTCGGCCCAAAGATATAAAAAAAAAACTTTTAGTGTGGTCCAAAGCTGTTAGGGGAACGTTCCCAACCCTATTCCGAGATTTCGTTGATCTTTGTTGCAGGGTTTCCTTCACTGGACCCATGTATTCTGGTGTTCGACCTCTTTTCGAGTGGTCTTTTATTCGCTACAGAGCCCGTTTCGTTCCACTCGGTTGCCAAGTTTTTGCATTTCTGCGAAATGTACAGGATGATTCAAAGAAACTGCGAAAGCACATTGCACATGTCACTGGATAGTGAAAGGTTCGAAGCTTTAAGTTTAAGAGCCAAAGAAACTGGTTCACCTGCCTAATATGGTGCAGGGGGCTCCCGCGTGAAGTGCCGCAATACGACATGGCATGGACTCGAGTAATGTCTGAAACAGTGCTGGAGGGAACTGACTCCATTAATTCTGCAGGGCTATCCATAAACCCGTAAGAGTACGAGGGTGTGTAGACCTCTTGTGAACAGCACGTTGCAAGGCATCCCAGATTGCTCAATAATGTTCAAGTCTGGGGAGTTTGGTGGCCAGCGGAAATGTTTAAACTCAGAAGAGTGTTCTTGGAGCCACTATGTAGCAACTGTGGACGTGTGGGGCGTCGTACTGTCCTGCTGGAATTGTCCGAGTCCGTCGGAATGCACATTGGACATGAATGGATATAGGTGATCAGGCAGGATACTTACGTACGTGTCACCTGTCAGAGTCGTATCTAGATGTATCAAGGTTCCTGTATCACACCAACTGCGCACGCCCTACACCATTACAGAGCCTCCACCAGCTTGAACAATCTCCTGCGGACATGCAGGGTCCATGGATTCATGATATTGCCTCTATATCCGTACACATCCATCCGCTCTATACAATTTGAAACGAGACTCGTCCGGCCAGGCAACATGTTTCCAGTCATCAACAGTCCAATATCAGTGCTGACAGGCTCTGTGTCGTGCATGGTACACGAGTTACCTTCGGCTCCGGAACTCCATATCCATGATGTTTCGCTGAATAGTTCGCACGCTGACAATTTGCAGTAATGTGTAGAAAGGTTCCACTTCCTTCACGTTGAACGATTCTCTTCAGTCGTCGTTGGTTCTGTTCATGCAGTATCTTTTCCCGGCCGCTGCGATGTCGGAGATCCGATGCTTCACCGGATTCCTGATATTTACGGTTCACTCTTGAAATGGTCTCAAGGGAAAATCCCCATTTCATCGCTATCTCGGAGATACTCTGTCCCATCGCTCGTGCGCCAACTATAACACCGTATTCAAAATCACTTAAATCTTGATAACCCGCCATTGTAGCAACAGTAACCGACCTAAGAACTGCGCCAGACACTTGTTTTCTAATATAGGCGTTGCCGAATGCAGCACCGTATTTCCTGTTTACGTATCTCTGCATTTTAATACGCAAGCCTGTACCAGTTTCTTTGGCGCTTAAGTGTATGTTCGCACATGCAATATTCCATCCACTCAACATGAGCACCACGCGTTGCTCGAGAAATATCGAAACGGTAGTCCATTCCTTTCCACACAAGAATCAACAGGTCCCTATTTATTGAATCCACAGCTTCAACAATTTCATCTCTCAGCTCTTTAAGAATAGCTGCCATAGGTGGGACAAAGACTCTGTCTTTTATGTACCCCCGCAGAAACAAATCGCAAGGTGTGAGGGTTGGTGACCTGGGAGACCAAAAGCAGTGAACAAGGTCTTGCTTTCCAGCTCTTCCAATCCAACGTTGTGGAATGCTGTTGTCACGATAACGCCACGCCTCATGCGTGAGGCGGTGCGCTGTAGTCCACAAAAATCAAATCACTGGAATCTTCGTGAAGTTTGAATTGCATCATGTCCAGGTATGACATTATTGTCAAAGTTTCCTCCACAAAACAGAAAGGCCCATAAACTTAGTGAACAGAAACAACACAGAACACATTCAGTTTCAGGGAGTCTTCTTCACCTTCGACGACGAAGACGCCAGGATTTTGTGACTGCTAAATTCTTCCATTATGGCGGTTTACTTTGTCCAATAGACGAAACGTCGATTCAAAAGACGTGTCGTTCGAAAAGTGTCCTGTGCTAGATCCTGGAGAACTGAAATGCAAAACTCGTGCCTTTTGTTATGATCGCCGGGACGCAATTGCAGGTTTTAAGGCTTTATATGCAGGCGTCGTTTCAGAACACGCCACACCATTGAGGAAGTTGAAGTCTTGTCGACTACCGAGGGCTCCGTGTGAACGCGTTTCCGATACGCTCAACATTTTCATGACATGCGTGGCCTGCCAGTACTCATCCCTTCCAAGAATGTTGTTTGCCAGTCATCGATCTACGTGTACAGAAGCGGTTTCTTGCTCAGTCGATGGCAGAATGCACGGTGCACTTGAACAATGGATTGCCTTCGGGCAAATTCCGACACACAAAATGATTTCCTGTGCAAACACTTCCAGACACGTTCTCCACTAACTGTGCTTTGCGTTCACTCGACAATGAACAAGCGCTGTTTAATCACTAGCACTATTTTGTGTTCCACTCACCTGGTCACTTAACAAGTCTACTTCTCTCCCTCATACAGACAATAACACAACGAAGTGCCCGGGAAATACTATGCTGGATATGCAAATGCGTAGATACGTGTCACTAACCGACGGATGCATCTAAATCACGGTTTCCAGCATCTTGGGCAGTTCTTCGGCTCATTAACGAGAGTCAACTCTGCGTCAGTCTGATAAATATCCTCCGGGCCAGTTACCTTTTGACAATCCCATATCTTCATGTAGAAGATACACTGAGAGGCCAAAGAAAGTGGTATAGGCATGCGTATTCAAATACAGAGAGACATAAATAGGCAGAATACGGCACTGCGGTCGGCAACGCCTACATAAGACAACAAGTGTCTGGTGCAGTTGTCAGATCGGCTACTGCTGCTACAATGGCAGGTTATAAAGGTTTAAGTGAGTTTGAACGTGTGTTACATTGGGCGCACAGGCGGTAGAACACAGCTTCTTCGAGGAAGCGATGAAGTGGGGATTTTCGCGTACGATCATTTCACGAGTGTACCGTGAATATCAGGAATCCGACTAAACATCAAATCTCCGAAATCGCTGCGGCCGGTAAAAGATCCTGCAAGAGCGGGACAAACGACGACTGAAGAGAATCGTTCAACGTGACAGAAGTGCAACCCTTGCGCAGATTGCTGCTGATTTCAATGCTGGGTCGTCCGCAAGTGTCAGCGTGCGAGCCGTTCAACGAAACACCTTCGATAGGCCTTTCGGAGCCGAAGTCCCACTTGTGTACCCTTGATGACTGCACAACACAAACCTTTACGCCTCGCCTGGGCCCGTCAACACCGACATTGATGACTGGAAACATGTTGCCTGGACGGACGAGTCTCGTTACAAATTGTATCTAGCGGGTGGACGTGTACGGGTATGGAAACAACCTCATGAATCCATGGACGCTGCATGTGAGCAGGGGACTGTTCAAGCTGGTGTAGGCTCTGTAATGGTGTGGGACGTGTGCAGATGGAGTGATATGCGACCACTGATACGTCTAGATACGACTGACACTTACGTAAGCACCCTCTCTCATCACCTACATTCCGACGGACTTGGGTAATTCCAGCAGGACAATGCGACACCCCACACGTCTAGAATTGCTACAGAGGTCCCCAGGATCATTCCTCTGAGTTCAAACACTTCCGCTAGCCACCAAGCTCCCTAGACATTAACATTGTTGAGTACATCTGGGAAACCTTGCAACATGCTGTTCAGAAGAGATCTCCAGCTCCTCGTACTCTTACGGATTTATCGACAGCCCTGCAGGATTCATGGTGTCAGTTCCCTCCAGAAATACTTTAGACATTAGTCGAGTCCATGCCAAGTTATGCTGCGGTACTTCTGCATGCTCGCGGGGTCCTAGACAATATTAGGCAGGTGTACCAGTTTCTCTGGTTTTTCAGTATACATTCTTGTGAAATCGGGTGAATGTTTTTAAAACACCCAGTATTAGTTCTGCCGTTGCTAACGCTAGTTACTGCCATTAACGAAACAGCTTTGAGACCGTGTACTTAAACCTACTACAATGATACAGTCGTACTTTGACCTCATTGATACAGTGGCGAGTTGTTTAGCGGAACAAATTTCCGTAATACTCTGTGCAGGTGAGTACTTCATAACTTTGGTGACCTGACAGCTTTCGCTGCTCTTTCGTAAGAAGATGAGCTTAAGAGATCTCCAGCTTCCGCACACTTTCACCCCGTTCTCCTCGTGACGACACAGAAAGGCCATCACTTAAATGTCAGGTTATCATCGTAAAATCTACGGGAACACGGCGCAGTCCATCCGTTCAACCACAGCTAGTGTAAGGTACTGGATCTATGCGTCGGCTCCATAACAAGTATCTAAATCCGGTGTCTACTTTTTTTTTTTTTTTTTTTACTGCGTATTGTGTTTCTTCCTTTCGTTGTTACAATCCTTTCGGAAAAGTATCATCCACACGATTCCAAAGACGGCAAGAGCTGTCAAGTGCGAGAATTAACGCACAATCAGCTTAATAGCCATGCATCCAAGTTGCTTACAATAATAATATAATACAGAAGAATGGGAAAGAAAACTGAGGATGGGCTAGATGACGATCAGTTTGGCGTTAGGAAAGGTAAAGGCACGAGAGAGGCAATTCTGACGCTGCGGTTAATAATGGAAGAAAGACTAAAGAGTAATCAAGACACCTTCATAGGATTCGTCGGCCTGGAAAAAGGGTTCGGCAATGTAAAATGGTCAAGATGTTCGAAATCTTGAATAAAGTAGGGGAATGCTATAGGAAGAGACGGGTTATATACAATATGTGCAACAGCCAAGAGGGAATAATAAGAGTGGACGACCAAGAACGAAGTGCTCGTATTAAAAAGGGTGTAAGACAAGGGTGTAGCCTATTACCCCTACTGTTCAATCTGTACATCGAAGAAGCAATGATGGAAGTAAAAGAAAGGTTCAGGAGTGGAATTAAAATTCAAGGTCAAAGCATATCAATGATACGATTCACTGATGACATTGCTATCCTGAGTGAAAGTGAAGAAGAATTACATGATCTGCTGAATGGAACGAACAGTCTAATGAGTACAGAGTATGGATTGAGAGTAAATCGAAGAAAGACGAAGGTAATGAGAAGTAGTAGAAATGAGAACAGCGAGAAACTTAATATCAGGATCGATGGTCACGATGTACGTGAAGTTAAGGGATTCTGCTACCTAGGCAGTAAAATAACGTGTGACGGACGGGGCAAGGAGGACATCAAAAGTACACTAGCAATGGCAAAAAGGGCATTCCTGGCCAAGAGAAGTCTACTAGCATCAAACACAAGCCTCAATTCGAAGAAGAAATTTCTTAAAGTGTACGTTTGTAGCACAGTATTGTATGACAGTGAAACATAGACTGTGGGAAAACCTGAACAGAGTAGAATCGAAGCATTTGAGAACTGGTGCTACAGAAGAACGTTGAAAATCAGGTGGACTGATGAGGTAAGGAATGTGGAGGTTCTGTGCAGAATCGGAGAGGAAAGGAAAGGAACATGTGGAAAACACTGACAAGGAGAAGGGATGATAGGACATCTGCTAAGACATGAGGGAATGACTTCCATGGTACTAGAGGGAGCTGTGCAGGGCAAAAACTGTAAAGGAAGACAGAGATTGGAATACATCGAGCAAATAATTGAGGACGTAGGTTGCAAGTGCTACTCTGCGATGAAGAGGTTAGCACAGGAGAGGAATTCGTGGCAAACCAGTCCGAGGACTGATGACAGAAAAGAAATATGGGGTGGAGCGCCATCGTGCATGAAAGTCGCGTTTATCAGCCAGATTAGGGATGACCTGACTCCTATCATTAAAGCTCGTTTTATATAGGATCCTCTTGCGGCGTCAGTAATTTGTTGCTGTCCAGCGCACTCTGTTGGTGACTTTTTGCACCCATTTTTGGTATCAATAAATCCCCATAGGCATGTGTGTCAGTTTTTACCTCTCTGTCTAATACTTTATTCTGTGAATTTGTGCATTTTCAAATGTTAACGGACTTTTGGGGCACCCCATACTGCTGACAGCTGACAATCGCCGCGTCGCAAAATACTCCTTAATCTACTTGGAGAATATATAAAGAAGTGCGTATCGTGGCGGAAGCCTTTATCCGGTGAGAGTGATTGCTCAGAAGGTACTCTCTGGGAGAGCGGTGGGGTGTGGGCGTTGACGCGGCTGATTTCTCCGGAGGGACGTCATGGCGCGTCCTACTTGCAGCAGATGTGGACCAGATAGGGTCGGCAACCACTCGCCTCCTGCATGCCGATGTTTGCATATCATTGGGCACGGCCCAGTGAAACGCCACGAGAACTGCCGTGGCAGCACCCACCACCGCACTGTGGAGGTGGCGCTCAACACCTGTCGCCGTCAATAAGACAAGTGGAGCCGTAGCCCCGCCTTATTATTACCTGATACGCCTTCGCGCTAGCTGCTAGAGGTACCAGTTAGCAAACACCTGCTATTGTATTCAATTTAAGTATCAGCGCGTTAAATGGCATATCAGCACCTTACTCATTCTTAAAATTTTAACCCTTAGATCTTTTTTTCATTTTTTTACTAGGGGACATGTCCGTAATGTAAGTACCGTTTTGAAAAAAAAGGAAAAAACTTTTTTCCAACCCAAAATTTTTTCAAGAAAGAGTATTTCTTGAACTATTTTTCCTACATGAAACTTCTTGGCAGATGAAACCTGTGTGCCGGACCGAGACTCGATTTCGGAACCTTTGCCTTTCGCGGGCAAGTGCTCTACGACTTTTTTTTTCCATTTTGTTCGTTGTGTTTGGTCGTTGCGGACGTCACATGACATCCGTTCAAGTTCATTTTGTTGATCCTTCCACTCTTTTTTTTTTTTTTCTCCACAGATGCCAACCAGCTCTCTGACCGAACACGCTGAGCTACCGTGCCGGTATCAATGAGCTACCCAAGCACGAGTCCCGTCCTCACAGCCTTACTTCTGCCAGTACCTCGTCTCCTACCTTCCAAATTTTACAGAAGCTCTCCTGCGAACCTTGCAGAACTAGCACTCCTGAAAGAAAGGAGCCGAGGTATTGGCAGAAGTAAGGCTGTGAGGACGGGACGTGGGTCGTGCTTGGGTGGCTCAGATGGAGAGCACTTGCCCGCGAAAGGCGAAGGTCCCGAGTTCGAGTCTCGGTCCGGCACACAGTTTTAATCTGCCAGGAAGTTTCGTATCAGCGCGCACACTCCGCTGCAGAGTGAAAATCTCATTCTGGAAACACCCTCCAGGCTGTGGCTAAGCCATGTCTTCGCAATATCCTTTCTTTCAGGAGTGCTAGTTCTGCAAGGTTCTCAGGAGAGCTTCTGTAAAGTTTGGAAGGTAGGAGATGAGGTACTGGCAGACGTAAGGCTGTGAGGACGCGGCGCAACTCGTGCTTGGGTAGCTCAATGTTAGAGCACTTGCCCGTGAAAGGCAAAGGTCCCGAGTTCGAGTCTCGGTCCGGCACACAGTTTTGATCTGCCAGGAAGTTTCATATCAGCGCACACTCCACTGCAGAGTGAAAATTTCATTCAGTTTTTCTACATAGTTGTCACCATTGTTCAGACATTTGTCGTAGCGGGAAACTACCGTTTGTACGCCCTCTTCATAGAAACATACTGATACTGAAGACAGCCGGTGCTGAAAACCGTTTTATGCGAGATCGGGACTGTATGGCGGGTGATCTGACTGTTCCTAACCGAATTGCTGAAAGAGGTTTTGAGTGATGTTATGTGTACGTGTGGCTAGGGCCTCCCGGTTGGTACACTGGTCGCCTGATGCAAATCATTCTAGTTAACGCCGCATTGGGCGACCTACGTGTCGATGATGATGAAATGAGGGGTGAAGACAACACAACACCCAGCCCCCCAGCGGAGACAATATCCGACCCGCCCGGGAATCGAGTAAGCGTCCCTCGCATGACATTCTGCGACGCTGGCCGCTCGGCTGTGGAGGCGGATGGTTTTAAGTGACACCAGCGGAATGGGGACGTGCGTTCTCATGAAGCAACACACTGCATTGTCTGAATACAACGCCTTTTGTTTTGAAGTGCGTGCTGAAGTTTTCTCAAAGTGTCACAGTATCATGCCGCATTAGCTACCTCTGGGAAGAAACGCAAGAAGCAGAAAGCTTTGTCTGTCCCAGTACAAAGGGCACATGATTTTTGTGCTCACAAGGTCGTATGTGTGTACAGGTTGACAATGAATTTCAGCTGTCTGAACACCCCTTGTGTTCAAATACCGCATTACAGAACTCACTTCATACTCGGTGGGTTCAGAGACAACAGTATGAACTATTACTAACAAATGCAAGCACAACACAATACGGCTGTAACGGCGTCAGTGGAAAGACAGTGAAGCAGAGGAACGAGTGCGAATTTGTGGTACTGCGACGCTAGTGCTGCGTTGGCGATAGAACGAAACAGTACTTATTTTCCGGACACGCTTCGAATTACACTTTATATCTCTGACTTCGAATAGACATTTTGCCTTCTATGACTCCATCTAGTATCAAGGAAATTATTCTCTCAAGTCTGAACACGTACCATCCTGTCCCTTCTTCGTATTTTCCGCTGATTCCTTTCCCTTCCAATTCTGTAGAGTGTCTCTGCATTTATTATCAGGCGGTTCAATTTCTGAAGTCTCCTATAAAACGTTCCGAATCTGTTTCCGGTTTTCCCACAGTCCATGATTCACTCTCGTGGCAATACTGAACCGTAGAATTCTCAGAAATTTCATTTTCAACTCCAGGCTTAGGTTTGATACTAGAAGTCTTCTTTCATACGGAGAAGTGTATGTATGTCTTCGTCAGCTCCTTGAATACGCCGTGCATTGTTTTGCTTGGAAGGTAGCAGACTTTCTTCACTTTTCTACTACGTGATCTTCAATTTTGATGTTAAGCTCGTCGCTAATGTAATGTCCGCTGACCCACAACAATTCCGTCTTCTTTCTTTGGTTGACTTTTGCGCCATATTCTGTGCTCATTCAACATGTCCAGTAATTTCTTCTCACTTTCACCGAGGATAGAAACAAAATGGTTCAAATGGCTCTGAGCACTATGGGACTTACTATCAGAGGTCATCAGTCCCCTAGACTTAGAACTACTTAAACCTAACTAACCTATCACACACATCCATACCCGAGGCAGGATTCGAACCTGCGACCCTAGCGGTCGCGCGAGGATAAGATCACCACCACCAAATTTTGTCATTGGTATCCATTTAATTTTAATCTAACTTATGAACCCTTATTTTATTTCCGACACGACTTCAGAATACAGATTCAACAGTAAAGAAGAAAAATATTGCTTACCTGCCGGCTGTCTTACGCTCCTATTAATATCACCATTTGTTTCTGACTTCCATTCTTACCGTTGCTGCTTCTGTCTCTTACACCAGTAAACGCTTGATTCTTTAAGGTATCTGACTCCCACGTATAACTAAACTTCAAATGTCTGGTTACTGTACAAATAAGCAAATGTGGCAACAATTGAACTATACGTAAGTAAGTGAGGAAAAGTTTAGGGAAAGTTTGAAGTCAAGCGTAAAGTTTGCTCGAATTCGCTAAGTTGTCTCCTTATGAAACAATGGATCAATTTAGAACTTGCACTCCATTTTAAGGAAAAGCTACTTTTTCACACGTCTGAATGTTTGTGATATCATTTCTGCCGAACTGTGTGAAAATATGTTGGGGTTAAAGATTAATAATAACGAAGTTATAAATCAAAACGTCATGCTTGATGCTAAAGTTTCACTAAATGAACAGCCCTTTCATCGTTTTCTTGGGTTTTTTCTGTAGATGTTTGAAACTATGCGTAATGTTTGATAGAAACCGTTAAATGTTCCTATTCTCAAATACTGGACGAATGAAGTCCACGTATTTGCGCGGTATTAGTTCGCTGCCTCAAGACAAACACACAATTTCTAACTGTAATACTTGTCTTCTTGTGGTAAAATTTTAACATAAGTTTTATTCCAGTGTATTGTGGAGCGGTGGTACAGCAACCTTCTATTGTGATTAATATTAAAAGACGGTCCCAGGATGCACATTGCTCTTTAATCCCTGACAAAAACACGTTTCACCCGGGTGAGGGATCGTCAGGTCATTTCGTGCGATATGGGTCATCATTCATAGCAGCGTAGAGTAAGACCACGCTGAAACTGTCAACATGGGCCCGGAACGAAGTGCCGGTGGCCGCTCTGCGCCCACTAGGACTGTTGATATTTTTAAAAATGTCGGGTATACTATACACCGAAATATAGAAAGTATATCAATTTCGGCCCTCAATATATCGAAAAAACTATCGATGCATCGACATATCGACAGAAAAGATATCGATGTATCGGCGAAAAATAATATCGGCTGCACATTGTAAATGTACTGCCAATTTTAGAGCTGTATATTTAAGTATTGATTTATTATTAGATATTCTCAACATAAACAAGCTAGCAGATTGCTTTTTCCCCATCGAGGAAAAACTGAAAGGAAAACGACGCACATTTACGCTTTGCAATAGCAACTTTGCTAACAACGGTAACGGCAGGTAAGTGGCACAATAAAAGGTGTCCGATGGGTCCGTCGTTCGGTTTTGTCACAAAATGGATTTGTCTGGAACACTTCATGTTGACTTCCCTTTTTTTTCGTTTCTGCAAACGCCAGCGACCTAGTAGTTGTAGTGTCAAAATTGCGTGGCGAAGTTAAACGTTGCAGTTTCTGTTGGTAGCTCCGAGCGCCTTTCACTTCAGCATTTTCCCTTACACGTCTCCGCACACTGCAAAGACCAATCTTGTCATTTTGATTTTTGATCATCCGTTACAGCAGCTGTTTTTTTTAAGAATGGCGATGTGAAGAAATAGCACACTAGCTGCGATAAAATTTTTCTTGTTATTCCATTCGCACCGCTACCCCCAGTGCAATTGGATTTCTACTTTGTGCCATCTATCCTTATTTCACACACTCAAAGAGAAAGACTGGACGTGATGAAAGCTGAAAAAGTAGTAAGTCTCCTTCACACAATGAAAGTAAAGTTATATTCTACTAAAATTTCATACGAACAACTTCAAATACGAGGGTTGTCCAGGAAGTAAGTTCCGATCGGTCGCGAAATGGAAACCACTGAGAAAATCAGATAAATCTTTGCACAGATGTGTTGGGCAGAATTCCCATCGATCTTGTCCCGTCGCTCTTTTCAGTTCTGAGTGAGCAGTGAGCACGTAAAGATGCGTAGGGAATAGCGTCTGCTGCCAAGTAGAAGGGCCTGGTTAGAGATTTCGCCTGCGTCATGCAGCCCGCATAACACAACTGTCGAGCAGTTCCTTCTTCATGCCAATTCTCTGCCGCACACTGCAGGGGCAATGAAGAC
Organism: Schistocerca piceifrons; assembly: GCF_021461385.2. Classification (NCBI taxonomy): domain Eukaryota; kingdom Metazoa; phylum Arthropoda; class Insecta; order Orthoptera; family Acrididae; genus Schistocerca; species Schistocerca piceifrons. The sequence goes on along the minus strand of NC_060142.1, from coordinate 511,536,548 downwards.
GCTCCTGCAGCGTTTCCGATGTGAAGTGTTTGATCACCCACAATACAGTCCGTAATTGGCTCTCCCTGAGTCTCATCCCGGCTCACAAGAACCGCTGGGTTATGGAGACAAAATTTTTCCACAGACAACGAGCTTGCAGACCAGTGCAGATAGCTGGCCGAAAGCACAGGCGGCTGCTTTCAATGACGAGGATATTAGTAAGTTGATATAACACTACGACACAACTCGAAGATGGAGCGGCGACTATGTAGAAAAGTAGTTGATAGGTGTACCTAACTGTTGCAAATAAAATGTTTCTGGTTTTCACTGTGGTTTCCATTTCGCGACCGATCGGAACTTACTTTCTGGACAAGCCTTGTATTTATCGAAAATTGCCAAAAAATATAATATAAAATAATAATATCGGCACTCGATATTTCAAATTCGATACCGACATATCGTTGAAAAATCGCCGCTTTTATTGATATCTTTTCGAAAGGACGTCGCCGTAATGGTATTTTATCAACAGCCCTAGCAGTCACACAGTGTGACTCCTGGAGTCCTACGCAAAGCGACTTCGGAGTACCTATCTTCACCGTCCTGAAATTTTTTTCTAGAGCTTCCTGTTTCAGACGACGGGTCCTTAGTCGCTCCATCATTGCACCTACGATTCGTCGTTCCTGGCATCACGTCTTAAAGAAGCATCATCACAGTCCACTACGAATGAACTACATTTGACCATGTTCCACCTCAGATACTCAGTACGCAAGCATTTGAAACAATTTCTCGCGTTTGCACACAGAATTTACTGTATACGCAGACAGAATGGGCACAATGCTTCCAACTTGGGGGGGGGAGGTGACTAGGAGACTGATGAGCGCTTTTTGTAATTTTCTATTGTATGTTAAGTGACCAGACTAAAACGGAGTAAATGTGTGAAGTTTACGTGTGATGAGCATAAAAGTGACTAAGTATGAAATACTTGTCCTACATAGATACTCCTAACAATGAAAGGAACATTTGATTTCACCGAGTAATTCTGTAAAGAAAATTCCTCACCTCAATCAAAAGGAGGGAGGGGGCCGTGTAACGATACATATTTTCCTATGTATATCAATGATTCTTACAGCTCTAATTACGATAAAAATCTACTCCCCATCGCAGTCCACCCCCCCCCCCCCCGCCCCCTCCGATTTAGTGGTAAATAGCCCAGTGGATAGCCAGCCAAAAACTGAACACAGGTCAAGCATGAAAACAGGAACAAGGTGGACGGAACTGTGAAAAGAGAAGCAGAATAGGAACAGTGAACAGTTCAAGCTCAAGATGTGCAACATCGAGCGAATTGCAAGAATCACGACGGCGAGTTTTTTTTTTTTGGGGGGGGGGGGGGGGGGTCACGGTGTTGGACTGTAAGGTGGCAGATTATGAAATCTCCGTCCAGTCACTGACGTATCTCCTCTCCTTCTGTAGACTTGGTAATTGCCATACTAAACATTGGTTATAGAATATGAGTCATGTGGTAAGAATTTATTACCATCGCAAGTAAATTTATGAGCAGTGAGAGCAGGCGAGATGCCACATAGATCTCTCTCATGAAATGAAAACAGCAAATAAACGGGTGTGAGATATTTTGTAACAAAGGAATTCAAGAGACAAAACTTCCAAAACGAAAGGCAAGAGTCATAAAATGTGGCACCTGTGCTGAACAAAACAAAAGTACGTACTTCTGGAGGTCCCTCCTTAACATCTCGCAGTTTAACACGGACGTTACACTGCGACAGAGACACACATATGAATACAGCGGACAGACACGTCAATGACCGCACGGAAAAAGGGGCACGAGGGAGTTTTGAACACGGACCTCCTCTTTCGCAGTCCCACACTCGACCACATAACCACGGCTCCATTGCTACTGATAATCGCTAGATGTTGCACTTGTTAAACTTGGACCGTCCACTGTTTCTATTTTGCTCCTTTTTTCACAATTCAGTATACCTTCTTCCTGTTTTCATGTGAGCGACGTGGCGCAGCAGTTAGCACACCGGGCTCGCATTCGGGAGGACGACGGTTCAAACCCGCGTCCGGCCATCCTAACGTAGATGTCCGTCATTTCCACAAACCGCTTCAGGCAAATGCCGGGATGATTCCTCTGAAAGCGCACGGCCAACTTCCTTCTCCATCTGTCCCTAATCCAATGGGACCGATGACCTCGCTGTTTGGTCCCCTTTTTCAAATCAACCAGCCGTAATTGATTGTGTTCGGATTTTGACGGGTTATCCACTAGGCTATCTTAACAACAAATCTGAGAGGGTTGTGATGGGGAGTTCCCCTTGTAAGAACCATATTCCGCCTTTTGTAATCTCCAGGGGACCATTATAAACCATGGAGACTTCAATGTAATTCTTGTCTTTGAATACGTGTCATTTCTCTTTGTCTCATTGCGTACTTCTTTCAGTTACCTTATGTGCTATACCGCAGGAGCTCTTTCTTTGTATGGTCGAAGTTTCAGCGGGCTGTGTTACTTGGCAGTCACTTATCATGCGGAGGTTACTTTCGTTCTTAAGTTTTGCACACCGGTGTATATATTTCGATAACTTTAAGTAGGAATTACTGCGATACTTGTCTTTTTCTTGTTTGAATACAGGCAGCTGGGAGACAGGACTGCAACAAATGTGTTGCTTTCATCGTACATACTCGTATAACGCGCAGCGCCCGAGAGAATAACAGACGGGTAATTAGGGCGTGGGCAGCCACATGCGGTCATCTTCCTCTGGTGACATGCGCGAATGCAACAGCAGAGATAAGTGGCTAGAACCATGCATCGTGCACTGACGAACAGATGTTAAAGACAGCGAGATTTATGCTTCGTGTGGGTCGACACCGTCTTGTTACTGTCGACGTTTATGAGGGTTTAAAAAATGAAAGTTGCTCAGACCACAATCGCCGGCCGTACGCCAACTCCTGTTATGTAGCCGTTCTGTATGGCAGCTTTCCTGTACAGGACAGAAATCACTCCGGAGAGCGTACGAAGTGTGCCCGTAGACATGACTACAGTAACAGACAAACCCAACATGTGTCTACCTCCGGTCCAGATTGTATACCAGTCAGGTTCCTCTCAGAGTATGCCGATAAAATAGCTCCATATTTAGCAATTATATACAACCACTAGCTCACCGAATATCCGTACCGAAAGACTGGAAAATTGCTCAAGTCACACCAATACCCAAAAAGGGAAGTAGGAGTAATCCGCTGAATTACAGGCCTATAACACTAACGTCGATTTGTAGTGGGGTTTTGGAACATATACTATATTCGAACATTATGAAGTACCTCGAAGAAAACGACTTATTGACACATAGTCACCACGGACTCAGAAAATATCGTCCTTGTGAAACACAACTAGCTCTTTATACTCATGAAGTAATCAGTGCTATCGCCGGCCGCGGTGGTCTAGCGGTTCTAGGCGCTCAGTCCAGAACCGCGCGACTGCTACGGTCGCAGGTTCGAATCCTGCCTCGGGCATGGACGTGTGTGATGTCCTTAGGTTAGTTAGGTTTAAGTACTTCTAAGTTCTAGGGGACTGATGACCACAGATGTTAAGTCCCATAGTGCTCAGAGCCATTTGAGCCAATGAGTGCTATCGACAGGGTATGTCAAACTGACTTGATATTTTTGGATTTCCAGAAGGCTTTCGACACCGTTCCTCACAAGTGTCTTCTAACCAAACTGCGTGCCTACGGAGTATCGCCTCAGTTGAGCGACTGGATTCGTGATTTCCTGTCAGAAAGGTCACAGTTCGTAGTAATAAACGGAAAGTCATCGAGTAAAACAGAAGTAATATCCGGCGTTCCTCAATGAAGTGCTATAGGCCCTCTAATGTTCCTGATCTATAGTAACGACATAGGGGACAGTCTGAGTAGCCGTCTTAGATTGTTTGCAGATGATGCTGTCATTTACCAGCTTGTAAAGTCATCAGATGATCAAAAGACTTGCAAAATGATTTAGATAAGATATCTGTATGGTGCGAAAAGTGGTAATTGACCCTGAATAAAGAAAATGTGAAGTTATTCACATGAGTATTAAAAGAAATCAGCTAAATTTCGATTACGCGATGAGTAACATAAATCTGAAGACTGTAAATTCAGCTAAATACTTAGGGATTACAATTACAAATAACCTAAATTGGAACGATCACGTAGATAATATTGTGCGTAGAGCAAACCAAAGACTGAGATTCACTGGCAGAACACTTAGAAGCTGCAACAGGTCTACTAAAGAGACTGCTTACACCACGCTTGTCCGCCCTATTCTGGAGTACTGCTGTGCGGTGTGGGATCCGTATCAGGTGGGACTGACGGATGACATCGGAAAAGTACAAAGAAGGGCAGCTCATTCTGTATTATCGCGAAATAGGGGAGATAGTGTCACAGACATGATTCGTGAATTGGAGTGGCAATCATTAAAACAAAGGCGTTTTTCGTTGCGACGGGATCTTCTCATGGAATCTCAATCACCAGTTTTCTCCTCCGATTGCGAAAACATTCTGTTGGCACCCACCTACAAAGGGAGAAATGATCATCACGATAAAATAAGAGAACTCAGGGCTCGCACAGAAAAATTTAGGTGCTCGTTTTTCCCGCGTGCCGATCGAGAGTGGAACGGTAGAGAGACAGCCTGAAGGTGGTTCATTCAACCCTCTGCCAGGCACTTTACTGTGAATAGCGGAGTAATTACGTAGATGTAGATGTACCTATAATGGTTTCATTGCTGACAAGGAGACGCCACGACGTTGGGATCACAGATTTACTTCAAGCTTTGTACACCTTTACCAGGCCATTAGAACAACATAAGGAGCAAGTAGTAAGGTGCAGTGCTCAGGCAATTCCAAGAAAATCGCATGAGAAGTTTGTGTGTCCATTATGTGTCCTAAGTATCTGTGCGTAGGGACTGGAATATTAAGTTCATGGCGCTCAAGAAATTAGCGTTCGAGCTTCGTAAGATGAACGTGGATGACGCGACGGTTCGACTCCCGCTCAAACTTAAATGTATTAGTCTATTTTTTATCACTGGTTATATTATTAATTTATATAACATTTGAGAGGCAATATAATGAAAAAAACCACCAGTACTTGCATTAAGTATTTGCATCAAGTTTCGATTTATGTTTTCCATGTCTGTGTGACTAATACTATCCTGCAACGTGTAATGCTGAGAGCACATCTGACGAGTAATTGTACATTACTACTGTTGTGGTCTGGCACATTGTGACTTACTATATTACTGATTGTGAATAACGTCATTCGCATCATTATTTATCGAGGTTTGACTTCGGCTATCCAAGCCTGTCTCTTGTCCTTGAAAATTTAATTATAAATAGTAAATAGTGAAATAACATATGAAATTCTTTACAACTTAATGGAAAGGCACGTGGATTTTTTAATTATATTACCTCTCAAACGTCATTAAATTAAATAATGTGACCAGTGATGGAAAAAATAGAAATTAAAAAGGTAAGAGTCTGCGAGATTCGAACAGACTCCTAGCCCAAGACCAAACAGTTTGACAACACCAACTTCTTACGTTCGGCGCCTAATTGGACATAGAAATTTGATAGTGTTATACCGACATAACAACAGGCGGTCGCCGGCCGCGGTGGCCGTGCGGTTCTAGGCGCTTCAGTCCGGAACCGTGGGACTGCTGCGGTCGCAGGTTCGAATCCTGCCTCGGGCATGGATGTGTGTCATGTCCTTAGGTTAGTTAGGTTTAAGTAGTTCTAATTTCTAGGGGACTGATGACCTAAGATATTCAGTCCCATAGTGCTCAGAGCCATTTGAACCATTTTTGAACAGGCGGTCACATTTGGTGTTTCTGCAGGGTAAATAATAGTTTAATGAGTTCAGGATATGGATTGAGAGTAAATCGAAGAAAGGCTAAAGTAATGATTAGTAGCAGAAAAGAGATCAGCGAAAAACTTAACATCAGAATTGGGGATCACGAAGTAGACGAGGTAAGGAATTCTGCTGCCTAGGCTGCAACATAACTCATGATGGACGGAGCAAGGACGAGATAAAAAGCAGACTAGCACCGGCAAAAAGACCATTCCTGGCCAAGACGAGCCTACTAGCGTCAAACATAGGCCTTAATTTGAGGAAAAATTTTCTGAAAATGTACATCTGGAGCATAGCATTCCACGGTAGTGAAAGCACACTGGACTCGCATTCGGGAGGACAACGGTTCAATCCCGTCTACAGCCATCCTGATTTAGGTTTTCCGTGATTTACCTACATCGTTTCAGGCAAATGCTGGGATGGTTCCTTTCAAAGGGCACGGCCGATTTCCTTCCCCATCCTTCCCTAACCCGAGCTTGCGCTCGGTCTCTAATGACCTCGTTGTCGACGGGACGTTAAAACAACACTAACCTAACCTAACGGTAGTGAAACATGGACTGTGGGAAAACCAGGAAGAAGAGAACTGGAGCATTTGAAATGTGGTGCTACAGAAGAATGTTGAAAATTAGGTGGACTGATAAATTGAAGAATGAGAAAGTTCTGTATAGAATGGGCGAGGAAAGAAATAAATGGAAAATAATGACAAGAAGAAGGGACAGGATGATAGGACATCTATTAAGACATCAGGGAGCAATTTCCAAGATACTAGAGGGAGCTGTAGAGGAAGACAGGGATCGGAATACATCCAGCAAATAACTGAGGACGCAGGTTGCAAGTGCTATTTTGAGATGATAATGTTGGGGCAAGAGAGCGTGGAGGGCCGCATGAAACCAGTCAGAAGACTGATGATTAAAGAAAAAACTCGTCAATAAAATTAGCTTGTCCTTTAGGACGTTGCGTTTTTCCGACAGGGTACGAATACTCAGCTTTACCGTAATGCTGATTCGAAGACGTAGCTGATGTTTTGAACACTGGTCTGAACCAAATGCAGTGAACGAAGGCTGATGTAATGGCAGGTTCAGGTTGGTGACTGTATCAAAGTCGTGGCTCGATTAATGATAATGCACACTGCGTCACTCAGCGTCTCCTGCGACCGTGTACGAAGACTGCTGGCTAATGCGACAACTGGACGAGTGTAACTGCGTGTCAGTTTTTATCCGCGATTGGCGGATGAATGTTCGACTACGATCTATTTGCGTGAAGTCGGACGGAAGCAAGAGAGCCCCCCAGTCTTGATCACTCTCTGTGGTATCAGAACTTAATTATGGCGGACGGATTGGGTTATTGGAAATATGTTTGCAGGAAACACGAAACGGTCTCTGTTGGGTATGCCTTCTGCGGCGACTAAACTTAACTATGTGGCGCCAAGCCGGACATTGGCGCTACCGCGTAGCACCCGTTGTACATACAGGGTGTTACAAAAAGGTACGGCCAAACTTTCAGGAAACATTCCTCACACACAAATAAAGAAAATATGTTATGTGGACATGCGTCCGGAAACGCTTAATTTCCATGTTATAGCTTATTTTAGTTTCGTCGGTATGTACTGTACTTCATCGATTCACCGCCAGTTGGCCCAATTGAAGGAAGATAATATTGACTTCGGTGCTTGTGTTGACATGCGACTCATTGCTATACAGTACTAGCATCAAGCACATCAGTACGTAGCATCAACAGGTTAGTGTTCATCACGAACCTGGTTTTGCAGTCAGTGCAATGTTTACAAATGCGGAGTTGGCAGATGCCCATTTGATGTATGGATTAGCACGGGGCAATAGCCGTGGCGTGGTACGTTTGTATCGAGACAGATTTCCAGAACGAATGTGTCCCGACAGGAAGACGTTCGAAGCAATTGATCGGCGTCTTAGGGAGCACGGAACATTCCAGCCTATAACTCGCGACTGGGAAAGACCTAGAACGACGAGGACACCTGCAATGGGCGAGGCAATTCTTCGTGCAGTTGACGATAACCCTAATGTCAGCGTCAGAGAAGTTGCTGCTGTACAAGGCAACGTTGACCACGTCACTGTATGGAGAGTGCTACGGGAGAACCAGTTGTTTCCGTACCATGCGCAGCGTGTGCAGGCACTATCAGCAGCTGATTGGCCTCCACGGGTACACTTCTGCGAATGGTTCATCCAACAATGTGTCAATCCTCATTTCAGTGCAAATGTTCTCGTTACGGATGAGGCTTCATTCCAACGTGATCAAATTGTAAATTTTCACAATCAACATGTGTGGGCTGACGAGAATCCGCACGCAATTTTGCAATCACGTCATCAACACAGATTTTCTGTGAACGTTTGGGCAGGCATTGTTGGTGATGTCTTGATTGGGCCCAATGTTCTTCAACCTACGCTCAATGGAGCACGTTATCATGATTTCATACGGGATACTCTACCTGTGCTGCTAGAACATGTGCCTTTACAAGTACGAGACAACATGTGGTTCATGCACGATGGAGCTCCTGCACATTTCAGTCGAAGTGTTCGTACGCTTCTCAACAACAGATTCGGTGACCGATGGATTAGTAGAGGCTGACCAATTCCATTACCTCCACGCTCTCCTGACCTCAACCCTCTTGACTTTCATTTATGGGGGTATTTGAAAGCTCTTGTCTACGCATCCCCGGTACCAAATGTAGAGACTCTTCGTGCTCGTATTGTGGACGGCTGTGATACAATACGCCATTCTCCAGGGCTGCATCAGCGCATCAGGGATTCCATGCGACGGAGGGTGGATGCATGTATCCTCGCTAACGGAGGACATTTTGAACATTTCCTGTAACAAAGTGTTTGAAGTCACGCTGGTACATTCTGCTGCTGTGTGTTTCCATTTCATGATTAATGTGATTTGAAGAGAAGTAATAAAATGAGCTCTAACATGGAAAGTAAGAGTTTCCGTACACATGTCCACGTAACATATTTTCTTTCTTTGTGTGTGAGGAATGTTTCCTGAAAGTTTGGCCGTACCTTTTTGTAACACCCTGTGTAGTCACGGATACGGCGCAAGTGTATAACAGAGCAAAATGTAGAGTCCTGAAAGCCGTACGACTGGACAGAGGAATGTGCCGCAACAAGGACCATCTTAATTGGAAATGATTTGTCACCTTGGATAGTAATGTACTAGAAACAGAGTCGCTTAATCCACAGAGAGCTGGTGAACGCTAACTCTTGACAAAGAAATGTTTGGACACTGCAAGTTGCCGGCCGCTGTGTCCGAGCGGTTATAGGCGCTTCAGTCTGGAACCGCACCGCAAGTAGCTCTAAGTCTAGGGGACGGATGACCTCAGATGTTAAGTCCCATAATGCTTATAACCATTCGAACTACTACAAGTTGCAGAGACGAATCACGTAGGTACAGATTCATAATAACCGCTCATCAACTTGCCTGTGAAATTCACACTTTGAAGAATACAGGGATGAGAGAATTTTACTCCTTTCATAAACAACGAGTGTTAGCAACAGGGTTCAAATGGCTCTGAGCACTATAGGACTTAACATCTGAGGTCATCAGTCCCCTAGAACTTAGAGCTACTTAAACATAACTAAGCTAAGGACATCACGCACATCCATGCCCCGAGGCAGGATTCGAACCTGCGATCGTAGTGGTCGCGCGGTTGCTGACTGAGGCGTAGCAACAGGGGAAAATTATTTTCAACACAGGGTCGATGGATGCAATTTTTGGCAGCTGGTGTGAGGTGAAGTTGTTAATACAGTATGATTACATCAATAAAAACTGAATTTTATTTCCTATTATTAATACCTCACGTCAATGGCTTTGCCATTTGTATACTTCACAATTATGATAATGAATTTGTTTACATCGGTGCCCATTTCATCCCTTTAGCATAACTTCCAAGAAAGTTCAGTTAGGAGGAATACATCATTTGAAGAAAATTCGTCAGAAAATTTAAGAATTTTATGTGTCATCCGGTTTTAAGAACTAAACTGATGAGCTATAACGTTATGACCACCGACCTGCTATCGATATAAATTCATCCATGCGATAGCAGCCTCACCTGTCGAGGAACGACTGCTAGTCAGACACACGGACAGTTCTTGTAGCATCAATGAGCGTGCTGTCCGTGTGTAGAATGGGGAAGGTATACGATCTATCTGAGTTTGAGCGAGGGCAGATTGTGATGTTCCGGAGGCTCGGTACGAGCATTTCGGAAACGTACGACTTGCCGGTTCTTTGAGGAATGCTGTGGTGAGTGTCTTCAACGCGAGGCGAAACCAAGGTAAAACCACGTCAATGCGTCGTTGGGTTGGCCGGCCACTCCTCATTACAGACGTCGGGTATCGTAAGCTGGATAGGCTGGTAAAACAGGACAGGCGGCGAACTGTGGCGGAACTAACATCAGACTTTAATGCTGGGCAGAGTACAAGTGTGTCTGAACACACCGTGCACCGAACACACCTAACGATGGGCCTCTGAAGCCGACGATCCATGCACGTGCCATTGTTAACACCACGGCATCGGCAATTACGACTGAAATGGGCACGAGACCATCGCCACTGGACGTTGACGCAGTGGCAAAGCCTTGTATGGTCTGATGAATTCCGATAACTTCTTCACCATGCCGGAGGGAGGACACGAATCCGTCGTCTTCCACGGGGCAACTGCTCCTTGACACCGACACTGCTGGACAGAGACAAGCTGTCGGCGATTCCGTTATTCTCCTGGGAACATTCATGTGGGCATCCATGGGTCCAGAGTGGTTCGAGGAATAGAGTGATAAGTTCCAATCGATGAGATGATCCCACAACTCGCCAGATATGAACCCGATCGAATATCTGGAATGTTACTGAATGTTGTATCAGAGCTCTTCATCCCAATCCCCGGAATTTACGGGAATTAAGTAGTTCCTGTGTGCAGACGTGGTGATAACTACATCCAGCGACCTTCAAAGACCTCATTGCTTCCTTGCCACGACGCGCTGTGCCAAAGGTGGACGTAGCGGCTATTAAGTAAGTGGCCATAATGTTCTGGCTCATCAGTGTATAACAGCAACAAAACAACGTGTTTGACAACTTCATAATAAACGATTTTGAATACAGCAGCGTGTATAATGGTGAGAATGTTGTTTTTTCGCTTACGTTCGGGAAAGACTGTCTTTTTCTTTAGTGGGAGGCATTTCTCTTTCTGTCTTACCATTATGAACTTCATATAGCTCGCCAGTTCCACATATCGAACAAGGTCCAGTTTATTGCTCACAGCCTTTACCTGCCTCGAATGTTTTTGCATCCAGTCAGGTCACAAGCCTATCCATGTGAGCTAGTCTTCAGACAAAGAACTGAAATGTATCCATTTCAGAATGAAAACAGTCTTGGTTGCTAAGTTATTTGATATCAATAATGCGTTTCCCCTTTTGGGGTATCAGTTGACTGTGTAAGAGTTGCTGAATTTGTAACCTATTCGTCATGAAGCCATGGAAAATGGACGCAAAAGTAAGTGGATGTGTGTTCATCCAGTAACTTTTGCGTTCATTTTCCATTTTATATGGTTTTGTGAACGATGTGTGATATATCCAACTATTTTTACACAATCTGATGATGCAGCAAAAGGGTGAAAACGTTACTGATACTAAATAAATTCGCAAACAAGGCCGTTTTTATTCCGAAATAATTCGAAGCCGGTTGCTGTAGCACCCTGCTTCAATGGAGCCTTTCTTTTTTTTTTTTAAATTATTGTGTGTTTCACACTGCTTCTAATTTTGTAAATTTCCTCGACATTCTGGAGATACTTAGTTTTCACACTGCATTATTCCTCGCAAGTCAGCTGAGAGACCTGGGACTGATAAATGTAAATATATAAATGCTTTTCGTGTGATGTTCCTTAGGGGGGGGAACTCATGGCACCCATGACATCCCCCCTCCCCCTTCGATCAGAGAGAGAGAGAGAGAGAGAGAGAGAGAGAGAGAGAGAGAGAGAGGGAGGGAGGGAGGGAGGGGGGGTATGGTTGACGTATAATGGCAAACTGTGATTAAGTGGTCAGTATATTCATATTACACAAATAAATAGGAACCAGACGTAACTCTGTGCACCTCTGTATGAAGAGATGAAGTTTCCTAGCTTGTCTTCGAATAGCGTGTACAAGATAATGTGGTGTTGCGTGAACCACGAAGGTAAATTGCGCAACACGTTGAGTTTAAGCGAGAACTCCAGCTTACTCATAAGCAGTTAATCGCAGCTTAGTCTATGTTTGTCACTTTCAATGGTCTGACCGTAGGCGAAGCTTAAAAATTTCCCCCGTCACAAGGTCGTCCGTCAATGTACAAGAATAAGCTGATGGCCTCTGCTACAAAAGGGGAGACTACGTTAGTAGAAAGTAATCGACCGTTCTTCTTGCGGCATCCGAAGACCAATTTTCTTGCAACTAGACGAGTCCTGCATCATGTAACAGCCACCAAAGGCCTGCCCTCTGTATGACTGCCTTATGCAGTTGACTTCAAACACCCCTGTCTGGCTGTCGATCTCTCGACTGGTATGACTGTTACGCCAAAGAATTTAACTCACGTGCATGTGACGCGGTGGGTGTTTGCCTGAAAGTGTGGTGCATGATCATCGCTGAAATGTCATCGGGTTGATCAATATCATGCTGCTGGTAGTACGTTAGCAAGTCCACAGAGTAGTGCATTTTTTTGGCCGGCCGCAGTGGACGAGCGGTTCTAGGCACTTTAGTCTGGAACCGCGCGACCGCTACGGTCGAAGGTTTGAATCCTGCGTCGGGCATGGTTGTATGTGATGTTCTTACGTTATATTGTATTGTATTGTATGTTAACCAGGGACCTAGAAACGACGGAGAGGCTCCTTCCCGTCGCAGCCGCAGTGGTCCACAACCCCACGACGAATACCGCAGTCCACTTCACCCCTCCGCCGCCCCACGCCGAACCCAGGGTTACCGTGCGGTTCGGCCCCCAGTGGACCACCCAAGGAACGTCTCACACCAGACGAGTGTAACCCCGATGTTTGTGTGGTAGAGTAATGGTGGTGTACGCGTACGTGGAGAACTTGTTTGCGCAGCAATCGCCGACATAGTGTAACTGAGGCGGAATAAGGGGAACCAGTCCGCTTTCGCCGAGGCAGATGGAAAACCGCCTAAAAACCATCCACAAACTGGCCGGTTTACCGGACCTCGACACAAATCCGCCGGGCGGATTCGTACCGGGGACCAGGCGCTCCTTCCAGCCCGGAAAGCCGTGCCTTAGACCGCACGGCCAACCGGGCGGGCCTGTCCTTAGGATAGTTAGGTTTAAGTGGTTCTACGTTCTAGGGGACTGATGACCTTAGATTTTAAGTCCCATAGTGCTCACAGCCATTTTTGAAGTAGTGCATTTTTCCCCTAAACTGGAGCCGCTTGGGAAATGGGAAAATCAGTGGACTAGTTCCAACAAATTTTGCTCAACCAAACATGGGAACATCGTTATCATACGCAGGGTGGAAAAAATATACGGATTTAACGTCCCATCGACGACGAATTCATTAGAGATCAGAGCAGGCTCAGATATTACAAGTATGCAGAAGGGCATGGGCCGTGTCCTTTTCGAAGGAACCGTCCCAATATTCGACTTCATCGTTTTAGGAAAAATCTGGATAGCCAGCCCGCTGTAGAAATAAAATGTCCTTGACAGAGTGACACAATGAAGTATATAACAAATCGGGAATAATAAATGGACTTTAGATAAGTGACATCTCCGTCCATTGTAAGAGGAACATTTAATGGATTTCTCTACGTTCGGGTGACACTTAGAAGATGACATTTCCAGCCAACAAAAGGACTACGACATCACCACTGACCGTGGCCACCAACTGTCATACCTCTGTCGAAATGGGGTAAGTTTACCACTCGGTAGTGAATCTGGGCCGGCCGCGGTGGCCGTACGGTTCTAGGCGCTGCAGTCCGGAACCGCGGGACTGCTACGGTCACAGGTTCGAAGCCTGCCTCGGGCATGTATGTTTGTGATGGCCTTAGATTAGTTAGGTTTAAGTAGTTCTAAGTTCTAGGGGACTGATAACCTAAGATGTTAAGTCCCATAGTGCTCAGAGCCATTTGAACCAAGTGAATTTGGGTCACTGGGAGGAAACGCGGCCACGTAATACCGGGTGTTAATAATTTAAGTGCAAGCTACTCATGGAGGCTACAATTATCGTATGACAGCTAAAGTTGGTAAATATGTTAATGCATTAACGCCGACCCGATTTACGCTGGGAAACTTTGACCACCTGATGCAAATACGGCGCTGTACATTGTGTACTGGTATGACATCCTCTTTGTCATTTAATAACCCATAACGTGAGTGGACAGTGTGATTATCGAGGAGAGAGACCATAAGCTGTTAGTGGAACGGTTTTATGTGAACGGCAGCAACTGCAGTGATGTATTGAGAGGCATCGCCGACTGAAAGATCTGGTGAGAGACCCAATTTCATTATAAGGCTTAAAGATGATGATAAAACTGGAAAACATGGGTAAGCTTGGTGTGGAATTTGGAAGAGGAAGGCGTACAATCCTCGTTATTGACTAGGTGGTTGTTGTTGTTGTTGTAGACATGCCCGGGGTAGTGCTAGTGCCCGTGCCATTTGGAAATTCGTGGTAAGGACTACTTACGCTAAGCTCAACACACACACCCATGCCCGAGGGAAGACTCGAACCTCTGACGGGGGCAGCCGCGCGAACCGAGACAAGACGTCCTAGACCGCACGGCTGCCCGCGCGGCAGTGGCCGTCCAGTGTCACGAAAATTTTCCATCCCCTGGTCAGCAGGACAACAAGTTTTGTAGTTTGTATTACACTGATACGTGTACACGACAAAGACAGTACACCCATGCCCGAGGGAAGACTCGAAACTCCGACGGGGGCAGCCGCGCGAACCGAGACAAGACGTCCTAGACCGCACGGCTGCCCGCGCGGCAGTGGCCGTCCAGTGTCACGAAAATTTTCCATCCCCTGGTCAGCAGGACAACAAGTTTTGTAGTTTGTATTACACTGATACGTGTACACGACAAAGACAGTACAGCAACTGAAACGTCAGGAACTGAGCAACGACCTGAATTCGCTCTTCCGTTTCTGGTACAGATCGAAGTTGATGACACTTACCCGGACAATATTCTATTAAGTGACGATAAACATTTTACACTATAGGGTTCAGTGATTACACAGAACTGTCGAGTTTGGGGTGCTCAACCGCGAAGAGCCACTGTATTAGCTGTATGTGACTGTGATGTGGATTCACAAGTTTATTTATTCTCGGGCCGTTCTTCTTTGAAGAGAATACACAAAGAAGGCCTGTCAGGCAAGCCGTGATGTGTGCACGTTATCGAGACCACCAGCACGTGATTCCCGCTTCGGAAGAGCGGGACTATGTGAAAACCATAGTTTTCATACAAGATGGTTATTACAAAAATCAACATGGTCTTTCTCGCTTGTTTAACCTTTTCTGCCCAAGTCTCGTTCCTAATCGTTCCTATACGCCAGCGAGAAGCTTGAAATCAGGACTGAAGGGCGCAAAGTTGATGAAGTTAAGGAATTATGTTACCTAGGCAGCAAAATAACCAATGACGGACGGAGCAGACTAGCACTGGCAAAAAGGGCATTCTTGGCCAAAGAAAGTCTACTAGTATCAAACATAGGCCTTAATTTGAGGAAGAAATTTCTGAGAACGTACGTCTGCAGCACAGCATTGTATGGTAGTGAAACAGGGACTGTGAGAAAACCGGAACACAAGAGAGTCGAATCGCTTGCAATGTGGTGCTACGGACGACTGTTGAAAATGAGGAGGTTTTGCGCAGAATCGGAGAGGAAAGGAAAGGAATATGTGGAAAACACTGACAAGGAGGAGGACAGGATGATAGGACATCGGTTAAGACATCAGGCAATGACTTCCGTGGTACTAGAGGGAGCTTTGGAGAGCCAAAACTGTAGAGGAAGACAGAGATTGGAATACATCGAGCAAATAATTGAGGACATAGGTTGCAAGTGCTATTCTGAGATGAAGAGGTTGACACGGGAGATGAGTTCGTGCGGACCGCATCAAACCAGTCAGAAGACTGATGACCCCCCACCCCCACCCCCAAAAAAAGTCTCTCACGCATTCGCAACGCCAGATTTGCACCAGATGGCCAAGGCTGGAACTAATTTTTCCAGTGCATATCAGTCCAGCATTAACTCAGTGTATCTACCCTGTTTCGCTGCCATAAGATAATTACAGCCCACACTATCCTCCGTGAGTAGCTGCACGTTAATTATAACCACCCGGTAATTGGGTGTCTTGTGTATCCAAATATTTATACGGCAACGTAGGAAGTTAACTGAACTTGGTGGATGGTTCAAATGCCTCTAAGCAGTATGGGACTTAACGTCTGAGTTCAACAGTTCCCCAGACTTAGAGCTACTTAAACCTAACTAACCTAAGGACAGCACACACATCCACGCCCAAGGCAGGATTCGAACCTGCGAGCGTAGCAGCAGCGCGGTTCCGGACTAAAGTGCCTAGAGCCGCTCGGCCACACCGGTCGGCAAAACTTGGTGGAACTCGACGTTTCAATCATACATCAGCGAACAACCGATTAGGCCATTTCTACTTCAAACAAACACAGTAAAAAATCCTGACGCTGAAATTCAAGCTTGATGATGCATCTCCAAATGTCCAATTATAATGGAACTTACTTCATTTATCAATAATCGTTATCGGAAAGAAATAAAAGCTTTATGATTTGCCGATGACATTGCAATCCTACCAGAGGTGTCAAATGACTTGGAATGATCAGTTGAACGGATTGGACAGTTTCTTGAAAACAGGTTATAATACGAAAATCAACAAAAGTAAAACATGGGTAATGAATTGTGGTCGAATTAATTCAGGGGGTGTTAGAGAAATGCTGGCCGGAGTGACCGTGCGGTTCTAGGCGCTACAGTCTGGGACCAAAGCGACCGCTACGGTCGCAGGTTTGAATCCTGCCTCGGGCATGGATGTGTGTGATGTCCTTAGGTTAGTTAGGTTTAATTAGTTCTAAGTTCTAGGCGACTGATGACCCCAGAAGTTAAGTCGCATAGTGCTCCGAGCCATTTTTTTGTTAGAGAAATTAGATTAGACATATATTTATCTGGGCAGTAATCCAACTGGCGGTGGGCGTCGTAGTAATAGTACGAAAAAACATCTCTGAAAAAGAGAAAATTTAAGAGTTAGGAAGTACTTTCTGGAAGTGTTTGTTTGGAAGCCACCGGCCTGGCTGCAATGGTAACAAAGCTGTGTGTGTGTGTGTGTGTGTGTGTGTGTGTGTGTGTGTATGTGTGTGTGTGTGTGTCGTTGACCGCAGTCTTGCAGTTAATTGGTCCATGTTCCATGACACGTTTACTAAATCGAGCAAGCCTATTCCAGATCAGAAATCGCTCTTACAGATACGTAACATCGAGTATGGCAGAAGATACTGCTATTAAAGTAATAAGAAAGTCCCAGAATCATTTAGGAAATAGGAACGTCAGTAACAAAAGAAAGTTCTTAGAAAGAAGAGGACGCAAGCCAGCTACCTTTCTGAACACAAACCGCGTCTTTGTCCACTAACTACAGTTAACAGACGTCACATTGTGTTGATGTCTTTGATCTTACACGTTTTTGAAAGCCTTGACTATAGGAATCCCATTAACTGATGTTTAACTATAAGAAATTATACAGACAGTTCAAAAGAGGGCAAGAGCCGAAAAGTGCGAGAATTGCGAGAATTATCACACATCCGCTTAACAGTTCATGCATCAAAGTTACTGAGAAGAGTAATATACTGAATAATGGAAAAGAAAACCTATTATCTTTTAGACGACTATCAGTTTGCCTTTAGGAAAGGTAACAGCACCAGAGAGGTAATTCGGACGCTGCGGTTGATACAGGAAATAAGACTGAAGAAAAATGAAGACACGTTCATAGCATCTGTCGACATGGAGAAAGAGTTCGACAATGTTAAATTGTGCAAGATGTTCGAAATTCTGAGGAAAATAGGGGTACGCTATAGGGAGAGACAGGTAATTTTCAAAAGACATGAGGGAATAACAGGAGTGGAAGATGAACAAAGTACTCGGATTAAAAAGGGTGTAAGATGGGGATGTAGTCTTTCGCCACTACTGTTCCATCAGTAGATCGAAGAAGCAATGACGGAAATACCAGAGAAGTTCAAGAGTGGAATTAAAATTCAGGCTGAAAGGATATCACTGATAAGATTCGCTGATGACACTGCTATCCTCAGTGGAATTGACGAAGAATTACAGGATCGGTTGATGGAATGAACAGTCTAATGGGTTCAGAATATGAATTGAGAGTAAATCGAAGAAAGACGAAAGTAATGGGAAGTAGCAGAAATGAGAACAGCGAGAAATTTAACATTAGGATTGGTGATCACGAAGTAGATGAAGTTAAGCATGTTTGTTACCTAGGCAGCAAAATACTCCAGGAAGGATAGAGCGAGGACGACATAAAAAGCGGGCCAGCGCTGGCAAAAAGGGCATTCCTGGCCGATAGAAGGCTACAAGTATCAATCATAGGCCTTAATTTGAGGAACAAATTTCTGAGAATTTACGTTCGGAGCACAGCATTGTATGGTAGTGAAACATGGACTGGGGGAAAACTGGAAAAGAAGTGTAAGCATTTGAGATGTGGTGCTACAGAAGAATGTTGAAAATTAGGTGGACTTCTGATAATCAAGGTCGTTCTCCATAAAGTCGATGAGGGAAAACACTGGGAAGAAGAAGGGACAAAATGGTTGGACATAGACATGAGGGAATAACTTCCATGGTACAAGAGGGAGCTGTAGAGGATAAAAAATGCATAGGAAGACAGAGATTAGGATACACTTAGCAAATAATTGAGGGCGTCGGTTGCAGTTGCTACTCGAAAATGAAAAGGTTGGCGGGGGAGAGGAATTCGTGAAGAACCGCATCAAAAAAGTCATTCATGCTTTTGGCAAGGCGTTTTTTGTTTGCATCACTTTCTTCAGAGTGAGTCAACGAGCGACCAATATCAGTGTTCACTGGCGCTTAGCACTTAGGAATTCTGGTACTACACAGTCTGTAATAACCTTAATGTCAAAGACTGATAACCAAAATATTGTCTAAAGTATCTTCCTAGATGTGCTGCTGGCTCAGTGAATTTTTTGGCTAACATAACCCAGTACTCTATCATGGACACTATATACTCAACAGGATTGCGTGTACCCCTTTACGCTCTCAGCCGGCCTTGGTGGCCGAGCGGTTCTAGGCGCTACAGTCTGGAACCGCGCGACCGCTACGGTCGCAGGTTCGAATCCTGCTTCGCGCATGGATGTTTGTGTTGTCCTTAGGTTAGTTATGTTTAAGTAGTTCTAGGGGACTAATGACCTTAAAAGTTAAGTCCCATAGTGCTCAGAGCCATTTGAACCATTTATGCTCTCAATAAACGATTGTGGCATTATTATTCCGTCCGTCTCCATCTGCGATTAGTTATTTACCCATGACACTGACTGTTACTGAATGGCTAGCTTAAATAACTGCATAAAATGCGGTCGCCAGATTATTGCAACTCTACGATTCTTCTGAAAAAGTCATCGTAAGCATTCAGAGAAATACAGAAGCTCTTGATCAAAGACTACCGGTTCGATTTTAACTGCAGGGTTGGGCAGCAATATTGTGTCGCGGATCGATTCCAAACCTACAAAATGAGAAGGGGCACCAATACACAATCTATTATTTAAGTTGGCCGTGTAAAAGAATTGATGAACGGAGGAGTCCTGGTAAAACTGAATTTTTTGTTAATGCATTTAAATTCGCAGACTGTAATGATAAATGCGCACATACCGATGAGCGTAGGGAAAATCAGAGAAAAAATTGCGCCAGGGTTCTGCTATACACGAAAAGTTTACCTGTTGCTCAGGACCGTTTTTGGCCCACTCAGTTGTGTTCGTAATGGAAGTGGTTAAGTAGTACCAGGATGTAGGTGGTGATTGGGATACTTTCTGAAGTATATCATCTAAAAGCTGGACGGACTGAAAGACTGTAGCGGAGGTATGGCGCAGATGAATTACTTTACTCCTTTAATACGGCTAGTTATGCTCAGTGGAAAGAACTTGTGATTGTTACTCGCTTATGATTAACACGTTTGTTTCTGCAATAAGTATATCCTTTAGCAGTTATCTGTTGGTGCAACTGCTGTTTATGGAAATTGTTCTATGAGGCTGGGATATGTCATGTTGATATTTCGCCTCGGCCTTCCAACTTCAGCACTGTGAATGGGACAGTAGCCATTGCATCGCAGCGAACGTTATGAGGAATGAAAGTGATAACATTCTGTTCAGCGTCCTCTGTTACTATGAACCGTTATGGTTCCTCCACTTTGACAGAGTGACCCAATGTCACACCAGCGACGAAACCTTTTATATAAAACCACAACTGTATCTCTTTTTTGTCGTGTATTCGCAGGAATGCGCGCATGCGTGAATCCTGTTTCCGTATGCAACGGCGTGGTTCCACAACGTGACATTCTCAATAATGACTCTTTTCTAGTGCACTGTACTGAAACTGATTCCAGGTTACTGTTTACGAGGTTCCCCTTCCAGGAAGAGAGTAGTATGTTCACAGAGATCCAGAAATTCTTTGCAGTTAAACAAACTCATTGGCTAATAAAATTTAGTGTGATTTCATGAGAAACCGTATCATCACGAATGCGGGATGTCAGTTACCAACGATTGGTGTCCGTCATCAAGCACCCTCTTACAGTACATGTCTTCTTACAGGACACACGAGAGATGTATTACATTTTTGTAAATTATATTCAAAACGAAAACACTTCCTAATGTTCCGTAAAATTAAATTTAATTGCTCACGAACCGGCATTCGGCTTGTAAGGCGATCTACAGGAGATAAAAAACGGCTCTGAGCACTATGGGACTTAACTGCTGAGGTCATCAGTCCCCTAGAACTTAGAACTACTTAAACCTAACTAACCTAAGGACATCACACACAGCCATGCCCGAGGCAGGATTCGAACCTGCGACCGTAGCGGTCGCGCTGTTCCAGACTGAAGCGCCTAGAACCGCTCGGCCACTCCGGCCGGCTACAGGAGATAACAATGTCGGACACACAGATAAATATGGTGCGCGACTTACACAGCTATTACCTCTACACAAGATACAAAAAGTGTTTACGTAGGAAAACATTACAATAATTACATTAACTGAAAAAGGGGGTAAACAAAGTTTTTTTGTGGAGATACATTTAGTAAATGGTGAGAAATAAGATGATTTTACAGATTGAATCCAATATTTGTAATGAAAACTTAATTTAAAAAGGGGAAAACGCAAATTGAATCTGATCACTTAATACTAGGCTGGCACTGATGTCATGTCTTTGCTGATTTCCAGTGTTTTCAGAATGACGATCATATTGGAAACACTGACGATAGTAAAAACAAATAGAAATCATTGGTTTGACGGAAACTAGAAAATTGAGCGCATGATATGTATAAATAAAATTTCCTCATCTTGCAATGTTCTGAGGATTCCAGCTGTTCCCGAATGGCTCCTGCGTCAACAACTGTGATCTCTATAATTCCGAAAATGGATGTACTATGACCCTTAAACACATTTACAGGAGCTACTTTAGAATTAGTATACCGAAGATTGTCGAAATCGGCGAATCGCAAGATATGACCTTTTCTTGAAGGCATAAAGCATGGATTTAATTTTGGGTGATAAACAGCGAGGTCATCTGACTTCGTTCCCAATGCAGTGAAACGAGCAGCGCCGTCGTTAAAATTAAAATGAAAGACTGTATATCTATATACACACTGGCTAGGTATTGTACATACATTCATCAGTATCTTTGACCGTAATATTATCATACATTTAAAGTAGTAGATATGGATGTTTTATTGTGCCGTTAATAGAATGAACCAGTGATGCTGAAACACGTGCAGATCTCCATTCAATCAAATTGGGGAGTAGCTACGTCACAACCCAAATTTCATCCTATTTTTTCCCTGCAGTCTCATTACCGCCTAAAACTGGGGTAACACCCTTTCTGGGCCAAAGGCTTCCCTCTTTTCAGCATACAAAAACAAAATGTTATACCATTATGCACTGTGAGTGTTAAGCCATAAACACAGCATTCTGGTGGGTCTTACTGCCGAAAGAGATAAGCTTGTGTCACAGACCCGAGTCCGGTAAGAAGGCGAATGGGAATCAATTCATCCCTCGTTTGAGATTTGAAGGCAGTGCGTCATAGTCGATTTGTCAGTTTGACTGACAGCAGTTTCCTTGTTTGGCATTGTTTTCCACTGTCTCTCCCACTGTGCCAATACCTTCTTTGTTACCCATCACACTACAGCCCGTAGCGGGAGTGGAGAGCCGGTTTATTGAACAATGACATTTTCTCTGACAGACTGCTTTCGCTGCCTACCTCTTTTACATCGATCCCAGTGCGCCATTTTCTCACAAATCATCTGACCGCTTTGATGTGGTCCGCCAGAATTCCTCTCCTGTGCCAACCTCTTGACCTCAGAGTGACACTTACACCGAACGTCCTCAATTATTTGTTGGGTATTTCCGCTCTCTGTCTTGCACTAAGATTTTCATCCTCCAGAGCTCCACTTAGTACCATGGGAATTATTCGCTCCTGTCTGAAGTCGTATCGTCCTGTCTCTTCGTCTTGTCAGTGTTTTCCCTAAGTTCCTTACCTCACCGATTTCGCGAGGACACCATCTCATTTCTTATCTCAGCTGTCCACCTGATTTTCAACATTCTTCTATAGCACCACGATCCAAACGCTTAGATTCTCTGCTTCCCCCGTTTTACCACAGCCTACGATTGACTTCCAAACATTGCCGCGCACGAAACTTACAATCTCAGAAATTTCTTCCTCAAATTACGACCGATATATAGTTGTCTTTGCCACTGCTAGTGTCCTTACTGTATCCTCCCTGCTTTGTCCGTGATGCGTTACTTTGCTTCCAAGATAGCAGCATTCCTTCACTTTACCTACTTCGTGAGCCCAATCAGGATGATGGCAAGTTCATTGCTTATCTCATTTCTACTACTACATTTAACTTTGTCTTTCTTTACTCGCAGTCCATATTCTTTACTCATTAGTCTGTTCATTCCACTCAATAGGTCCTGCAATGCTTCACTTTCACTGAGAATAGCGATGTCATCAGCGAATCGTATCACTGATATCCTTTCACCTTCAATTTTAATTCCACTAGTGAACCGTTCATTTATTTCCGTCACTGCTTCTTCTACGTGTAGGCTGAAAAGTAGCAGTTAATGAAAGCGTCCCTGTGTTACACCCTTTTCAATCCGAGAACTTCGTTCATCATCCTCCTCTCATATCGTCCCCTCTTGGTTCCTGCAGATATAATATATTACCCGTTTTTCCCTGTACCTAACTCCAATTTTTCTCGGAATTTCGAACTTCCTGCACCATTTTACATTTGCAACACTTTTTATAAGTCGACAGTTCCTGTGAGTGTGCCTTACTTTTTCTCCGGTCTTCCTTCCATTATTAGTCGCGACGTCAAAACTGCCTGTGTTGCCTTACCTTTGCGAAAGATAAACTAATCGTGCGTGACTGTGTGCTGCGAATTGTGTACGATGTATTCCGATTTTCTAGAATGTTAAAACATCGACAACGATCTCAGACTGGGTCCAGGCAAGGAGTAACTAGGGATGGCAGTTATCGCTGAAACAACTGTTTTTCTTTTACATCTGTTTTTCTCCGCGCCAGTTCAACCTGACTGTTAAAACCACTCAAAACAACCGGTTTCTGAAATAATAAAATGGTTCAAATGGCTCTGAGCACTATGGGACTTAACTTCTGAGGTCATCAGTCCCCTAGAACTTAGAACTACTTAAACCTAACTAACCTAAGGACATCACACACATCCATGCCCTAGGCAGGATTCGAACCTGCGACCGTAGTGGTCGCGCGGTTCCAGACCGTAGCGCCTAGAACCACTCTGCCACCTCGGCCGGCCTGAAATAATAGATTTTTGGTTCTCCATTCCTATTATTTCCTGTAATAAACGTGGAAATCGAACTATTATTGAAAAATTTTGACTATTAGTTTCAGGACACATAGGATCAACATATTAAATTAAATGGGCAAATAAAAGAAAACTGTCTGTCCACCATTCGCTGATTTTCTCTTAAAAGTGTTAGCGATTGAATACTACAAAAAAACCACCAGTATTCTCCTAGTGCATCCAAGCTTTTGAGACTCTGTTCAACAATCATGTCGTAATCAGGAATCATACAACTATTTGGGCATCACGAATAGTCAGTATTATAGGGTGAAAACTGAGGCTGAAGAACTCTATTTCTCATGTTAATTGGTGCGTTTCCAAGGGGTACAAGGAGATAAAGGCATATTATGTAGACACAGACAGCAAATCAGCTGCTTTCTATTTTTATTGTATGCTATGAATGAATTGCTGTTAAGTTTTTAATTTATTACTGTTACCATAATTTCCTTTCCCTTTTATTAATTCGCATAAATGGAAGATAAAACTTTAATTTTTTTAAAGGAAATGAAGCATTGTACTTATGTCTACGTCACTTCGCAAAAGTATTCGCACGTGTCATTCTGCAATACAACCCATGTCCGACGACGACAGCGAGAAACTACCATATAGACCAGGTGCGCCCAAGTCTTGCACGCTGCACGTACGTGGCTACGTTAAGGCACGCCAGCCGGCAACAGGGACACATTGTGTCAGCAATGCTGTACCTGAATGAGATTTTCACTCTGCAGCGGAGTGTGCGCTGATAGGAAACTTCCTGGCACATTAAAACTGTGTGCACGGACCGAGATTCGAACTCGGGACCTTTGCCTTTCGCGGGCAAGTGCTCTACCAACTGAGCTACCCAAGCCCCGTCCTCACAGCTTTACTTCTGCCAGTATCTCGTCTCCTACCTTCCAAACTTTACAGAAGCTCTCCTGCGAACCTTGCAGAAAAAAAATGGTTCAAATGGCTCTGAGCACTATGGGACTTAACATCTGAGGTGATCAGTCCCCTTAAACTTAGAACTACTTAAACCTAACTAACCTAAGGGCATCACACACATCCATGCCCGAGCCAGGATTCGAACCTGCGACCGTAGCGGACGCGCGGTTCGTGACTGAAGCGCCTAGAACCGCTCGGCCACATCGGCCGGCGAACCTTGCAGAACTAGCATTACTGAAAGAAAGGACATTGCGGAGACATGGCTTAGCCACAGCCTGGGGGATGTTTCCAGAATGAGATTTTCACTCTGCAGCGGAGTGTGCGCTGATACGAAACTTCCTGGCAGATTAAAACTGTGTGCCGCACCTTTGCCTTTCGCGGGCAAGTGCTCTAGCACCTGAAAGGCAAAGGTCCAGACTTCGAGTCTCGGCCCGTGCACACAGTTTTAATCTGCCGGGAAGTTTCAGCGTTATACCTATTTTTATGCCATGGGTGTGCTCGTTTCTGTCGGGATTGTTGTTAAAACAGCTTTCCTCATTTTCTGTAATAACGCAATATTTCAAACCAATGCTAATTTTACGAATAAAAAGTGCTCCTTAAAAAAAACGAATTCATTAAAATTCGAAAAATTTTAGTTCTGCTGCTATGAGTAACTGATATTTGGGTTCTTTTTTTACACGCTTATTAGTAAAAAATAAAAAAACCATCTGTTATAATCGAGACCAAACAAACATCATAAAACACCGGTTATTCAGAACTAAAGTACCGGTATCGGATTTAACCGGTCGGTTTTTCCCATCCATACGACTAACGCACGGAATGTAATGCTGCTGCGACACGCAGAGGGAAATGCAAAACCTGAACTGGACGACACTAAAAACTCTGACGGCACCTGCAGTGTGGTGTGGTGTGTGAGAGAGGCTGTTTGGCAGCGGAGGCCGGTGACCAGCGCTGGCCGCGCGCCAGCGCACGCTCTCTCAATGGCGTTGGGCACGCGACGCGAGGGCGACGCTCGGGCCGCCAAAGTAGCGGCAGAGGGTCCCTGGCCTCACACCGGCTTGGCACCGCCGACGTCTCCTCGCGGCCGCCCGTATTTGTTTACTGTCCCCACCGGGCGACAACACCTGCACACCCGGTCGTCGCTACGCGGCTGCAGTCGTCATCGAAGCAACCCATCCGCGAACAGCCTGTGCCGAAAGTAATGCACCACCGGTCATAAGACATTTATTAATTATGTTCTTATAACCACACTTCCTGGCAGATTAAAATTGTGTGCCGCACCGGGACTTGAAAATGGAACCTTTCACAGAAGATCAGTTACTTCTGTAAAATATCTGGGAGTATGCGTGCGGAACGATTTGAAGTGGAATGATCATATAAAATTAATTGTTGGTAAGGCGGGTGCCAGGTTGAGATTCATTGGGAGAGCCCTTAGAAAATGTAGTCCATCAACAAAGGAGGTGGCTTACAAAACACTCGTTCGACCTATACTTGAGTATTGCTCATCAGTGTGGGATCCGTACCAGGTCGGGTTGACGGAGGAGATAGAGAAGATCCAAAGAAGAGAGACGCGTTTCGTCACAGGGTTATCTGGTAAGAGTGACAGCGTTGCGGATATGTTTAGCAAATTCAAGTGGCAGACTCTGCAAGAGAGGCACTCTGCATCGCGGTGTAGCTTGCTGTCCAGGTTACGAGAGGGTGCGTTTCTGCATGAGCTATCGAATATATTGCTCCCCCTACTTATACCTCCCGAGGAGACCACGAATGTAAAATTAGAGAGATTCTAGCGTGCACGGAGGCTTTCCGGCAATCGTTCTTCCCGCGAACCATACGCGACTGGAACAGGAAAGGGAGGTAATGACAGTGGCACGTAAAGTGCCCTCCGCCACACACCGTTGGGTGGCTTGCGGAGTATAAATGTCTATGTAGAAGATGCACTCTGTTAGGGAATGAGCTGTTCAGTGTAATGCAATCAAGCCAATCATTCAGTAAGACTCTACGGTACCAGAGGGTAGCCTGACGATGTCTTCGGCTACGTAAAAATGACTTCATATCAATACATGTTCATAAACATTTCTTATTTCACACTTAAATATTCATATTCTACGCACCTGAATTAATGTTGAACCATTTAACTTAAACTTGTATGAATTTATTTTTTCTAATATTTTAAAAGATGTAGCTGCGATTATTATTGTCGAAGATGTAAACTCTTTGGTTTATATACTTACATGGATATGGTGTCTGTTCTTTCGGACATGTCCGAAAGAAGAGTCACCTTATCCATATAAGTATATATTTATGGCAATACCGGCCATGACGTACTTCTTTTGTGCGGATGCATACATATTCCTCGAACTCTTACGGGACTTGGTAAGAATGTCTTCTACGAGTTATGACTGAGGGTTGGCTGCCCTCTGTAATAAAAAAACTGAGTTAATCGATCAACAACTAACTTAAACGGATCTCTTACGACGTCCGCCCCGAGCAGATGAAGCGAACAAAATGAGATTAAATAAAAGGTAGAGCATCTGATATGTAAGCAGGAGATCCTGGGTTGGAGTCCCGGTCGGAGCACACATTTCCACCTGTCCCCGTTGATATATATCAACGCCCCTCAGCAGCTAAAGGTATTAATATAATTCTGATTTATTTGGTTTATGTCTGCACATGAAAGGGAATGTCCCGACTGACTGGCTCACTCCCGGATTCAAATGGCTCTGAGCACTATGGGACTTAACTGCTGAGGTCATCAGTCCCCCAGAACTCATAACTACTTAAACCTAACGACATCACACACATCTATGCCCGAGGCAGGATTCGAACCTGCGAGCGTAGCAGTCCCGCGCTTCCGGACTGAAGCGCCTAGAACCGCTAGGCCACACGGGTCGGCTCACTCCCAGATTCAACATCGCCCAGCCCAAACTACTAAGGACAGAAGCTTGAAATTTGCAGAGAGTGTTTATCTTATACTGTAGGTGTTGTTCCAGAAGGAATTTTTCGGAATTACACTCCTAAGGGATAAAATAGGAGCTGGAAGGTTTTCTGGAAAGAAGTCGCTATTAAGGCAATTTTGATGCTACAACTAGCAACATTAGTAATTGGTATCTGAGACAGAAATTAAAAAAAAGTACGTGCTTCAGCATTTTTGTAAATTCTACCTCTTAAGGGGGGTAAAATAGTGGGTGAAAGTTTTATCTATGAAAACTGGTATTTGACTTCTCAGTTTAAAGTTAAAAAAAATACGTGTTTCAGTATTTTTTTAAACTGAATACCCTCCACCCACAAAGGGAAGAAACAGGAAATGAAAAGTTTCATGAAATTGTTTCATTATTGAAGTATTTTCAAAGCTAAAAATATGAAGTTTTGTTTTTGGGTTTTCTATTAGAAATAAGAAAAATACATGTTTTCTGTTTCTGGAAATTTAGACCCTTAGTGGGTGAAATAGAGGATGGAAATTTTTAAGCAAATATTTCGTTGTATTTTAAAGCTCAATCTATGTAAACTGATATTTCAGTTTTCGGTTAGAGAAAAAGAAATATGTGCTAGAGGATGAAAGTTTATATCAAAATATCACCACAAGAATGCAAAAGGCATAACAAACAAAAACCTAAGACTCCAGCTACCAGAATCCCATTTTGGTCAGAAGTTTATTCGGAGAAGACTGTACAGCGTGAAAAGTTTCGAAGGTTTTACAGTTTGTGAACAACATAAAATTTCTTATAATTGTTTCCCTGACACATTTAAGGTTTTTTTTTTTTATTACCTACGAAGATAAGCAAGCAAGAAGACCCGGGTTCGAGTCCCGGCCGCAGCATGAATTTTAATTCATTTCATCTGCTTTGATCATTATCGTAAATAATTCAATTAAAGAAAAAAAAGGCACGACTCTGTGCAGATGGTAGCTTATGCGAGCGAAGTAACGGTCGCTAAGCAAGTATGCTATATTAGCAGAGAAACACAGCATTCCCCAGGTATTTATTTGTAGCAGTTCGTCCGCGCCCGTACTACACAGCTTCTGGCCTTAATATTTATGACGTCACAACTGAACTGAGAGTCCTACAATGATATAATTTTTTAGGTACATTCATTCAGCAATATACGCGGTCGCTGTCGGCAAAATGTGTAGCGAATGGAGTTAGTTAGGAACGAAGTAATAAATTTAAACGTTACGCTCGATGTGGCAATTTTTCACGTATCTCACTGCTAATGACGTCATATCTTCTGAACTGTGTGTCGTACAGTGATACAGTTTTGCAGTTACATTCAGTGCCAAATGTGCATACTGTCTGAAAAATGTGTCACGCATACACTTAGTAGCAACGAAAGTAATAAGTTATAACGTAATGTCTCATGCGGTACCCTCATTGCAACATCAACAGCGGAAAAGTAGTAAGCCATAGACGTTGTTTGTAGGGGTTGTCAGCGAGGAAAATTTTCTTAAAGGTTTGAAATTATGTGTAAAATTTGTTGCAAATGGCTAAGTGACCTTATTCTCAATTATTGGGTGAATAAAGTCTGAGAATTCACGCGTCGCGGGCAACGCCTCTTTTTCACCCCCACCCCATCCTTTGACGGTTAGGTGGTTGTTACCCCCCACAGCGGTTGTTACCTGACAGTAACGCATGTGTGTACCAAATTTCGTTGGCATCGATTAACACACACACCTTTTTGTAATAAGAATAGATCTCTGTTCTTCTTCTTAGTCATGTACCGTCTTGGTGGGT
This sequence comes from Schistocerca piceifrons, assembly GCF_021461385.2. NCBI lineage: Eukaryota > Metazoa > Arthropoda > Insecta > Orthoptera > Acrididae > Schistocerca > Schistocerca piceifrons. The sequence goes on along the minus strand of NC_060142.1, from coordinate 511,506,934 downwards.
CAGTAGTTGTGAAGTTGTAAATGGAGCTGGTGTGTGTTTGTAGAACCGCTGAAGGCAAATTTATTTTGTGTTACTAGTTCAGAGTATGAAATATTGCTGAATATAATTACTTCGAAGTTCAGAAACTTTATTTCATTCAGCCTTTGGAAGCTGCCTGAATATCCCTACCCTTTCACCAGTCAATGTTTCTTCGCATGAGAATTGGATCTGTGACAAGCATCGAGCTCTACAGAAGACAGCGAAACACCAAAGACTTCGTCAGCCAAAAACATATAATTTCACATATGTTTTCACGATTCGATACAACTTCGTTCAAAACAATGGTCAAGCCTGTATCGAAGACAGATCGCTGAATATTAGGTATTGAAGAAGCTTATTACATCAGGCACTACTCACCACCCGGCCTCGCAGTTCTACTTCCACCATTATCTCTCCGGCACCTTCCAAACGTAACAGATCTCCTGCATCTCTTGCGGGACTAACACTCCTGGAAGAAAGTTTCCCGGAGAGAGTTCCGTTGTGGCACAAAGTTTTGATGTATCGTTAAGTTTCATAGCAGCACACGCCCTGCTGCTGGGAACAAACCCTAGAGCACGTTTCTCAACCTTTCAGTATTTGCGAAATCACCTAAAACTTGCATTGCAAACATTCTGCAAATGTAAAATGCTACTGATGTGCGGTTTTCACAGAATACATTGGCAGGCAGGGGCTCGCAATGTTAGTCAATAAACAGGTTGTATACTTAGAAAGTATTTTTTTGTGCAAACATACACTTTTTAAATGGAACAATGCCTGTTGACATTAAAAAACCAAAGATTGAGTAAATTAGAATGCCAGTGGTGTTTGTAGCAGGATTCTAGTGCGAGTCCTTTACGAGATGTCATATTTTGAAAAGTTTCCACACTGACACTTGTTTCTGCCTCCCCACATGAACCATGGACCTTGCCGTTGGTGGGGAGGCTTGCGTGCCTCAACGATACAAATAGCCGTAGCGTAGGTGCAACCACAACGGAGGGGTATCTGTTGAGAGGCCAGACAAACATGTGGTTCCTGTAGAGGGGCAGCAGCCTTTTCAGTAGTTGCAGGGGCAACAGTCTGGATGATTGACTGATCTGGCCTTGTAACACTAACCAAAACGGCCTTACTGTTGTGGTACTGCGAACGGCTGAAAGCAAGGGGAAACTACAGCCGTAATTTTTCCCGAGGGCATGCGGCTTTACTGTATGGTTAAATGATGATGGCGTCCTCTTCGGTAAAATATTCCGGAGGTAAAATAGTCCCCCATTCGGATCTCCGAGCGGGGACTACTCAAGAGGACGTCGTTATCAGGAGAAAGAAAACTGGCATTCTACGGATCGGAGCGTGGAATGTCAGATCCCTTAATCGGGCAGGTAGGTTAGAAAATTTAAAAAGGGAAGTGGATAGGTTAAAGTTAGATACAGTGGGAATTAGTGAAGTTCGGTAGCAGGAGGAACAAGCCTTCTGGTCAGGTGAATACAGGGTAATAAATACAAAATCAAATAGGGGTAATGCGGGAGTAGGTTTAATAATGAATATGAAAATAGGAGTGCGGGTAAGCTACTACAAACAGCATAGTGAACGCATTGTATTGGCCAAGATAGACACGAAGCCCATGCCTACTACAGTAGTACAAGTTTATATGCCAACTAGCTCCGCAGATGACGAAGAAATTGAAGAAATCTATGACGAGATACAAGAAATTATTCAGGTAGTGAAGGGAGACGAAAATTTAATGGTCATGGGTGACTGGAATTCGACAGTAGGAAAAGGGAGAGAAGGAAACGTAGTAGGTGAATATGGATTGGGGCTAAGAAATGAAAGAGGAAGCCGTCTGGTAGAATTCTGCACAGAGCATAACTTAATCATAGCTAACAATTGGTTCAAGAATCATAAAAGAAGGTTGTATACATGGGAGAATCCTGGAGATACTAAAAGGTATCAGATAGATTATATAACGGTAATACAGAGATTTAGGAACCAGGTCTTAAAATGTAGGACATTTCCAGGGGCAGATGTGGACTCTGACCACAATCTATTGGTTATGAACTGTAGATTAAAACTGAAGAAATTGCAAAAAGGTGGGAATTTAAGGAGATGGGACCTGGATAAACTGACTAAACCAGAGGTTGTACAGAGTTTCAGGGACAGCATAAGGGAAAAATTGACAGGAATTGGGGAAAGAAATACAGTAGAAGACCAATGGGTAGCTCTGAGGGATGAAGTAGTGAAGGCAGCCGAGGATCAAGTAGGCAAAAAGACGAGGGCTAGTAGAAAACCTTTGGTAACAGAAGAAATATTGAATTTAATTGATGAAAGGAGAAAATATAAAAATGCAGTAAATGAAGCAGGCAAAAAGAGACCTTTGGAGAAAAGAGAGCCACTTGTATGAATATCAAGAGCTCAAATGGAAACCCAGTTCTAAGCAAAGAAGGGAAAGCAGAAAGGTGGAAGGAGTATATAAAGGGTCTATACAAGGGCGATGTACTTTAGGACAATATTATGGAAATGGAAGAGGATGTAGATGAAGATGAAATGGGACATACGATACTGCGTGAAGAGTTTGACAGAGCACTGAAAGACCTGAGTCGAAACAAGGCCCCGGGAGTAGACAACATTCCATTAGAACTACTGACAGCCTCGGGAGAGCCAGTCCTGACAAAACTCTACCATCTGGTGAGCAAGATGTATGAGACAGGCGAAATACCCTCATACTTCAAGAAGAATATAATAATTCCAATCCCACAGGAAGCAGGTGTTGACAGATGTGAAAATTACCGAAATATCAGTTTAATAAGTCACAGCTGCAAAATACTAACACGAATTCTTTACAGACGAATGGAAAAACTGGTAGAAGCCGACCTCGGCGAAGATCAGTTTGGATTCCGTAGAGATATTGGAACACGTGAGGCAATACTGACCCTACGACTTATCTTGGAAAATAGATTAAGGAAAGGCAAACCTACATTTCTAGCATTTGTAGACTTGGAGAAAGCTTTTGACAATGTTGACTGGAATACTCTCTTTTAAATTCTAAAGGTGGCAGGGGTAAAATACAGGGAGCGAAAGGCTATTTACAATTTGTACAGAAACCAGATGGCAGTTATAAGAGTCGAGGGACACGAAAGGGAAGCAGTGGTTGGGAAGGGAGCGAGACAGGGTTGTAGCCTATTCCCGATGTTATTCAATCTGTATATTGAGCAAGCAGTAAAGGAAACAAAAGAAAAATTCGGAGTAGGTTTTAAAGTCCATGGAAAATAAATAAAAACTTTAAGGTTTGCTGATGACATTGTAATTCTGTTAGAGACAGCAAAGGACTTGGAAGAGCAGTTGAACGGAATGGACAGTGTCTTGAAAGGAGGATATAAGATGAACATCAACAAAAGCAAAACGAGGATGATGGAATGTAGTCGAATTAAATTGGTTGATGCTGCGGGAATTAGATTAGGAAATGAGACACTTAAAGTAGTAAAGGAGTTTTGCTATTTGGGGAGCAAAATAACTGATGATGGTCGAAGTAGAGAGGATATAAAATGTAGGCTGGCAATGACAAGGAAAGCGTTTCTGAAGAAGAGAAATTTGTTAACATCCAGTATTGATTTAAGTGTCTGGAAGTCATTTCTGAAAGTATTCGTATGGAGTGTAGCCATGTATGGAAGTGAAACATGGACGATAAATAGTCTAGACAAGACGAGAATAGAAGCTTTCGAAATGTGGTGCTACAGAAGAATGCTGAAGGTTAGGTGGGTCGATCATGTAACTAATGAGGAGGTATTGAATACGATTGGGGAGAAGAGAAGTTTGTGGTACAACTTGACAAGAAGAAGGGATCGGTTGGTAGGACATGTCCTGAGCCATGAAGGGATCACAAATTTAGCATTGGAGGGCAGCGTGGCGGGTAAAAGTCGTAGAGGGAGACCAAGAGATGAATACACTAAGCAGATTCAGAAGGATGTAGGTTGCAGTAGGTACCGGGAGATGAAGGAGCTTGCACAGGATAGATTAGCATGGAGAGCTGCATCAAACCAGTCTCAGGACTGAAGACCACAACAACAACAACTTGTTTCTGCCGTTCAAACTGCGAAGTTGCTTGGCAGGAGTTACTATGTTTGCTTACAGTGTGCTTGTCTGTTCCTTGAATGCAATACGACTTGCTGGTCATTATGTGACAACCCAAGCCGTAGGTCGTGAGTGGACGATGTGATTTATCAATGCAAGAAAAGCCCACATGCTCGTAGTGTGTGGAGAGTGTAAGACGAATGCAGTTTGTTCTTGTACGTTGTACGCGGCTATATATCCCAATAGATGTCAACCATGTCAGCAATGATTTATCAACCACTTTAGCCAGTTACGTAAAAGAGGTAGCGTGACACCTAGGCAACGTAACAGAAGGAAATAAGTAGCGACGGAGGGGCAGTAAATTAATATTCTTGCTGCTGCTGCTGCTGCTGTTGTGGTCACATCTCAGCTCCCGTGCAGTTGCACAAGGAAATAGCTTGAGTTAAGCAAGTGTCCTACGCTTACTTTATCGAATTGGGTTCCATCCCTACCGCATCTCTCTCCTTCAAGAGCTGCACGGAACCGACTACGAGAATTGTGTCAGCTTGTGTACATGGGCATTAACACAGGATTCTCCTGATGTATCATCTTTAAAGCCAGTGTACCAATCATGGCCAGGTAAACCGCCGAAACATGCACTATTGGTCTGTTGACAACCCCCGTTGGCTTCGCCCACGGAGTGTAAGCGTGTGGTGCGGGATAGGGAACCATTGTCTCTTGGCCCCGTTTTTCACAGACGCAACACTAAACGTGCCCTAGTATCGCAGCCTCCTAACAGATCTTCTTCCACGGATGCTAGAATTCCTCCGTAGACTAGAAGGAATCTGCGGCACCAACGTGATGGCTGTCCAGCCAACAGTGCAAAAGTACTGCAGCCTGTAGAGTTTTTTCTGTGGGGGAAGCTGACAGACGATGTCTGCAAGGACATACCAACTACACCAGATGATATGCGACGACGTGTTACTGTAGCCTGCTCGGACATCTCCGCTGAAGTACTAACACGTGTGCAGCGGTCGTTCCAGACCACAATGGAAGCGTGATTTGCCGCTGCCAGTGGTCGTTTTGATCACAACCTTTGATGGTCTGTTTGTCTCGTTACTGGTCAGGATCCACGTAACAAGTGTATGGACTTCTGTTGTTTTTCAATGTGTACTAACACAAGTATTGCGTGTCTGTGTGGGAAGATTGCAAAATATATCTCGTAAATGAGATTAGAGTTCTCTAATGTCCGCCCTGTTTGGTGTGGAACCGTGCGACCGCTACGGTCGCAGGTTCGAATCCTGCCTCGGGCATGGATGTGTGTGATGTCCTTAGGTTAGTTAGGTTTAAGTAGTTCTAAGTTCTAGGGGACTAATGACCATAGCAGTTGAGTCCCATAGTACTCAGAGCCATTTGAACCTGTTTGGTGTATTTTGCTGCTGTTGAGTCGGCCATAGAGTCGCTTTATCACTGCTGGGGCAGTTTTTGTACATCGGATACCGTCTGTATTCCTGTATTTGTCACACTTACGGATGGTTTGAAAATGGACACAGATGTCCGAAATTAGTCACCACCAAGAAATAAAAAACAGATACTTCTCAATGCAACATAAGACGGCGCTATAAATATTTTTATTTTGAAAAGCAGTACCATGAGAAGCTCATCGCATAGATACCATCAATCAAGTCCACGACTGAAGTCGAGAATCAGTTTCTTGAAGACTACTAACTGACAGCTAAATACAGTACAAACGTTCCATGCTAGAAACCATTATTTGGAAAGATTGGAAAGATGGATGCTATCTGAAGAAGGATCCCTCATCGTCTCACTAGAGAATGAACTACTTGTAATCTCCAGACAAGGTGTCTCAGTGTAAAGAGCGTCAATGTGGGGTGGGCATATCTCGGTGATGTCATAAACAAAGGATAAACGGGAGAGAGGGCGTGGGGTGGAGGGGGGGGGGGGGGGGAGGGTTGGCTACACAGATGGCAAAAAGTAGATTATGGATTAATATTGGTCGTAACTAAATATTTAGCTATAAATTCCGTAATATCAAATAAAATTGCTTTACAGTTCCCCAAATCTAATAATCACGCGAAAATAATGAAGTAATTCAGTGCAAGACACCTGAATTTATCGACAGAATCCTGGTTAGAAGTGTGTAACCTATCTTGTAACAGAAGCAGCTAAAATACGTATAGTGGTCGACCCAGACCTAGAGACATGTTCGTAAATTATACACGCATCAAAAAAAGTTTTTCATCATTCCGGATCCCAGAACTTCTGAAGATAGACGTTGACTGTCGCTTTTGTGTCTCAGACACAGTCCCTTTGATTGTTCAGAGATGTCACTAAACCCGCCCAAAGATGTGAACAACTATGCATGAGCAGCGCCTATTAGACGGAAGGGGTCGACACCCGATCAGTTCCAGTCATCCCACCAGGAAGAAGGTACACGGCTCGTGTTGTCTGTAGTTTAACCATGCCTAGACGGTCAATACCACGGTTCGATCGCGTCTGCATTGTTACTTTGTGCCAGGAATGGCTCTCAACAAGGGAAGTGTCCAGGCGACTCGGGGTGAACCAAAGCGATGTTGTTCGGGTATGGAGAAGATACAGAGAGATAGTAACTGTCGATGACATGCCTCGCTCAGGCCGCCCAAGGGCTACTACTGCAGTGGATGACCGCTACCTTCGGATTATGGCTCGGAGGATGTAGTGGGACGAAATTAAGCGTCACCCATCCACCAAAGTCAGCCCAGTTTGCAGGTGACTATAAGTTTAATTTAGTTTGTTTATGTGTTTTCTTATTATTTGTAATAAGATGTGAATTATCTAAAAGTTTGTATTTTTTTTTATGTGTTTCATGTACGGAGAGATCGGCGCAACGAACGGGGACAGCATCTTCGTTGCCGCGACCAGAGAGGAAATTGCTGGCCGCTATACGTCGCGGGTCGACAGCCAAGGAGCAACAGAAGATCCTGGAACCGAGTTGTTGCGTCGTGTTTCTAAAAATTAAAAATGAATTTTTATACTCTTTTTGTACAACAATGACATCATAATGAGCTTAATCTTATTGAGATGTTAGTCACTGTCTGTCAACGCTCAAGTTCACATCTGTATGTGTAGGAAGCTAATAAAATAATGTATGCTACTAAAGTTGAAACACGTCTCTTGAAGATTTATTTATGAAGAGTTATGTGAACGGATTAATAATATATCTGACAAGATTATTGATTCAGACAGCGTTGGCCGAAACTTTGAATCTAAAAAGTTTATTTAATGTGTGATTCTGATATCGATTAGGTCAAGATAACGTGTGTCGATATAATTTTCTGAGGAGAAACAAACGAAATTTAAATTCGAAAAAGTTACGAAAACCAATTGGCCCAAGTGATGTAATTCTCTGCATACGACTCAACTGATGTTTTACAGTTTCGTTCAAGAACCATTCTATGACAATTTAAAAAGAATATAAATAATTTTTTGAAGTGAGTGTAACTGACGTGGGTGACGAAGTCTGCACATGGTCATATAACAAACGAAAACCCAAATAATAAGTCGTTACACCGCACCGTGGCGACCTTAGAAACAGGACTTGTGTGCAACTAAGGCACACAGGTACGAAACAAAGCATCAAGAGTCCTTCGGAAGTCAACGCGAGTTTTCGTGGAGCCTTCACCAGCCAGCGGCGACTTCGCGGGTGTGGGCATCTGACGGAGTGCAGCCAAGCAGTACGGTCACGCAGTTGTTCCACGAGAAGGCGCATCTGTTGGGCAGCAGCTGAACGCTGCAAACCCCGACAACCTTTTTTCTCCCTAAACTAATAGGCCCAGTACGTCAGCTGCGGGGCGTTCCTCCGGCTGGTATTAGAGGTGTTGCTGAGGGCTTCGCCTGTCTACGGCGGTGCCGGGCGTGGTTGCAGCCAGCGACGTTTCCGGTGTTCGACTCAGCGTCCGGCCGGTTGCGGAAGCGGGGTCGCAGCATCTCAGCGGCTGCATCGACGGCTGTTACATCTGCAGCCCATAGCAGCACACTAATCATCGAGAACTACAAATTACAATATTAGTGTCCGGTGAGTTTGTTTCAAGTTGGAAGTGGAGTGTTGTATATAGGAAGTGTGCTTTTATAGGATTGTTGATTCCAAGTCTGCGTGTGTAAATAGTTAATATTTTACAATAATGTCGGGAAGTGAAATGTCAGACGAAGAGCAATCTATGTCCGATAGGAGCATGAGATCCCTTTTTAGGGCGATCGCTAAATTGAAACAATCTAACGAAGAATCTACTGCTAGATTAAAAGAGGAATTAAAACAGGCTAACGAGGAATCTACTGCTAGATTGAAACAGGAATTAAGACAATCTAACGAGGAATCTACTGCTAGATTAAAAGAGGAACTAAAACAGGAATTAAAACAGTCTAACGAAGAATCTACTGCTAGATTAAAACAGTCTAACGAAGAATCTATGGCTAGATTAAAACAGTCTAACGAAGAATCTATGGCTAGATTAAAACAGTCTAACGAGGAATCTACTGCTAGATTGAAACAGGAACTAAAACAGGAATTAAAACAGTCTAACGAGGAATCTACTGCTAGACTTAAAGGGGAGCTAACAAAATCAACAGACAGGTTGCAGGAATATCTTAATGAAACCAGTCGAGAATTAAGTGATAAAATAGAGTCTTCTAAAGTTGAAATGCAGGAAAAATTAGTGGGACTTAGTAATAAGATTGCTGATAATTGTAAAAGGTTAGAAGAACATATCCAGGAATCGCGCGAGGAAAAAGCTCGCATGCGACACGATATTACTGACTTATCCGAGAGACTAGATAGTGTCAATATCTTAGTTGTAAATGAAATACAGAAAAATAACGATATGTTACGAGATGAATTTTCTATGCAAACAGAAACTGTTCCCAGAGAATTATTGAAATCTATTAAAGAGGTCTCTACCAAACCTGTAGAGATTTCTTCAATAGATAATGTAGAATTAGAGACATTAACTCATCAAGTAGAAAAGGACCATACCGAAATCGAAAACATGAAATTTTTAATTACTGAGATATGCAGTAATCTTGAGACTGCCAAAGATAATAATATTGACGAAGGTACAGAGCGTTCACATCGTGAACACAGTGAAGAATCGATATTAGCTAATCGCGTATCCAATACAGAAATGCGGATACAGGAAATTACTAAACGATTATCGGAATTAGATAATAACGAGGACATTTCAGGTAGCAGAGGTAATAACATAATCAGAGACAACAGTCGCATCGAATTTGCTAGCTCGGACGACAACAATATGAATAAAGCAATCACGGCAAGCCAATCCGATGCAACTCCGTCTCTGCAATCTAAACAAAATCCGACTATTTCTCTCGCAGAATGTCTGGATGACATAACGACAAATTCAAAAGTAGCAAGTCGATTTCCTGTATTTAAACCAGGAGGCGAACTTCACCCTATAATCTTTATAAAAGCTTTTGAAACATCATTATCTCCTAAATGGAGTAATGAAAAACGCATTCAATTTGTAATAGGACATTTAGAAGCAGAAGCTGCGGAATGGGCAGTACTGCATAGAAATGAATTCAGGGATTGGGATGATTTTGTTAAGCAGTTTAAACAAAATTATTGGTCAAGAGGAAAACAACAACACTTAACTTTAGAGTTGTTAGACCCTCCTCCATATTCTAAACGGTGGGGAGGTTATAGGAATTATTTTGAATGGCATTTAAACCGTGCTAAATTAATTGAAGAACCAATTATTGAAAGTCATTTAATACGGGTCCTAATTAGTAGGTTACCGTATTACGTAAAGGAAAGAATGATAGAAAGAGAATGGTCACAGCCGTGCGAATTGTTAGGATATTTAGAGCAGTTAGATATACTTAATAGAGAAAGGGAAGACGAGAAGTTTAGATTTGGTAGAAATGACAATCCTCGAAATAATAATAATAATTCAGAACCACGAAAAGCTAATAACAACAATCATAGCCGGTTCTGTTATATAAAACGTCAATCTAAAGATAAAGAGAGCCAACAAAATCGTGGTAATAACCCTAAAGTGCGGAAATTACACAGTAACGATCATGAGATAAATCATCCTCAAGTAATTAATGAAGGTCAAGTGGTAGGTGACGTCATCATAGAACGTTCGGAAAACTAGTAAAGTCCTTTAGTACGGGTCAACTAAAGGGAACTATTGGTCAAGATTATCCAAGACCCAATTGCAATTTATCATTAAGCTGCCAAAAGGACGATGACTGGCAACAAGATTTACTTCAGGAAGACAATCAGATAAGGGAGAATGTAACATATAAACCCGTTATTAAAGGTTATATTAAAGATACCGAAGTAAATATTATAGTTGATTCGGGTAGTGAAGTGAGTATTTTATCCAAAGAATTATTTCAGCTTAAAAGGAAATATTGGAATTTCCCGACTTTACCTGTAACTGGGGTGAAAATTATAGGAGTTACTGGTAAAAGAAGTCAAAATATTACTGAAGAAGTTTATGTAACTTTTGAAATTGCTAAACAATTAATTGCTCACTCTGTACTCGTCGTAGCCAACTTAAATGTGGCCATAATTTTAGGTATAGATTGGCTGTGTAAATATAAAGCTATATTAGATTTTAAAGATTCTTCCTTAACCATCCATAAGGAGGCATGTACTTTTAAAGTGAGGTTCTCTAATAGTCAAGTACCTGAAAATTGCTACGAATCCTTACAGATTAGGTACGCACCGACCATGAATCTATTAACAGATTTTAGTGATCTTGGGTATGCAGTATACCAATGTCAGGCTAGTAATAGTATCGAAACCGAAGTGAAAGAAAAATGTTTATCTACGAATTGTCTATCCGAGCAAGAAAAGGAAGAGTTGGAATCTTTGATGTTAGAATTTAGAGCCGTCTTCTCAGATGAACCGGGGAGAATTAAAGATTACGTTTGTAAACTTAAGATTAAAGATAAAAAACCATTCTTTAAGAAACCTTATCCCATTCCAGTACAATTCAAAGAACCGGCTAGTAGAGAAATAAGTAAGATGCTAGAACAAAACATTATCGAACGATCATGTAGCGCTTTTAACAGTCCGTTGTGGGTAGTTAAGAAAGCTACTGGTGGGGTACGACTGGTTCTGGATGCCCGTGAATTAAATAAAATTATAGAGATGGAAAGAGACAGACCTATTCCTATGGAGGACGTACTTCTTAAGATTGCTGGTTCTCGTTATATGAGTACAATGGATTTAACCGCCGGCTACCATCAAGTAACATTACACCCGGATTCACGGCAATATACGGCTTTTCTTTTTGAAGGCAGATCATATCAGTTCCAAGTTTTACCTTTTGGACTTAATATATCAGTGTCAACTTTCATTAGGGCATTAGATTTTGCTTTGGGTCAGCAATTGTTACAAAAGATTATTTTATATGTAGATGATATTTTGGTAGCTACTAAAACGTGGGAGGAACACGTAACGATATTACGGGAATTGTTTAACCGTTTAATTGACAGAGGAATTACTTTAAAATTATCTAAGTCTTACTTCGGAAAGGAGGAAGTGAGATTTTTGGGGCATATAGTGGATAGTAAAGGTATTAGGCCAGACCCAGCACGTATTGAAGCTATTGCTCGATGCCCGAGTCCTAGAAATCGGAAACAATTGAAATCATTCTTAGGAATGGTAGGATTTCTGAGAAGATTTCTTCCAGGGCAGGATATTGTTAATCCTAAATTACTAGATTTATTGAAAGAGAAGTCAGTATGGCTCTGGGGACAAGAGGAAGAGGAAGGTTTTAATAAGATAAAAGGAGCGTTAACCAAAGCCAAAATGTTATACCACCCAGATTTCGATCAGGACTTTGGTATGTGTACGGATGCCTCTGATTATGGTGTGTCTTGTGTAATATTCCAAGGTGATCTGACCAATGAAGAGGGATTATATCGGCCTATTGGATTCGCTAGTCGAACTTTAAATAAACATGAAAGAAATTATTTTGTATCCGAGAAGGAAGCTCTCGCAGTGGTATGGGGTTTTCAACGATTTAGAGGATTATTAATGGGAAGAAAAACAATTGTATATACTGGTCATCAGGCTTTAATCTTTTTGAACAATTGCCGGTTACTTCACCGTAGGCTATTACGTTGTGTATTATACTTGCAAGAATTTCAGTACGAAATTAGGTATATAAAAGGATCTCAGAATGTAATTTCAGATGCTTTGTCAAGGCTTCCCGTAGGAATGGAGAATATTAATATTGCAGAAGAACCAGGAACAAATTATCATGTTTATTTCCTTTTGACTAAGGAGAACGAACGTAAGGTTAAACGGATAGTAACTGCTGTTAGATGCAATCAAAGAAATGACGATCAATATAGGGACCTTATACAAAACCTTAGTAATGGGGACGAAACAGTTAACACCCGGGGTGTGTGGTTATATTTTAACGACTTGTTGTATTGGAAAGCACAGAGGGAACACCAGAGATGGAAAATCTGCATTCCGGAAACTGTTGTGGACGAGTTAATTACTTATATTCATGAAGGTTACGGGCATTTTGGAATTCATAAATGTATTAAACATCTAATGAAGTATTATTATTTCAAAAATATGTCACGTATTGTGAGAAGTATTATTAGGGCTTGTGAAACCTGTCAAAAGGTTAAAGTTAATAACAAATCCAAGCGTTATAAATTATATGCTGTAATTCCTCGAGGTTTGTGGGATCTACTATCATTAGATTTTTTCGGCCCTCTGCCTCGGAGTTCAGGAGGATTAACATATGTGTTTGTTGTAATGGAATGTTGGTCCAAACATGTGAAACTATATACTTTGAAACGAGCGAATACAGCAAGCGTTATACGCTGCCTCACCCGAAATTACTTTGTTAACTGGGGCATTCCTAAACGACTTATGTCTGACAACGGTAGTGCCTTTATTAGTCAAAGATTTCAAGATACGATAAGACAATATGGAATCAAACATATCTTAATTTCGAAATATCACCCTCAAAGTAATTTAGTAGAAAGAGTCATGAAAGAATTAGGACGATTATGTAGAACTTATTGTGCACATAAACATACTCGGTGGGCCAAACTAATGCCTGAATTCGAAAAGATATTAAATGAATTGCCTCACCTAACGACGGGATTATCACCTATAGAAATTTTAGGCAAACGAATTATAGGTGAGCCTTTACTAGCTGCTTTACCTTGGCCACCAGTAAATGAGATACAACAAGATATTCCAGACGAAAAAGTTTGCGAACAGATTGTAAAAAATGCCGAACGGAGAATTAAAAGTTATAATCAACAGGCTGTAGAACCCTCATTTCAGGTAGGAGATCTTGTGTTAGTACGATCTCATCTTAAAAGTTCTAAGATCGATAAGGAATGTAGAAAATTCTTCTTTACCTTTGAAGGTCCATATGTTGTACATAAGATTGTACATCCCAAAGCATTACTTCTTATGGAACCTTCATCAGGTGTAATTAAAGGATTATATAGTGTTGATCAAATGAAACTCTTCATTCCTAAATAAGTTAATATTTAGTATATGTTACATACGGAAGAGCGTTCATAGTTTATTCATGTGAAGTTTTCGTGATAGTTACGTATTATTTTAAAGAATAGAACAGAAAGCTTAAACAAGTGTTCTACAATAATCTACTGGTACTTCAAAAGGAGAAAGATAACCCGAAGGGGGATTTATATGGAAGAAATTTTGCTCTTAGGTCAAAAGGAATTTTGCATATTTTAAATTTACTCGGATAGTAGGAACCAAAGGGGATGGTTAATAGTTTTAGGGACCATGGGCGTCCAGAGCTATATGGCTCACGAGAACATAGCAGAGTGCCTTTAATAGAGGTTTGCAATAGTGTTAATATAGAACACACCAAACGGGGCTCTCTCGCTTGTTTCTCCTAAATAAATGGCCATTACCCAACAAGGTGTCCGAAGGTAAAGAAAGCCGTGCCGAGATTCTAAAGAGAGTTTTGCTTGATTTCTTCTTGACCTCAGGCATAAATAAGGCATTAGGGAAAAAAATGACGTAAAGTAAATAGTACTATTAGTTATTGTGAGAAACTTATTAGTAATATACATTCTTGAAAAGAATAACTCTAGTAAATAAATGAAATTGGAACTAATCTATCACAATTTGAACGCTCTGTCCTAATGTACAACGTTAAAGAACGTACTAAATTAGTATTTATTAGCAACTATTAACTGAAGAGGAGCAATCTCCCTATATTCGGCTACGAATTACCATAAGAGCACAATTAAGAGTAAATGACAAATAGTCACAACGGTATCGTGTTAAAAGGATTAAATCTATCTAATAGCAAGGACTTGAGGTTACGTAAAATGTGAGGAAAATGTATTAACAGTTAAATATTGTATATTGAACAGTTTTAATTCCGGTTAAAACCTGACAAACTGAGCTTGTGGGTGGGGTATGTAGTGGGACGAAATTAAGCGTCACCCATCCACCAAAGTCAGCCCAGTTTGCAGGTGACTATAAGTTTAATTTAGTTTGTTTATGTGTTTTCTTATTATTTGTAATAAGATGTGAATTATCTAAAAGTTTGTATTTTTTTTTATGTGTTTCATGTACGGAGAGATCGGCGCAACGAACGGGGACAGCATCTTCGTTGCCGCGACCAGAGAGGAAATTGCTGGCCGCTATACGTCGCGGGTCGACAGCCAAGGAGCAACAGAAGATCCTGGAACCGAGTTGTTGCGTCGTGTTTCTAAAAATTAAAAATGAATTTTTATACTCTTTTTGTACAACAATGACATCATAATGAGCTTAATCTTATTGAGATGTTAGTCACTGTCTGTCAACGCTCAAGTTCACATCTGTATGTGTAGGAAGCTAATAAAATAATGTATGCTACTAAAGTTGAAACACGTCTCTTGAAGATTTATTTATGAAGAGTTATGTGAACGGATTAATAATATATCTGACAAGATTATTGATTCAGACAGCGTTGGCCGAAACTTTGAATCTAAAAAGTTTATTTAATGTGTGATTCTGATATCGATTAGGTCAAGATAACGTGTGTCGATATAATTTTCTGAGGAGAAACAAACGAAATTTAAATTCGAAAAAGTTACGAAAACCAATTGGCCCAAGTGATGTAATTCTCTGCATACGACTCAACTGATGTTTTACAGTTTCGTTCAAGAACCATTCTATGACAATTTAAAAAGAATATAAATAATTTTTTGAAGTGAGTGTAACTGACGTGGGTGACGAAGTCTGCACATGGTCATATAACAAACGAAAACCCAAATAATAAGTCGTTACACCGCAAGGAACCCTGACAGCAACGCCACCATGTTGAAAAATGCTTTTCGTGCAGCCACAGGACGTCGTGTTTCGACTCAAACTGTGTGCAATAGGCTGCATAATGTGCAACTTCGCTCCCAACGTCCATGACTAGGTCCATTTTCGCAACTACGACACTATGCAGAGCGGTACAGATGGGCCCAACAATAAGCCGAATGGACCGCTCAGGATTGGCATCACGTTCTCTTCACTGATGAGTGTTGCATATGCCTTCAACCAGACAATCGTCGGAGACGTGTTTGGAGGCAGACCGGCCAGGCTGAACGCTTCAGACACACTGTCCAGCGGGTGTAGTAGGTGGAGGTTCCCTGCTGTTTGAGGGTGGCATTATGTGGGCCGACGTACGCCGCTGGTTGTCATCGAAGGCGCCGTGGCGGCTGTACTGTACGGGAATTCCATCCTTCGACCGATAGTGCAACCATATCGGCAGCCTATTGGCGCAATTCGCGCCCCCATCGTGCACATCTTGTGAATGACTTCCTTCAGGATAGCGACATCACTCGACTATAGTGGCCAGCATGTTCTCCTGACATGAACCCTACCCAGCATGCCTGGGATGGATTGAAAAGAGTTGTTTGTAGACGAAGTGACCCACCAACTACTCTGAAGGATCTACGCCAAATCGCCGTTGAGCAGTGAGACAATCTGGATCAGCAGCGCCTTGATGAACTTGTGGGTAGTATGCCACGACGAATAAGGGCATGCATCCCTGCAAGAGGACGTGCTACTGGGTATCAAAGGTACCGGTGTGTACAGCAATCTGGACCACCACGTCTGAAGGTCTCGCTTATGGTGGTACAACACGCAATGTGTGGTTTTCATGAGCAATAAAAAGGGCGGAAAATGTTTATGTTGATCTCTATTCCAATTTTCTGTGGAGGTTCCGGAACTCTCGGAACCGCGGTGATGGAAAACGTTTTTTGATGTGTGTAGGTATTTCTGTACTATAGCGGCATGTAAAACTTTGTTTTCACCCCGAGCTCAATCGATGCTACAGGAGTTCGCTGAACACTTGCCGTACGAATGTCCAACTCACAAATGTGCTAACACTGATGGCAAAATAGTGCAGTTCTCTGTGACGGGCAGCAAATTATGTGTAAGATTAGAAGTAGAAGGATTGTGTCAAGGATGGAGAAGGAAATTGGCCGCGCCCTTTCGAAGGAACCATTACGGCATTTGCCTGGAGCGATTTAGAGAAATCACGGAGAATCTAAATGTGGATGGCCGGACGCGGGTTTGAACCGTCGTCCCTTCGAATACGTGTCCAGTGTGGTAACAACTGCGCCACCTCGCTCGGTTTATGTCGTTGCTGTTTTTAGACTACAGAGAGTGTGGTTGGCAACTACAGACTCTCAAATTAACGGAATGGAATTAGCCGACTAAATGATTCAAAATCAAGTGAGACACACTTTAATTTATTCAGATGAGTGCCGCAGGTTCGGAAACCTTTAGCAGTGCCTCAAGCCAGGTCACATCGCTTTTAACTCTGCACCATAGAACAGAACTGGTACTCCTCAGCGCTTCCACGCCTCACCTGAGAAGCATTTCGCAAGTTTTGAAAAGCTTCACGCCACGCAAGCAGTCGTAAATAACGGACTCACAAACACGGTAAGGTCGCGCGCGGAGGCGATTTATTTATGGCAAATATATTACAACAGTACAGGCTTCCCTTAAGTTACCAGACACGCAGTACAAATGTACGAGTTCTCTACTCTCCTGTATAAAAGAGTGTTCACACAGCGACACCGCTCTCGTGAATTTATAATTAAACCATCGTTTTTGGTCTGATGAGAAGAAAACATGTGAGTCTATATTTACTGACGCATTTACCGGCTCATACTGCCTACAACCGTGCGTATGGCCGGTACATGTGCAATCTGAAAATTGCCGCAATGTGCAATTTAGCGGATGGTACTTATTACTGCACCATTCACGGGCGATGAGCGGAAGAATTTAGTATTGTAGTGTATTAGATGACAACATAACTGTATTGTCACCATTTCTAAAGACATTGAATGAAGCACTTGAAAAATATTTTTGACTTCCACGCTGATGGTTCTCAGGATTTTCAAAGTAGAGTTTGTCAATAATTCTCCTCAGGCAATATGTCGAGAGCTTTCCTAAACCTAACAGACTTTTTTCCACCAAATTGTGGGTCGATTGTTAAGACACTAGATTGTTTTCATCGGGAGGGGATTGCAAGTTGCAAATCACTGTTCACTTATTTGAATTTAGGTTCTCAGCCTGTGCTGAAATTAGACAGAGAAGTGGAAACAAGCGGAGCGAGGATTTTATAGAAGGTTCTATGCGCCGTTTAAGACAACAGACTGACTTAATTCTCACTGCATGATACTTCCTGGCAGAGTGAAAATTCATTCTGACTTCAGTGGTCAGGTAAGTTTTGTGTAAAGGCCCTGCCTGAAGTTCAAAATCTCCTCAGGTGAATTATAGGATAATTCTGAAAACATGTAAACGATCAGCTTCCTTCCCTGTATCTGCACCTACTTGACTGACGTACATTTGCCATTAGTTTCTAGCATGATATAAAATGCAGATTTGGCAGCGTGTATATGATTATACAATGCAGCGATTTTTTCGTACGCTTGTGCAAATTACAGAAAAACAGGGTATTCATTAACACAATTACTTTGAACCAGTTTTCTTAGCCACTGTATTACCAGAAGTAGTACTCTCTTGTCTTCAACTGATCTGTGAACCGACTTACGCAAACAGTTATAACGGGATGAACGGGAGGCGGGGACATACCTTGCAATCGATGTAGGATCAAACTACGAACCGGGTATTATTACTAGTTGTATCAACATGCAATGGTTGGGTCGCCTTTTTGGTTCATTTGAACCTTTCTGAATTTTAGTGACACTATCTGTCAGCAAATAGGAGCATCGTGCAAGAAAAGTTATAGGGAGGTCGACTTCTGCGCCACTGAATGCTTTATGTGAGAGTAACGTCAATTCTTTAATACCATGCTGCCGCATATCTCTTGGTCCGTTCTGTCCTGATGTCTCTACATTCAGAGTGATAAGTTGAGTTGTGTTTGACTCCATGTTTACTACCCAATAAAACATACAGCGATGTGTCAAAATTGAATTTTTTCTTATCAACTAACTCCTTCAACATGTGCATTCCCTACAACAACCACAACGAATATAGGATGATGTTATCTGGTGTGGTGTCATATTAAAGTCATGTAAGTAATTCAGACTGAATTTTCACTTTGCCAGGAAGTATCATGCAATTAGAATTAATTCTGTCAGTTTGTTGCCTTAAACGGCGCATACAACTTTCTATAAAATGCCCCCTCTGCTTGCTTGCACTTCTCTGTCTAATTTCAACACAAACCACTGTTGCTCAAGCTGCAATATACTTGTCTAGAAGGATCGCCATAAATTACTGTGGTTTTCAAGTGTTCGTAGGATTTTATTTTATTTATTGGCGACAATGTGAATGCAGCGCTGATTTCAGTAACAGATAAGTTGTATGTAAATGCCCTGGCTGAAATTCACTTGAGTCACGTGCCGATAAAAGAAACCGGCTCCGCAACAAGTACCAACCAACAAGTTTTTTTCCCCCCTTTTCAAGGCATATGCTCTAAGCATGTAACGGCAGCGCAGACAAAACCGATTTTGGCGTCGTAAAAAGGTGCCTTTGGTACTGATGACAGTGTATAGGTGATTAATTTATGTACCTGGATCAGCGCTGTACACTAATCACAAGTAACAAATGAAAAGTAACAAATGAACGCACTATAGCAGTTCTCCTACATGAACGAAGTTTTATTCACATTTGATACACGGTGTTGCGCAAGGAATAGTAAATATTTCAGAAGGTAGTTCGTTGTTGTCGTCGTCAGGTCGAAACCTAGTTTGGCGCAGCACTCCATCCTTTGTCGGAAGCTTCACCTTCGCGCAACCACAACAACCTACATCCATTTAAATCTGCTTACCATATCGAAGCCTTGCTCTCCCTTTACAAGTTTTACCCCCCCAGAGTTCCTTCCATTACCAAATTGATAGTTCACTGACTCCTATAAAACTATCCCATAATTTTTCCTCATTTCTGTTCATTACCTCCTTATTTTCATTCGGTCTACCCATCTAATCTTCAGCGTGCTTCCATAGCGCCAAATTTCAGAAGTTTCTGTTCTCTTCTTGTATGAACTGTTTATCCTCCATGTTTCACTACCGTATAAGGCTACATTCCAGACAAATATCCTCATAAAAGATTTCTTAAGCCTTAAATTAGTATCAGAAACGTTTTCTTGCTGTTGACAGACTATTTTATATTCTCTCTACGAACTTCGGACATCGTCAGCTCGTATCTGTCCAAGTAACGAAACTCATCCACTACTTTTAGTGTCTCATTTCCTACTCTAACTCCCTCACCATTATTTGATTTAATTCACGTACATCCCATTACCCTTGTTTTACTTTTGTTGATGCTCATCTTATAACTTTTATTCAAGCCATTATCCATGCCGTTCATCTGCTCTTCCAAGTCCTTTGCCGTCCCTGACAGATTTACAATGTCATCAGCAAACTTCAACGGTTTCATTTCTTCTCCCTGGATTTCAATTCCCTTTCCAAATTTTTCCTTGATTTTTCTTTAAACAGACTGATTAATATCGGTGACAGGCTACAAACCTGTCTCACTCCCTTCTTGACCACTGCTTCCCTTTTATGTCCTTCGGCTCGTAACTGCCGTCTGGTTTCTGTAAAAGCTGTAAGTAACTTTTTGCTCCGTGCATTTTATCCCTGCTACATTTAAAATTGAAAAGAACGTTTTCTAGTAAAATTTGTCAAAAGCTTTTTCCAAGTCATCAATTGTCCTAGAAGGTAGGTTGAACAAAGGCAAACATACTTTTATACCAAGTCGTAGGGTCAATATTGCCTCGTGTCTTCCTTAAATTTCATTGGAGTCCAAACAGATCTCCCCCGAGATAAGCTTCTAGCACTTTTTCCTACTCTTCCGTAACTAATTCTTGTCAATATTTTTCAACGATGCCTTATTAGATTGATGTTTCGGTAATATTCATACCTGTCAGCAGCTACTTTATTTGCAATTGGAATTATTACACTATTCCTGAAGTTTGAGGGTATTGCGTTTACCTCACGTATGTTGCACATCAATTGGAATTTTTCACAGCTGACTCTCCCAAGGATCTCAGTAATTCTGAGGGAATGTCGTCTACACCAGTGGCCTTGCCTCTGACTTAGGGCTTTTAATGCTCTGTCAAATTCTTCTCGCAGTGTAATATCTCTCACCTTATCTTCACCTGTTTCCTCTTCTCGATTATACATTGCCCGACAAAAAAGTGAAGCACCAAGAATGGGAACAGAAGACGAAGGTACGTGATCTTGTTTCACTGATTACAAAACTAAATCAAATTAAATTTACAAGGAACATGGCAGTATAAGGGTTCTTTTTAGTACGATATTGCACCCCCCCCCCCCCCGCCCCTCAACTGGATGCATCCACTGTTTCGGTTGGGAAGAGTGTCATTAAGCTGTTGCATCCTCTTCGGAGGCAAGCTGACTGGTCGTCGGTATCCGTACTGGGACAGACTTGATGTCTGAGTTGGCCCCTCACGTGGCCTATTGTGGAATGGTTTGGGGATCTTGTTGGCTTGGTTGATTGTTGGGTGATTTGGAAGAGAAGACCAAACAGCGAGGTCATCGATTTTTGGACAACATGGTTGTGAAGATGAAGCAGCGATTAGTATAATCAATCAATTATTAAAAAACAGTCTTAATCGCATTTATTATTATTATACCGCCAACCGGTTTCAACCCGACGTTGGGGTAATTTTCTGGGCGTTTACACTGTGAGATTATAGATATCCGTCAGAAAGACTTCATTATACAACAGCTAAAATTACGTAAATTTTAAAATATGTTACCCATTAGTCGACTGCTGGTGGTGTCACTCCTGTCTACATAACGGCAGGAAACTATGCGAGACTAACCCTTGGTATGGGCTTAAATAGCGTGCTGAGATCACGTGAACAGACGGCAATACCCCCAGCGGCGATCAACGGCATTTAATACAGTTTATTATATGTAATTACTAGTCACCTTGGTTTAACATAAATTTAAGTGACAGTAAATAACAGAAAACGGAATCATTCTATTTAAAAAGAGTTACAATTATAGTGTTAATTATAAAATAATAACAAATGTTCCGTAGTCAACTCGTAAAATTCGTCACTGTCACATCTGACTGCTTCACAAAAATGGACACTGTCGATCGTATCTACCAGCCAGATGGAGAGACACAGAGAATTGCAACTAAATGACCAGCCGACGGGGCGCACGTCTAAGGAGTTACATTACCATCAGACCATACACTGTGGGTACTCTACTTTCTCGGTCAGGCAGTGTAGGGTGTCCTTCAGTTTGCTGCCCTTATATAGACCCTCTACATGTTTTCATCTTCCAGCTTTTCATTCTACGCTTAGTCTTGCCTTGCCACATGAGCTGTTGATACTTATACAGCTATTTCCTTTTTCTTCAAGTGTCTATTTAGTTTTCCTATAGGCTGCACCTGTCATTTCCCTGGATAAGCGTACTTATACAGCCGTGGGTTCGTCCTCTAGCCACACCTGCATAAACATTTTTCGCACTTTCTGTGAACCTCATTTATTGACCGCGTGTATTCGCTTTCGCTTTTTTCATTTGCTGCGTTTCTATATTTTCCCCTTTTGTAAATTAAACACAGCTACTCCCGTGCTATCCAGGGATTTGTATTACACCTTGTATTTTATTTTATTTTTTTGCTTGTGTGACCGTCTCCTGCCTTCCTTATCCCATCTCTTGAAGCTACCAATTCGTGTCCTACTGTATTCCTCTTACCCGTTCCTACATCTACTGGGTACTCTGCAAATCACATTTAAGTGCCTGGCAGAGGGTTCATCGAACCACCTTCACGATTCTCTTCTATTCCAATCTCGTATAGCGCGCGGAAAGAATGAACACCTTATCTTTCCGTACGAGCTCTGATTTCCCTTAGTTTATCGTGGTGGTCGTTCCTCCCTATGTAGGTCGACAAAATATTTTCGCATTCGGAGGAGAAAGTTGGTGATTGAAATTTTGTGAGAAGTTCCGTCGCAACGAAAAACGCCTTTCTTTTAATGACGTCCAACCCAAACCCTGTATCATTTCTGTGACACTCTCTCCCATATTTCGCGATAATACAAAACGTGCTCCCTTTCTTTGAACTTTTTCGATGTACTCCGTCAGTCCTATCTGCTAAGGATCCCACACCGAGCAGCAGTATTCTAAAAGAGGACGGACAATCGTATTGTAGTCAGTCTCCTTAGTAGGTCTGTTAAATTTTCTAAGCGTCCTGCCAATATAACGCAGCCTTTGATTTGTCTTTCCCACAACATTTTCTATGTGTTCTTTCCAATTTAAGTTGTTCCTCTTAAGTGTCGCCTAATGTTCCCTCCCAAACTACCTGTTACCTCTGGTTCATTCAAGTTACCCAGATCCCATCTCCATAATCTTCTACCTTTTAGCAATAATTTCAGTTTTGATCTGCAATTTATGCCCCTGGCAACGCTTTTCAGTTTAAAATCCGGTTTCGAAATGTCTGTACTACCATTGTTTACACATTCTGAGAACTTCTAGCTTTTCTCGGTTTCTCCCAGGTATATAAACTTCTTTCATGACACTTAAACCTAATGTCAGCGATGACTAAATTATACTCACTGCAAAATCCTACTAGGCGGCTTCCTCTTTCATTCCTTTCCCCCCAGTAAATGTTCTTCTACTAATTTTCCTGTTCTTCCTTTTCCTATATTCCTGTACATTATTACACTTAGACCGACTCCTGCATTCATTCTGTTTGATTCTGTAGTTATAGACCTGTACTTGACTTGACCAGAAATTCTGCTCTTCTTGTCGTCGCACTTCGCTAATTCTCGCAGTATCTAATTTCAACAAATACACTCTCTTTTTATGTTTTCTAACCCTCCAACCCAATTAAGGGGTTTAGCATTCCACGCTCCGATACGTAGAATGACAGTGTTGTTTTTCGTTATGACGACCTCCTCCTAAGTGGTCCAGCTCGGAGATCCGAATGGGGGACTGTTTTATTTCCAGAATATTTTACCCAAGATGATGCCATCAGCATTAAGCCACACAGTAGAGCCACATGCCTTGGGACTGTAGTTTCCCCCTTGCTTTCAGCCGAAGATATGCTGGTACCGACTAATACGAATAAAACGTTCCGAAACATTACATACAATGTGTGTGTAGTTTTATTAGTTATATAGATACAGTTGCTAGACTTTTAACCGAACACTCACATAAGATGATAATGAAAGACGTACGATTAAGTTCTAAGTTGATTTTCATAAATTCCACTTCAGATTTCAATATATTACTGCATTCTCTTGACATCACCACATGTAACTCCTCTGAGATCGTCGTGGCGTTCTTTTATGAGTCCAGGACGATTCACAATCCGATTAGGTCTTCTCTTGTGTTTACTTTTTCTTTATTGACTTCGCCTTTCAACCAATAACATAGGCAAAACTGTAAAGGGATACTGTCTGGGGGCTTTGATGGCTAAGAAACGTGACCAGTTCTGCCGTTCCATCGTCTGGGCAATATCTTGTTTAGACGTGCCACTCGGCGAGTAGGAGCAGCATGGTTACCCTCGTACTGGAAGAAAATACCCATCGCTGTAGCAAAATACGCCTTCCGGTAATTATGCAAACCCTTTTTCAAGAAAGGCTAGATAAGGAGACCTTGCAAGACAATGTGCCAACACAACTGGCCCAGTCAACTTGATAAGGCATCATACCATACCACTCATTTACAGAGAAGCATTCTTGGAAACTCATCTCCACGAAGTCAGGTGCATTTTCGTCTTTCGTCGAACCATCTATGTGAGTTACGATTGTTACCCATATCGTCAACAGTCAAAATGGCTTCATCATGAAACAGTGTTAATAGAATTAAACGGCAGTTTACAATTAGTTAACGGAAAAGTTCCGCTCATCAACCTTCACTCCTTCTCGAAGGTGATGGAACCAATGTAATTAACAAGTTACAGACTGCGCGTATGTTGGTTCAAATGGCTCTAAGCACTATGAGACTTAACATCTGAGGTCATCAGTCCCCTAGACTTAGAGCTACGTAAAGCTAACTAACCTAAGGACATCACACACATCCATGCCCGAGGCAGGGTTCGAACCTGCGACCGTAGCAGCCTCGTGGTTTCGGACTGAAGCGCCTAGAAACGCTCGGCCACAGCGGCCGGCCAGCGTATATGTCGGCTACGTCAGATTTTTTATGTGCAACATCGACACGTGTAGAAATTATGTTCATGCTTGTTGAAGGACTACGTTGTACCAACTGAATAATGTCTCGTACTTTATCTACACGCTGTTTATTTGTACGTTCAGATGAAATATGAGTGCTGGGCAGTGCAACAGTCCCATGCAATGTAGTGAAAACACGAGTAAACACTCTGGAATCCGGCACTCTGCGGTTAGCAAATCCTCCCTCGTCTCCTGTACAAGCAGCAGCACGGTTTCCATTACAAAACCGTTCACAAATACAACACGAGGAGCTCAGCGTTTGTATGAACGTGCGGCATACTTAAACGATACAGCAGAAATAGCCAACAGATCACTACCACAGTTGACTTTTACTGTTATCTTATTGTCGTAGCGGATGGTTATAATTAAAGTGCAGCTACGCACGGGGGTCTAGTGTAATTAAATGGCAGCAGAATTTGGTAGATATTCTAACGCATTGACGAGGAGCCAGTTTAAGTTGAAGAAAATAAGAATTATTCCGATTTGGCCACCAGGTGCAAATCTGGCGCTGTAGACGGTTTGCATGGTTGTATGACATCCATGCAGTCATTTGACAAGCCATAATGTGAGTGAACAGTGTGGCTATCGAAAAGAGAGACCGCGAGCTGCTAGTGATACTATTTTTTGTGAACGGCAGCAATTACAGTGCTACAATGAGAGAGTGTCGTCGACGGAGTGGCCTGATGAGAATTCGTATCCAGGCGGAAGTTGTGGGCGAGGTTTGCTGTTGCTATGACTGACGATGCAGCACGTGCGCCGTATGGTGCTAGTGCTCATGGAGTGCTACAAGGATTGTCAATCTCATGACGAAAAGTGCGGTAAAGTTTTGCAATGTACTTTACACCAGTACCCGTACAAGATCCAGACGGTGCAGCAACTGGAACCTCATGATACGCAGCAACGTTCTGAACTGGCTCTTCGGCCATCTTAAAACCTAGAAAATATTTTTAAGGTTGCGTTGGCCCCATAGCATCATTTCCATAAGCTTGCTTCAAACGTGCGGAGTGGGGACTTTTCATGAACACAGTTACTATTTTTCACTCAGCATCAACTCAGAAATTAAACAACTTATCAATGAGTTTACTTGTAATGTGAGGGAGTCTGTACTGCATACTGATGAATTATATGTTTGTGTGTACATGAATCAGGTTGCCTGCTTTATTGAACATTATTATTTTGGCCGGAGCGGTCGGCTGCACACAATACACCCGCACTAATATTATAAATGCGAAAGTAGCTCTGTTACTTTTCACCGCTAAATCTGTGAACTGATTTTGATGAAATTTAGTATGGAGAAGAATACAGCCCACTTTAGAGAGTCAAAAGTAAATTAAATTTAAAAAAAGAAGAAATCACCCCTACGAAGTTGAAGTAGGGAATGTAAACATATTATTCACATCTGCCACCATAAACCATTTAAAAATTATATAATGTGTAAATTATACAACAAATTAAATAATACACTGCCTCAGCAGTAATTTTCGCTGTAAGAACTACAAATAAATGATTTTATTTATTCGTCAGTTTACGACTATTTAATAATTTAGAAAATCCGTATTTTATTTTAGTACCCAACTTAATTCCTTGCAAAAGGTATCCATTTTGTAGAAGAAGTTAAAACACAACTAGCTCTTTATACTCATGAATTAATAAGTCCTATCGACATGGGATGTCAAACTGATTCCATATTTTTAGATTTCCAGAAGGCTTTCGACACCGTTCCTCACAAGCGTCTTCTAACCAAACTGCGTGCCTACGGAGTATCGCCTCAGTTGTGCGACTGGATTCGTGATTTCCTGTCAGAAAGGTCACAGTTCGTAGTAATAGACGGAAGATCATCGAGTAAAACAGAAGTAATATCTGGAGTTCCCCAAGGAAGTGCTATAGGCCCTCTACTGTTCCTGATCTATATTAACGACATAGGAGACAATCTGAGTAGCCTTCTTAGATTGTTTGCAGACGATGCTGTCATTTACCAGCTTGTAAAGTCATCAGATGATCAAAACGACTTGCAAAATGATTTAGCTAAGATATCTCTATGGTGCGAAAAGTGGTAATTGACCCTGAATAAAGAAAATGTGAAGTTATTTACATGAGTATTAAAAGAAATCAGCTAAATTTCGATTACGCGATATTTCACAAAAATATGAAGGCTGTAAATTCAATTAAATTCTTAGGGATTACAATTATAAATAACCTAAATTGGAACGATCACATTGATAATATTGTGGGTAGAGCAAACCAAAGACTGCGATTCATTGGCAGAACACTTAGAAGGTGCAACAGATCTACTAAAGAGATGCTTACACCACGCTTGTCCGCCCTATTCTGGAGTATTGCTGTGCGGTGTAGGATCCGCATCAGGTGGCACTGATGGATGACATTGAAAAAGTAGTGGGAAGGGCAGCTCGTTTTGTATTATCGAGAAATAGGGGAGTAGTGTCACAGACATGATACGTGAATTGGAGTGGCAATCATTAAAACAAAGGCGTTTTTCGTTCCGACGGGATCTTCTCATGAAATTTCAACCACCAGTTTTCTCCTCCGATTGCGAAAACATTCTGTTGGCACCCACCTACATAGGGAGAAATGATCATCACGATAAAATAAGAGAAATAAGGACTCGCACAGAAAAATTTAGGTGCTCGTTTTTCCCGCGTGCCGATCGAGAGTGGAACGGTAGAGAGACAGCTTGAAGATGGTTCATTGAACCCTCTGCCAGACACTTTCTTGTGAATAGCAGACTAATCACGTAGATGTAGATAACAGTTTTTTGTAATTTTCTGTTATGTTTTTAACTTAGTTTTGATAATACAGAAACATATTAACCAGATGATTAACAATTTATTGTGTTTGTGTTCGTGATCCATTTCGCTCTGAATATTTTTACTGGTTTCTCGGAAGTAATCGCTAACAAGTAAGCAATGTTTTGTTCGTATAATTTTACAAATATCCCACTAAATTTAGTAGTTGTTCAGCATCTAGTTGTTTCTAATAGCTTTTCAATCTTTTCAGTTTTCAGAAGAACCTTTCCACATTTTTCTGACATGGGTAGTTGCATTTCATTTCCCACTAACAACTGGTTTTGGGATGACCTCAAATAAAGCCCAAGGGTGAACACTCGAAACCGCCAGTGTGCATTTAGAAAAAAACGTATTTTTCTGATGGAGTGCTCTATGTGGTGTGCTTACGTGTACCCAACCCGTAAAATATTTACGTCTTTGCAAAAGAAAGCAAGACCAAAAACAAAGTTCGTACAACTGTGTTGAGACCGTGCAATAAATAACTGATGAGAATGAATTTTTTGAACTAAGATGCGAAAAATTGTAAAGCAATAGAAAAATGTCAATTATATTTTTTTTTTTTTTTTTTTTTGGTCATCAGTCTACTGACTGGTTTGATGCGACCCGCCACGAATTCCTTTCCTGTGCTAACCTCTTCATCTCAGAGTAGCTCTTGCAACCTACGTCCTCAATTATTTGCTTGACGTATTCCAATCTCTGTCTTCCTCTACAGATTTTGCCCTCTACAGCTCCCTCTAGTACCATGGAAGTCATTCCCTCATGTCTTAGCAGATGTCCTATCATCCTGTCCCTTCTCCTTATCAGTGTTTTCCACATATTCCTTTCCTCTCCGATTCTGCATAGAACCTCCTCATTCCTTACCTTATCAGTCCACCTAATTTTCAACATTCGTCTACAGCACCACATCTCAAATGCTTCGATTCTCTTCTGTTCCGGTTTTCCCACAGTCCATGTTTCACTACCATACAATGCTGTACTCCAGACGTACATCCTCAGAAACTTCTTCCTCAAATTAAGGCCGGTAATTGATATCAGTAGACTTCTCTTGGCCAGAAATGCCTTTTTTGCCATAGCGAGTCTGCTTTTGGTGTCCTCCTTGCTCCGTCCCTCATTGGTTATTTTACTGCCTAGGTAGCAGAATTCCTTAACTTCATTGACTTCGTGACCATCAATCCTGATGTTAAGTTTCTCGCTGTTCTCATTTCTACTACTTCTCATTGCCTTCGTCTTTCTCCGATTTACTCTCAAACCATACCGTGTACTCATTAGACTGTTCATTCTGTTCAGCAGATCATTTAATTCTTCTGCACTTTCACTCAGGATAGCAATGTCATCAGCGAATCGTATCATTGATATCCTTTCACCTTGTATTTTAATTCCTCTCCTGAACCTTTCTTTTATTTCCATCATTGCTTCCTAGATGTACAGATTGAAGAGTAGGGGCGAAAGGCTACAGCCTTGTCTTACACCCTTCTTAATACGAGCACTTCGTTCTTGATCGTCCACTCTTATTATTCCCTCTTGGTTGTTGTACATATTGTGTATGACCCGTCTCTCCCTATAGCTTACCCCTACTTTTTTCAGAATCTCGAACAGCTTGCACCATTTTATATTGTCGAACGCTTTTTCCAGGTCAACAAATCCTATGAAAGTGTCTTGATTTTTCTTTAGCCTTGCTTCCATAATTAGCCGTAACGTCAGAATTGGCTCTCTCGTCCCTTTACTTTTCCTAAAGCCAAACTGATCGTCACCTAGCGCATTCTCAATTTTCTTTTCCATTCTTCTTGTAAGCAGCTTCGATGCATGAGCTGTTAAGCTGATTGTGCGAGAATTCTCGTACTTGTCAGCTCTTGCCGTCTTCGGAATTGTGTGGATGATGCTTTTCTGAAAGTCAGATGGTATGTCGCCAGACTCATATATTCTACACACCAACGTGAATAGTCGTTTTGTTGCCACTTCCCCCAATGATTTTAGAAATTCTGACGGAATGTTATCTATCCCTTCTGCCTTATTCGACCGTAAGTCCTCCAAAGCTCTTTTAAATTCCGATTCTAATACTGGATCCCCTATCTCTTCTAAATCGACTTCTCTTTCTTCTTCTATCACATCAGACAAATCTTCACCCTCATAGAAGCTTTCAATGTATTCTTTCCACCTATCTGCTCTCTCCTCTGCATTTAACAGTGAAATTCCCGTTGCACTCTTAATGCTACCACCGTTGCTTTTAATGTCACCAAAGGTTGTTTTGACTTTCCTGTATGCTGAGTCTGTCCTTCTGACAATCATATCTTTTTCGATGTCTTCACATTTTTCCTGCAGCCATTTCGTCTTAGCTTCCCTGCACTTCCTATTTATTTCATTCCTCAGCGACTTGTATTTCTGTATTCCTGATTTTCCCGGAACATGTTTGTACTTCCTCCTCTCATCAATCAACCGAAGTATTTCTTCTGTTACCCATGGTTTCTTCGCAGCTACCTTCTTTGTACCTATGTTTTCCTTCCCAATTTCTGTGATGGCCCTTTTTAGAGACGTCCATTCCTCTTCAACTGTACTGCCTACTGCGCTATTCCTTATTGCTGTATCTATAGCGTTAGAGAACTTCAAACGTATCTCGTCATTCCTTAGTACTTCCGTAGAACTCAATTAGTCTTTCACCTGTTTCATTCCTTGTCCCAATCCCATATTCTCCTGTAACCTTTTCTTCTACTCCTTCCCCTACAACTGCATTCCAGTCGCCCATGACTATTAGATTTTCGTCCCCCTTTACATACTGCATTACCCTTTCAATATCCTCATACACTTTCTCTATCTTTTCATCTTCAGCTTGCGACGTCGGCATGTATACCTGAACTATCGTTGTCGGTGTTGGTCTGCTGTCGATTCTCATTAGAGCAACCCGGTCACTGAACTGTTCACAGTAACACACCCTCTGCCCTACCTTCCTATTCATAACGAATCCTACACCTGTTATACAATTTTCTGCTGCTGTTGATATTACCCGATACTCATCTGACCAGAAATCCTCGTCTTCCTTCCACTTCACTTCACTTCACTGACCCCAACTATATCTAGATTGAGCCTTTGCATTTCCTTTTTCAGATTTTCTAGTTTCCCTACCACGTTCAAGCTTCTGACATTCCACGCCCCGACTCGTGGAACGTTATCCTTTCGTTGATTATTCAATCTTTTTCTCATGGTAACCTCCCCCTTGACAGTCCCCTCCGGGAGATCCGAATGGGGGACTATTCCAGAATCTTTTGCCAATGGAGAAATCATCATTATACTTCTTCAACTACAGGCCACATGTCCTGTGGATACACGTTACGTGTCTTTAATGCAGTGGTTTCCATTGCCTTCTGCATCCTCATGTCGTTGATCATTGCTGATTCTTCCGCCTTTAGGGGCAATTTCCCACCCCTAGGACAAGAGAGTGCCCTGAACCTCTATCCGCTCCTCCGCCCTCTTTGACAAGGCCGTTGGCAGAATGAGGCTGACTTCTTATACCGGAAGTCTTCGGCCGCCAATGCTGATTATTTATCAAAATTTTGGCAGTGGCGGGGATCGAACCCGGGATTATGAATCAAAGACGCTACCCCTAGACCACGGGTCCTTCTATAGAATGAAAATTCTCCTATCATACCACAAAAAAGGCGAATATGTCTTCCACACAGTTAAGGGTGTAAAAGAAGAAAACTAGTTTTTCGGCTTAATTGGCAGCTTCAAAGATATTTAAATCAAAACCTCTTGATCTATCCCCGCTTTTTTACTTGTTAGTAGTAGCACCCATGTGATACAACGTATCGTGTCAAGCAGATTAATATGATACAGGGGTGTCATGCAGTATAACATGACACCAGCCATCCTGTCATCGAACGTGGTATTTGTCATGTCAGGCAATATGACAAACGTATCATTAAAGTTTAGGAAGGATGCATCCCAACTCTGGGATACTTCCCTTTACAGAGGCACCCCCTCTCTCGGATAGGATACTTCCTATTGTAGATGCAGCCCACTGTCTAGAAGCACACAAATTTGTGTCTGCTTGTTCTTACACCCCTCGCCATACATATAACAGGGGGTGAGTTTCGGGGAGAAATGATCCCCTCGGGGAAAAGACCGATTTCCCCCGCTCATAAGTCAAAAATTGTTTTAGCCTCCACCTTGTTTTAGCCGACAACCCTTGGAACAAATCCGCCCGCAGACATTTTATTCCTCCAGAATATATATATATATATATATATATATATATATATATATATATATATATATATATATATATTAGCTATTATACGTATACTGTTCAGCAGTAAGATATTATATGTTGCTAGCGAATCTTCTAGATTTTTGGCACAGGATCAGGGTCTTTATCCCATAAAATGGAAGATGCAGGTGTGCCAACACCTTGCAGCTAAGAGAGCTCACTGCGCTGGGGAAGTAGAGCTACCACGTAAAAAAGTGCGAATATGTCAAGATGCACTGATTTAAATGTCTTGTAAGTCGCCAGATAACTCGAAAATTAGTTCCCTTCTTTTACATCTCGAACTATGCCCAAGACATATTCGCCTTTTTTATGTTACGAAAGGAGTATTTTGCACTCTGGTTCCCAATTTTACTCTACCGTAATTCTGACATTAGACCGCCATAGCTTGGTAACCGATGTAGACTTCGGTTGACTATTGCGACGACTGGTTCGATACAGGTTTTATTTTGCTGTCTTTCGAACAATGTTGCTTATATCGTGGAAATGGATAAGGCTTTCACAAAACAACAGGACGGCCATAAATTACATGTTTGTCTACATTCTTACAATATTTGAACCGATTCACACAAGTGGTGCGCTTCAGAAACCTCAAAGGAAAAGTGCTTTATGTACGCAAAACCCAAAGGAAACAAGATTTTTTTAAATGGTTGGAATTTGTCTTGTTAGACCAACGACCCTTACACCGGAGGAACAAAAATTGAACCATCTGTCTCGCTCCAGTCCGGAGTTATCTACGGGTGAATTTTTTTTGCATGTAAAATCAGCACGGTGCACATACAAGTGACGCCATTAGCTGAGCATAAATTTCAGTCCAAATAAAATCTTTTGCAAAAGGAATTAACCTATTCGCACAATTTGCCTGGGTGCCAGCTCCGATTCGTCGTTTAAATCGAACCTAGTTTAATATACTGTAACATAGCTACACTAAGACAGATGTTTGAATGGCTATACAAGTGGTCGCTGGTCCGGGCTAAAACAGACATTTTTACCTGAAGTTCCTAGTTCAAGTAGGAAGCGAACACAGAGACACCCCCCCCCCCCCCCATCCCACTCCCCGTGAGCGCTATTCTGCGCTTGGCCTTTTCGTACATACTCGCGATTCCGCACTGTAACAATATATATTTACACATGCAACACACACATACGAGCAGCACTATATACAGAGATATTTACGAATTATTAGCTTGCTTACTCTGCATCACTCACACTCGTGAAACTACTGATATGCGAGCGCAGCCGCTAGTAACAATTTGTAATACTGTGTGCCGTGGTAGGCGTTCAAAATTTTGCTTTACACTGCTCAGTACTTACGTATAATTTATTATTGTTCCCTCATACGAATTTTGTTGATTTGTAGAAAAAAAATGGTTCAAATGGGTCTGAGGACTGTGGGACTTAACATCTGAGGTCATCAGTCCTCCAGAACTTAGAACCACTTAAACCTTACTAACCTAAGGACATCACACACATCCATACACGAGGCGGTCGCGCAATTCCAGACTGAAGCGCCTAGAACCGCTCCGCCACACCGGCCGGCGGATTTGTAGATTTTCTGAAGATGTTGACGGTTTATGTGCTGATTTTTCTTTTCTAATTTCTAGGTCTAGAAAAGTAATTTTGTTGCTCCCTTCATGTTTGACTGTGAATATGGTGCTGGAATGCATTTGGCTGAATTGGAATGTGCATATTTCTTATTTCGTTCCATCAATTAGAACAAGAGTGCTGTCAACATACCTGCGGTAATATAGTTCCATGATGCGTGTTTATAGAACTTTAGGAGAGAAAATTTTTTTCTAGCAAGCTGCAAGACAGCTCCCCATTGCAAGACCTTTGTCTTGTCTGTAATAATGGTATCCCACAGTAAAGGCTCGTTAACGTTTACACAGTATACTGTCCAGTCATTTGTAAACGCTTAGTCCTTAAACGCCGACATTCTGAGGATTTTTTGAAGCCTTCCTGAAGTTCTACGAAATGTCGCTAGCGCGAGGGAAGGAGGACAGCCATTATCTGAGAGATAAAAGGATTGCACCACTCGCGCGAGACTGCTGGTTTAAGACACCTCTACGGTACGTCAGCCTCCTGTGTTGTAACTCCTGGATGGAAAATATGTTGGCAGTAATCTAGCCAGCGAAGACATGAGACTTGTCTACCATTCTGACAGGCGTTGACTCATGCTCGAACTGGCAAAAAACCACACTCTATGTATTGGTTAGACAGCACTTGGAGACAGAGAATTATATCTCGGGAGCGAGGTATTACGCTCTGTTTTCATGCTACAATTCGTGTCATTGTCAACGAAGTAGAGCCAATTCTGGATCCAGTGCCACTTCCTAAGTGCTATGGAGTGTCATACTGTCCGCCGTATAACGTGGTGGAAGTGCTTCACCGTTATACTTGCTCGTATATCCTTCGATTCCGATGCAGGAAGGTGAGAGAGAAAAATGTACTACAATAATGTAATCGAGTGTCGTCTGTCTCGTATGTCCGCAGAACAAACACGATTCAGTTACATTAATATAATCTAGCGCGACGGCTCTGTGACATATGTTTCGGTGCGGTTGTAGAAATATCGTTCGTACCACTACGGGAATCAAGAATTTGCAAGTAGTAGGTGCAATGGACGAGGCACGCCGCAGTGAGACGTGCGATGAGAATTTGGGTCTGGCGCGAGGCGTGTCCAGATGGCCTAGACCAGGGATTCCCAAGGTCTAAAAATCGACCGCTATTAAATTAACACAAGTTCTTATTTAAAACTTTCAAGATAGGTAGGCACTGTATTGTTTATGTTGTGTTACGTGTACTAAGAACGAAAAATAACACTCTGTAGCAGGTGTTTTAAGTTAGCGGACCATTATGAATAAGGGGGTTGATCTTAAAAGTAGGTAATTTGGCCATGGGGGTCTGAGGTAACAGTTCAATTTGGAAAAGGGGTCACTCGTCCAAAATAGTTTGGGGATCCCTGGCCTAGACGGTTATGGTAACCGATCGTTCTAGAGAAGCGGAGCATCTGGTTTAGAGTGCCGGTCCGGTACAAATTTTCAACTTTCGCCATTCCAATACCGCAGTGCCCTGTACTGCTGCAAGTCATGATTTCCTACCTACCCCTTTCGCTGTCGCTCCCTTTCCCCAATTTTAGAAAATTTACTAAAATTGATCTTGAACAGCGGGTTTGTTTACGTAGTTTCTTAGTTTTAGATTAATTCTCGCGAAAAAAAAAATCTCGGGAACGAGCCGCTTCTAACAACGCTTTTTACTGACATAAAGCACCGTTACCTGCTTCGCACCAGCTGATTCATTACCGGACAGTAGTTCAGTTTTTTTATTGTCATTTAAATTATGCTGCACACAAGATGTCAGCCGTTTCCGACTGCGGTAGTCCTGACGCACCAATATCACAAAAAAAAACTTTCGACACAAGAAGAAACAACCAACGTTTTGTGTTTAAATGACAAACATGAACTCGACCAGCCGTCTGTCTGATACGTTTACACCGAAAGTTTCGATGTATTCCACTTGAAAATGGCTGAAGGTCGAAGCTGCAGTTGTGGATTCCATGAATAAATAATTTTAATAGTTAAACGTGACAATGATGTCTATTAAGAACCATATGCCTGTCCGAAACCCTAGCAACACTATATTTTTAATAAATCTCTTAACAGTGGCTACTTGATGGCTTTACAGCCTTTATGAATATTAACTTGTATCTTTACGCAGTCAATGTCTGATTATGTCAGTTTTCAACAAAAAAGCGTCGGTGCTCTCTATCTATATCTCAGTAACACAATAAAAAATATTTAAAACTCAGAAACAGACACAAGTTACATTATTCAGTATTAGTACAGTAACTCGTTTTTATGGTTCCTACAGCGGATTTCCTTCGGTACCCGAGACAAATACTTTACTGGCAGCGAGCACGAAGTGCTATAAACCACCAGTATTTACAGCACCAAACGAATATCTGCTGCTCCCTCGCGATGAAGTGTAGACAGCGCGGTGCAACACATGACTTAGTTACAGCTGGAAATATGATTTTCCCTGTGTGTGTTACTATTTTTGTCTATGTATAACCTTGAACGAAATATCGTGGCAGATACGAGATTGCTGTAGCTGTCGGACACATAAATTATCACTTTAAACTTTGGAACGACGGTTTGTGGCCCCCTTGGGCAGCGAAAGAAACATCACTTCAACAGCCTTCGTTGGTGACTGTACTGTGATCACTTAACATATTAAGTAAGAAATAAAAGACAACAATATCTTTAGATCACACAAAGCTTCACGAGCGGTTGTCTGTCTAGTGATTCATCCGGTTTGTATGGTCGTGGTCCATGAAAAATTCTTGGTCAGTCGGGAAGACTCAATGAAACCAACACCATCTCTGAAGATGTCCCACGCAGTTTCTGCACGAAATATCAGAAACAAAAAAGATTCCTGAACCACAATTAATAAACCGGAAGATTCACCAGCAACTAATACCTCCCCAAACACACTAGAAGCGCCAGCTTACATCAGATGTTTACAGGCAGTTAAAGCTATACTAGCACACGTCCCGAAGATGTGGTGGTGACAATATCAGAACCGATTTGGTAACGGGAACATCTCTCCACCGACCCCCTACCGCAGAACCGTCAACTATGTGGACTGTGGAATACAGTCAGAACTCTAATATAGCACACATCCACTGTGCAAACGAAATTTAGGAGCAGATGAGTCAAGAAGAGAATACCAACAGACATACTGACGTCAAGACATGGACGCCTATTAAACAGAATGCGTTGCTAGTGTCTTCTTAAATCATCTGCTTGCTAGCAATATGGAATTCGAATAGATCGATATTCCCTCGGGCGATTCACCCATAACTACGGACACCTGAGGATGGTGTTCACTCCAAAATCAGAAACATATCGTAAATATCAACATGATAAAGACAGCTGTGAAATGCACTACCTGATACAAAAAAGTGAAGCACCCAAAAGAGGAAGAGGGAGCGAAATGAAACATCAGCGTTTGAAAAGGTATGTGACGTTATTTCAATGACTACAGAACAGCGCCGAATTTAGAAAGAACTTGGCAGTATGAACCCACTTTTCAGTATGACGCCGGACCCCTATGGCATGGATACGTACGTCCGCTGATTCGATTGGGGAGGGTGTCAAAGCCGTTGTACCGTCTCCTTAGGCAAGCTGGCCAACAACTGCTGTAACTGGGGCTTGATATTCTGTACTTTGGCACTGGGACAGAGTCCACATCCGAGCTGGCCTCACACGTTCTATTGGGAACAGATCTGTCGATTTTGTTGGCCACGAGAGCACCTCAGCATCACTCACTTCCTACAGACATGTGACATGTTTGGAGGTGCATTATTTTGTTGAAATATGGCACCAGGAAGGATACGTTGCATGAGTGGTAACAAATGAGAGACGCAGGTTGCCCGTGACGTACCACTGTAGCGTCAGAAGAAGAAGAAGAAAAAACAAAAGCAAAAAATGGGTCAAATGGCTCTGAGCACTATGGGCCTTAACTTCTGAGGTCATCAGTCCCCTAGAACTTAGGACTACTTACTTAACCCTAACTAACCTAAGGATACCCCACACACCCATGTCCGAGGCAGGATCCGAACCTGCGACCGCGGTTCCAGACTG
Organism: Schistocerca piceifrons; assembly: GCF_021461385.2. Lineage (NCBI taxonomy): Eukaryota > Metazoa > Arthropoda > Insecta > Orthoptera > Acrididae > Schistocerca > Schistocerca piceifrons. The sequence goes on along the minus strand of NC_060142.1, from coordinate 511,469,460 downwards.
TAGCGCCTTGAACCGCTCGGCCACTCCGGCCGGCTCCACATTGGTTTGTGCGGTTACTTCCCGGAGTGGTGCTTGTCTGTTAACACTGACAACTCTACGCGAACGCCACTACTTTCGGTTCTTAGGTGAAGGCTGTCGGCCACTGCACTGCCCATGATGAGAGGTAATACCTAAAATCTGGTACCCTCGGCACATTCTTAACACTCTAATATTGAATTCTCTAATCATTTCCGAAATGGAATGTCCCATGCGGCTAGCTGCAACTACCTTTCCGCATTTAGAGTGTGTTAATTCGCGTCATGCGGCCATAATCACGTCGGAAACCTTTTCATATGAATCACTGGAGTACAAATGCACAGCCCTGTTATACCTCGTGTTTGCTATACTACCGCTATCTGTTCGTGTACTATCCCACGACTTTTGTCACCTCAGAGTGCAGCGCAGCGCGAGCTTGCAGTTTGGTACAGACACAGGAAGTACTCACGCGCTGACACCGGGACGTGGTAGCGCGGCAGTGCCAGGCAGCGAACTAGAGGCGCCTTGAGACCTGCGCCGGGCGCGCAATCGCCTACCGGCCGGTTCCTGGGGCCACGTGACGCCTTATCGGCCGCGACAGGCACCTGTTGCTGCGGGGGCGGCTGCGGCAGACGCAGTCAGCAACCTCTGTGGAGAACGAAACTTGCAAACACCGAGCAGCTGCCACTGTAGTCGCCAACTGTTTACCGCCCGAGGGACGGAAGTCGCCCTGCGATGTTGTTGGGGTACGACCCATCAGTGTTCCACACAGGTACCAGTTCATCTGTTCGGTGTACCTACACTTCTATATGCACAGAGGGGCGCGCGGGCACACACGCCACAATACACTTCAGCAGGAGATTCTGGGTTCGAGTCCCGGTCGGGGCACACATTTTCTGACTACTGTACGCAGCTAAGGGTATTCATTTCATTGTAATTTCGTTCTAACGAGCTGCATGGTCACCGATGCTATCTTGTAAGTTGGCAAGAACTATGCCCTTTACATGACGTCATTAAAGATCACCTAACTCACGTTGAGCGAACAGTAGGGCTGAACAAAAATGACTGACAAGGCACAATGCATCTTGTAGAGGGTATAGTATGGACGTATTGGAATAATTAATGTCGCGTGATGGTTTTAAAGTAATTCACACGACATGAAAACTTTGTGGAAGTGCGTCGATTTACTGGAGGCTAGTTTATCCCAGGGAAGTGTTCAAGAGTTGACCGAGGCCGGCTGGGAGCGGCGAAGGGAAGCGACAATAAGCAGCTTAGGGCGGCTCAAGCTCTGAGAAAGCGGTAACGCGGCGCGGCCTCCATCCGCGTGTTCGTTACTATAGTAACTTCACGCTGAATTCACGGTCCGCAGAGTCTGAAGTAAATCAGGTGAAGAGCGACAATCAAGTAGTTGAAATCTCAAGTCACTTTCTTAATTAATTTTATGTTCAACATTTGCATCTGGTGTTCAATAGCTGAATGTAACATCAATGTGTGCCCCTTTTCTATTAAAATGAATCAATTCTGAATCAATTAATGTCAACACTGCCACCGCAGTTCAATCAGGAGTCACAGGGCCTTATTACTTTCTTTGCGTTATCCGACATTGCGGCAGTTTTGCACTCTCTGTTGATCTGTTAGTCAATTAGCTGGGGTGAACACACACCAAAACCAGATAAGTGACGGGTGGGGTGCTACAATCTGTTCTTTCGGACATCTTCATACATATATAGTTAAGGCTCACCGGCCATTTGATCATCTTCTGCGCGGATGCATAAACAGTGCCCGAACTCTTACAGGAATCGGCAGTAAAGCCGCGAGTAATGAGTATAATAGGCAGGGTCACTATGAATATAGTGCGGGACAATAACTTGACAATGCGGGTCTCACGGGAGGCGTGCCAGAGATAATTCCTTGCAGTCGGACTATCCTTTGTGTCCTCGGTGGCTCAGAAGCAACTGCCGGCACGGTAGCTCAGCGTGTTCGGTCAGAGGGCTGCGTGCTCTCTGTAATAAAATTGTAATAAAAAAAACTGAGTCAAGAAATCAACGATCAACTTGAACAGATGTCTTGTGAGGTCCGTACAGATCAAACGCAATGAACTATATCGAACAAAATGAAAATGAAAAAAAAAGATGGATAGAACAAACAGTTCAAATTGCTCTGAGCACTATGGGACTTAACTGCTGTGGTCACCAGTCCCCTAGATCTTAGAACTACTTAAACCTAACCAACCTAAGGACATCACACACATCCATGCTCGAGGCAGGATTCGAACCTGTGACCGTAGCGGTCGCTCGATTCCAGACTGTAGCGCCTAGAACCGCCGGCCGGCTGGATAGAACATCTGCGATGTAAGCAGGAGATCCCGGGTTCGAGTCCCGGTCGGGGCACACATTTTCATCTGTCCCCGTTGATTCATATCAACGCCTGTATGCAGCTAAGGGTATTCATTTCATTGTAATTACACCTCAGACGTTTACATCATCAGATATGACCATGGTTTGGACTGGTTCATTCAGCTACTCTATTTTAAATTAAGCGTCTTTTTTATCGTCACCTTAGTGGTTTGATGCGGCCGGCTACTAGCTACTCACGTATCACCTGCAACCAACGTAATCAGTTACGAGGAGCATCCAGTACGTAATGCAACACATTTTTTTCTCGGCCAATTCACGATGAAAAAGTGCGGAATTCGCTGTGGGAGATAGTGGAATATTCCCGCTTCAGTCCCTATAGTTTCAAGCATTCCAGATAGGGGAAAGCACTGTAGGTAGCCTTCAAAATGACGCTTGTAACGAAGGGCTGTCATTCAGTTTCTTTTGGCTAAAAATCAGAGCATCGCACATATTCACTGGCGCTTGCAGAAAGTCTATGAAGGCCTGGCAGTGAACAAAAGCATGGTGAGTCGTTGGGCGAGGATTCTGTCATCATCGCACAACGGTCGCGCAAACCTGTCCGATCTTCCGCGTGCCGGTCGCCGCACACAGCTGTGACTTCTGCAGTGTTGGAACATGAGGACACGGTCATACGAGGTGATCGATGGATCACAATTATGCACCTCGCTGCTCAAACTGGACGTCTCCTTTGATAGTGCTGACACACTCGTCCACCGGTTGGGGTACTCAAAGGTGTGAGACCGCAGATTTCCTCACCGCCGAAGACCGCAAGACCATTTGTAAGACACTGCTTGTGCGTTACGAGGCTGATCGTGACAGATGATGAAACATGGGTTCGGCATTTCGAACTCCAGCATTCCATGGAGTGGAGCCACACCGCCTGTACTCCGAAGAAAAAGTTCAAAGCCGCTCCCGAGCAGGTAAAGTCAAGGCAGATGTCTTGTGGGACTCTGAAGGAAATTGAAGAAACGACTTCAGCGTTTCCGTCGCCACAAAAAATGCAAACGAACTACTAGTCCATGACAACGCAAGGCCTCACAAAAGTTTGCTCACCTGAGAGAAGCTCTCAAAACTTCATTGGACTGTTCTTCCTCATCCACCCTACAGCCTGGACCTCCACCTTACCTATGTTTGGCTGACTGAAGCATGCACTCCGCGGGAAGGAGTGCGTGGATGATGGGGAAGGTACTGATCCAGCAAGACTTTGGCTCGAGCGTCGACAAACAGTGGTACCACGCGAGCATTGAGGCTCTCCCAGTAAGGCGGCATAAGGCCGACGCAATGAACAGACATTATGTTTTAAAACAGGTTTTCGTAGCTACAAGAGTGAGGAATAATATGACGTATTGGGATCTTGAATAAAACCAAGTTGCTTCCAGAAAAAATAAAGTGTTGCATTACTTACTGAACGCCCCTCGCAATTACTGTATACATTGTGTCCCTCTATAGTTTTCACCTTGTAGTACCATGAACGTTATTTCCTCACGTGTTAACGCATGTCCAGTCATCATGTCCCTTCTTCTTGTCAGTGTTTTCCACACGTTACACTCCTCACCGAGTCAGCCGACAGTATCCTCATTTCACTTGCTTTTCAACATCAGCACATCTCAAACGGTTCAGTTCTCTTCCGATTTCCCCACAGCTCGAGATTCACTTCCATAGAAAGCTGTGGTCCAAACGGACATTCTCGGAAACTTCTTCCTCAAATTAAGGTTTATTTTTGGGGCTAGTAGTCTTCTCTTGGTCAGCAATTCACTCTTTGCCTTTGCTAATTTATTCTTTATTCCATCTTGATTCTTCCTTCACGTTTTTATTTTGCTTTCAAATTGACAGAATGCGCTCACCTCATCTAATTCTTGTTTCCCAATTTCGATATCACGTTTATCATTAATTTCATTTCTGCTCCCCTTCTTTGCTTTCATTTTTCTTTTTCTCAGTCCACATCCTGTACTCATTACACTGCTTACTCCGTTCAACAGGTGGTGTAATTCATTGACATTTTCACTAAGGTTAGCAATGTCATCAGCAAATCTTATTACAGATATTCTTTCACTTGACACTTTCTTTTAATCCTGCCATTGCTTCTTCGATGTGTAGATGGAGTAGTATGGACGAAAGACTACACGCCTGCTTCATACCCTTCATTCGAGCACTTCGTTCTTGTTATTCGATTCTTATTATTTCCTCTTCGTTCTTTTGCATTGCAAACACCTGAGAAATTTCGAGCATCCTGTACCATTTTGCATTGTCGAACGCATGTCTAGGTCGACGAACCCTATGAACACGTCTTGATTTTTCTTCTCAATGGCAACGTCGGAATTGGCTTTGATACCACCAACTTCCCTAAAGCCGAATGGATCGTCATCGAAGAGATCCTCAGTTTTATTTCCTGTTCTTCAGACTACACTATTCTTGTCTGCAACTTCGATGCATGAGCTGTCAAGCTGGTTGCGAGGTAGTTCTAGCGCATAGTAGCCCGATATCTTTGGTACTGCGTGGCTGATGTCTTTCCGAAAGTCTAACGGTATGCCTTCAAGCTCATAGATATTATAGACCAACTTTATTTATGAGGCTACATTAATTCGTCAGTGATGGTTTTTCCCTTACAGATTTCCATATTAAGAAAAGAACACATTATATAGCGTTCTAATCACTACGCTAAGCCGCGCGGGATTAGCCGAGCGGTCTTAGGGCGCTGCAGTCATGAACTGTGCGGCTGGTCCCGGCGGAGGTTCGAGTCCTCCCTCGGGCGTGTGTGTGTGTGTGTGTGTGTGTGTGTGTGTCCTTAGGATGATTTAGGTAAAGTAGTTTGTAAGCTTAGGGACTGATGACCTTAGCAGTTCAGTTCCATAAGATTTCACACACATTTTTTTTACACTACACTAAAAAGTAGCAAAATGATAACAATCTGCAAGTATTTTGGAACTTCTCATGTGCTGGCATGGAGACACAAAGCCAACTGACAGCTACAGACGTGAAAGCTGCCCTGGCAACTCAAAAACACGCTCCTGCCTGTGTACTTGTACTGGTACCAAGAAACTGAGTTTAGATCTCCGTTCGACTGTTGCTCCGGTACACTTGTACAGGCACTACAGAACTGCGTCGTGCCTTCTAACTACCCAGGCAGCCCACTTTTTGTTTCTTGAGTCATCAGACATCAGACAGTTTGATTCGGCCGAATCCTGTGCCAACCTCTTCAGCTCAGAGTAGCACTTGCAACCTAGGTCCTCAATTATTTACTGGATGTATTCCAATATCTGCCTTCCTCTATAATTTTTATCCTCTACAGTTCCCTTTAGTACCGTGGAAGTAATTCCCTGATGTCTTAACAAATGTCCTACCATTCTGACCCTCCTTCTTGTCAGTTAATTAAATTGAAGTTATGCTACAAGTAGGACATTAGAAAAATACAGTTTTCACAATTAATATTAGTACACTTTGTTTTCATCACTATAAAGAGATTGAACATTGTGTCATTCAAAGTTATGCGCTACCACAGTCTAACAAATCATAGGAACAATCAGGTGATAAGTGCGAACTTAAAGTACAATTAATGATCCCTTAAGAAGTTGCATAATTTTATAAACACATTTATAGGCTTGATAGTTTGCACAGATTACAGCTAATCAGAGTAAGATGGTAAACCATTTTGAGTTCCTCGTATAGTGTATTCGCCTTTTTTTATATTTTACATACCACAATAAAACATGAAGGACGTCAACTTCAACTGTACAGTAACAGCAATTCGGAGAAAGTGCCACCTTTAAAAGGTTATATTACCTGCAATTAATCATAAATGCTGACAGTTTCCTTCCGTTTAGGTTTGGAGTTAAGAAACCATGGCGTATGAACTATGTGCTATTTGACATCTCAGTGCAAAATTTCTTTCAAGTTAATGTACTCATTACACAACGATGACCGTTCTTCTGCTACCTTAACTATATACCGTCAATGTTAATCAATGTGCGAAAGAAGCATTTTAGTGGATGCGAGATGTTGCACGTTCCTGGCAACGTAGTTAGAGAGTAGCACTTGCACTCGACATTCCCTAATATTTGTTGGATCTATTACAGTCTGTCTTCTTCTACCACTTATATCCACTACAGTTTCCTCTAGTACCATGGAAGCTATTCCCGATGTCTTAACATGTCATTTCATCCTTTTCACACATTCCTTTCTTCATTGATTTTGGGGCTGAATTTCTCATTTCTTATCCACCCACTTAATTTTAAACAACTTTCTATACTCTCTAAATTTTCTTCTTTTTTCAGTTTACTCTGAATCCATATTCTGTACTGAGTAGACGTATTGCTCCGTTCAACAGATCCAGTAATTCCTTCTTATTTTCAAGGAAGGTAGCAATGTCATCAGTGTATCATATCACTGATATAATTTGATCTCCCTGTTGAACCTTCCTTTCATTTCCGTCATGGCTCCTTCGATGTATACAGTTAACAGTAGGGGCGGAAGACTGCATCCCTTACGTTGGAAATTTTCTTCCCTGTAATAGCCATTCCAGTAGTATCTAACTATACTGTCCACTGCTGTAATATTGATTTCATCTAGCACACGTTTTAATGATTTTTTCTATAAAAATCTTAAAATGAAGATTGTATGAATGAAATGTAATACTACCTGTAAACGTATGTTTTGCTGTCGTATTTTATGTATGTCGATGTAAACTTTGTGCCGAATGTAAAAGAAACGCTTGGGCCAAGCAGAAAAAGCAAAAAGTCGGGAACGAAGGCGTAAGAGTCGTCTGAGGACAGTTTTAATGATGTTCGGGAAAGAACGATGTCGGTTATTGTGGGAAGCAGTCGTTCTTTCCGAGTCAAGCTTCGGACGTGGCGTGTAGAACAGAAGCAGAATGAGAAGCGATTACGAGAGGAGGTTAAACTGAAGTAATTTGGAAGATTAGCACTAATCGCAATGAAGAGGATGTCGGAGAAGGTGTAATAGCGTCACACCATGAGTCAACGAAATTTTTGGCAGAACGTTAGATGTCGGCCGATGTGGCCGAGCGGTTCTAGGCGCTTGTGACCGAGCGGTTCTAGGCGCTTGAGTCCGGAACCGCGCTGCTGTTGCGGTCGCAGGTTCAAATCCTGCTTCGGGCATGGATGTGAGATACCCTTAAGTTCGTTAGGTTTAAGTAGTTCTAAGCCTAGGGGACTGATGAACTCGGATGTTAAGTCCTACAGCGCTTAGAGCCATTTTACAACAATAGACTTCTAAAATACTTGACAGAAAAATGTGCATTACGAACAAGAAGAAAGAGGAGTAACGACTTCGCAAAAGAAGACAGAAGAGGAGAAGCCATCACAAGGAAGTTAATGAGACATCAATTACGTTATCTTGAAAAAAATTAGTAACCGCTCTTACTCTTACTGATAATCTGTGGATGGAAGGTGTGAAGACTGGATTTAACAGTCAGCTTTCACTGTGTTTTAGCGGAAACAAATGGGCTTTTTGTTAGAGCAGCCGTGATTCGAAAACTAATTAAAGCGGTATTTATGGTTGTAAGGGCGAAGCACATACTTAAGACTGGAAACTTTGAATATATTGGTACCACACGAGCTAACTGCGTGAATGTTCATTATTGTCTGTACGAGCTTTCTTTGTGTTAGTCGAAATAAACCACTGCTTCCTATCCAGATACCCTAAATCGAGTGGTTGGTTCAAATGGCTCTGAGCACTATGCGACTTCTGAGGTCTTCAGTCGCCTAGAACTTAGAACTAATTAAACCTAACTAACCTATGGACATCACACACATCCATGCCAGAGGCAGGATTCGAACCTGCGACCGTAGCGGTCGCTCGGTTCCAGACTGTAGCGCCTAGAACCGCACGGCCACTCCGGCCGGCCTAAATGAAGTGATTTAAAGTATTTCTTCTTGCCGAACAGTGTTATAACTTTGGAGTTCGAGAAATTTTTACTTACAGTAATTTATATAATTTTTCGTGAAGATACATCGTCGTATTAGTGGACAGCGCTAATCAACAATGGAGCAGAGACCCATCGATTATCTTGTCAACGACCGAAAACAGCGCAATGTCAACAGTGCAAGTTATTGAACAGTCTGATCTGTGAACCTTTGATTTCGAGTCAAAATAGACTCCAAGATACAGCCACACGAACGCTATACATTTATAAAGACAGTTTCAACTTGGTTGATTAAGACATTCTGAGAGGCTAAACTTCAAGTATAATGACCGGTTTATCAGAGAAAAGTTTGCCGAAGGGGGGGGGGGGGGGGTGCGGATAACTCAAAAATTGTCACTTTTGATATAAATGAGTTGGTCAGTTTTGAGACGTGTCATGCCACAAGAACAAAATTTTACAGGTGACACAAAAAACTACTTTTATCACATAGAACTGATGGTCGTCTTCCCAATATATTAATGAAGTCTCTGTACTACAGATTCCATTTCGGAGGGAGGGGGCGGCGGCAGTGCTTTTCTGGGAAGAATGATGATCCATTGGAGTCTGATGCTTATACTGGGAACAAGAGAAGGAAATAAATATGACAACCATACAAGGAACTGACCTAAACATCAGAATTTATATTGTGAACGGTAATTCTGATCATTACAACACTAAGAAGAGATAGTGGATACAATGGAAAAAAAAGGAAGTTGTATGTACCTGGATTTAGTGAAACAAAATTGAGAGGTACAACTGAATACCGGTCCACGTTGCAAATTTCACTTTTTTCTTTATTCGATGACAAGTTTCCTGCCATGACCCATTTTTAAATCATCCACACGGTCAAAATGGTATTTCCAAAAATATAAGGGCCACGTCAAAGTAAATGCATACGTACTATGAAGTGCAAATGAACAGTTACAACATACATGCAGTATGTGCTTCATAGGACATTGATGCTATTGCAGACACAACCTACATCAATGAGATTATCATTGAAGCCAGAATAAATACTGGGAAGAGACTAATTTTACAACTACACAAGTTTATGCCTCACAATAGGGCAGTGGCGTTTGAGAACAAAGAAGTCTTCCTCCAGGAGCTGGAAGATCAAATCCACGAAAATAACAGAATGGTAATAGGTGATTTGAATGGCCAGATTGAAGTAGGCATATCTGGATATGAAGACGTGCTGGGTGCATTTGGGTATGCAGGAAAAAATGGTGAAGGTGAAAGCCTGTTAAGACTTCTATGTAAGAAATAACCTCTCCATAAATGAGATTAATGAGATTATCTTCAAGGAAAGAGAGCGCCATAAAGTCAGAAGATGCGGTTGCGATGTAAGAAGGAATTCAGTAACTAATTATGTGAGATCTGACAAAAACATTGGAGGAAGACTAAAATATGTAGAAATCATATCGCTAGAATCATTGGACAATGGTCACAGACTCCTTACAGAGGATATGGACGAGAATATGGCTATCACAAACTGTTCTAAGATGAAAGAATGGAGACTAAAGAAAGCAGAAAAGAAGAACATATATCGAAGTCTGATAACTGTAAAGTAAGTAAAACAGCTAGTGCAAATGGAGATTGGGAAGCATTTAAAACAACGTTAGTAAATTGTCCTGAAAAATATGAGGTGCAACAAGTTGTGAAGTAAAACAGAAGGAACGAACTGGTGGAACGACAGGGCACAGGAAGTTATTAAAGAATGGAACATGACAAAGAAAATCAAAGGTGTGGAGAAACAGAAACAAATCAATGGTATCAGACCAGTAGATGCTCAAAAACCATCCGCATCGGAACTCGCGTATACAGACAAGGAACTCAGCATTAAAAAGGTTGTGAAAGGAGAAAAGGAGAGAAATTGAGAAATATTCACCCAAATAATAGAGGAGAACTGCAGTGGAGAAAAGAGAATGCTGTACAGACTGGTAAAAATCAAAGCATCAGATATTCGCAGTTGACTTAATGTTACTAGCTAGTGACATTAAAGAAGCCATAAATCAAATAAGCTTACAAAAATGGCACAAAAATAGGACTCCAGATACCTTTCGAAAAGTCTGAGATAATGGTAGCAGATCCACTAGTAACCAACCACATAACAGTAAATAACAGGAATGTAAAAATAGGAAACAGTTTAAATATCTAAAACACATTTTAACATGTTAACTTAACGAGAAACTGCATGGCAAGTAAGGATTAACAAAATCCTAGAAAATTAACATGGTCTACATACAATAAAAAATGTCTATCAACAAAAACTAAATTAAAACATTACGAAACGGTGTTTCAACTAGAGGGGATACGAAAGTGAAACAGACTAGACAAAATTTTAGAAGTAGAGAGAAGAATAGCTAAAGGAAGCATAAATAAGAAATATCATAAAGGTGGATAATGATGGATAGTGCCAAGTGAAGTGGTGTGCAGCGAATTCGAAGCCATTATAGGTACTACACAGAAAAAAGATCTCTGTTTCGGTCACGTTATAGAGTCGCCAGAAGCCAGATAATCAAGAAAAATTGTAAAGAAATGTTAGAACATGGAGCAACAAATAAGACGGCTAAAGGGAATCAGAAAGGATACGAAATATGCGATATGCAAAACAAAACAAAAAATTTAAAGAAACTGGAAAACAAAAATGAAAGATTTAAACCAAAAATAGACAAATGACCAAGAATAAAAAGAGTAATTACAGATGAGGAACGACAAAAAAAGATCAGAACGAATGAAGAGATACTTTGCAATTTTGGAAGGAAACCCACTGAACAAGATGACCGGAAAATGATTGATTGATGTGGTCCAACGAGGCCGTAAATGCAGAAGAAGAAGAAGAAGATATAAAAGCAGAAGAAAAACAAAATGGGAGTATAGTCCGGGATGCGTAAGGGATCACAGTACACGGTAAAAAAAAAAAAAAACTTGAACATATTACTGAAAGGAAAGGAGATAGTAGGAAGCGGAACAGGAAATGAAGGGTTTACCAGAACCTGAAGTGGAACAACTACCTATTACGTGGGCAGTTTCTGAGAGTGCTTTGATGCAGATGAAAGTAGGCAAGTCAGCCAGGCCAGATGAAGGGAGCTGTAATCCAAGGGACACAATAGCTACATCGAAGACTGAGTCATTTGGAGGGAAAATAAGGTACCAGCTGTTTGGAACAAGTGGAATACAATACCACGGAACAAGAAAGGAAGCGCTCTAACAGTCCACGGGTGTACTGTTCGAGCATGAAATACGCCGGAAGAACTTGAAGAATCACAAAAAAGGAAGTAGTAGAAAAAGTTCTAATTACAGGGTAATCGCCCTGTTATCTCATTGTCTTAAGATTTTGGGAAAGATTATTGACAAGATCATTGTTAAAAAACAGCTTCAAGAGGAACAACATCGGTTCAGGAAAGCCACAGCAGATCTCATATTTGCACTAACAGTTAATGTAAAAGTATTCGCAACTTAAGGATATAGATCTCATAATAGTGTTCCTGTATTTGGAGGAAGCGTATGACAATGTGCGAAAGTGTACCATTTTGTGTTTAGGAAAACTAACGAGCCAATAAGGAAGATGAAAATGCTATATGAAGGACGCAAAAGTTGTGCACAAGTTGGTAACGGCAAATCGAACTGGTTCAGGACAGAGAGAGGAATACAACATAGTAGGGCACTTTCCCCATTACATTGCACTTAAATATGTCGTTATAAAGGAAATCAACAAGAAAGGGAATGGTGATCCCAATGCTTCAGTCTTTGCTGACGACGCAGCTATTTCGGGACAACAACCTACAAGTACAGGGAAGATTAGATGAGTGGGACTCCTAGTTTAAACGGTGACAGCTGACAGCAAGTAAGAGCTAAGATTTAGCAATGATTAAGAGCAGGATATCTGCCCAGAGCCACCGGATGCTGGATGGAGACAAAATTGAATTGTATTGCCTGAGAAGTACAATGTCAAGGAATGGAAGTGTCAAACTCGTAGTACAGAGCGGACTAAGAAAGAGATCTAAATATTTTCATCAAATGCAGAACCTCGTGTGGGACAAGGGACTTCCTTGAGTGCCAAACAGACCATTTTTTTGAAACATACCTCCTGCCAATTATGACATACAATTTGGGAGTGCTGTATGATTAATAGGGCAGATATGAGCAAGTTACAAGCGTGCATGATGAAGTTTCTGCGATCAGTCTTGCAGAAGACTAGAAGAGATAAAATTAGAAATGAAGACATCGGAGGAGAGATGCCAGTGAATTTGCCAATGACAGAGACTGAGTACTGCACGACTCAAGTGGTTTGGACATGTGAGGATGATGAAGACAACCGCCTACCAAAACAGTACTTGGATATAAATGTGCTGGGGAAAACATCAACAGGACGACCCAGAAAAAGATAGCTGGATCAGATTAAGGAGGAACTAAAGACTAGAGGAGAAAGTATATCAAGAGTGAGCAAAATGGAGACAAATTGTTCATAAACATTCTACCCAGCTCACTGGAAGGATATGAAGATGGTGATAGGTTTTCTGTAGATAAAACATGTGAAGGTAGACGAAATTTATTGGTAGATTAGCGTAGTTTATGGCAAAAACACTATGAGCGATAGACTGGTAGGACAAAGTGTCAGGCCGTTTAAAATGGCCATAGTACAGCCAGGCGTTCAGCAATGTTTGCAAAGTCAGGTGGCAGGTTCTTGTCAGAAGGGATTCATAAGTTCGTTGTTCGTTATAATAAACGATGTAAATTATGTTAAAAGGGATAGGATTTCATTTAATAATTAATTAACTTTTGTCGTCTCAGGTTAAAAAGGTACTTACTTAAAAAAGTACCTCTTACTTCTAGTGAAAATGTTAAATAGGTATCTTCTTATTACAGGGTGTATACGTGGACAAGGAAAAAAAATCCCGGATTTCCCGGTTAAAAATACACTTTCTCCCGGGTCAAAATACACTTCTTCCGTGTTAAGTAACAGTATACTCTTCCTTGACACTGTGAAACTCATCAATCCTGTGTATGTTTGTGGTTTTATGTACCGACGTAGAATTTCCCGGCACTTTAGAAAACGAAACGCAGCAGGAAAAAACACGTTTTGAAAGACCTTTGATGTGCAGTAACATGTACGCTGCATATTTTCGTATTACGAAGGTGTAAATTTGAATTCCACTAAACACCGCATGTTACTTTCCAAGGCATTGAATTCGAGACTGCGACGCGCTTTTGTAAGCCAGTCATAGCTCATGTCATGTGATCTCGCCAGCTGATGACAGCATAGGTCACGTGATGGAGTCAGCCAATAGCAAGATCAGTCTTAAGCAGCGAGAACACACAAATAAGAAACGTTGATGGTTTAAATTAATATACACAGTGTTGCTACAAGAAAAAGAGGTTTCACATATAATCGTAGTCTCTAAGATTAATAAGCCGCAAGAGAAGCCAAGCTTCCACATATAATGTTGATCTTTTTTGCGCGTGTTACACTTTAAGATATATCACACAAATGTGCCAGTAAAATTTTTAATAACGACGTAAATGTCTGATTTTCTGAGCTCGAAATTCTTCTAGATGGTCGTCCTCAAAGAGTTGATTTTTAATTGAGATTCAAACGCTCTGTGACTTGAGAAATTCATCGTACATTCTCACATATAGTTCATCTTGTGTAAAAGGAAATTTACTTTGAAAGTAACGCTTTTCAAACCACCATCCGCAATGTTTTCCCGTGACCTGTTAGAAACTGATTCGTTTCAGCATTTGCCATAGAGCGCCAGATAACAGGCGCCACCCACCGCTATTGCGCAGCTACGATGACACAGGAAGCCCGTATGTTCGTACTTGTAAAACATTAAAAGATCTTGCATTATGTCACAAAAGAAACGAGACATCAGAGGACACTTCAAGTTCATCGGAATTTCATGAACCATATTAAAGTGCATAATTCGGCTTAAAGCGCACATTCGTACGTCCAGATTCGGATGTAAATTTTCTTGAGTACCAGCACTGTATTATCTCATGTTTGGTTCTTTATTATGGTATGATGCCATACGAGCTAGAAGATGGAAAACGTGCACTTGAAATGCAGCGAAAAGTTGAAACTAGCCAACAGTGTGAAATTAAATACTTCGTTTGAAATAAATTGACTGCCTCAGCGCCAAATCTCTTTAGCAAAGCGACAAAAATAAATTCATTGTTCTGCAAGGTGATTAATGCTTGACTGTCAGAAAGGTGGAAATAAAACCTGAAAATAACAACATATTTTAGCCTTCCGTAATTATGCGAACGTATTTTAATTCATTTGATATCTCCCGGCCACAGAAATCCGTTTTGTTTTCATTTGATGTAGGAGTAACAAATGATAAGGAAACAGCAAAATCACTAAACGTAAACACAGGTCACGTGGAGACTACCCATTTCTCCACAACAACTCAGACTGCTCTGTTCATCAGTCCCGGATCTCCGATATTTCCGAACGGCGGCAATACTAGATAGTGGCGCTCAGCCACACATCCGTAGTCAGAAGCGGGAGAAGGTACTATCCATACGCAGCTCAACTACCATGCATAAGAGCCCGCCCGCAACTGCTCAAACGAATCTAATGTCAACAGCTGTCACGTCACTCTCATCGGAGGCAATTTGTCGTTATGAATCATTGCATTGTCTTTCTAAAGCCTTTGACACACTTTGCTGTTGGCAGACGCCTGCATGAGCACTATTTTTTGTTGTATATGGCGGATTTCCTTTGCGACTTAAGTTTTTATTTTCGTTTTTTCTTCCTCTTGTTAATGTTTTCTTGCTGCAGTATTATCCTGCAGATGCAGGATACAGTAATATCCTTTGTTGGAGTATTGGTTCTCACCAGTCAAAATGACAAAAATTTAACTGAAAACTAAAACAATGAAACAT
Source organism: Schistocerca piceifrons (assembly GCF_021461385.2). Taxonomy (NCBI): domain Eukaryota; kingdom Metazoa; phylum Arthropoda; class Insecta; order Orthoptera; family Acrididae; genus Schistocerca; species Schistocerca piceifrons. The sequence continues at coordinate 511,454,238 of NC_060142.1, read as the reverse complement.
TCCCGGAATTCTAAAAAATTCCCGGGTTTTTCCCGGATCTCCCGGTTGTCCCGGGTCGTATACACCCTGTTATTAGTTCAACGTGGATAATGAACCCAAACTGCACCTACAAATTTGGGATTTTGGGACCAGTGGTGGACGCCGGAGCAAAGCTCGTTACACCATAATAATAATAATAACTACGATTTATTCGGTTTGTTACCTCGATTATCTAAGTTTCTGTGAAAATACCTTCGTAACAGTTCAGGAAGAAGATACAGAAACTTCGCTGATTGTCGACGACATTGTAATTCTGTCAGAGACAATGCAGTTGAACAGAATGGACAGTGTCTTGAAAGGAGGATATAGCATGAACTTCAACAAAAGTAAGACACGGGTAATGGAACGTAGTCGAATTAAATCAAGTGATACCGAGGGAATTACATTAGGTAATAACACACTAAAAGTAGTAGGTGAGTTTTGCTGTTCGAGCAGTACGATAAATTATGATAGCCGAAGTAGAGAGGAGATAAGTAGAACTCCAATGGCAAGAAAAGCGTTTATGAAGAAGAGGAACCTGTTAACATCGAATATAAATTTAATTTTTAGGAAGCTTTTTATGAAGGCATTTGTCTGGAGCGCAGCCTTCGACGGAAGTGAAATGGGGAGATCGGAAGCTCAGGTAGGACGAGATTAGAAGTTTTTGAAATTTAGTGCTACAGAAGAATGCTGAAAATTGGATGCTGAATGGAATTGAGGAGAAAAAAATTTGTGGCACAGCCTGACTAAAATAAGGGATCGGTTGATAGGACACATTCCGAGACATCAAGGATTCGTTAGTTTATTACTGGAGGGAAGTGTGTGTGTGGAGGAAGGGGGAGGGTAAAAATTGTAGAGGGAGACCAAGATATGAATATAGTAAATAGGTTCAAATATGTGTGTGCTGTGAGTTGACGAGGTTTGCACAGGATAGAGCAGCACGGAGAGCTGCATCAAACTAGTCTTCGCGCCGAAGACCACAATAACAAGGACACAGTGAAAAAGCCTGTAATATATAAGCGCGAAAACGCACAACAGGAAACACAGACTAATATAAAAACCTTCAGAGGAAACACGAACAGTTGTATCACAGAGTGCTGAATCTGTTGTTAACGTACAGTACACTACGTAGCGAAGGTATATGCATTCCTTTATAGGTATTGTTTAACTTCACTGCGGTGTTTACCCCAACTAATAACGTACAACCAATACTGTTCATATGTAAACTGCTCGGTTCTGTCTCCTTTATATAGGAGACAGAACCGAGCAGTGCTCACGAGCGCAAGCCTGAAGGCAAGAGTACAGTGGGCAACACTCATATCAGCAACAATTACGGCAAGTGAATAGAACAAATTTGTTCCCATATGAGATACACAGTGCATGAAGGCGATATTTGCTCCGTTAGGCAGATTTTTCAGTGCAATCCGGATTAAAAAAATAAATATGTGTTAAGAAACCCAGCGAAATGGAGTTACCTTGTAATTGGCCACCACATTCACAGGGCACTTTAGCAAAATGTTCATAAAATATCCCTCAACAGCTCAGATGTTTGTCGGTGGATCTTACACGCAACCGGAGGAGCTGCCACCCTTGATCGAGAGCTGTAAAACTCTCTCTCAGCAAACTATGATGTAATTGTTATTTAGCATCCGTCGTAAAGATTGTGCAACGCAAATCAAACTCTTTCGTGCGCAGACAGTTATGTTCGGACTTGCATAATGAGTGGCCAAGAGATACCTGTTGCGCCACGCTCGGGAACGTAACATGCCCGTTATGAGAGCTCTGTATTAATGACGTGTCGTAAAGCAGGCTCTGCTGAAGAAAGACGCATTGAAGTAGCAAATGAGGCCATGTTTAACAGCCGGCGTCCCTTCTGATCCATTCGCCTGACCTGGACCTAGTTCCTCCATCTCATATTTGCGCAAGATGGTACAACAGATGTTCTGAGGCTGGGAACAGTGCGAAGGAAGCAAGGAGGTCAAAGACGGAGGACGGAGGAGGGGTTATGGGGAAGATAGGGGTGACGGTATGGTCAAGCATTGGAAATGAAATCATCAGGGACGAGAAAACTCACTGCTTCCACCAAAAACTGACGAAGTTTCTTAGTCACAAAATGAATAACAAATTCACAAGCTGCGACATGGTCGCGAATAGAACAGTGATCCAGAAAATTTAGAATAAATTTCTTTATTTCTGTCTATGATTACAAATTGTTAGATTGGTAGACAACCTATTCCGGTGAGCAATGACCATCTCTCTGAGTCCCTTCTCTCCCCCGAGTCCTTTTGCTCTCTCCTCCACTGCCTTTCCCACTGCTCACGCCTGCACAGCCCCCCTTTTCCTATGTCCCCTCCCTCCATCATCACCCCCATTTTCTTTTCCTCCCTTCCCCCCTTTTCGGGCCTCATCGGTCCGGGTACTTCCTCCCCGCACCAGCAGCAGTGTCGCCTCTGTAGTGCAGCTTTAAGTGAGTGTTCAGTGTTGTGCATCCCCGGTCAGTGTTGCGAACAGGCACTATACTGTCACTAATTGTGTTTTTATCTCGTGCGAACAGAAACCAGACTGTCGCCGTGTTTTTTAATTGTAACTGTCTATTTACTATGTGTTTTAATCAGCATACCGACCGTTTGTGTTTATATTTTATTCGCATCTTTTTCTCCATGTTTCAGTTTTCAACAGTCACCGTTTTATTGCTTGCTTTTATTGTTCTCATATCTCCTAATTCTGCTTTTTTTCTGTAGGCTGCAGAGCGGCGTACTGTGCTGCTGCCAGCCCCCCCCCCCCCCCTCCATCACTGCGGGAGGATTCGAAATCCGATGAAGAAACTAGTACACCTATCTAATACCGTGTAGTGCCCCCGTGAGCACGCAGAAGTGCCTTAACACGACGTGGCATGGACTCGACTAATACCTCAATTAGTGCTGGAGGGAATTGACAGGATAAATCCTACAGGGCTGTCCATAAATCCGTAAAAGTACGAGGTGGTTGAGATGTCTCCCGAACAGCACGTTGCAAGGCATCGCAGATATGCTTAATAATGTTCATGTTTGGTGAGTTTGGTGGCCAGCGGATGTGTTTAAACTCAGGAGAGTGTTCCTGGACCCACTCTCTAGCATTCTGGACGTGTGGGGTGTCGTAATGTCCTCCTGGATTCGCCCAAGTCCGTCGGAATGCACAATGGACATGAATGGATGCAGGTGATCAGACAGGATGCTGATGTACTTTTCACCTGTCTGAGTCGTGTCTAGACGTATCACGAGTCCCGTATCACTCCGACCACACACGCCTTACACCATTAAAAAGCCTCCAACATCTTGAACAGTCCCCTACTGACATGCAGGGTCCATGGATACATGAGGTTGCCTCCATACCCGTACACGTCAATCCGCTCGATAAAATTTGAAACAAGACTCGTTCGACCAGGCAACATGTTTCCAGTCATCAACAGCCCCATGTCAGTGTTGACGAGCCCAGGCGAGGCGTAAAGCTTTATGTCGTGCTGTCATCAAGGGTATATCGACGATGTTATGTTGAATGGTTCGCACGCTGACACTTGTTGAAGGCCCAGCATTGAAATCTGCAACAATTTGCGGAAGGATTGCACTTCTCTCACGTTGAACGATTCACTTCAGTCATCGTTGGTTCCGTTCTTGAACGGCTTTTTCAGGCCGCAGGGACGTTGGAGATTTGATGTTTTACTGGATTCCTGATATTCACGGCGCACTCGTGATATGGTCGTACGGGAAAATCCCCACTTCATGCCTACCTTCGAGATGCTGTGTCCCACGACTCGTGCGCCGATTATAACACCACGTTCAAAGTGACTTAAATCTTGATAAGCTGCCACTGTAGCAGCATTAACGGACCTAACGACTGCGCCAGACACTTTGTGTCTTATATAGGCGTTGCCTACAGTAGCGCCGCATTCTACCTGTTCAAATATCTCTGTATTTGAGTATGCATGCCTGTACCAGGGGGCATGCAGCTTTACTATATGGTTACATGATGATGGCGTCCTCTTGCGTAAAATATTCCGGAGGTAAAATAGTCCCCCATTCGGATCTCCGGGGGAGGACTACTCAGGAGGACGTCGTTATCAGGAGAAAGAAAACTGGCGTTCTACGGATCGGAGCGTGGATGTCAGATCCTTTAATCGGGCAGGTAGGTTAAAAAATTTAAAAAGGGAAATGTATAGGTTAAAGTTAGATGTAGTGGGAATTAGTGATGTACGGTGGCAGGAGGCACAAGACGTTTGATCAGGCGAATACAGGGTTATAAATACAAAATCAAATACGGGTAATGCGGGAGTAGGTTTAATAATGAATAAAAAAAATAGGAGTGCGGGTAAGCCACTGCAAACAGCATAGTGAACGCATTATTGTGGCCAAGATAGACACGAAACGCACGCCTACTACACTAGTACAAGTTTATATGCCAATTAGCTCCGCAGATGACGAAGAAATCGAAGAAATGTATGATGAAATAAAAGAAATTATTCAGATAGTGTAGGGAGACGAAAATTTAATAGTCATGGGTGACTGGAATTCGGTAGTACGAAAAGGGAGAGAAAGAAACGTACTAGGTGAATATGGATTGGGGGTAAGAAATGAAACAGGAAGCCACCTGGTAGAATTTTGCACAGAGCACAACTTAATCATAGCTAACACTGGTTCAAGAATCGTAAAAGAAGGTTGCATACATGGAAGAAGCCTGGAGACACTAGAAGTTTTCAGATGGATTATATAATGGTAAGACAGAGATTTAGGAACCAGGTTTTAAATTGTAAGACATTTCCAGGGGCAGATGTGGACTCTGACCACAATTTATTGGTTATGAACTGTAGATTAAAACTGAAGAAACTGCAAAAAGGTGGGAATTTAAGGAGATGGGACCTCGATAAACTGAAAGAACCAGAGGTTGTACAGAATTTCAAGGAGAGCATAAGGGAACAATTGACAGGAATGGGGGAAAAATACAGTAGAAGAATGGGCAGCTTTGAGGGATGAAGTAGTGAAGGCAGTAGAGGATAAAGTAGGTAAAAAGAGAAGGGCTGCTAGAAATCCTTGGGTAACAGAAGAAATATTTAACTTAACTGATGAAAGGAGAAAATATAAAAATGCAGTAAATGAAGCAGGCAAAAAGGAATGCAAACGTCTCAAAAATGAGATCGACAGGAAGTGCAAAATGGCTAAGCAGGAATGGCTGGAGGACAAATGTAAGGATGTGGAGGCTTGTCTCACCAGGGGTAAGATAGATACTGGGTACAGGAAAATTAAAGATACCTTTGGAGAAAAGAGAGGCGCTTGTATGAATATAAAGAGCTGAGATGGAAACCCAGTTCTAAGCAAAGAAGGGAAAGCAGAAAGGTGGAAGGAGTATATAGAGCGTCTATACAAGGGCGATGTACTTGAAGACAATATTATGGAAATGGAAGAGGATGTAGATGAAGATGAAATGGGAGATATGATACTGCGTGAAGAGTTTGACAGAGCACTGAAAGACCTGAGTCGAAAAAAGGCCCCGGGAGTAGACAACATTCCATTAGAACTACTGACAGCCTCGGGAGAGCCAGTCCTGACAAAAATTTACCGTCTGGTGAGCAAGATGTATGAGACAGGCGAAATACCCTCAGACTTCAAGAAGAATATAGTAATTCCGATCCCGAAGAAAGCAGGTATTGACAGATGTGAAAATTACCGAACTATCAGGTTAATAAGTCACGGCTGCAAAATACTAACGCGAATTCTTTACAGACGAATAGAAAAACTAATAGAAGCCGACCTCGGCGAAGATCAGTTTGGATTCCGTAGACATATTGGAACACGTGAGGCAATACTGACCTTACGACTTATCTTAGAAGCTAGATTTAGGGAAGGCAAACCTACGTTTCTAGCATTTGTAGACTTAGAGAAAGCTTTTGACAATGTTGACTGGAATAATCTCTTTCAAATTCTGAAGGTGGCAGGGGTAAAATACAGGGAGCGAAAGGCTGTTTACAATTTGCACAGAAACCAGATGGCAGTTATAAGAGTGGGGGGGCATGAAAGGGAAGCAGTGGTTGGGAAGGGAGTGAGACAGGGTTGTAGCCTCTTCCCGATGTTATTCAATCTGTATATTGAGCAAGCAGTAAAGGAAACAAAAGAAGAATTCGGAGTAGGTATTGAAATCCATAGAGAAGAAATAAAAACTTTGAGGTTTGCCGATGACATTGTAATTCTGTCAGAGACAGCAAAGGACTTGGAAGAGCAGTTGAACGGAATGGATAGTGTCTTGAAAGGAGGGTTTAAGATGAACATCAACAAAAGCAAAACGAGGATCATGGAATGTAGTCGAATTAAGTCGGGTGATGCTGAGGGAATTAGATTAGGAAATGAGACACTTAAAGTAGTAAAGGAGTTTTGCTATTTGGGGAGCAAAATAACTGATGATGGTCGGAGTAGAGAGGATATAAAATGTAGACTGGCAATGGCAAGGAAAGCTTTTCTGAAGAAAAGAAATTTGTTAACATCGAGTATAGATTTAAGTGTCAGGAAGTCTTTTCTGAAAGTATTTGTATGGTGTGTAGCCATGTATGGAAGTGAAACATGGACAATAACTAGTTTGCACATGAAAAGAATAGAAGCTTTTGAAATGTGGTGCTACAGAAGAATGCTGAAGATTAGATGGGTAGGTCACATAACTAATGAGGAGGTATTCCATAGCGTTGGGGAGAAGATAAATTTGTGGCACAACTTGGCTAGAAGAAGGGATCGGTTGGTAGGACATGTTGTTAGGCATCAACGGATCACCAATTTAGTATTGGAGGGCAGCTTGGAGGGTAAAAATTGTAGAGGGAGACCAAGAGATGAATACACTAAGCGGATTCAGAAGGATGTAGGTTGCAGTAGTTACTGGGAGATGATGAAGCTTGCACAGGGTAGAGTAGCATGGAGAGCTGCATCAAACCAGTCTCAGGACTGAGGACCACAACAACAACATGGAGAATACGTACGAGGGCAGTTCAATAAGTAATGCAACACTTTTTTTTCTGAAACAGAGGTTGTTTTATTCAGCATTGAAATACACCAGGTTATTCCCCAATCTTTTAGCTACACAACACTATTTTTCAACGTAATCTCCATTCAATGCTACGGCCTTACGCCACCTTGAAATGAGGGCCTGTATGCCTGCACGGTACCATTCCACTGGTCGATGTCGGAGCCAACGTCGTACTGCATCAATAACTTCATCATCCGCGTAGTGCCTCCCACGGATTGCGTCCTTCATTGGGCCAAACATATGGAAATCCGACGGTGCGAGATCGGGGCTGTAGGGTGCATGAGGAAGAAAGGTCCACTGAAGTTTTGTGAGCTCCTCTCGGGTGCGAAGACTTGTGTGAGGTCTTGCGTTGTCATGAAGAAGGAGAAGTTCGTTCAGATTTTTGTGCCTACGAACATGCTGAAGTCGTTTCTTCAATTTCTGAAGAGTAGCACAATACACTTCAGAGTTGATCGTTTGACCATGGGGAAGGACATCGAACAGAATAACCCCTTCAGCGTCCCAGAAGACTGTAACCATGACTTTACCGGCTGAGGGTATGGCTTTAAACTTTTTCTTGGTAGGGGAGTGGGTGTGGCGACACTCCATTGATTGCCGTTTTGTTTCAGGTTCGAAGTGATGAACCCATGTTTCATCGCCTGTAACAATCTTTGACAAGAAATTGTCACCCTCAGCCACATGACGAGCAAGCAATTCCGCACAGATGGTTCTCCTTTGCTCTTTATGGTGTTCGGTTAGACAACGAGGGACCCAGCGGGAACAAACCTTTGAATATCCCAACTGGTGAACAATTGTGACAGCATTACCAACAGAGATGTCAAGTTGAGCACTGAGTTGTTTGATGGTGATCCGTCGATCATCTCGAACGAGTGTGTTCGCACGCTCCGCCATTGCAGGAGTCACAGCTGTGCACGGCCGGCCCGCACGCGGGAGATCAGACAGTCTTGCCTGACCTTGCGGCGATGATGACACACGCTTTGCCCAACGACTCACCGTGCTTTTGTCCACTGCCAGATCACCGTAGACATTCTGCAAGCGCCTATGAATATCTGAGATGCCCTGGTTTTCCGCCAAAAGAAACTCGATCACTGCCCGTTGTTTGCAACGCACATCCGTTACAGACGCCATTTTAACAGCTCCGTACAGCGCTGTCACCTGTCGGAAGTCAATGAAACTCTACGAGACGAAGCGGGAATGTTTGAAAATATTCCACAAGAAATTTCCGGTTTTTTCAACCAAAATTTGCCGAGAAAAAAAATGTGTTGCATTACTTATTGAACTGCCCTCGTATATTAAAACTTCCTGGCAGATTAAAACTGTGTGCCGGAACGAGACTCGAACTCGGGACTCCCGAGTTCGAGTCTCGGTCCGGCACACAGTTTTAATCTGCCAGGAACTTTCATATCAGCGCACACTCCGCTGCAGAGTGAAAATCTCATTCTGAATACGTATATTATTCTCAATGCTCCCTATAGAATGAACAGAATGTGATAAATGCTTCTGAAACAAATTTGCGCTATTTATTACCGTGAGATCGGATTGCTACCTACACTATATTAATTTCGCAGGCAAAGAGCACACTGCTGGCCTTAAATATCGCAAAAATATTAAGACATTAAGCAAGAAATGTCAAATTGGCAGGTAATTAACTAGATGTTTTGACGTGCAAATAAACATTCGCACGAAGTGGGTAGGAGTAACGACATCTACATTGTGTGTACACTATCTCGCAGAAGTATACGGACATCCTATGCAATCCGGAATCGACAACTGGCTGTCTCTATAGGCGGACCCGCCATTACGAGAGCAGGCGGGGAGTATTATGTTGTCACTAGCGAAGCGGTAGCGGCAGACTGGGTCGGACAGGAGAGCTCAGAAATACAGAAAATGGACTCTTCTTTGGATGTCACCTAACAAATCTGTCACGAACAATTCAGCCCTTGCAAAGCTGCCAAAGTCAAATGTTGGCGATGTGACTGCGACGCTGGAAACGCAAGAAAACAAGCTAAACCAAGTAGACGTCTTATACTGGTGGACGGCGACTGTCGAATATTGTGGAGACGGAGGTTGGAAAAAAATCAGAGCTAGGAATCTCTCGTGAGTTTCAAAATGCTTGCTGCAGTGCAGCTGGCACAATGACTGTTCAAATGGTTCAAATGGCTCTGAGCACTATGGGACTGAACATCTGTGGTCATCAGTCCCCTAGAACTTAGAACTACTTGAACCTAACTAACCTAAGGACATCACACACATCCATGCCCGAAGCAGGATTCGAACCTGCGACCGTAGCAGTCGCGCGGTGCCGGACTGCGCGCCTAGAACCGCTAGACCACCGCGGCCGGCCACAATGACTGTGCGTAGGGATTTCGAAAGCGGGGTGGAATGGTCGAGCAGCTGCTCATGAGCCACAGGTTTATGTTGTCAGTGCTAAGCGACCCTTGATGTAGAGTAAAAAGCGACGTCACTGCACAGTGGACGATTGGAAACGAGTGATTTGGGATGAAGAATAACGCAATGGCCTATGACAGTCCGATGAAAAGGTTTGTGTTTGACAAATTCCTGAAGAACTTTAGATGCCACCATTCTTAGTGTCAGCAGTGAAGTACGAAGGAGGTGGTGTTATGGTATAGGGTTATTCTTCCTGGTAGGGATACCCGTGGTCTAGGGGTTACCTCAGCGTGTTCGGTCAGAGAGCCGATTGGCCTCTGTAATAAAAAAACTGAGTGGAAGGATGAACAAACGAACTTGAACGGATGTCATGTGACGTCCGCAACGACCAACAACGAACAACACGAAAAAAAAAAGAAAAAAGGGGGGTAGCGTCATTGATTCATAATCAAAACGTCTTCGGTCCCGTGTTCGATCCCCGCCACTGCCAAAATTTTGATAAATAATCAGCATTGGCGGCCGAAGAATTCCGGTATAAGAAGTCAGCCTCATTCTGCCAACGGCCTTGTCAAAGAGGGCGGAGGAGCGGATAGAGGTTCAGGGCACTCTTGTCCTAGGGGTGGGAAATTGCCCCTAAAGGCGGAAGAATCAGCAATGATCAACGACATGAGGATGCAGAAGGCAATGGAAACCACTGCATTAAAGGCACGTAACATGTATCCACAGGACATGTGGCCTGCAATTGAAGAAATGTCATGATGATCTCTCCATTGGCAAAAGATTCCGGAATAGTCCCCCATTCGGATCTCCGGGAGGGGACTGCCAATGGGGAGGTTACCATGAGAAAAAGATTGAATAATCAACGAAAGGATAACGTTCTACGAGTCGGGGCGTGGAATGTCAGAAGCTTGAACGTGGTAGGGAAACTAGAAAATCTGAAAAAGGAAATGCAAAGGCTCAATCTAGGTATAGCAGGGGTCAGTGAAGTGAAGTGGAAGGAAGACAAGGATTTCTGGTCAGATGAGTATCGGGTAATATCAACAGCAGCAGAAAATTGTATAACAGGTGTAGGATTCGTTATGAATAGGAAGGTAGGGCAGAGGGTGTGTTACTGTGAACAGTTCAGTGACCGGGTTGTTCTAATCAGAATCGACAGCAGACCAACACCGACAACGATAGTTCAGGTATACATGCCGACGCCGCAAGCTGAAGATGAACAGATAGAGACAGTGTATGAGGATATTGAAATGGTAATGCAGTATGCAAAGGGGGACGAAAATCTAATAGTCATGAGCAACTGGAATGCAGTTGTAGGGGAAGGAGTAGAAGAAAAGGTTAGAGGAGAATATGGGATTGGGACAAGAAATGAAAGAGGAGAAAGACTAATTGAGTTCTACGGAAGTACTAAGGAATGACGAGATACGTTTGAAGTTCTCTAACGCTATAGATACAGCAATAAGGAATAGCGCAGTAGGCAGCACAGTTGAAGAGGAATGGACATCTCTAAAAAGGGCCATCACGGAAGTTGGGAAGGAAAAAGAGAAAGTGTATGAGAAGGTAGCTGCGAAGAAACCATGGTAACAGAAGAAATACTTCAGTTGATCCATGAAAGGAGGAAGTACAAACAGGTTCCGGGAAAATCAGGAATACAGAAATACAGGTCGCTGAGGAATGAAATAAATAGGAAGTGCAGGGAAGCTAAGACGAAATGGCTGCAGGAAAAATGTGAAGACATCGAAAAAGATATGATTGTCGGAAGGACAGACTCAGCATACAGGAAAGTCAAAACAAGAGCTTTGGAGGACTTACAGTCAAATAAGGCAGAAGGGATAGATAACATTCCATCAGAATTTCTAAAATTATTGGGGGAAGTTGCAACAAAACGACTATTCACGTTGGTGTTAAAATATATGAGTCTGGCGATATACCATCTGACTTAAGGAAAAGCATCATCCACACAATTCCGAAGACGGCAAGAGCTGACAAGTGCGAGAATTATCGCACAATCAGCTTAACAGCTCATGCATCGAAGCTGCTTACAAGAATAATATATAGAAGAATGGAAAAGAAAATTGAGAATGCGCTAGGTGACGATCAGTTTGGCTTTAGGAAAAGCAAAGGGACGAGAGAGACAATTCTGACGTAACGGCTAATAATGGAAGCAAGGCTAAAGAAAAATCAAGACACCTTCATAGGATTTGTCAACCTGGAAAAAGCGTTCGACAATATAAAATGGTGCAAACTGTTCGAGTTTCTGAAAAAAGTAGGGGTAAGCTATAGGGAGAGACGGGTCATATACAATATGTACAACAACCAAGAGGGATTAATAAGAGTGGACGATCAAGAACGAAGTGCTCGTATTAAGAAGGGTGTAAGACAAGGCTGTAGCCTTTTGCCCCTACTCTTCAATCTGTACATCGAGGAAGCAATGATGGAAATAAAAGAAAGGTTCAGGAGTGGAATTAAAATACAAGGTGAAAGGATATCAATGATACGATTCGCTGATGACATTGCTATCCTGAGTGAAAGTGAAAAAGAATTAAATGATCTGCTGAACGGAATGAACAGTCTAATGAGTACACAGTATGGTTTGAGAGTAAATCGGGGAAAGACGAAGGTAATGAGAAGTAGTCGAAATGAGAACAGCGAGAAACTTAACATCAGGATTGATGGTCACGAAGTCAGTGAAGTTAAGGAATTCTGCTACCTAGGCAGTAAAATAACCAATGACGGACGGAGCAAGGAGGACATCAAAAGCAGACTCGCTGTGGCAAAAAAGGCATTTCTGGCCAAGAGAAGTATACTAATATCAAACACCGGCCTTAATTTGAGGAAGAAATTTCTGAGGATGTACGTCTGGAGTACAGCATTGTATGGTAGTGAAACATGGACTGTGGGAAAACCGGAACAGAAGAAAATCGAAGCATTTGAGATGTGGTGCTATAGACGAATGTTGAAAATTAGGTGGACTGATAAGGTAAGGAATGAGGAGGTTCTACGCAGAATCGGAGAGGAAAGGAATATGTGGAAAACACTGATAACGAGAAGGGACAGGATGATAGGACATCTGCTAAGACATGAGGGAATGACTTCCATGGTACTAGAGGGAGCTGTAGAAGGCAAAAACTGTAGAGGAAGACAGAGATTGGAATACGTCAAGCAAATGATTGAGGACGTAGGTTGCAAGTGCTGCTCTGAGATGAAGAGGTTAGCACAGGAGAGGGATTCGTGGCGGGCCGCATCAAACCAGTCAGTAGACTGAAAAAAAAGGGATACGCTCCTTTTATTGAGGTTAAGAAAATGATAAATGCGAAAGACAGATTTTACGGAATTGTGTACTGCACAGAGTAGATGGACACTTCGGAGATGAAAATTGTTTGTCTCAGCACCCTGTCACAAACCAGCATATGGTTTTTGGACAATAATATTCTTGAAATGGACTGTCGTTCCCACAGTTCCGACTTGAACCCGATGGAACACCACTGGAATGAGTTAGAACATCGATTTCGCTCCAGAGCGCAGCGTTCAACATCAGTACCTAGTCTGGTTTCGGCTCTTTAGGCGAAATGGACTACCATTCCTCCGCAGTCAGACACTGCATTGAAAGTGTCCCAAGCGGAGATGAGGCCATCAAAAGGCGAAGGGCAGATATATCATATTAATGGACATTTGGACATCTTTGGTATGTTCCTATGGGACCAAACTGCTGAGCTCATCGATCCCTAGGCTTACACACTACTTAGTCTCAATTAAACTAACTTACGCTAAGGACAACACACACAACCATGACACCATATTAATGTTCACTGATAGGTGCCAGTATGCTTTTGATCAAATGTGTATTAGGATAGCTTATGAAACATGCGCGCTTCTCATTCATAAATCTCATTTCATTTTTCTTGAGGAGGACAGACTTTTACCATCATACACTGACGGAAAAAAAAAATCACAACACCAAAAACGAGTTGTGCGGCATAAACGAAAGGTGGTAGGCGTGTTTTTCTACATCTGGAAGAAGTCTATTCAACTATCGTACCAGTCTCATAACAGTAGCGTTAGTAGCGCTACTACGAGCATACAAATCAGGTTTGATTTAAATACACGTTGTAACGGTCGTGAACGTTAGTTACCATTGAGACTGGACGTAGTGACTTTGATGTTAGTCAAGAATACCCTTAAGGCGACACAAACCGCCATTATGAGCACATCATTGGGTTTTAACGGGGTCTTGTAACAGGGCTATGAAAAGCTGTATGTTCTTTCTGCGATATTGCTTGGCAGGAATGTGGCCACTGTGCATGACTGCTGGAAGCGGTGCTCACGGGAATGCATGGCCTACAAGGAGATCGGGTGCCAGACGGCCAGATGGCACTACCTAGAGGGAAGACCAACGTGGTCGGCGTATGGCTCTGGCTCGTAAGTACTGCGTCTTCAGCAGCAATTGGAGCAGTTGGCACTACAGTGACACAACGAACTGTTACAAATGGATTACTTCAAGGACAGCTCCGAGTCAGACGCTCTGTAGTGTGCATTCCACCGACCACAAACCACCGCCATTTGCGACTTCAGTGGTGTGTCTTCGGAGTCTTTCGCGACGGCATACATGAATAAACCGTTCTCGGTTTTCCCAGACGAGTCAATTCGAATAAAATGCTCGAGCTTTCGATGGCCATCCCCGCCATCGTCGTCAGATGACTGACGTCACAGCCATGCGATCACCACTGTCTCCAGCAGTCGCAAATTTCTTCATGGAGCACTTTGAGGAGCAGGCTCTGCAAACTGCGACATTACGGCCATCTTGCTTTCTACGATACGTTTTTTTTTTTTTTTTGTGGTTTTAGGGCGCAAAACTTCTATGGTCATTAGCGCCCAGCCCGTGACGTAGGAAACTGGAAAAAAACGAAATTTAAAATCAGCAGCAAGGGGAACAAAGTCATAAAATTTGAGAAACTAAAGGCAGAAGGAATGCTTAAAAATCCACTATAGAAAGGGGTTGGTTGTCCCCAAAAAAAAAAAAAAAAAAAAAAAAAAAATCAAATGACTGACGTCATTTCACTGTCACTAATAAACTGTAGAACGCGGTCAGCTGAGCGCGTGTCATCTGCTAAAATCAACGATAGATCAGGCGATAGCTGTAGACGGGAACGTAACGGATTAAAATAGGGGCATTCAATTAAAAGGTGTCTGACCGTCCATAGCTGAGAGCAGTGGGGACAGAGTGGGGGAGGATCACCGCATAAAAGATGTCGATGGGTAAAAAGACAGTGCCCTATCCGGAGTCTAGCTAAAATTACCTCCTCCCGACGACGCGTTCGGGAGGTAGAGGTCCAAGCGCAAGGAAGGGCTTTCACTTCCCGCAATTTATTATGGAGAAGTGTTGACCAATGCGCATGCCATAAATGAGCAACTTGGCGACATAAACCGCTCCGTAGATCGGTAAACGGAAGAGACTGAATAGCTGGCCGAGGAAGAGAGACTGCAGCCTTGGCCGCTATATCGGCCGCCTCATTCCCACAGATACCAGCGTGTCCCGGGAGCCAGAGGAACGCCACTGAGACGCCCCCCAGGTGGAGCAAGCGCAGACAGTCCTGAATCCGGTGGACCAGAGGGTGCACAGGGTAAAGAACTTGGAGACTTAGGAGAGAGCTGAGAGAATCTGAGCAGATTACGTACTGTATCCGCTGATGGCGTCGGATGTAGTGGACAGCCTGGAGAACAGCGTAAAGCTCCGCAGTATAAACCGAACACTGGTCGGGAAGCCGAAAGTGATTTGGGGTGTCGCCAACAATATAGGCACTCCCTACACCTAACGATGTTTTCGAGCCGTCTGTGTAAATAAATGTGGCTTCCGTCATTTGTGCACATAGAGCAGCAAATGCCCGACGGTAGACAAGTGTAGGGGTACCATCCTTGGGAAGTTGACATAGGTCTCTGAGCAAGTCGATTCGGGGACGGAGCCAAGGCGGTGCTGCACCCCAAGTTGTCAAGAAGGTTTTAGGAAAGCGGAAGGAGAGAGAATGGAGCAGTTGACGGAAGCGGACTCCCGGGGGTAGTAGGGAGGAGGAGCGGCCTGCATACCCGACATCAAAGGAGGCGTTGAAAAAAAGGTCATGGGCTGGATTAGCAGGCATGGAAGACAGATGGCTAGCATAACGACTCAGAAGGACTGCCCGCCGATTGGACAGCGGAGGTTCAGCAGTCGCAGCATAAAGGCTTTCCACAGGGCTGGTGTAAAAAGCTCCAGACACTAAACGTAATCCACGGTGGTGGATAGAGTCGAGACGCCGAAGAATAGACGGCCGAGCAGAGGAGTAGACTATGCTTCCATAATCCAATTTCGAGCGCACTAAGGCGCGATAGAGGCGGAGGAGGACCACTCGGTCCGCTCCCCAGGAGGTACCATTCAGGACACAGAGGGTGTTAAGGGAACGCAGACAGCGAGCCGAAAGATAGGAAACGTGGGAGGACCAGCACAGTTTTCTGTCAAACATAAGACCCAAGAATTTAGCGACGTCGGAAAACGGAAGGTTGACAGGACCTAGATGTAAGGAGGGCGGAAGAAACTCCTTACGTCGCCAAAAATTAACACAAACGGTCTTACTGGGTGAGAAACGGAAGCCGGTTTCGATGCTCCACGAGTGGAAGCGATCGAGACATCCTTGAAGACGTCTTTCAAGCAGGCTGGTCCGTTGAGAGCTGTAGTAGATCGCAAAATCGTCCACAAAGAGGGAGCCCGAGACATCAGGAAGGAGACAATCCATAATTGGATTAATGGCGATGGCAAACAGTACAACACTCAGCACGGAGCCCTGGGGTACCCCGTTTTCTTGGGAGAAAGTACGGGAGAGAGTAGTGTTCACCCGCACCCTAAATGTGCGCTCTGCCATAAATTCGCGAAGAAAAAGGGGCAGCCGGCCTCGAAAGCCCCAAGAGAACAGTGTGCGGAGGATGCCTGTCCTCCAACAGGTATCGTATGCTCTCTCCAGATCAAAAAATATTGCTACCGTTTGGCGTTTCCGGAGAAAATTGTTCATGATATAAGTGGAGAGAGCAACAAGATGGTCAACGGCAGAACGATGCTTTCGGAATCCGCATTGGGCTGGTGTTAAAAGACTGCGGGATTCCAGCCACCAAGCTAAACGGTAATTCACCATACGCTCCAAAACCTTACAGACACTACTCGTGAGAGAAATGGGGCGATAGCTAGAGGGGAGATGTTTGTCCTTTCCAGGTTTCGGAACGGGAACGACAATAGCTTCCCGCCATCGTCTGGGAAAGGTACTGTCGGTCCAAATTCGATTATAAAGGCGAAGGAGGTAACGCAGACTATGGGTTGATAAATGCAGCAACATTTGGACATGGATACCATCCGGTCCTGGGGCGGAGGAGCGAGAAGAAGAGAGGGCATGTTGGAGTTCCCGCATGGAGAAAACAGTATTGTAGCTTTCGTGATTTTGAGAGGAGAAAGCAAGATGTCGCACTTCCGCTGCACGTTTCTTCGGGAGAAACGCTGGCGGGTAATTGGAAGAGCTCGAAATCTCAGCAAAGTGCTGACCCAATGAGTTAGAAATTGCGACGGGGTCCACTAAGGTATCATGCGCGACAGCGAGCCCAGAGACCGGGGAGAAACTAGGCGCGCCTGAGAACCGTCGAAGCCGACTCCAAACTTCCGAGGAGGGAGTGAAGGTGTTAAATGAGCTAATAAAGAATTTCCAGCTTGCCTTCTTGCTATCGCGGATGACGCGACGGCATCGCGCACGGAGCTGCTTATATCGGATACAGTTGGCCAAAGTTGGATGGTGACGGAAAATGCGAAGAGCACGTCGCCGCTCACGTATTGCGTCACGGCATGCCTCGTTCCACCAAGGAACTGGGGGGCGCCGGGGCAATTCGGAGGTGCGTGGTATTGAACGTTCCGCAGCTGTAAGAATAACGTCGGTAACATGTGTGACCTCATCGTCGGCGCTTGGAAAGCGACGCTCATCGAATGTCGCTAGAGACGAAAAACGTGTCCAATCGGCTTGGGCAAACTTCCAGCGTCGCGAGCGCATATATGGCAGTTGAGGCTGCAGTCTAAGAACACATGGAAAGTGATCACACGAGTGTGTATCATCAAGGGCGAACCATTCGAAGCGCTGAGCTAGCGGAACAGTACCGACCGCAAGGTCCAAATGAGATAAATTTGTCGTGGAGGCAGACAAAAATGTGGGGACCCCAGTGTTGAGGCAGACTAGATCCGCTTGGTGGAAGACGTCTAGCAATAGTGAGCCACGTGGACAAGGATGTGGAGATCCCCAAAGCGGGTGGTGGGCATTGAAGTCCCCAACCAGCAAATAGGGGGGCGGAAGCTGACCAAGAAGATGAAGGAGATCAGCTCGTGCCATGGGTGTGGACGATGGAATGTATACCGTACAAAGAGAGAACGTGTATCCAGAAAGGGAAAGACGGACGGCGACAGCTTGGAAGGAACTGTTTAAGGGGATTTGGTGATAATGGAGAGTATCGTGGAGCAGAATCATTAGTCCTCCATGGGCTGGAGTGCCTTCAACAGAGGGGAGGTCATATCGGACGGACTGAAAATGAGGGAGAACAAAGCGGTCATGGGGACGCAGCTTTGTTTCCTGAAGACAGAAGATGACCGGCGAGTAGGATCGTAAGAGGATCGACAATTCATCCCGATTGGCTCGAATGCCGCGGATATTCCAGTGGATAATGGACATAGGGTGAACAGAAAAGGGAGGAACGTGACTAAGGGTACTGTCAACTCAACGACTGCTCAGAGCTTGCGACCGACAGCATGGAATGGCATTCAGTCGAAGGCAGAAGATCCTGATCCATAGGTTGGTCAGGAGCAGCTCCTGCCACCAACGATCGGCCAGTTGACCGGCCACCAGCAGTGCGCCTCGGCGACACAGAAGACGGCCGAGGGCGATTTCCGCCAGGTGGTGCTGTAGATGGGACACGCCTTGGCGGAGAAGGAGAGGAACTGTGTTTCTTCGTAGCCTTCTTGGAAGTATGATATTTAGATGAAGGAGGAACCGATGGTTGTGAAGTTGCGGTACGTAAAAACTCTTCAAGAGAATGCTCTACTTTCGACGACTTGGCGTCTGACTTTTGGGCTCGAGATGTAGCAGAACCCGACGAAGGGTGAGCCATAGAGTGGGCAGGCGAAAGTGGTGAGGTTGAACGGGCGATCTTTGCGCTGGCCGATCTGACGACCGTGGTACTAAATGTGAGGTCGCAAGTCTGCGTGGCCGCCTCCTTTGTTGGCGGAGGAGAAGCAAGGACAGTGCTGTATTTTCCTTTCTGAGGCACAGTGTGCTGTCGACTGGCGAGTAACTTTCGAGCAGCAAAGGTCGACACCTTTTCCTTCACTCTTATTTCCTGGATGAGTTTTTCGTCCTTAAAAACGGGGCACTCTCGAGAGGAAGCAGCGTGGTCACCCGTACAGTTGATGCAGCGAGGGGATGGAGGTGGACAAGCACCCTCATGGGCATCCTTGCCACACGTAACACATTTGGCCGGATTGGAACAGGACTGGCTGGTGTGATTGAACCGCTGACATCGATAGCAACGCGTAGGGTTTGGGACATAAGGGCGAGCGGAAATTATCTCATAGCCTGCTTTGATTTTTGATGGGAGTTGAACTTTGTCAAATGTCAAGAAGACAGTGCGGGTTGGAATGATGTTCGAGTCAACCCTTTTCATAACCCGATGAACAGCCATGACGCCCTGGTCAGACAGGTAGTGCTGAATTTCTTCGTCAGACAATCCATCGAGGGAGCGTGTATAAACGACTCCACGCGAGGAATTTAAGGTACGGTGCGGTTCCACCCGGACAAGGAAGGTGTGGAGCAGAGAAGTACGCAGCAATTTTTGAGCCTGGAGGGCACTGTGTGTTTCCAACAACAGGGTGCCATTCCGTAATCTGGAACAAGACTTTACAGGACCCGCAATTGCGTCGCCACCTTTTTGAATAATGAAAGGGTTGACCGTGGAAAAGTCGTGACCTTCGTCAGACCGAGAAACAACAAGGAACTGTGGCAACGATGGAAGAACCGTCTGTGGCTGAGACTCAGTGAACTTACGTTTGTGAGCAGACATAGTTGAAGGTGAGGAAACCATCGCGGAAGAATCCCCCATGATTACCGGCGTCTCCGATGGCGCGCTCCTCCCTTGTGGGGGCCCTCACCGAGGGCACACCCGCCTTAGGTGATTGTTCACACCTCAGGTCACACCTCCCGACAAACGGACGGAGGGACCAATCGGCACTTTCGGAAGGTATCAGCTCGGGTAATCACCCCTCCCTGGGCCTGGCCGTTACCAGGGGGTACGTACGTGTCCTACCTGTCTACCCGGGGCGGGGAATTACGCGTTACCCCGTCACCGGCTACGCATGGAAGTGCGTGGGTCGGCCTTCAGACACGCACAGGGAGGAAGAAAGAGACAGGGAAAGGAAAGAAGAGAGGTCTCAAACGCCGCAGCGGAGAAAAGGGGAAAGAGAAGAGGTAAAGAGAAGAGATAAGGAAAAGAGAAGGACGAAGAAAGATGAAGACATACAAGCAAGGAAGGCGAATAGTGCGGTACATTTACAAGCGTCCGTCTCCGGACGTAGGCACAAACCATACTCCCAGAGGGGGAGAAAGGGAAGGAAAGAGCCAGAGGTGAGGTGGGGGGCGAAGATGGGGGATGGGGAAGGATACGGAAGGGGAAGGTATGCAGCCCGGAAAGGAAGGAGGGCCACATTAGCTCGGGGTCCCGTGCTCGCTACGCACGTGTCCACAAAAGAGTTGTGGACCCCCTGGGGGGTTTACGATACGTTGATGACAACTTCCTGATATGGCCTCATGGTGAAGATACACTACAGCAGTTCGTCGATCATATGAATGGTGGTCCATCCCAACATTAAGTGGATGGAGAAGCACGGCAAGCTACCTTTCTTGGATGTTTTCGTTGAGCGGAAGGCAGGAGCTCAGCTTGGTCACTCAGTGTACCGGAAACCAACACACACTGATCGGTACTTGAACGCCAATAGTTTCCACCACCCTGTACACAAGAAAGCTGTCCTGAACACGTTGGTTCATAGAGCCAAGATTATCTCTGACGACGACCACCTACAGTCTGAATTGCAGAACTTAAAACGTGTTTTCGGGGAAAACGGATACAGCAAAAGAGACATCGCAAACGCTTTCAAGGGCCGCCGACGAAAGACACCTGTTGCATCAGAAGAAGAGGCCAAACGGACTGTATTCCTGCCATACTGTGGAGCAACTAGCAGTAAGTTAGTTCGTCTGCTGCAGAAACATGGGCCAAGACCAGTGTTCCGGCCCGCCCCCAAGATACAAGAAAAGTTGCGCCCTGTTAAGGACGACATTGCTCTTCGAGTTTCCGGTGTGTATGGTACCCTGTGAATGTGGCAGCATGTACATTGGACAGACAATTCACACGGTTGCGGAGCGTTGTACTGAGCACAAGCGCCATATAAAACAAAGAGAGCTTGACAAGTCGGCCATAGCGGAGCATTGCCTAGAAAACGGACATAAAAAGCAGTTCGAAAATACAAAAGTGTTGGCTCACGCTTCTACATATTAGGACTCCATTATAAAGGAAGCGGTCGAGATTCGCTTAAACAACAACAATTTCAACAGAGACCGGGGATACACACTCAGCAGGGCAAGGGGACTGGCGTTGGACATCGAAAGAAAGCAGAGACAGATGCGCGACGCGGGAGCGGCAGTTTCAAATGTGGCGCCTCCCCCTGGCGCCACCTGACGTCACCGGTGCTGCCACGAGCTGCCCGGATCGATTTACGCGCGCGCGCCACATTGGATCGATCTGATTGGCTGCTGATGATGTCATCACGCCTATATAAGCGAGAGACCGTAACAGCCCCGGCAGTCAGTGAACTCCTGAGACGATGGCGGAGATGGCCATCGAAAGCTCGAGCATTTTATTGAATTGACGCGGCTCGAAAACCGAGATCGTTTTATTCGACTTCAGTGGTGTCAAGCGAAAGCTCACTGGAAGGCAAGGTGGAGGTCTGTAGTGTTTTCTGATGAAAGCTGGTTCTGTCTCGGTGCCACTGATGGCCATGTGTTGTTTAGGAGGGGGCCAGTTGAGGGCTTGCAGCTAACCTGTATGTGTGCGTGACCTGTTGTCGGTGACTAAGTTGGTCGATTGATGTCGATGGGTGGTCAGTGTGATTTTGTCGAGTAGGCTGAGCAGCCGATCGTCCGAGTGTGTTACACAGGCCAGTTTTTCGTTGGAATTATAATAATTTGTGATAGTGTAATGAAACAGCCCCTTGGATATCCTTTGCCACCCCCTGAAGAGACTACATTTATTTGAAGCTTAATTAATTGTTTAATGTACAATGCTACAATCCACCTACACCAGTAACTAATCTGTTTTAGGCAACTTGTGTAAAATCTGAGTCTGCTATTGTGCGAGGGCTATTCGGACAGTAACTTCCGATGTGTCGTGAAATGGTAACCACTCAAAGTCTGATCAAGCTTCGCATAGATGTGTTGGGTGGTATCTGTAGTATGCCCATCGATCGAGTCACGTCGCTCTTTTCAGTTCCGGATGGCAGTGAGCACGTAAAGATGCCTAGCAAACTGCGTCTCCCGCCCAGTACGAGCGCCTGATGAAATATTTCGCCCGATGTCATGCCACCCACATACCACAACTGTCATGCGATTTTTTCTTCATGACAATTCTCGGCAGCACTCTGCAATGAAGATTCTCCTGCAGCGTTTCCGATGGGAAGTGTTTGATCACCCACAATACAGCCTGTATACGGCTGCCCCTGAGTTTCATCTCCGCTCACATTAGCCGCTGGCTGTGAACACAACGTTCTGTCACAGACAACGAGCTGTGGATCAGTATAGAGCAGGGCTTCCCAACGTGTGGTCCGCGGACCCCTTAGGGGTCCGCCGGCTCTTTCTAGGGCGTCCGCGGTCCCCCTTTCACCAAATCGTGTAAAATAATGACTAAAATTATTGAATAAAAATGTGAAAATCAAATTCATCACTTTTTTCGTGTGAAAAACATGTGTACTTTTACTTCAGGTCGTGTCCCCAAGCAGCCTTTGCGGTTTCTAAGTAAGAACGTATACACAGTTTAGAGCCGGAGAATGCGGCTTCTCTGATCGACTGTTTAGTCGTTTGTAGGCCGGCTCAAGGCGCTAGATGCGCTGAAACCTTTTACGCTTGCGCGGAGCGAGCATTGTCGACCAATCACAGCGCTCGCTGGCACGTATGCGGCCCCAGGCATCATTAAATGTTAAACTTGCTTTGTCAGTGCACTACCTGTTTCACATGTCGATTTTTGACCAGTTTATTACTTCTAACATGGATCGGTGGCTGAAGTCAGGATCACTGAAGAAGGCTGCAGTTTCTCCATCGCCTTCACAACAAGGGAAGTTTCCAGTTGAAATGAATGAGGAGGGAGGACGACCAAAGGAAGACTTTACATACATTTGAACATTTTTCTTCGGATTTCATGAACACCCCCCCCCCCTCACACACACACACACACACACACACACACACACACACACACACACACACACACGACTGTTACAAAATATGCATGCTCCTTACACAGCAGTAGCCAAATAGTGGAAGTGAACAGACCATAGGCGACAGCTTGTCAACAGCGAACAGTTTGGACGTGATGCTGATTGCTCTTGGAGGAAGAAGGCTCCATCGTGTGAAATCAGGCTGTAGTGTGTTGAACAAAGGGAGT
Organism: Schistocerca piceifrons; assembly: GCF_021461385.2. Classification (NCBI taxonomy): domain Eukaryota; kingdom Metazoa; phylum Arthropoda; class Insecta; order Orthoptera; family Acrididae; genus Schistocerca; species Schistocerca piceifrons. The sequence goes on along the minus strand of NC_060142.1, from coordinate 511,431,045 downwards.
AAATCCACTAGTAAGTGTCTGCATATGGTGGGAATTCAAATCGTTAATTTCAAGTCGTTTTCATTTATCTCTAAACTAAAGACTATTGATACTTCGGGGGAGGGGGGGGGGGGAGGTCATTTGGAACATGGCACCTTCATTAAGAAGCTTTCAGTTCCCATGGATTTCGCTCTGAAATTTGAAGTTACTGTGCTCTAGACTGACTAGGGGTCCGCCATGGATTTTCGACTGAAGGAGGGGTCCTCCAGCTGAAAAGGATGGGAAGCCCTGGTGTAGAGAATTGACAGAAAGCACAGGCAGCTGCTTTCTGTGAAGAGGTCTTTCTACTTATCTGTTTGCCCACCATACAGTGGCCCTGGGTTCGATTCCCGGGCGGGTTGGATATTTTTCTCCACTCATGGACGGGGCACTGTGTAGTCCTCATCATCATTTCATCATCACCGACGCCTAAGTCGTCCAATGTGGCGTCACGTGCAATAAAATTAGCAATCCGTTGGCCGAAGTTCCCCGGATGGGGCCTCCCGGCCATCAATGCCACACGATCATTTCATTTCTATGACGAAAGTGTTGGAAAGTTGGTAGAACGCTACGAGAAATGTCTATGTTGGATCGGCGACTATGTACAGAAGTAGCTGGAATATCTAGCCAACTGTTTCGAGTGAAACATTTTTGATTTTCACAGTGGTTTCCATTTCGCGACCGATCGGTACTTACTTTCCGAATAGCCCTCGTATTCTGAGCTACATAACAAGTTTGTGAACATGCTACAAATATTGTGCATTCAGCAATTACTAAGTAAATGATTTAAACTTCCTACGCCGATGAACACAAAGTGTATTTTGCAGCTTAAAAATTTATTTTCGTCAAATCGGCTAGCTATTTTTGATAAACATATTATTTGGTTCAAATGGCTCTAAGCACAATGGGACATAACATCTGAGGTCATCAGTCCCCTAGACTTAGAACTACTTAAACCTAGCTAACCTAAGGACATCACACACATCCATGCCCGAGGCAGGATTCGAACTTGCAACCGTAGCAGCAGCGCGGTTCCGGACTGAAGCGCCTAGAACCGCTCGGTCACAGAGGTCGGCTACTATTTGGAATTCATACACATAGTAGAAATACTTTCCATTCCTTCTTTCTTTATTTCTTTCGACTGCAATCAACTAAAACGCAATACATATTCTTATTTTCTTGAACTTGTACGCTACTAAGGAATTCACAACGAAATTATGCCCGAGTCCACACAAAATTGAAAAGATTATTCGTTTTTTTTCCTATGTATGTGAATTGATTTTGTTACACAGTCTTGCCATTTCTTAAAATTTTGTAAATTCTGATTGTTAATGATTGTTTTAAATCTTATAAACACCATCGGTTTGCGCGTAACAGGAGGGTAGTTTGTTACCTACCATCAATAGCACACCATGTAGAACACTATTTACATATTTGTCGCCGCTGAACATGTTGTGTGCAAATAAAGCAATTTTGTGTTGAAAATCTGAAGCTGAAATTTGTTTCGTACATTACACGATGAGTTTTGTACAGCAGAAGAGTTCAGGAGTATTTGCAGCGAAGCTACGCCTCAAGAATGAAGACACGCAAATTATGTAAATTTCACTCACATTTTTGGTAACTACATTTCATCTCTAAATTAATGAACAGTTGTGCATTTTTCACTTCAAATTTTTGAGACAGTGCGTCTCACCTGGTGGAAGCGCATTTTTTTACATTCTTGCGGTTAACTGTTGGCATAAGCTTTCAACTTCTGTGAAGTCTTCAAATATGTTAATTATCAGCAAGCCGGCCGTCGTGGCCGAGCGGTTCTAGGCGCTTCGGTCTGGAACCGCGCGACCGCTACGGTCGCAGGTTCGAATCCTGCCTCAGGCAAGGATGTGTGTGATGTCCTTAGGTTAGTTACGTGTAAGTAGTTCTTAAGTTCTAGGGGACTGATGACCTCAGATATTAAGTCTTTTGAACCATTTGAACCTTTTTTTTTTTTTGAATTATCAGCAATCCATATTATACACATCCCACACCACGCTGACTTCTACGTCATCCATTAGTTCCATTTTCAGGGCGAGTTACATTAACTATTCACTGGACTAACTTTATTTGACTATGATTTCGGTGATTGATTTTGAGCGACTCCACGAACTTCAGTTCTGTGTACGAGATTTGTGACAACTCTGAATTTTAATTATTTGCTGATATTCGTCTGTGACTGATTTTGTGGTGTCTCAGCAAGGAATGAAACCTTATCGAGAGCGGCAGTCAAGACAACAAACACAGCCACGCCCCCACTGGGAACAGAGGCGGTTGTAGCGCAGCGAGACAATGCTTCAGGGCGCATCAGCCAGCTTGGCTGTTTGAGTAAACTTCATAACTGCTGCACCGTCTCATCAAAATGTGAAACCTTACTGAGGGTCGAAGTCAGTGAGGTGACTAACAACCAGCCCCTCACTGGTTGCGGCCGCGGCTGCAGCGGGTCGAGGTGCTCCTTGATGGGGGACTGCGTTTGTAGAGTTGGTGCTACCGCCGAATGCCAGTGATTCGGACAACCAAATGAAAACAACCGGTTCGGTCGGTTGTAGCTTGTGGTTGGACTATTCATTCACCGAGTCTACGAGAGCAACCGAATGCAAACTTTCGGTCGTTTTGGCGTTGTTAAATCATTAGTGTTGACAGCAGTCTACTATTGACTGTTCTCAATATTATTGTCGCTCAGATATTTGCTTTTTAACAACGCCCAGTAAGTATGTTTCAGTTCAGTTTTTCGTCCATGGACAGCCGTTTACTTAATAGCTAACTTTGTCTCGGTAAAAAGACTTTCAGTGGTGTGGGAAAGGAAGAAACGATTAGGCTGGATGAAATATGATCTTCAGGACAAATTCAATGCGATGTACAGTAGCTGCAAGGATGACATTCTGAAACTATATTAATTGAATAAATTCTGAGAAAATTAATGAATGATGAAAATATTTTAATCGAAAAAACCCTTCTGATAAGATGTGTGCTTAAAAAGCAAGTGATAGAGTCACAAATAATTAAAAAAATGTATGTTATTAGTTTTCTGTTCATGGCACTTCACCATTTACCGAAAAAATTCGGTAGTTGATGCAAAACAGTGAGGAAATGGACAGAGCTTCAACAAATTTAAATAAAAAAGCAATTTCTCATTTTAACATCAATTATCAATCCCTTACAGACAACCAAAATTTCATATATAATGACAGAAATACGGAAAATTCGTATTTAAACAAATAAATACGTACGTTTTGAAAATTTTTGTTTTTAGAAATTTACTTTATAGTCACCTGCCCTTACACTAAGGTAAGTTATTCGTATTTAAAAAAGTTGGATCCCTAGTTACGGTTCATGAATCATCGAGAAGGCTGAAGAAGTATGCAAGTCAACCCACTCAAACCCGGAGGCTGACGAGCAAAACATGGCTAGTGCCATAACCCGATTTCCCAGAAACTTTTCTCAGTGGAAGAGGAGCCAAAAGAAGCGAACACGTGTCTCGGCTTATCCGTAAGTACTCGACCGTTTCTGAGGAAACGACAGTCAAAAGTTACTGAGGTAATTTAGATTCCTTTTAACGCGCGATAGTCTCAGCCGGATTGGTGGCATAGTGGCTAGCGTCCCGTGTTCGAAACACAACTACTGTTTTTATTTATTTAATTTTATTCTTCCCATTTGTTTACCCATGTCTGTAGGAGATTATTCCACGAATGTTTCTAACCAAGTTAGGAGATAACTGTCCATACATTTATCATATATCTGTGTATGGTATTTTCAGGGGTTACAATTTCTTTAAACTCTAATTTTTTTAGTTTATTCTATGGTTCAAATGGCTCTGAGTACTATGGGACTTAACATCTGTGGTCATCAGTCCCCTAGAACTTAGAACTACTTAAACCTAACTTACCTAAGGACATCACACACATCCATGCCCGAGGCAGGAATCGACCGTAGCAGTCGCGCGGTTCCGGACTGAAGCGCCTAGAACCCCTCGGCCACCAGCGGCCGGCACCATGAGCATCGCCCGAAGGCTTGTTTGCCACAGTATGTTCCTCGTATAAATTATCATTCGGGAAAGAAACGTGGTTAACATTGCTGAAGATTTCACATGGTGGGAATAGTTTCACGGCAAACCACATACACTGGATCACTTTTCGGAAAACTGGCGCTTGCGATTGATTATGAATCACGATACACTATAGGAATCTCACCGAAGACAATTTCAGATAATTTTTTCCGTTTTTCTTTTTTTTCTGCGAATAGACAATCTGAGGATCACGTTCCAACTTCAGTTCTTTATTCTTTGTTTTTTTTATTCTTTGTTTTTTTTCTTTTCTTCCAGCTTGGTTTCATCAGTTCACTATATTTCTGCTATCTGTCTTCAGACCATTTTGAACCAGCCTGCCTTGGAATCCTTCTATTTTTCAATACTTTTTCCCAAAAGGCTTCTCTGTTATTTATATCTTCGGTTTTATATTGTTTCTTTCTAAATCCTTTTCTACTTCGTTGACTCAGCTTGTTGTGGATTTCTTAACTCACAAGTATTTGAAAATCATCTTGGCTAATCTACTATCTTGCATTCGAAATAAATGTCTACTTTTTCTCATGATGTTTAAAATATTTCTATATTTTTGTATATTCCAGCATTACTTCGTACTTCCTAATTTTTCCTTATAATTCGTCTTTTAGTACTTCTAACTTAACTAAATTTTAGTTTAACGCCAGGCATTCGCTTGCATAAGGTATTCTGGCTTCACTACTGTGTTGTAATACCTAATTTTTGTATTTTTGGATAGGCACTTTATACTGGAGAGATCTCTGGTAATACCGTATACTCTCCCCATTTTATGTTTCGTTTCCGCTATTGCAGATTTTTCCAAAGAATTTTCTTGTATTATCTCCCATAAATATTTGATTTATATATAGTGAAATATGAAGCTATACTTGGTAAAACTGAAATATGGACGTGAAAATGATAAGTGTGTAACTAAGTGGCAAAACTGTCACCACAGCGTAACTGTAATAATGGTGTTTCATCTTTGTGTAAGTACAGATATATTTCCGTCAAATGCTGCCTTGGCACTTACAATTGTCCCACTTGTGTCTGTGTAGTCACCAGCAAAATTTTTTTTTTGTGTTTATACAGTGATGTCCAAGAGTATAAACATGTACCTGAGGATGGGTGCAAGCCCGAAACCGGTCGTGTGACACATAAATAACCTTTTATTGTAACTGGTAGCGGATATTTTTCTACACCCTATAAAGGAACAGTCACGGACTTCGCCAGCATTCACTGTGGATTAAATTCATAAAAATTATTAGTTTTCAAAAAAGGATTATTTAAAAACCAAAAATTTTAGCACTGCTGCTATGGCTAACTGATATTTCGGTTTTTGACCGATTATTAGTATAAAATATAAAAGGAAGCATTTGTTATAACCGAGACCAAACGAACACCGAAAAACACCGTTATTCAGAATTAAAATTCTGGTATCGGTTTCAACCGGTGGTTTTTCCCGTCCTTAAGCCACCGGCGTTGGCTGCTGGGTCGAGCAACTGGCAAGAGTTTTTCCCGATCCGAAGGGTTTGGGCTGGCCGACTCGAGAGCGTCAGCTCTATTGGGTCTTCGCTTAAAAATATTTGTTGATTTGGGTTCTTTATTGATGCTAAAGTCTGGGACGGCGCTGAGCCTTTTGTGGGGCTCTCGTCGCCATTGGCTTGGGCTCGTCGTGGCTGGCCCACGTACATGTCCCAGCCTGCAGTGTGGCAGACCTCAGCGGAAGGCAGGCATTCCTTGCCGGCCAGCAAGCGAGAGAATCTGGATTATTGAGTACCATAGCGCCGGGCACCGTGAGGTGTGTTCCAACAGTCAATGCGGGGCGTGGACATCGCCCACTGGGAGAGAGGGTAGTGTCTTTTTCCCGGTGTCCAGAACACGGCTGCCAGAGCCAAGCAACGGTAGATATTAGTTGTCGCCGTATTGTACAGAATACTCGGTGTTAGGCTTCTATGACCCACATCTCATGATGGGCATCTGGCAGGTGTTGTCAAGGCCAAGTTATTATGAAGCAGCGGTGGCAGCCAGTGGCTGTTATGTTTGCGAGCACAGTGTAACTGTTACAAGTTGTGAAATCTGTACGCACGACGAGTCCGTAAGAGCGTAAGAGAGTGCTTTCTCTACTGTGTTTTGCATGTACGCAGAGGTGTGTTTTAATCGTACGCATAGTCTACGTTATCCATGTTAGGCTGCTGTCCGTTCTCAGTATATCAGGCAGCTACGTGTAGTTGTGTAGCCGTAATATTAGCTGGTGGAGATTCTTAGTAATAGTGTTGTGTACATACTTCCGCGTAGTCAGCACGTACACAACTTTCCCAATAGAGCGCGCCCCACTAAGCACAACAGCGCAGGCGCAGCGCTCGTCCGTCCCCGCACTACGAGATGCTGCTGCCTTAGAGACGGACCAAATTCTGCTTCCGCCGATCCGCGCATTAATATGTAACGCAGCCAATGAGATTGCTGCTAACGTAGAACCTTTTCTCCTCGCGGATCACACTCGCGCAGTGATACCTGAACGCTCGAGGTATCGTAACGAGTGTACAGACCTCCGATTAGTCAGTCTGTATTAGTCTGCATTTGTCTGCATTAGACCATACGGGCTGCATTAGTCTGTACCAGTCTATAGTCAAGTTTCAGTCTGCACCTAATAAGATAATCATATTCCTGTACATAGCCATGAAGATAAATGAATAGACACTTTGTCAAGTATCAGAGATATGTGAGAATAAGATTAACGTACCAAGACCAAAGGAACTTCAGATTGTCAATTGTAAATAGCATCCAGAATCAAGTTAAGTTATTTTTATGCTTGTTATTATTTTAATAAATGTGTGTGAAAATTAATCAAGTTCTGTTTAAAGTTGGTCACCGTCAATCTGCTACTCTAAGCGTGCAAGTGGCATTTCTATCGTCTGACCAAACGGCAGAAGATAAACACGCCACGATAAGACCACGAGACTTATTGCTGACACTCGCCTACTTCGTTAGAGCGACAAGTCAAATAATCTAATGGTGTGTGTACCGAAGGTCTTACAGTACGCACACCACAAATAGAATGTAGCAGTTGTTCATTTAGGTGTTATACTGGTTGGAGTTACTACTCTCTGATATTGTGATTTCTGTTCATTTGTTCAGTGTCGATGTCATATGTCACTAGGTTCAATAAGATTAGTGTCTGAAAATAATACCTCTGCTTAGAATAATAATAGTAATCATCATCATAATTTATGTCGTGCCCATTTTTATGTAAGAATTATTTCTGGGCAGAACACACTTTATTTTGATATTAACTGCCAACTGAGACCCAACTCGCTTTATTTGTTCATGAGACCCAGAAAATATTAGATACAGGCTCCCAGGTAGATGCTATTTTTCTTGACTTCCGGAAGGCGTTCGATACAGTTCCGCACTGTCGCCTGATGAACAAAGTAAGAGCCTACGGAATATCAGACCAGCTGTGTGCCTGGATTGAAGAGTTTTTAGCAAACAGAACACAGCATGTTGTTATCAATGGAGAGACGTCTACAGACGTTAAAGTAACCTCTGGCGTGCCACAGGGGAGTGTTATGGGACCATTGCTTTTCACAATATATATAAATGACCTAGTAGATAGTGTCGGAAGTCCCATGCGGCTTTTCGCGGATGATGCTGTAGTATACAGAGAAGTTGCAGCATCAGAAAATTGTAGCGAAATGCAGGAAGATCTGCAGCGGATAGGCACTTGGTGCAGGGAGTGGCAACTGTCCCTTAACATAGACAAATGTAATGTATTGCGAATACATAGAAAGAAGGATCCTTTATTGTATGACTATATAATAGCGGAACAAACACTGGTAGCAGTTACTTCTGTAAAATATCTGGGAGTATGCGTGCGGAACGATTTGAAGTGGAATGATAATATAAAATTAATTGTTGGTAAGGCGGGTACCAGGTTGAGATTCATTGGGAGATTGCTTAGAAAATGTAGTCCATCAACAAAGGAGGTGGCTTACAAAACACTCGTTCGACCTATACTTGAGTATTGCTCATCAGTGTGGGATCCGTACCAGATCGGTTTGACGGAGGAGATAGGGAAGATCCAAAGAAGAGCGGCGCGTTTCGTCACAGGGTTATTTGGTAACCGTGATAGCGTTACGGAGATGTTTAATAAACTCAAGTGGCAGACTCTGCAAGAGAGGCGCTCTGCTTCGCGGTGTAGATTACTCGCCAGGTTTCGAGAGGGTGCGTTTCTGGATGAGGTATCGAATATATTGCTTCCCCCTACTTATACCTCCCGAGGAGATCACGAATGTAAAATTAGAGAGATTAGAGCGCGCACGGAGGCTTTCAGACAGTCGTTCTTCCCGCAAACCATACGCGACTGGAACAGGAAAGGGAGGTAATGACATTGGCACGTAAAGTGCCCTCCGCCACACACCGTTGGGTGGCTTGCGGAGTATAAATGTAGATGTAGATGTAGATGTAGATTTCTATTGATATAATTTGAGCTGTGTAATGATACATGTTCGTTAACAAATGATGATGTAAAATAGGTGCACGGTTGGACAACCCCTAGCCCAAATTCCACTCCACCTCAAACCTGCACCGGAGTACAAGGACCACGAGGGACAATAAGACTGGAAGAACAAGAACAACGGGGTTCGATTAAAAAAAGGTGGAAGTCAGTGATACTGTATTTCCTACTAATGTTCAATACATATATCGCAGAAGCAATAACGGATATAAAATAAATGTTCAAGAGTAGTATCAAAATTCAGGGTGAAATTATGTCAGTGCCAAGATTCGCTGGTGATATTGCTATTCTCACTGAAGGCGAAAAGAAATTACGGGTGCTGCAGAACGGAATGAACAGTCTAATGGGGACCGAATATGGATTGAGTGTAAACCGAAGAAAGACGAAAGTAAGGGGGAGTAGTAGAAATGAGATGAGCAGTGAACGCTTGTAAAAACGAAAATAAGGACCAAGATGTAGCCGAAGTGAGGAATTCTATTACCACGGAAGCAAAGGACATAGAAAGCAGACTAGCATAGACAAAGAGGGTAACTATGGCCAAAAGAAGCCTACTTGTATCAGACGTAGGTCTTAATTTGATGAAGAAATTACGTTTTCAGCCCAACTTTGTACTGAAGCGAATCACGGAATGTGGAAAAAAACAGCAAAAGCAGAGAATCGAAGCGTTTGAGTGTGGTACTACAGTGAGATGTTGAAAAGCGGAGTCGCTAAAATTTACAACTCCTACTGAACACAATTTGCTGCCGAGCGAGTGCAATTGATTATTACGAGATAATATTTCTGTACATAACTAATCAGTTGAATATATACTGAGGTGACGAAAGTCATGGGACAGCGATAAAGGCATAAAAGGGCAGTGCATCGGCGCAGCTATCATTTTTATTCAGGTAATCCGTGTCAAAAGGTTTCCGACGTGATCATTGCCGGACGACGGAAATTAACAAATTTTAAATGCCGAATGGTAGTTGGAGCTACAAGCATGGGACATTCCATTTCGGAAATCGTTACGGAATTCAATATTCCAAGATCTACAGTGGCAAGTTTGTGCCGAGAATATCACATTTCATGCATTACCTCTCACTACGGACGACGCAATGGCTGACGGTCTTCACTTGACAATCAAGAGCAACGTCCTTTGCATAGAGTAGACAGTCCTACCAACACAGTGTGAAATAACCGCAAAAATCGATGTGCGGCGTATTCGACGAACTTACCAGGTAGAACAGTGCATCGACTTTTTGTGATTTCCCGTATAGTTTTGGTCAAAATGATTCGAAATTGATGCTTCAGCAAATTATTAAGTGTACGCAATCACGATTAAATTAAGACGAAGTGAGATGGTTCCTGACTCTGACAAAGAGTTGACGGAGCAAAGAATGAAGTTCCTTATTGTCACCTAAGGTCAGTTCGACTTGATGCGCAGCCGTGGTTAACAGCCATTGTTTATGTGTACTAGATTTCTCGCCTTTTACACCACCGCCACAGCTGGAAAGTTAACCACGTATTTTTCCAACTACATTTTATTTCCACATTAAATAAAATTACGTCATTACTATCCTTCCGTATGTTGATTTCTTAATGGCCAGCTGTGTAATGATAGCCTAATTGCCTCACGCTCGTCTTGGCCGACGCCATCCACACATCAGAAGAAGCAGGAAGATTTCGTTAAGGATTTTTCCTATCACATTACGGTAAATTGTCATTCTGTTTACAGGATCAATATCAAGTCGCAACTAACAGTAATAATAATAATAATAATAATAATAATAATAGTCATAGCAATAATAAATATTATGAAAAATTGGATAGTAAATTAAAACGTTAAATACACGGTACTGATCTCTCCATTGTGAACTGGCTTTCGGCTTTATAGGCCATTGTAAGACAACGTAAGGACACAAGATACTTTTGAATGATCATGAAATTGAGCCTTTTTTAAATAACTTTATTACATTCTGTAGTCTTTCCTGATTACACTTCTATATTCATTATTTGGTTTAGAATGAAAAAATGACCGCTATAAACAAAAATTCGAAGTTAGGGTCAGGCAAGCTGCCATGCTCCCTTTATTTCAATTACGAATAATCATTAGTATTTGTCAAAACATACGTTACATTTTTGTTTTCACTGATTCAGTTTGGAATACATTGCATATTTGGTAACACTGATCGTTTCCAGAGTGTATAAATGGTCATATTTGCTCCTATTCAGTTTTGCTTTGCTGAAGTGGTTTATTTTGTAACAGAAAATTAAGGGGTAACTAGTTTACAAAGAAAGCAGTCCATGCTACTGAGAGCAACCTAAGTATTAGTTCATCATGGAAGAAACGCACAGATGGCTACCTTCCTGATGATTCGATTTTTTTTTTGTTGTTAACCGAGATGCTGCTCATAGTGTGTGCTAAAACCTTCCTACTACTTTTTTATTCAGTTACTCCCAGAGAACCTACACCACCACCTTTTTTACATTTCGCCATTTCCTTTGTCACAGATGATGCTTCGATAATCCATTAAGAAATAACATCACAGTATCCTCAGAACTTCACACAATGATGAATTTTTGTTCAACTCTACTGCTGGGCAGGTATAATTTATTTCAAGCAATTATAAATTCACTTTTATAAAATATATTTACCTCTCTAGTAACTTTCTGATACAAAAATCTGTTTAATAGTTATTTTCGCTGAATTATGTGTACATAATACAATTAATATATTCAAATAACTAACATGCAAGATTCTCGACAACAGCCGACGTTTCAACAGGTGACCACCCTCACATATTCAAGGCAAGCAATTTTACCTTGACAATGATAGTGAGGTCACCTGTCGAAATATCGGCAGTTGTCGAGGACGTTATCCGACTGCATTCCTGTAAGTTATTTGAACATTGTATATGCTGGGACAAACTCAGGTCTCACATTCTTAATATACATTGACCAAACAAGCAAGAAAGAAAGGCGAAAAGAAATCTTGAAGATGAGGAAATACATCAGAATGAGGACTATGCTTCAGAAGGCACAATTTAGAATGACTCAAATCTTTATTCGCAATTGCTCACAAGCTGTATTTTTCGGAATTTAGGTACATACATCACTTCAAGCATTGCACTAATGTTTTTTCCTGCAACTTTCAATTGTCTATACCAATCTTGTAACCCCAAATTTATTGAAATTCCAACTAAATTAGAGAGAAACAAAATTTTTGACTTATAAAAATTAAAACATAATATATAATATTACTTTTTCTGTTTAATATACTTAATTTGTCGAATTATGTTTAGTATCTCAGCCATCTTATCCCACACATTTGGTAAAAATTTGTCTCCTTCACAGGTGTATTGTCAGATTAAATGGTATCTAAATTTGAAGATTCATTTTAGAAAACCTTGTGCATAAATTTTTACTACTTTTATCAACATTAATACAGCTTAATTTGTTCAAAATACTTGCAGATCATTTAGAGCGTATTCTGCTTTAACTGTAAAATATTGCTTGAATGAAACAGGTGCTATTTTCACATAATATGGAACTGTGTCCTTAAGACTACACAGATAGTCCACACAACATCAGTGACAGATTACAACTATAAAAGACTGTTACTCTAAAGATATGGGATCTTTTGCATCTATGTATCTACAAGCAAACACAAGAAAAATGAAATACGCAAAGAAGCTGTGGTCAGTTAAACCTTATGTTTCTGTGCAACAATGAAAACGTCAATCGAATGAAAATAGCCAATTCCTATTAGTTCTAATGCGCTGATCGCGAATATCACAAAGACAATTCAAAATTAGCTCTAATTTTCATTTTACATGGTTTTATTACGGTGAGATAATTATATGCGGATTTTTATGTTGACTTTAAAAATAAAATATTATAATGGTTTGTCGAAGTCATAATAACTAGTAACAATGGATTATATCACTGTCCCTGATCTTGTGTCCAATATTTTGGATATAAGCATTTTGATACCAATTTTAGTGATCTTCCTGTCTCCCTCCTCTTCAACTTCAGTGACTTTATTAATGCACATTTGTTTCCAGATTAACTACCAGTTGTTCAACTTGACTCCTACTGAAGTGAACAAATATGCCATGAATTTTTTTAAAAGTGCTGACACATTTTGCTATGTGTGTGGAAAAGTGACATTTGCTTCACATAAACAGAAAATAACTCCATTGATTAAAACAGCTTACAGTTATTTTGGGCGCAAAATAGGTGATCAGGATAAACCCTGGGCTCCACATGTGATTTGCAACACTTTTAACAGCAACCTCAGGAATTGGATGCATGGGAAAGGACTTTCAATGCCCTTTGCAGTGCCCATGTAAGTGATATTTTTGTACAGTTCCCCCTATCAAAAAGGGAAGTACGAAGAAGAAGAAGAAGAAGAAGAAGAAGAAGAAGCGGAGAGTGATCTATCCTAACATTCCATCTGCCATACGTCGAGTTCTACATGGGGAAGGATTGCGAATACATGAACCACCAACAGAGTACGAGGTTACTTCTGATGGGGATTCTGAATGTACTGAACCATGTACATCAGAAGATCCAGAGCTTCTTCCAAATATGTCATCAACTGATGATTCACAAAAATTGTCTCAAAATGAGTTAAGTGATCTCATTAGAGATTTGGAGCTCCCTATAGCTAAGGCTGAGATTTAGCATCAAGATTACAGCAGCGCAATTTTCTGGAAAGTAATATAAATATTTCATTCTACAGCAGAAGAGAGCAACAATTCACTCCTTTTTTAACATGCAAAATATTCTTGTGCCATGTGTAGACATAAATGGTCTAATGAAGGCTCACAGAATTAATTAAAACCCTGATGAGTGGAGACTCTTTCCTGATTCGTCAAAGTTGAGCTTAAAAGCAGTGCTTTTACATACTGGTAATAAGCTTCCCTTTATTCCAATTGGGCATAGTGCGCAAATGAAAGTCATACCAAAACAAGAAAATTTTACTACAAGCCATCAAGTATAATGACTCTCAATGACAGATTTGTAGTGACTTTAAAGTGGTTGCACTGCTATTAGGTATGCAGTTAGAGTATACTAAATATTGCTGCTTCCTCTGTGAATGGGATAGCAGAGCTCGTGCATCTCATTACAGTAAACGTGAACTGCCCTCCAGAAAATCTCTTCAACCAGGTATAAAGAACATTCAGAGTGAACCTCCAGTAGACCCTAAAAAGATTCTCCTCCCGCCCTTGCACATCAAGCTGGGTCTCATGAAAAACTTCGTTAAGGGAATGAACAAAGATGGTGACCCATTTAAATACTGAAGGCAAAAATTCCCTTACGTAAGAGATGCCAAAGTAAAGGACGGCATCTTTGTAGGCCCACAGATTCGAGAGCTTTTTAGAGACCATACTTTTGATGGAATCATAGAAGGTGATGAGAAGCATGCATGGGAATGTACTAAGACAGTCTTTTTACGGTTCTTAGGGAACAAACGAGCAACAAATTACAAGGAGATTGTAGATAACATGTTGTCATCGTATGAAAAACTTGGTTGCAACATGTCATTGAAAATGCATTTCTTACATAGTCATCTTCAATTCTCCCCCAAAGATAGTGGTGCAGTAAGTGATGAACCTGGGGAGCGATTTCAAGATATTGCCACATTTGAGAAGAGGTATAACGGAAAGTGGATCCCTGCTGTTTTAGCAAATTACTGCTGGACTGTCATAAGAGATGTTCCCAAGTATGTGTATAAACGTCAAGCCAAGCGACAACGGTCATCTTCTGAGTATATCTCTGAACAAAATATATAATTGTATATACTGTACATATTGACATTTAACATTTGTAATCCTTTATATGCATTTGTGACCAGTTAATTTGTATATTTTCTTTTGTGCTTCACACAGTTCTGGCACAAAGTAGACTTGCTAAGTATTTTAATTCATGTAATATTATTTTCATTTTTTCTTAATATTTTACTTTTTTGCTTCCCAGAATGGCACTGAAATTTATGAATGCATAACATATAAAATAATTCAAGTAATTATTCACTTAAAATTTGTTACGCTGAATCTTGGAACATGAATGCATATTTAGTTATTGAGTTATTTATACAAAAATGTAGATTACTCTTTAAAAAAACTACAGCTAAATATTTATGAAGATGATGATGTATCATTTTATACTGAAATAAACAACTAACTCAAAATCATGCAATTTACACACTTTCATTTCAAATTTTTTTTGTTCAGTGTTATATTCAAAGACAAAAAAGATGATAATGTACAGGCAAAAACAGTACACAGTGAACAGTAAATAGTGGGGCAGACTATTACATTATGTGAAGAAAATAGCTAGTAAATGTGATGAGCAAGTAAATAAAAGGGGATGGGGCCAGAGGGAACGAAGGAGTGAATGGACTGTGTGTAGGAACAGTTATGCTATTTAGAACTAGAATATTGACTTAAGGTGAGATAAATATTAAGCCTTGTTAAAGTAACACTAGTCAAAAAAATATGGTTCAAATGGCTCTGAGCACTATGGGACTTAACAGCTGTGGTCATCAGTCCCCTAGGACTTAGAACTACTTAAACCTAACTAACCTAAGGACATCACACACATCCATGCCCGAGGCAGGATTCGAACCTGCGACCGTAGCAGTCACACGGTTCCGGACTGCGCGCCTAGAACCGCGAGACCACCGCGGCCGGCTAACACTAGTTAGGTAATATTTTTCTCACCTTAAGATAATATGCTTGTTGTACATAGTGTAACTGTCCCCCATCCACAGTCTACCGAGTGCTTCCTACCATCTGTGCCTCATCACCACCACCCTGCCCCTTTTACTTCTCCATCAGCTTGAGTAACTATTTAGTTCACATAACATAGCAGTCTGCGCCAGTACTCATTGTTTTGACCTGTACATTACTATACTTTTAATCTCTGATTGTAATGTACTCATATTTGTTCATAGCTTCTTCGTGTGTTTCACTATGGTCCTGTTTTTCCTGTACATATATCGTCGTGAAAGGTCACATATATTAGGAGTAACAGTCTATGTACACCTATATACTCTCGCTGATGATGTGTAGATTGTCTGTTTAGTCTTAAGCTGTCTGGGGATGGCGTAAACAGCCGAAAGTCTGTTCACATGGAACTATAACATGAACGTTATTGCAAAGCGCCAATACCGTGAATTCCAGGTTTCAATAATAATAATAATTCATATTGCCCATAATGAAGAGACACTGATAACATGAGAGATTCCATCAGAAAAATGGGCAGAGAGAGAGAGAGAGAGAGAGAGAGAGAGAGAGAGAGAGAGAGAGTACTCGCACATCATTATTTCCTGAATACAGTTAGAGTATCGATGTTCGGAAATTCAGTTCGAGGCATCTGCAGTGCAAGCAACCACTCAAAAGAGTATTGCTTGTCAACCACTCAAAAGAGTACTGCTTGCACAAACAAATAGCTTTTTCTTTAATAATACCGAGTTGTTGTTGTTGTTGTGGTCTTCACTCCTGAGACTGGTTTGATGCAGCTCTCCATGCTACTCTATACTGTGCAAGCTTCCTCATCTCCCAGTACTTAATGCAACCTACATCCTTCTGAATCTGCTTAGTGTGTTCATCTCTTGGTCTCCCTTTACGATTTTTACCCTCCACGCTGCCCTCCAATGGTAAATTTGTAATCCCCGGATGCCTCAGAACATGTCCTACCAATCGATCCCTTCTTCTAGTCAAGTTGTGCCACAAACTCTTCCACAATTCTATTCAATACCTCCTCATTAGTTATGTGATCTACCCATCTGATCTTCAGCATTCTTCTGTAGCACCACATTTCGGAAAGCTTCAATTCTCTTCTTGTCCAAACTGTTTATCGTCCATGTTTCACTTCCATACATGGCTACACTCCATACAAAAACTTTCAGAAACGACTTCGTGACAAATCTGTACTCGATGTTAACAAATTTCTCTTCTTCAGACACGCTTTCTTTGCCAATGCCAGTCTATATTTTATATCCTCTCTACTTCGACCATCATCAGTTATTTTGCTCCCCAAACAGCAAAACTCATTTACTACTTTAAGCGTCTCATTTCTTAATCTAATTCCCGCAGCATCACCCGATTGAATTCGACTACATTCCGTTATCCTCGTTTTGCTTTTGTTGATGTTCATCTTACACCCTCATTTCAAGACAGTGTCCATTCCGTTCAACTGCTTTTCCAAGTCCTTTGCTGTCTCTGACAGTATTACAATGTCATTGGCGAACCTCAACGTTTTTATTTCTTCTCCATGGATTTTAATACCTACTCCGAATTTTTCTTTTGTTTCCTTTACTGCTTGCTCAATATACAGATTGAATAACACCGGAGAGAGGCTACAACACTGTCTCACTCCCTTTCCAACCACAGCTTCCCTTTCATGCCCCTCAAGTCTTATTACTGCCATCTGGTTTCTGTACAAATTGTAAATAGCCTTTCGCTCCCTACCGCATAGCATTAAGTATTACACGGTTGGAACCTGACGGTGCAGAAAGGTAGTGTTTATTTGCAGTAGCCTCATCGAGAACCCTGCGGCGGTGGCAGAGACCGACGCGCTTGTGGCTTGTGGCGTCTTCTGGGAAATGAAGCTGCACCGACCGACCGCACAGCGCTAATAGAGACGTGAGAGGGTCCATTAACTGCGCGATTCGTGTCTCGCCTTCATGGCGCCGTAACGTCGAGAGGAGGGCCAGCAGTCCTGCACATCGTCTGCCGCCACGAGCAGCCGAGCAGAGTCCGGTCTCTTCCCGCTATACTGCCACCGAAAAGTTTAATTTTGCTTGTACATTCTCCAGCCCTCTCTGCGCTCTCTGACGAGTAACCGGGTTCTGGGGAGGTCGAATATTTTTATCTTGAAGAAACAACTTTTCTGGTCTACTTGTAACCATAGTTAAGATATGGCTGACGAAACTTTCTCGTGACACCAGATGAATAACATAATTGATTCGAAGAGTTTTCTACTGCGAGCTGATACTCGTACATCATGAGCTCTGAATAACTTCTCGTACATGAGGTTCACAGTCACGTAAAATTTCGTTAACGACATCACGGTCGTCTTTGGATCTAAACTTATTTACACTACTGGCCATTAAAATTGCTACACCAAGAAAAAAAATGCAGATGATAAACGGGTTTTCATTGGACAAGTATATTATGCTAGAACTGACATGTGATTACATTTTCACACAATTTGGGTGCATAGATCCTGAAAATCGGTACCCAGAACAACCACCTCTGGCCGTAATAACGGCCTTGATACGCCTGGGCATTGAGTCAAACAGAGCTTCGATGGCGTGCACAGATACGGCTGCTCAGAGCGATGCAGCTTCAACACGATACCATGGTTCATCAAGAGTAATGAGTGGCGTATTGTGACGAACCAGTTGCTCGGCCGCCATTGACCAGACGTTTTCAATTGGGGAGAGATCTGGAGAATGTGCTGGCCATGGCAGCAGTCGAACATTTTCTGTATCCAGAAAGGCCCGTACAGGACCTGCAACATGCGGTCGCGCATTGTCCTGCTGAAATTTAAGGTTTCGCAGGGATCGAATGAAGGGTAGAGCCACGGGTCGTAACACATCTGAAATGTAACGTGCACAGTTCAAAGTGCCGCCAATGCGAACAAGAGGTGACCGAGACGTGTAACCAATGGCACCCCATACCATCACGACGGGTGATATGCCAGTATGGCGATGACGAATACACGCTTCCAACGTCCGTTCACCGCGATGTCGTCAAACTCGGATGTGACCATCATGATGCTTTTGAAAAAATGACGTTTTGCCGTTCGTGCACCCAGGTTCGTCGTTGAGTACACCATCACAGGTGCTTCTGTCTGTTATGCAGCGTCAAGGGTAACCGCAGCCGTGGTCTCCGAGCTGATAGTCCATGCTGCTGCAAATGTCGTCGAACTGATCGTGCAAATGGTTGTTGTCTTGCAAACGTCCCCATCTGTTGACTCAGGGATCGGGACATGGCTGCACGATCCGTTAGAGCCATGCAGATAAGATGCCTGTCATCTCGACTGCTAGTGATACGAGACCGTTGGGATCCAGCACGGCGTTCCGTATTACCCTCCTTAACCCACCGATTCCATAATCTGCTAACTGTCATTGGATCTCGAACAACGCGAGCAGCAATAGCGATAGACTACAATCCGATCTTTATCCAAGTCGGAAACGTGATGGTACGCATCTCTCCTCCTTACACGCGGCATCACAACAACGTTTTACCAGGCAACGCCGGTCAACTGCTGTTTGTGTATGAGATATCGGTTGGAAACTTTCCTCACGTCAGCACGTTGTAGGTGTCGCTACCGGCGCCAACCTTGTGTGAATGCTCTGAAAAGCTAATCATTTGCATATCACAGCATCTTCTTCCTTTCGGTTATATTTCGCGTCTGTAGCACGTCATCTTCATAATGTAGCAATTTTTATTGCCAGTTGTGTTTTTGTAGAACCCACTGATGTAATATCGACCGTGTAGCCATTATCAAGCGGACAAAATTGTGCTTTAGCTCTTCTCACAACGTAAAAATCGTCTGACATAAGTAAGGACTTCACAAAATAAGATGCACATGTCGTCCCATACTAAGACCACAGTGCAACAACGGTGGCGCATTGTCAGAAGAGAGTACATGTTCCGAGTTTCCTGCGCACACCGTTCTGCAACAGTACGGGTAACAGGTGCGAAACAATGTGGGCGTGAAATGCCGCGCCGTCTGGAAACGTCCTCCAAAGCTGAAATACTGAGTATCCCAAAAAGAATGACCCTATT
The DNA here is from genome assembly GCF_021461385.2 of Schistocerca piceifrons. Taxonomy (NCBI): domain Eukaryota; kingdom Metazoa; phylum Arthropoda; class Insecta; order Orthoptera; family Acrididae; genus Schistocerca; species Schistocerca piceifrons. Next base: position 511,411,661 of record NC_060142.1, on the reverse strand, counting down.
TCAAATAGAATTATTTGTTAGGAAGAAGGGCTTAACACCAACAAATTGCATACCAAAATTACTCAGAGAAGACAGAAGTTTATAAAAATCCATCATAAATGATCAATATGTCTTCCATTGGCTGCACGGACGACATCTAGCCGATACCCGAATTCATCCTAAACTGAGGGTAAGGTGTCTTGTCACTGAAGCTACAGCAGCTGATATTCCTGTTCCTTCAAACTGTTTACACCACCGTCGGATGTTCTTTGGTGATGGTGGTTTAGCACGAAATCTAATATGAAACGTCCTCTGAACTGCGATCACTGATTGAGTACGACTAAATTCAATGGCACAATACGCCTTCTGCTGCGCGCACGCCATATTGTGCGAGACTGGCTGCAAAAACAGTACACAGTGAACAGTAAATAGTGGGGCAGACTATTACATTATGTGAAGAAAATAGCTAGTAAATGTGATGAGCAAGTAAATAAAAGGGGATGGGGCCAGAGGGAACGAAGGAGTGAATGGACTGTGTGTAGGAACAGTTATGCTATTTAGAACTAGAATATTGACTTAAGGTGAGATAAATATTCAGCCTTGTTAAAGTAACACTAGTCAAAAAAAAATGGTTCAAATGGCTCTGAGCACTATGGGACTTAACAGCTGAGGTCATCAGTCCCCTAGAACTTAGAACTACTTCAACCTAACTAACCTAAGGACATCACACACATCCACGCCCGAGGCAGGATTCGAACCTTCGACCGTTCGACCGTAGTGGTCACGCGGATCCAGACTGACGCGCCTAGAACCGCACGGTCACACCGGCCGGGTGCAGTCTAAAGGAGTCTTGTCATTTACAAAATCCTGAAATCCTGACCTCTGTCTTCTTCCATCACTTTTGCCCTCCATGGCTGAACTTACTCTGCGATATCCTAAAACACATCGTATCAACTTGCCTCCTTACTCACACACTATTTTCCATGTTCAGTGCTATGGTCAAGCTATCAGACGGATGAGGATCACGGCAAGTGCCTTGTAGGCACGCCCGAGTAGGGATGTCATATGCTGCAAACAAAATCTGTCTCATTGTTTGAATGGCAAGTGGGCCAAAGTTGGTAGACTGTAGCGTCGGCACAGCTGCATTTAATTAAGGGGGTATTAGACAAACCATTAAGAATGGTACTGTGTGTATGTGATAGATGACTACGGTGATACCGAAATGCCAGGGAAGAATAGGAAAGTAAAAGCTATTACAACCCCTCCTGGCGCGGAGACTGTAGTTCTTTCGTCACCTCTTCTTCAGAGCACCACTTAATTTTTTATTTTATCTGTGCAAGTATTTTTCAGCATCATCGTGCAACACATATCGAGCTCTTTCCACACATCACGTGCGCTTCCATACTGTGCTCTGTTCCATACTTAACTACTTTTAGCAAGGTACGCCCTCTTCGCTTGAGTTAATCTGCTTCCTTGCTGAAACGGTCGTGCCCTATTTCTCTCCTTGAGTAGCAGAACTCCTTCAGTTCGTCTCCCACATCCTCCGCAATCTTGATGTTATGGTTATCGCTGATCTCTTTTCTGCTATTCCTCGTTATTTCTGTCTTTCTTTTACTTTCAGTGTACGTTTTGTGCTCACTGTAATGTTCAAATAAATCCTTTCAAAACGTCACGAAATTCTACCAAGTATACGAGGGTAAGTCAGTTATTATGCGCATAATAGCTCTAAAATTTTATTGTAATCTAATAGTAAACTTTCAAGAACATCATTTTTCGACATAGTCTCCTTGCGTTTCAACGCACTTGGTCCATCGTTGTACAAGCTTCCTGATGCCCTCATAAAAGAAGGTTCTCGTTTGAGCTGCGAATCAGGAATGCACCGCTTCTTTCACTGCTTCGTCCGAGGCAAATCGACGGCCCCTTATGTCTGCTTGAGTAGACCATATAAGTGGTAGTCAGAAGGGGGCAAGATCGGGACTATTTGGAGGATGATCCAGTATTTCAAATTTGTGTTTCTGGAGCGTTTCAGCAGTGTGGGCAGCAGTATGCGGACGGGCACTGTCGTGCAACAACACAACATATTTTGACAGCAATCTTCGGCGTTTGCTTCGAATTGCAGGCTTCAGCCTGGCAGCAAGCATCTCACTGTGACGTACACTGTTTATTGTTGTGCTCCTTTCCCCATAACGTTCCAGGACTGGGCCTTGTGCGTCCCAAAAAACCGTAAGCATCAATTTTCCTGCGGACGGCTGGGTCTTGAACTTTTTCTTGCACGGCGAATTTGGGTGTTTCCATCCCATACTCTGCCGTTTACTCTCCGGCTCGTAATAGTGGATCCATGTTTCGTCACCAGTAATGATCCTGCGTATGAAGTTGTCCCCTTCGTTACCATAGCGATCCAAATGTTTTTTGCAGATGTCCAATCGAGTTTGTTTATGCAGCTGTGTGAGTTATTTTGGGACCCATCTTGCACAAACTTTATGAAACCCAAGTCTGTTGTGGATGATTTCGTAGGCAGAACGGTGACTAATTTGAGGACGATGTGCCACTTCGTCAACAGTTAATCATTTAAGAGAATCATTTCACGTGAACCCTCAATGGTTTCTTCATTTGTGGCGGTAAACGGTCGTCCGGCTTCTTCATCGTGCGTGGCCATTTCGGAATTTTTCAGCCCATTTGTAGACACTCCGCTGTGGAAAAACTCTGTTCCCGTACTGTACGAAAGTTTTCGATGGATTTCGGCCCCTGATACGCCTTCCGACCACAAAAAACGTATCACTGAACGTTGCTCTTCTTTGGTGCAAACAGACAGCGGAATAGCCATTATTAACAGCATGGCAGCGGTAACGAAACTAACCTAGCAGCTTGAAAACTGCAAAGATGTAACAACAAATAAAGCATGCGTCATCAACGTAAAACGACAGTACTGCCAAAATAAACAAAATTATAACTAAATTGCGGATAATAATTGACTTACCCTCGTAGTTCGTAAAATTCGTCAGGAGAAACTGTATTCTCAAAATGATCTATCAGAAATTTCCTAGCGGATTAGAAGCCGTGAGTCACAACAGCACTCTCGAGGGCAATACTCTAATCTTGCCACACCTCGCAGCCCTACTGAAGTTTTGCGCATTCGCCTCATTAACAGCGAAGGTGGGCAATGCACGCTTGTGCCAAGGCACTGGAGTCAAAGGGAGCCAGTTCGAGTCCTGGTCGTGCAAGGTACTTAACGGCATTATAAGGTCGGCAAGACTTTGCACCGAAGTCCTCGATCCAATACCACACCTTTCCGCAGTCTCTTGTGGAGTGAGAGCACGGGACACTGTTCATGGTGACCCGCTCGTAAGGTGGGATCGTTATTCTCGAAGGTCCTCTTGCTCCTATTCGAATGGCGTAGGTTGAACATCGACAACTCGTTTGTTCCTCCTCCATCTTCACCAGCGAGATACTATACCAAAACTTGATACGTAGTCATTACATTTAGCTACACTCGACAGAAACACTTAAGACACAACTGTCACAGCTGGCGAAGGAAAGATCGCTCTCTAACGTCCACACCTGTAATTTGCAGCCCACATCCCATCGTACCACATATTAAGGTCTCTTCCCGTCCCACTTGCACGTGGAATACTGTTAGAGAAACTGTTTAAGCCCATCTGTGCAGGCTGTACTTAGTCTGATCTTGTCAGTTTATGTTTTTTGGCATTTCGGCGATACTCTATCCCAGAGCAAACAAACTTGTGACCAATATTTTTTTCCTGCAGAAATGATGAGTGTTTTGTCGAGCGCTCTTTACACAGTCCAATCGAGCCACTTTCACGAATGATGATGAAGACAACACAAACACCCAGTCCCCGGCCACAGACAATCTCCAACCCTGCCGAGAATCGAACCCGGGACCCCGTAATCCGGAGGCTAAACGCCACCCTTCAGAAAGAAAGTATTTTTGAAACATTCAAAACCGTGAAGAGCTGTCGATGACTACTTTCTTATTTATTTATTAAATGTATTCGCAAATTGTGAATACAGTTACACAAAAGCTATACGATTTACCAGGAACATGTGAAAATTTATGTCGGAGCGGGACTCGAACCCAGATTTCCCTCTTCTCGCGAGCGTTGGTCTTAAAATTGGCTCTCTGAGCACGTTTCCAGAACTGACCCGAAACGCCTTATGTCCCACTGTCTACATTCGACAGCTCTCGCACAATTTGTGATTATCTCACAGTAAAGACTTACTGAGCATTCTCTTCAGGTTGGCTTCCCTTCGGCATGAAATACAGCAGTGCCGTGTCTCTCTTTTACTCTGTACAATGTAGGCAAATCCGAAGGAACATTGCATCAAAATATAGGTCAAGTACTAATGTCTTTCGTTTAATATCTGTTACGATCTCACTTATATTAAAATTATTTTACGTGGCAACGTTCTCCATGTCATGTCCATCATGCGCCACCGCCATCAGTAGTCAAATGTATTACGGAATCTATAGCAATGTATACTAACACAGTTAATCGAGCTTCGTGTTGTTGCTATCTTCAGTCTGTAGGCTCTTTGATGTAGCTCTCCACGCTACTGCATTCTGTTGAAGCCTGCTCATATCTGCTTTACTACTGCAACCTCCATCTATCTGAACATGTGTACCGTATGCAAACCTTCGTTTCCCTCTATACTTCATACCCTCCACATTTCCCATCCTTATCAAACTGACGATTCCTCGGTTCCTCAGGATATGTCCTACTAACCGATCTCTCCTTTTGGTCTAGTTGTCAGTTCGATTCAGTCCTTCCTCATTTATTATTCGATACACCCATCTAATCTATATCATTCTTCTAAAACACCACATTTCAAAAGCTTCTGTTCTCTTCTTATCTGAATGACGTATCGTCCACTCTTCACATCTATTAAAAATGTCTCCACGCCAAAAAATTCTTCTTGTTCAGAAATGCTTTTCTTACTATTTGGACAACGGTCTTGCCGCAGTGGATACACCGGTTCCCGTCAGATCACCGAAGTTAAACGCTGTCGGGCGTGGCCGGCACTTGGATGGGTGACCAGCCGGGCCGCCATGATCTGTTGCCATTTTTCTGAGTGCACTCAGCCTCGTGATGCCAACTGAGGAGCTACTCGACCGAATAGCAGCGGCTCCGGTCAAAAAAACCATCATAACGACCGGGAGAGCGGTGTGCTGACCACACGCCCCTCCTATCAGCATCCTCATTGAGGATGACACGGCGGTCGGATGGTCCCGGTAGCCCAGTCGTTGCCTGAAGACGAAGTGCCTTTTCTTACTATTTCCAATGTGCATTTTATTTCTTCCCTACTTCGGCAATTGAGATGCCCAAATAGCAAAACCCATCTACCGCTTTTAGCGCCACAATTCCTAATGTAATTCCCTCAGCATAGCCTGGTTTAATTCGACTACATTCCATTACTGTTGTTTCATTTTTGCTGATGTCCATCTTTCAATATCGTTTCTAAACACTATCGGTTCCGTTCAACGGCTCTTCCAAGATCTTTGCTGTCTCTGGCGGAACTACAATGTCATCGGCAAATGCAAAGTTTAATTTCTTCGTACGTTTTCAAGAACGAAGTACTGTACGTACTTAGTGATGACTCCACAGCTGCTCATAAACTACAGGATAAACCTCGCTTCTGCGTGGTCAATTGTACACGAGCAGTTTCTTTAACCACACAGTGTACAAGCTCTGAGGACATACAACCACCTTACCACATTAGTTTTCAGCGAGTGGCCCAAGATCAACAGTTCACAGCTTGCAAGAAAGGACTCGCTATCCGACAGCATCTTAAAAAAATAATTCTTACCACCATGGAGCATTAACGTTACGAAACAACTCTTTCCCTTTTCTACAATGTCCTCGAATGAAAATGTTATCAGCGCTTAGCGTTTCTGATAATAACAGAGGGTTAAATTATAGACTGTCCAGTACAATGTGAACACATTTTATGAAGATCATTAACTGGCGCCTATGGATTAAGTCTGAAGTATAGTAGAACGACTAAGAGTAAAATGTAGTGGCTAAAAGACTTGTTACAGTAAATTTAGAAGCAGTTTGTTTATTTAGGCTACAGGGATAATACACACTGCAGTTTCGGTGTTGAAACATCACTCAGGCTGAGATTAGCCAGGTGCTGTTTTGACTGCAGTCACTTTCCAGTACACAGAATCTTCCGCTTCTACGCAACATTCACGTCAGCCGCCACTAAAGCTTACGTTGCTGCGGTCGTTTCCGGATTTCTTTTCGTTCTTTTGTACAGGAAAAGTTCTGAGATTGTAAAGCACGAATGAGTTAAAGGATCGCAGCTAGCGCTCTCTCTCTCTCTCTCCCTCTCTCTCTCTCTCTCTCTCTCTCTCTCTCTCTCTCTCTCTGCTGGCCTTTGTCTCTCATGACCTCTTCTGGGGTGATTAGTTTTTACTGACGTCTGAAACATTATTTTCCTCCGTCACAATGTAGGGGAACTGCCACTAGTATGGGCCACGTACGCCAAAATTGGTATAATTTATTTATTTATTGACTTATTTAACCTGGCAAGATTACGGCCATCAGGCCCTCTCTTACATCTAACCAGGCATTCTACTTATTTTCCTTTCATATGTTTTAGTGGGCATGTTAAACTACATCTAGTACAAACAGTGGCATTAACAATTACAAAAGCACACTTGGAAAAATACATACATATTCAGTTTATATTCGTAGATGACAAGTACTGTTATAATTAGACATTATGATAGAGATAGATTCTAGATAGGAGTGCTAGCAGCAGGGGGTTTGAGATTAGGTAAAGGGAGGAGAAGAATAGGGACATGATGAAACATAATTGAAAAAATGTAAAGGAAAAGCAGATTTAGTGGCTAATGGAGCTAGATGAAGAGGAAGAAGAGAAAGGAGCAAGATAGGAGACACTAGCTTTGCTATTCGACGGAGGGAAGGATTGTCCTTGTACATTAATTTTGTGGAAAACGTTATAAGGATGATAGTAGGAAATGTTTCAACTTCTTCTTAAAAGTAGCAGGGGATTGAATTTTGCGCAAAGTAAGGGGCAGTTTGTTCTGAAGGCGGACAGCGGCAACTGAGAAGGAGTTTGCAAAAGTTTTTGTTTTGTGAGTGGGCACAGTTAGGATACCAAATAACAGTGGCCTCGTGTTTCGGTTATGATAGAATGAAAGGTGTTTAATCCCTGAAGCAAGGTATGCATGCGCGACAAGGAGCCGATGAAGTAGACATAGAGTGAGGTAGTCACGCAATTTATCCGGCCGCAGCCACCCTAGCTGTAAGTATGAAGCACTAACATGATCATATCGGTTACTCATGCCTTGTTGAATTACATCACAATAGTGGAGGTTCGGTAGAAGGAGTTCTCGCACGAGCTGGCGCTTCACGCCCTGTGGAAATACGTTCCGAAACGTTTTGAGAGCACAGAGACAAACGGACATCTTACAGCACACTGCGACTGTATTCTGTGCCCAGTTGAGATGCTCATGCAAAGTTACAACCAAGTTCTTAACTGCTTTCTGATATGATATTGGAATACCGTCCAGCAGAATAGGAGGCAGCTGTTCGCAGAAATCTGAACTTATTAATTTCTGATGAGCTATTAAGATTACTTGTGTCTTTTTTGCATTGCAGGTTTTTCACCAATATCACCACTAAAGACGGATCATCATTCATCTGAGCGATTGCAGTGTTTATATCTTCAGGTCTGACGCTTAGGTAAAGCTGGACGTCGTCGGCATAGAAATGATATTTACAGGTGGACGGAACCGACGAAATATCACTGACAAATAAAGAAAACAGAAGTGGTCCTAACACTGATCCTTGTGGCACTCCTGAAGAGACATGTTTCGAGGAAGATTTTTCATTTACACAGACAACACATTTCTGTCTGTCTTTTAAGTAGCTTTCAAACTATCTCATTGCACTATCTGAGAAATTGCATTTTTCTGAGCAATATGCCTAAGTTAACAGTGTCATAAGCTTTGCTGAAGTCTAGTAGCGTCAATAGTGTTGCCTTTCGGCTGTCTGTGGCATATTTCAGGTCATCAGTTACTTTAATTAGAGCAGTGTTTCTGCTGTGGTGTTTACGGAAACGGGATTGAAATTTGTCATATAGATTGAATTCATGCAGATGTTCAGTGATTTGACCATCAACAATATATTCAAGTGCTTTGGAAACAGCAGGCAATATGCTAACTGGTCAGTAAGCACTAGGCGGTATAAAACTTCTGTTGTTTTGAAATGAGGTGTAACTGTATAGGGTGTGTTTACAAAGATCCGTCATACGCATTTTCTCTAGTGTTCCGGCAGATAATTGCAGTTTTGTTTCTGCAATGTGCAGCTGGTGTCAGACCAAACAAATACTGCTGATCTGGGAGGGAAAGCGTCGGTTTGTTTACCGTTCCAAACAAAATGATTGTTCAATCGGAATTTTATTTGACCATTCGATAGAGCGCTACCAGATTAGTCTAGTGCGATATTCCTTTTATCGGTGTGTATTAACAGGGACAGTAAAACATGAAGAGTAAACGGCACTCCAGCACCGCTCTGCCCCGCGCTGACTGCTGACGCCATGCATCAGCATTGCTCAGCCGCTGCTGCAGTACTGTTTATTCTCCATGTTTTACTGTCCCTGCTAATACATATCGATAAAAGGAATATCGCACTAGACTAATCTGGTAGCGCTCTAACGAATGTTCACGTAAAATTCCGATTGAATGATCATTTTGTTTGGAACGGTAAACAAACCGACGCGTTCCGTCTACGCTGGGCGTTGAATGAAAGACGTGATGAGCGTAATTTATTTGGGCTGACACCAGCTACACGTTGCAAAAATTACATTTCAAACATTTTCCGAATCACCAGAGAAAATGTGTCTGACAACCCATAACACACCCGGTATAAAACCCTTACATCTACATCTACATCACTACTCTGCAATTCACATTTAAGTGCTTGGCAGAGAGTTCGTCAAACCACAATCCTACTATCTCTCTACCATTCCACTCCCGAACAGCGCGCGGGAAAAACGAACACCTAAACCTTTCTGTTCGAGCTCTGATTTCTCTTATTTTATTTTGATGATCATTCCTACGTATGTAAAATATTTTCGCATTCGGAAGAGAAAGTTGGTGACTGAAATTTCGTAAATAGATCTCGCCGCGACGAAAAACGTCTTTGCTGTAATGACTTCCATCCCAATTCGCGTATCATATCTGCCACACTCTCTCCCCTACTACGTGATAATACAAAACGAGCTGCCCTTTTTTGCACCCTGTCGATGTCCTCCGTCAATCCCACCTGGTAAGGATCCCACACCGCGCAGCAATATTCTAACAGAGGACGAACGAGTGTAGTGTAAGCTGACTCTTTAGTGGACTTGTTGCATCTTCTAAGTGTCCTGCCAATGAAACGCAACCTTTGGCTCGCCTTCCCCACAATATTATCTATGTGGTCTTTCCAACTGAAGTTGTTCGTAATTTTAACACCCAGGTACTTAGTTGAATTGACAGCCTTGAGAATTGTACTATTTATCGAGTTATCGAATTCCAACGGATTTCTTTTGGAACTCATGTGGATCACCTCACACTTTTCGTTATTTAGCGTCAACTGCCAGCTGCCACACCATACAGCAATCTTTTCTAAATCGCTTTGCAACTGATACTGGTCTTCGGATGACCTTACTAGACGGTAAATTACAGCATCATCTGCTTACATGAACGGTAAAAAAAAAAAGAGTCTTCTAACCGAAATGACACACAGCAAGAACAGCTTTTCTAAGACTCACAACTCGAGACGTTAAGAAAAGTGTCGAGTAGTATCGGTCGTACAAGAAAAAATAGGTTTTTTTTTTAAATGTAAAAGTTATTAAACCGTTACACATCTAAAATAAAGCATAATAAAAACAGTCGGTTAAAATACTTTTCAATTAGTCGTCGGCTGAATCTCACATAACGCATTAAATTTGTGGACTAAGATTTTGTGTAAGTTCACAGTGGTTCTTCATATAGTTTTTACAGGATTATTTACCTGTCAATTTATTTTCTCTGTTAAATCTCGGAGGCAGTTTTAAATTTACTGACAAATCATAAGCTAGCTTTGAATTTCAATCTTAGCTAGCGGCGTTAACCCTCTATGGATGCTCGCGACCAATTTGTAAAGCTTACAATACATTGCCGTATGTAATGATTGTAAAGAATCCGCCTCGATTGCAAATAGAAACCGGATGTTGACCTAGGTTTCAGCGCGGATAACCACGCCTTCTTCGGAACACACTAAAACTACAGACTGCCTACAGTGGCAGTTTTAGTGTGTTCCGGAAAGGCGTGGTTATCCGCGCCGAAACCTACGTCAACATCCGGTTTCGATTTGCAATCGAGGCGGATTCTTTATAATCATTATTCACGATTGCTGATGCGCTGCAATGTTAAAATTTCTCATTGCCGTATGTGCTTAACGAGAATTATTTTCATGCAGTTGCCGAGTGGATCTATTAGGTTCACTGGAATTGCAGTATACAGAATCAACATCAGATCAAAGTACTACCTGCGGCTGTTGATATGGTGCTAGTAAATGCATGGCTATTGCACAGAAGAGAGAGTGACTCCATTGGGATCCCCAAAAATAAGCAGAGGCCACTTTGTCAGTTCAAAGCTGACGTGGTTGATGCCCCATGCAGAATGAACAAAGACGTAAGCGGGAGGAAGAGGGGAAGAACTTCAAGTGAAGATGCAGACTATGCAAAGAAGAAGAACGTAGGACATGCATCTGAACCAATTCGTCAACAGGTTGTTCGCCAGGAAAATGCTGGTCATTGGCCAATTGTGTCGGAGTAGAGAGGTAGATGCAAAATGCCAAACTGCAAAGGTAGTCCATCAATTGTTTGCCGCAAGTGTAGTGTTAATTTGTGCGTTGAAAAAAAAACTGTTCTCTGGACTTTCGTAAGTTATAATAACCATACAAGTGAAAGGTTTAAGCTTCTTTCATATAAGTAATTATTGACTGGCAAATATTGAATTCATTCGTATCCTGAGATGCCTAAAAACACATATGTAACGATTCAAAATATGCCATATATATATGACCTGATGCATTTTTATAAATATCTTTAATGTGACCCTCAAGAAACACAAATATATCACTTAGAAGCTTTTATCTTCATTGCTTCAAAATTCTGCCCATAGAGGGTTTGACACGAGCATTTGTTCGTAATTTTCTTAAAATGCTAGTTTGAAAAACGCTATCTGAGGTGTCGTAGATGCCTGCTAAATCACTACAAGGACTTCTTTAAGGGATCGAAGGCGTGGTAAGCGCATGGGGAGGGATCAGGGCTAGGGTGGATGCCAGAAAAGGTGTCTCCCACTTGAGTTAAATCTGCGATGTGGAGACGTGAGTGCGTGCAGCGGCATCCCTGGTTGCGCCATCCCACACCCCATACTCATTCTTCATTCTCCGAGGGATCTCTATCGGTGTTTGTCATTCGGCAGCCAAAAAAGAGTAGCAGCACGTTGGTCCTGTTTGGAGGCATTTGTTAATAATGTTGCCATAGTTCACGTTTCCGCCTTGTACCGCACGCGCGTCCGAGATACACGAGTACCACACGAGTCCTTTCCTACACATCGGTGCTTACATATCCGCATCGAAGTCACGCTACGTTGCAGTAACGCCCTCCAACGGAACCTTTTTAATCGTCCATTGTAGTTATATGGCGCATACCACATGACTTCGTTATTGCCCATACTGGAATATGGCTGAAAGAGAAACCCACCAGAGTGAGCGTAGTATTACGATACAATCTACGTTAAACTAAGGAATATTAGTACTACTGGTATGATAATATTAGTACTACTGGTATGATAATATTAGTTATTATCTTTAAAAGTAAAAATCTATGCTGAAAATTACACCGTTCACCAGTTTTCACACTCAAAAACAAATAAAATTTACTTCTGACATAAATTCAACAGCTACTTCACTCAGTTTTCATAAATTAGGAGAATGATGCCTGCGCTGTATTCCAGGCACTGAATGAGGCCGCTGTTTTGAGGTAAACCCGAAAAACACCATAATACCTGCCGCTCCGTACTAACCGCCGTCCCCTAATTACCTCACGGTCGGCAAAGGAAACTTTATTCTCGAACCATAATCCTAATCCTCCGGTAATACGCTTCAAAAACTAACCTCGCTTCGCCCTGTCAAAGTCAATGCAGACTTTTCGATGGACGGCGCGCGATACTGCAAAGCTACCAACGGTTAGCGGTAACTACTGCTGCTAGGAATCCAGCAGACGAGAGCACAACCTGTTAAATGACTCGTCTGCACTGGGATTTCGTTGCACACCGTTGCTTTATTAGCGTTATATAAGCGGTTGACGATTATTAATGTGGCCTATGAAGACCGTGAGTGAAATACTGATATATAAGAGTGAATTGAGCACTGAAATCGGGAACTGAGGGTATTATTGTACGTTTAGCACACATTAGAATTATATCGCTGTTTTATTCGCAGAAAATTGCTTTACAATGAACGATGGTCCTACTCAACAATGGTTCTATCGAATCACAAAATAGTTTTAGCACAGCAGTTGCAGGCAATAAACAGTTCACTACATCACATCACTGTAAATTTCACTACGTTCACAACTCTCAAACTTGTGAACAATCTTATAGCCATGATCCTATCTTGGAATTAAAACTCATGTGGCCCCATGGCGTTCCAGCCCATCTTATCGGCACGGCTCCCAACACACGAAAGACCACGATCTCAGCCTTGCGTCTCTGTCCTGCGTTTTGTCACTTGACACACTGCTCTGGTCAAATTAACATCCATGTACCTGACCATCAAACATTTCCAGACACTTTTCGCAACATACAAATATTTAAACCAAATATATTACACAGTTCTGCACACACTTATTCTATCATAGTATTATACACGGTGTACCAAGAAGAATCATCCGATTTTTTTAAAAAAAATCATAACCATCGTGTTACTTGTATTTGAAATTTGTGCGTGAACAATGTACTGTTGGAAAGAGCCAATTCTCTAAGTCTTTCATGGTTCCCGCTAGGTAGCTGCAGTGTGCGCCCACTTCATTTCTAGTGAAGATGGTGTCCGGACAACAGAAAACGTTTTGTGTTCTACGTTTTGCGCAGTGGGGTTCGGTAATAACTGTTCACGTGACTTTCGCACTAGGCATGGTGTGATCCTCCTACAGCACAAAGCATTAGACGATGGCATGAACAATTCCAAGAAACAAGTTGTCTGTGTAAAGGTAAATCGACGGGCCGTCCCCGAGTGTCTCCCACAGACGTCGAACGCATCCGCCATAGTTTCACAAGGAGTCCCCAGGAGTCAAGTGTGTATCTGTGTCGTATAGATGATAACGATGAATGCTTGCGCAAAATAGTGGTGGGTTTTGTGTTGCAATGTATGAAAAGGAGTGAGACGGCGAAAGCCAGTGCCGGCACACAGCCTATTCCCCTTAAATAGCTCCAATGGGGCCGCTGAGGTTACCGTCCCCATCTGACGGACGGATGTCCTCCGACAGTGCCATATGCCGTCATTTAACGAGACACTGCGGAGCGGTTTGGAATTTAATCCAGGACATTGGCCCAAAGACTCGTGATCAGGAGCTTCAGCTCACTACGTCTCCTCCTTTTACCGATCAAATAATCGCATTGAAATTTTCCACTACCAGGATTAATACCGGCTTACCTGTGTGCCAGTCGACGCCGCACAGGTGCGCGTTAGCGATCTCTGGTACGTAGGGGTGGGGGGTTTGCTACACCGTTAAATCGCTCTACGCAAAGGTCGCCAGCCTCGCTTCGGCCCGCGCGACGTCGTTGTATCGTTGAAACAACCACTTCTCCTACGCCGCTAATAATGCCCTGTAGGTATCCAGCTAGATTCCATGGACTCGGATCCAACCTCTAGGTCGGAAAACGGCCACCACATACCGTCTCTGCAACCCTCCAAGTGGATTTATTTTATTTATTTATTTATTTATTTTTTGCAACTGTCGCTGATAATTTCCTCGATAAACAAAACAAGATAAAAGATAGAAGTCAAAAAGGGGAAAGGATGAACAAAGGAACACTTTATTTTAGAACAAACCGAATTTCTCTTGTGGTAGACCTCGCCTAATCGCATCGTTCCATAAACGCCTCCAGTTTAGCTAATGGCTTTAAGCTTTTCTATGTGACTCTTCCTGCAATACTCGCCTAGAAAACCAGCGAACGATCACATCCGCACGCGGGGAGATACGAAATCTTTCGAAGCGCCCCGAGCGGGCGGAACAACTTCAACTGCTGACTTGATATCCTCAACACACTTTTAGAATGCTAGCTCCGCTACAGCGCCCCTGGTACGCCTGCCACTTCCCTCCACACCACTCCACGGATTTATTCTACATTAAGATCTTTCTGTCGCCTAGCTTCAAGAAACCAAAAGCAAGCATTTCAGCTGGCTAATAGCGTTCTTCATCCAGAAGCTGCTTCCTGACCTTTGAAAGTTCATTTTCAACAGCGGCTGGACGACACGGCCCATCTTAGGAAAAAATGGTCGCCAGTAAGCGTAAATAATTGGTCTAGACCAGAAACAACTTAGAAAGATTAGGAAAAGACCGATTCATCATCTTCAGGCTGGACAAAAAACCTCATCCTCGGAAACCGGCCTTGGTGTCTAGAACAGCGAATAAGACGAGCACGAAGGCGTGACCTGGGAACGATACGCTACAAGGAGAAAATGTCTCCACAACAGTTACAAAATAGCAGAGTGTAGCCACTCAGTTGTAAACATGTTATTTATTCCCCTTAAACCAAACCCAGCCACGTTAGTTACAGCGGCCAAAGCTTTCTACGGCTCGCTACTAGCTCTCCCACACAGGATAGAACTGCTACTGAAAATGCCAAACAACAAATCTGAAACACACCAAAAGCGCTTCTACAGCAGCCAACCACGAAGGGTATTGCAACTGCGACGAGTCTTAAGGCAAACCCTTCTATTTCCTCAAACACCTGTGGTACAGTTCCTATAAATTTTGCGGTTGTTGAACTCGAGTATGGGAGGTTTACAGAGAGAACATACTTTGTTTCTAGAGATACCTCACCATGTAGCCTAATACGAAAACGTCTCTCTTTTACTTTTCAAATATAAAAGTTCCTCAGTTATAAAATGGAAAATGTCATCACTTTGAAATAATAACAGTACAGATAATATTACTTCGTTTTGTTGTTCTTTAGGCACGTAACACACCCCATAACAATACCTAGGCTCATCCACTCTTGTATTAAGCTTATCCGACATTCAGCTGAAGTAACCACTGCTGCATAGTAATTCCACATTCATTTACCAGAATACCACAGACCACAGAAGCCGTTTCTTATCTATTCACACTAGGGCTGTTGATAAAATATCGATACTTTTCCAAAAGTTTCGATAAATATCGGAGATATTACTTTCGTCGATATAGCGATATAGAAATGGCTATACCGAGAGCCGATGTTTTTATTTTATATTATATCTTGCCGTAATTTTTGGTAAATATTTGAAACTGTCCTTTTGAAATTGTAGTAGCACATAATTTTACTTTCACTGTGTGATGTCTTGCTACTTTTTGAGCTTTCGTCACGTCTACTCTTTCTCTTTGACAGTGTGAAGAAAGTACAGGCGGCACACAGAAGTAGGCCCATTTCACAGGGGGATGGCGGTTGCATGGAATAACAAGATTTCCGATGTGAAGAAACAGCACACCAGTTGTGTTAGAAAACAATTTTTAGCGCATCTAGTGCGCTATTTCTCACCGTCAGCATCCTTAAAAAAAATATGCTGAAAATGAGAAACAAAAATCTAAATTACAAGATTGGTCCTTGCGGAGGGCGGAGACGTGTGAGGGGAAATGCTGACGTAATCGGCGCTCGGCGCTACCAACTGGAACTGCATCATTTAACTTCATCATGCAATTTTGACATTGTAACTGCTAGGTCGCTGGCGTATGCAAAAGTGAAAAATCAGGGAAGTCGACATGAAGTGTTCCGGACGAATCCGATATGTGACGAAACCGAACGACGGACCCACCGAACACCTTTTATTGTGCCACTTTAAGTGCAGTTAGTGGTTATCGCCAAGCGTGAACGTGCATCGTTTTCCATTCTGTTCTTGCTCTAAGGGGACAAGCAGACTGCTAGCTTGTTGACGTACAGAATATCTAATAATACGTCAATACTTAGATATACAGCTCTAAAACGGGCACTATGTTTACAATGTGCAGCAAATATTTTTATAGGCCGGTACATCGATATTTTTTCGTCGAAATTGTTTTAAATATCCATATATAGATTTCCCGATATTTTTTTAAAAATACAGACAGTTCTAGTTCACCCAAATTCCAGTGACTGAAGATATTGACCATCAACCATGATGCTGTTTCGCCCACTGATTTCATAAATAATCCCGCGTGCCTTCCCACCATCACGAAAATATTTTCACGCTGGGGACGAATGTGGTACTTACTGAGATCTAACAAAATAAAAGTAATGTTGTCATTCGATGGAAAGGTTGGAATTTGAGATTTCGTTTGCTGTTTTATCAATCACAATTGGCGTAAGAATCATGGATTGACCATTGTCATAAAATATTGCATTATGAAATGTGAATAGTCTTTACTTGCAGTTTCGCGTGGCTTGAAGCAGTCACAGCTAGCGTGCTACTGATTAAGAAATTGCGTTATCGTCTTTCTGATTACTTCATGATCATAGATACGATCATACCCGGTCGTGAAGTTATTGTTATGACAAAACAATTTCCTCAGTGACCAGAAATTTCTAAAGGGCGCAAAAACAACTGTAACATCACACAAAACGGAAATTCAATATTAAAGCTGACGCAAGAAAACGATAGAACAGTTTTCTTTTTATCAATGTAACACGCAGATTGGATTGCTCATCTCAGTGTCTGTAATCTTAGCAAAATGCATAATTAAAATGAAAATAATACTGAGGAGATGATAGGAATGAGCACTGCTAAATGATTCAATATTTCCAGAGCAAATATTTATTATAAGTAAAACATATACCGTACTTTATGCTTAGTACTACAATGACGGTAGATTTTTACGTCCGTTTCATGTCCATTGGCCGCGCGGTATTAGCCGAGCGGTCTGAGGCGCTGCAGTCACGGACTGTGCGGCTGGTCCCGGCGGGGGTTCGAGTCCTCCCTCGGGCATGGGTGTGTGTTTGTCCTAAGTATAATTTAGGTTAAGTAGTGTGTAAGCTTATGGACTGATGACCTCAGCAGTTAAGTTCCATAAGATTTCACACACATTTGAACAACATGTCCATTGAGGGGTCTTTTATGCAGCCATTGTCCTATTGAGTCGCCTGTGCGTCGTCACGATAAGTTATAACAATTGTTCTTTTTACACTTCACTCAAACTTAGACGGAACACGTTTTTATACATTTAGTAAAAATTAGATCAGACCGCCACAAATCTGCGTCCGTCTTACTTAAGAAAAACAGTACAAGTGTTTAGCGCTAAGGCTTCATTTGTTCTCCAGTGAACAAAATAGTGAAGGATCGCATATCGATCCGTATTCTGTTTATATTGCCGCCCAAAGACGACGAATTACATTATTTAGGAAATTCCACCGTCGCTATGCGACGCCTTATTACATATTAATCATTATTTATAAACAAGTATTCGCCTTCTGGCTGAAAGTATTAACTATTTGCTGTTTTAATGAAGCCAAAAATAGCGAATAGCACATTACACTTTCTGGCAAAATCTTCTGGCCATTTATACGCGACGCACCTGCCCGTGACCGCTCCGTACGTAACCTCAACAACTACTCTCATTCACGCGCGAGATCAATAGCACTTAGGCACAGTTGACGTTAAATAGCAAGACACTGGATTGCCGAAGATAACGCGCGCTCAGCTTCGAAGATTCAGAAACCACTGATGCACAAGGAGGACAATATTACTACGTCACAATATTACCACATCACAACACCAAAGATAGGAGTACTCCTAACAGTATTCATATGAACTGTACAGCACTGAGCAGTTCATGCCGACGTGTTGTGAATCCGTGGCACACTTGCAGTTCATAGCGCTCAACAGGTGGCGCCAAGGCTGGACACTGTTGCTAAGTAAGTTTAAGGAGATAAAACAGCTTTGTTCATCATTGTTCTGTTGGAAATGAAATGAGCGTTTGGCGTCATTGGCCGGGAGGCCCCTCGCGGGGCAGGTCCGGCCGCCATATCGCAGGTCTTATTACATTCGGCGCCACATTGGGCGACCTGCACGCCGGATGGGGATGAAATGATGATGAACACAACACAACACCCAGTCCCTGAGCGGAGAAAATCTCCGACCCAGCCGGGAATCGAACCCGGGCCCAGAGGACGGCAATCCGTCACGCTGACCACTCAGCTACTGGGGCGGACATTGTTCTGTTCACCCCCCAGGACAGAAGCAGCTCCTAGAGAGCACGGACCGTGACGGCGTCCTGTACTGGGTGTCCCACACAGTGAGAGTTTTATTTTTAAGTCTGCCCGCTATACGCCCTTCTGCTTACTCACAGGAACTACAATAGGCACTGGTGCTACGTAACGGACATTCTTAGTGGTTCGTTACAACACTGGCCGAGTTCTGACAATGTCAAATGGTTCAAATGGCTCTGAGCACTATGGGACCTAACGTCTGAGGTCATCAGTCCCCTAGAACTTAGAACTACTTAAACCTAACTAACCTAACCTAAGGACATCACACACATCCATGCCCGAGGCAGGATTCTAACCTGCGACCGTAGCAGTCGCGCGGTTCCGGACTGAGCGCCTCAACCGCGAGACCACCGCGGCCGGCTCTGACAATGTCATTGACTGGTTTTGCGAGTAGCTATTTCGCTTTGGTTATGAGCCTCCAGTCACACATTATTTCATGAAATTCTTGTGAAAAATTATTGTGTCTAGCAAATTCTGTTTCTGTGCGGTTACGTACAGGACTTCAGGTATACGACAGCATTAATTGGCCAGCCCTCTGGAAGATAATGCTGGAGTTCAGTGTACGAATGTGGTACATCAGAACATCTGTGGATGAAAAATCGTAGCCGGCCACTGTGGCGGAACTGTTCTAGGCGCTTCGGTCCGGAACCGCGCTGTTGCTAAGGTCGCAGATTCGAATCCTGCCTCCGGCATGGATGTGTGTGATGTCCTTAGATTAGTTAGGTTTAAGTAGTTTTAAGTTCTAGGGGACTGATGACCTCAGCAGTTAAGTCCCACAGTGCTTAGAGCCATCTGAAAATCCTACGTCAAGATAACAAATTTTCTTAACTCTTTACCGCTTTCGTTACCGACCCATCTTCACATCAATCTAAACTGTCGTTACACTGAACAACATTTTAGATTGATCTAAAGATAGCTTGATAATGAACCGAAACCGGTGAGAAAATTAGCGACCTTGACGCAGGATTTCCATACACACGTTTTAAATCAACAGATCGCCCATCTCCCCCCAGCTGACAATGTCAAAGAATAACAGAAGTACATTAGGTTGACTGCAGCTTGTTAAAACGGATCAAGTTGCCAAGTACGCTGTGTGGATCAACTGTCGGCAGCCTTCACAGTTAAGAATGGGTAGAAACAGGGCGATGCTCTATCGCCAGTTCTGCCTCATCATTGCGCTGGAAAAGGCGCGACGTGCACTTGACCGTAATAGGGCGATGGATTTGACTGAAAATGAGACGATCTTGAATTTGCAGATGATGGGATTGTGGGCGAAACTCTGAATGAGGTGGCAGCATATACGTCTCCTTTTACGCTAGAAGGGAGCAACTAGGGTTATTGGTCAACGATGAGAAAACAAAGTGTATGGCAATCGTCGTCGAAACGTTGATGACTGTCAGTATAGAAGGTCACTATTTTGAAAGAGTCGAAACATTCAAGAACCTGGGGTCAATACTGACAAACGTGTGACAGAGAAGGAAATTAGACAAAGAATAATAAACAAGAGCCGGATTACTACAGGTTGAACCACCAATACATGTCAAGCATTGTACCACAGGAAAGCAAGTTACATCTGTACGTATCTCATCACTGCGACCGATTATAATATATGATTGTGAGACATGGGCGAGAACACAGACAATGGAAGAGAGCATCTCTGCGTTTGAGATCATTTTAAAGAAAATTTGTGCACCCGTATACAATACAGAAACTGGAAGGAAGTAAAGAAGCCACAATGAATATCTGCTTCGGCAATTTAATAAAGCTGACGCTGGCAGAGTGATTCCAAGCAGAAGATTACAGTGGACCAACTGGTAGACGGCCAAGAGGTCGTCCGCGAACGAGGTAGAAAGACAGAACTTGAGTTCCCCTCGAAGAAGCAGATACAACAGCCAGTACTGAGGATGCCAGAGACAGAACTAAACAGACAAACATACGTAATCAATTTTCGTGATGTTGCAATTCCATCCAGTCATGATTCATGGACTGTATGTGTTTGTCATTTCATTATATTTTACGTTTGTGTATCTGTTTAGTTTTGTATTCTGCCAATGGAGATAAGTGTCGTATGTATGTGCAATAAATGACGATCATGCGGAGTTCTTACAGATAACGCTGCGTCCCAAATATCTTTCGATATCGGTTTCTATCTTCCCATGCACTCTCATCTTCTATTATCTCTCTTTTTCATGGGCTAGTTTACGCCACCTAACCAGGGAACCTTCCTTGACCATCTGTCACCTACATGTCCATACCAAGCGAGTTGCGATGCTCATGTTCTGTCTGTAATGCTTTGTTCAGTCTGGGTCATTTTCCTAATCGTATTTCTTATGTGGTCTCGTCAGCATATTCTATACTATCTTATAGGATGGTCCATGTCTACAACTTGCAATTTGTTTTTATTTTTTCCAGTTAGCTCCCAGCACTTGGATCCTTCAGCTCTTAAAGGATCTACAATAATCATATAGATCATCATCTTTAAATCTTTTCGTGTAGTTAAAATCTCAGTCGTAAAGGCTATGTTATGGATTTACGTTATCATTTCATTGCTTTCATTTTGTGAAATTTTTTGTTTTATTTTATGATTTCGACAAATTCAATAACTCAGTCATCCCACGGATCTTGAACCATAATTACATTTATGATGTTAGGAAGAACTCCGCTAACAACTGGTAAAATTGTTGTTTATTAAAACGCAACCTGTTTCGCGGCTTAAAGCCGCATCATCGGGTTCAACAACGTTAAAATATCATATGCATACCCATCGCTCCTAATCAAGGTTTACTAGCCGGCCGGGGTGGCCGAGCGGTTCTAGGCGCTACAGTCTGGAACCGCGCGACCGCTACGGTCGCAGGTTCGTATCCTGCCTCGGGCATGGATGTGTGTGATGGCCTTAGGTTAGTTAGGTTTAAGTAGTTCTAAGTTCTAGGGGACTGATCACCACTGCAGTTAAGCACCATAGTGCTCAGAGCCATTTGAAGAATCAAGGTTTACTAGTCACAGAATTTGACTAGGAGCGAAGGGTATGCGTAAGATCTTTTAATGTTGTTGCACCTGATTATGCGGCTTTAAGTCGCTAAACCGTTTGTGTTTTAATAAACAACAAATTTACCAGCTGTAAGCGAAGTTCTTCCTAACTTCATGCCTTTCAACAACTGCAGTTCCCTGAAATATAAAATAGTAATTTCATTCTATTGTTTTTTTAATCACAGGTATTGTCTTTTCATTCACAAAATTTTTTGCTATTTTCTTTGTGCATTTATTAAAAATTAGTTCAGTGGAGGTTTTTATAATTACTGCGCTTATTTTAATTAAAGATTTTTTGTTGTTTGGAATTGTTTTTGGTGTTCCTGTTGCCAATAAATTGTGTATTAGAACTTCACAACCGCTGGTCACTTCCATTCTCGGCCTTCGTTGCTGCCAGATCCTTACCGTCACATGCTTAAGCAACAACATGTTATTTTATTGCTTTTTTTGCTATTGAATGCGCACTAATATTCACTAAGCACGAGTTAACTGTCGTTAACTCCTGTTCGCATGCTGGTATCTGGAAGACATTTAGAAATGACTAAATGAGTAACCGATATTAATATGATTGTGAGGAAATCCCGAAGATGTAACAGTCCAGTTTTGATAATTTTGAATCCCTTGTTATAGGAGGCTCATAGATAAAACCGTGACTACTGAACATGCCGGCACAATTATTCTGCAGATTTCACAAATATCATTCGGTCCTCCGGTAATATGAGGTATATAAACTAAGAATACTGTCTGAGGAAGACAGTCTGCGTCAGTCGATACGTACTACTTCGACACAAAGTTACATCGCTGTTGGAAGTACCAAGAACTATTTGTGCTTACATACTTATTTGCGATTGCTTTCAGAAGTTTAAATGTGCGGTAATGCTTTCACAAGTTGCACCAAAATAACAGCTCAATGGCAGTGGACGAGGAATGTGTTACAGTCGCGTCATAACAAAGACGGCGAGCTCCTACGCAGTCTAAAGAGGAACGACATGGGCAAAAGTTGCCACTGGTGTAAGGAAAGAATATGGTTGTGCGTAGAATCAGACTACACCTTGCAGGCGACCACTACTAAATGAACATAATTCTGTATTACTTCGTATACATTCATCACGGCGAAAGGACACATTTCAAGTTAAAAAAGGCAAACGGTTATGAGAAAGATTTAATTATCAACTCAAAAAATGAAGTAACCTTTTTGAGCTGCATGTCTGCAGTCTCGGTAAACACTGAACTCCCCGTGCTACACTATCGTACTACAACGCTATACGACCCAAAACGAAACATCGCAGTCCTTTAGAGTAGTTGAAGTATCGTGCGGTAATTGGTTTTCTGCATTTGAAGGGGAACGAATCAACGATCCATGATGAGTTGACGAACGTGAACGGAAAAAATATACGGGGGCTATTCTTTTCAGTCTCTTATAGGCGCGTAATCGAAACGTCAGAAAAACCAAAAATGCTTTATTTACAACATTTAGCTACACTTTCGCTATTTTTAGACAATCGTCTCTCTGACTTAGATGTTTGTCGTAGCCGCTTTTGATATTCGCCAATTCCCTTTGCTGGTCTTCATCTCATTGTCTGTGCCAAAATGCTGTCCTCAGAGCTAGCTGTTCATGTGAGCGAAGAGACAAAAATCAGAAGGAGTTGGATAGTGGTGATCAAACACTTTGTAAGGTTACTAGCTTATTTTTTTTTTGTATTCAATGAAAGCGATGTGAGCTCTATTATTATTCTCAGTGTCATACCTCATATTTGTATTCTGGACATTTTTTCAAACAGTAGACTTCAATAGTCGGTAGTTAGCCACAGAGGTTCTGAGTATAAACAATGTGATCTTTGGTTGTCAGTAGTATTGTCGTTGGCAGTAGCACTGAGTGAGAAGTAAGCGACGGAGTCGGTTATTGGTCACGCTGCTGAGCGGACTGGAAACAGATAGCAGAGCCCTAAGATAAAAATGCAGAGGATGTTGAATTTTGGAAATATGATTTGGTAAAGAATTATTTGAGAAGCGTGAAGATTTTCGGGTAATCTTATCGCTGCATCGCCTGCTCTCGCGTAACTACAAGTTTGTAAAGTTAAATTATCGGTGAGTATTCTTTATTGTTTCGGGTCAGTTAGTTCGATTGTCGAGCTGAGATAAAGTAAAATGATCTGTTCACATGGCTTGCACTCAGAGTTGTGGATGTCTCTCATTTCAGTGATTAATTTCATGGCAGATTTTCATTCTTTTTTTTAGTGAGAAGAGATTTTTGTAAAGATGTTTGTAACTGTCAAGTAATGAGTTCCCCTATTCATAATATATAATTTGAATGCTAGTCTATTTCAATAATTTAAAACAAATTTTTACCACCGTCTCCACAAGAAAAATTTTGTTTTGTAATTGTGTGTCGCCGCACTGCACTTGCGTGAACACAGCGGCGAAAACTAAACCTTGATGTGCTAAGCATAGCCGCACCTACTTCCATTACACTTGCGCAAGGCTTTCTTTTCTTTAGCTGGTTTGCTGCTGCGCTGCATTTTTTATTTTCGTCGCTTTCGAGCAGTATGAGTTTCTGTTGCCACAAGGCAAGCCACAAAAATTTATTAGGGCCAGTTAACATCAGTCGATAGATAGTAAAATTACTCACAG
This sequence comes from Schistocerca piceifrons, assembly GCF_021461385.2. Taxonomy (NCBI): domain Eukaryota; kingdom Metazoa; phylum Arthropoda; class Insecta; order Orthoptera; family Acrididae; genus Schistocerca; species Schistocerca piceifrons. Next base: position 511,387,507 of record NC_060142.1, on the reverse strand, counting down.
TTAAACATTGCATTTCAAAAGTATTATCAGGTTCAGCTAACCTAAAGTTTAGTTCAAATTCAGCTTCTTTGTCAGACAGTCTTATTCTTGCACTGTACTGTACTGTTACATTTGCATGTTTATTATTTAATGTTTGGAATTTTATTTAGTCGATCTGCATACGTAAATTTACAGGGTATCTTCACAGGAACGTTTTGGACATTAGGGTATATTCACAGAAACGTTTTGGACATTTATTCTTTCAAAATTAATTTCAAGTTAATTACAATACAGTGTTACAGTTTCAGATAGTTTTGGCGACTCAGTTTATCAGATAGCGTTTACATAATCGCACCACTTGCATTGTTCAGGTTTACTTTCAACACAGACACATACCAGTGCAGTTCAGAACACAACAAACACAAGTTACAATTTCTCATCAAAAACGCTGCAGGGGCGTCTTCGTCGCACTTGCAGCATGCGGTTGGGAATTTACATTAAGAAGCAGTTCAAATTTGGCTGCAGATAGTATTGCCTGTACGCCTTTAGAGTTCTCACTGTGCACTCAGAACTGAGTGAGTGCGACGTGATGTGCTAGAGGGGCATACTAGAGAAACTACGTAACACATCACCGGAGTTTCACTGTGGTTTTAATTTCCCGACCGGTCGGAGGTTTAGAAAAAATACATAACCCTCGTATATGCCCAGTGGTTAGGTGGTGCAGACCTTTCTACTGTCTTCAAAAACATGTAAATAACGAGGAATTGGGAGATCATCTCTCTATGAAGAATACGGAATCGCAAGAAAAGTGGTTGCTCTGGGGCTCGCTGGTGGGGATCGATGCGGTAGTGGAAAAATGAAAATCAATCATGGATTAATATTTTCGACATCATGCATGGCATTTTGAACATGAAAAAGCTCATCACTCGCTGGCTTCCTTGACTGCCCACATCAAAAAATCCCACAGAAGCGAGGCAGCCAATCCAGATGACCTCTCCAGCCGCTTCGTCACACTGGACGAGAGATGCGTGTATCATTATGACTCTGAAGAGCAAATCAAGCAGTGCAAACGTGCGGATTCACCACAAACGAAAAGGGCGAAAAACCATCATCGGACAAGATGGCGCCGTTTTCTTGGCATCGCAATGGTGTAATGACAAAGCGTTATGTCCGCAAGAATTCGGCCACACCGGGCGCGCTCGCTAGGCGGCTAGGTACCTTGGGACTCACCTGGTGCCAAGCACTTGGATGCTCAGTGACCACACCGGAACATCGATGCCATTCACCATAGGCGTGTTGCTCACTCGCACCGTGAAAATATCTTTCCTAACGCAGAGTCAGAAAATCCTTCCCACAGTTTTTTTTTTTTTTTAATATGAACTGTTGTGGAAACTGCCATCATGCTAAAATATTAATTGTGAGAGAACTGCACGTGGTGAATTCAACATGATGATGATGATGATGATATTTGGTTTGTGGGGCGCTCAACCGCGCGGTCATCCGCGCCCGTACGAAGTCTCAATTCAATTGTTACACAGTCCAATTTTTTTTCACAGTCCACTCTAGCCACTGCCAGAAATGATGATCATTAAATGATGAGGACACCACAAACACCCGGTCCCCGGGCAGAGAAAATATCCAACCCGCCTGGGAATCGAACCTGGGACCCCGTGATCCAGAGGCAGCAACGCTAGCCACTAGACCACGAGCTGCGGACTGAATTCAACATGTTTACAAATAAATGCGGCAGTTTAAAAACACATTTTTTGGTTATTTACGACTGACTGTAAAATCGTTCGACTATTACAGAAAAACTACAAAAACAAAACACTAATTACAAAGTTGGTATATCTTTGTATCTCCACGAAGTGCGGAAGGAGCTGATGATACTGCCACAAACTCTTTGCGCCTTTTTGAAGAGTTACCGTCTCCAAACATGGTGAATCTAGTATTTTAGAAAGTTAAAGCCAATCAACAACACATAAAAGTGGTGCCGTTGTTTGAAGATGTTCAGTCTCCGAAATGGCCTTGTGTTCCTTAGATAGTTAACACGTTTGTACCAAAGAGGAAAAACAGAAAAATGCGTTCCACTGTGTCTACAAGCAAAGGCGACCGGTTTTTGGACCTTCAGAAAAAAAATTTAAATTAATACCACTGGAGCAAGACAGTGACAGAAGCTAAAATGACGTTGTTCTGTTCCTGCACAGTTGTTGCCAAATATAGCTGAAAGTCCATCTTTGCAAAATTTTATATTGTGATGCAAATTTCAAAATTTAATTGTTGCAGAACTTTAATCGGTTCAAGACGTCACTTCCCTATCGAAAACTGCCGATATTTAAGCTTCGTCATCCATGGTAGAGGAAATGACGTAATGAGCAGCCTTTATCGGGTAGTATGAACTTCGAAGGCGACATACCGGTAAGAGCCAACACTGCCGTTCGTCTAGGGGCAGCCAGCGCTCGGTGCGGCCCATCTCGTTGGTTCACACCCGTTTCTTTAGGAAGGTGTGTCGCCTGGCGAGCCGCGAGGTACCTAGGCGCCAAGTGAGGCGCGTCCGCTGTGGCTAACTGTCTCAGTATACTACTGGAATCTCCTAAAGAGTTTACTGGAGTCAATTAAGACGACGTGTCGCAGTAAGCTATTCCAGGAGGTGCTTTTGCTACACGACAACTCCTCAACTCACTCATGGTGGTATCAAGTTTTGTCTCACCCCTGCATTTTCTACACAGCGCCCAGTGACTAGTTCCTCTTTTTCTGGATAAAGAAATTACTGCGTAGACGCATTCTCCAGAATTACGACAAAGTGATTTTCGAGCAGAAACGTTTCCTGAGAAGCCAAAAGGCAAATTCCTCTGTCAACTCAGACACGGGTGGCAAAAGTGCACCGCGTTGAAAGAATACCTGTACCATCGAGTTTCATGCTAGCAGTTTGATTTTTCGAGGTATTAATTAAAACATTACAATGTGTCTTCGTAACAGCACAAATACACTTTAAAAAAGAAAAAAAGACGCACCACGAAGGAAAATTATCCGAATGGGACGGAAATCGGTCCATGCAATGTACATGCACGGAGAAACAAATGATTACAATTTCAGAAAAAATGGATGTTTTATGCAAGAGAAATAGCTTCACAAACTGAGCAAGCAGGTAACGCCACGGTCCATATGTAGGCCTTATGCAAGCAGTTACTCGGCTTGACATTGATTGAAAGAGTTGTTGGACGTCGTCTCGAGCGACATCGTGCCAGATTCAGTCCAATTGGCGGGTTATATCATCATCTGGCCTTGCAACAATAACCAAAACGGCCTTGCTGTGCTGGTACTGCGAACGGCTGAAAGCAAGGGGAAACTACAGCCGTAATTTTTCCCGAGGGCATGCAGCTTTACTGTATGATTAGAGAGCTGCATCAAACCAGTCTCAGGACTGAAGACCACAACAACAACATCATCATCAAAACGCCGATCTGGATGGAGGGCCCTGCCCATAATGCTCCAAATGCTCTGAATTGGGGAGAGATACGGCAACCTTTTCGCCAAGATAGGATATGCCAAGTACGAAGACAAGCAGTAGAAACTCTAGCCACGAGCCGTTTGGCATTATCTTACTGAAATGTAAGCTCAGGATGGTTGCCACGGACAGCAACAAAACGGGGCATAGGATATCGTCGACGTTTCGCAATGCTGTAAGGATACCGCGGATGGCAACCGAAAAGGTCCTGCTATGAAAAGAAACGGCATCTCAAGCCGTCACTCTTGGTTGTCAGGCCGTATGGTGGACGACAGTCAGTTAGTATCCCATTGCTATCCGAGGCGTCTCCAGACACGTCTCTGCTGGTCATCGGGACTCATTTCGAACTGGGACTCGTCCCTGAAGACAATTCTACTCCATTCAATGGGATTCCAGGTCGAAGCAGTGTCTGGAGACGCCCTGCACAGCTATGGGATATCAACCTTACCAGCGCCCGCCATACGACGTGATAGATTGGGGTGCCATTTCATTTCATTTCATAGCAGAACCCTTTGGTTGTCATCCTCGGCGTCCATACAGCACAGCGGTACGTCGACGATATTCACGCCGCGTTTTTTTTTTATCTGTCCTTTATAGTAATCCATCCCCAGCTTACATTTCGGCATGATAATGCCCGCTGCAAACGGCGAGAGTTCCTACTGCTTGCCGAACACTACCTTTGTGAACGAAGTCGCTGTATCTCTCCCCAGCTGAGAGCGTTTGGAGCATTATGGGTAGGGTCATCCAACCTTCTCGTGAGAGACAGCGATGTCAGCACCTACAATAAGCTGAAAGGGATGTCATAGTTGATCATTTCGGTGGCTAGCCGAATCGCGCAATATCACTATTTCATGGCGCATTCGAATGCGACAGTGGCTCGGATTGGAACTTGAAGCCAGGTATACTGGTCGTCAAGGTTCAGGTCGAGAAATTCTGGCCGCCGGAATTGACCATCACCACACTGGACACGAAGAACGTTGTAATCCTTTCAAGTGTGCACCTGTCGTCCGAGAACAAGTGATCCACTCACTGCAACATTCTTTATCATCTCATACCACTGATCGGACACTAGCAGCAGCTGGACGAGGGAATCACCGTCCCATGCGTAGGCTGCTGTTAATACAACACAAACGGGTGTATTTGGAATGGTGACGTAATCAGGAAGCGTGGACTGCTGATGAATGACGTCGCCTTTTTCAGCGATCAGTCGCGATTCTGCACTACTCCAGATGACTGTCGTCAGCGAGTATGGAGGAGATTGGGTTAGACATCACATCCTACCAATGTCTTCGAGAGGCGCAGTGGCGTTATTCCTGGCTTTATGGTTAGGAAGCCACGGAATATGGCTTCAGGTCACAAATAATAATGATTGGGGAAAATGAAGGCATAACGGCACGTCACGGACATCCTGTATCTTTCTGCGTTACTTCTATTCATGCGTTCACACCCGCTAGCTGAGTGGTCAGCGCGGTCGGATGCCATACCAGGGCGCCCAGTTTTGATTCCCGGCTGGGGGAAGGAGATTTTCTACGCTCAGGGACTGGGTGTTGTGTTATCATTTCATCCCCTTCTCCGACGAGCAAGGCGCCCAATGTGGCGTCGAAGGCAATAAGTACTTGCCCTCGGCGGCCGAACTTCCCCGAATGGGGGACTCCCGGCCCACAATGCCGTACGCTCATTACCATTTCTACTCACGCGACGTCACCGTGTTGCTATTTTTCAACAGTACATTGCTCGTGAAACGTCCCCTTAGAAAAATTATAAACGACGGTGCTGGTAAACCTCTTACATTATTTGATTTTCAAACAGATGAGCAAAACTCAACGTACTCAGACAGTTCTCTCTTTACTTATTCTGGTCATCACTAAACTGATACACAATATTTTTAGCGCAACGCAATCTGACTTTCAATAATCCATACAAAAGAATGGCCCTGACTAACAATTGCCTATACCTATCATCATTCACTTACATCACAAAAATCTTCGTTACTCGGTCTACTAAAATACAGCGAGCGCCAATACTGCCAGCTAAATAAAAGATTCTAACTACTGAAGACGCTAACTACTGATAGGCATACTTAGCAAATGAAAGATTTTGATAGACAACAATCAATGTATTTACCTCAATCGTGTTCAAAAGTCATAATATGTATACCAGTTCATGACATCCAGTTTTACAAAGTTACTCTTTCTGACGGACGCACGTCCAGATCATCCGCTCTCAAAACTCCGCCATCTCTCCCCCCACATCCACCACTGCTGGTGGCTCACCACCTGCTCAACGCTACGCGCTGTTAACATCCAACTGCCCAACACTACAATAGCAAATATTCCAACAATGCAAACCAGCCACAGACTGCTCACAGCACAGTCAGTGATTTTCATACAGAGCGCTACGTGGCGTTACCAACATAAAAACCTAAACATCCCACTTACACTCGTATATACATGGCATGTGTGTCTATAAACATCTGAGTGATTTTGAAGTACTCCTGCAGCCAACAAAATCCCCTGATGTGTCCCCGGTGGAAAATGTGTGGGACCAGGTTGGATGTCAGTTCCGCCCGTGTCGGAATCCAGGATATCAAGGACGTGTCACAACAATTGTTGGCCAACTTGCCTCTTGAGAGGCTACAATGACTTTACGACACTTTCCTCAATCGAAACACTGCATGCATTCAGGCCAGAGGGTAAGCTACTTCGTGTTGATGGGTGGTCCTGTTTCTCTGATACGATCTTTTAATCACTGAAATAAGAACCACTGAACTTTCCTCCTTATCTTACAGGTGCTTCTCTTTTTTGTCAGACAGTGTATTTTTGTCTGCCGACAAGAGCAGGTGTACATTTCCTTTCTCCATAGACTACCAACAATACGATCGTGGTTAAAATTTAACTGTAATGATCTCTTGATTGCTGCCTTTATCCTAAAAAATAAACAACCTTCGTCATTTTCCTGAAAGAGAACGTCTCGAAAGTACTGGCTATCATCTTCCACAGACTACAAAATTCTGTGCGGAAATTTATTACAACAGTGTGAGAGCGACAAGCAGCCACTGGACTTTCGGCCCACTTACAGAAAGTAATCTGGTAAATATTCCGCAGTGAATCTTGTGATGTGTCGCAGTTGATGTGTCGCAGTTTTTTTACCACTGGAGACGTATTCTGGAGAATCAGGACTAAAAATCCCCCTTCTGTCATAACTTCTACCAACTTCAAAGGGGCGAACCACTATTCCGCTTCTTATGACCTCTATGTCGACGGTACGTTAACCTACATTCCTTTCTCCTTCCACAATATTCTATACTTGATTCATTTACAGCGCGATTACAGTTCTTGGACTTTGCGTTTTCAATATGTACATTTTTGTCAAGATAAATCTACAAATCTCTGTGGATAGTAAGTCGTTTAGAAAGTACTTACGCTTCGGGTGTTACGCTACAACAAACAGTTGCAACACCAAGGGCTGCCGTCGAGACCTCTTTATCACCTGAAAAGAATTAAACATTTGGTATAAACAAACAGGTAAGACAACAACTCTACAATTACTCTACAAATATCAACGCTGTTATGATTATACAAGAAGTAGTAGCTGAAAGTAGTTGGCGAAAGATAACAAAACAACACTTGTAAAACGTATTTGGTGTAAATACAACACAGACAGTATGCATTCGAGAATGAAGGTGAACGTGCTGCAATTAAACAAATTGGACGTTATGCCTTTTGTGACAGGCGAAACACCGAGTAAATGAAGCCTGCAGCCATGTCTGGTGTGTAATATCATTAGAGGTTAGATTAGATTAGTACTTGTTCCATAGATCATGAATACGACACTTCGTAATGATGTGGAACGTGTCAGGTTAATAAAAGGTGTCTATACAAGATATTACATTACACAAAATATTACACGACTCTTAATATTTTTTTGGTGGTGGTGGGGGGGGGGGGGGGAATTACCCACTCAATTAAACTATGGAAACAAGAAAAGACATACTTGGCAGTTTATGTAAGTACCGAACGTTAAATTTTTTTTTAATACGCTAAAAGGAAAATGTAACACAAACGGTAATAGCAAGATTATTGACACCCAAGAAGGGAGGATGTTACCAGATAGTTTCGTGGCTAACTCAGGAATAACTGGTTTCCATTCTTCCGTTAACTTCTTTTTCATGTCTTTTTTAGAGTTGACTGGAATTCTCCTGACCCTTCTACATAGTGCGTGCCATGAATTTTCTGTGGTGTGAAAGTCTAGCGACTTAGGTGGTACCTGAATAGCTTTTGGATGGTGATGAACAAGCCGTTCCTTTGTAAAGGATCATTTTGCCTTTGAAATATCTGAATGTAGATCTAATCCCAAATTTTTTCGCACTTCTGTGCTAATTTTGCTTCAGGATGTTGAGATAACGCTCCTTGTTTAACGTGGTGTCTTCGCAAGTTCTCACTCGTACACCAAATGTGGGAAAACAGCCCCATGCCAAAACATTCCCGTCGCCATATTTTATAGTCGGTTGCAAATGTTCAGCCTGCAGATCGACATTTGGTTTTCGCCACTCCATAGATCTCTCATGTCCTGAGAAAAGGCGTTGAATCTATTTTCATCAATAAACACCTATCGATCATTCTGACCCTTTGTATACGTGGTCTGTTCCGAAGTGTTGCAGTTTCCCTTCGTTCGTCTTTTTCCTTGCCACTCTTCCATTGCACCCTACTTATCTGATAAGCGTCTGGGCAGTTGACTCACATATTTGCTTACCACGTTCCTGCAGCAGATGGCTTGCAGTTTTAGAAACACTTAATCGAGGATTACTCTCAGTTTTTTCTGATTGATCGCCTTTTGTTATATTTAGCTTCCTGAGCAGCCCTTTTTGAGACATAAATGCTATGCGATCCTGTTTTGCATATCGTCACGTATCATCAAAAACTACACTTCTGAGAATACTCAGAAAACTACCAAGTGTTATACGACAGTTTCTCAGCACGGAGAATGATAACAAGTTGTCGATATTCGAACATCGTGTTAATCTCCTTGCGTCCCATTGCTGCTTTGTAGACCACACGGCAGTACAGAGTAATGACAAGTGAGCGATCAGGGAGAAGCAGTCATCCTGACACATGCAACATGCATTCATACAAGAGAACTTGTCATGTTCTTAACTGATCAAATATTAAAGTTGGTGGTGCTTGGTTGTGCGGCCGTGGTCCAAAAAACTTTTCGGTTCCTGACTTTTTGTACAGAGCTGCGCTGGACATTTCGGAGATGCTCATGGCGACGCTGAGTCTTGTAGACTGACAGAGTCGGACGTCGGAGAGCGACTTAAAAACTGTGTAATATGGACATGGTGTAGTTTACACGTGATCAGCAGATGGTTCAAATGACTCTAAGCACTATGGGACTTAACATCTGAGGTCATCAGTCCCGTACACTTAGATCTACTTAAACCTAACTAACCTAATGACATCACACACATCCATGCCCGAGGCAGGATTCGAATCTGCGACCGTAGCAGCAGCGCGGTTCCGGACTGAAGCGCTTAGAACCTCTCGGCCACAGCCGATCAGCAGAGATAATCCGGGTCAGAGATAAAACTTAATATTGATTCTCGTTGTCAGGGATGAAAACTTATCCATCGAATCTGCAGAGCCAAGCCGCGCGGGCTAGCCACGCGGTCAGGGGCGCCTTGCCACGGTTCGCGCGACAATTAACAGTTTATGAAACCTCTTGTTGCACTTTCACCGCTACAAATTGACTGATAAATATTACATTGCTGTCAGGCCGGATTGCAACCGAACATCAGAGTCATCCACGATGTCGATCAGCTAACGCTACCATTGCTGCCCTATCATCATTTGACAGAATCTCTCTTTCACCCGCCTTCATTTCTCAAATATTTCAATAATTATCGTGTGTGACATTCTCCTGTCGACCGCGCTGTGACTTCTGGCCCTATACAACTTAAATGCATTATGCCATTCATTTAAATTGCACAAACTGAGTACCTCAGGGTTTTACGCAATGTCAATGACTCTTATTTACTTAGCCAAGAAATCTCCCCACGTTCTCTTAATTTCTACTTGCAGTTCGATCAAACTGACAGTGATTCTTAAATCTCTCAATAAAGGCGAATGTTCTAGTCGAGATTGTACACGAATTAGGTTCCTTCAAGAGTATGCTGATATAAGAGGTCCATATTTAGCAGTTACATCCAACCACACTCTCGTGCAGAGATCCGTACTTACGGACTGTAAAGCTGCACAGGTAACACCAATATAGAAGAAAGAAAACAACTAATTCGGTGACTTAAATATTCATACCACTGACTCCATGTGCAGTACGATTTTGTGACATACCCGAGCTAATGACTGCTATTGACAGGGGATCTCATGTTGGTTCCGTATTTCTATATTTTCACAAAGCTTTTGACATTATTCATCACAAGTGACTTCTAATCATATCGCATACCTGTGAAGTATCGTCTCAGTTGAGCGAATGGGTTCGTGGCTTCCTTTCTTAGTAATTGACGGAAACCCATCGAATCAAACAGAAGCGATATCTGCCGTTCCCCAAGGAAGCATACAAGCCCATCTTTTGTTCCTAATCTATACAGGGTGTCTCAAACCTTTTGGGTCAAATTTAAACAGGTGATAGAGTGTCCACAAGTGATTATACTGAGATACGGACCAATGGTGGGAAATGCTTAGTCACTGTGTCATGGGCGTACACAGTGTACAACGCATAACAGCAACGAAGCTCATGGTAATTGTTCAAAGTGACGACCGCCAGTTTCAACGCATGCTTGGGAACGGCGCATGAAGTTCTGCTCACTCTCCCAAAGATCCCTGGCGTCTGTTGTACCAGGACACACCCATCTTGGGCCCTAGCAAGCAGTTCTTCATCCGTTTCTACGAAGGTTTCATACACCTACGAGTTGACGTAACGCCAGCGGACGAAGTCCGGAGATGTGAGATCAGCCGATTACGCTGACCATGAGACGGGACTTCCCCTTCCAATCCAATGACGAGAGTACCTGTTGTTGAGGTGCTCGTGAACATTAACATCGAAGTAGGCTGGTGCACGGTCGCGTTGAAATCCTTTCGCAGACAACATGGGGTACAGAGTCCAAGAACTGTGGCAGCACACCTCACCTCACAGGAACAGAAGGTAAGGTGGACCTGTGAAATGGCGAGGCAGCAAATAAGGTCCCCCCCTCCCCAGCTAACAGAAAATCGTTGCTGATGGCCACCGATGTTTCCGTCGTGGCCATTGTCGTCACTGCAGACATGGCTGTTGAAAACACCATCACGGGTGAATAAGGCCTCATTCCAGAACAATACAAACTGTACGGAGTTCAGCACTGCAGTGGAAAAACCCCTGACAAAAGTGAAGGCGGGGCTAAAATCCGTTGGTCACAATGCTTGCACACATTCTTTATGACAGGGGTGTAATTGTGGTGTCACCGCCAGACACCACACTTGCTAGGTGGTAGCCTTTAAATCGGCCGCGGTCCGTTAGTATACGTCGGACCCGCGTGTCGCCACTATCAGTGATTGCAGACCGAGCGCCGCCACACGGCAGGTCTAGAGAGACGTCCTAGCACTCGCCCCAGTTGTACAGCCGACTTTGCTAGCGATGGTTCACTGACAAATTACGCTCTCATTTGCCGAGACGATAGTCAGCATAGCCTTCAGCTACGTCATTTGCTACGACCTAGCAAGGCGCCATTATCATTTGCTATTTATCTTGTGATGCATGTACCGTCAGACCGATGTTCACCAATTATGGATTAAAGTTAAGTATTCCAACAGATACGTACTATTTTTGCTAGTCTCATATCCCTGACCTGTTCCAGACCTCACGCCAGCCTGCGTGAGCTTAAACGCGTGCCTTTCGGCTATCTCCTTAGTGACTTGGCTGTCTTGCCAAGTCACAACAGTAATACCTGTTCCCCCAGTGTTCCCCACACAGCATCCTTCGACGTGTGCGTTTCACGGGCAAGCTGACGGGTGCTTATTACTGAGTGATCAGCCATGAGATCCAACGCCATCTCCTCAAAGTAGAGTCTGCTATTCGGACAAGTCTTCGGCGGAAACCTTGACCGCTTCTCTGAAGCGTGAACGACCCCGTCTCTCGTTAAGATGATATCCACGAAGATAAACCTCTTCCAATTAGGACGAAACCTGTTGGGAAAGAATTGTTGAAGAGCATTACATCCTGCCGCATCGTACATGTAATGCATGTCAGCCAACTCTCGTTACGAGTAACGTTCGATTTTTAACCACGGATCATATATTGTATGCAGTAACAAACCTCACCATGGGCACGTCGAAAGCTGTTTGTTGCAAAGGATAACTGACAGCAGGGATAGAGCTGTGCGAGCAGCACAGGTCAATGCGCCGGTGTGATGTATGCGGTCGCCACATGACACGTACGCCATGAGCTAAGCTTTGTCTGTCTGGTGATCGCCGGCCGGTGTAGCCGTGCGGTTCTAGGCGCTTCAGTTTGGAACCGCGTGACCGCTACGGTCGCAGGTTCGAATCCTGCCTCGGGCATGGATGTGTGTGATGTCCTTAGGTTAGTTAGGTTTAGGTAGTTCTAAGTTCTAGGGGACTGATGACCACAGATGTTAAGTCCCATAGTGCTCATAGCCATTTGAACCATTTTTTTGTCTGGTGATCAGGGATGTGCGCTGTTTATCACTCTGTCTGTTCCAGTGTACAACAGGCACCCCGGGTCTTTGCGAAAGTGCGGCAGAACTGCATGTGCCGTTGCAATAGATGCATCAAAACTGGTGGTCGTCGCTCTGGACATTATTACTATAAGCTATATCCGTGTTGTTCCCTATGAACAGTATATGTCCGTAACACAATAAATATGCATTTCTGACCATTTGATCTCTATCTCCATATAATCGGTTGTGGACCAACTATCATCCGTTTCAATTAGGCCAAAAAGGTTTGAGACGCCCTGTGTGAACGATTTAGGAGACTATCTGACAAGACTGTTTGCACATAACGCTATCGGTTACGGTCTATTAAAGTCATCAGAAGATCGAATAATTTCATAATGATTTAGACAAGATATCTGTATGCTGCGAAAAGTGAAAACTGAATCTAAATAATATACTGAAAGTACTAAAAGGAATCCGTTAAATTCCGGTTACACGATAAATCACACAACTCTTAAAGCTGTCAACTCAACTACATACCTAAGGATTACAGTAACGAGAAATGTAAATTAGAATTACGAGGGTGAGTCAAATGAAAACCTTCAATTTGTAATAACAAATAGAAATTTCGCGCCGTTATCTTGTAAGTTGGTAAGCGTGCTACAAACACCATGCAGAATGGCCTGTAGGCGGCAGCATAGTGCAGATGCACACATACCGTCGCAGTATCAGTATAAAGATAGCCGCCCCACTTGCGACTTGCACCAGGGGAGAACAGCGTTCTGTTATTTGATTTTTGCGTAGTGAAGGTGTGAAACCTACTGAAATTCATCGACGAATGAAGGTTCAGTACGGTGATGCGTATTTGTCACAGCAGCAAGTCTACTAATGGAGTAGGAAGTTCGCAAATGGTGTGACTTCAGTGGAAGATGCTCCTCGTCCCGGTCAGGCACAACTAGTTGTGACTCCACAGAACATTACAACAGTTTAAGCCATAGTGAAGGAAAATCGCCGACTGATACTGAATGACATTGCAGAATGTTTACAGATTAGTCATGGGTCAGCACACCACATAGTGCATGATGTGCTCCAGTTCCACAAAGTGTCTGCAAGATGGGTGCCACAGCAGCTGACTCCTGAAATGAGAGAATGACGCGTTTATGATTATGAACTTCTTCGGCGCTTTGAACGAGAAGGTGATGGCTTCCTTGCAAGTATCGTTACTGAGGACGAAACACTGGTTCACCTCCATCAACCAGAAACGAAGAGAGCGAGCAAGGACTGGCGCCATTTCTCATCACCAAAACCAAAATAAGTTTCGAACAGAAACTTATGCTGACTCTCTTTTGGGACAAAAAAGGCGTCATTTTGGAGCATTACATGCCTAGAGGGACCACTGTCACCAGTGCATCATACACAGATCTCCTTAAAAATCACCTGCGGCCTGAAATCAAATCAAAGCGACGTGGATTGCTGTCAGCAGATGTCCTTTTGCAACATGACAATGCAAGGCCCCACACTGCCAGTACAACACTTGCAACAGTCACAGACCTGCATTTTGAGGTGTCTTCCTCATCCACCATAGTCACCAGACCTTTCCCCCGAGTGATTTCCAAATGTTTGGACCACTCAAAGACGCAATGGGAGGAAAGAAGTTCCGTTCTGATGAAGAGTTACGCCACGCGGTGCATCAGTGGTTGCGCGGACAACCAAAAGATATTTTTTCTAAAGGAATTTATCACTTTGTAAGCGCTGGAGGACTTGCATTGAGCGTGCGGGAGATTATGTTGAAAACTGATACAGCTTTGTACCACTTTTGCACAATAAATAATATTTAAGTAAATATTTAAGGATTTCATTTGACTCAGCATCGTATCACACAGAAGATGTTGTGTGGAAGGCGAACATAAGATTCTATTGCCAGAACAGAATGCTACCGGTACACCAAAACAGCTGCCTACAGTATGGTGTCCGTCTTCTACAGTATGGTGTCCATAGTAAGATCGAAACCGGTCACCACATTAAAAGAAATTTATGCGATGAAAACTGCTTCCAGTTTATTAATAATAATTATAGATCGATGTTTCCTATAAAAAGAACTATGTTCTTTAAAAATTTAGATGCATATTAAGCTAGAGGCCAATATTAATTACACCTGCAAGTAGGAGAGGAAGCTGATGCCTAGTTCACGATCTGGACGGGAAGCAGCGCCCAGTTAAGAAAGAGCAGACGGCGCTAGGAAAGGCTAGTACAGAACGCACCCACCCACCTCCTACCTGCGCGCTCCGGATTTAACTGTAGCCAGGTTGCAGCACGGCCCGTTTTACCAGACCAAACAAACGCGCGCTTGTTTACCTGTAAGCAACTGACAAGAGCCAAGCGACCTCGTGAGCACGCCAGATTAGGCTCCCACGGAAGCCGAAGTTCCGGGCGAAATCCGTGCCACCACGCGGCGAAGCTATTCTATCTCGATTCGTGGCGTTCTCGTCATTCGCTAAAACTGATTAATACTGACAGTAAGAGGAGTTGTAACTATAATGAAATCTTATACCCTCAGCTCAATAGCCTGTTGAACGCGAAAGGAAATAAAGATTTGAAATTAGCATAAGAACCCTGAAATTTGTGGTCAAACCACTAGTTGTTACAGGAACCTGAATCGAATCAATCACTGGGGGAGAGCAATTTTAAGAAACAGATATATGTACTTCGTTCTTAGTTCCTTATTTCAAATGGTTCAAATGGCTCTGAGCACTATGGGACTTAACTGCTGAGGTCATCAGTCCCTTAGAACTTAGAACTGCTTAAACCTAACCAACCTAAGGACATCACACACATCCATGCCCGAGGTAGGATTCGAACCTGCACCGTAGCGGTCACGAGGCTCCCGACTGTCCTTGACTTCAGAAACTCATTTGAAATAGTTCCGCACTGTCGATTAATGAACAAAATACAAGCTTACAGAGTATCTGACCAGATTTGTGACTAGATTCAGGACTTCCTTGCAGATAGAAAACATGTAGCTCTTAAAAACAAAATCGACAGAACTTAGAGAGGCGTTCAGTAATTAATGCAACATTATTTTTAGTCGGGCAGTTCCGGTTGAAAAAATGCGGAATTTGTTATGGGACATAAAGGAATATTCCCGCTTCAACATCCATAGTTTCATGATAGCTGATGGCTTTAACATAGGCTTCAAATGGCGACTGTAACGGCATTCCAATGAGAGAACTATCGCTCGGTTTCTTTTGGCGGAAAACCAGAGCATCGCAGATACTCAAAAGCGCTAGTGGGAACTAGCTAGTGGGAACTAGCAATGAACAAAATCACGGTGAGTCGTTGGGTGACGCGTCTGTCATCATCGCACCATGGTCGCGCAAACATGTCCGATCTCCCAAGTACCGGTCGGCCCCACAACAGCTGAGATAGATGGTTGGTTGGTTTGTTTGTTTTGGGAAGGAGACCAGCGAGGTCATCGGTCTCATCGGATTATGGAAGGATGGGGAAGGAAATAGGCCGTGCCCTTTCAGGAACCATCCCGGCATTTGCCTGGAGTGATTGAGGGAAATCACAGAAAACCTAAATCATGATGGCCGGACGCGGGATTGAGCCGCCGCCCTCCCGAAAACAGCTGAGACACCTGCAATGTTGGAACGTGCGGATACTCTCATTCGAGGTGATCGATGGACCACACTCGAATATTTCGCTGCTCATCTCGACATCTGTCTTGGTAGTGCTGACACACTCGTCCACCAGTTGATATACTCAAAGGTGTCCCTCCGCTGGGTTCCTCGTCGCCTAACAGAAGACCATAAGGAGCAACGAAGGACCATCTGTGTGGAACTGCTTGCGCGTTACGGGACTGATCGTGACAGGCGATGAAACATGGGTTCATCGCTTGTTTGATGTTCTTCCTCATGGGGCAACGATTAACTCTGTAGTTTATTGTGCTACCCACAGGAAATTGAAGGAACGACTTCAGCGTGTACGTGGACACAGAAATGCAAACGAATTTCTCCTTCTCCATGACAACGCAAGGACTCACAGAAGTCTGCGCACCCGAGAGGGGCCCACAGAACGTCATGGGACTGTTGCTCTTCATCCACCACCCTACAACCCGGACCTCGTATATTCTGAATTCCACCTGTTTGGGCCAATGAAGGGTGGACTCCGAGTAAATCATTACGTAGATGATGGGGAGGTTACTGATGGAGCAACACGTTGGCTCCGATGTCGACCCGTAGAGTGGTATTCTATTGTATTGAACTGGGGACCTAGAATCGACAGAGGGGCTTCGTGTGTCTCCCCCCCCCCCGTGCCCCCCGCCCCCCCCCCCCCCCCCGTGGCCCTCAGTGTTTCACAACGCCACAACAGGTTACAGCAGTCGACACACCACACCGCCGCCCCACATCGAACCCAGGGTTACAGTGCGCTTCGGCCCCCAATGGGCCCCCCGGGAACGTCTCACACCAGACGAGTGTAACCCCAATGTTTGCGTGGTAGAGTAATGACGGTGTACGCGTGCGTGGTCACAGTGTTAACGCAGGTATCGCCGACGTAGTGTAACTGAGGCGGAGTAAGGGAAACCAGCCCGCATTCGTCGAGGCAGATGGAAAACCGCCTTGAAAACCATCCACAGGCTGACCAGCACTCCGGACCTCGACACTAATCCGCCGGGCGGATTCGTGCCGGGGACCGGAACGCCTTCCCGCTCGGGAAGCAGTGCGTTAGACGCCACGGCTAAGCGGGCAGGCAGTAGAGTGGTACCATGCGGGCACACAGGTGGCGTTAGGACGCTGCATTGAATAAATAAGGTTTTGTAGCCAAATCATTGGGGAGTAATATAGTTCATTGGAATCCTGAATAAAGCCAACCTGCTTTCAGGAAACAACAAACGTCCCTCATAATTTGAGGACAACTGTGAGCAGTCGGGCTCGTGGTTCGCATACTGTGGAAGACTGCTGCATGTACCAAGAATGGTTCAAATGGCTCTAAGCACTATGTGACTTAACATCTGAGGTCATCTGTCCCCTAGACTTAGAACTACTTAAACCTAACTAACCTAATAACATCACACACATCCAAGCCCGAGGCAGGATTCGAACCTGCGACCGTAGCAGCAGTGCGGTTCCGGACTGAAGCGCCTAGAACCGCTCGGCCACAACGGTCGGCGCGGCATGTACCAAATTTTCAAATGTGTGTGAATTCGTAAGGGACCAAACTGCTAAGGTAATCGGTCCCTAAACTTACACACTACTTTAAACTAACTTAAAGTAACTTACGTTAATCGAACCTCTGGCAGGAGGGGCCGCGCAATCCGTGACATGGCGCCCTAAACCGCACGGCCACTCCGCGCGGCCGGCATGTACCGATCGGAACTATGTTGTTATGGCTCTCTGGTAAATTCACCCACTCTGTCTCCTTTCCTATTCACAATCAACTACTAAATAATGCCAAAAGCTAACTCCAAGGTAAGATTTACTGATATCATGCCCAGACGGCAATGTCACATTTCCCATCACTTTAGCACAACAAAACGAACTACAAATGACGCGTTTTCGAAACATCTGTAATGTGGTTTATTACATTTTCGTGATACACAGGTATAAATACGAAAACCACCAAATAAGCCAAGTGAGTTTCGCAGCATGCTTCGTGCTTTTGTATTTTAATTTCTGACCGTCTTTTCGTGTGTGCTCAATCCGAGCTCCAAACAGCTCGTCAATATGAATCAAATCGCAAAGTGGAAGTTCGAACGGTTTCCTTGTGAGTAGAAAAATCATCTTTCTCATACCTTCTACCTTTATTTCGTTTATTCATTTTCTTGTATCGATCCCCAACATAACGGTGACCGAATTGTTATGTTTCAGTGTTATATATTTGTATTTCCAAGGGCTTCTTTTTTCCAGGTTTCTTTCGGAAATCGGCTCTGAAAACCTGGAAAGAGCGCATTCGTTGGTTCTCTGTGTAAAATTAGAAACAAAAGAAAGACGTCTTACGCCACACTAGACTGACGTCAGAAGTAAGTCTTTCCGGCTAGCCGTTACCGACGAAATGGTGTTTATGCTCCACGAATGCGCATCAGACGATCTTTAAATGCCAGGTGTCGCAATCTAGTACCGACAGACAGAATTGTGCGACTTCAAACGAACGGCCACACGAAGTTGTTTGGGATTCAGCAGCTCTTTGACACACACACACACACACACACACCACACACACACACACACACAGACAGAGAGAGAGATTTATCAACAGAAAGGATAATATGCTAGATGCAGTTGCCACAGGCAGACACGAAAAGACAGTTACGACAAAGCATTGTAAGTTTGATGACAGAGTAGTCGCCCTTAGCGACCCTTATCAGCTTTATGAGCATCATGGCTAGCAGGCAACAAAATCTTTCTTGATGACGTCACCTTCAGAAACACCATATACATCCAGTGTTTTAGGTCAAAAACACCAGCCGAGTTCTGAATACTTACATGAAAATGTGTCAATTAACTGTTCTCACATATAAACTTCAAGGTACAACTATTTCCTAGCTGTCACACAGTGTTCTCCGTTTTCGGTGTACAACAGCCGGTAACTGAAACAGACCTTGCCTCCACGTCGCCGGGGTTCGAGCACTACTGTGGCGCACCCAGCGGCACTGCTGCAGTTACGTTGATTAAATAATACAGCTAAAATAGACCGGAATATTTTTGTTTTACGATTTACAGAGATAAACATATAGCATAACTTTCGTTCTTTATATCCCCTCAAAAACAAACAATATAGTCATTCAGTGTTATAAGTTCGAAAAAAAAAAAACAGAAAATCTACTTTCCGAGCTCGAGTTTTCGCAAAATGCTTGACAATGGTGTTCATTTCAGTTCAGTTTAAGGGATGGCTGAATTAAACTTGTGAGTCATAAACGTTTGGGAGCCTGTCGCACGAAACGTATCTATTGCCCATGTTTAAATGTAAAATAAATTAGTAATATGACAGCATCGATTACAAGTTAGTAGCTAGTAGTCGTTCAAAATGGCTCTGAGCACTATGGGACTTAACATCTGTGGTCATCAGTCCCCTAGAGCTTAGAACTACTTAAACCTAACTAAACTAAGGACATCACACACATCCATGCCCGAGGCGGGATTCGAACCGGCGACCGTAGCAGTCCTGCGGTTCCGGACTGAGCGCCTAGAACCGCTAGACCACCGCGGCCGGCTAGTAGTCGATTTTTTTATTATTATTCCAATGTACACTTCGACGTCAGAGCACCATCAGAGCTTCCTGTTGTTATGTAAGAACATTCATTACGATGTCAAATAACCAGAAACGCACATATGTAGGAGTTCTTAACTGCAATTTCCAAATCTTTGGTCGAACTACTAAAGAGAATATTTTGTAGACCTTTTTAAATGTTTGTTTGCTGATTTCTTTGGCGTAAAACATCCCAAGGAAAGAATTCCGACATGGTCAATACACACAGTTTTGATAGATGACGCTACTGGTTTCGCAAAAATCACAAAAACGTGGAGGGAAGGAAACCATGAGTAAATGATTGGAAATTGAAATATATTCAGTATGGCCGCTTTTTTGCGGCCCTCCATAGTCCTTTCCAAAATGTTGTCACAGTACAACGCCTGAAAGCGTCGCCCTGAAATTCCAGCAGGAATCTTTCACGGAAATCCTCTTACAAGACTATGAACGGAAACGGAAGTGACTTTTAGAAGGCGAGTGGCCTTTGGCACACGCACGTCATATGAGAACAATTTTTTTTCTGTTTGTCCGAGTGAAATAAAAAATTAAAAGTAGTAGAAGTCGTGCTGATAGGGCAGGACAATTCCTGATTATGGGCAATGTAGAGAGAATATAAAATGCAGACTGGTAATTGCAATAAAAGCACTTGTAAAATAAATTGGTAACATCCATTACTAATTCACGTGTTAGGACGTCTTTTCTGAATGTGTTTCTAAGGAATATAGCGTTCTGTGGAAGTGAAATGTGAACTAAAGCAATTCAGACAGGAAGAAAATAAAAGATTTTTGAAATGTGGTACTATAAAAGAACACTGAAGATTAGATGGGTAGAACCAGTACCAAACGAGGTACTGAATCGAAGTGAGAGAAAAAGAAATTTATGACACGATTTGACTAAAAGATGCGAGCAGTCGAGCATCCTGAGGCATCAAAAAATTGTTTGGTAATGGAGGGAAGTTTTTTTTTTTCTTCTTGTGGATCCACAACTCTGCGTGGGTCTCTGTCTTCTTAAGAATTTCCTTCCATTCTGCCCCCTCGGGTACTACCTTCTTCATCTCATTCCTAGGACTGTTTTCTTCCCCGTCGTCCAGCCGTCGCTTGCGTGATCTTCCTTTTAATCTCCTTCCTTTCGGTTTCCACTAGAAGACCTTATTTGTAGTTCCTGTGTCCTCCATCCTTAGGACCTGTCCCAGCCAGGCCATTCTTTTACTTTTAATTAGCTTTACAGAATCAGCTCCTTGTATGAGATGATCCAACTCATAATAGTTTCTTGCTCTTTAGGTACCATGATTATTTCGGATCCCTCCATAAATTTTCGCAGTGTTCTTTCGTTCAAATACTGTGAGTTGTTCATCACTGCTGATTAGTGTCCACGATTCAAACCCATATGTAACTGCTGTCCTAATCGTAATCTCCTATATAGCCATTTTGAGCTCTCGGTTTATCAGGTTAGATGTCACTAGCTTTTTAAATGAATAATAACACTTATTACCAATCAAAATGCGGGATTTTATTTCAGTGGATATGGAATTTACTTTCTTAATGTTAGTCCCTAGGTATTCAAAATCTTCTACATGCTGAAAATTAAAACTTGCTGCTGACAAGTTATCCAGGTAACTGTTGTTCCATGTTCTATCGAGCGTGATGTATTTAGTTTTGGATTCGTTAATTTCCAGTCCCCTATTCCGTGCGGCTTTTTTCAGTTCTAACACTGCTGTCTCCAATAAAATACTTCGTTTTCTAATAATTGCAATGTCATAAGCATATGCAACCAACTATGCCATTCTTATATTTATGTGTCCAGAGACCTGCAGTTTTCGTATTTTTGCTTCGAAGGTCAAATTGGAAAGGGCTGTGCAAAGAGCATCACCTTATCTAACTCTTTTATTGATACTGAAACGGTCGGTTGATTCCCCATCCACTCTCACCACTGCCTTGGAACCTGCCAAGTTTGCCTTAATAATCTAAATATATTTGATTGGTGTGCCAAGCAGTTTTATACCTTCTAACATCTCTTTCCTATGTAGGCTATCGAAAGCCTGCTGGAAGTCTGTGGTAGATATTGTTGAGTTCTGTGTTATATGGAGGAAGTGCAGGGGGTAAAGATTATAGAAAGTGAGCAAGGCTTGCAACGAATGTAGATTGTAGTAGTTTTGCAGATTTGGAGAGGCTTTCACAACAAAGACAAGTGCGAATAGGTCAACTTCTCGATTCTTCGGACTGAAGACCTCAATAACATCACTAAATGAACTGCGAAGTTTAGATATTGTCTTTGCCTGCGCGGATAATGCCAGAGAGGGAACGTGAAACCAGAAAACAGTGAGGTTAAGAGAAAAACAGAATGAGTCATGAGAATGAGAAAGGTTCCCTGTAATTAAATTTGCGTAGCAGTAGTGCCACGCACGTAGCAGTACGCGGAGAAGCATGCAATTTTCACACGAAAGCAATGTTACAAGGCGCAAGCTGCTGCGGACGAAGACACATAAAAGTTGCACAATGGCTTCAAAGCGACGTCATTTCGAGCAAACGGATTGACTCACTTGTAAACATGATTGCGTGTCTCGTCACTGGGTTATGTGGGCAACGGGGCCTCTCTCTACCTAGGACTAGCATCGACCGTTCGACAGGCTCTTGAATTCAGGACGGAATGATGCAACGTCTGCTGCCCTATATTCTCAACAGCGGTTCTGCTGGAAACGGCGGACTGGGAAGTCGAATGTGCGGACTCCAAAAGCGTTTTTACAACTCCACCGCTCATCGAGAATCAATGACGTACACATACTGGGTAAGCTTCTCAAAGGCGGCGCTGTACCCTCAACTACGGGAAGTGGTGAGGCTTTGTACTTGGGTTGTAACTTAAATTGTTGTTGTTGTTGTTGTGGTCTTCAGTGCTGAGACTGGTTTGAAGCAGCTCTCCATGCTACCCTACCCTGTGCAAGTTTCTTGATCTCCCAGTACCTACTGCAACCTACATCCTTCTGAATCTGCTTAGTGTATTCATCTCTTGGTCTTCCTCTACGATTTTTACCCTCCACGCTGCCCTCCAATGCTAAATTTGTGATCCCTTGATGCCTCAGAACATGTCCTACCAACCGGTCCCTTCTTCTTGTCAAGTTGTGCCACAAACTCCTCTTCTCCCCAGTTCTATTCAATACCTCCACATTAGTTATGTGATCTACCCATCTAATTTTCAGCATTCCTCTGTAGCACCACATTTCGAAAGCTTCTATTCTCTTCCTGTCCAAACTATTTATTCACAACCGATACAACAGAGGAACATGTTTGCACCTGTTACTGTCCTTCAAAGTAGTCACCAGCGATGTGTTGAACCCGTTGCCAGCGACGTGGTAGGTGTAGAATACCGTTAGCAGAGCCTGTTGTGTTGATGGTGCGAATGGAAGTTCTGATGCGAATGCCACGAAGTGGTGCCTTCATCTTCGGAATCGAAGTCACAAGGACTTAAGTCCGGGGAGTATGGTGGATGGTACAGTACTTCCCAGTCCCATCTACCGAACAGAGCAGCCACAGCTTTATGCGCCCGCATATTGTCGTGCAAAATGATGGGTGGGTTGCGCAGGAAGTGTCGCCGTTTCTTTCGCAAAGCTGCTCTCATGTGATGCTCCAAAAACGAACAGTAATACTGTCAGTGACTGTCTGCCGTGAAGGAACGTAATACGTTAGGATAACACCACAGTCGTACACGAGACTCACCATAACTTTCACCATACTGGGGCTCTGACGCATATTCGACTTTCGCGGCGACCCATAATGACGCCATTAGTTGGATTGACGTTTCAGTTTTGGCTTCGTGACATTCGCTTCCGAACTGTTCCAGAAATTCGACCGCTCCATTCGCACCATCAACATAGCAGGCTCTGCTAACGGTATACTACGCCTTCCACCTCGCTGGCAATGGGTTGTAAACAACGTTGGTAACTGAAGGACAATAACAGGTGTGAAGCCGGCCGATGTGGCCGAGCGGGTCTCGGCGCTTCAGTCTGGAACCGCGCGACCGCTACGGTCGCAGGGTCGAATCCTGCCTCGGGCTTGGATGTGTGTGATGTCCTTAGGTTAGTTTGGTTTAAGTAGTTCTAAGTTCTAGGGGACTGATGACCTCAGATGTTAAGTCCCATAGTGCTCAGAACCATTTTTGAAGTAACAGGTGTAAACATGTAACTCTTTTGTATCGGTTGTGAATAAATAGTTGCCACTATTTAAGTTTCAGCCCTCGTAGTTAACGGTGACGCAGCTCATCTCTACTATACATACGCGAGCTTCTGCGACGCCCTGCGAGATTTAGCAGTAGAAGTGAAAACCATCCGGACTAGAGTCCGATTAAGATTACTTGATAGTTGACGTCTGTCACTTGCCGCTACTGTTTTGCCACATCGGCTGCCGGCTACCGTTCGGTTATAGGCTACATACGAACACGGTGGGTCACTTCACAAATGATGTTATGTGCAAGCGGAGCGATGCTGGAAGCGGCTGCAGCAAAGTGTAGCGGAAATGGAAGATGTTCTGACGATAGCTGACCAAACTGCAGCAGACGACGCGTTTTAAATGCCTGAAATTAAACTCATGTTCTAAGCTAACCACAACCTCGTGATGCACAATGTACCCGAGAAAACGGTGGTCGGCAGTCTCGCGGCAGAACTGTAACCGCGATCGCTTTGTTCACATCCATTAAAGCTAACCTCTACGAGCAAACGCAAGATAAAAAATAATCAGGTTCAGCACTAAAAATAAACTGTGATTTCTCGCTGTCATTGTTTATTTTAAACTATTCTCACAGTGTCTACACGAGCTGTTGTGTTACCAACCAATGAACAGACCTCTTCGGCACTCGGTTACAGATTTATAGGCGACACAGGCAAATTCCAAACGAAAAAAGAACTATAGGAAGGAGGATGATCAAAAAGGACGCAACAAAGTATTAGAAATAAAAAGAATTACATTTAAAACAACTGAATAAAAATTATAATAAAACTCTTTCGGCTGGATTTAGAAACAAAAAAAATTTCGCTACATATAACGCGATTCGAACCTACTCGTCACGTTCATACGGTAATCATTGCGCTACGCTGCAACAGTTACTGCAATAGTTGTACTGACTGTTGTGACTAACTCACAATGACGTATTGCGCCCTCAAATTGCACCTTCAAAAATTAGGCTTCACGTCGAAGCCTTATCGTGTGAAGTTTACCTAATATAAGCCGATCTCTCTGATCGTGTGTGTGTGTGTGTGTGTGTGTGTGTGTGTGTGTGTGTGTGTGTGTGTGTGTGTGTGTGTGTGTGATGTTATCGTGGATGCCAAACCCATGGTTCGGAACCCAGACTCATCAAGAAAGAGCGTCGCACAAGGAACTGGAAGTGAACTAACTGTGGCAGTTCGGTATCGGCGAGCAGTTCGCGCGTAACGTTGAGCGCTCTCTTTGGATGGCCGGCCTCGGTGGCCGTGCGGTTCTAGGCACTTCAGTCCGTAACCGCGTGATTGCTACGGTCGCAGGTTCTAATCCTGCCTCGGGCATGAATGTGTGTGATGTCCTGACGTCAGTTAGGTTTAAGTAGTTCTACGTTCTCAGGGACTAATGACCTCAGATGTTGAGTCCCATAGTGCTCAGAGCCATTTGAACCAATCTCTTTGGAGGAAATACGCTCGAAGGCGTGAAGTGTCAACTATCAAGTAATTATAATCGGACTACAGTTAACAAGCATTCAGAGTTCAATATACCATTTGTTGAGTCCACCTCCCATCCTTGTAGCTTTGCTTGCTTTCAAATAGTTTCTTTCCAACTTGAAAACCTCGTATTACTCGTCTCGTTCCTTCTTCACCTCTTCCACCACCTTGCCCTCCTCATTCTTCTTTCCTGTCTCCAACCCTCCCACCTCTGATAGGATTGTGCGAGGTGACCAACTGCTGAAGATTCTATTACAACTGCCCAAAGGACGGCAGCACAAAGCCAGATTTCATTTTCTCTTGGCCTCCCGAAATAGTACAAAAATTGTTGAGAAAATCAGCAGTAAATGGTTACATAACAAATTTAATGTGTCTGTACCGCATATATTTCCACCAATGTGACTACTTTCGGTTCCACCTATGTTCAGATCTGAGTATGTGATCTTCAAGAGTAATGTATCATGTTTTTACAAGCAATTTGCTTGCTGCGTCGTAGAACAGGAAGTATTGTATTTTTCTGCGTTGTATCTCCATACACAACAAGCAACCTTACGGTGTGTGGCGGAGGGCACTTCGTGTACCTTTTCCTGTTCTAATCGCGAACGGCTCGCGGAAAGAACCATCGCTGGTCAACCTCCATGCGAGCTCGAAATTTCTCTGACCATATCTTCATGGTCTTTTTGCGAGATATACCTGGCAGGAAGCAATATACTGCTTGACTCCTGTTGGAACATACGTTCTCGGACCTTTAACAGTACAACACAACGGGATGCAAAACACCAATCTTGGAGCGTCTGAAACTAGAGTTAGCTGAGCATCTCCGCGATTACAAAATAAGCCCGTAACGAAACGTGCTCCTCTTCTTTGTATCTTCTCTATTTTTTCTGCAAATCCTATCTGCTACGGCTCATAGGAATGAACGTGTTACACTCTTAGCTGACATATTCAGATCTGAAGATTGTTCAGTAGAACCAAACCAGTCAAATCGTAGGTATAGTATAGGAGTACAGTACAAGCAGAATCTACCATTTGTCTCCCCAAAGAAGCTGGATGCTAGTAACAGGATGGCCCCCACTGAAACGGACAGGAACGATTTCCTTTTCCGTACTTCCCTAAACCGAACTTGTGCTTCGTCGTTGACGTGACGTTCAACCCTGATGTTTATACTTTCAATAGATTTTAATGACATTTTGTAGCTCTTCAAAAGACAAATGATACGACGCGCCAGTAGCCAGTCACTTTCCTGAACCGCATTTCTGATTCATTATGAATCGAACTGCTATGTATAAAATGTGTCATCTCCTGAACTATTTGACGCACAGTGATATAATACTGGAAGTACATTCGTTGGTATGCGTGAATACTGTCTGCAAAATGTGTTGGAAATCGAGTCCATACCGTCCCTATATGTTGACAGTTGTAGTTATTCTGACCACTCGTACAT
Source organism: Schistocerca piceifrons (assembly GCF_021461385.2). Classification (NCBI taxonomy): domain Eukaryota; kingdom Metazoa; phylum Arthropoda; class Insecta; order Orthoptera; family Acrididae; genus Schistocerca; species Schistocerca piceifrons. The sequence goes on along the minus strand of NC_060142.1, from coordinate 511,360,992 downwards.
CAAAACTTTTACAGCCCTCTGCTGGCTCTCAGTTGTTTGCAAATGCCGTGTGGCTAGGGCCTCCCATCGGGTAGACCGTTCGCCTGGTTTAAGTCTTTCGAGTTGACGCCACTTCGGCGACTTGCGTGTTGATGGGGATGAAATGATGATAAGGACAATACAACACCCAGTCCCCGAGTGGAGAAAATCTTCGACCCAGCCAGGAATCTAACCCGGGCCGTTAGGTATGACAGTGCGTCGCGCTGACCACTCAGCTACCATTTTTTTTTTTTTTTTTTTTGGCGGACTCTTAAGTTGGTTGCTTAGTATATACTGTATGGTGGTAAAGTTCCATCAACGTACGCTGAATGGCGCCATGTGGTGCTGATTTTCTTGCGCAACAGTTAGCGAACATATGTCAACTTATAATTGTATACAAAAAAAGTGTGTTAAAATCTGCTTGTTTATCATTCATTACATATACATACATATACACAAACTAATCAGTGATCTGTTTTGAGAATTATTCGGGTAATATCTACGATACAGTTGAGAACACTGATCACGTTGCAGTTAAATGATATCGGTGGGTTTTGAACCACCAGATTTTAACACAATGATAAGTCGACACGTGTTTGCTAACTGTTGCGCAAGAAATTCGGCACTACGTGGCGCCATTCGGCGTACATTTATGGAATGTCAAAATATTACGATTTCCGATGTCATGTACGTAATTTCTGTGTTTTAGGGATTTGACCTCTGGTTATTTTTACCTCAGGCTTACGGATGCACAATTTATTAAACTGTGTTGATGCCAATGACAGCACAGCCGATAGCTGTGCTGGAAGTATACGCCGGTCAGTGTATCTCCAGATCCATGTCGTCTTTGACTATCGAAAATTTTTTCCATTACTTTCTCTGCCTTTTAGAAAATGTGTTGTACTAACTAGTATGCAACTGTTTCATGCAAGCCACTAACTTCATTAATATAAATTTCACGCTGGCTGTTGTGGCCGAGCGGTTCTAGGCGCTTCAGTCTGGAACCGCGCGACCGCTACGGTCGCAGGTTCGAATCCTGCCTCGGGCATGGATGTGTGTGATGTCCTTAGGTTAGTTAGGTTTGAGTAGTCTGATGACCTAAGCTGTTAAGTCCCATAGTGCTCAGAGCCCCTTGAACCATTTTTTTAATAAATTTCACAGAAATCCAAAACAATCGTGATCACATTTGACTATTGTTCAAATGGCTCTAAGCACTATGGGACTTAACATCTGAGGTCATCAGTCCTCTAGACTTAGAACTACTTAAACGTAACACATCACACACACCCATGCCCGAGGCAGGATTCGAACCTGCGACCGCAGAGCAGTGCGGTTCCAGATTGAAGCGCCTAGAACCGCTGGGCCACAGCGGCCGGCTGACTCTGGAAATCGGTTGAAGTGTACCTGGTTTACGGTAGTAAAGTAGTAATAAAACATAATCTCTGATGCCGATGAAGTTTTACTGCATGAGTAAAGAAAATGTAGTTAGCGATAATGGTTTTTTTTCCCTTTCATCATGTGGTGGTGTCAGCGAGAGAAAGTTTCGAAATGAATTCAAATTATGCGTAAAGTTTGTTCGAGTCACGAAGTGCTATCATTGTCAAAGAGTGGATGAATATGGTCTGGATAATTTGCGCGCCATGAGTTACGCTGTCTCAAAATATATAGAAAGTTTCTAAATGTAATACTTGTCTTAAACCCTTAGGATAAGTCTTTATCTCTTAGTGAGTAGATTACAGCGCAATTTTAAATCTTTAATTTCGGTCAACAAATTATGAAATACTGGAAAAAAACCATTTCTGTTGCTCCTGGAATCCATTATCAGATATGCAAGCCGTAACTGGAGCCATGTACCGTTTTAGCCGTGCAAATAGCCATGAAGTGTGCTGAATAGGGGCTGAAGTCAGCCTTCTTTCCATCTCTCGCCACATGAGCGTACGTATTGCACCCGGCAATACTATCGAACGTGATAGTTTTGATGGTCCAGGCGTTATAGTGTGGGGAGTCATAATGTTGCATGGGCGCACTGGTCTGCAAATCTTTAAACGTGGCACACTCACCGGTCAATGTTATTGTGATGCTGTAAACATTCCCGGCGTGTATCTTTTCGGGCTTGCACTCGACCCTGACATTTTTATGGATGACAAAGCGTTACCACATCGAATAGAGATGGTGGAGGTGGTGTTGGGACGAGAGGACATTTGGGGAATGGACTGGCCTGCCAGTTCTCCCAACTTAAATCCCACCCAGCACGTGTGGGATGCGTCCGAGAGACGCCCAAAAGCACCGGTGACCCTACAACAGTTTCCAACCGCGCTAGTGGAGGAATGGAATGCCCTACCACAATGACTCCTCTTCAGCCTTGTGGCCAGCATGACACCACATTACAGAGCAGGCTTTGTCGCCTGTGGTGATCCCACACCTATTAAGAACCATGTCACACCTTTTGTTATGTCCATGGGAACGTCAGAAATTGCGGTGACCCCAGTGCAGTTATTGTCTTCGAATGAAAGAGTCATTTTGTTCGTCTCATCACTTATTTCTTTGAATTACCTTCTGCACTGTACCGTAACAGTTCTTTCTATGTGTGGTCCAAGTTTCATGGAGCAATGCGACACGTCATGCCAAATATACTTTCGTCCTTAAGTTTTGCACACCACTGTAGGCCGTGTGAAAGATATCATCTGAGGCCTGAAGACGAGCTCCAGATTAATGAGAAGGTAGAATGCTACAGTAGCGAGGAAGTTGGAAATGGAATATAGAGTGGAAAAAGGAGCGTTTTAATTGGCCATTGGAAGGGCTATGGCAATGGGACAGGTTACTGCCGCGTTTGTAAACAAAACTGAATGCAGTAGTATTGGGCGTTTGATATGTAATGTTACAGGAGAATGCTGAAAATTAAGTAGATTGATAAGAAATGCGATTTTCCGCAGAATCAGCAAGGAAAGGAGTATGTGGTAAACATTGCTACAAAGAGGGACAGTTCACTGGACACTGATTAAGTAACCAGGAAGATACTTCCATGGCAGCAGAGGGAAACACAGAGGGCAAGAGACTGACACAGGAGATGAAGTCTTGGATGGTTCCATAAAATTAGTGACAAGATTGCACGATGTGCAGTGGAATGTCCTTCGTATCTTCAACTCTGGTACACTAGACTACGAGACATCGACTGCTGAGAGTGCTGACCACACGAAGAGATTCATGGAGTAGGCTGATCTCCCTTATCGAAGAGTCTTAAGGCTAACGTAAGCTTACCATGAGATGTTTCCTTGTTCACTCTATCTCCAACGGCACCTGTCCGCAGTGTATCAACTCTAATGTCGCCCTACGCAGTTCTTCTGTGACTTCTCATATGCCATAACAGCGTTTAGCATCTCACAAGGCAGACTACGACGATTAGATCACGATTTCACTTCAACCTTTGTACCCTTCTAGTAACATAACGTGTATCCACAGGACATGTGGCCTGTAATTGAAGAAGTGTCATGACGATCTCTCCATTGGCAAAAGATTCCGGAATAGTCCCCCATTCGGATCTCCGGGAGGGGACTGCCAATGGGGAGGTTACCATGAGAAAAAGACTGAATAATCAACGAAAGGATAGCGTTCTACGAGTCGGGGCGTGGAATGTCAGAAGTTTGAACGTGGTAGGGAAACTAGAAAATCTGAAAAGGGAAATGCAAAGAGTCAATCTAGATATACTAGGGGTCAGTGAAGTGAAGTGGAAGGAAGACAAGGATTTCTGGTCAGATGAGTATCGGGTAATACCAACAGCAGCAGAAAATGGTATAACAGATGTAGGATTCGTTATGAATAAGAAGGTAGGGCAGAGGGTGTGTTACTGTGAACAGTTCAGTGACCAGGTTGTTCTAATCAGAATCGACAGCAGACCAACACCGACAACGATAGTTCAGGTATACATGCCGACATCGCAAGCTGAAGATGAACAGATAGAGAAAGTGTATGAGGATATTGAAAGGGTAATGCAGTATGTAAAGGGGGACGAAAATCTAATAGTCATGGGCGACCGGAATGCAGTTGTAGGGGAAGGAGTAGAAGAAAAGGTTACAGGAGAATATGGGCTTGGGACTAGGAATGAAAGAGGAGAAAGACTAATTGAGTTCTGTAACAAGTTGCAGCTAGTAATAGCGAATACCCTGTTCAAGAATCACAAGAGGAGGAGGTATACTTGGAAAAGGCCGGGAGATACGGGAAGATTTCAATTAGATTACATCATGGTCAGATAGAGATTCCGAAATCAGATACTGGATTGTAAGGCGTACCCAGGAGCAGATATAGACTCAGATCACAATATAGTAGTGATGAAGAGTAGGCTGAAGTTCAAGACAATACGCAAAGAAGTGGGATGCGGAAGTACTAAGGAATGACGAGATACGTTTGAAGTTCTCTAACGCTATAGATAAAGCAATAAGGAATAGCGCAGTAGGCAGTACAGTTGAAGAGGAATGGACATCACTAATAAGGGCCATAACATAAGTTGGGAAGGAAAACATAGGTACAAAGAAGTTAGCTGCGAAGAAACAATGGGTAACAGAAGAAATACTTCAGTTGACTGATGAAAGGAGGAAGTACAAACATGTTCCGGGAAAATCAGGAATACAGAAATACAGGTCGCTGAGGAATGAAATAAATAGGAAGTGCAGGGAAGCTAAGACGAAATGGCTGCAGGAAAAATGTGAAGACATCGAAAAAGATATGATTGTCGGAAGGACAGACTCAGCATACAGGAAAGTCAAAACAACCTTTGGTGACATTAAAAGCAACAGTGGTAACATGAAGAGTGCAACGGGAATTCCACTGTTAAATGCAGAGGAGAGAGCAGATAGGTGGAAAGAATACATTGAAAGCCTCTATGAGGGTGAAGATTTGTCTGATGTGATAGAAGAAGAAACAAGAGTCGATTTAGAAGAGATAGGGGATCCAGTATCAGAATCGGAATTTAAAAGAGCTTTGGAGGACTTATGGTCAAATAAGGCAGAAGGGATAGATAACATGCCATCAGAATTTCTAAAATCATTGGGGCAAGTGGCAACAAAACGACTATTCACGTTGGTGTGTAGAATATATGAGTCTGGCGATATACCATCTGACTTTCGGAAAAGCATCATCCACACAATTCCGAAGGCGGCAAGAGCTGACAAGTGCGAGAATTATCGCACAATCAGCTTAACAGCTCATGCATCGAAGCTGCTTACAAGAATAATATACAGAAGAATGGAAAAGAAAATTGAGAATGCACTAGGTGACGATCTGTTTGGCTTTAGGAAAAGTAAAGGGACGAGAGAGGCAATTCTGACGTTACGGCTAATTATGGAAGCAAGGCTAAAGAAAAAAAAAAGACACTTTCCTAGGATTTGTCGACCTGGAAAAAGCGTTCGACAATATAAAATGGTGCAAGCTGTTCGAGATTCTGAAAAAAGTAGGGGTAAGCTATAGGGAGAGACGGGTTATATACAATATGTACAACAACCAAGAGGGAATAATAAGAGTGGACGATCAAGAACGAAGTGCTCGTATTAAGAAGGGTGTAAGACAAGGCTGTAGCCTTTCGCCCCTACTCTTCAATCTGTACATCGAGGAAGCAATGATGGAAATAAAAGAAAGGTTCAGGAGTGGAATTAAAATACAAGGTGAAAGGACATCAATGATACGATTCGCTGATGACATTGCTATCCTGAGTGAAAGTGAAGAAGAATTAAATGATCTGCTGAACGGAATGAACAGTCTAATGAGTACACAGTATGGTTTGAGAGTAAATCGGAGAAAGACGAAGGTAACGAGAAGCAGTAGAAATGAGAACAGCGAGAAACTTAACATCAGGATCGATGGTCACGAAGTCAATGAAGTTAAGGAACTCTGCTACCTAGGCAGTAAAATAACCAATGACGGACGGAGCAAGGAGGACATCAAAAGCAGACTTGCTATTGCAAAAAAGGCATTTCTGGCCAAGAGAAGTCTACTGATATCAAATACCGGCCTTAATTTGAGGAAGAAATTTCTGAGGATGTACGTCTGGAGTACAGCATTGTATGGTAGTGAAACATGGACTGTGGGAAAACTGGAACAGAAGAGAATCGAAGCATTTGAGATATGGTGCTATAGACGAATGTTGAAAATTAGGTGGACTGATAAGGTAAGGAATGAGGAGGTTCTACGAAGAATCGGAGAGGAAAGGAATATGTGGAAAACACTGATAAGGAGAAGGGACAGGATGATAGGACATCTGCTAAGACATGAGGGAATGACTTCCATGGTACTAGAGGGAGCTGTAGAGGGCAAAAACTGTAGAGGAAGACAGAGATTGGAATACGTCAAGCAAATAGTTGAGGACGTAGGTTGCAAGTGCTACTGTGAGATGAAGAGGTTAGCACAGGAAAGGAATTCGTGATGGGCCGCATCAAACCAGTCAGTAGACTGATGACCAAAGAAAAAAGTAGTCCATTAGGGCCGTGCAATGACAAGTTTTACGCGTCACTGCTGTACTGGTGCGTTGCGACACAGCACGAGATGGTGGCGGTCATGTGATTAGCGTTCAAGATCTGCATTAGGTAGATCGCTGGATCGCGTCCGTATCATTTCTCTTTATTTCCAATTTATATTCTCTCAACACTAGTCATATTATTTTGTACATATTAAATATCAAAGGTAATATGATGCAGAAACACGTGTATTTGCATGAATTTTCACTAATTTTACAATATTAGTTGGTTGTTTACTAATTTTTATCATCACAACAAATATTATATTTATAACTATCGACATGTAAACGATCAAACGCTTAAAATTTTCCTGAAAATGTGTGCCTGTCGAGATTTCCGAAATGCCTTATACCTGCAATCGTGTAAGATACCGAAAACTGCTTTGGATCTGGACTCTTCAATCTGCAGATACAGGTTCAAGCACAAGGGGGAGGGGAAAGCTTGGAGAGCCCAAATCAAACATTGATAAATAGATGATGCGTGGATAACTTTATTCAGTAATACATTTTGTTAAAATATGCCACAATATGAGGCTAATGCTCGATTAATCGTCGGATGTGCTTTCGACATTACAAGATGCAGGGTCATATTTTTCATACAGAAACGACAAACATAAATTAAGACAGCGTCTACTAAATCGAATGAATGCAGTTTTCCCTCATGCTCAAGGGATCTTCAGAGTTTCTACGGAAAATGAAAGCTCGTTTTGAAAAAAAAAATCTTTGTTCCGACAGTTTGGGCGCAAACAATTTATTGCGTAACGCAACATTTTCATAAATATATTTGCCGAAAATTGTCGACGTACGACTGAATTTATTCCAATAGCATCTTCACGAGAAGCAATTTCTCGTTCGTTGTTAACCAAATATGAAGAAGCCTGATGAAAAATGATGAAGTTTTTTAAGTTGCCTATAAAAATAAGAGTCGCATAATATGTTGTTGTTGTTGTTGTTGTTGTTGTGGTCTTCAGTCCTGAGACTGGTTTGATGAAGCTCTCCATGCTACTCTATCCTGTGCAAGCTTTTTCATCTCCCAGTACCTACTGCAACCTACATCCTTCTGAATCTGCTTAGTGTATTCATCTCTTGGTCTCCCTCTACGATTTTTACCCTCCACGCTGCCCTCCAATACTAAATTGGTGATCCCTTGATGCCTCAGAACATGTCCTACCAACCGATCCCTTCTTCTGGTCAAGTTGTGCCACAAACTTCTCTTCTCCCCAATCCTATTCAATACTTCCTCATTAGTTATGTGATCTACCCATCTAATCTTCAGCATTCTTCTGTAGCACCACATTTCGAAAGCTTCTATTCTCTTCTTGTCCAAACTATTTATCGTCCATGTTTCACTTCCATACATGGCTATACTCCATACGAATACTTTCAGAAATGACTTCCTGACACTTAAATCAATACTGGATGTTAACAAATTTCTCTTCTTCAGAAACGCTTTCCTTGCCATTGCCAGCCTACATTTTATATCCTCTCTACTTCGACCATCATCAGTTATTTTGCTCCCCAAATAGTAAAACTCCTTTACTACTTTAAGTGCCTCATTTCCTAATCTAATTCCCTCAGCATCACCCGACTTAATTAGGCTACATTCCATTATCCTTGTTTTGCTTTTGTTGATGTTCATCTTATATCCTCCTTTCAAGACACTGTCCATTCCATTCAACTGCTCTTCCAAGTCCTTTGCTGTCTCGGACAGAATTACAATGTCATCGGCGAACCTCAAAGTTTTTATTTCTTCTCCATGAATTTTAATACCTACTCCGAATTTTTCTTTTGTTTCCTTTACTGCTTGCTCAATATACAGATTGAACAACATCGGGGAGAGGCTACAACCCTGTCTTACTCCCTTCCCAACCACTGCTTCCCTTTCATGTCCCTCGACTCTTGTAACTGCCATCTGGTTTCTGTACAAATTGTAAATAGCCTTTCGCTCCCTGTATTTTACCCCTGCCACCTTTAGAATTTGAAAGAGAGTATTCCAGTCAACATTGTCAAAAGCTTTCTCTAAGTCTACAAATGCTAGAAACGTAGGTTTGCATTTCCTTAATCTTTCTTCTAAGATAAGTCGTAAGGTCAGTATTGCCTCACGTGTTCCAGTGTTTCTACGGAATCCAAACTGATCTTCCCCGAGGTTGGCTTCTACTAGTTTTTCCATTCGTCTGTAAAGAATTCGTGTTAGTATTTTGCAGCTGTGACTTATTAAGCTGATAGTTCGGTAATTTTCACATCTGTCAACACCTGCTTTCTTTGGGATTGGAATTATTATATTCTTCTTGAAGTCTGAGGGTATTTCGCCTGTCTCATACATCTTCCTCACCAGATGGTAGAGTTTTGTCAGGACTGGCTCTCCCACGGCCGTCAGTAGTTCCAATGGAATATTGTCTACTAAAATAATAAAAATTAGTAAAAAACATATAATATTGGAAATTTAATAGAAGTTCATGCAAATACACGTATCTTTTCATCGTATTACCTTTCAAATGTAATATGAACGAAAGATTGTAACTAATGTTGAAGAAGATTAAATTTTTTAAAAAATGAGCGGAATTCGACCCAGCGACCCACCGGTTACGGAGCTTGAACGCAGCCTCCACCTCGTGCTCCAGGTCGCAACGCACTGGAACATCATTCTCTCGAAATCGCCCGAGAAGTGCCGCTAGGGACTTGCACATTACACGGAGGTGACAAAACATCGTGTCGGACCGTCCAGAATGTTCTTCAAACCAAACGCGAACAACTCTGCCCCAGTGACTTGATATCATTGTTTGGCAACATGAAGCCCATGAATATCAGCAAACAGTATCTAAGTAGCCGAAGATAACCGTTTCCAGTGAATCGTCTATGGTCCAATCGATATGGTCACTCGTCCAGACGATATCGTGTTGTCTGCAAAGACACTCACGTCGGTCGTCTGCTTCCATAGCCCATAACGCCAAATTTCCCCAACACTGTCTTAACGGATTCGTTCGACGTACGCCACTCATTGATTTCTACGCTAATTTCAAGCACTGTTGGTTATCTATTAACACTGACAACTCTACGCAAACGCCGCTGCTCTCGGTCGTTAAGTGAAGGCAGTCGTCCACAGAGTTGTCCGTATTCCATTCCCTAAAGATTTCCGAAACGGAACGTCCCATACGTCTAGCTCCAACTACCATTTCTCGTTCAGAGTCTGTCAATTCCCGTCGTGCGGCCACAATCACATCGGAAACCTTTTCACATGAATCACATGATTACAAGTGACGGCTCCACCCAGTGTACTGCTCTCTCACACCTTGTGTGCGCGATACTGTTGCCATCTGTGCGTCATAAGTGCATATAGCTATCCCATGACTTTCGTCATCTCAGTGCAAACAGTGAATAAAATATCACGGGTGACCCCTACAAATGTCCAACGTCAGATTTCGTAAAGATACATCAACTTGTGCGCTACTTTTTCGTAACTATGGAAGAAATGAATGATCCTTGAGCCGTGCTGTGGCTCGCGTTGCTGCTGTCTGTAGGTTTTCGCCCTCTGTTGCAGAACAAACGGTATCCTTTAGTTGGCATGGTTGCGGTTGTTGGTCTTCTTTTCGTGATGACTGGCACTACTCGGTTTCGCAAGAGTTGCCTGTCCGCTAGTAGCAGCAGTAACTGTTGCCCTATCTTTGAGGCGACGTCGTTGTTTTGCCGTGTTGTGTGTGTGTGTGTGTGTGTGTGTGTGTGTGTGTGTGTGTGTGTGTGTGTGCGCGCGAGTTCAGTTGGGGACTGAGGAGAAGCTAAGTCCGCGCAGTGCAAGAACACTCCGGGACCGCTGGCAGCACGCATGGACTGACGGATGGAAGGGCTGTGGTCACAAGATGCACGACTTCGCCGTAAACCAGATCCAGCAAGCTTTAAGGTGAGTGCATATCAATGCAAGTAGAGAAACCCCCACCGTTGTGATATCTCGCGATTCTTCAGTGACTTGGGTTCGGTTGCTGAACGTAGTGTCGCCGATGCGAAGAGCAGCGAGTGAAGTGCTTGGGGAAGGCGGATCTGATTAGCTTTCCTCGACTTCTTATTACTATTTACTGCGTTCATCTTGTTACAATTCGTTGAGTTCAACCAGCGATAATTTTTGTTGCCTGATGGCCGCTAACGCCCCAGTTACCTGCCCTGGGGGTTAGTGTATGTAACGGCGGTGTACGCTTCCTCGCCTTGCCGCTGCTGTCCGATAAGGCGTGTAGTTTTGACAGCATTCTTAATTGTAGGCCGATTGGTGATTCTTCTACTCTGGTGGTAGTGATTCCTTTCTCGTTCCGGGCACTCTAAATACGGGGGACGTAGTGCAGACTGCCGGTTCCGGCTCTGGCGTATTGTTCCATCGTTGCATTTAGTTTATCGGGCGTCAGGCAGCTTCAGCAAGATTATCATTAGTCATTCGTTAGACTGACAGTAGTCTCAGTTACCATCTTGTGAAGTGAATGCAACTCTTGGCTGCCTATCTCACCGGTCGCGAAAGTGTTTGTTGCCGGACCTTCTCAGGGGTCGATTCCTGGAGCACTGTCTGGATCAGTTGCTTGTCTTTCTAAATTAACTTTTGCTGTTGTATTTGCTCTTTTACAGCAGATATCAAATGTTTTTATATTATTGCCGTTCCTGGCGCGTAAGGGCTTCAGCCGTGATTGTGGTCATTTGCTTTAAAATTATAACTTGATATTTGTATTTTAGCAGTAAGTCTTAAGACCTTATTTACTGCCATTCCTGGCTCTATGCTTTCTGCTGTGTTTGTGGCGACTTACATTAATATTTCAATACCTGTAAGTTGTAAATTGCAGTGAGGTCTTAAAGAATTCGTTTATTGCCATTCCTGGCGAGAAAGGCCTTCTGCCCAGATGACAGTGGCTTCCTTTTAAAACATCTACATCCACATCCATACTCCGCAATCCACCTGACGGTGTGTGGCGGAGGGTACTTTCAGTACCCCTATCGGTTCTCCCTTCTATTCCAGTCTCGTATCGTTCGTGGAAAGAAACATTGTCGGTATGCCTCTGTGTGTGCTCTAATATCTCTGATTTTATCCTCATGATCTCTTCGCGAGATATACTTAAGAGGGAGCAATATACTACTTGACTTCTCGCTGAAGGTATGTTCTCGAAACTTCAACAAAAGCCCGTACCGAGCTATTGAGCGTCTGTCCTGCAGAGTGTTCCACTGGAGTTTATCTGTCATCTCCGTAACGCTTTCGCGATTACTAAATGATCTTGTAACGAAGCGCGCTGTTCTCCGTTGGATCTTCTCTATCTCTTCTATCAACCCTATCTGGTACGGATCCCACAGTGGTGACCAATATTGAAGCAGTGGGAGAACAAGTGTACTGTAACCTACTTCCTTTGTTTTCGGATTGCATTTCCTTAGGATTCTTCCAATGAATCTCAGTCTGGCATCTGCTTTACCTACGATCAACTTTATATGATCATTCCATTTTAAATCACTCCTAAGGCCTACTCCCAGATAATTCATGGAATTAACTGCTTCCAGTTGCTGACTTGATATATTGTAGCTAAATGACAAGGGATTTTTCTTTCCATGTATTCGCAGCAGGTAACACTTGTCTACATTGCGATTCAATTGCCATTACCTGCACCATGCGCCAATTCGTTGCAGATCCTCCTGCATTTCAGTACAATTTTCCATTGTTACAACTTCTCGATATACTAAGCATCATTCGCAAAGAGCCTCAGTGAACTTCCGATGTTATCCACAATGTCATTTATATATGTTGTGAAAAGCACGGTCCTATGACACTACCCTGCGGCACACCTGAAATCACTTACTTCGGAAGACTTCTCTCCATTGAGAATAACATGCTGCGTTCTGTTATCTAGGAACTCTTCAGTCCAATCACACAGTTGGTCTGATAGTCCATATGCTCTTACTTTGTTCATTAAATGACTGTGGGAACTGTATCAAACGCCTTGCGGAACTCAAGAAACACGGCATCTACCTTGGAACCCGTGTCTATGGCCCCCCAGTCTCGTGGACGAATAGCTCGAGCTGGGTTTCACACGATCGTCTTTTTCGAAACCCATGCTGATTCCTACAGAGCAGATTTCTAGTCTCCATAAAAGTCATTATACTCGAACATAATACGTGTTCCAAAATTCTACAACTGATCGACGTTAGAGATATAGGTCTATGGTTGTGCACATTTGTTCGACGTTCCTCCTTGAAAACGGGGATGACCTGTGCCCTTTTCCAACCCTTTGGAACGCTACGCTCTTCTGGAGACCTACGTTACACCGCTGCAAGAATGGGGGCAAGTTCCTTCGCGTACTCTGTGTAAAATCGAACTGGTATCCCATCAGGTCCAGCGGCCTTTCCTCTTTTGAGCGATTTTAATTGTTTTTCTATCCCTCTGTCGTCTATTTCGATATCTACCATTTTGTCATCTGTGCGACAATCTAGATAAGTAACTACAGTGCAGTCTTCCTCTGTGAAACAGCTTTGGAAAAAGACATTTAGTATTTCGTCCATCTGTTGTATCTGTATTTAATGGTGGGAGTGGCTCTGAGCACTATGGGACTTCACATCTGAGGTCATCAGTCCCCTAGAACTTAGAACTACTTAAGCATAACCAACCTAAGGACATCATACACATCCATGCCCGAGGCAGGATTCGAACATGCGACCGTAGCGTCGCGCGGTTCCAGACTGAAGCGCCTAGAACCGCTCGGCCACTCCGGCCGGCTGTATTTAATGGTGATTTGCTAAATTGTAACTCACTGAAAACACTATTACTTACACTGTTGTTTATTCCTTCATTAATAACGTGTGGTATTTTTTTATTTATTGTTGAGTCTGGAATTACTGAATTAAAATAAATTGGGTGTAACTGAAAAAGGCAACCAATAGTAACTGATTACGGCCCCATCCGCAATCGTAACCGAATCCTGCCTTCCCTTGACTACAAGGTTTCAATTCTTTTCGGCAAATGCCCCAAAGTTCATCTACATAACCAATACCTATACAATATTTTCGTCGTATCGACTGTTCTTGAACTTTGGACCTCAGATGGAACTTTACGTGATGTTGCCTCTGCTCTTGTCCAATGTAAACTGCAGAAGGCCAGCAACGGCGGAAAAACACTTTTCTGATGGTAGGTAGGCGCAGCGAGCGTAGCAGTCAGCTGATGGGGAGTGGGCCCCACGTAACCGCCAGCGTCACGGGTGGGCGACTCGCCGGGCAGAACGTGGCGGCCGGCGCCTCCAATGAGTGGGACTGGCCCGCCGTGTGTGTAGGCGACCTTCGCGCGCGCCGACGCACCGCCGGCTGCTGCGCATCCAACGCACGCAGTCGCCGAGCCTCGACCCGCGAGGCCGATTCGATACCCCTGCCTGTTGACCTACTGAAGTGGCTCGCAGCTTTCATCGTCCGCTGGCCGCCTGGTTGAAGGTGCCCTGTGACGGAAACTAGTACGCCGGTCACACGTATTTACAGTTCTCCACCTTAGAAGCGGTGTCGTCTTTCGATACTTAGCATGTAAATTTTCTGGACACAGTACGGCGTGTTTTCAATGACGGTGCTGGTAAACCTCATACGTTACATCTACATTTACATGATTAGTCTGCAATTCACATTTAAGTGCTTGGCAGAGAGTTCGTCAAACCACAATCATACTATCTCTCTACCATTCCGCTCCCGAACAGCGTGCGGGAAAAACGAACACCTAAACCTTTCTGTTCGAGCTCTGATTTCTCTTATTTTATTTTGATGATCATTCCTACCTATGTAGGTTGGGCTCAACAAAATATTTTCGCATTCGGAAGAGAAAGTTGGTGACTGAAATTTCGTAAATAGATCTCGCCGCGACGAAAAACGTCTTTGCTGTAATGACTTCCATCCCAATTCGCGTATCATATCTGCCACACTCTCTCCCCTACTACGTGATAATACAAAACGAGCTGCCCTTTTTTGCATCCTTTCGATGTCCTCCGTCAATCCCACCTGGTAAGGATCCCACACCGCGCAGCAATATTCCAACAGAGGACGAACGAGTGTAGTGTAAGCTGTCTCTTTAGTGGACTTGTTGCATCTTCTAAGTGTCCTGCCAATGAAACGCAACCTTTGGCTCGCCTTTCCCACAATATTATCTATGTGGTCTTTCCAACTGAAGTTGTTCGTAATTTTAACACCCAGGTACTTAGTTGAATTGACAGCCTTGAGAATTGTACTATTTATCGAGTTATCGAATTCCAACGGATTTCTTTTGGAACTCATGTGGATCACCTCACACTTTTCGTTATTTAGCGTCAACTGCCACCTGCCACACCATACAGCAAGCTTTTCTAAATCGCTTTGCAACTGATACTGGTTTTCGGATGACCTTACTAGACGGTAAATTACAGCATCATCTGCGAACAACCTAAGAGAACTGCTCAGATTGTCACCCAGGTCATTTATATAGATCAGGAACAGCAGAGGTCCCACGACGCTTCCCTGGGGAACACCTGATATCACTTCAGTTTTACTCGATAATTTGCCGTCTGTTACTACGAAATGTTCGATTTTCAAACAGGTGAGCAAAACTGAACGTACGCAGACATTTCTCTCTTTACTTATTCTGATCATCACTAAACTGACACGCAATATTTTTTGGCGAAACGTAATCTGACTTTCAATTATCCCTACAACAGAATGACTGACTAACAATCACCTATACCGTTCATCAATCACTTACCTCACAAAAATTTTCTTTACTCTAACTACCGCAATACAGCGAGCGCCAATACTGCCAGCTAAATTAAAGATTCTAACTACTGAAGGCACTAACTACTGACAGGCATAGTTAGCAAATGAAAGATTTTGATAGAGAACAAACTATGTATTTACCTTAATAGTGTTCAAAAGTCATAATATACCGGGTGATCGAAAAAAGTCAGTATAAATTTGAAAACTGAATAAATCACGGAATAATGTAGATAGAGAGGTACAAATTGACACACATGCTTGGAATGACATGAGGGTTTATTAGAACCAAAAAAATACAAAAGTTCAAAAGATGTCCGACAGATGGCGCTTCATCTGATCAGAATGACAATAATTAGCATAACAAAATAAGATGATGTTCTTTACAGGAAATGCTCAATACGTCCATCATCATTCGTCAACAATAGCTGCAGTCGATGAATAATGTTGTGAACGGCACTGTAAAGCATGTCCGGAGTTATGGTGAGGCATTGGCGTCGGATGTTGTCTTTCAGCATCCCTAGAGATGTCGGTCGATCACGGAACACTTGCACCTTCAGGTAACCCCAAAGCCAATAATCGCACGGACTGAGGTCTGGGGACCTGGGAGGCCAGGCATGACGAAAGTGGCGGCTGAGCACACGATCATCACCAAACGACGCGCGCAAGAGATCTTTCACGCGTCTCGCAATATGGGGTGGAGCGCCATCCTGCATAAACATCGTACGTGCCAGCAGGTGTTTATCAGCTAGGCTGGGGACGATGCGATTCTGTAACATGTCTGCGTACCTCTCACCAGTCACGGTAGCAGTTTTGCTGTCCAGCACAATCTGTCGGACATTTTGTGAACTATTTTCTTGGTTCTAATAAAACCCCCTGTCATTCCAAGCATGTGTGTCAAATTTTACCTCTCGATCTACATTATTCCGTGGTTTATTAACTTTTCATATTTATACTGACTTTTTGATCACCCGGTATATATCAGTTGATGACATCCAGTCTTATAAATTTCCTTTTTCTGACGGACACACGTCCAGGCCGTCCGCTCTCAAAACTCTGTCATCTCTCTCCCAACATCCACCACTGCTGGCGGCTCACCTCCAACTGCCCAACGCTACGCGCTGTTCACATCCAACTGCCCAACACTACACAGGCAAATATTCCAACAATGAGTCCAGCCAGCCACAGACTGCACACAGCGCAGTCAGTGATTTTCATACAGAGCATTACGTGGCGTTACCAACATAAAAACCTAAACAGCCTAATTTCACATGGTCACGTGGGTCTGCACCACACTCGAATCTTACTATCAGCTTGTAATGTCTCTTGCAGCGGTCTCTCCGCGATATTTTCAGAAATTTTATAAATTATATAAATCAGTACATATCTCGAAATATCTCTTCTTATCTTACTGACTGTCAATGCAAAGTAGTTTCAAGCCCAATTATTCCTTGGAGCGTCCATTTACTCCATGGAATAGCTGCTCTGCTATCTATGTTTTCTCTTACGAAAAGAATGAGGGGACTTCTTGCCGATTAGTCGTGAAAGAAGGAGGTATATGTATGTATTGTTGGGCTAGTCGCCATCTTGATGAGATTCTGTATGAGAAGGAATTTAATACATGAACTAAACTAAAGTAAGTGTGTTCGCGTATTATTTAACTGTTTATTATTGACAGTGTCCGCTTACGCTGTGTTGCACGGGATCAGTGGGGAACGTCTGATTTACACTGGACGAACCTGCCGTTTTGTATGCTCAAGATATCCAGTTACTTCAAATAAAAAGGCTAACACGGTCTTACCAGCAGATCTCTGGTCTTCCCCATGTGATCACCGAAAGTTAATAATTATTACAAATGTTTCTAGGAGATCGACTGACAATTTTCGTCGCACCGAGACTTCTAAATTGCTTCACTGCCTTATGGAATTTAAGTTAAGCTCAATTTAATCAGGATAGAACAGTATTGAACTGTGTGAATGTCATAAGTCTGCTTTGTCAATGAAAATTCCCTTAATATATGCATGTTTTTACTATCCTAATCAGTGAAGCTAAATCAGGCCGGTGTGAGAGAGGTTTTTAAATTTTAAAAAACATTAAAAGCTCTTACCAACTGAAACCGGGGCTCGTCTGACCAGGCAGTGTTTTCCAGTCGTCTAGGACCCAAGCGATAAGGTGACGAGCCCAGCAGAGGAGCTGCAGGCGATGTGCTGTTAGCAAAAGCACTCGCGTCGCCCTTCTACTGCCACAGCCCATTAACGCCAAATTCCGCCAGGCTGTCCTAACAGAAATGTTCCTCGTACGTTCCACACTCATTTCGGCTGTTATTTCGCGCAGTGTTGCTCTTCTGTTAGCACTGAAAACACTACGCAAACGTCGTTGCTCTCGCTCGTTAAGTGAACGCCGTCGACTACTGCACTGTCCGTGGTGAGACGTAATACTTGAAATTTGATGTTCTGGGCACACTCTTGACACTGTGGATTTCGGAATACTGATTTCCCTAACATTTTCCTAAATGGAATGTCCCATTCGTGCAGCTGTAACTACCATCCCGCTTTCCGTCGTGCGCCCATAATCATGTCGCAAATCTTTTAACTTGAGCCACCTGAGTACAAACGACAGCCCTGCCAACACACTGCCCTTTCACCCTTGCATACGCAATATTACCGCCATCAGCATACGTGCACATCGCTGTCCCATGACTTTTGTCATATCTGTGTAAAAATAACATATATTCGGCAGAAAAAGCTTTTATTGGCGGCTTTAGTTTCTTACAAACTTAATTTACTTTTGCCTGTAACAGCAAATGGCTATCGGAAGCAGTTTTTGTTTCGTTGCACTACTTTCTTCAACCCCTCTGCGTAGACATTTTCCACCTAGGAGCTGAAGCATTTGGGAGGTCTTCGTCGTCATTTCAAACCGCTGTCCACTACGCCATTTTTTCAAGTACTAGAGGAGTTTATGGTCACTGGCGGCGAGGTTGGACGTGGAGAGTAGTAGGCCCCAGTGGTTCACAACACAATTCAACTAAATACCTAGGTATTACAATTACGAACAACTTCAATTGGAAGGAACACACAGAAAATGTTATGGGGAAGGGTAACCAAAGACTACGTTTTATTGGCAGGACACTTAGAAATTGTAACAGACCTACTAAGGAATACCGCTGCGCGGTGTGGGGTCCTTACCAGATAGGACTCACGGAGGACATCGAAAAAGTTCAAAGAAAGGCAGCACGTTTTGTGTTATCGCGAAATATGGGAGAGAGTGTCACAGAAATGATACAGGATTTGGGCTGGAAATCATTAAAAGAAAGGCGTTTTTCGTTGCGACGGAATCTTCTCACGAAATTTCAATCACCAACTTTCTCCTCCGAATGCGAAAATATTTTGTCGACCTACATAGGGAGGAACGATCACCACGATAAACTAAGGGAAATCAGAGCTCGTACGGAAAGATGTAGGTGTTCATTCTTTCCGTGCGCTATACGAGATTGAAATAATAGAGAATTGTGAAGGTGGTTCGATGAACCGTCTGCCAGGCACTTAAATGTGATTTGCAGAGTACCCATGTAGATGTAGTTAATGGCGGGACAGCGGCAGGCGTTTTCAGTACGCTCTTTGCACACATTTGTATTCCGACTTTTTCGGTGACAGTCGTGTAAATAGTAGTGTGTCCAACATGAGGAAATCCATCAGCATTAGCTCATCTTCGCTGAGATTGCAACTTTCCTGTCCACTTATTGCATTATTTCAACGATCTGGATACTGGATCTGCCACCTCACTCTTCATCATGGACATCTGCACGGCCACTTTTAAAGTCTCAACACCGTCGTCCAACCAACAAACGGGGAAGTTCCTGACGGATTTCAGCAGATGTAGATCCTTTTGTACACAACAATGGAATTATAGCGTGCACTTTGCAATTGGTGGGGCTAAACGATCTTCAAAAATGGTTCAAATGGCTCTGAGCACTATTGGACTTAACATCTGAGGTCATCAGTCCCCTAGAACTTAGAACTACTTAAACCTAACGAACCTAAGGACATCACACACATCCATGCCTGAGGCAGAATTCGAACCTGCGACCGTAGCGGTCGTGCGGTACAGGACTGAAGTGCCTAGAACCGCTTGGCCACCATGGCCGGCAAAACGATCTTCGAGCCATTTTTTTTATACATTGTCCAAAGACTCCTGAATCAATACACTGACTTGAATAAATGGAGTTGCATTCGCGTAACTTTGGTCTGAGCTGTCAACATTTAGTAACGAGCAAACGACCCTCTTTATAGGGTAACAGCTCGTACTTTGAAGGCTGTCCAGTATCAACCATGGCATCTACAAAAGAAGTATTGTAATATCGAAAAACATCATTTTTCTACTATTTGCTTTAATCGAAGACAACATAGTACACCGAAGCGGTAACCGGAAAACTTGAGGACAGCTGAATTCCGTAACTGTACTAAGTGAGGGTGTGAATACTTGTCAGTCTGCCACCGCGATCTTGACGCATGCGCGGAACACTCATAGCGCGCTAATAAATTGCGAAACTGGCGACATCGTCATCAGTCTTCGATCGCTCACCTGAGGATGATTCACAGGTGCCTTGTCGAAATATTGCGAAGTTAACGACAACCCGCTGCAAGCAAAATATTCTTTCAACATCGCAGGGAAATTTTTAAAATTAGCATCAAATAAATGACTTTCGAAATGACTTCCTAAAAAATTTATCTTTTGCTTAGCCGCTTTTCTTGCTATTGGTTGTTTGCATTTTATACCCTATCGGCCATCGTCAGTTATTTTCTGCTCAACTAACATCACCCATTACATTCCTCATTTGTTCCTGTCTTTCCCTCAGCATCGCATGATTCACTTTGATCACATTCCATAATCTTTACTTTGCTTTTGTTGAAATTATTCTAACCTCTTTTCAAGACTTTTCCACTGTGTCCAACTGCCGTTCCAGGTCCTTCACACAGAATTACAAGGTTATCGGCAAATAACAATATTATCAGTAAACACAATGTTTTTATTTCTTCCTCGTGAACTTCAGTGTTCTTTCCACACTTCCCCTTGTTTCCTTTACTGTTTGTTCAATGCACAGACAATAACATTGGTAAAAACCGCAATTCTCTCACAGTCCCTTCAACTACTGCTTCCCTTCCAAATACTTCTATTCTTACAATCGCAATCTGGGTTCTCTACCAGTTCCGGATAACCTTCTGCTCGCTTTATTTTATCCCTGCTATCTTCAGTCCCATCTTCAGGCAAGAAACACTATATTCGTGCTGCTTTCTGAAATGAACAACTTGTAAACGAATATGATACTAACTACAAGAAAAGTGTGCGTGAGGCCGAGGGCAAGCCTCTGAATACTGGTACACTAAACAGCATAACACTAGGCTGAGACTGGAGGAAAGTGTTCCATCCCTCTAAGACTGTTGGCAAAGTGAGTGAGCGTCGAAGTTTTCGTTCAACTTCAAAAGGCTTCCGGAATTCCCCGCGGGTGCCTGCCCTTTTCTCAGCGATAATCAATTTCTCTCGCCTTGGACTCTAAGGACACAAAATTAACCTCCTGTTTGAAACCCGGATCGATTAACAACTCCTGCGACCCAACGGTATCGGAATGGGAAACAAATGGCTCTGAGCACTATGGGACTTAACAGCTGTGGTCATCAGTCCCCCAGAACTTAGAACTACTTAAACCTAACTAACCTAAGGACATCACACACATCCATGCCCGAGGCAGGATTCGAACCTGCGACCGTAGCAGTCGCGCGGTTCCGGACTGCGCGCCTAGAGATGGGAAACAAACGTTACATCGGTAATCCGATGGTATTCCGCTCCTCATGACTCAAAAATCTAACTATCCAAATAAGGCGAAGAGAAAAATAATTCAGAGACTGTCTCCCTAATCGTGATGGGTAAGCGTCGCTTGCCTCGTGCGCCTTGACCGCAGTATGAATGAACAACTGTCTGCCTGGTTCCAGAAACTGACTGTGCAAGGCGGTGTCAGTGGGGACAGGTGTTCGCGACGGCTGGCAGCTGCGCCAATAGCGCGGGGCACCCGCACACAGGCAGCTGTTGGAATCACGAGCGACGCCACCCAGCCTGGTGTATCGAAGTGATATCTCACTGTCATCATCTCTGAAAATAGGGCAAGCCTAAAGACTTGTAAAATGTTCGTGTTGCCTTTTACATAGGAAACATACAGGGTGGCGCACGAAATGTGTTACCATTTTGTTTTTGAATATAAACTTTATTGAAACTTCCTGGCAGATTAAAACTGTGGACCGAACCGAGACTCGAACTCGGGACCTTTGCCTTTCGCGGGCAAGTGCTCTACCAACTGAGCTACCCAAACACGACTCACGCCCCGTCCTCACAGCTTTACTTCTGCTCAGTTGGTAGATCACTTGCCCGCGAAAGGTAAAGGTCCCGAGTTCGAGTCTCGGTCTGGCACACAGTTTTAATCTGCCAGGAAGTTTCATATCCATAAACTTTATTGTCAATACAATCTGAAAGGAACATATACTACAATGAAGAGCCGTCCATGGAGATTTGTTCTAACTCAGCACATGCTCAATATGTCCACCATTTCGTTTCCTAACTTCCTTCAAACGAACATTGAAGTTAGTGATTACCCTGCGGCACACGTCTTCCGTAATTTCACTGCAAGCTTGACGAATAAGTCTTCTGAGCTCCATTAAGTCACGCGGACGTTTCGGGAAAATTTTTTCCTTTAGGTCCCAAAGAAAAGAGTCACATGGCTTGAGGTCTGGACTATTGGGGGGCCAATTTTGTCCGTCATTGAAGCGACCTGGAAACCTGAGTGAAATGATCTGCATGTAGAAATGCTCGTGTAAAAACTAACACAGTGTTTGCAGTATGTGGCCTTGCTCCATCTTGCATGAACCACTGCGTGTTGAAGGGCAAGGCAGTAGAAAGAAGCTGTGGAATGAAGCTATTGCGAAGCATGCTCAAATAACGCTCGCTGTTCACAGTTTCTTCAAAGAAAAAGGGTCCAATAAATCCGTGACTGGAAATTGCTGCCCACGCTGTAATCCTCGGAGCATAATGTTGTCGTTCATGAAGCACTTGTGGGTTTTCAGTGGCCCAAAAGCGTACA
Organism: Schistocerca piceifrons; assembly: GCF_021461385.2. NCBI lineage: Eukaryota > Metazoa > Arthropoda > Insecta > Orthoptera > Acrididae > Schistocerca > Schistocerca piceifrons. The sequence continues at coordinate 511,338,622 of NC_060142.1, read as the reverse complement.
TTTTGTTTGTTAATCACACCGTCTAAATGAAAATGCGCCTCGTCTGAAAACCAAACGTTGTTGAAAGTTTCTTCCCTATCCTCCGCCCACTGAGCAAACAGTAGTCTCTGCTGCTTGTGTTCCCTCAGTGAGCTTCTGTGCACAGGTCATCTTGTATGGGTACATATGGAGGTCACTTTTAAGAATGCGTTGAACGGAGTGTCTGGATATTCCCAGTCATACTGCTGCCTTTCTACACCATTTCCCGGGATTTCTCTGTACAGCAACTCGTACAGCTTCAATATTCTCCGGCGAACGAACAGGGTTACGCCGAGGTCGCTTCGCTTCCAATACTGTTACTCCCTGTACAAATTTATCGTACAACCAGTGGATGGTCTTCCTGCAAGGGACCCATCGTGTGTTAAACTGTTGTCGAAAACGCCTCTGAGTCACAACAAGGCTTTTCGTTTCATGAAAAAGTAACACAATTGCCGATCGCTGCTGTGTCGTCAGTCTTCCATTGACAGCCATTGCTGCTTACTAGTCTCCTACCGGCAGTATCGTGAATTACACGTCATTTCGTAGCTCATTTGTTTTTCCAAACTCTGCTGGTACTGCTGTAGAGATCCCAGCGGGATATCTAATGTGCGTCGTAAATTCTGAAAGACACAATTGGTAACACATTTCGTGCGCCACCCTGTATATCCAACCGGTCACGTATTTTGTTCATCTCTTGCAGAACTGTAGTACAAACGTGGATGTAACAAGTACTGATCTAGTATAATGCGCTTCTCAAGAGTTTTCGAGAAAAACAAGCTGCGGCTTGAGCACAACGGGCTAAAAGGCACCAGACAACATGTGTGCTCGTACGACGTTCGAACCTCGTATTTTTTTCCTTCTGAAATTCAAACAAACACATGTTTTGCTACCGAGCGATGTGGCGCAGTTGTTAGCACAATGGACTCTCATTGGGGAAGACGACAGTTCAAACCCGCGTCCGGCCATCCCGTTTTACGTTTTCCGCGATTTCCCTAAATAGCTTCAGGCAAATGCCGGGATGGTTCCTTTGAAAGGGCGGGGCCGACTTGTTTCCCCATCCTTCGCTAATCCGACGGGCCCGATGACCACGCCGTTGGGTCCCCTCCTCCAAATCAACCGACCAGCCATGTTTCCCTACAACGAATAATGATTCTTCGGAAAGAAACAACGACATAAATGGTAGTCACAGTGGTATACTCGTGGTGAGATATAGTACGGAACTGTCTTCGAAAGAATATTTATATATTGATACATTTATCTGCGTAACACAAAAACAGTGTACAGGGTAATTACAAATGATTGAAGCGATTTCACAGCTCTCCAATAACTTAATTATTTGACATATTTTCACAGTGCTTTGCACACACATACAAAAACTCAAAAAGTTTTTTTAGGCATTCACAAATGTTCGATATGTGCCCCTTTAGTGATTCGGCAGACATCAAGCCGATAATCAAGTTCCTCCCACACTCGGCGCTGCATGTCCCCATCAATGAGTTCGAAAGCATCGTTAATGCGAGCTCGCAGTTCTGGCACGTTTCTTGGTAGGGGAGGTTTAAACACTGAATCTTTCACATAAACCCACAGAAAGAAATCGCATGGGGTTAAGTCGGGAGAGCGTGGAGGCCATGACATGAATTGCTGATCATGACTCCACCACGACCGATCCATCGGTTTTCCAATCTCCTGTTTAAGAAATGCCGAACATCATTATGGAAGTGCGGTGGAGCACCATCCTGCAGAAAGATGAAGTCGGCGCTGTCGGTCTCCAGTTGCGGCATGAGCCAATCTTCCAGCATGTCCAGATACACGTGTCCTGTAACGTTTTTTTCGCAGAAGAAAAAGGGGCCGTAAACTTTAAGCTGTGAGGTTGCACAAAACACGTTAACTTTTGGTGAATTGCGAATTTGCTGCACGAATGCGTGAGGATTCTCTACCGCCCAGATTCGCACATTGTGTCTGTTCACTTCACCATTAAGAAACAATGTTGCTTCATCACTGAAAACAAGTTTCGCACTGAACGCATCCTCTTCCAGGAGCTGTTGCAACCGCGCCGAAAATTCAAAGTGTTTGACTTTGTCATCGGGTGTCGGGGCTTGTAGCAATTGTAAACGGTAAGGCTTCTGCTTTAGCCTTTTCCGTAAGATTTTCCAAACCGTCGGCTGTGGTACGTTTAGCTCCCTGCTTGCTTTATTCGTCGACTTCCGCGGGCTACGCGTGAAACTTGCCCGCACGCGTTCAACCGTTTCTTCGCTCACTGCAGGCCGACCCGTTGATTTCCCCTTACAGAGGCATCCAGAAGCTTTAAACTGCGCATACCATCGCCGAATGGAGTTAGCAGTTGGTGGATCTTTGTTGAAGCTCGTCCTGAAGTGCCGTTGCACTGTTATGACTGACTGATGTTAGTGCATTTCAAGCACGACATACGCTTTCTCGGCTCCTGTCGCCATTTTGTCTCACTGCGCTCTCGAGCGCTCTGGCGGCAGAAACCTGAAGTGCGGCTTCAGCCGAACAAGACTTCATGAGTTTTTCTACGTATCTGTAGTGTGTCGTGACCATATGTCAATGAATGGAGCTACAGTGAATTTATGAAATCGCTTCAATCATTTGTAATAGCTCTGTACATTATTCGAAGCAAGTGTAACCCAGAATGACTTTACAGCGATAAGTAAATATACAGTGGACACAGTAACAATAAAGAATCAAGTTGAAATCCACAGTTATACATCGACAGATTCATGGGTGTAAAGCAAAATACAGAGTTGGCCAGACTCAATTAGACAGTTTTTTGTTATATGTTTTGTTGATAAACGATAGTACGAGTTAGAAAAAGGGGATAACGCACACACGTAATAGCCTAGTAGTAATGACACAGCCACAGATTTTCAAGCAATTGGTCAACTGGGCCACCCTCTACCGTTAACTCCGGCTTGCAAATGAACAGAAACATTTTTATGTGCCTTCTTTCACATGTTCAAATCACGAACAGTCACCTCACGCAAATGCTGCTCACTATCAATGGGATTAGCGTACATGTTATCCTTAAGGTAACATCGAAGAAAAAAATACTGTGGGGCAACGTCTGGAGATCGGGCTGGTCACTCAGGAAACAATACAAGAGCTCCCAAACAATGATGGCAAAGTGTGCCGCAACAGTTCGCCAAAGTTCAGTCTAGTCTGAAGTCCTGGGAAGACAGTATAGTTCAGTAACTTAAGGCAGGTTTGCCCCCTTAATGCAATCTTCCAGGAAGAACGGGCCAATCTATTCCAAATCCCACCCCACACCATTGTACCCTACATCAATAACATAATGTAAATATGAATACACGCTACATAAAGACCGTTGAGTGGAATATTCCAAACACACACACTGCCTGACAAAAATGCGAAGCACCCAGAAGACATGGCCTGGTGTCAATGTAACTTCATACACGTACACGCCATAGACGGGTTTATAAGAGGGTAGTTCGGAAAGTAAGTTCCGTTTCGATTTTTCTCTGCGACACTGCTACGATCACAGTTCCGCTCATGTGCACTAGTATCTCTGGTTCATGTAGAAGGAAATGGCGCCATTTCGAGCTCGCTCTGTGTTGTGTGCCGTTATTAGTCATTGTTTATACGTAATGGCATCGTTGATCGAAAATCCCGCCGAATTGAGATCTTCGTTTCGTTTTCTGAATGCTAAGAATGACGTTAAACCAAGTGACATTCATCGATAAACATGCGCTGTTTGCGGAAAAAATGCAATGAGTTCTTCAGTGGTGAGATGGGTCCGGTAATTTAAGGCAGAGGGTGATCAAGTGGACCTCAATCTGCGGTTTCTTATGAACTCGTTAGTGCAATCGAAGAAATGATTAAGAAAAACCGTAGGTTTACGATTAATGCTATTATTAATTTCCACAATTTTCACGAACAGTAATTTACAAGGTTGTTACTGAAAAACTGGGATGTCGTAACCTTTGCGCACGTTGGGTGCCTAAGCTTCTTAGTCCGCAGCTCGTGGTCGCGCGGTAGCGTTCTCGCTTCCCGCGCCCGGGTTCCCGGGTTCGATTCCCGGCGGGGTCAGGGATTTTCTCTGCCTCGTGATGACTGGGTGTTGTGTGCTTTCCTTAGGTTACTTACGTTTAAGTAGTTCTAGGGGACTGATTACCATAGATGTTAAGTCCCATAGTGCTCAGAGCCATTTCAACCATTTGAACCAAGCTTCTTAGTGACCAACACAAACAATAACGGAAGTGCAGCGCACTTCGTTTTTTGACACCTTGCAGTGACGATGGCGAGAAATTCTTATCCCAAATAGTCACGGGGGATGAAACTTGGGTTGCTTATGACACCCATGAAAAAAACAGCAATCGTTCCAAAAAATGGCTCTAAGCACTATGGGACTTAACATCTGAGGTAATCAGTCTCCTAGACTTACAACTACTTAAAACATATATGGAAACATATCCATGCCCGAGGCAGGATTCGAACCTGCGACCGTAGCAGTCGCGCGGTTCCGGACTGAGCGCCTTAACCGCGAGACTACCGCGGCCGGCACACAACTGCCGGCCTCTTCGTTCCCAGGAAAGGTTAAACCCAAGCAACTTGACACCCCGAAAAATCATGCGCACAGTGTTTGGGACGGACAAGGCGTTTTACTGTCTGATTTTTTTACCACAAAGTGAAACAGGTAGGATACAAGTAATAAGGATGTTTATTGGGAGACGCTTAAGAATCTGAGCCGTGCAATACAGAAGAAGCGCAAAGTAATGCATTCAAAAGATATGGTTCTCATTCACAACGTCGGATCACACTGTGAATGTGACCGGACGTTTCTGACCATCCTCCGTTCAGACCTGACCTCGCTTCGACAATAGTGAAGAGGTAAAAGAACATTTTGCCACATGGCTGCCAACAAAAGCGGCAACATTCTATGAAGATGGAATACATACGTAACTTATACCACGCTATGCGAAATGCCTGGAAAATTATGTTGAAAAGCAGTGTAACTGTTATAGATTTTTGTGAAATAAATTGCTTTCGTTATTTGTATTCGATTCCTTTTTTATTATCAAACGGAACTTACTTTCCGAAACTCCCTCGTAAATGATCAGACTTGCAACCCTCTCTGACAGGTAAAACAGCCACCCGAATTGGAGTAGTGTTGTTCGTGTTTATGGTTGCTACCAGTTAATACGCCGGCCGTGGTGGCCGTGCGGTTCTAGGCGCTCGAGTCCGGAGCCGCGCTGCTGCTACGGTCGCAGGTTCGAATCCTGCCTCGGGCATGGGTGTGGGTGATGTCCTTAGGTTAGTTAGGTTTAACTAGTTCTAAGTTCTAGGGGGCTGATGACCACAGCAGTTGAGTCCCATAGTGCTCAGAGCCATTAGCCAGTTAATACATTATATAAGGGAAGTGAACAGCGTCAGATGTTGAGTTTTATTGTGAAGGACACAGAGACATCCTTATCAGCACCCGACAGTTTGAAAGAAGCTGCATTGTGATTCTGCATTTGGCCGGTTGATCTAATAGTGCATTATGCAGATTTGTTGCGTTTTCGTTCGACAATGTAAAATGGTGCAAGATTCTGCGAAAAACAGGGGTAAGCTATACGGAGAGACGGTTAATGTACAATATGTACAAGAGCCAAGAGGGAATAATAAGAGTGGATGGTCAAGAACGAAATACTCGAAATAAAAGGGGTGTAAGGCAGGGATGTTGTCTTTCGCCTCTACTGTTCAATCTGTTCATCGAACAAGCAATGATGGAAATAAAAGTAAGGTTAAGGAGTGGAATTAAAATTCGAAGTGAAAGGATATCAATGATATGATCGTGATTGAAGGTGAAGAAGAATTACATGATCTGCTGAATGGAATGAACACTCTAATGAGTACAGAATATGGATCGAGAGTAAATCGAAGGAAGACGAAAGTAATGATAAGTAGCATAAATGAAAACAGAGACAAACTTAAGATCAGAGTTGGTGGTGAAGTGGATGAAATTAAGGAATTCTGCTACCTAGGCAGCAAAATAAACAATGACGGACGGAGCAAGAAGGAAGTAAAAGCAGACTAACACTGGCGAAAAGGACTTTCCTGGGCAAGAGAAGTATGCTAGTATCAAACATAGGGCTTAATTCGAGGAAGAAATTTCTGAAAATGTACGTTTGGAGCACAGTATTGTATTGTAGTCAAACATGGACTGTGGGGAAACCTGAACAGAGGAGAATCGAAACATTTGAGATGTGGTGCTACAGACGAATGTTGAAAATCAGATTGACTGATAAGGTAAGAAAGGAGGAGGTTCTGGACAGAATCGGAGAGGCAGGTATATGTGGAAAACACTGATCAGAAGGGGCAGTATGATAGGACGTCTGTAAAGACATGAGGGAATGACTTCCGTCGTACTAGAGGGAGCTGTAGAGGGCAAAAACTGTGAAGGAAGACTGAGATTCGAATACATTCAACAGGAATACATTTAACAAATAATTGAGGATGTATGTTGCAGGTGTTACTCTGAGATGAAGAAGTTGGCACAGGAGAGGAATGCGTGGCGGGCCTCATCAAAACAGTCAGAAGAATGATGACTAAAAAAAAAGTCTGACCACCACAAGGGAGGATACTCATATTATACACCATACATAACGTAACTCCTTCACATGTGCACCTCCCATCCGAGAACAAGAGATGGGCAGCCTGCGACCGCTGCTGCAGGACTAGGAAATCACCGTCCCATGCGTAGACTGCCGTTTACACTACAACACAAATGACTGCGTTTGAAATGATGCCGCGATCTGGACAAACAGACTACCGATAAATGCACGGATTATTTCAATAGTGGTACATGTCCATTTTTGTTCATTCTGAGATACAGAGTCCTGAAGTTAAATGAGCGCTGAAAAATCTGCAGTTGAGATACCAGAAATATTCACGTATATATACTTGAATATTTAGTATATATACTCTAATATTTCTGGTATCTCAACTGCCGATTATTCAGCGCTCATTTAACTTTAGGACTCTGTATCTCAGAATGAACAAAAATGGACTTGTACCACTATTGAAATAAGCCCTTGAAATGACGTCGCGTTGTTTTCAGCGATGAACCATGGTTCTGCACTGTCCCGGAAGACAATCTTTGTCGGTTACGGCGGTGACTTGGAGAGGTCCCATTCTTCCAATGTTTTGGAGAGGCACAGAGGTGTGGGGAGCCATTGGCTGTGACTTTAGGTCACAGCTGCTACAAATTGAGGGAACGTGACTGCACAACGGTACGTGACGCGAACCCTGTGTCCTGATGTGTTACCTCCGATGGGGCAGTCTCTTGGTGCCACTCTTCAACAGTCCAATGTTCGTCTACACATGGGACGAGTTTCTATGAATTCTCTGCGTGATACTGAATTACTCTCACGATCAAAAGCTGCCCCTGATAGGAGATGTGTAGGACCAATTTGGATGTCAACTCCGTCCCAATGCCACCATAAAGAATATCGAGGAGCAGATACAACTTTCGTGGTCAGGATACAACAGCTGTATGGCAACCTTCCCATCGCAATTAGTGTATGTACCCACGCCAGAGAGGGTGCCACGTTACACGAATAAGTGGGCTCATACTGCTAATTTCGGCCGGCCGCGGTGGTCTAGCGGTTCTGGCGCTGCAGTTCGGAACCGTGGGACTGCTACGGTCGCAGGTTCGAATCCTGCCTCGGGCATGGGTGTGTGTGATGTCCTTAGGTTAGTTAGGTTTAAGTAGTTCTAAGTTCTAGGGGACTTATGACCTAAGATGTTGAGTCCCATAGTGCTCAGAGCCATTTGAACCATTTTTGCTAATTTCGTTGTATATATGACTCGATTTTGTAATCACTGCAACAAAATCACATACCCTGTCAACGCGCAAAGTTTCGTTTGCGCCATCCATTTCAGGTACAGGTGACAAAAGTCATGGGATAGCGATATCCACATATACTGATGGCGGTAGTATCGCGTACACAAGGTGTAAAAGGACAGTGCATTGGCGGAACTGTGATTTGCGCGCATGTAGGTGATCTCATGTGAAAAGGTTTGCTACGTGATTACGGCCGAGCGATGGAACTGAAAGACTTTGAACGCGGAATGGTAGTTGGAACTTGACGACGAGACATTCAATTTGAGAAATTGTTAGGGAAGTTAATATTCCGACATCCACAGTGTCGGACAACGTAGTGGCCGATGGACTTCACTTTACGACCGAGAGCAGCGTACCTTTGTCAGTGTTAAAAGACACGCAATACTGCGTAAAAATAACCAGAGAAATCAATGTGGGACGTACTACGAAGGTATCCACACTGCGTAAAAATAACCAGAGAAATCAATGTGGGACGTACTACGAAGGTATCCACACTGCGTAAAAATAACCAGAGAAATCAATGTGGGACGTACGACGAACGTATCTTATGAGAGGGCGACGAAATTCGGCGTCAGTGGGCTATGGCAGCAGACGACCGACGCGAGTGCCTTTGCTGAAAGTGCGACATCGCCTGCAGCTCCTCTCCTGGGCTTGTGACCATATCGGCTGGGCCTCACTCGACTGGGAAACAGTGGCCTGGTCAGATTAGTTCCGATTTCAGTCGGCAAGAGCTGGTGGTAGAGTTCGAGAGTGGCGCAGACCACACGAAACCATGGACCCAAGTTGTCAACAAGGCAAGCTGGTGGTGGCTCCACAAGAGTGGGGGCTGTGTTTACATGGAATGGACTGGGTCCTCTAGATGTTCGGCTACTTGGAGACCATCTGCAGCCATTTGTGGACTTAGTGTCACTGGGCCACAACTGTTCGCGACTGGTTTAAAGAACATTCTGGACAATTCTAGCGATGGTTTGGTCATCCGTATCTCCCGACACGAAACCCCTCGAACATTGTGGGGCATAATTCGAAGGTCGGTTCGTGCACAACGTCCTGTACCGGGAACACTTCCTCAGTTATGGACAGGTATAGAGGCAGCATGGCTCAATATTTATGCAGGGGACTTCCAACGACTTGTTGCGTCCATGCCACGTAGAGTTGCCTCACTATACCCGCCAAAAGGGTTCCGACACTATGTTAGGAGGTATCCCATGCCTTTTGTCACCTCGGTTTATTACTAGTAAATACAGCTGAGCGCACAAGAAGTCACTCTGGGAAGATGGTTCTCAAAAGAATAAAGAATAGGAATTTGGTGCATTGAGAATACTGTGGAATATTCCTTCCCTCACACAATGGAAACTGTTCCAAGGGTGCGATTACAGAACATAACTGTCGCACCTGCCGTCTAAAACCTGTTGAACGGTGAGTTGTCTAATATGGATGTGGGTGACTGCGTATCGGGATTGCATTCGATAGTGAAGGCGGCCTACAAGAAATCTCGTGTCACTGTAGCCACGACAAGACGGTGTCAAGGCAGGCGCGCCGATCGGCCGGCAGTGACCTCGTCTCTGACAGAATGGAACATGCGGCTCGCCATGAAGGCTGGGAAGCGAAGACGGCCCGGCTCGGTTGCCACCAAGGCCAGACCGCGTAACCTAACCGCTTCGTCCGGACGCAAGAATCTCTGCGCAGTTGTTGCCGGCAACAAACCAGTGTTGAGCTACATTCCCACGGGGTGTGGATGCGAAAGCGTGCCACGCTTTCGTGCTAGCTATCGTGGATTTGTGTGTCGTCGGTAGTTTACACTGACTGATGTGCCTCCGAGAACTGTCAAGAGTACTGGTAATAAAATTGTTGGTTGATCGCGGAGGACGGTTGTGAGCTAGTTCCTTATCCGTAGCTTTAGTGAGTTCAGTTTTGGCTTATTTCTAGCGTAGAGTATAAACCGGGCTCGGAGTCGGAAGAAAAACGCAAGAAAAGTTGATAGCGGATCAGGAAGTCCATTATAAATAAAATAGCAGGACTATATGATTTGGTGGACATGGCACTCAGACGTACTTACCTAGATCATTTCAGTATCTTCGTAAGAGTGCCTCAATTTGATTTCCCTTTGTACCGCATTTCACCATTGCTTTCCAAATCAGATACTGATGTGAGACTGGCAGTGATGTGCGACCGGCAGTAAGTGCAAAATCAAAACTGCATTTGTCTTTATTTAGCACCAAGAGACTCTTTGAGAAGACTGGAATTTTTATTTCACATTCCAAAAACATTACGTAAAACAAGGGCTCTTCTGTATACAATTCAGAAATTGCCGAGTTTCGGTCTCTTGTAACTGTATCACAAGATCTGTTGTTGCTGACATATCGGAGGGAAACTCACGACTGAAAAAAGATGGGAACGCACATTTAGACTGCACCTATAATGGATGTGTATTTATGCCGACCCCATGTAGGGCGAGCAGTGGACAACAAACGAAGAAAAAAAAATAAAAAAACACTAAGACTGAAATGCGGTGCTTACAGTGGAAGTAGAAGACCAGTGGTACAATACACGATTGGAAAACGCTTACGGAGCGTTGGCCGAACATGTTTTTGTCCGTTTGAATATCTAAGCCCCGTGTGACTCAATGCATCACTGCCGGACTAAAAATCCAAAAGTCTAGGATTTGAAAATTTGTGCCGGTCCAGTATTCGAACCCGGGTCTCCTGTTTACTGCACAGGTGCTCTGAACGCTAAGTAATCCAGACACAGTGGTCAAATGGAGGGACTACCCTAGCATGCCTCCCGTAAGACTCAAATTTTCAGCTTATCCACACACTACTAATGTAGAACCCGTTGCCCAATATTCTCGTTACTTGCGGGGTTTTGCGGATTCGACAGTGGGTGCATCTGCATTGAAAGTATCCTTGGCCGTCTCGCTTTAATTATATATATATATATATATATATATATATATATATATATATGTAGTGTCTATTCTTTCGGAAGTTGTAATTATTGTATCTTCTCTGTAATTATAGTTAATATGAGGAATGTTTCTGGGCGTATGGTAACTGTCATTGATGTGTAATCACTGTGCCTAACGATGACCTTATCCATTGCATGATGGCCTGTTGTTTGACAAATGACATACAACTATTGCCCCAAATCATGATTTTTCGAAAAGATTTTATTACTTCATCGTCTTTTACCTGGCGGAGGGTACCTTGTGCTATCGTCAGTCATTCACTTACCTGCCTCCCTCGCAGAAGATCCGGGGAAATACGACAGTGTATACGCTTCCGTACGATACCTGGTTCCTCTCATCTTGTCTTAGCGGTGATTAGCGCGACACGTACGTCAGTCAAAAAGATTTAGAGATTCAATTAACAAAAAGCACAGAAAAGTTAAAATGGCGTTTTTAATGCTTCAGGCGTTCTTCATAGTCTCGCACACTTGAGTGTAACGCACAGAACGTTCTTACAACCATGTGACACTGTCATAGTAGTCCTCCTTTGGGATGTTTTTCGACTCGCACGTCACACTGGCTTGAATGTCTGCTATGTCGTCAAAGCATTCACCCTTCTTATGAATTTCTGAACTTTTAGTTTTGTGGTAGGTTCTGCCTGATAACACGAAGTCTTGTCACCCATGATGACTTTTTCAGGGAAATAACGGTCCGCGTTTTCCATTTCAACCAACTAACAGCAGGCGTTCACGCGTCTTCATTTTTCTTTGTGACGTCAAGGTGTGTGCGGGACAAACTTTCTGGTCTTCAAAATCCGGCCGGAGTGGCCGAGCTGTTCTAGACGCTACAGTCTGGAACCGCGCGGCCGCTACGGTCGCAGGTTCGAATCCTGCCTCGGGCATGGATGTGTGTGATGTCCTTAGGTTAGTAAGGTTTACTTAGTTCTAAGTTCTAGGGGACTGATGACCTCAGAAGTCCCATAGTGCTTAGAGCCATTTGAACCATTGATCTTCAAAACACTGTGGAGATGTCTTGGACATCTGATGTAGAGGCGTTGCTCGATAGGGATTTGTGACAACAACGTACACACACTAAGGCCGTTCGTCCACCACTTAACGCTGCCCTCTTACCACTGACTGGTTGAATGCACATTCAACAGTCTGTTGTTCACAGATGGTAGTTCATGCTGTCACTATAATTACTCCACTGACGTCGCTAATAGTCCAGGAATAAAATCAGTCTTGGAACTTTTTGACCGGACGGTGTACGTTGTTGTCAGTATAATCATTCCGTAGTCTGACGCAAATGACGGTTCTCTAAACTTTCTTTGCTTCGTGCAAAGATCATCATCTCCTTCCGGAATTCCCATTTGAGGTCGCGGAACATTTCCGTAACACCCGCGTGTTGATCGAATCTGCCAGTATCAAAATCTAGCAGCAAACCTCGAAATTGCTTCGATGTCCTCCTCTAATCCAAACTTGTGGGTATCCTAGACAACTGCACAATACTCAAGAATCGGTCGCACTAGAGCCCTGTACACTGTCTTCTCTACCGATGAGATACATTTACCGACTATTTTTCAAATAAACCGGCCTACCGTTCGCCTTCTCTACAACCGACCTCAAGTGTTCGTTCCACTACGTGCAGCTTTACAACGCTACACCTACGCTACTGGCCATTAAAATTGCTACACCAAGAAGAAATACAGATGATAAACAGGTATTCATTGGACAAATATACTAGAACTGACATGTGATTTACATTTTCACTCAATTTGGGTGCATAAATCCTGAGAAATCAGTACCCAGAACAACCACCTCTTGCCGTAATAATGGCCTTGATACGCCTGGGCATTGAGTCAAACAGAGCTTGGATGGCGTGTACAGGTACAGGTGCCCACGCAGCGTTAACACGATACCACAGTTCATCAAGAGTAGTGACTGGTGTATTGTGACGAGCCAGTTGCTCGGCCACCATTGACTAGACGTTTTCAATTGGTGAGAGATCTGGAGAATGTGCTGGCAAGGGCAGCAGTCCAACATTTTCTGTATCCACAAACGCCCGTACAGGACCTGCAGCATGCGGTCGTGCATTATATTGCTGAAATGTAGGGTTTCGCAGGGATCGAGAGAGGTAGAACCACGGGTCGTAACACATCTGAAATGCAATGTCCACTGTTCAAAATGCCGTCAATGCGAACAAGAGGTGACCGAGACCTGTAACCAATGGCACCCCATACCATCACGCCGGGTGATAACGCCAGTATGGCGATGACGAATACACGCTTCCAATATGCGTTGATGTCAAATGGTTCAAATGGCTCTGAGCACTATGGGACTTAACATCTGAGGTCATCAGCCCCCTAGAACAAACGTCACCATCTGTTGACTCAGGGATCGAGACGTGGCTGCACGATCCGTTACAGCCATGCGGATAAGATGCCTGTCATCTCGCCTGCTAGTGATACGAGGCCGTTTGGATCCAGCACGGCATTCCGTATTACCCACCTGAACCCATCGATTCCATATTCTGCTAACAGTCATTGGATCTCGACCAACGCGACCAGCAGTGTCGCGATACGATAAACCGCAACCGCGATAGGCTACAATCCGACCTTTATCAAAGTCGGAAACGTGATGGTACGCATTTCTCCTCCTTACACGAGGCATCACAACAACGTTTCACCAGGCAACGCCGGTCAACTTCTGTATGTCTATGAGAAATCGGTTGGAAACTTTCCTCATATCAGCACGCTGTAGGTGTCGCCACCGGCGCCAACCTTGTATGTATGCTCTGAAAAGCTAATCATTTGCGTAACACAGCATCTTCTTCCCGTCGATTAAATCTCGCGTCTGTAGCACGTCATCCTCGTGGTGTAGAAAATTTTAATGGCCAGTAGTGTAGATATTTAATCGACGTAACTATGCCAAGTAGCACACCAGTAATACCTTATTCGAGAAATAAAGAATTGTTTTTCCTACTCTTTTGCATTAATTTTAATTTTTCCACATTTATAGCGATGTGCTATTCGTCACACCAAATTGTAGTTCTGACCTATACTACAGTCAACAGCGACAGCACCTACCCGTACATATACTCCTCACATTGGCAATATGGGGGCGACCTGCAATGTATTGTAAGTGAAGAAAACCTCACGATCCAATATCGCTAAAAAAAGCATTTTATTGGATTAGCGGTTTCGACAGAGCTATCCTGTCACCGGATCTTACGCTTTACAATGTTAGAATGGACAATATGTTGTAAGCGTAAGCTCAGATGATGACAGCATAGCTCCGTCGAAACAGGTCATCCAGTAAAATGCTTTTTTTTTAGCGATCTTAGATTGTGAAGTCTTCTCAGTTACTTTTCAGTACACAGTAGTGTCATCAGCGAGCAGCTATCCGTCAGGTCACCTATCTACACTCCTGGAAATTGAAATAAGAACACCGTGAATTCATTGTCCCAGGAAGGGGAAACTTTATTGACACATTCCTGGGGTCAGATACATCACATGATCACACTGACAGAACCACAGGCACATAGACACAGGCAACAGAGCATGCACAATGTCGGCACTAGTACAGTGTATATCCACCTTTTGCAGCAATGCAGGCTGCTATTCTCCCATGGAGACGATCGTAGAGATGCTGGATGTAGTCCTGTGGAACGGCTTGCCATGCCATTTCCACCTGGCGCCTCAGTTGGACCAGCGTTCGTGCTGGACGTGTAGACCGCGTGAGACGACGCTTCATCCAGTCCCAAACGTGCTCAATGGGGGACAGATCCGGAGATCTTGCTGGCCAGGGTAGTTGACTTACACCTTCTAGAGCACGTTGGGTGGCACGGGATACATGCGGACGTGCATTGTCCTGTTGGAACAGCAAGTTCCCTTGCCGGTCTAGGAATGGTAGAACGATGGGTTCGATGACGGTTTGGATGTACCGTGCACTATTCAGTGTCCCTCGACGATCACCAGTGGTGTACGGCCAGTGTAGGAGATCGCTCCCCACACCATGATGCCGGGTGTTGGCCCTGTGTGCCTCGGTCGTATGCAGTCCTGATTGTGGCGCTCACCTGCACGGCGCCAAACACGCATACGACCATCATTGGCACCAAGGCAGAAGCGACTCTCATCGCTGAAGACGACACGTCTCCATTCGTCCCTCCATTCACGCCTGTCGCGACACCACTGGAGGCGGGCTGCACTATGTTGGAGCGTGAGCGGAAGACGGCCTAACGGTGTGCGAGACCGTAGCCCAGCTTCATGGAGACGGTTGCGAATGGTCCTCGCCGATACCCCAGGAGCAACAGTGTCCCTAATTTGCTGGGAAGTGGCGGTGCGGTCCCCTACGGCACTGCGTAGGATCCTAAGGTCTTGGCGTGCATCCGTGCGTCGCAGCGGTCCGGTCCCAGGTCGACGGGCAAGTGCACCTTCCGCCGACCACTGGCGACAACATCGATGTACTGTGGAGACCTCACGCCCCACGTGTTGAGCAATTCGGCGGTACGTCCACCCGGCCTCCCGCATGCCCACTATACGCCCTCGCTCAAAGTCCGTCAACTGCACATACGGTTCACGTCCACGCTGTCGCGGCATGCTACCAGTGTTAAAGACTGCGATGGAGCTCCGTATGCCACGGCAAACTGGCTGACACTGACGGCGACGGTGCACAAATGCTGCGCAGCTAGCGCCATTCGACGGCCAACACCGTGGTTCCTGGTGTGTCCGCTGTGCCGTGCGTGTGATCATTGCTTGTACAGCCCTCTCGCAGTGTCCGGAGCAAGTATGGTGGGTCTGACACACCGGTGTCAATGTGTTCTTTTTTCCATTTCCAGGAGTGTATATAAAGAACAAGAGCAGTCAAAGTCTTCCATGGGACACTCCTGACGATACCTTCGTTTCCAATGAACATTCGCCGTCAGAGATAACGTACTAGGCCCTATTACTTAAAAAGGCGTCAACCCAATCACACATCTAAGAACCTGTTCTGTATACTCGGATATGCATTTACTGCCTTAAGGGAAGCACTGCGTCACTTTCCGAAAACCGTAAAATATAGAAACTACATGTTGCCTTTCATCAATGGTTCGTAGAATAGCGTGCGAGATAAGGACAAACTGAGCTTTGCAAGAACAGTTCTTTCTACAGGGTGACAATTATTGAACTACATGAAATAAAATCGTCCTAACTTCTGAACGGTTTGCGTTAGGATGTTCAACTTCACGGTCGGCCGCGGAGCATGATTGGAATTAGTATGTGCGTGCATGATTTAGTTTAGTGGCGAAGCCCACTTTCATTCGGATGGGTTCTTCAGTAAACAAAATTGGCGCATTTAGGGAATTAAGAATCTGCATTTCGCGATCGAGAAGTCTCTTCATCCTCAACGGGTGACTCTGTGATGTGCAGTGTCCGGTCACGGAATAATCGGTGCGATATTCCTTGATCGAACGGTGACTACCGAACAGTACGTCAAGGTTTTGGAAGATGATTTCATCCCCATTATCCAAAGTGAACCCGATTTAGACAAGAAGTGGTTCATGCAAGACCAAACTCGACCCCATCGAAGCGGGAGAGTGATATCCTAGAGGAACACTTTGGGGACCGCATTCTGGTTCTGGGATACCCAGAGACCACTGGCATGGGCCTCGATTGGTCGCCAAATTCTCCGGATCTGGACACATGCGACTGCCTTTTGTGGGCTATATTAAATGGTTCAAATGGCTCTGAGCACTATGGGACTCAACTTCTGAGGTCATCAGTCCCCTAGAACTTAGAACTAGTTAAACCTAACCAACCTAAGGACATCACACACAGCCATGCCCGAGGCAGGATTCGAATCTGTGACCGTAGCGGTCGCGCGGTTCCGGACTGTAGCACCTAGAACCGCTCGGCCACCTCGGCCGGCTACATATTAAAGACAAGGCTTACAGCAATAACCCCAAACCCTCGCTGAGCTGAAAACAGCCATTCAGGAGGTCTTCGACAGCATCGATGCTCTGACACTTCAGCGGGTCATGCAGAATTTCACTATTCGTCTGCGTCACATCATCGCCAATGATGGCAGGCATACCGAACATTACATAACTTGTAGCGACGTTTATGTGTTGAATAAAGTGTGTGCATGTCGTAGTTTGTAACTAAGAGTAATTTACGTATTTTTCGTATAGTTCAATGCGACGCGCACTCGGACTCGTTATGATGAAATTTAGAAAGAACCGCTCAAGCAAGCCGAGCGGGGTAGCCGAGCGTCTAAGGAGCCTTGTCACGGTCCGCCCCTCCGCCCCCCCCCCCCCCCCGTCGGAGGTTCGAGTCGTCCTTCGGGCATGTGTGTGTGTGTGTGTGTGTGTGTGTGTGTGTGTGTGTGTGTGTTGACCTTAGAGTAAGTTAGTTTAAGTTAGATGAAGTATTGTGTAAGCTTAGGGACCGATGACCTCAGCAGTTTGGTCCCATAAGATCTTACCACAAATTTCTTCTTTCCACTCAAGCAAAAACACAGCCTGCCCTTTTCTCGCACGCTATCGTACGAACTATTGAAGAAGGCACGGGGAGTTTCTACGAGGGCGGTTCAATAAGTAATGCAACACATTTTTTTTCTCGGCCAATTTTGGTTGAAAAAACCGGAAATTTCTTGTGGAATACTTTCAAACATTCCCGCTTCGTCTCGTGTAGTTTCATTGACTTCCGACAGGTGGCAGCGCTGTACGGAGCTGTTAAAATGGCGTCTGTAACGGATGTGCGTTGCAAACAACGGGCAGTGATCGAGTTTCTTTTGGCGGAAAACCAGGGCATCTCAGATATTCATAGGCGCTTGCAGAATGTCTACGGTGATCTGGCAGTGGACAAAAGCACGGTGAGTCGTTGGGCAAAGCGTGTGTCATCATCGCCGCAAGGTCAAGCAAGACTCTCTGATCTCCCGCATAGGGGCCGGCCGTGCACAGCTGTGACTGCTGCAATGGCGGAGCGTGCGAACACACTCGTTCGAGATGATCGACGGATCACCATCAAACAACTCAGTGCTCAACTTGACATCTCTGTTGGTAGTGCTGTCACAATTGTTCACCAGTTGGGATATTCAAAGGTTTGTTCCCGCTGGGTCCCTCATTGTCTAACCGAACACCATAAAGAGCAAAGGAGAACCATCTGTGCGGAATTGCTTGCTCGTCATGTGGCTGAGGGTGACAATTTCTTGTCAAAGATTGTTACAGGCGATGAAACATGGGTTCATCACTTCGAACCTGAAACAAAACGGCAATCAATGGAGTGGCGCCACACCCACTCCCCTACCAAGAAAAAGTTTAAAGCCATACCCTCAGCCGGTAAAGTCAGTCTTCTGGGACGCTGAAGGGGTTATTCTGTTCGATGTCCTTCCCCATGGTCAAACGATCAACTCTGAAGTGTATTGTGCTACTCTTCAGAAATTGAAGAAACGACTTCAGCGTGTTCGTAGGCACAAAAATCTGAACGAACTTCTCCTTCATGACAACGCAAGACCTCACACAAGTCTTCGCACCCGAGAGGAGCTCACAAAACTTCAGTGGACTGTTCTTCCTCATGCACCCTACAGCCCCGATCTTGCACCGTCGGATTTCCATAAGTTTGGCCCAACGAAGGACGCAATCCGTGGGAGGCACTACGCGGATGATGAAGAAGTTATTGATGCAGTACGACGTTGGCTCCGACATCTATCAGTGGAATGGTACCGTGCAGGCATACAGGCCCTCATTTCAAGGTGGCGTAAGGCCGTAGCATTGAATGGAGATTACGTTGAAAAATAGTGTTGTGTTGCTAAAAGATTGGGGAATAACCTGGTGTATTTCAATGCTGAATAAAACAACCCCTGTTTCAGAAAAAAAATGTGTTGCATTACTTATTGAACTGCCCTCGTATATTCTTAGAACAACACGATCGAAGTGCTCGGATTAAAAAGGGTGTTCGACAGGGCTGCAGCTTTTTGCCCCAACTGTTTAATCTCCGCGGTCACGCTGAAAAGTAATGATCCTAATTTTTTATGAACACTTTTAAACCTTTTGAAATAAAACAATCGACATTTCCAGCCCCCTTCCACTAGAATGCTCCAAATAATGGCTTGTAACACGGTCGTGTGTAACGTAACTATGTCTATGTGAGAACAGCATGACGCAATCGAGTTTCGAATTCGAAGTACTCGTCCACACACGGAGCACTGTCACCTTCATCGTGCCAAGGCCAGGAGACACGCGAGAGCTGCGACATTCGCGACAATCCGACGTCTTGGGTTCACTGCCATCGATTATCCTCTACATAGTTCCGACTTCACCCCATCCGATTTGTATCTCTTACCAAAACTTAAAGAACGCTTTCGACGACTTCACTTTGGTAGCGATGAAGCGATGCAAGCAGAGGTGAGATTGTGGCTCCGTCAATCAAGTCAAACATTACATAGTTACGGTATCAACAAACTTGTCTGAAATGTGTTAGTTGCCAGTGTGACTATGCTGAGAAAGAAATACGTAGAAATCAAGAATAAAGACGTAGAATGTTAAAATTGTGTGTTTTGTTTCAAATGCTTTCAGAGTTTTCACATAAAACGTGGAATTACTTTTCAGCACGCCCTCGTAATCGTCGAAGAAGCAATGACGAAAATAAAAGAAATTTTCAAGAGTGGAGAAGGATATCAATGATAAGACTCGCTGGTGACATTGCTATGCTTAATGAAAATATGGAAGGATTACAGGATCTCTTGAATGGAATGAATACAGAATATGACAGAGTAAACTAAAGAAACGCGAAAGTAATGAGGGTATCAAAAAAGAGAACGGCGACATATTTAACATCAGCATTGGGGTTCACGAAGTTAAGGATTTCTGCTACCTAGGCAGCAAAATAACCCATGCTGGATGGAGCAAGGAGGACATAAAAAGCAGACTACCACTGCCAAAGCGGGCATTCCTGGCCAAGAGAAGTCTACTAGATTCAAATATAGAACTATTTGGATGATGATGATGGTTTGGTTTGTGGGGCGCTCAACTGCCTGGTTATCAGCGTCCGTACACATTCCCAACCTTTGCTCAGCCCAATCTAGCCACTTTGCATGAATGATTATGAAGACAACACAAACACCCAGTCATCTCGAGGCAGGTGAAAATCCCTGACTTAATTGGAGGAATGTATGTTTGGAGCGCAGCACTGTATGGTAGTGAAACATGGATTGTGGTGAAACCAGAATCGAAGCATTTGAGATGTGACGCTACAGAAGAATGGTGTATATTAGGTCGACTGGCAACTTAATACTTGACGTGGTTTTACGCAGAATTGGTGAGGAAAGTACTACGTGGAGATCACTGACAGAAAGAAGGAACAGGATGATAGGACAGGATGATAGGACATGTATTATGGCGTCAGGGAATAGCTTCCATGGTACTAGAGGGTGCTGTAGAAGGTAAAAACTGTGGAGACAGACAGAGATTGGAATTCATGCAACAAGTAATTGAGGACGTACGTTGCAATTGCTACTCTGAGATGAAAAGATTGGCACAGGAGAAAAACTCGTGGCGGGCCGCATTAAACCAGTCAGAATACTGACGACTCGGAGCAAACATCTAGTCCGTATGTTAACCTTAGAGCCACTTCGCTCAGCAGACCAGCAGAGTTCGTACGTAGACTTTGACCGAGCGACTAGTGACAGTACAGGATGACCTCGTGCACGGTAGTGAATCGAGAGGCAGATGGGCAGCAGCCTAGATCCGGGCAGAACCGGTCGGACAGATCCAGGCCGTGTCTTACAAGAGGGGCGACCTCGGCCGCAGGGGCTCAGCCCGGCCGGCAGTCGACTCACGACCGCCATGCCAAATGGTGCCGCCGCGTGACGTAAGCAGCCACCTGCCAAGGCGAACTCGCAGGCTACTTGCAGAGTAGTTTCGCGAAATTCCTCAATTGGACGGTCACTGCCGTAGATCAGCCCTTACAGAGTAAAACAAACAGCCTTCGATATGAGAGTGCCGGCTCACATGCGAAGTATGCATGCATTTGTGGACCAAAATGAAATAAATATGCTCTACCGTTCCGAAACGTGCTCTTCAATAATTTCACAACAGACCTGCACGAACTATCCACTTGTTGGGAATACCAACAGAAAATAGAAGCTCATTACATACCGCAAATACTTCCATAGTAATTTTATCCAATAGAGACGGCGGAAGTCTGCAATTGTACACTACTGGTCATTAAAATTGCTACACCAAGAAGAAATGCAGATGATAAACGGGTATTCATTGTACAAATATATTATACTACAACTGAGATGTGATTACATTTTCACGCCATTTGGGAGCATAGATCCTGGCAAATCAGTACCCAGAACAACCACCTCTGGCCGTAATAACGGCCTAGATTCGCCTGGCCATAGAGTCAGACAGAGCTTGGATGGCCTGTACTGGTACAGCTGCTACAGCTGCCCATGCAGCTTCAACACGATACCACAGTTCATCAAGAGTAGTGACTGGCGTATTGTGACGAGCCAGTTGCTCGGCCACCATTGACCAGACGTATTCAATTTGTGAGACATCTGGAGAATGTGCTGGCCAGGACAGCAGTCGAACATTTTCGTATCCACAAAGGCCCGTACAGGACCTGCAACATGCGGTCGTGCATTATCCTGCTGAAATGTAGGGTTTCGCAGGGATCGAATGAGGGGTAGAGCCACGGGTCGTAACACATCTGAAATGTAACGTCCACTGTTCAAAGTGCAGTCAATGCGAACAAGAGGTGACCGAGACGTGATACCATCACGCCAGGTGATACACCAGTATGGCGATGACGCTTCCAATGTGCGTTCACCGCGATGTCGCCAAACACGGATGCGACCACCAAGATGCTGTAAACAGAACCTAGATTCATCCGAAAAAATGACGTTTTGCCAGTCGTGCACCCAGGTTCGTCATTGAGTACACCATCGCAGGCGCTCCTGTCTGTGATGCAGCGTCAAGGGTAACCGAACCCATGGTCTCCGAGTTGACAGTCCATGCTGCTGGAAACGTCGTCCAACTGTTTGTGCAAATGGTGGTTGTCTTGCAAACGTCCCCATCTGTTGACTCAGGGATCGAGACGTGGCTGCACGATCCGTTGCAGCCATGCGGATAAGATGCCTGTCATCTCGACTGCTGGTGATACGAGGCCCTTGGGATCCAGCACGGCGTTCCGTATTACCCTCCTGAACCCACCGATTCCGTATTCTGCTAACAGTAATTGGATCTCGACCAACGCGACCAGCAATGTCGCGATACGATAAACCACAATCGCGATAGGCTACAATCCGATCTTTATCCAAGTCGGAAACGTGATGGTACGCATCTCTCCTCCTTACACGAGGCATCACAACAACGTTTCACCAGGCAACGCCGGTCAACTGTTGTTTGTCTATGAGAAATCGGTTGGAAACTTTCCTCATGTCAGCACGCTGTAGGTGTCGCTACCGGCGCCAACCTTGAGTGAATGCTCTGAAAAACTAATCATTTGCATACCACAGCATCTTCTTCCTGTCGGTTAAATTTCTCGTCTGTAGCACGTCACCTTCGTGGTGTAGCAACTTTAATGGCCAGTAGTGTAATATCAGAACAGCAAGTGCAACCAACGTTTTCAATTATTTGCTGGATGTATGCCAGTCTTTGTCTTACTCTGCCGTTTTTACCCTTTACAGCTCTCTCTAACACGATGGAAGTTATTCCCTGACGTCGTAACAGATATTGTATCATCTTGTCCCTTCTTGTCAGTGTTTTCCACATATTCCTTTCCTCTCCATTTCTGTGCAGAACATCCTCATTTCTTACCTTATCAGTCCACCTAATTTTCAACGTTCTCAAATGCTTAGATTCTCTTCTGTTCCGGTTTTCCCACTGTCCATGTTTCACTACCATACAATGCTGCGCTCCAAATGTACATTCTCAGATATTTTTTCATGAAATTAAGACCTATGTTAGATAGTAGTACACTTCTCTTGGCCAGGAAAGCTCTTTTTGCCAGTGCTAGTCTGCTCTTGATGTCCTCCTTGCTCCGTCGGCCATGGGTTATTTTGCTGCCTAGGCAACAGAATTCCTTAACGTCATCTACTTCGTGATCACTAGTTTTGGTGTTAAGTCTTTCGTTTTGCTCATTTCTGCTATTCCTCATTACTTTCGTCTATTTTCGATTTACTCTCATCATCTGAACTGTTCATTCCGTACGACAGATCCTATAATTCGTTTTCGCTTTCCTCGGGATAGCAATGTCATCAGCAAATCTTTTCATTGACATCCTTTGACCCTGGATTTTTATCCAATTCTTGTACCTTTTTTTCCCCATCATTGCTTCTTCGATGTATAATTTGAACAGTAGAAGAGAAAGGCTACATGCCGGTATTTAACTCTTTTCAATCTCGGTACTTCGATCTTTGTGTTCCAGTCTGGTTTTTCCCCCCTCTTGATTCTTGTACATATTGTATATTAACTTTCTTACATTATCGCTTACCCCTATTTTTCTCAGAATTTTCGAACGTCTTGCACCATTTTACACTGTCGAACGGTTTTTTCAAGTCGACATATACTATGGACGTGTCTTAATTTTTCTTCACTCTGCTTCCATTATCAAAAGCTACGTCAGAACTGTCTCTCTGGTGCGTTTACCTATCCTGAAACCAAACAGATCGTCCACAACATTCCTTTCAGTTCCTCTGTATATTATTCTTGACAACAACTTGGATGTATGAGCTTTTAAGCTGACTGTGCTGTATTTCTCGCGCTTGTTAGCTCTTGCAGTTCCTTGCCAGACACTCGGATGGGGGACTAGTAGGGGAATTTGTCAGTGAAGTTCATCATGACACTTTATCAATTACATGCCACACGTCCTGTGGATTCACATGATTTTTCGTTAATTCAGTGGTTTTCATCCTCATGCCGTTGATCATTGCTGATTCTTCCGCCTTCTAGGCGCAGCTTCCCACCCCAAGGGTAGGAGAGTGCGCAGAATCCCCGACTGCTCCTCCGCCCCCTTTGAAAATGCCGTTGGCAAAAATAGGGTGACTTATTACGCCGCGAGTCTTGGGACGCCATTGCTGATCATTTTGATTCCAACTTTAAGGAATGGTGTGTTTCGAAGCAGGGACCGAAGATATTTTGGTAACTACTCAAAAAACGCTACCGCTCAACCACACGTGCGAGTACATGTTGGAAACACCAAAGTATATTTACGTTTCCTCTCAGGGCCGGTTCGTGAACATTTCTCCACACAATATACTTTTTTTTGGGGTCTCGGGCCTAATTGCTTCATTAAGAGGGAACGCTACCAAGGAACAACCAAGAATGGTTTTGTAATTTCCAAATGGCCAGTAGCAATTTCTTACTTAAAGAAGCCCGCTGCAAAATATTAGTACAGTAAATACACTGAAGCGCCAAAGAAACTGGTCTAGGCAAGCGTATTCAAATACAGAGATACGTAAAAAGGCACAATACGATACGGAGTTGCGGTCTGCAATGCCTATATTTGACAACAAGTGTCTGGCGCAGTTGTTGGATCGGTTACTGCTGCCACAATGGCAGCTTATCAAGTTGTGAGATGAACGTAGTGTTATAGTCGTCGCACGAACCATGGGGTACAGCATCCCCGAGGTAGCGATGAAGTGGGGATCTGACCATACGACTATTTCACTAGTGTACCGTGAGTATCAGGAATCTGATAAAACATCGAATCTCCGACAGCGCTGCGGCCGGTAAAAAGGTCATGCAAGAACTAGACTAACGACGACTGAAGAGAATCTTTCAACGTGACGGAAGTGCAACCCTTCCGCAAACTGCTGCAGATTTCAATGCTGGGACATAAACAGTGTCAGCGTGCGAACTATTCAACGAAACATCATTATATGGGCTTTTGGAGCCGAAGGCCCTCTCGTGTATCCTTGATGACAGCACGACACAGAGTTTTACGCCTAGCCTGGGCCCCTGAACACCGACATTGGACTGTTGATGACTGGAAACATGTTGCCTGGTCGGACGAGTCTCGTTTCGAATAGTATCGAGCGGATGGACGTGTACGGGTATGGAGACGACCTCATGAAACCATGAACCCTGCATGTCAACAGGGGACTGTTCAAGCTGGTGGAGGCTGTGTAATGAGGTAGAGCGTGCGCAGTTGGAGTAATATAGGACCCCTTCATACGTCTAGATACGACTGACTGGTGACACGTACGTAAGGATCCTGTCTGAGCATGTGCATTCCAATTGACTTTGGCCAATCCAGCAGGACAATGCGACAGCCCACACGTCCAGAATTGCTACACAGTGACTCCAGGAACACTCTTCTGGGTTTAAAGTCATCGCTGGCCACCAAACTCCCCAGATATGAACATAACTGAGTAATCTGGGATACTTTGCAACATGCTATTCAGAAGAGATCTCCAACTCCTCGCATTCTTACGGATTTATGGACATCCCTGCAGGATTCATGGTGTCATTTCCGTACAGCACTACTTGGAGACACATTAGTCGAGTCCCATGTCACGTCATGTTGAGGCACTTCTACGATATTGGGCAGGTGTACCAGTTTCTTTGGCTCTTCAGCGTTTATACCTAGGTGGTGACTGTTCCGTCGGACATGTGTGACAGGACAGAACAGGCATCCCCGGCGCACACGCACGCACACGCAGACGCACACGAACAAGCACAAGCTCACGCACACTGGGCGGATGGACTATATCTTCTGAATCCCTGCGACACTTAGCGAATGCTATGTACATGAGGCTAATGGAAGGGTGCGCTACTTGCGCGTGGCAAGGCGAGAAATTTAGGTTGGACGGGAAGCGTGTCCGGATGGCCGAGTCAGTTAAGGCAACCGTTCTGGAGAAGCAGAGCATTCGGGTTCGAGCCCTGGTCCGACACAAACTTTCAACCTTCACTATTGATCTATTCCAGTGTCTGTAGGAGGCTGA
Source organism: Schistocerca piceifrons (assembly GCF_021461385.2). Taxonomy (NCBI): domain Eukaryota; kingdom Metazoa; phylum Arthropoda; class Insecta; order Orthoptera; family Acrididae; genus Schistocerca; species Schistocerca piceifrons. Next base: position 511,312,863 of record NC_060142.1, on the reverse strand, counting down.
AACCCTGATTTCTAGTTATATATATTCAAGTAATACGTATTTCTATGAATATATATTTATCCAGATTCTACAGGTTAAATGCCCCCCCTTCAGAAAATATTTTCAAAAATATCTTAAGTTTCCTACGTTTTGTGTAACATTGTTAGACCTTTCGCTATGAGAATAGTCCTCCAAACGTTTCTCTGACTCATTCGCTAGTATTTCATCTGACTTTACTAATAAAATGTAACATCTTTGTTTATTACCTACATATTAATTATTTTGTGAGGAAGCGACCTGTTCCAGGCCTTACCTCAGATATTATCCTGCTTTGCATACGCGATTATCGTTATTATCGAACTTCCATTCTTCATTTTGCTTTCGGAATAATTCTGTGTTTACCATGCACTACTCGCATGTACGGATATATAGATAATCAGTAGTTCGGACATAGTTGCTAGTAATGTAAATTATACTAGATTTTGGTATCAAGCTGACTTTTGGTGACGTTCAGGTTTCTCAGTTCGCATATTGGCTCAGCGCGCGGGATTGTGTAACAGCAACTTTCTCATGCTCCGCAAAGCGACATGTTAACCTGGCCCCTCTTTCCATAGTACCTGGCTTCCCTGGCGGATGGTACTGTCCAGAACGGCGGCCCGCAGGCTATCCGCCAGCTGCGTCCGGTCCACAGGAGAAACTGCCTGTTGTTTTGCTCTCGTGGCGCCGTCTTGCTAAGCCAGAATTATTACCATACGCGCACTTCAAAAACCCACCCAGCGCTCCTTCCCTGGGAACGAGGCTGGTAGCCTTCCTAAAATTTTCCGAATTTCCCATCGTAGAGAACCGGCCGTGGGAATCTTCGCCCGGCCCCTTCCGGCTAACGAAACTACCGTTTTCATTGGCTGATGCTTGTCAAATTATATCGAGGGAGACAGGTAGCCAACTTCCAGGTCTGTGATTGGCGATTGACTTAGGTCATTTTGCTGATTATTCACTGAGGTATTTATTTTTAAGTGCTGCTTCGAGCTGCGGAAGAAAGTCTTCCACTCCAGAACGGAGATACTTGGCGGCAGTTAAATGAAGTTGAGAGATGTTGGGTAGTGTAAGTAGAGGAGGTGGCAGGACTTCGGCCTTCTGCCGTCATTCTGGAGTTTAACTTTTTCACCACTTTGAGATTACTGAAGCAGCGGCATACTCCATTAGCATCTCTCACTCATCAGCTGTCGGCGCCACCAACTTCGGCTACGATTACTCGGCCACGATACGACTGCAAACTGCGATGCATACCTTAAATTTCGGGTTATGCGACAAAATGCAGGACGAGATGCTTCACCTTGCTTTACAGCTGAGTTGGTATTCCTGAGGCTCTGCTTGTGTTTCTCAAAGTGATGCATGTTTCTTTTTTCTGTTGTTTTCATTTCTTGGGAATTTTCAGTCGAAAATCACTCATGAATCAATTAATTGATGCTCTTATCAGCTGCATATGGGTCTCGTGAGTACGGTAATGAAACTGGTCCAGCTATATACTATGTAACAAACGTAATTTCCGATACGAGATGTTTCATCACGCATTTTGCGATACCCTTTTTTTAATTGCCTAAAATTTTGTAAATATTTCTTATAAAATTGTCTTAATTATTTTGATGAATGTAAATGCCAGAGTTGTGCAAGCGTGGAAAAATTTAATAATCCTTGACCAATGTGTTATCTTTGTATTTAACCATCTATGGACTACCAGTGGGTAGAGTAAATTAGATGCTGAGGAGTGGTTTGCCGAGAGAAGTTGTGTATGGCCGCATGTGGTAAAAGCTGGGCGAGTGTTGCCCATTATACCTAAATAACAATGCTCAAAAGTTTATAATTGAGAACCACAAAGAAAAAGTGTTATTTAAAGTTTGTGAAAGAATATATCAACAATATGAAAACTGACACCTGTTCATTATTTTGATTAGAATTGATACAACAAGATCAAACCCTGGAACTCCTGCAAATCCAAATATTTTATTAATATTGTACAGGAATGCGAGAAAGAAGACCACTAGTCGTGAACAAAGAGAAACAACGAAGAAGAATTTTATCAGCTAAGTACCAACTATTTTGGTCAATCAACGTTTCTGAACTTTCCACCCTGTTTGCTCAGTTGCTGTCACTAAGGACGAAATGTACGCCCTGAAAATCAGCAGAGACAGAATTTAAATAATTAATTTGAATCAGGAATTATAAGGCGGGGGATAAGACTACTCTAATGATTTTGCAAATCTCTGATCCCAAATTCTATTCCTATTGTGTATTCTGTTGAGGTCATGCTAGTTTGATTCCTTTTCTACCACGGCTGAAATTAAGTGTGTGTTTGTAAATTGTTTAGTTGTCACCATTTGAATTGCTGGTGACGACCCTCTGGAATTAATTACTCAAAATATCTTGTTAAAGAAAGCAATGTTTTAATAGCGCTTGTCTTTCCAATATATTCATGAAATTTTCTGATTTATGTTGCTTCCTCTTGAATAAAAATTAAAACATAACCTGGTCCTAATCTCTCATTTCGTAGTTATTAGATTACCATAGATACTGATTGACCGAATTCTCTAACTGTAAGCTAGCTCAGCAGTCAGTATGTCCGCGCTTCATGGCGGTATGGGGACTGATTACCTCAGATGTTAAGTCCCATAGTGCTCAGAGCCATTCGAATCATTTAAACCATGGCAGTATTTTATCACCTCTCTTTATCAGGTATGATAGAATTAGCAAGATTAGTCATTTGCATACCAATAGTGAATTCGTTAAGACAGTGTCTATGCTTACAGAACACAGACTTCCGGAAATTTGGACAATATCTCCAAATTTCTGCTCGATGGTGACGGAATCAAATATTCCCCGACCAGACAGACGCTACAGTCTAACCGGAGGTGCAAGCTTATTGATGGTAGATATCTTGTACGTACAGCAGCTGCCTCAGAATTCTTGCTTCCTCACATGCCCAAATGTTCTGTATTCTGTTTGGTTTCTATGTGTCCAGAGCAATCAAAATATGGATACAAAATTACACTAGAATTGAAGTATTTCATCTTCGATTTTGCTGAAGAGATGGGGATGTCAGCTGATATAAAATTGCATAGAGGAACTATTTATCCTCTGTACCCAAATTTTGAAAATTCCTAACAGCTGCATCTGATTATTTTCATTTCTTACGATGGATTTCGAAGCTCAGAGGGCTTAATCATTAGACACAAGTCCTGGCTATCAAATTGTTGCGTACCCGCGATGTAAATTTCTGCACAATCAAGAAACACTATCACGTACATTTCACCTTGAGTGGCAACATCAGACGAAATGCCAAGTGAAAAAATGATTACCATGGATAACAATCTATAAAATAAATCCATGTATCTCCGACTTAGGTGGCAACATTAACCAAAATGTCTCCATAGCTTCAGTAACTGCACCAGGGCAAACGAAAACCACTAGTGTTGCCGTTGTTTACTGTAAAAGTTATTTCACACTTTGGAGTAGGAAAAATCTTTGCCACATCTCCTGCTGACAAATTAAGTTTTTAGTAATTCCCCAGAATTGTGGATTGAAAAGTACGAGTTACGCAGGTTTTCAGGACAAGTATGCGAGCACGTAAAGCGTATTGTGTAGCTATTATCTATGATCGTTCTGAAAACTAAACCTCTGACAAAGTGTGCAAAAACTATACGGTCTATTCTTAACACTATTCTTCACAATCTTCGTGCTGATCTCAATTAATTTTTATACATATATTGAGCTCTCTAAGATGTGATATTTTTCTGAGGTAAGGGGTGGGGGCTATGAAACTTTAAATCCTTATTAATATTCATGACATGTTATTGAGACTTCTTGTAGAGAATTCGGTTGTTTCTTTTATGTAACAAGAACAAGGAAACAATGTTTCACTCGTGGGCATGATGATTATACATTGAATTTGTCCGCCGATCATATTCGACTAGGAGCGAGCCGGCCGGAGGGGCCGAGCGGTTCTAGGCGCTACAGTCTGGAGCCGCGCGACCGCTGCGGTCGCAGGTTCGAATCCTGCCTCGGGCATGGATGTGTGTGATGTCCTTAGGTTAGTTAGGTTGAAGTAGTTCTAAGTTCTAGGGGACTGATGACCCCAGAAGTTAAGTCCCAAAGTGCTCAGAGCCATTTGAACCATTTCAGAAGGAGCGATCTATGTTTTACATGGGGAAAAACTTTCACCAGCTAAGATCGCCTTAATTAGTCTTTATTATTGTTGATAATCGGTCTCGACGGTTGTAACTGTCACCTTCTGATTTAAAAAAAAAAAATTTGGTATTAAACATGTGTCATTATGGGCTGGTACTGCATGCCACGTTGTCAACACGATGGATAAAATGCAGCACGGAATACACAGGTTCGTCGACAGTAAAACCATTTTCAGTTAAAAAACACCTTTTGCACACGGATACGTTGGCATACGTAGCACTCACAGAGGCTTTTTTTTTCTCTCTTGCCCTTATAACGCTGCCAAGTACCCGGTTGCGTCCACAAGCAGCAGCTTCTGGTTATAAGCGGCTAAAACCCGGATGCGTTTAGTCATTTCCTTTGCGTCGAGAACTACTCTCTGTGGGCTTTTCCGTCTCTCCCGCTCGTAGATGGAGGGCGATCTGAAGACTCTACGCAAGGAAACGAATGATATTATTGGGTACCTAATACCAGATATTTGTCAGCAAATAACTTTAATGACATAAGTGATTTCGTAAAACGAATTGTTTGCCAACGTATTTGTAAACTTCGCTACTAAAAAACTAAGAATCAAGAAATACTTACTAATCCAACAAAAAGCGAACAAATTGCTGTTTAATATTCTGCTATCAGTTTGTGGATGCCAACATGATTTTGATTGTAATCCTCAAATTTTCTGTCTGTAATAATGGATGACGACACCTGTAATTACTGAAACGGATGTATAAGCAGATATATGCAGTGGAGAATTAGTGATGAATAAGCCACTTTTGTAACAGTTTTTGTTCGGGAAACCTGTACCAATCGACGAAAAAATATGTAATTGTAAAAGCGAAACTTTATTCAAACCTGATTACTTAAAATATCTCTTGGATTCGCAATCCTTAGCAACGCTGTGAAGAGCTCGATAAATGTCAGAAAATTTGGTGGAAGGGACACTCTCAATACTTTTACAGCTACTGCAGCCCCGGAGTTCGCCAATGAAACGAAGATGAGTGTTTTCTACTAACTGTTACTCCCGCAAAAATAGTGTATTAACTTGAGACAAGTCGGCCCTTGTCCCGGTTTATTGATGGAATCACTCGCAATCGTTAAATATATTCCAAATAACTTGATGTGGAATGACCACATATCTAATTGTGGGGAAGACAGATATTAGACAGTCACAAGAAGAATACTAGAATTTCAATTCGTCTAACCGATTCTCGGGAGCTGCTCGCTGTCTTACCGTCTGCATTTGTTTCCATGACGCTGGAAACTGGAGACGTCAGTTGCATAACAGTTTGTTGTGGAGGACAAATTCTATTCTCTTACCATACTACCACTTATCAGCAGTACTTCAATTTATTTGCAATGATTCCGAAGCAATTACGCCCTCATCTTTCACTTTTTATGGATTTGACACACTTGTAGTTACTACAGTAATGGATGCTATGGTCATTAAGAGGGTAAACTGGTGGTGATACACCACTTTGATAACAATCCTTCTGTATCTGAAAATGAAGCCGTAGTTCCTTCGAAAATTTATACTTTTTTCCTCTGTAGGACATAACGCGAGATACACGGAGAAGAAAATATCACACGAGGGGGCGTTTGAAAAGGTCCGAGAGATGGCACCACCGGCGCGTATCGAGGTCATGTTTAGTTAGTAGCATTTTTGGGAAGAACGCACACCAAGTTTCAGCCATATTGGTCTATTTCTTTGTGTTTGGGATTCGTGTAAACCAAGGAAGTCGAGTGATCGTCAAAAAATGGACGAAGAAGAATTTCGTGTGGTGATTAAATATAGTTTTTGAAAGGCAAAACGCCTCAGGAGACTAAAGAGAAGCTTGATAAACATTACAGTGACTCTGCACCTTGGATTAGGTTTGTAAGTGATTTCAAAACTTTCGGAGTGGCCATATAGGAACTAGTGATGCTGAACGTTCTGGACGCCCTGTGGAGGTTACGACTCCAGAAATCATTGATGAAATCCATGATATGGTGATGGATGACAGAAGAGTTATGGTGCATGAGACTGCTAGTGCTGTGGGCATCTCGAATGAACGGGTACATGATTTTTGCATAAACATTTGGACATGAGAAAAGGATTACAGGACGATGGATCGGTCGCACTGGACCAAATGATTCGGCCGTACAACGGGTCATCGGACGTGACTATATGTGATTATTTTTTGTGGGGGTTTATGAAAGACTGTTTATGTGCCTCCGTTACAAACAACAATGAATGAACTGAGACATCGCGTAACAGCAGCTGTGGAAATTTCAAGACACGTTCGCTGCAGTGTAGGAATACCGCATTGACGTATTCCGTGCATCTCAAGGGAGGCATATTGAAGATCTAAGGAAACTTGTTGAGATTCCCGTCCGTCAAAAAACAAAATTCATTACATAAGTTTATTGGTTTCAGAAATGTAGACGTGCCAAATTCTTTTTGATACACCCTGTGTATGGAATGTACTCGCAGTTGCGAATGTGGACCACAAGCTGATGGTAGTCGACATTCGCAACTGCGAATACATTTAATGTATGAGATGAACAGGTCGAACAAACCCTATGCGAGAGGGTGGGAGGGAGAGTAGAAAGAACAAGTAGGGTGTTGACCGGGCTGGACCCACAAGCCCTTAAAGCCGCAGTGCGGTCTGGGTAGAGGAGGCCACAAAATGTTCTGACAATCACTCAATGGGCCGATAAGGTTACGTGTCCCCCATCCCCGTTGAAGAGGGTTGTAAAAACACCCTGCACGAATAAAAACGTAAAACTGCGTCAGCTGCTGAGTGTCAATTTGAGTAGTCGTTTAAATTTCAGTATCTCTTGACTTATGCCTTTCAACTTACTTAGCTGCATGCCTTCCAGAGCTCTGTTAAACTAAGGTTGGATTCCCCACGTCTTCCACATCGACTCTCCTTTCTTCTTTAATCATGTCATCAGACATTTTCTCCCTCTCGTAGGAGCCTTCAATGTACTCTTTTCACCAATCAGCTTTCTCCTCTGCGTTTAACAGCGAAATTCCCATCTCATTCTTAATGTTGACGCCTTTACTCTCCACCTGATTATGCGCAGTACGGTACATGGCGATGGTGAACTTCATATCTCTGCACAAAGGGCCCATCGTCCGTAGGTCGTCTTGCATTTCGGTACAATTTTCTGGTGTTGCTACTTCTCTGTATACAATTCAACAACTAGCCAGTGCTTTTGTGGATTTTCCGAATTTGTACATCAGGTGATTTATTTATACCGGACGGTAACAGACCTACAGCACTCACTTGCCTCACACCCGAAGCTAATTTTCACATTTGTCTGTTTGTCCAGTTCGGTAAGTCTGCTGAGTTCTGTTGCCTACGAAAAATTCAATCACCGACCCGTCTGATGCTCCGCACGCTGGTATCATTCTTTTCCCCACTGGGCAACAGGGCGGGACTGTATAGAAAGCTTTTAGGAAGTCAAGGACAATGCCGTGAACATCGCCGGTGCTGTATACTATTCCCCATCTACTAATCCACTGCTCTCAGTTTCGTGGAGGAGCGGCGTGAGCTGAGCTTCACTGGAAATCAGGTTCACTTCTGCCGAGCATATTTTCAGTTTCTGATAGTGAACTCTAAGACAGAAAAACGACGCACCACGAAGGAATTATCCAAATGGGATGGAAATCACTGACATAGTTGTTAGATGACTTCCTGAGGGATGACGTCCCAAATTCTGGCCAATTGGTGAGTCAGATTGTCAAAATGACGAGATTGTTGGGCGGCCCTGCCTGTAATGTCCAAACGTTTTCAATTGGGTCGAGATCCTCCCACCTTTTTGGGAAAGGTAGGGTTTGGTAAGCATGAAAACAACAGTGGACACTCGCCGTGTGCACGTGGGCATAATCTAGTTGAAATGTGAGCTCAGGATGGCTGGCCATGAAGGGCAACAAAACGGGGCGTAGAATCTCGTCAACTTACCTCTGTGCAGTAGGAGTGCCACTGATGACAACCCAAGGTGTGCTGCAATGAAATGAGACAAACACCCCTGGTTGTCGGGTCGTATGGCGGGCGACAGTCGGGCTGGAGTCCCACCGCTGTCTGGGCATCTCCAGACAAGTCATCATTGGTCAACAGGGCTCATTTGGAAGCGGGACTCAACACTGAAGACAGTCATAGCATGTAAGCTTTCACGGCCGGCGTCTTCATTAATTAAAACTTCTGGGCAGAATTGCCGTGGTCCATATATAAAACTACTTCTCCTTCCTGACGTTTCGTTGCCGGCTGCGGGCAACATGTTCTGAGGTGAGTCGGCGACTGGCTGCTAGGCGCTGGTAGTCCTACTTATACGTATAGAGCGCTTAGATGGCGCCACCACTCGTCACGTGGTTTCGACTTTAAAGCTATTTCTGGCTAGTGCCATCTCTCTCGATTACAGGTAATCGATTGTCACTTCGTTGGTACAAAGTCGACCGCCATATCTTGTCTAGTTTTAATCCTTCTTTTCTATTAAAAATTTAGTGAGACAAACGTGACAGCTAGGACCTCACATTATTATAGTCGCATGTATAGAGAAGCTATAGAGATCTACAAGCAAGGAAATAATTTTAATAAAAAAGAAGAAGGATTAAAACTAGACAAGATATGGCGCTCGACTTTGTACCAACGAAGTGACAATCTATTACCTGCAATCGAGAGAGATGGCACTACCAGAGATAAAGTCGAAAGCACGTGACGAGTGGTGGCGCCATCTAAGCGCTCTATATAAGTGGGACCACCAGCGCCTAGTAGCCAGTCGCCGACTCACCTCAGAAGATGTTGCCCGCAGCCGGCAACGAAACGTCAGGAAGGAGAAGTTATATATATGGACCACGGCAATTCAGCCCGGAAGTTTTAATTAATGACTGAAGACAGTTCTACTCAAGTCAATGAGACACCTGAGACACCAGGCCAATGCAGTGTCTGGAGATGCCCCATATGGAGGTGGCCTACCAAACTGACTGTCGCCCACCACAGGGCCCGACCAGAAGTGATGGTCTGGGGTACCATTACTCTCCATAACAGGGTACCTTAGGTTCTCATCCGTGGCACCCTTACAGCACAGCGGTTCGTCGACGATATTCTACGGGCCTTCATGGCAAGCCACCCTGAGATTACATTTCAGCAACATAAAATACAACCGCGCACGGCGAGAGTTTGAACTGCTTGTTTTCGTGCTTGCCAAATCTTGCCTTGCCAGCACGAATGCTGGATCTCTCCCCAGTTAAGAACGTCTGAAGCATTACGGGCACGATCCTTCAACCAGTTCGGGATTTTGGCGATCTGATGAGCCAATTGGACAGAATTTGGCACGATACCCCTCAGGAAGATATCCAATAACTCTATCAATCAAAGTGGAATAACTAGTTGCGTAATGGGCTAAGGTGGACCAACTCGTATAGACTTTCATAATTTGTTAAGGTCTTCTGTTGAACAAATCATCAAATTTTCTGAAACTCTATTCAGTTGTTTGAACATGTACATCACATATACCAATTTCCGTCTCATTCGTCTTTTTTTTGTCTTAGAGTGTATCATGATCGCGAGCATAAAACACATTACCTCGTTCTGCGACTGTTAGTAATAAAAGAAAATACATTCCTTAAATGAATCTGCGATCATCGTGGATTTTTTTCTGTTAAAGACATCCAGACCCGCTTCATATATTTTCATTTATTACGATGATACTAGCATCATCAGATCAAAAATCAGAAAGCGTAAAACAACGTCCGTATTCAGCTGCTATAAAACCTTCACGCAAGTGGGGCACCATCTGTCAACGCCACTTAGCATTTGACCCCTACATCCTCCACTTAACTATACATTTTATTGCAACTGACTCTGAACAGTGTTCCGCGAGTTTTAAGTTTTTATCTGAGGATGGCAGTAGCTGAAACGTCATAAATGAAAAGAAACTAAGTTATCTACACGCTTTTATTGGTAAAAACGGAACAACTGACCTTAGCGACATAGGCTGTTAGCTAACGTGTATGTCTTAACGTTTTTTCTTGAGAACGGGGACTGCTTTCGGCCATTTTTGCGAACGCTTTATGGGATTCACTGGAGTGAATGAGCAAGTTTCAAAAGAAGCTGCCAGATTTGTCAGCACGGGAGAATCTCAGAAATATCGTACGTACTTCAATAGTAGACAATATAGTGAAGGAGTTTTGCGTGACGTTAAATCAGAGAAATTCTGCTTTATACGGAAGTGTTCGACGGTCCTTCATCCCCGCAGCTTGAGCGAAAGTAATGGGAAGGAGATAAATGAGACTGGGGAAGTAACAGCGTCCGTCTTAAACCGTATGGTGGCTTGCGAAGTACAGAAGTAAACGGAGATCTACATATAACATGCGACTTTCAACGAATAATTGGTCAAATAAGACGAGGAGCCGTCATTAAATGTGTGACAGGAAGATCTCGTCTCTGCACTGGATGACCATATGAAGCTTTTAAGCAATAAACGCTCCATATTCTGCATCCCAATATGTTGAACAACTCTTATTCTACGCTCTCTGCAGCCTTGACTTCAGAACGGAACACAGCGGAGTTTCAGTATAAATCCGTACACCACCAAGTCATTTATTCTTTCCGAACAGTCTCAGGGATTTTTCACAAAAAAAATGTTCTAAATAGCTACGTGTGTACCACAAAGCTAATAAAACGTCCGTTATGCTGCCACATATTTCGGCAATTTAGGTTATCATCGGCAGATTTTAAGAGTTTAAAATTGTGTATATCATATGTCCATTATAGACGCGGTATAGAACAAATTCAACTCTAAATTCTTCCAGATGAGAACATACATCGTCGAAACATGTCGCAGCATAATCATTATTTTACCGTATTTTACGGACTACAAGGGGCACTTTTTTCTTATAAAAATTGCCTCGTAACATTCAGGTGCGTCAAACTCAAAATTGCGATAAAAATGTCCAGCGTTTGATTTAAAATTTCCACCTGCCTTAAAAGCGGCCATATATTTGATGCTCTATATACCAGCATTGGATTCAACTGGCAACCGGCCGCGGTGGTCTAGCGGTTCTAGGCGTGCAGTCCGGAACCGCGCGACTGCTACGGTCGCAGGTTCGAATCCTGCCTCGGGCATGGATGTGTGTGATGTCCTTAGGTTAGTTAGGTTTAAGTAGTTCTAAGTTCTAGGGGACTGATGACCACAGATGTTAAGTCCCATAGTGCTCAGAGCCATTTGAGCAACTTGCAACCGCAGTATATCAGTGCGACGAACATGAGCTGCGGGGATTCACAAGCTTGCTAACAGTCTCCCACTTGTCCCGCCAAACGAGAACCTAGAACACTGTCTAGCCTATGATGCATCATCGCAGTCTACTGTAGTAGTGAACCTGAATTGAGAGTGATTTGTGACACAGACCTTGCTGTTATGCCGGTAGGACTTACATCACAATTGCAACCTCTTCATGTCTCGATAAATAAACCATTTACAACATATGTGAGAGACTAATGGAACAAATGGATGAAACGCATTATGTATTCACGCCAAGTGAGCTTTAAATCGATCCCTGGAATGAGAGAATACATTATTGTTAAATCTTTCAAGAAGTGTTGTAAGCAGGCTGTTTAGGTTTTTATGTTGATAACGCCACGTAGTGCTCTGTACGAAAATCACTGACTGCTGTGTGCAGTCTGTGGCTGGTTGGCTTTGTTGGAATATTAGCTTGTGTAGTGTTGGGCAGTTGGATGTGAACAGTGCGTAGCGTTGCGCAGTTGGAGGTGAGCCGCCAACAGTGGTGGATGTGGAGAGAGAAATGCCAGAGTTTTGAGAGGTTACTAAAAGCGGACGATCTGGACGTGTGTCCGCCAGAAAAAGGAAATTTGTAAAGATGAATGTCATGAATTTATGATTTTTGAACACTATTAAGGTAAATACATTGTTTGTTCTCTAACAAAATCTCATTTTCTAACTATGCCTATCAGTAGTTAGTGCCTTCAGTAGCTTGAATCTTTTATTTAGCTGGCAGTATTGGCGCTCGCTGTATTGCAGTAGCTCGAGTAACGAAGATTTTTGGAGGTAAGTGATTCATGAAAGTATAAGTTAGTCAGGGCCATTCTTTTGTATGGATTATTGAAAGTCAGATTGCGTTGCGCTAAAAATATTGTATGTCAGTTTAGTGATGATCAGAATAAGTAAAGAGAAAACTGTCTGAATAAGTTGAGTTTTGCTCAGCTGTCTGAAAATCAAATAACGTAGAAGTTTTATCAGCACAGTCATTCATAATTTTCAAAGGCGTCGTTTCAGTGGTCATAAATAATGCTCTCATTAACAGTAATAACCATCTTATATATGGAGATGACAACGATGACGATGATGAAGAAGAATGAAGTTCAGGTGACGAATTTCAGGGATTGTAAAGGTCAGTTCCGCTTTTTAAACTAAGAATTTTTTTGTCTGGTTTTGCAGTGTAATAATGAAAATGGTACAAAGTTATTTTTTTAAAAAATAGCCTAAAAATTTATGTCTTATAGCCTAGCGTCTTGTAGTTCGCAAAATGCGGTAGTAGCTTTGTGTCGGTGTACGTAAAATGTCTTTTATACCTGAAGAAGTTTTTACATGACATTCTGACGTGTGAGAATGTAAAAGAGACGCAGCTAGAATAGATTCTTTATTAGCAAGAGGCCTGTTCGGTCTGAAACGCGCGACGACTCCGGTATTGGACCTTGAACTTGCGTGGCGTCCCTTTCCGTTTCGAAGGCCTTCCATTGTTCTCCCTGCAGCCTGCAGTGACCGCTGGCCGGATCCCTATCCCTGCCTTCATCGAACAACCAAAAACAATCTGTGCACTTCAAAGAACAGCCTTGAAGCAGAATCACGACTAAAGTTTGCGGAGACTGTACTACTACTTCAGTTCCCTATCTCTTCTCGTAGCTGAGGTATGTTCGTACCACGCTACTCCTCAATTTATGAACAAATGAGTGCCGGGCTGATCCTGGAATCTAGGACCTTTGAATTTCGTGGGCAAGTGTTCTACCGCCAATAACGTCTTATCCTATCTTCGAAATGTCAAGAGAAGTACTAGAGGAAGCAAAGTTGTGAGAGCGAGTAGTGAATCTTTGCTTGGTTAGCTAAGTCCGTAGAGCAGATGCCAGAGAAAGGTAAAGGACGCAGGCTCGAATTCCGGTATGACACACGAATTTAATCTGCCAAGAAATTTCAGGTATGAACTCTTCTTTTCGCATGTTCAACAAATTGTTCTCTCTTGTTCTTTTAAGGAGTTCATCGTCCATAAACTTATTAATCCGTCTAATTTTAAAGATGCTCTTGTGACATCATATATCACAATAATTCTGTCTTTTCTTTCTCTCAGATCCCAGAGGCGCGGTCTCTCAGCCGTACAGCGCCACATTACAAGCATATGCTTCAGAAAACCTTCTACTCCTTTGTATGTTTTCAGCTAACTGCATGGTCGCAGGCCTCCTGCGCGACTTCATGCCGCATCTTAAACTCAAATAGCTGTGGTACAACTTCTGAGTACGTTAAGAACATGCAAATTAAAGTTGTTATGTTTAGTATTATTTGTGGAACAATAAGTAGTTATCGCCAACATACGTGATTAAAATTTTATGAGAGGGCTTATCTACAACTATATCATATTCGTCTGAAAGTGAATCACCGAGCATGAAGGTTTTCTAGGAAGTATCTAGCATTGAAAACGAACTAACGGAATCAGAACTGTTGCTAGGAGAAATGAACTACATGCACAGCATGAAGAAAAACAGCCTGGTGGTAAGGTCACAGCAGGGTAGCGCCACAACAGGTCGCAAAAGAACCGTTGTGGAAAACCACGACGTATAAAGAGCTGATCGCAAGAATCGTTGTTGTCGTGACAATCATTCGCAAGAGGTCGCGCCAATCACAATTTCGACGATTCAACTTTGAGGCGACGTTGGAGACAACAATGTCGAGCATTTTCTGTAAAAACTGTGATTTGAGAAAAAAAGATTATAATATTTAGTTTATTTCCCTTTTTCACCACTCCCCATTGGGTCCAATCAAGAACAAAGATGGCAATTGTGTTTTGGGAACAAATGAAGTATACTCACATACTGGCCCGAAAGAAGCGACGAAACCACGATAATAAGTATTACACTATTGGCATCTAGAGAGAATGAAAGAAGACAGAATAGCAAAGGAGATTCGCATATGCTTCCACAACAGGAAAACAAAGAAAATGGGTAGGGAAGTAAGACTAAAAAAAGATTTGAAGAAATGCGGACTGAATAGTAGACACTCCTCACCAGACACGAATTGAGACTAGAAGTCAAAACATTCAAAATTTTTCACGATGATAAAACGGACACACAAACCACTGGCGTCAAATGGTTAGATGAGAGGAAAAGAGCTCATTATGAGAAAATCCAAGACTTCTTGGAGAAGGGTGACGGAAAGGAGAAACAAATAGTAGTGTTGCCGTGGTCTATATTTCGCCTGAAACGAAATTAAAGCAAGAAAACTTCAAATGGCGTTAATTTCTGTTTCCAGACTTTAACTTATTGTGAAACATAAGATTCACCTCGGTGTAAAGGTAAAATTGCCATCATTCTGAAGATTAGTTTGAACAGTACAGTGCTTTTCAGATATGGTCTTGTTCGAGGCGATACGTCGCTTTCCTCCGACTTGACTTATCCAGTTGTAGGAGACCTACAATCTATTGTGAACTCCAAACCACAGTGCAACCAGACACTTTTCGTACTAGCAAACATTTCCAGAGGTGGAAAGTGACGCAGCACGGGTTCAAATGGCTCTGAGCACTATGGGACTTAACTCCTGAGGTCATCAGTCCCCTACAACGTAGAACTACTTAAACCTAACTAACCTAAGGACATCACACACATCCATGCCCGAGGCAGGATTCGAACCTGCGACCGTGGCAGTCGCACGGTTCCAGACTGAGCGCCTAGAACCGCGAGACCACCGCGGCCGGCTGACGCAGCACAGGCAGTGCATCAAATACCGAAGACCAAAACATACACTGAAGAGCCAAAGACACTGGTGCACCTGTATATCATGTAGGGCACCCGCGACCACGCAGAAGTGCCGCAACACGACATAGCTTGGACTCGACTAATGTCCGAAGTATTGCTGGAGGCAATTCACACCATGAATCCTGCAGGGCTGCCCATAAATCCGTAATAGTACGAGGGGGTAGAGATCTCTTCCGAACAGCACGTTGCAAGACATCCAAAATATGCTCAATGATGTTGGTGTCCAGGGGTTTGGTGGCCAGCGGAAGTGATTAAACTCAGAAGAGTGTTCCTGAAACCACTCGGTAGCAATTCTAGACGTGTCGGGTGTCGTATTGTCCTCCTGGAATTGCTCAAGTCAATCGGAATGCACAATGGACATGAATGGACGCAGATGATCAGATAGGATAGTTACGTACGTGTAATCTGTCAGAGTCGTATCTAGACGTATCAGGAGTTCCATATCACTCCAACTGCACACGCCCCACAGCATCATAGAGTCTCCACCAGTTTCAACCTACTGACATGCAGGGTCCGTGGAATCATGAGGTTCTCTCCATAGCCGTTCACGTTCATTCGCTCGATACAATTTGAAACGAGACTCGTTTCCAGTCATCAACATATTTCCAGTCATCAACAGTCCAATGTCGGTGTTGACGGACCCCTTTGGCGTAAAGCTTTCGTTCGTGCAGTCGTCAAACGCACCGTGCAGTCGTCAAACGCACACGAGTGGGCTTTTGGCTCCAAAAGTCCATATCGATGATGTTTGGTTGAATGGTTCGCACGCTGGCACTTGTTGATGACCCAGCATTGAAATCTGCAGCAATATGCGGAAGGGCTGCCCTTCTGTCACGTTGAACGACTGTCTTCAGTCGTCGTTGGTCCCTTTCTTGTAGGATCATTTCCCGACCGCAGTGAAGTCGGAAATTTGGTGTTTTACCAGATTACTGATGTTCAGGAAAACTCGTGAAATGGTCCTACGGGAAAATCCCAACTTCAGCGCTATCTCGGTGATGCTGTGACCCATACCTCATGCGCCGATTGTAACACCACGATCAAACTCACTTAAATCTTCATAACCTGGCATTGTAGCAACAGCAACCGATCTAGCAACAGCGCCAGACTCTTGTTGTCTTACATAGGCGTTGCCGACTGCAGCGCCATATTCTTCCTCTTTACATATATCTGTATTTGAATACGCATGGCTATACCAGTTTCTTTGGCACTTCTGTGTATATTCATGGCTTGTGGAAAAATCACAGTACGATACAGTTTTTGCAGTTTATAGCACACTGTCAAACTAAAACTGCATTTTGATTACAAAGAATGTATATATGATCAGCGAATCTAAACAATTGAAATTTCTAGGTCATGGAAAGCCCATGTTCATGATCTTGTTCAAAAACTGAATGCTGCTATATTTACTATTAAAATATTATCTGCAGTAAGTGTGGCAGCTGTAAGAAAATTAGTCTACTTTGTTTATTTTCATTCGCTTCCGACACACAGCATTTTCTACTGGGTATCTCGTCCCATTCACAATGGGGTACTTTTGGCTTAGAAATGGGAAGTTCGATCAATATGTCACACCTGTTCAGGAGTCTGGGAATTCTGACATTGGCCCCTCAATAAGTATTTTCTTTAATTTCGTTTGATGTTAAGACTATGAGGTCATTCCCAAGAATTTGCAGTTTTCACTCGGTTAAAACTAGGAGGAAATTCAGTCTACATTTGGATATCGCCTCCTTGACTCTTGCGCAGAAAAGTGTGCAGTATTCTGCAGCATCCATTTTCAGTCGGTGTCACAGGAATTACAAATTCTTAGTAATAATCCTCGCACATTCAAGTCTAAACTGAAGAATTTCCTCATGGATCACTTCTATTCTATCGGGGACTTCCTGGAAAGATTAAACTAATTCCTGTTTCACATTGTTGATTATGGTAATATATACTCGTAGCGTGTCATTTGCATAGGATTAGTCTGCATTACACTTATGTTAATTTCATGTTATGACTCGTTCGAAGACCATGAAGATTTGCTCCTCACTTTGGTCGTAAGGAACTAGACACGACAAATAAAAACAAAAGAAGAAAACAATGTACTTGTAGGTTTGCGCCAATGTTCAAATGGCTCTGAGCACTATGGGACTTAACATCTGAGGTCATCAGTCCCCTAGAACTTAGAACTACTTAAACCTAACTAACCTAAGGACATCACACACATCCTTGCCTAAGGCAGGATTCGAACCTGCGACCGTAGCGGTCGCGCGGTTCCAGACTGAAGCGCCTAGAACCGCTCGGCCACACCGGCCGGCTATGCGAAGAAAATTACAATATAAATATAATGACAATGTTAGTACTTTGTGTCATTCCTCTTGTATGTATCACTTCCGTTGTATTCTTTGCCCATGGACTGAACATGTTTTGGTAGTCTGAGGTAATATTTTTCCATTCATGGTGCAGACATTTTTATGTCATGTTTTCCGACCATTCTTTCAAGCGTACAGCCCAGATGTTAAAGTGGATTAAGGTCAATACCCTGCGCTCAAAACGTGAGAACATGGGGCGAATGGTACAACAACCACAGACAAACAATTTCCGCTGTATGCTTAGAGCCTGTGTCTTGTTGACAGTAGTGATATGTGCCTATCCAAGCCATCAACTTTTTTTTTACAGATTTGGATTTAGGATATTTAAATACTGACACCTTTCCATGTTATGTTCAACAAAAGCAGGTCGCCCAACACCAGATGTAGTCATACATGCCCATACCACAATTTCTCGACCACTGTGGATTGAATGTGTGTGGAATCCAGCTCAGTATTTAGTTTAGCTGGTTGTGACCTTCAGTTCTGGTAAGCACAGTTATTGTACATGAGCAACAGTGTATGAATACTTTTTTTCATGACTGTATAAGCAGGCACACAGTCTTTGTTATTCGCCGAGATGCCTCGCCAAAGTGTTCACCCCGTGTTTAGGTAAAAACAGTTCCAGCCTATAGCGAAAAATGTTATTTAAAGATTTTACAGTGGCTGTTCACCCGCTTTGCAAAATGTCAATAAAAAGAAAGCTAAGCCCCACAGAACTGAGGAGAAAACTGGATGCGGAGCAGTGAACAGCCTGAAACAGAAATGAAGAAAAAGAAAAAGAAGAAATGAACGTCTGCCGTACACAAACGCCACTTACTGAAAACAGACAACCTTCGTCTTGAAGAGGAGGGAGGAAGACACGGAGTGAATCCCCAACAGGGCACTACACGACTCAGGTCATTGGCCCGAAGTAGCGCGCTCTCACGCACGCCGGCTGAAAAAGTGTGCACAGAGGCAGCGCGGCACTCTGGTCGGGCGTAAGAAGCGACCAGTTCGCCCAGGTCGAGGGCAGCCGGCGCTGTTGCGTCACAGCTAGCAACGAAGCAGGCGGTGCGCCGGACTGCCGGCGGCTGTGTAGTGTGGGGAGGGGGAAGCGACAGACAGCTGGATCGAGGGGGGGGGGGGGGGCAACCGTCTGCGCCGTGGCCCGGCGAGGCGTGCGCACGCGCAGCGCGTGCAACCGGTTCTCGCGCGTCGTTTCGGCGGCGAAATTCCGCTGCTCCTTCTGACCTCGGCGACCGCAGACCGGCGCGCGAAAGGCAAGCAGCGATAAGTCCCAGTGGCGCTCTTCCTGTGACCTCCTACCGAACGGTAAAGCTCACCGCGTAGCCGTATCTATTCTACTGTATTACGTGTTACATCTTCCCCATTTCACGCAGATCCTGGTAATTCTACAATACGCCTAATCCTGATGAAGACATTACAAAGAAATGTGGTGTAACCTTACTCCATTTTGCATGAAATGTGACGATAATATCTCGCATTTTCGCTTTGGGCGCCAAATTGTTGCGAAGTGTCGCTATAGGAAGGGAGACTACTGGTGTAAAACATTTCATTTCAGAAACACATACACGAGCGTGGTTTGAAAAGTTCTCGGAACCACCTCGAGAGGTCAGCGCTAGCGCAACGAGTTGGTCACGTGATATTCATTGGACTGTTCACTGTCGCCTGTAAATACGTGCCACCTCAGTGCTCTTGGAAGAGAGCTGTGGCGGTGACGTGGTCATGTTGTTGTTCCCGCGTAGTGATTTGCGAAGTTGGAAAAAATCGAGATTCGAGCAGTGATGAAGTACTTCGTAAAGAAAGGTATGAAAGCAAAGGACATTCATGCCGATTTCCACAAAACACTGGGTGGCTCTGCTCCTTCATATTCAACTGTTGCCAAGTAGACAAATGAATTTAAATTTGGTCGGGAGAGCTCTGATGATGAACCGCGCAGTGGTCGGCCAGGATGTGTCACTACTCCAGAAATCACTGCAAAAGTGCGCAAAATGGTCATGGAGGTTCGCCGATTGAAAGTGCTTCAATTTACTCACACTTGCCAGATGTCATCTGAAAGGGTGTATCACATTTTAACTGAAGAAATAGAAACGAAAAAATTATCTGCAAGATGGGTGCTGTGACTCTTGATGCGCGACCACACACATGTGCCGTCGCCATGGCAAAATTACACGAACTAAGGCATGAATTGTCGCCACTCCCGCCTTATTCACCTGATATGGCTCCGCCAGACTTCCAGCTCTTCCTCAGACTTCCATCTCTTCCCAAAACTGAAAATTTTTTTTAGTGGACGAAGATTCACGTCAAACAAAGAATTGATAGTTGGAGTTGACAACTATTTTAGAGGTCTGGAGGAAACTTAATTTCGATATACATCGCTGTACCAAGTCCATTAATCTGGAAGGAGATTACGCTGTGAAACGTCCCCTTAAAAAATTTTTATGAATTACTGTGCTGATAAACCTCTTACGTTATTTGAATTTCAAACAGCTGAGCAGAACTGAACGTACTCAGACATTGTGTTACGTAATGCTGTATTGTGTTGAAAGAGACAGTGCTCACTTAGGGTATATATTTGTATACTGTAGATCTGACTGAAACCGGTCATCGTCAAAAGAAATGACATTGTGATCAAAGACTGCAATAAAAACATTTGAAACTATATAATGATTATTATTGAGATTTTCTGATTAGTAAGAAGTTTATGTATTTATATGTATATATAAAATGGTGATGTGTGGAAAATTTTAAAATTAGTAACTACTAAAAAGGTGTATGTATATACATGCATAATGTATAATGTAAAAATTAGAAACAACTATACTTTTATGAATATGTAAAATGTATTTTGACGAAGCTGATTGCATGGTAAACATGCTGAACGACTAACAAATAAACATATGAACAAACGAAGGCCACAGTCACACTGATTTGTCTACAGACACCGGATTGCCGCATTCGACTGAGAAGGCTTCACGCTTCACATCTAGAGGTCATTCATTTTGGCGCTTGCGTCCTCATTCTGTGACAGAATTAGTCCCTTGTATGTCTCTTAATCTTTCTTAATTATATGCACACTGATGCTTTAATCTTTAGAGGTGTTTATGTATTAAGAGTTTATTTAACTGAGACTACGAGCCAAATAAAACGTGCTACAGCAAGTACTCAACCTTGAAAGAGAGATGTCGAGGGAGTGATACAATGACTTAAGCTGGCTATTTCATACATCTTGTTGAAGCTGTAAAAAGCTTATACAATGACTTAAAAATAATAATAAAAGTTGGCAACACTGAAATCACTATCAATATGGGACTTAAACATGGCTGTAGCGTATCACCAACCGTATTTAGTCTTCATAAAATTATCGGATTAAGAACTGGACAGAGGACGTAAATCCCAGCGTACAGAGTAACAAAAAGAAATGCGTTAATGCCCTTACAGACACAGATGATGTCACAACTTTGGCAGAAAGAGAAGATAAACTACAAAATATAGTGTATAAACTACACCAATTAGAGAAAACGGAATATAAGGTTCGTAACAAACTAAAATCATGGCTCATCTTAGGAAATACCCCAATAGCTCAAAAACATCTACAGATAATACTCCACTTACGCAGCTTTAGTTTTTTAGGATGTAATATAAGCTATGATATGGACAAAGATAGAGAAAATTAGATTAACAAACATCAGTCAATATGTGGAATGATAAGCAAAACATTGCAAACCAAAATACGGAAGGAAACAAAATTAGAATTTTAGAAAATCATCGGCACTCCATGCTATGGAAGGTAGTCACAGATATTTAAAAAAGTGATAAAACTATAAGCAGCAGAAATCAGATTTCTCAGGAAAGTGAGAAGTATTACCACGGAAGATCATACACACATCAAAAAAAGTTTTGCATCACCTCGGTTCCGAGATTTCCGGAACCTGTACAGAAAACTGGAATAGAGATCAACATAATCATCATCTCCGCCCTTTTTATTGCTCATGAAAACCACACATTGCATGTTGTACCACCATACAGTGAGACCTTCAGAGGTGGTGGTCCAGACTGCTGTACACAACGGTACCTCTAATACCCAGTAGCACGTCAACTTGCGTTGATGCATGCCTGTATTCGTCGTGGCATACTATCCACAAGTTCATCAAAGCATTGTTGGTCCAGATTGTCGCACTGATTTACGGCGATTCGGTGTAGATTCCTCAGAGAGGTTGGTGGTTCACGTCATCCATCAACAGCCCTTTTCCATCTATCGCAGACATGTCCGATAGGGTTCATGTCTGGAGAATATGCTGGCCACTCTAGTCGAGCGATGTCGTTTTCCTGAAGGAAGTCATTCACAAGATGAGCACGATGGGGGCGCGAATTGTCGTCGATGAAGACGAATGCCTCGCCAATTTGCTGCCAATATCGTTGCACTATCGGTCAGAGGATGGCACTCACGTATCGTACAGTCGCTACGGCGACTTCCATGATCACCAGGGGCGTACGTCGGCCCCTCATAATGCCACCTCAAAACAGCGGGGATGCTCCACCTTGCTGCACTCGCTGGACTAGCCTGAGAGGGTTGCCTCCAAACACGTCTCCGACGACTGTCTTGTTGAAGGCATATGCGACACTCATCGGTGAAGAGAACGTGATGCTAATCCTGAGCGGTCCATTCGGCATGTTGTTTGGCCCATCTGTACCGCGCTGCATGGTGTCGTGGTCGCAAATGTGGACCTCGCCATGAACGTCGGGAGTGAAGTTGCGCATCGTGCAGCCTACTGCACGCAGTGTGAATCGTGACACGACGTCCTGTGGCTGCACGAAAAGCATTATTCAACATGGTGGCGCTGCTGTCACAGTTCCTCCGGGTCATAATCTGTAGGTAGCCGTCATCCAGTGCAGTTGTAGCCCTTGGGCGGCCTGGGGGAGGCTTGTGATCGACAGTTCCTGTCTCTTTATATCTCCTCCATGTCCTAACAACATCGCTTTGGTTCGCTACGAGACGCCTGGACACTTCCCTTGTTCAAAGCCCTTCCTGGCATAAAGTAACAATGCGGACGCGATCGAACCGCGGTATTGACCGTTAAACTAAAGACAACACGATCCTGGTGGAGTAACTGGAACTGATCGGCTGTCGGACCACCTCCGTCTAATACGCGCTGCTCATACATGGTTGTTTACATCTTTGGGCGGGTTTAGTGACATCTCTGAACAGTCACAGGGACTGTGTCTGTGATACAGTATCCACAGTCAACGTCTATCTTCAGGAGTTCTGGGAAACAGGGTGATGCAAAACTTTTTTGATGTGTGTGTATAAAATGAGGATATTAGGAATCAACGACGTATCTATATAAAAATGTGTGTGTGTGTGTGTGTGTGTGTGCGTGTGTGTGTGTGTGTGTCTCCACCTCTCCTTCTAAACTACTGGACTGATTTCAACCCAACTTCGTACATATGCCCCTTACCGTCAGGCAACATTTGCTGTGGAGGTAAGCCTATCATAGTTCCGGAAATATGGCGTCATAAATACTGAGATTCGAGAAAAACTGCCGTATCATGCATGAAGTTTCTATAGAGTTATTCCTTACGATGAAGGCACTCCTACCGGTATTCTGTGTATTTGTTTGGTCTGGGTTATAAAAGGTGTTTATTTTATTTTTCACTAATAAACGAGTAAAAAACAATTTCAATTAGCTATAGCAGAAGTGCTGAAACTTTTCGTTTTTAAATAAACATTTTTTAAACAAAGTAAATTTTATTAGTAAAGCTTGCATTGGTTGGAAATATTGCGTTATTGTGGAATATAAGAAATGAGATCAGAAATATTTTAATAACAATGCCGACAGGAACGAGCAACGAACACGTGGTATAAGAATTGGTACAGTAATGCTAAGACAATTATGACGCTGTCGCCGTGTATCGTGGGTCGAGGTATGCTGGTACGTGCAGTGTACAAGTCTTGCCCCCATCTAGTCTATACGGTTGTTTCTCATCCGCTGTATTGCAGAATGGCACCAACCGTAGCCCCGAAGTTTTTGTGAAGCGGCGTAACGATTAAGTACAATGCTGCATTTGCTTCCGAAGAGGCAGAGGTGAATCTGGGAGGGTGGCTCGTTAGTCGAACAGCTCAGTTGGTAGTGTACTTTGCCGCGAAAGGCAAAGGTCCCAGGTTCGAATAATGGTCAGGCAGACATCTGCTACGAAGTTTCAGGAGTGTCTGTTTGGCCAAGTGAAGTTCGGATAGTTGCACTACGTCTTGTCTGTGGTGTTGGAACGACAACGTGCTGAAAAATAATGTCTTCGAATTTTTTTATGTGGAAACTCTTAAAGCATTTTAAATAAGACAAACGTTATTAACATTTATACATTAATTCTTCACGTCTGCATCTTTATTTCTGAACATCATCTTGGCGACGAGGTCATTTCTCCCAACGAGAGACGAGTTTGCTGATACCGTCTCTGTAGTGTGTTTTACGTTGTTGACGGAGCCAGAACATTGAGGTTAGCGCCACCGTTTCCTTCATTTCGAGCACGAACAGCCCAAAGTCGCACATTATGTAATAAATTAATGTACCTCGCTCTGTCAAAGATCAACTCATACTCTGTATCTCTACTAAAGTTTAGCAATTATTACTGTAATTTACTTATACAATTTTTTCAAACAACAGACACTAAAAGTGCCCTCACTATTGCATTTTCTTTTCCATTCGTTTCCACGCAAGGACGCATTGCTTTTTTACTTTTAACCTTGGCAACAATAATGATATTCGAGTTCAATTATGATTTTATTTACTAAACAGACAGCAAAAAATTCCTTTAGTAATGTATGTAGAATTTGTTTGTCTTTCAGCTATTTAACTACGTTGGGATGCGATTGGTTTGGCAACGTGTAAATTTCGCGCCAACATATGCAATTTACGCTTTTTGCATGTCGATCCTTAAGTTTCTCATTACGAAGTCTGATTACTGTTTTGTGTTACGCAAACCCTTTGGGTTAATTATATTTCATACTATCACGGTCCGCTGTGATCATGCCTCTGGTTCTCGTTCCCCCTCGTCTTTGGCCAAGTAGGAGTTATAACACTACTAAATACCAAAATTCTAATTGCTCATAAATTTTAATGTGCTCCTGCTGTGGCAACTGTGATATACCTCGCTTCCAAACAATTAGCTTTCGGAAAATCTAAGCTGAAGCATTTTATTACACATTCATTCATTCATTCATTCCAATCACTGATGTCGATACTATCATCATCGTAGACAGCTTTCATTCTTCTACTGATTTCAATTGGAGGCAAGTGTTCTGCCGTCAGAAACTTTATTACAAAACGACGTTTCTCACGTTGCGACATAGTTACGTTACACATCACTACGTTACACGCTACAATTCGGAGCCCTCTGACATGTAATGCCTCAACGGAAATTGAGAACAGAATAAAACGTTCGGAGGCACGCCCTCATAGTGGTGGTGGTGGTGGATTACCTGATTCATATACTATATACAGGCATTTACATACTCACACGTCTAGTTTAAGGATGGGGTAGGCAGTCGCCCGTGGGGTTAAGGTACGAACTAGCTTGGCATTTGATTGAACTAATTTAGGGAAAACATGGAACACCAGAATCAGGATGATCGGATGCAGATTGGAAACTCTAGACTGTAGCATACGAAGCCAATCTAATGGCACCTAATGCGGTTTATCCTTAGTATACGATACTGTTTTACAAAGAAGTTACAGTACAAGCCCCACAAGCCGCCGATTCTGATACAATGCGGTATAAAATATGACACGGTTCAAATGGCTCTGAGCACCATGGGACTTAAATTCTGAGGCCATCAGTCCCCTAGAAGTTGGAACTACTTAAACCTAACTAAACTAAGGACACTAAGGACATCACACACATCCACGCCCGAGGCAGGATTCGAACCTGCGACCGTAGCGATCGCGCGGTTCCAGACTGTAGGGCCTAGAACCGATCGGCCACTCCGGCCGGCCAAAATATGACACGAAAATAAAATGTCATTTATGAATGACTTTTGAACTCTACAACCTGCACATAGCCTTTCTGGAGTATAATTTACTGCAGCAGCCTCCAAGCTCTATAAACAATAACCAAAATAAATAAACGTAATTAAACTCAATCTTTGGTTTGCCTTATCAACGTATCACGACTCTTGCTGGGCAGAAGATCTGAACACACATCTCACGGTTAACATTGTAAGGCAGTCAACAAAATGACTACGCAACAGTGCTTGGCAATAATCGAAATGAGCGCAACCATCATATGGATCATAAATTATTCATTCATTGTCTAAATTTTTTGTGTGCTTGTGACGCTGTCGCAGAGACGGGAAGCGTATTACGTAAGTGGTAAACTAAAAAATATGTATCGTGTAACGGTGAAATTAAAGCAAGTTTATCTTGCGTGTGTGGTGTACCTGAAGGAACAATCGGGGGATGGGCGAAGGATGACAATAAACTTAGAATTTATTTAAACACAGCTGAGAGTGATGTGAGGATAGTTAGAAAAATGACAGAGTAGGAAAAGACAGTGAACTTGACGAATTTCTTTACAGGTGGTTTTTAATAAACAGAATTGAAGATGTGCCACTTTCATGACAATTATTAAAGCCCAAGATGAAAAATTTCACTTTGATTTACATGGCAACAAAGATTTTATAGCTTCCGATGGATTGTTTTGAAGATGGAAATATCGCCATGGAATTCACCAAACGACCATTAAAGGAGAAGAAAGGTCTTGCGACAGTGAATCTGCTTCACAGTTTCCAGAAATTCTAGACAAAGTAATGATAGATGAAAATTTAAATGATCATCAAGTATATAATTTGATGAAACGGCGCTTTATTATGGACTCCTTCCAACCAGAATTCTCGATACTCAAAAACCAGGAAATTAGAGATGTTTTAAAATGAATAAGGACAGAATAACCCTCGTGTTTGTCACAAGTAAATCGGGCGGTCGTAAGCTGAAATCTTTATGTACTGGTAAAAGTAATACCCGTGATGTTTCAAGCATATAAACATGTCCTCATTACAATGCACTTACAGGCATTCAAAGAATGCTTGGACGACACGCGACATTTCCACCAACTGGTTTCAAGAAGAGTTTGTTCCGTCAGTCGGAAAGCATCTACGATCATTTAAGTTGAGAGAAGAAGTTCTACTACTCCTCCATCACTGTCCAGCTCACCCACCTGCTGATGAGTTTCCATCACATGATGGAAAAATAAAAATTCGTTTTTGCCAGAAAAAATACGACGCCATTAATTCGGCCGCTGGATCACGGCATCATATGAATATTTAAAGCCCATTATCACCGTGAACTCACTTCAGCAGTAAATTCAGATGAGGAAGCAGAAATATTCTTAAAATCTTATTGAATTGCCCTGACGTGGCAACGCATCGATCCGACCGCTTTTAGGAATTGTTGGATCTAGTATTCCATTGAAGAAAATGTAACCGATGAACGTTATAGAGAGACAGATTTCAACAGCAGTGGCATCAAATCTGCACGTGACGCTCTACAGTGCAATATTCATCTTTAAGCCTGGAATCGTTGGGTAATCGTCGTCGATTTCGGAGATCGTAGATGAAAACGACGTTTTTGATGCTGTTGGAGGTGACAGTAGTGTGGCGACAAAGTCGACCAAACCAAATTGAGCTGTTGCACCTGATGAGCGTAAAACAATACGCACTAAAGGAACTGCATGATATGACCCGCAAAAGAAAGCTAACTGACTTCTTTAAAGCAGCTGAATAATGGCGTACAGTAGCTTGCAGGCAGTGTTGCAGATTATCATACTGTATTTGACAGTGTACTTTACATACCGTACTAAAACTCGTGTCTTTGTTTGGTCCATGTTTGAACGAAGTTCGTCTAATTGTGTATGCTATTTCGTTCTGATGTTCTTTAAGTTTAAATAGAGTATATAGGGTTGCCATATTTAGCTGGCACCTCGTTGAAACACATTGAGATGGGGATGTAGAAATGAAGTAAAATTTATTTAATATAATTACTATTTATTTAGAACACAGTTACATAGAACTAGTGGCAGTAATAGTTGATACAGGATATTTTTCGGAAGATTTCACATTTTTCAGCACGTACTGTTTCCCTTTCCCTTTTACGTATTTATAAAACTCCATTCAAGTCAATTTGAAGTTAAACTGGCACTGTAAGATTAATTCTACAGTCCCTGGCAGCAGTCAATTTCTTTCACCAGTCTACTGGGCCGACATCAGCGAAAATACTCTTTCCACAGTCGCGTTGTATGCGGGAATTGAAAAGAAAAAATACTCGCATAATTTTAGCAGTTGGCAACTGCGTTCACGATTTTCCGTTTCCTTATGAAAGTACAACCGCCTTTACTCTTCCAAGGAGTGTTTAGACTTCCACTCTTCCGAGTCATGCTTGGTTTCCAAAAAGCTGTCAGATACATTCCTAAAGACAATTATTGTCGCCTGAAATTTTCACACCATTTTAATCCGACATATAACAGTGTTCCAATCATCACCCAATCTAGGGTTTCAGATAGCGTCATCCAATCAAATATCTGATATTTATTAAAAGAAATAGGCCATTTCTCCAAGTAATCAAATGCTATGGTATAGAAAGCCATTGTCTCTTTCGCAAAATTCCGAAATCAAATTCGTTATTTCTTGGTTAGCGTTGTCATTCTTTAATTTGCTCAAATTCATCTCGGTTTGCATGCCAATGAAATCGACAGTCTTCATTTGATTCAGACATCTTTGAGTGCCGATTAATATAGTTCTAATTTTAAATCTCCGCGCTTTTTATATCTTTTTTCAAACAGAGCCAAGTTTGGCCGCAGACACGTAAAGTAAATTTCACTGATGGGACTACTGAAAAAATCTGAAATTAATTTCGGTGGCCTGACTTCGGCGTCAAAGAATTGTTGTAATAGAAACCAAATCTTAAATATACTGTCAACTGTGGACTTTATTTTCTGGAATGACGGCGCTAGATGTAGAAGATGCTTGAATCGTCCAAACGGGATACGTAGCATGCAACGCCATCTATGAGACGACCTTGTCAACAACTTGTTGAGATATATAAAACTGAGGTTGCATTTACATGTTGTGCAGACAGATGGCGTTATTTCAATAGCTGAGCCAAGCTCGTTTTCCAAAATCGGGACAAAACTGGGCCATGTCGGGACAGGAAGGTCCATAACAGTGAGTCCCGATAATGTGGGGACGGTGGCAACCCTGTGCAGTGTAGTACAGTACACACAATATAGCATTTATGTTCTTCCTAACCTTCCAGACATACGAGCGGCGTTTGAAAAGTCCACGCATAGTCCGAGAGATGGCACCACCGGCTCGTATCGAGGTCATGTTTAGTCAGTAGCATCTTTTGGAAAGAACGCACACCAAGTTTCAGCCATATTGGTCTACTTCTTGGTGTTTGGCATTTGTGTAAATCAAGGAAGTCGAGTGATTGTCAAAAAAATGGACGAAAAAGAATTTCGTGTGGTGATTAAACATTACTTTATGGAAGGCAAAACGCCTCAGGAGACTAAAGAGAAGCATGATAAACATTACTTCGATTAGAACAGTTTATGCTTTCAAAATTTTCGGAGTGGCCGTTTGGGCAGAAGTGATGCTGAACGTTCTGGACGCCCTGTGGAGGTTACGACTTCAGAAATCATTGATAAAATCCATGATATGGTGATGGATGACAGAAGAGTTACGGTGCCTGAGATTGCTAGTGCTATGAGCATCTCCAATGAATGGGTATATATATTCCTTCGACCGGAGAGGTTATGGTGACTGTCTTTTGGGTTCCGCAAGGGATAATCCTCGTCGACTGTCTGGAAAAGGGTAAAACTATTACAGGTGAATATTATTCATCGTTATTGGACCGTTCGAAATCCGAGCTGCAAGAAAGAAGGTGATTGGACCGCAAAAAAGTCCTTTTCCATCACGACAATGCACCAGCACACACCTCAGCAGTTGTGGTCGCAAATTAATGGAAAAAAGATTCCAACTCGTTTCACATCCCCCCTATTCTCCAGACTTGGCTCCCTCGGACTACTATTTGTTCCCCAATTTGAGGAAATGGCTGGCAGGACAAAGATTTTATTCAAATGAGGAGGTGATTGCAGCAATGATTAGTTATTTTGCAGACTTGGGCAATTCCTATTATTCAGAAGGGATCAAAAAATTAGAACAGCGTTGGACCAAGTGTGTAAGTCTAAAAGGAGACTATGTCGAAAAATAAAAAAGGTTTACCCCAAACACGTATTTTTATTTTTGCACGGACGTTTCAAACCCCTCGTAGTTTGTCATTAGGCTCACTCTCGATGTACTGCGAGTATGCTGTAAGGCGGTAGTAAAAAGCATGTCGTCCAGCAGCATTATATCAGGTTTCTACTGTATTCAGTGATGTAAAAGGCTAGGGCTACTCTGTTCATTTTCTCACTCCCAGTAACTGCACACACTATACATACAAAGTTTGATAATGTAACACTGCACCCACTATCAGCTGACATGAGAACCATAGCGAAGATGTTTGATTTCCATTTTGTGTACCTCAGCTTTCCATTTGCTAGCATCAAAAACGGATAATGGGAGAATTGTTGAGCTCAGAGAGTAGTGCGCTGGTTCCTCTGGCAACTGGTGCGGCGCCTGTTCTGCTCTTTCAGCTCGCCTTGACGTCAGCAGAAGCGCGGCTGACAGCTCCTGTAGCAGTGATTTGTCGTCCTCTCCGCACTGATTTACAGTCACGTTTACCACGGTACTAGGTCGCCAAGGACACCTATTACTCTGCTGCCATAAATCGTCTATTCCGTTTCAAAAAAACCTACAGTTTTAAAGCAGCTGTCTCCGGTAAAAGTCGAAAAGGCGCAAGGACACATGTGACTTCATTTCACGCTCCAACAGAATGTGCAAGCGAATTAATTGCACCCTTAATATTTTAACATACTGCAGAGAGCAGAAAATTTATAAACAATCGTCCTGCACCACTCGCCTTCATTTGTAGCAAAATTATCTAACATACAGTCCAGTTAGGTTAGGGTTAGTGTTGTTTTAACGTCCCATCGACAACGAGGTCATTAGAGACGGAGCGCAAGCTCGTGTTAGGGAAGGATGGGGAAGGAAATCGGCCGTGCCCTTTCAAAGGAACCATCCCGGCATTTGCCTGAAACGATTTAGGGAAATCACGGAAAACCTAAATCAGGATGGCTGGAGACGGGATTGAACCGTCGTCCTCCCGAATGCGAGTCCAGTGTGCTAACCACTGCGCCACCTCGCTCGGTCATACAGTCCAGTACAATACTGACACCCGGCCAGGAATAGCACGCTACTCCCCAAGCCTGTAAGTATTTCTACATACATAAACCTCAGGCCTCTACAAGGTGCATGGCAGAGGTTACTTTGTGCCTTTCCTGTTCCGCCCCCAAATGTTGCGAGGAAAAACACTATCTAGCTGCTTCCGTACGAGATCTACTTTTTCTTGTCTTCGCGCTTCTTACGTGAAATGAACGTTGGTGTCGATAGAATCGTCCTGTAGTCAAATACCGGTTCTATAAATTGAACAGTATTTCATGATAGAAAAGATGCCTTTCCTCCAGGGATCCCCATTCGAATTCACTGGGCATTTCCCCTAATACTCGTCTGTTAATCGAATCTACCTCTAAAAAATCTAGCAGCTTGTCTTTGAATTTCTCCGATGTCTTCCTTTAATGTGATCCGACCTGTTAGGGATCCCACACACTCCAGCAGTACTGAAGAGTGGGTCGCACTACAGCTCCATAATCGGTCTCCTTTATGGATGAGGATTTACATTTTCCTAAAATCCTCCCAATAAACCGGTGTCGACCTTTCCCCTTCCCTGCTACCACCTTTAAGCACTCATTTCACTTCACATCGCTTTGCAACGTTATGCCTAGGCATTTATTCCATGTGACTATGTCACCCAGCACACTACAAATGTGTTGGAAGATTATGCAACTGTTTTTCCTACTCAACTGCATTAACTTCAATTATTCTCCATTCGGAGCAAGCCGCCATTCGTCACACCGAATAGAAATTCTATCCTGTATCCCCTTACAGTCACCCAATTTTAACACATTTGTGTGTACCACACCATCATCAACAAACAGCCACACATTGTTGCTTGCCATGTTCATCAGATCATTTATGTAAACAGAGAAAAACAGCGGTCATATGACACTTCCCTGGGAAACTCCTGACTATGCTCTTGGGTTTGATGAATACTTATCATACGTAAGGCATTTTTGATCCACTCATATGGCCCAAGAATGTGTTCCGTTTGTTCAGACTGCCGTTAATGGTCTACAGTGCAGCACTGTGCCAAATGCTTTCCAGACACTGATGAATACAAAATCTGCTTGTTGCCCTTCATCTGTGGTTTGCAGGATATCATGTGATAAAAGAGCAAGCTGAGGGTCCCATGAGTGACGCTATCTAAATCTGTGCAGTTTTGTGAACAAAAGCTTCTCTATCTCAATGAAATTTATTATATTCGAACTTAGAATACACTCAAGCATTCTGCAGCAAACCAGTGTTAAGGTTACTGATCCGTAATTTTGCGGTTCTGTTCTCTTGTCCTTATATATATCGACGAGAAATTCAATTTGTACTCATTCCAAATGGTTAAATTTAATAATGCAGTGTTCATTAACTTCAGACTGGCTATTAATTCAGAGTGTATGTGTGGCTGTCTGGGATATCCTCCCAAATACGTGGATTGATTTCAGTCAAATTTGTCATAGCAATAGCACGCCTTATGAGTATCAGCACTATGGGGTTTATAAACTCCTAGTTCCAGTAAGACTGGAGAAATGAGCAAAAACAAGTTTTCACCAGCCCCCGGCACATGGGCTGCCTTTCACAAATATGGCTCTGAGCACTATGGGACTTAACATCTGAGGTGATCAGTCCCCTAGAACTTAGAACTACTTAAACCTAACTAACCTAAGGACATCACACACATCCATGCCTGAGGCAGCATTCGAACCTGCAACCGGAGTGGTCGTGCAGTTCCAGACTGAAGCCCTAGAACCGCTCAGCTACACCAGCCGGCAGGCTGCCTTTCACCACAGGTATATTTTGTGAGAACAGTATCAGTCTGTCAAATCAGCCCACTTTGATGGGCAGCCTATACTTCAGGAGCAAGAAACGTTTACTAGGCCCCAACATATAGGCTGCCCTGCATGATAAGTTTCTTGTGTTGTTGTTGTTGTTGTTGTTGTATTGGCCTACTTTATTGGATTGTACTGCAAGGGCTACACATGCTAATGAGCATGGCTGTGGCCGGTTGAGATGGATAGAAGAGGAGATCGATAGTGTGACGTTGGAGGAGGAAATGGGTAAAGAGAGGGGAGGAGGGACAAGGCAGGTGGAAGGTGTAGAGGGGTAGTGGCCAGGTAGAAAAGAAAGAGGGGGACATGGTGATGGAGAGAGGGGAGGAGCATATGGTCAGAGGGAGTGGGGGGGGGGGGGGGGAGGAAATGGAGGAAGATACCTTCAGAGGGAAGACATGGTCATAGACAGAGAATGGAGAAAATAGAGCAGGAGGAGATTAAGAGGCAGAGAAAGTGGAATAGAGGTGATAGACATGGGATGATGACGTGGACAGAGGCAGAAAGAGGTCGACACAGAATGGAGGAAGAGGAAGTGTATCCAGAACATGTTTCCAACGCAAATGTGGGCGAAACTGCAGGGGAAAGAATAATTGTACCGCTTTCCTAAGCCAATTGCGCAAGATAAAAGTGAGTCTATTACACCTATGTTTGTGCCCTAATCTACCTCACATTATTCCCATGATCTCCGCGCGAAATATGCGATGGTGACAGAATAGTCGCAAAGTTTTCCTTATATTCTGTCAATTGCACTTCACTGATAACATTTATCTAGACTGAACCTTTGTGTTACTCTTTTCAGCTTTTCCAGCTTCCCTACCATGTTCAAACTCTGACATTCCATACACTGACTAGTAGAACGTTACCTTTGCATTGGTTGTTCCGTCTTTTTCTCATTGTCACTTCCTTGTTGGCAGCCCCCTCCCAGAGACCCAAATGGAGGATTAGCCGGAATCTTTTGCCAATGGAGACATCATCATTACACTTTTTTAATTATACACTCCATGTCCTTGGGCGTGGATTTTACGTCTTTAATGCAGTGATTACCATAGCGTTCTGCATCCTTACGCCAGTGATCATTGTTGATTCTTCCAACTTTTAGGGGCACTTTCTCAGCACAAGCGGAACAGACGGACCTGAAACACTATGCGTATCTCTGCCCTCTTTGACAATGCTACAGGCAGAATGTTGTTGATTCGTTCCACTGGCAGTCTTCGTCCGCCACTGCTGTTGATTTTTATTTAAAACTTAAGCAGTGGCTGGGTTCTAATTCAGGACCCAGGGCTACTAATCAAGAAGGCTACCTCTAGTCCACGGGCATAGAACTGGGATCTCCGCCATTTTAAGAACAGATTTAGCTGACGTATTTCCTCCGATAACGAGGGAATCGTAGAGCGCTTGGTATTTTATCCAAATTTGTTGCGGTATTCAGCGATACGGTGCTGCAAGACTTCGTGAGTCTAATTTACTTTCCTCTTTTTCTACGTTCCTGGCTGTAGAGCCCAAACAGCGTCTCCCAACGACATGGGAGAAGCACCACGTCACAAAAATAGCTTTGATCTGCCAAGGCCGGCCAACGTAAGTCCATCTTCAATTGCAATCCAAGAATCAGTATAAAAGAATGCATGTTGCATTGCTCTTGTGCTGTTACCTATCTTGGTGAAGACGCCTTGCAATTCAGGTCGAAACGTTGGTTCCTCATTTTACAACAAGATGCTGATGCAGAGTTACTAGAAAATATGAGCGTTACCTAAGACGAAATGTGGTAATTAGGAAGTAAGACTATGTGTGTGAAGTAAACACAATATTTACGAAGATTGGCATAGTTCGAGAGAAAATTTATTCAATAAATGAGCCACAAAAATACGAAAATGAAATGTGGAGAGAATTCACTGAAAATGTATCTTTGTGGCACAGCGTCGTCAAATCCGGAGTAGTAGTAGTAGTAGTAGTAGTTTCCACTTCAGAGTCCTTACCCTATGTATCTTTCAACAGGGGGTGCCCAACAGTTTTGAAAGTACTTATGGAACGTCGTATTGGACCACAAACAGTTACAATGATAGATCATTTCATTTTACAACCATTTTTAACCCTAACAGACCATTATCAGACACGAAAAAAATGTATCAACGTTTGTGTTTGATTTCAGCCATGGTGCCAAAAAAGGCCCAACTTACGTCAAAAAATTATTTACAAACATAACATGATGATCGAACATTGATCCCCATGTTTGACAAATCTTGGTAAGGAATGCTGATGTATGCTACACTCCTCATTACTCATGTAATACGGTACACGACCTCCTGCAATCCGTCACTATGCTACGATGCTTCACGGTAGAACAGCAAATAATATCTGAATTTTTTCACATGAGGCAGTTTTAACACTATCTCCACGTTAGGGAATAGATATTGAACGTCCGCCTCTTCATAAAGGGATACGATAATTTTCCGTGAAACCTACAGACATTGGTGACATTCGGTCTCGAATCTACACCTATATACTCACTCGCTAGTCACTGTACAGTGACTGGCAAAGGGTACTTAGGACCAATATTATACATTTTCTTCTCTGTTCCATGCGTGCAAGGAACGATGCAAACATGGTTGCCTCCTATGCACAGTGGGCACACTATATTCCAGATAATATACACTCCTGGAAATTGAAATAAGAACACCGTGAATTCATTGTCCCAGGAAGGGGAAACTTTATTGACACATTCCTGGGGTCAGATACATCACATGACAGAACCACAGGCACATAGACACAGGCAACAGAGCATGCACAATGTCGGCACTAGTACAGTGTATATCCACCTTTCGCAGCAATGCAGGCTGCTATTCTCCCATGGAGACGATCGTAGAGATGCTGGATGTAGTCCTGTGGAACGGCTTGCCATGCCATTTCCACCTGGCGCCTCAGTTGGACCAGCGTTCGTGCTGGACGTGCAGACCGCGTGAGACGACGCTTCATCCAGTCCCAAACTTGCTCAATGGGGGACAGATCCGGAGATCTTGCTGGCCAGGATAGTTGACTTACACCTTCTAGAGCACGTTGGGTGGCACGGGATACATGCGGACGTGCATTGTCCTGTTGGAACAGCAAGTTCCCTTGCCGGTCTAGGAATGGTAGAACGATGGGTTCGATGACGGTTTGGATGTACCGTGCACTATTCAGTGTCCCCTCGACGATCACCAGTGGTGTACGACCAGTGTAGGAGATCGCTCCCCACACCATGATGCCGGGTGTTGGCCCTGTGTGCCTCGGTCGTATGCAGTCCTGATTGTGGCGCTCACCTGCACGGCGCCAAACACGCATACGACCATCATTGGCACCAAGGCAGAAGCGACTCTCATCGCTGAAGACGACACGTCTCCATTCGTCCCTCCATTCACGCCTGTCGCGACACCACTGGAGGCGGGCTGCACGATGTTGGGGCGTGAGCGGAAGACGGCCTAACGGTGTGCGGGACCGTAGCCCAGCTTCATGGAGACGGTTGCGAATGGTCCTCGCCGATACCCCAGGAGCAACAGTGTCCCTAATTTGCTGGGAAGTGGCGCTGCGGTCCCCTACGGCACTGCGTAGGATCCTACGGTCTTGGCGTGCATCCGTGCGTCGCTGCGGT
This sequence comes from Schistocerca piceifrons, assembly GCF_021461385.2. Classification (NCBI taxonomy): domain Eukaryota; kingdom Metazoa; phylum Arthropoda; class Insecta; order Orthoptera; family Acrididae; genus Schistocerca; species Schistocerca piceifrons. Next base: position 511,276,525 of record NC_060142.1, on the reverse strand, counting down.
CCGGTCCCAGGTCGACGGGCACGTGCACCTTCCGCCGACCACTGGCGACAACATCGATGTATTGTGGAGACCTCACGCCCCACGTGTTGAGCAATTCGGCGGTACGTCCACCCGGCCTCCCGCATGCCCACTATACGCCCTCGCTCAAAGTCCGTCAACTGCACATACGGTTCACGTCCACGCTGTCGCGGCATGCTACCAGTGTTAAAGACTGCGATGGAGCTCCGTATGCCACGGCAAACTGGCTGACACTGACGGCGGCGGTGTACAAATGCTGCGCAGCTAGCGCCATTCGACGGCCAACACCGCGGTTCCTGGTGTGTCCGCTGTGCCGTGTGTGTGATCATTGCTTGTACAGCCCTCTCGCAGTGTCCGGAGCAAGTATGGTGGGTCTGACACACTGGTGTCAATGTGTTCTTTTTTCCATTTCCAGGAGTGTACATCGAATAAATATTCTCTAAATTTCATGAGAATGAAGTCGGCTTTCTCCCAACGATTTCCATTTATGTTTCCCAGGATCTCCATTACACTTTCGTACGGGCTATACATACCTATTATGATGCCTGCTGCGCGTCTCTACTTTCCACGTCTACTGTTGCGAGTAGTTTACATGTAATTCGAAATCTGCAACAATACACTACAATGCATCTCAGCGGTTTACTTTATGGATTGTTGTTGTGGTCTTCAGTTCTGAGACTGGTTTGATGCAGCTCTCCATGCTACTCTATCCTGTGCAAGCTCATTCATCTCCCAGTACTTACTGCAACCTACATCCTTCTGAATCTGCTTAGTGTATTCATCTCTTGGTCTCCCTCCACGCTGCCCTCCAATGCTAAATTTGTGATCCCCTGATGCCTTAGAACATGTCCTACCAACCGATCCCTTCTTCTAGTCAAGTTGTGCCACAAGCTCCTCTTCTCCCCAATTCTATTCAATACCTCCTCATTAGTTATGTGATCTACCCTTCTAATCTTCAGCATTCTGCTGTAACAACTGTATGGATATATCCGAAATTTCCTGAATCCACCTTCTCTACAAATAATTTCACATATTCGTTCACTTCCATATGGCTTCGTACTTTTATAAGTTGCTATTTCAGAGAGCACGTGGCATGCTTTAAGGGTTATTGCTAACTTTGCAGTCTGATACTATCAGGTTTTTGATGATTCTACGTATTAGCGTGCATTTGCTTGCATTTAAGGAGAGGTCCATTCAAATAGGCGTATTAAGCATAAATACTAACGAGCGAATAATCTAAGAGAGCCACTGACACTAACTTATAAATCTTTTACGTTCATTCAGAATTTGTGAAAACGAACAAATATTTCTGAATATGTCTTCGATAATACACTTAGCTGTCAGATACAAAAATGAAGCTCCTTTCACACATCAAGCCCGAATAAACACGGTATTTCCTTTGCAGTATCAAAAGGCGGCGTGGTCTGCTGGATCGAACGTGGCCATTACCACTGCAAATTCTTTCATCCACTACCAACCTCTTATATCGACTTCCCTGTTATGGTCTTCTGTCAAATTCTTCAGTCCGCTTCGTATGTCGTCGTCCTAAGTTTGTCCGTCATGTTATTTTGCTTCGAATGTGGCACAATTCCTTCACTTCGTCTGTTTAGTAACCCAACGATTTGACGTTAACAACTTCGCTCCCAAGATATTTTATGCTGCTTCTGGATTCGTCGTTATTACGTTTACTCTCAACCTATAGTCTGTGCCCAGTAGGTTGTCCATTTCACTTACTAGAAATCCTGTAATTCTTCGTTATTTTCAAAGAGGATAAAAATGTCATCAGCTAATCATTGCTATCCTGTCATCTGCATTTTAAATCCACAACTAAACGTGTATTTTATTTGTTTCTATTTGTTTCCTTGTTTCTTCGGTATGTGGTTGCATAGCAGAGGAGAGACACTACAAACTACCATAAATCCTTTTTAAGCCTAGTACGTTCCTCTTACTGTCTCACTTTTTTTGTTCATTCTAGATCGAGGTTCCCAAACTGTGTTCCGAGGTGGAGTGGTGTTCCGAAACTATTGATTACATGGCGGGTTTCTCTCTTCCGACATTCTGATGATACTAATAGATTTTAAATATTTAACTGTTATTTATGAGTTATTAGTTATGATTTAAAATTGAAGTATTTGTTGATTAAAACAAGTCTGTAACATTTTTAAAAGTTTTATTGAACTTCAAAATAAGCAAGGTGTTCCATCAAAGTATCTGAAATCTCAAAGAGGCCCGTCAGAGGAAACTTTTGGGAGGCCCTGCTCCACATTCTCATAAAAATTGTATATTAACCGTCTACCTGTAAAGCACACATTTATTTTTCTGGGTTTTTCAAATTTACTGACCTATACGTAGCCAAACACTTTCTACGTCGACAAGTTCTATGGAAGTGTCATAATTTTTCTTAAGTCCTGGGTTCATTATCAATAAAAAAAAAAGGCGATTTTGAAGTTTTCCATCTTGGCTGTTTTTCACAAGCACTCAGTTTACAGTTATACTGCTATTAAACGGCGGATATAGACGATCTGTGTTCCCTTTGGTTCTTTGGTTGGTTTTTGGAGTTAAAGGGACCAAGCTGCGAGGCGATCAGTCCCTTCATTCTTTTGTTTCGAATTAGGAATAATCCTCAGAGGAAGCATACAAACGGCAAATCCTTGGAAGCCCGATTGTAACCGACATACAAAAGCAAGGAGGAGTAGGAGAAGAATGAGAGGGAGTAATGTGGGCGAGTTGCTCTGCCCAGAATGCAGTTGAGGATCCCTGGGGCATGGTATGCGATGGGAGATGCGCCCTCTGCGTCTGATCAGCACTATCTAGCCCTCCGCTACCCTAAGAAAACGAGAAGCTCAGACAAGATAATCAAATTTTAGGACAGACATTAAAAACGGCAAATACAAAAGAATAAAGAGAATTAAAAGGCGGGAGGGGTAGGAGGCAGGCCACCGAGCAATCGCCGTCGTGGGTCCCCTGGTCGACAGCCGACGAGTAGGAAAACCTTCGCAGGTGAAACATACATCCAGGTCAGCTGCACTGGTATCGCCCGCTAGCACCAGAGGCAGGGTATCAGAAGGGTTAAGAGATCGCAAGCAACCGAATTTGGACTGTCTGTGGGCCACTGGCAGCCGGGCACCACACTTGCAGTAAGGTGGGTCCTCACGTCAGAGAATGTGGCCAATGTGTAGCTGACAAAGGATTGTGGATTCCCTTTGAGAAGCTCAAAGGGGAGGTTGTCACATGGTCGTGGTCTCCTTTATTGCCCTCAGTTTGTTTAGAGAGCCCAGGGCAGACTACTCCAACTCCCAAGCTTCCAGCAATTGATGGCTTAAAGTCGATCACAGTTCCAGCTCTGGAACCCCCATTTCCGAGCTCGGTATCCTGGTAGCCAACTTTGCAAATTGGTTTGCATGTTCATTCCCTGAGATCTTAAGTTGTCCAGGGTCCAAACAAGGACAACTGATCATCCAGCTTGATGGAGGTCAGAAATAAGATCCTGGATAGTCGTGACTAATGGATGGGGAGCTCTGACCTATAGCCTGAAGGCAACTCAGGGAGTCGTTGCAGATCAAAAGCATCTTACTGGTGCAAGAACGACAAAGACTAAGTCTCGTTTGATAGCCACCAAATCAGCAGGGTAGATACTACATCAATTTGGCAGGGATTGTGGTTCACAGATCCTTGCGTGTGTATATGCAAAACGTGCTGTATCCATCGACTATTAAATCCTCAGTGTATATCATTCTAACCCACAGACTGTAACAAGTGACGAAAAACCATGTGATCAACTGAATCTTTCAGTCTGAAGTATCAGATCTGAGGTCAAGATACATGCAGTGGGAGCATGTGCAATTGCTCCCTGAAGAGAGACGACAGTGGAGGATGTTTTAGTCGAACTGCAATTGTGACCTCAGTTCTGGGTCTCTGTTATGGGGGGTGGATCTCCCTAACAGGAAAAATTACATGGTAGTTTGGATGCTCAGGGGAGCTGAGAACTTGTGTAGCATAGTTTAGTACTGGCAACGTGCAAGATATAGTAAAATAAATACTTGTGAAGAAAAGCCAAGGTGGATAACTTCAAAATGTCCTGTAACAAATATGGCTGTGGTATCCCACATGAAGAAAAAGCTATCAATCGAAACGCCAAAACTTCCTCTGTTGGCTTTATCTTCCATAAAGCCAGACTCACTACCACCACCACCACCACCACCACCAGGATCATCATCTATCGACTTTATTTTCCATTCTATATATAATGCCACAGGCTGCTGGTTGAAGGGATTTGCTACCTTCTTCAGCCACCGAAACTATTTCAGGGAAGGCTTCCCAAGCATCTAAATCCCCTAAGGAGAAGAAATTTTACCTTTCTTCCAACACAGAGGAGAGTCCACTGGGCCCCATGCCACTGGATCCCACATGATCCGCTTCTGTAGCAGAGGTGGAGATTGTGATGGTCCCTGCGGTTCCAGATCGTGCCACCATGTCTCAGAAACTGTGTTTGTTGATATCATAATCTCTAAACCACTGGCAGCAGGTGACACTAGGACATCACCTATGTCCTTGGTTCCTTCACACCCTTACAGTATACTGACAGCATGATTCTCCAGTGGAACCTTAGCAGTTTTTTCCACCACCAGGCTGAGCTACGACACCTCTTAAGTTCCCCCTATCCCCTACTGCTCTCTGCATTGCCCTTGACAATAAACTTGGTTTCCAGCAATTCAGACATTGTCCTTCGTGGCTGCTAGGGTTTTGTAAGAATTGTGCTGGCTATGATAGATGTCAGATGGAGTTTGCACATACGTTCTGGACTGGATATACAGTGAACTTGGGTCTCTCGAACCAACTTACAGGGCTGTGGCTGTTCAGGTAAGGGTATCTCAGGATTTTACCATTTGAAATTTTTATCTTCCTCCCAATGGTGAAGTGTCTCACAATGTATTGTCTGCAATGGTTTCTCAGCTCCGCCCACATTTCCTAATCTTGGGCGACTTCAGCGCCCATAACCCTTTGTGAGATAGAACCACTATCATTGACCATGGTAAGGACTTCGAAAACTTATTAACAGATCTCTACCTGATGTCCCTCACATTTCCTTTGGCATATGGAAGTTAATCGGCTATTGGCGTTTGCATTTGCAGCACCAGTCTCACCCACTCACTGGAGGGTCCACAGTGACCTGTGTAGCAACCAAATCCTCATCTTCCTGTCCTTCCCTCAGCGTCATTCCCCAGCCCCCCCCCCCCTCCTGCCCCACTCAGCTGGTATCTAAATAGTGACGAATTGGATGTTTTAACCTCCACTGTCGTTCTTCGGTCGCTGCTACATTGAGATACTGACACATATCCAGAGCACAATAGCTCTATCGGCAACCGGCTTAGTGATTCGCTATTCTTTGCCCCATTCACTGAATAGGAATTCATCAGTGCCTTAGTCCTCTGTCCTGATACAGCCCCAGGGTCATACTGCATTCAATGCTCGAACACCTGTGATGGATTATCAGTCATCTCCTTACCAACCTCAATCACATCTGGAACAAGGATGAGTTCCCATCTTAATTTCGGCTTCCATAGCAGAGCTGGAGACTGCAACGGTACCTGTTGTCCAGATCTCTTAACCGGTGGCAACAGGTGACACTAGGACATCAGCTACATCCTTGGTCGCTTCACACTCTCACAGTACACTGTCAGCATGACTCTCCAGTGGAACTTTAGCGGTTTTTTCCACCGCCAGGCTCAGCTGTGACATCTCTTAGGCTCCCCCTCCACCCTCTTGCTTTCTGCGTATATTTAGGAATATCACGGAAATGATCTATCTCGTATGATCGCGAATATCACGCTACCAAATAATTTTCATTTCCCAGTTGTAATGAAAGAGACTCTGTGCCGATGAAACGTTGCACCCAACGTTGAGTAGCGTGATTTTTGTATCTTAAGCGAGACTATTTCAGGTGGCGTATAGTGTTGTCTTGGTCTACAATAAAAACTGTGTGTGTGTGTGTGTGTGTGTGTGTGTGTGTGTGTGTGTGTGTGTGTGTGGAGAAAGGGGGGGGGGGGGGAGGACGCGGGAGCACATACTAACGAGAACTTGCTCCATACGAGGAACGAAGGGTCTCCATTGTTAGCTCAGGTCCTAGAGTCACCGCAGTAGCGACAAATGCGCCGTCCAGAACGCTTGGCGGACGGCTTTAATGCTTGAGGAACAGCCGTACTTGGCGCCGTGTTTTGCGCTTGGCCGACGACCAAGGTCAGCAGTCAGGGAATTCTCTCGCAGACTTAAGTGACTCAGAGACGACTTTGCACATTACGCAAACCATAGTCGTGAGAAAAATTCAAGCTCCTCCAACCACTTAGGAATATTTACAGGAATTACTGAAAACGCCAGATTGCAGACTAAGTTAAGTGTAAATCTAGGGTCAACGATGATCTGTGCCACTGCCGGAGGTGCAGCGTGACTTAGGCGTTATCCTTCGTTCTCCCGAGAGGAGAATTCCCTGGATTGTGAGAGTTTGGGTATAGATGGCGACGTCATCACAAGAAGATGAACTGGAAAACATAAGAGGATACTGAACGGGTAATTCAGAGCCGAGTCTGTGGGCCATCGCCATCACAATCTGCTCTCGGTGAACCTCAGACAATTCGCTCGTCTTCCCCATTCTACACACGCCAGCATACTGACTGATACTATATGCATCGTGCTTGTGTCTGACTAGCAGTCATTCCTCGCGATGTGACGCTGCTATAGCCTTGACGAGTTTATATCGATATTAGGCCGGTAGTCATAATGTTCTGGCTGATCAGTGTATTACAGGCTTTTACACTGGTATGAAGGTATTTTCACAGAAACGAAGATTATTAGGATAACAAATATAATAAATCGCAATTGAATCATTAGTCTGTTACCAGACACTGGAGACCCCAGATAACTTACGTCGAAATGCTCAAAAAATATTCGTGAACAACCTCTGGAATTTTCTTGGTGGTTTCCGGGGTCAGTCTGTATAGATGTAGATGTGGTAGGGAAAAGCAGAGAACATAGGGAGACTGAAAATGCGTAGCTTTCAATGCGTTTTCCGACAGCCTTGTTCTGCGCGCACTTGAGTCCCTGAAGCGCCGTAGTGACGTCAACAAGTTTTAAACTTTTCCACAGCACCCGACGGCAAAGGCCGTCGTACTGCAAAGCCACGAAGTTATGACCGAGAAGAACGCCGTGCCCACGTGAATAGGAATTCTGTGCGTCAACACTACAGCGCATAATACCGCAGTAGATGCGCAGCTCGAAGAGTGGACCACGAAGTGTGTTGACAGAGGGCTCATTCGCTTGCGGTACGGGAGAGCATGGTTAATTTTTGAATCTAATGTGACAGACATGTGATGATGCATTCCTAAATTTAGCGCTAACCGTTGTCAGGAATCAAAATATTACTTGCTCACTATAAAACAAACACATGAACACAGGTAGTCAGCTGCTGACTGGGAGAAAAATCCCATCGATGGTGTTGCCATTACAGACGACACAGGTAGCTAACCAACAGTCGACTATGCCCTGTTAAAATGAAACTCCCGGCGTTGGCACAAGTCATTCAGGGAAAAAATGAAATCTGGTTGGCAGGACGCTAAACTGAAGATAGCCAATACGTATATGGCCGGTGCCTGAACAAGCGACTGGTTCCTCATGATTCTCGCTACAAATCGCCTTACCGAGGCCGTTACACATCTATTTAGATGATCTTCTCTTGAAGCGACGGTTGCAAAAGGCATTTTTGAATTCATTGGTGGCCGAACGACGCGGCAGCTTAGGTTCGGACCTGTTTATAGCTACAGAAATAAGTCACTATAACGTGTAGCCCCAAAAAGTGAGTAATTAAGATTAGGTTGCAACATCCCTCGACGACAGTGACATTAGTAATCGAATGTAATCTCAGGTGAGTGAGATAAATCGCTCATGTCATTTTGAGAATAGTCATACGGTGAATTTGCTTTAACCTACTTCGGGAAAACACGGAATACTTAAACCTGCGTCGTGCGGTTCTAGGCGCTCCAGTCCGGAGCCGCGCTGCTGCTACGGTCGCAGGTTCGAATCCTGCCTCGGGCATGGATGTGTGTGATGTCCTTAGTTAGGTTTAATTAGTTCTAAGTTCTAGGGGACTGATGACCACAGCAGTTGAGTCCCATAGTGCTCAGAGCCATTTGAACCATTTGAACCACTTAAATCTGCAAGGCTACATGAGATTGTGATCTTCAATTACTATCTATGCTAGCATGTTGCACGTCCCTGGATCTCTTTGAAGCATTGTACACCACAGGCGGGTTGTCGATGGAGCTGTTAGGACGAATGTACGTACAATAAAGCGTTGCTTGAGGTAGATACCTGGTCGGTCTCAGGTGGACAAAGAGAGTGTCGGCACCATCTTGATAGGGGGCCACTGTGAACTCACGGTCTGTCACTCAAGGTGGACAGACTGATAGGCAGATCACACCAGCCAACTTGATAAATGGTGGAAATGCAAAAGTACACTGTATGGTGAAGCACCTGCACCAAGGAACGATCTCGTCAAGAAACATTTCAGGCACATGTGTCAATTATGACGTTTGGCGTCAATGGAAAAAAGTATATCTTCTAGCGCTTAGATACAATCACAAAATGAAAGGATCTACCTAGCGAGAAAACTGACTAAAGATGTTTCACTTCAAAAATGGTTCCAACCGCTCCGAGCACAATTGGACTTAACTTCTGAGGTCATCAGTCCTCTAGAACTTAGAACTACTTAAAGCTAACTAACCTAAGGACATCACACACATCCATGCCCGAGGCAGGATTCGAACCTGTGACCGTTGCGGTCGCGCGGTTCCAGACTGTAGCGCCTAGAACCGCTCGGCCTGTCCCACTTCAGGAACATATTAAATCTATCCATTTGTGGAATACAGAGGTGAGGAATGGTAGATATGATAAAACGTGAATTCTTTATTCTATCGTCTTGCATATACATTGAAGAGCCAAAGAAACAAACACCTGCCTAATATCATGTAGGGCTCCCGCGGGCACCCATAAGTGCCGCAACACGACGTGGCATGGACTCGACTAATGTCCTAAGTAGTGCTGGAGGGAACTGACGCCATGAATCCTGCAGGGCTGTCGATAAATTCGTACGAGTACGAGGGGGTGGAGATCTCTCCTGAACAGCTCGTTGCAAGGCATACCAGATACGCTCAATAATGTTCATGTCTGCCGAGTTTGGTGGTCAGTGGAAGTGTTTAAACTCAGAAGAGTGTTCCTGGAACCAATCTGTATCAATTCCGGACGTGTAGGATGTCGCATTGTTCAGCTGGAATTGCCCAGGACCGTTAGAATGCAAATTGGATATGAATGGATACAGGTTATCAGACAGGATGTTTACGTACGTGTCACCTGTCCGAGTCGTATCTAGACGTATCAGTGGTGCCATATCGCTCCAGATGCACACGCCCCACACCATTACAGAGCCTCCACCAGCTTGAATAGTCCCCTGCTGACATGCACGATCCATGGATTCATGTGGTTGTCTCCATACCTGTACACTTCCATCCGCTTGATACAATTTGAAATAAGACTCGTCCGACCAGGCAACACGTTTCTAGTCATCAACAATCCGATGTCAGTATTGACGGGCGTAAAGCATTGTGTAACGCAGTCATGAAGGGTACATGAATGTTCTTTCGATGATGTTTGGTTGAATAGTCTCACGCTGACACTTACTGACGGCAGAGCATTGAAATCTACAGAAATATGCGGAAGGGTTGCAATTCTGTCACGTTGAACGATTCTCGTCAGTCGTCGTTGATGCCGTTCTTGCAGCATCTTTTTCCGGCCGCAGCTTTGTCGGAGATCTGATGTTTTACCGGATTCCTGATATTCACGGCACACTCGTGAGATGGTCGTACGGGAAAATCCCCACTTCTTCGCAACTCGGAGATGCTGTGTCCCATCGCTCGTGTGCCGACTGTAACACCACGTTCAAATTGACTTAAATATTGAAAAGCTGCCACTGTAGCAGCAATAACAGGACTAACAATTCCCCCGACACTTGTTGTCTTATATAGACATTGTCGACTACAGCGCCGTATTCTGTCTGTTTATATATCTCTGTATTTGAATACGCATGGCTTTACCTGTTTCTTTGGCGCTTCGGTGTATTATTAACACTCAACCGTATTTATTTCCTTTCTCTGATTACTCTGTGATTAGCCCAGAATCGTGGTAATTTTTTCTGTCCTCGAGGTATTAACTTCTACAAAAAACTTTTCATATGAAAGTTCCAAGAAATGCGAAAAGAGGGGTAAATTAACAATATTAACATGTTATGTGTCATGTTGTAGAATTGGTGTATTCCTCTAGTAGTTTTGTGAGTTCCTCTCATGTGCGTTGATGTGTGTGAGACCTTGAGCTGTGATGGAGAAGTTAGTCTGCATTTTCGTGGCGAAGGACATGCTGAAGTCGTTCTTCAATTTCCTGAGGGCTGCGCAATACACTTCAGATTTGATCGTTGGGAGATGACATCAGATAGAATAACCCCCCTTCAGAGTCCAAGAAGATCGTCTCCATGTCTTCACCGGATGCGGTTTTGAACTTTTTCTTCGGAGGAGAGATGGTGTGCCGCCACTTCATGGATTGCCGTTTTGTTTCCGGTTCGAAGTGATGAACCAATGTTGGATCGCCTGCGACGATGTTCGACAAAAAATTGTCGCGATCAGCCTCGCAACGCATAGGCAATTCCGCACTGATGTGCCTTCGTTGCTTGCTATGATCTATTGGGCGGTGAGGAACCCAGCTGGCACATTCCTTTGAGTAGACCAAATGTTTGACGAGTGTCCCAGAACTACCACCAGTGACGTCCAATTGAGCAGCGAGGTGTTTGAGAGTGTTTCCACGTTCCAACATTGCAGGAGTCACCGCTGTCTGAGGCGGTCGGTTCGCAGGAGATGGGACAGGTTTGAGCATCCTTGCTGCGATGGTGACACACGCCTCGCTCAACGACTCACCGTGCTTTTCTTCATTGCCAGGTCTCCGTAGACATTCTGCAAGCGCCTATGAATATGTACGATGCTCTGGTTTTCCGCCAAAAGAAACTCGTTGATGGCTCCGAGCTTGGATCGCACCTCCGATACACAGGCCATTTTGAAGGCTACGTGTAATGCCGGCACTTATCGGAACTTCATGAAACTATATGGGCTGAAGCAGAAATATTCCATGATTACCCACAACAAATTCCGTATTTTTTCAACCGAAATCGGCCGAGAAATAAAATGTGTTGCATTATTCATTTAACGTCCCTCGCATTATGCTCGTGAACTACTGCATTCCATCTTCCCATATTTTCAAAAACCGCTAGCCACTGTACCATATCAGCAGCTACCAAGTAAGGTTTGACCATATGGATAATCTTCGGAAATGTGTAATTAGCTCGAAGAATACGTGGTTGCGCCATCCTTTTTTAAAATTATTAATGATCTTCCTGTAACACACAGATCTAGGAAAGTTTCCTGCTTCAGTACCATTAACTCATCGTGAAAGGTGGCTGCTACTGGTTGATCTGTTTTCTCACTAGCTACATAAATCGTGGTTCATTCGTAAACTCTGTGCATGCTCACTGCATCGGAAACGTTGGTGTTCTACTGGTTCTCAACAAATCACAGGGCCTGGCGATAGCTGACGGCATGTGTTCTGATTCGAAAAGAATGCCAGCCTTTCTTCTTCATTTTTTCGTCCTGGTGGTAGTCCTTGTGTGGAGAGGCATAGTGTGTATCTTGGAGCCATGAGATATGTTTTGTACTGCACTCATATTTGAAGAACAGACTATTATTACTTACCCCCGTGGTCTAGGGGCATTGGCGACCGAAGACTTCCGACATAAGAAGTCAGCCTCATTCTGCCAACGGCCTTGTCAAAGAGGGCGGAGGAGCGGATAGAGGTTCAGGGCACACTCTTGTCCTAGGGGTGGGAAATTGCCCCTAAAGGCGGACGAATCAGCAATGATCAACGTCATGAGGATGCAGAAGGCAATGAACACCACTGCATTAAAGACACGTAACGTGTATCCACAGGACATGTGGCCCGTAATTGAAGAAGTGTCGTGATGATCTCTCCATTGGCAAAAGATTCCGGAATAGTTCCCCATTCGGATCTCCGGGAGGGGACTGCCAAGAGGGAGGTTACCATGAGAAAAAGATTGAATAATCAACGAAAGGATAACGTTCTACGAGTAAGGGGCGTGGAATGTCAGAAGCTTGAACGTGGTAGGGAAACTAGAAAATCTGAAAAGGGAAATGCAAAGGCTCAATCTAGATATAGTAAGGGTCAGTGAAGTGAAGTGGAAGGAAGACAAGGATTTCTGGTCAGATGAGTATCGGGTAATATCAACAGCAGCAGAAAATGGTATAACAGGTGTAGGATTCGTTATGAATAGGAAGGTAGGGCAGAGGGTGTGTTACTGTGAACAGTTCAGTGACCGGGTTTTTCTAATCAGAATCGACAGCAGACCAACACCCACAACGATAGTTCAGGTATAAATGCCGACGTTGCAAGCTGAAGATGAACAGACAGAGGAAATGTATGAGGATGTTGAAAGGGTAATGCAGTATGTAAAGGGGGACGAAAATCTAATAGTCATGGGAGACTGGAATGCAGTTGTAGGGGAGGGAGTAGCAGAAAAGGTCACAGGAGAGTATGGGCTTGGGACAAGGAATGAAAGAGGAGAAAGACTAATTGAGTTCTGTAACAAGTTTCAGCTAGTAATAGCGAATACCCTGTTCAAGAATCACAAGAGGAGGAGGTATACTTGGAAAAGGCCGGGAGATACGGGAAGATTTCAATTAGATTACATCATGGTCAGACAGAGATTCCGAAATCAGATACTGGATTGTAGGGCGTACCCAGGAGCAGATATAGACTCAGATCACAATATAGTAGTGATGAAGAGTAGGCTGAAGTTCAAGGCATTAGTCAGGAAGAATCAATACGCAAAGAAGTGGGATACGGAAGTACTAAGGAATGACGAGATACGTTTGAAGTTCTCTAACGCTATAGATACAGCAATAAGGAATAGCGCAGTAGGCAGTACAGTTGAAGAGGAATGGACGTCTCTAAAAAGGGCCATCACAGAAGTTGGGAAGGAAAACATAGGTACAAAGAAGGTAGCTGCGAAGAAACCATGGGTAACAGAAGAAATACTTCGGTTGATTGATGAAAGGAGGAAGTACAAACATGTTCCGTGAAAATCAGGAATACAGAAATACAAGTCACTGAGGAATGAAATAAATAGGAAGTGCAGGGAAGCTAAGACGAAATGGCTACAGGAAAAATGTGAAGACATCGAAAAAGATATGATTGTCGGAAGGACAGATTCAGCATACAGGAAAGTCAAAACAACCTTTGGTAACATTAAAAGCAACGGTGGTAACATTAAGAGTGCAACGGGAATTCCACTGTTAAATGCAGAGGAGAGAGCAGATAGGTGGAAAGAATACATTGAAAGCCACTATGAGGGTGAAGATTTGTCTGATGTGATAGAAGAAGAAACAGGAGTCGATTTAGAAGAGATACGGGATCCAGTATTAGAATCGGAATTTAAAAGAGCTTTGGAGGACTTACGGTCAAATAAGGCAGAAGGGATAGATAACATTCCGTCAGAATTTCTAAAATCATTGGGGGAAGTGGCAACAAAACGACTATTCACGTTGGTGTGTAGAATATATGAGTCTGGCGACATACCATCTGACTTTCAGAAAAGCATCATCCACACAATTCCGAAGACGGCAAGAGCTGACAAGTACGAGAATTCTCGCACAATCAGCTTAACAGCTCATGCATCGAAGCTGCTTACAACAATAATATACAGAAGAATGGAAAAGAAAATTGAGAATGCGCTAGGTGACGATCAGATTGGCTTTAGGAAAAGCAAAGGGACGAGAGAGGCAGTTCTGACGTTACGGCTAATAGTGGAAGCAAGGCTAAAGAAAAATCAAGACACTTTCACTTTCATAGGATTTGTCGACCTGAAAAAAGCGTTCGACAATGTGAAATGGTGCAAGCTGTTCGAGATTCTGAAAAAAGTAGGGGTAAGCTATAGGGAGAGACGGGTCATATACAATATGTACAACAACCAAGAGGGAATAATAAGAGTGGACGATCAAGAACGAAGTGCTCGTATTAAGAAGGGTGTAAGACAAGGCTGTAGCCTTTCGCCCCTACTCTTCAATCTGTACATCGAGGAAGCAATGATGGAAATAAAAGAAAGGTTCAGGAGTGGAATTAAAATACAAGGTGAAAGGATATCAATGATACGATTCGCTGATGACATTGCTATCCTGAGTGAAAGTGAAGAAGAATTAAATGATCTGCTGAACGGAATGAACAGTCTAATGAGTACATAGTATGGTTTGAGAGTAAATCGGAGAAAGACGAAGGTAATGAGAAGTAGTAGAAATGAGAACAGCGAGAAACTTAACATCAGGATTGATGGTCACGAAGTCAATGAAATTAAGGAATTCTGCTACCTAGGCAGTAAAATAACCAATGACGGACGGAGCAAGGAGGACATCAAAAGCGGACTCGCTATGGCAAAAAAGGCATTTCTGGACAAGAGAAGTCTACTAATATCAAATCCCGGCCTTAATTTGAGGAAGAAATTTCTGAGGATGTACGTCTGGAGTACAGCATTGTATGGTAGTGAAACATGGACTGTGGGAAAACCGGAACAGAAGAGAATCGAAGCATTTGAGATGTGGTGCTATAGACGAATGTTGAAAATTAGGTGGACTGATAAGGTAAGGAATGAGGAGGTTCTACGCAGAATCGGAGAGGAAAGGAATATGTGGAAAACACTGATAATGAGATGGGACAGGATGATAAGACATCTGCTAAGACATGAGGGAATGACTTCCATGGTACTAGAGGGAGCTGTAGAGGGCAAAAAATGTAGAGGAAGACAGAGATTGGAATACGTCAAGCAAATAATTGAGGCCGTAGGTTGCAAGAGCTACTCTGAGTTGAAGAGGTTAGCACAGCAAAGGAATTCGTGGCGGGCCGCATCAAACCAGTCAGTAGACTGATGACAAAAAATCGTCACCTATGGTGGAGAAACATGGACAATGACAGAAAGGGACTGCAAGCAGGGAAATGAAATTTCTCAGAGCAGTTAAGTGAAAGACAAGAATGGACAGAGTAAGGAATGTAGAAATTAGAAAGGACCTTAAACAAGAAAGTATGAGAGAAGAAATTGAATAAGAGAGATTAAGATGGTATGTGCATGTTAAGAATATGCATGGGCAGAGACACTCCAAAATTATGGAAGAATTAAAGATGGATGTAAAAAGACCTAGAGGGCGCCCAAGAACACGGTGGAAAATAAGAGTGAGAATATCTGTTGAAAGGAGAGGTGTGACCTGGCAGCGAGTGGAAGAAGAAAAGTGGTGGGAGGACCGAGCCAAATGGAGAGGACTCGTCAGCACGCAGACCCGGAAGTAGCTGGAGAGAGATCTGGACATAGATACACTACTCTCATGAAATTATTCTGCCGGCTGGGGTGGCCGAGCGGTTCTAGGCGCTACAGTCTGGAAGAGCGCGACCGCTACGGTCGCAGGTTCGAATCCTGCCTCTGGCATGGATATGTGTGATGTCTTTAGGTTAGTTAGGTTTATGTAGTTCTACGTCCTAGGGGACTGATGACCTCAGACGTTAAGTCCCATAGTGCTCAGAGTCATTTGAACCATATTATTCTTCCGTCGGAGAGCTATGATGCTTTATTACTGTAACGATGCTTCTGATTACTGGTAAGACAACTCCAGGTGGCGTGTTTCTGTGCCACCGTGTGATGTAAACAACAGGCCGAGATTTTGAAGGCTGAATAACAAATCCACTGTTTTTTTTCTACTGATTTCTGTTTATTTCGAACTAGATTTCGGATTATTGGCAAAAACAGTGCACTTGTTATTAAACCTTAAATATGGAATTGTTCTACCAAGAAGTTACGGAAGAATCCATAAAGACAGGCCTAGAATTTGTGTCCATGTGCCGACTGGTTCTCGCGAACGTTTATTTATATGCAGTGCTATAGACCATGAGAGAATATCGAAAAGCTGGTTGCTGCTTCATTTTTCAGGTTTATTTCAGTTGACTGAAAATGATATCGCATTGTGATTCCAATCTGCAAGATTATGTTTAAAGATAAACATCTTCACGCTTCTCACAGTGAAACTGTAACTTTATGCTGTCTTTTAGCTGAAGCTATGTATTTATTTTAATTGTACATAGTGGGCAGTTATTTCCAACCTGGTCACTTCGTTTGTTTGTTTTGCATAATACAGTGCATTATGACTGATGATTAGGAGAAGGTACCATGTGGTAAGGGTAGAGAGAGAGAATTTAAGGTGTCACGAAGTATTTTGAAGACAGTTAGCCGTTATGAAGCTTTAGATAGGCTGCCGCTTGCGAACACTGGACTGCTGAGAGTGCCAGCATTGCATTACTGAATTATAAGCTTCTAAATAATAAATGTCAGCTAGAAACTAGCCATTCTCAATGCAATATCATTTTTGATCAATGCATGTAATGCCTGTTGGTCGGGCTTCATCCACAGTTCAATGAACTAGCTGAAATCTAGATCTACCAATAAAATTTCAAAAGGACGACTGATAGCTGAAACTATTGTTTACAAGTCAATATAACAGTCGCTGCGTGCAACAACCTTCTGAATGGGAGGTAACCTGATTAATTGTAAGCGTTTTACTATAGGAAATTCGGAAGTGTTACTGAGTGTTGTCATTCAAAAGTTTAGCTACTGCGTCCACTGTGAGTAGATTGACAGTAGCCAGGGAAACACCCCTATTGCTGTGCGGATCGCAAGAAGCGTGAAGCTGGCACGAGATAGTCACACCTGTTGCTTTGCTGAATCTGTTTACTTACGCATTAGAGCCTGTAACGAGTTATGCTAACTTTATTAACCTTTGCGCTTAATTATATGTTGGTATGCGTTGCGTGTCCACTGTTAATGCTTCATTCTGAGTCAGATAGCGCTAATAATCTTTCTTGACCATTGTAATTTAGTAACGTATATCAGTATAATACCAGGGCTGGCACATTACCATCACAGAGGGCGATTAATGCTTTAAAAACGAGCTTTATAAAAGAGCGCAGTTGTGATTAGGTAATTAGAACCGTTGATAGCTACAACATTTAATTTTAATATGGTAATGACATACCAACTATCAAGCCTTCACGTATCAATCATAATACGTGAACCGTAGTTCGAATGAAGTATGAGAAGTATGAACTTGCTACACTTAAGAAAATATGTCCTGTACAGTTTTCGTGCGTTTTCTGACTTATTCCCAAGCCATAATCGGAAGCATCGGCAATGGCGATAACGCAGGAAACGGTTAAAGAAAAGATTTTGGCGAAGTGGTGGTGGTGGTGGTGGTGGTGGTGGTGGTGGCGGTGGCGGTGGCGGTGGCGGTGGCGGCGGCGGAGGAGGAGGAGGAGGAGGAGGACCACACCACAAAGTTCATGATCACGAGCAGGAACTAACTGACACGAATATAAATGTAGGCTTCATCACAACAGAGACTCATCAACGGTGCTGGTGTGAAAAAACTCAGCTTTCCTTGTGGTCTTCCTATTGTTACTCTGCAACGTGTTTAAGACAACTCCATTAATTTTTATATCCTCAAGCAGACGATAACAGATCACCTTTCTTGAAGAAGTTTACCTAGATCCGGTCCAGTGGAACCAGGTACGATCAACCAGCACAGAGGCGAGTTCCGTAACTTCATGACGCGGCAGTTAAACGGAACCCATTCGTTAAGGATCCGCGGAACGACGTTCGTTGGGTTGGGTAAACAGAGGTAGCAGCTGTTGTATGAAGATAAACAGAGTGCAGGCCAAGATAAGGATGCGAACCAGCATCATGCGGAATGTGAAGCATTTTATGGTCAGACCCACGTAAGATTATGTAAACTTAGCGTCGCAAAAAAGACGAAAAGCACAAAAATGTGCACTCATGTACACTCCTGGAAATTGAAATAAGAACACCGTGAATTCATTGTCCCAGGAAGGGGAAACTTTAATGACACATTCCTGGGGTCAGATACATCACATGATCACACTGACAGAACCACAGGCACATAGACACAGGCAACAGAGCATGCACAATGTCGGCACTAGTACAGTGTATATCCACCTTTCGCAGCAATGCAGGCTGCTATTCTCCCATGGAGACGATCGTAGAGATGCTGGATGTAGTCCTGTGGAACGGCTTGCCATGCCATTTCCACCTGGCGCCTCAGTTGGACCAGCGTTCGTGCTGGACGTGCAGACCGCGTGAGACGACGCTTCATCCAGTCCCAAACATGCTCAATGGGGGACAGATCCGGAGATCTTGCTGGCCAGGGTAGTTGACTTACACCTTCTAGAGCACGTTGGGTGGCACGGGATACATGCGGACGTGCATTGTCCTGTTGGAACAGCAAGTTCCCTTGCCGGTCTAGGAATGGTAGAACGATGGGTTCGATGACGGTTTGGATGTACCGTGCACTATTCAGTGTCCCCTCGACGATCACCAGTGGTGTACGGCCAGTGTAGGAGATCGCTCCCCACACCATGATGCCGGGTGTTGGCCCTGTGTGCCTCGGTCGTATGCAGTCCTGATTGTGGCGCTCACCTGCACGGCGCCAAACACGCATACGACCATCATTGGCACCAAGGCAGAAGCGACTCTCATCGCTGAAGACGACACGTCTCCATTCGTCCCTCCATTCACGCCTGTCGCGACACCACTAGAGGCGGGCTGCACGATGTTGGGGCGTGAGCGGAAGACGGCCTAACGGTGTGCGGGACCGTAGCCCAGCTTCATGGAGACGGTTGCGAATGGTCCTCGCCGATACCCCAGGAGCAACAGTGTCCCTAATTTGCTGGGAAGTGGCGGTGCGGTCCCCTACGGCACTGCGTAGGATCCTACGGCCTTGGCGTGCATCCGTGCGTCGCTGCGGTCCGGTCCCAGGTCGACGGGCACGTGCACCTTCCGCCGACCACTGGCGACAACATCGATGTACTGTGGAGACCTCACGCCCCACGTGTTGAGCAATTCGGCGGTACGTCCACCCGGCCTCCCGCATGCCCACTATACGCCCTCGCTCAAAGTCCGTCAACTGCACATACGGTTCACGTCCACGCTGTCGCGGCATGCTACCAGTGTTAAAGACTGCGATGGAGCTCCGTATGCCACGGCAAACTGGCTGACACTGACGGCGGCGGTGCACAAATGCTGCGCAGCTAGCGCCATTCGACGGCCAACACCGCGGTTCCTGGTGCGTGTGATCATTGCTTGTACAGCCCTCTCGCAGTGTCTGGAGCAAGTATGGTGGGTCTGACACACCGGTGTCAATGTGTTCTTTTTTCTATTTCCAGGAGTGTATTTATTTCTGTAAAAACTTCCAAGCTAAATGACTTATGTCTATTTTGTGAAATGTAATTATTCCATAAATAATTTTTGAGAACTATAGTGTCAGTCAGCGTGTGACTGACTGCGATCGACTATAATACTTTTTTTGTTTTAGAATCTAAGTGAACAGCCGGCCGGAGTGGCCGAGCGGTTCTAGCCGCTACAGTCTGGAACCGCGCGACCGCTACGGTCGCAGGTTCGAATCCTGCCTCGGGCATGGATGTGTGTGATGTCCTTGGGTTAGTTAAGTTTAATTAGTTCTAAGTTCTAGGGGACTGATGATCATAGCAGTTAAGTCCCATAGTGCTCAGATCCAATTGGAGCATTTTTTTGGAAGTGAACAGCATTTGTACACTCTCTCTCTCTCTCTCTCTCTCTCTCTCTCTCTCTCTATTATCTGTTAGCCTTTAGACCGATATGGGGCATTGTATATGCGTTCCGTGTGTATCAGTAATTAATCCTCCTTTTATGCAGACAAATCTGATCCAATGACCAATACGAGCTTAACGGATTAGTATTCTGCCATTTATACATTTGCAACTTTCTACAGCATCCCTGAAATTAAAAGCCGATCATCACGAAGCGTTTTGCAAACTTGAATGCAAGCGCGGAGCCTTAAATGATCTGGCCACAGTCTCCAAGCTATGATTCCATTTCGACCGTAAATTACAGATTCCGGCCCCGCAAAATTGATGGTGGTATTAAAAGAGGTAATCTTCTCTAAAATTCACACCAATTTTCTAGAAGTCAGTTTAGTCACTAACGACAATGCACCCGCATTCAACAATGGCCGTTTGCTCCAGTTAATTTTAGCAGTTTTCCTTCCAGTAATTTATTTCAATTTCTAGTTAAAACTAAATTTTAGTAATCCTGGGTGAGCAGACGTATCAAACGCCAGATGAGAAATTTTATCGTGAAAACTATCTCGGTTACATACGTCTGTGAAACACAAAGCAAAATTAATGCAGGATAAACACTCGTCTTAATTAAGCAAGATGAGAAAGAACTGTTCTTCCCCGACACAGTTCTTACGACAGCGATTGCGTAACTGACTGTGGGAAGGCCACACAACGCAAGGTCTCTCTGACCACTACAGGTATATGTTTATGAGAGTGGAAAAAGTACAAAAACACTTGCCAGTTAGCGGTTCTTGCTCAGTTTCCGCAACATTCGGTTTTCCTATACCCATTCACACTGTCTCGTATGATTAATACAGACGCTGAAAATTTACTGTAGCACTCATCTACTCCACTCGCGAATGGTGAACTGAACCATTAGTTTCCTGTAAGGGTTAATAGCATTTTCTTTGGCCTGGAGATAATGTTTCATACTCCCAACCAGCGTTGGTCTATGACAAGGACGATAAAAGGTTTTGTGTAAGTATGAGGGGCAGTGAAATGAAAACGAGACAGATAGAAGACAGATATAAACTTCATTATTTCAAAAGTTATCACCATGATGGTTAATATACACT
Source organism: Schistocerca piceifrons (assembly GCF_021461385.2). Classification (NCBI taxonomy): domain Eukaryota; kingdom Metazoa; phylum Arthropoda; class Insecta; order Orthoptera; family Acrididae; genus Schistocerca; species Schistocerca piceifrons. The sequence goes on along the minus strand of NC_060142.1, from coordinate 511,255,571 downwards.
GAAGAGCCAAGGGAACTGGTACACCCGCCTAATATTATGTAGAGGATCCCTCGGTACGCTGTAGTGGCGCAACACGACGTGGCAGGGACTCGACTAATGTCTGAAGTAGTGCCGAGTGGACGTGACACCATGAAACATGCAGGGCCGTCCATAAATCCTGAGTATACGAGGGGGGGGGGGGTGGAGTTCTCTACTGATCAGCAAATTGCAAAGTATCCCAGAAATTTTCAATAATGTTCATACCTGGGGAGTTTGGTGGCCAGCGGAAGTGTTTAAACTCAGAAGAGTATTCCTGGAGCCACGCTGTAGCAATTCTGGACGTGTCGGGTGTCGCATTGTCCTGCTGGAATTGCCCAAGTCCGTCGGAATACACAATGGACATGATGTCACGAGTCGTATCTAGACGTACGAGGGGTCCCACGTCACTCCAGCTGCACCCGCCCCACAACATTACAGAGCCTCCACCAACTTGAACAGTTATTGATTGGTGACTCCATAGAGTGCTGTGTGACAACGACCATATAATAAGTAAAATTAGAAGGAAGGTCAGCGTTGGCCATACTTTTGATGACTTATTACCAGCAAAATCGATTTTCGGTCACATAATGATCATCTTCAGTGCTTTAGCGTACAAATTAAAGTTCGTAGGCACTGGTGTCTAGTTATTAGCAATAACAGAAGCTTCTAACTTGAACAGTGCCCTGCTGAAATGAAGGGTCCATGGATTCATGAGGTTGTCTCGATTACCCGTACATGTCCATTCGCTCGATACAATTTGAAACGAGACTTGTCCGACCAGGCAACACGTTTCCAGTCATCAAGAGTCCAATGGCGGTGCTGAAGGGTGCAGTCGAGGAGTAAAGCTTTGTGTTGTGCACTCATCAAGGGTACACGAGTGGGCCTTCTGCTACGAAAGCCCACATCGGTGATGTTTTGTCGAATGGTTCGCACGCTGTCGACGGCCCAGCATTAAAACCTGTAACGGGTTGCGGAAGGGTTACACTTCTGTCACGCTGAACGATTCTCTTTAGTCGTCGTCTGTCACGTTCTTGCATGATCTTTCTCCGGCCGCAGCGATGTCGCAGATTTGATGTGTTACCAGATTCCCAATATTCACGGTACTCAACAACTGCGCCAGACACTTGTCTTAATACAGACGTTGCCGACTGCAGCGCCGTGTTCTGCCTGTTCACATACACTCCTGGAAATGGAAAAAAGAACATATTGACACCGGTGTGTCAGACCCACCATACTTGCTCCGGACACTGCGAGAGGGCTGTACAAGCAATGATCACACGCACGGCACATCGGACACACCAGGAACCGCGGTGTTGGCCGTCGAATGGCGCTAGCTGCGCAGCATTTGTGCACCGCCGCCGTCAGTGTCAGCCAGTTTGCCGTGGCATACGGAGCTCCATCGCAGTCTTTAACACTGGTAGCATGCCGCGACAGCGTGGACGTGAACCGTATGTGCAGTTGACGGACTTTGAGCGAGGGCGTATAGTGGGCATGCGGGAGGCCGGGTGGACGTACCGCCGAATTGCTCAACACGTGGGGCGTGAGGTCTCCACAGTACATCGATGTTGTCGCCAGTGGTCGGCGGAAGGTGCACGTGCCCGTCGACCTGGGACCGGACCGCAGCGACGCACGGATGCACGCCAAGACCGTAGGATCCTACGCAGTGCCGTAGGGGACCGCACCGCCACTTCCCAGCAAATTAGGGACACTGTTGCTCCTGGGGTATCGGCGAGGACCATTCGCAACCGTCTCCGTGAAGCTGGGCTACGGTCCCGCACACCGTTAGGCCGTCTTCCGCTCACGCCCCAACATCGTGCAGCCCGCCTCCAGTGGTGTCGCGACAGGCGTGAATGGAGGGACGAATGGAGACGTGTCGTCTTCAGCGATGAGAGTCGCTTCTGCCTTGGTGCCAATGATGGTCGTATGCGTGTTTGGCGCCGTGCAGGTGAGCGCCACAATCAGGACTGCATACGACCGAGGCACACAGGGCCAACACCCGGCATCATGGTGTGGGGAGCGATCTCCTACACTGGCCGTACACCACTGGTGATCGTCGAGGGGACACTGAATAGTGCACGGTACATCCAAACCGTCATCGAACCCATCGAAATACCATTCCTAGACCGGCAAGGGAACTTGCTGTTCCAACAGGACAATGCAAGTCAGCATGTATCCCGTGTCACCCAACGTGCTCTAGGAGGTGTAAGTCAACTACCCTGGCCAGCAAGATCTCCGGATCTGTCCCCCATTGAGCATGTTTGGGACTGGATGAAGCGTCGTCTCACGCGGTCTGCACGTCCAGCACCAACGCTGGTCCAACTGAGGCGCCAGGTGGAAATGGCATGGCAAGCCGTTCCACAGGACTACATCCAGCATCTCTACGATCGTCTCCATGGGAGAATAGCAGCCTGCATTGCTGCGAAAGGTGGATATACACTGTACTAGTGCCGACATTGTGCATGCTCTGTTGCCTGTGTCTATGTGCCTGTGGTTCTGTCAGTGTGATCATGTGATGTATCTGACCCCAGGAATGTGTCAATAAAGTTTCCCCTTCCTGGGACAATGAATTCACGGTGTTCTTATTTCAATTTCCAGGAGTGTATCTCTGTATTTCAATACGCATGCCTATACCTGTTCCTTTGGCGTTTCAGTGTATTTATTCTACTGTGACACACGACGATCAGTGGCTTCATGGAAAAATGTTTGCGGTTGCCTAAGAAACCATGATGGTACCCATGCGTGCACCCCGTCGTTCGAAGCACGTCGACGGCCCCGAACGTCTTTGTCTAGGGCTCCAAAAGTATGGAAATTGCATAGGAGAGAACGGGACTGTACGGAAGATCTGTAAGGACTTTCCAGGGTAAGTTCTGCAGCGTAGTCGAAACAAGCCCAGCAACACGTGGGGCCGCCCTGAAGAAAGACATTGTGGCCGTTGAATTGCTTCACAAGGAGAGGAGCGCGCTCCGTTACAATCATGATTCCGTAGGCAATCGCGCAAATTTTTCCTTTTTTCATTTGACTGCCTCTTTACTATCAGATCATAGCACCAATCTTTACTGCTACAGTCACAGTTTTCTGTTATTCGTATTTTACACGACGCGTTTCGGGGAACGATTCCCATTTTCAAGTCTATAATTTCTTTGTACTATGCCATTTTTACGTAATGTTTTTGATGTGTGGGGTCCTGCTTTCTTTTGTTGATTTTACTGAAACATGTTAAAAAGGCGCATTTTTAGTTAGTTATCGATTTTATATGTAAAAATCTATGTGACTAGTACAAAGAAATACACACTTGAAAATGGAATTCATTTCCCGAAACGCGTCGTGTAAAATATGAATAAAAGAAAATTGTGACTGGTAGCAGAAACTTTATTTATAAACAAACCTACTGTTTTTACAGTTTCATATAATGGACAAAATCAGACAATCTTTACGTTTAGATGCCACGAACAAGACGAACTTTTAATTCCATATGTATCTGACGCATCTCGGCTAAAGCTAGCATGAAACTAAAGTAAATAAAATTGTGTCAAGAACTGGCCTTGTTCATTTTCTGTACCATAGGTGCAGGAGAGCTAGGACAGGTAGGGGCAACCATCTCGACCTTAGTTTTCTGTCGAGGGTTCTGACAGAGTATATTGCGATGACCTCATTTCGTGTCACGTAGTGCGACGTAAAAAGATATGTGCTGCTGCTGTCATTTTGCCTTAAAATAGCGGCAGAAACTTTAAAAATACGTACATTATATCATATTCAAGTGACAAAATTAAGCCTAGTGCGTTAGATTCACCAGTCGAGAGGATGGGAGAGGGTGTAGCAGAAAATGCGAACGTACGTTTTTAAGGTATTGTGTTCCCCATTATTTGCTTCGGTTGCATGTGTTTTAGATGTAGCATTTGATGTGGGGTGGGCGTCTTCACAAAACGGGAGGACTTGAGTCTTTCGAAATTCCTGAAGGCTAACGTAAATAAAATCATATTTTTCATTGTCTTTCTGAATCCACAGTTTAGAGTAATCTAAAATTTTGAAAAATTGTTTGAAGCATGTGATTGTATTGCTGTAAGCAACCTCATAAAAAAATTCTCACAGCAGGAAAAGTTCGGCGTTATAATCATCTGTTCATACGAGGGCTATTCGGAAAGTAAGGAACGATAGGTTGCGAAGTGGAAGCCACAGTGAAAATCTGAACTGTTTTATTTGCAACTGTTAGCTACAATTTCCAGCTACTTATCTCCATAGTGGCCGATCCGACTAGGACGTTTGTCGTAGCGTTGTACCAACTTTCCAATACCCTCGTTATAAAAGGCAGCCGCCAGTGCTTTCCACCGGCTCTCTACGCTGGCCTACAGCTCGTTTTCTGCGCCAAAATGTTGTCTTCATAGCCAGCGGTTCATGTGAGCTTAGGTGAAACTCAGAGGGAGACAATTACGAACTGTATTGTGGATAATCAAACATTTCCAATTGAAAACTATGCAGGAGCATCTTCATTGCCCCTGCAGAATACGGCTGAGAATTTTCTTGAAGAAAGTGCACGACAGTTATGTGATGTTGGCTGCATAGCTTCAGGCGAAATTTCTCACCAGGCCCTCGTACTTGGCGCGAGACACTACTGTTCTAGGTATCTTTATGTGCTCCCTGTGTGGTCAGAACTAAAAAGTACTACTAACGCGATCGACAGGAATATTAGAGACACTGCCCAACACACCTGTGAAAAACTTCATCGGATTTTCACTGTGATTACCTTTTCGCGACCGATCGTTCCTTACTTTCCGAATAACCCTCGTGTGTACTGTAGCAACAACGTCGTTATTCTGTTCGCCTCCTTGTTATGGCGCGAGCTGCAACTTCATTAATGTTACATCAGCTCGTCAATTACTTTTTACTTCTGTGGTATTCTTACTATGTGGAAGCACATCTCAGAGAATCAACAAGGTATTCTGTTGCGGCATGACGGCAAGTCTAATGTTCAGGGTCTGTCAAAACTAAAAGCTATCGCCGAATTACGTCAAAGATGAAACAGATGTTGTTTAAGATTAAATAACAAATTATTCTGTTTTCACTTGCCGCATAACTGTGTGACAAACATTCACTGCGGAACTCCGGCATCGAGTGACGTTGAACAGCGGTTTTTCGAGTCGTAAAAAAGTCCGTCGAAAGACAGTAAGTCACATGCTACACTAATTAATGAAATATTAATTTGCAGACAAAAAAAGAACTATCGTTCCTACTTTGTATTCGAACGTTACTTTGCATTTCACAGCGCTTGATCACTAACAGAATAGGATTCTGAAGTTATCCTTGCAGAAAATAACCCAGAATTCAACAGCGTTCATTCCATGGACCGGCCAGACGCAGAAGATTCGTCATTTAGAGAGAGACACCTGCGGTTGGTAATATAAAATTCATCGCTGTGTCATAGACATGACGAGGATTTTCTTGACTTCGAGCAGGCAGTCGATCAAATCTGCATTAGCAACTGCATGTCCACTGGGATGTCTCGAACTAAATGTGCACGTATACTCTACAAGAGAATGCACAATTTACATTACGAAGGGTACATTGTACGAAAGTCAGTGGCTCCCTGTTCTATCCCAATCGCCTGTGGAGCGAGCGAAAAAACATACAGCCTGAAGTGGCGTAAGTCTTGGAACTCAACAAATCGCTGGAAGTCCCATGCAGAAATATTGAGCCATGCTGTCCCCACAACCGTCCATAATTGAGAAAATGTTGTCGGTGCAGGATTTTGTGCACGAACTGACCTCTCGATTACGTCCGATAAATATTCGATGGGATTCATGTCTGACGATCTGGGTGGCCAAACCATTCTCTGGAATTGTCCAGAACATTCTTCGAACCATTGCGAACAATTGTGACCCGGTGACACGATGCACTGTCATACATAAAAATTCCATTGTTATTTGGGAACAAACGGTCTCCAAGTAGCCGAACATAACGATTTCCAGTAAGCGATCCGTTCAGTTGGACCAAACGACCCACGTCATTACATGAATACACAACCCACACCATTATGGAGCCACCACCAGCTTACACACGGACTTGTTGACAACTTGGGTCATGGCTTCGTTGGGTCTGCACCACATTCGAACCCTACTATCAGCTCTTACCAACTGAAATCGGGACTCATCTGACCAGGTCACGCTTTTCCAGTCGTCTGTGGTACCACGGATATGGTCCAAATGGTTCAAATGACTCTGAGCACTATGAGGCTTAACATCTGAGTTCATCAGTCGGCTAGACTCAGAACTACTTAAACCTAACTAACCCAAGGACATCACGCACATCAATGCCCGAGGCAGGATAAGAACCTGCGACCGTATCAGCAGTGCGGTTCCGGACTGAAGCGCCTAGAACCACTCGGCCACACGGCCGGTCCACTGATAAGATCACGAGCCCAGAAGAGATGCCGCAAGCAATGCTGTGCTGTTACCAAGGGCACTCGCGCTGGTCGTCTGCAGACGTAGTCCATTAACGCCGCACTTCGCCGCACTTCCCTAACGGACTCGTTCGTCGTACGTCCCACACTGATTCCTGCGGTAATTTCACACAGTGATGCTTGTCTGATAGCACTGACAACTCTATACAAACGCCGCTGCTCTCGGTCGGTAAGTGAAGGCCGTCGGCCAATGCGTTGCCCTTCTATACGTTGTGCACACGACACTACTGCCATATGTATACAACTATATCGCTATCCCTGACTTTTGTCACCCCAGTGTATCTCAGAACACGCCCTAATCACTGTTGTCTCGTTGTCACTACTCCTTTGCGACATAGACGATAGAATCAACAGTACTTTCGTACAATCTTTCTCGAACACCGTATCTGTAGATATATCCAACACAGTTCGCAAAAACATCATTTTTCTTACAAATATTTCCATTTAAAGTTTCAGCTCATCTCCATTACCCTTTCATACGGACCATACGGACCACACTGACCTATTCCGATCCCAGAAAGATCTTCCTGAATTCGCTGTCACGGCCAGGCCTACCTGATAAACACCCGAATGTTGGAGAAATATGTAGCAATAGTGTAGGTGCACCTTCCCGGAAATGGTTACGTAGGTAAAGATTAGTTTACGTCACGAAAGAGCGACCCGGAAATAGTAAAAAACTTCGACAGGCACTAGAAGACAGATGTCAGTTATCCCGCGAAGACCTGCTTACAGAGTCTGAAGAAACACCAAAGACTGAGGAAGATACCAGAGCACCCTGCGAATCGCTCCATAAGAGCGAAAAAGCACTCATTATTCCCGCGCCCCATTCGTGAATGGAACAGAAAGAAACCGATATACGTGATCGAATGAGAATTACCTGTCATGTACTTGGATAGATGAAGATGTAAGTAAAGGATAGTCCCCGCTTAGATACTAGCAACTCTTCCTTCTACGCTACTGCAGTCGTAGCTCAAGTCCAATGAGGACGTAACGAAATCGAACAGTGGATTTTCGGCGATTTTCGTTTTCTATCCAAGTATACGATACTATCTGCCTGCATAGCTACAGCCACTAACGCGCAATTGTGCATTGGCGCTCCACTCGCACGTAGCTGGTATGATTCTTGGTGGAGAAAAAAAAATCCTCATTGCCAATATTTGACTGATAAGGCGACGCGAATTGGTAATGTAAAATTCCTGGTCAACACATTAACAGAGTGTGCCACTGTCGGCCGGCCGGGGTGGTCGAGCAGTTCTAGGCGCTACAGTCTGGAACCGCGCGACCACTACGGTCGTAGGTTCGAATCCTGCCTTGGGCATGGATGTGCGTTTCTAAGTTCTCGGGGACTGATGACCTCAGAAGTTAAGTCCCATAGTGCTCAGAGCCATTTGAACCATTTTTTGTGCCACTGTCCTGGCTAAAATTCCAAACCTATCCTTAGTGTCGATTATAGAGGGCTTGTATTATTGTTGATGGTGATTAAACATAATAATAATAATAATAATAATAATAATAATAATAATAGGGCTATTCGGAAACTAATGTCTGACAGGTCGCGAAATGGAAACGACAGTGAAAATCCGTTGAAGCTTTGCAAAAGATGTGCTGGGCATTGTGCCTAGTATGCTTGTCGACCACGTCATGTCGCTCTTTTCAGTTCTGAGCACAGAGTGCGCACATGAAGATGTCTAGAACAACAGTGTCTCACGCTAATTGTGGGTGCGCCTGATTTCATGCTACCTCACATAACGTAGCTGTCTTCATGACAATTCTCGGCCACACACTGCAGGGGTAATGAGGATGCCCCTGCAGCGTTTACGATAGGAAGTGTGTATCACCCACCATACAGCCCCGAATTGGCTCCCTCTGATGTTCATCTCTGCTCACATGAGTTGCTGCTTATGAAGACAACATTTTGGCACAGACACTGAACTGCAAACCAGCACGGAGAAAAAACCGAAAGCAAAGGCGGCTGCCTTCTGTGACGAGAGTACTGGAAAGCTCGTACAATGCTACGACAGATGTCTAAGTCGGAGCATGTGTAGAGAAGTAGCTGAAAGGTATAACTTACTGTTGCAAATAAAACGTTTTTTTATTTTCACTGTTGTTCCATTTTGCGACCAATCGGATCTTACGCTCTGAATAGCCCTAGTAATTTCGTATGATTCAACGGCCTAGTGCAGTTGTTTGTATTAGATGTCCCTCTGGTGACTAGGGTGCCCCTCACACCTTCCCCCCTCCTCCTCGCCTCCCCCTCTAACAACCTACCACAACAAAGGTCAAAATTTAATAATGATTGTAGGGTTGCTCACGCTGCTAAATACTGCATTTTCGGGCAACAACAATGTCATCATGTGGCAGGTGTCATTAGAGCACAGTCAAAGTCATTTCATGTAATAATAAACAAACTAGGCACTCATCTTTTCGTATTTCCCATGCTGGTCTCGTTGTAAAATCATGCCCCAATCGTCGAAAATCTAGGTGGTGGTGATTCCAAGCTCGGATGCAAAGAGGCCTAGGTTTTTATTCTGCAATATTCAAAAGTTTTACAGATGTGTTTCACAAACCATTCTTGAAGATTAGACCTTTGAAAGTTAGCACAATAATCAGCACTCCGAATTTAAGTTACTCTTCTTTTTTTATTACTTTTGCTGCAATATCACCTAACACACAAAACATCACTTCACAATACAAAACATACTTGAAAACATTTTCCTCACTGTTAAAGTTCACATTTTATAAGCTGACTACAATATGCGTCTTTCAATATGACGTCCAAGACTTGACTTTGTCAAGGTCCGACTCTCTAACAACTAACTAATAATCGCTTACGCGCCCAAAAATCAGAGTTACAAGTACGTCAAAGATCATAGTGACAAAAGAAAAATACACAGAAGAATAATATCATTGCAATACAAACATATCGATGTATCAAAGTACCTCTACATTAATGAAATCAAATCTGAATGTTGTCTCAGAAATATGTCAACTACTTTACAGAAACACATTAGAATATTGCTGGTATCGAGAGGTTAAGTTGAGCTGCCGTAATGGTTATGTAATTCAAGTACCATTACCCCCCCCCCTCAACCTCTCCCTTTCCCCAGCACTCCTACTGGGGAAAGAGGCCCTACAGTTTAACGTGGAATCTGAATGAAGTATCGTTCCTGGTAAATCAGCACATCGGTGAGAGGTGAAGTCGTGATTAAAAACTGAAAAAATCCCTGATGCTGTCGGGATTCGATCCTCCGATTTTTCGGTTTCCAGACACCAGCTTCACAGCCAGACCAACAGGTCCGACAATGATTCAGAATCACAATAGTCATGCTGAGGTAATGGTTCAAAAGCCAACGGGTATAGTAGCTGTACGTGCTTGAATCAATGAAATAAAATTTTGTTAGACATTATCTTTACACATGGAGAGTCAGGAAGAACGGTACATGCTTTGAGGAATTAGTATTAGTGGTTCTGACCAAAAAAAACTTTGTATGGACACATATCCTATTCCAAATGCTTTCCGAGATAAGACACATTTAATGAACATCGTTATTTATTTTCTGTAGTATTCAAACACTGTCATTCGTGTAGAGGAAGCTGAGACGAAGTTTGATACAGGACACTTTGGTCTATTAAGTCGGGAGACAAACTGAAATTGGCCTACAAAAACTACCTAAGGTACAGCGCATGCGCTACGTGTGAGATTTACAATATTCTCGCGCTCCCTTCGCTCAAACTATTAATCCTAGAGAAACAGTGACTAGAACCTTTTTTGTAGGAGGTTCAGTGTAGTTCAGTTTTGTACTACGGCAAGTTTTCGCTGGAGTGTGCTATTTTAGAGTTATTCAAGAAAAACGTACAAAAGTGATATTTACTGTGTTCTATCTCGGAAGACATTCGGAATAGGGACTATGTCCATAAGATGTTTTTTGTTCAGGATGACTAACACAGTCACCCTCAAAACATGCACCTATCGTTCTGACTCACCTTCTATGTTACGCGGAAGTAAAATAAGTTTGAAAAAGGACCTACGAGGGTTGTCCAGAAAGTAAGTTCCGATCGGCTGCGAAATGGAAACCACTGGCAAAATCCGGTAAAGCTTTGCACAGATGTGTTGGGCAGTGTCTCTATTATGCCCGTCGATCGTGTCGCGTCGCTCTTTTCAGATTTGAGTGAACAGTGAGCACGTAAAGATGCGTAGGGAATAGCGTCGCCTGTGTCATGCAGGCCACATAACACAACTGTCGAGTAGTACCTTCCTCATGCCAATTCTCGGCCGCACACTGCAGGGGCAATGAGGACGCTCCTGCAGCGTTTCCGATGAGAAGTGTTAGATCACCCACAATGCAATCCGTAATTGGCTCCCCCTGAGTCTCATATCTGCTCACAAGAAGCGCTGGCTATGAAGACAACATTTTTCCACAGACAATAAGCTGCAGACCAGTGCAGATAACTGGCCGAAAGCACAGGCGGCTGCTTTCTAAGACGAGGATATTGGAAAGTCGATACAACACTACGACAAAGCTCGAAGATGGAGCGGCGACTATGTAGAGAAGTAGTTGGTAGGTGTACCTAACTGTTGCAAATAAAACGTTTCTGGTTTTCACTGTGGTTTCCATTTCGCGACCGATCGGAACTTACTTTCTGGAGGTGGTGGTTGTTGTGATGTTTAAGGGGGACTGAACAGCTAAGGTCATCAGTCCCCCATTCCAAAAACAAGCGAGACAAAGTCGCAGAGCAGATAAAACCCCAAGGGGAAGGAGACTGCCCCCCCCCCCCCCAGGTGCTAAAGAACACAAATTAGGCAACGAACACTACAGAAAAGAAGAGTACGAACACCAGACAGAAAGAAATAGAAGAAAAGAAGATGGCCGGAGACTGGTTGACTGACCACGACAACAAAAAAGGGAAAGAGTCAACCATCCGATGAGACACCAAAAAAGCAACAAATATGGAGAGACGCGAGGACAAGAGACACAGAAACGGAAAAGTGCAGGACCCCCCTAAATGGATCCATAAAAAGGACTAGCACGGATAAAATGTAAAACATTGTCAGCCATGGAGGCATCGTCGCATAAAATCAAAGGCAAGGTGCCCAGGAAATTAAGAGACTGCCGAAGGGTGCGCAGTCGGGGACACTCCAATAAAATGTGGGCGACCGTCAGCCGGGACCCACACTGACACAGGGGGGGATCCTCCTGACGCAAAAGATGGCCGTGCGTCAGGTATGTATGGCCGATGCGGAGCCGACACAGGATAACAGAGTCCCTGCGAGAAGACCGCAGGGAGGAGCGCCACACATCGGTCGTCTCCTTAACAGCCCGCAGTTTATTAGGCATTGTCAAGCCTCGCCACTCAGCAGACCACATCCCAAGCACCTTACGGCGCAACACCAGCTGCTGATCGGGAGCCGTGAGGCCGATCTCCAAAGCTGGGGCGTCAAGCGCCCCTTTGGCCAGCCTGTCAACACGTTCGTTCCCCGGGATGCCAACATGACCTGGCGTCCAAACCAAGACCACCGAACGTCCAGAACGGGCAATGGCGGAAACAGACTCCTGAATAGAGGACACCAGAGGAGAAGAGGGATAGCAGCGGTCGATGGCCTGAAGGCTGCTCAGGGAGTCACTGCAGATGACGACGGACATACCTGAGCAGAAACGCATATGCTCAAGAGCGCGCAAGATGGCCACCAGCTCTGCAGTAAAAATACTGCAGCCAGCCGGCAAGGAGCGTTGCTCGACATGGGCAGCGTGAGCAAAAGCGTAGGCAGTGCGACCATCAACCAGGGAACCATCAGTGTAGACAGGCTCACAGCCCGGAAATGATTCGAGGAGCGCAAGAAAACGGCGACGGAGGGCCACAGGCGGAACCGAGTCCTTAGGTCCCTGTGCCAAATCCAGACGGACGGACGGCCGGGACAAACACCAGGGAGGCGTAGGTGTACGGACCCGGAAGGGAGGCAGAAGAGGGAATGACCCCAGTTCTGACAGCAGGGACTGGACACGGACAGCTACGGAAAGCCCAGACCTAGGTCGCCGTTCGGGCAGATGGAGGACCATGGCAGGGAAAAGCAGGCGACGATTGGGATGGTCTGGCGAGCAATGCACGTGGACAGCATAGTCGGCGAGCAGTCGATGGCGGCGAATCCGCAGCGGGGGAACCCCGGCCTCCACCAGTAGACTATCTACGGGGCTGGTACGAAAAGCGCCAGTTGCAAGCCGAACCCCACAGTGGTGTATGGGGTCTAACAACTTCAACACTGAGGGTGATGCAGACCCATAGGCCAGGCACCCATAATCAAGCCGGGACTGCACAAGGGCTCTGTACAATCGCAGCAGCGTGCAGCGATCTGCACCCCAAGACGTGTGGCTAAGGCAGCGGAGGGCGTTGAGGTGCCGCCAGCATTTTTGCTTCAGCTGAGTAACATGAGGAATCCATGTGAGCCGGGCATCAAACACGAGTCCCAAGAAGCGGCAAGTGTCCACCACTTCAAGCAGGTGGCCGCCGAGGTAAAGTTCAGGATGAGGGTGGACCGTCCGACGCCTGCAGAAGTGCATAACTCGAGTCTTGGCTGCAGAGAACTGAAAACCATGAGTCAGAGCCCATGATGCTGCCTTGCGAACGGCGACAATCCTCGTATATTACTGACAGGGATCACGGATTCACTTCAAACTTTGTACGGCTTTAGTAGGCCATTTGAACAACATAATATGCAAGTAGTAAGGTCCACTACTGTGGCAATTCCGAGAAAATGGTAAGAGAAGATTTACGCGTCTATTTGGTCAAGTGGAGTCGGCATCGTAGCTCAGCGTTTTCGGTCAGAAGGCTGGCTGGTCTCTGTAATAATAATAATAATAATAATAATAATAATAATAATAACACTGAGTGAAGAGATGAATAACGAACTTCAAGGCATGTCATGTCACGCCCGTTACGGCCAGATACCAACGATACCGAACAGAACGAAAAAAAAGTGGTTAGCGTTCGAACTTCATATGAGGCGACGGTTCGACTCCAGCTGAAACCTTGATTTTTGTAATACTAGCGTAAATTCTGTGATATTAAAAATTTTTTGCATCTACACTATTCGTTCTTGCTACATTAGCAACGCCTCACCGATCCGCAGGTTAACTGCCAATTGGGACCTGCCTCTGTGTCTGCAGCTCAAAGCGTCGAGGTGCAAAGTAGTTCCGGGTACCTTATCAGATTGCTCGTACAAGCGATTTGGCAAATCACGACATGCATGCATTTTCAGGAAAACTCTATGCGTTTCTTCATTTACTTGTCGATAGTTGTAAATAAGTTTGGACTAATAATTAAATTAATTAAATATGATAAGTAGTCAAATAAATTCACTATAACTTCTTGCAAGTACACGTGTTTTTTTAATCATATTACCTCTCATATGTCATATGAAGACACATTTGGAAAATTATTTGATTTGTCTTTTCTTTACTTATTACTTACTTTAAGCAAATTTCTAAAAAATGCGAAACTGTTCTCTTCTAGTTGCTCCCAAATAACCAACCTGCTCCTGATAAGGCAAACAAAACGTGCCCAAGAAAACGTGAAATGCATTCAACGTGTTATAATTTCCTGTTTGCGACTGGCGATACACTGTTGAAGCTTCTTACACAGACGCTAAGTTGATTTTTGTGTTTACTTACAATAAGAGTATAAAACGTACGCTTGACGAAAATATCGCTGTACAAACAGAACGTACTTACCTCCGAGCTTGGATCAAGAATTAGGTAGAGTGATGTTAAATGACGCGGCCCCGTTCGTTACATTCGAAACCTGTGGAAAAAAGTTAATGTAAGTAACGAAATAACCCACAAACAGAAATTTTAATTATTACGTTTTTATTTTGCATACCTGTACATTCAAGAGGAAAGAAGCAAGTTAAGAGTTGCTTCTATAATAAACATACAAAAAATGCAGAGTAACAAAAGACGCTTCGCAGATCGGTACTACTTGTGGGACGAATTACATAGAGTATTCCAGGAGGAATGATCGAAACTTGGGAACGATTATTCGAAGCATGGAAGTCGTGTAAACACGGGCTCTAAAATGCATGCCTTCAGAGCCATCAACACTACTTCATTTTCGATAGTGTGAAACACATGTCTTCTACTGAACAAGTGCTCGTAAGTTCTTAGAATCCATGTTCACTAGGTATTTATTTCTCGTTTTGCCCCATACTACCTCTTCCCACAATATGCAAAGCAAAGAGCTTGCAGTAGAAAAGATTTGGTCCACGGTATAGAAGAGTCACGACGCGCTCCTGGCTCTTAAGGTATGAAGTTTAGAGCACATGTTTACTACACTTTTTTCTAGAATGATCGTTTATGTCCTATCGCTGAATATTGACCAGTCCTCCTCGCACGCCCATACGAGTATGTACACATTCAGCAAAGGCTATCACACAACGGCAGTTACGGGAATCTGAACGATTTAAAACTTGGTCTTGGCTTACTCCAATGTCGGAGAGGAAGAATATGGACAGAACGGGGAAATGGATGTCTTCTAAAACATCCTCCGAAGTGCCACCGATGCTTCTGCGACGCAGATGAGGTCGTTCAGGATTTCTTTGCAAAGAAAACGCCAGGACACAGCAATACCTTTTTACTTGTGCTATCTTTTGCGTCCGTAAGTGGTGATGACTATGAAAAATTACTCTGTGTTTCCTCGTAATACGTCGAGGTGCACAATAAAGAGCGAAAAACGACTTTATCATCCTTGAACACTTCTATGCCTTTCGTAAATTAAATAAGCCACGACTACCCTCTGACAGACGAAATTTCAAACGTTTTCTTGTAATGGCGTTCCGTACACGTAATAATTTCATTAAAAGACTTCAGTCTGAGGTTTGAAAGATAACAATACGATGAGACGATATTACGTGACCTGTGATGTTGGACTGATGGCTGCAGGCACTGAATACCTTATATGCTGTCTGATACATGAATGGCATGACTTCGCTTGAAAGTCCTACAAGATACACGCATGATAGAAATCAGCTGGTCGGAAACGAGCGACAACCCAATTTTCTTTATATGAGGTACCACAACCGTCTGCTTTTTGAAGGACTTGGTGAAGATTGTATTTCGGCTGTTGTTTGAACGTATTTGCTTTATTTAAATTCGCCCGAATGGCCAATTTTGGCCTTGCAGGCCATTCTCAAGTGCTGTAGGTGCCAACATTTCGTAATATATTTCTTTTTGCATCCACCATGTCCGCTGATACGTAATAGGATGTAGTACGCCGTATTGGCATCTACAGCACTTGAGAATACGTGGAAACAGCACCAGAGGTGGACCTTCCCAAAGTCCTTCGATGACACAACGCAACAGAGATTTTGCAGCCTAAAGCGGATAATTTCCTTAAAACAGTCCCTGTTTCTGTGAATTCAGTTTCAATCTATTGCCACGAAGTTTTGACCTATTATCTGGAAACTCTAAACAAGTCGTACATATTCAATAATCGTGATTACATACAATGATTTACAAGTGTGAATTATGTTAACGGCAACAGTTGCTAATATTAATGTAGAAATTAAACACGAAACTGAAAGCAAGAATCAATTAAACAATATAAAATAAAAGTTCCAAGGGAAGAACTTCCAGCTTATATTACTAGATACAGTACTGGAAACCTCGTAGTAACTCGACGTTTGCCGACTAACTACAATTATACCTACTTTTAAATCTATTGTTGCTACACTATTCTACATTATCGACTCTGATACAAGCGTTCTTTGGTGCATCCTCGAGTCTCCGCATAACTGTGTGCGTGGCCATAGCATTCACTCCTCCCTTTTTTTAAAAAAAATGTTTCTTTTATATGGAAACGCTTCTTGTGATCTGTTGACGTTATTTTGATATTCAGAACGTCTACTTGATCTTATAGACCGAAAGTTAAGCAGTTGCCTTTTAGATATTCTATGTGTAATCATTCTAACTTTAGTCACAAGTATCCGTCAGTTATAACTGTTTGCGGATCGCAATCAAACTGTCTGCATTCTCTCTGTGTTTGTAAAAGGGGAAAACTGAAAACGACATCAGCGGAGTCTTCCTCTCCACATTCACAGTTTGGTGTGTTATTACATCCCACTCGATGTAGATGTTTGGGATATGGCCCGTGACTCGTTAATATGTGCACCATACCTTGCGCACTTTGAGTCTGTCCCTGATGCTTGCGAATATACTATTGTAAACCCGCCTTGCAGTTCTTCTAGTGTCCCACTGAGACTGCCATTCATCTAAGTCCCAGGCTTGGGCTCGTGAATATCTGATCAGTAGTATGAGTTCCTGCGATCTCGTACACGCGATCATATTGTCCACGCTCCAACCAATACAGCGTTGCCCTGTAACGTACCACGATCTCTATCAGACATATCCCGAGGATTGGCAGTAATCCCTCGACAGGTGTTTCTGTCACCGGTCAACGGACTACGACAAAGTTTCTCCCACTGAGGAGATTCCACACTTGGACTTTTGTTTGAAAGAAAAAGATTCAATTTTTTCAGCCACAAATATATGCACTTGTGGAATTCGTGGAAATTAAAAGATACTAGTTCTGGTGAACATTGTCAAAGTTTCAAAAAATATATAGTTTTCTTAACTCCTTCAGTTTTTGCATTGCCAAAACACCGTATTGGAAATATGAATAATTGTCCTAATAGAACATTGTTCTTTCCCACTGCAACTATCACCTCGCATATTTCTTTGTCCTGTCGGTCCACAAGCATTGCTTAGTATCCAACTGTTACGGTTTTAGGCCTACTCTTTGAAAGTCAATCGGTAAGAAGAAAGCCTCTTACATCCCAGTAAGCACTGGATATAATCAATGTGACCGATAAAATGGACTTTGTCTTCAGACTTAGAAAAACACTGGTGTCTTGTATCTGAATGTAGATTTTTGTTTGTTTGTTTCAGAAGCGTGATTCCTCACTTCTCAATAAAAATAGTTTTACTGAACTACGAGTAAAAGCAGTACAGGATCGCATTAGTGAATAACAGAATGAGTGGAAGGACCACACTGGAAGAATGGCAGTCAGCACTAAACTTGTTAGAACTTGTAAAAGTACTCTAAATTTTTTTAGACTCGACATACAAACCTTTCCGACGTTGTGCTCTTCTGTGGTCTGATTACGTGCTAAGACCCGAAGCTACAAAGTCAACTGCATGACAACGGCAGTGTATTAAGTGACGAACTATAAAATCAAATGGTGATTAAAGAGGGAAGAATTTGCCCGAAGCCTTTCATAAAGAGAACTGTCGCCGTCTGCAGATCTAATTTAAGGAAACGTAAAGTAAACGCAGAATTTCCGGACCATGAATCGATCTCGGTTTCATTTAGCAACCAATCTAATCTCCCAGCCATCGCCTTTTCTGTCTATCGGTAAGTCTTACGGGGAATACGCGAGTTTGGTACCACGAAAAAAAGAAAAAAAGAGATGGAAGCGGGACAGATTAAACGAACACTTTATCGCTCGATCTCTGCTGCGATGAAAAATGTTTTTCGAAAGTGCAACCTGCTGCTCGTTGTCGGGGTATTTGAATGAGGCCAGTGTGCGAATCTAGGACACGGCACGTCGTTGCAGATTGTGTCTGGCCGCTTTCTCCCGCCGACGTACGAAGATTTGTGTCTAGCGTGGCGCGAGTATGTAGCTCTGAATGGGAGGGCGCTCGGCGCTGCTCCGCTTGCGAAAGCGTACTCGCTTTATTGCCTCATTACGCCTATGGCTGCCAATGTGGCCAGCTGCGTGAATGGCACGGCGATTCTACCGACTCATTCACCAACAGCCGCTACTTGAGATCCAACTACCGTGTGACCCAAAAAATTTGAATGCAATTTTGAAAGCCAAATCAGTCGAAACTTATTTGTCAACAATTCGCCTTCCTGCTTCACCTTGAAGTGCGAGATCAGACATGGGATCTTACTAATTGAAGCGTAACACCACCTGGCAGAGCGAACTTTCTCTCGAATACATTATCTTGTTGAAATTATCTGGGCATACAGTGTGGAATTCATCTACATCAGTATACAGATTCCGCAAATCACATTACGGTGCATGATGTAAGATATCTTGCACAACTACTAGTCATTTCCTCTTCGATTCCACTCGCAAATAGAGCGAGGGAAAAACCACTATTTATACGCCTCCATATGAGCCTTAAATTCTCGCATCTTACCTTCATTGTCATCACGCTAAATGTATTTTGGCGACAGTAGAAGCGTTCAGCAGTCGCCCTCAAATATCGGTTCTCTTAACCTGCGCAGTAGTGCCTTGCGGAAAGACGGTCGACTTCTGTTCAGGGATCCGCATTTGAATTCACCTCCGTAGTATTTGCGTGCTGATCGAAGCTACCAGCAACAAATCTAGCAGTCTGCCTCTGAATTGCTTCGATGTTCTCCTTTAATCCGACCAAACACTAGCATTCTATACGCCGTCCCCGCCTTCCAATAAAATGAAGTTAAGAAATCGACTTTCCTACTACCAACCCAATGCGCTCATTCCATTATACATCGCTTTGCAACATCACACCTAGGTATGTAATCGAAGTGACTGTGTCAATCTGCGCCCTTCTAATACAGCATTCGAATGTTACAGGTCTGTTTTTCCTACTCATCCGCATTAACTTCAGTTTTTCTACACTTATAACAAGCAGCCATTCTTCACACCAAATTTTTATGTAAGTCATCTTGTATATTCCTACAGCCAATCAACGATGACAGATTCCTGTACGATACAAAGTCATCAGCAAACAGCAGTTAATTGCTGCTCACCCAGTCCGTCAGGTCATTTATGTGTACAGAGAATAAAAGCGGTCCTGTTACACACTGCGCAGCAGAATGCCATGCGAAGAGCCCGGGTTCGATTCCCGGCTGGGTTACTGGGTTAAAGATTTTCTCCGCTGCGGGACTGTGTGTTGCGCTGTCTTCATCATCATATCATCCTCGTCGACACGCAAGTCGCCCAAGTGGCATCAACTCAAAAGATTTTCACCTGGTTACCGATCTACCCGACAGGAATCCCTAGCCACACGACATTGCATTTCGTCGCACTTCCCTTGTCTCTGGTGAACACTCACCGACGAGGACGAAGTACTGGGTTCTATTCCTTGATAGAACATTGCATGTCACAGGAGGCGACCCAGCCGGCATAAAAGCAGACGGAGAGTAATGCGTCGCCGTAGAGAAGCTGTAACTGCAGAATGGGTTGGTGACCAGACTTCGAAAGTGGATGTCACGAGTACATCAGTGACACTCAACCCTACTAAGGCTGCCCAATTGGACTGCTGATGATGCGACTGTGAAGCGGAAACGCCAAGGAATAACCACAGCTAAACCAAGACCAGGCAGACAGAAACGACTGGCGCACGAGGACGGTCGAGAGTGGCTGTAAAAAATCGCATGAAATCAGCGGAAGGAGTCACTTGCAAGTCCTGAAGTGCTGCCTACCGGTAGGCCAGTTAGCAGAATGGGCGTAGGGAATTGAAAGGAATGGATTACAGTTGTCGAGCAGGTCCTCGTAGGCCACACATTTCTGTAGCCAACGGGAAGCTTTGGGGTGGTGTAAAGAGCGACGCCATGGACAGTGGGCGACTGGAAACGAGTGATTTGGACTGATGAACCACACTATACCCTGTGGCAATTCGACGAAAGGGTTTGGGTTTGGTGGATGTCTGGAGAGCGTTACCTGCCGTCAAGTGTAGCACCAACAGTCACGTGTAGTGGAGGTGGTGTTACGGTATGGGGGTATTTCTCGTGGTTCCCTTACAGCGCTTAAGGAACTGCTAATTACGGAAGGATTAGAAAACATTTTGCAGCATTCTGTACTGTGTACAGTATAGGAACAGTGCGGAGATGTTAGTGTATGAGAATGACAATGCTCAGTTTCATAAAGTAGCGTATGTGAAGCAACGGTTTGTGAACAATAACATTCCTGAAGTAAACTAACTGCACAGAGAGCCGAGATGCACACAGCGAAACATTTTTGGAATTAATTACACTCATGCTCATAAATTAAGGATAATTGCAGAATGTGGTGCCACACAACGTGGCACTACACAAAACTGGCGCTAATAGCATAGGCACATAGGTAACACACACGACACTGATCTGTAAGTCCACGATATTGATGGTATGTTGAGAAAACCGCCCCGAAACAAATGTGCTGCAAAACGTCACTGTTTCCTGCACACGTACTCCGACAACAATATGGGATATGATCACCATGCACACGTACACAGGCCGCACAACGGGTTGGCATACTCTGGATCAGGTGGTCGAGCAACTGTTGGGGTATAGCCTCCCATTCTTGCATCAGTGCCTGTCGGAGCTCCTGAAGTGTCCTAGGGGTTTGAAGACGTGCACCGATACGTCGACCGAGAGCATCCCAGACATGCTCGATGGGGTTTAGGTCTGGAGAACAGGCAGGCCACTTCATTCGCCTGATATCTTCTGTCTCAAGGTACTTCTCCACGATGGCAGCTCGGTGGGACCGTGCGTTATCGTGTATCTGTAGGAAGGTGGGACTCACTGCAGCCCTTAAAAGGCGGACATACTGGTGCAAAATGACATCCCGATACACCTGACCTGTTACAGTTCCTCTGTCACAAAGACATGCAGGGGTGTACGTGCACCAATCATAATCCTACCCCACACCATCAAACTACGACCTCCATACAGGTCCGTTTCAAGGATGTTAAGGGGTTGGTATCTGGTTCCTGGTTCACGCCAGATGAAAACCTGGCGAGAATCACTGTTCAGACTATACCTGGACTCGTCCGTGAACATAACCTGGGACCACTGTTCCAATGACCAGGCTTTACGAGCTCTCCTGTGAGCAGGCGTCAGTGGAATGCACCTTGCAGGTCTCCGGGCGAATAAGCCATGTCTGTTCAGTCGTCTGTAGACTGTCTAGAGACAACAGTTCCAGAGGCTGTGGTAAGGTCCCCAGCAAGGCTACCTGCAGTACTCCGTGGCCGTCTGCGGGCACTGATGGTGAGATCTCGGTCTTCTTGTGGTGTTGTACACTGTGGACGTCCAGTACTGTAGCACCTGGACACGTTTCCTGTCTGCTGAAATCGTTGCCATAATCTTGAGATCACACTTTTTGGCACACGGAGGGCCCGTATTACGACCTGCTGTATTTAACAAGCCTCCAGTCGCCCTAATATTCTAGCCCTCATAACGTCATCAATATATGTTCTTGGAGCCATTTTCAACACACTGTCAGCATTAGCAAGTCTGAAAACGTCTGTACACTTACTCGCTGCACCATACTCTGACATGCACCAACACACCTCTGAGTATGTGGACTGCTGCCAGCGCCACCGCATGGTCATACCCCGAGGTGGTTTAAATCCGCAAACCGCCCACCATGTATCAGTATTATCCTTCATTTATGAGCATGAGTGTAGAATGGTGACTTCGCTCCAGATCATAGCGTTCAGCATCACCACATTCAGTGGTTTAGGCTCTTTAGGAAGAATGGGTTGCCATTTCGCGACAGACATTTGGACGATGTATTGAAAGTGTCCCCAGAATAGGTCAAGCCGTTATACAGTAGGAAGGCTGGATACACCTCGTATTAATTTCAACTACTGGGCGTCCGGATACTTTTGATCAGATAGTGTATTTAACCTTATAATAAGGTCTACGAAGAGTGGCGGAAGTCGACGCGCACAAAATTCTGCAGGATACCATATGTGGCAAACGCACCGTTGTGGCGTTATGGCCATAAAAAGACAGCCAAGCAGCGAGGTGTGTGCCGAAATGTGTTCATTTAGACTGCCTTGCCTCGGCTAGAGAGCAATTATTAATTAAAGCAGCCAAAGATAATGATTTCAGCTGAGTCATCAAGGACAGACGACGTCCGTCTCGGCAACTGTGCACTCAGCACGAGGGATTGCAAACCAAAGCGAGCCAGCTTCGATTCTCAGCCGGGTCGGCATTTACTCGGCTCGGGGACTAGATGTTGTTAACTTACTTTCGCATCGTCATAAATGACACTACATTAATGAGAAGACAGTATGGGCACGTCACGAAAGCCAATAACTAAATAAAGATAGGCAACTTTAAATTCCTATCTGTGGCTGGTTATGTTAGATGAGAATTTTCTTTAGTGGTTACTGGGTATAGCTTGACTGTAAAATCCATTACGGTGAAAGTACCTTAATGTCATTAATTTTATAATATAATCAGCTGCACTGCAGAAGGAGGACAGCAGTAGGATGTGATACTTTTAGGTGCAACAATATCATTAGTAATAAAGTCTAAAGGACGCACACTTTAATTATTGCTAATGTGCAGAGAGCAAGAGTGAATTATATTCTTGGAAGTATCAGTTAATACAAACTAAAACAATGGAAAAATGAAACGAACTAAGTTTTAAACGCTTTTTTTCTCCTCAAAGGTTTATAGCAAATGCTTAAAATCCCTGCCTACAACATGGCTACAAAATTATCATTGAAGAAACCGGATTGCTAAACACGCTCAAGAAAGTTTCGTGTCATCGTAGCTGACTTGTTAATTAACAGCAAATTTAATGGTATTCAAATACAGTGTAATACTGACAAGCAGCTCTAAGAGTACTGATATACCGCTGCACACAATGCCAAATAGTGCCCTGGAGTGGAAGATCCAATTAGTACGACAGATAATTTAATTCACATGGACAGATGCTTTATCCTATGTGTTCACTCGACCTTGAACAAGCGTTCGACAATATGAAATGGTGTAATATGTTTGAAATTCTGAGGACAACAGAAATAATCTATGGGGACAGACGGGCAATACAAAATACTAGCGAACACAGAAAGGCTTCGCAATACCTAAATATGTATGAAAATTGGATTTTCGTCGCTGTCCATCTCCTCCTCTCCCCTCTGTCAACCTCTTCTCTCTGTGTCCATCTCCTCCTCCTCCTCCTCCTCCCCCCCCCTCTCCCTCTCTCCCTCTCCCTCTCCCTCTCTCCCCCCCCCCCTCCACCTCCTTCACCCTCTCTCTGTCCACCTACTCTTTCCCCTCTTCTTCACCTTGAGCTTTGTTTATTGGTGTTGTAAATCCGATACCTCGATTTAGAATGGAAGACGCTTCAAATAAAAGGGTAAATCGGTTGGGATTATTGTTATAAGGGGTATGAGACACCTTCCCTGAGGATAGTAGCTTCGATGACAGTATTTTTCATACTTTTAATCTGCGAACTGGTAGATTACAGAGGTTCGGACGAAAAATGGTTCAAATGTCTCTGAGCACTATGGGATTCATATTCCTTAATCGTATTCTAATCATAAGCCATAATTATAACTTCCCTGCTGAGGAAGAAAACAAAATAGGAAGTGAGAGGAAGAAAACAAAGCAGCACATAGTTGCGATTACGCCTTTTGTTTACGGTTATATGCAAGGAGTAAGAAGCCGCATTTTGTTTTCAGCAGAGCATAGTAAACTTGGTTTTAACTGAAAACCTGTACACTGTTCTCGATATACACTACTGGCCATTACAATTGCTACACCACGAAGATGACGTGCTACAGACGCGAAATTTAACCGAGAGGAAGAAGATGCTGTGAGATGCAAATGATTAGCTTTTCAGAGCATTCACACAAGGTTGGCGACGGTGGCGACACCAACAACGTGCTGACGTGAGGAAAGTTTCCAACCGATTTCTCATACACAAACAGCAGTTGACCGGCGTTGCATGGTGAAACGTTGTTGTGATGCCTCGTGTAAGGAGGAGAAATGTGCACCATCACGTTTCCGATTTTGATAAAGGTCGGATTGTAGCCTATCGCGATTGCGGTTTATCGTATCGCGACACTGCTGGTCGCGTTGGTCGAGATCCAATGACTGTTAGCAGAATATGGAATCGGTGGGTTCAGGAGGGTAATACGGAACGCCGTGCTGGATCCCAACGGCCTCCTATCGCTAGCAGTTGAGATGACATGCATCTTATCCGCATCGCTGTAACGGATCGTGCAGCCACGTCTCGATCCCTGAGTCAACAGATGGGGACGTTTGCAAGACAATAACCATCTGCACGAACAGTTCGACGACGTTGCAGCAGCATGGACTATCAGCTCTGAGACCATGGCTGCGGTTACCCTTGACGCTGCATCACAGACAGGAGCGCCTGCCATGGTGTACTCAATGACGAACCTGGGTGCACGAATGGCATAACGTTATCTTTTCGGATGAATCCAGGTTCTGTTTACAGCATCATGATGGTCGCATCCGTGTTTGGCGAAATCGGTGTGAACACACACTGGAAGCGTGTATTTGTCATCGCCATACTGGCGTATCATCCGGCGTGATGGTATGGGGTGCCATTGGTTACACGTCTTGATAGCTTCTTGTTCGCATTGAGGGCACTCTGAACGGTGGACGTTACATTTCAGATGTGTTACGACCCGTGGCTCTACTCTTCACTGCGAAACACTACATTTCAGCAAGATAATTCACGACCGCATGTTGCAGGTCCTGTACGGGCCTTTCTGGATACAGAAAATGTTCGACTGCTGCCCTGGCCAGCACATTCTCCAGATCTCTTACCAATTGAAAACGTATGGTCAATGGTGGCCGAGCAACTGGCTCGTCACAATACTCTTGATGAACTGTGGTATCGTGCTGAAGCTGCGTGGGCAGCTGTACTTGTACACGCCATCCAAGCTCCGTTTGAGTCAATGCTCAGGCGTATCAAGGCCGTTATTACGGCCAGAGGTGGTTGTTCTGGGTACTGATTTCTCAGGATCTGAGCACTCAAACTGCGTGAAAATGTAATCACATGTCAGTTCTAGTATAATACATTTGTCCAATGAGTACCCGTTTATTATCTGCATTACTTCTTGGTGTAGCAATTTTAATGGCCAGTGGTGTATATACCCAAGGTCCTAGGTCCGCCCGAATATTTACGAGAGTTTAGTGTAAAGATCTGAAGTAAATCACTCAGGAACGTTTCGAGATTTTTGATGATAACGTTAAAAAAAGACTTGTCTTTATATCGTAATACTATATAGATGTAAAAGAACCATTAGTGAACCATATGTACAAAAACGAAGGGGAAACACTTAAGAATACAAGACTAAGAACGAAATCCTCAGATAAAAACTATGTAAGACAGGGATGCAGTCTTACGCCCCTACTATTCAATCTATTCATCGAAGACGGAAATAAAAGAAAGGTTCAAGAATGGGATTAAAATTCATGGTGAAAGAGAGTGATAAGACTGGCTGATGACACTGCTGTCCTCAGTGAAAGCGAAGAGGAATTACTGGACCTGCTGGATGGAATGAACTCCCTAGTGAGAAGAGGTCATGGACTAAGAGTAAATCGAGGTTATTAAAACTGTTCGTCACAAATTGGAAGGAGTGAAAGAATTCTACCCCTTGGAAACAAATAACAGACTAGCAAAGAAGGCATTCCTAGCCAAAAGAAGTCTGCTCATACCAAATATCGCCCGTAACATGAGGAAGAAGTGAAACATGTGATACGTATCACTTCTGGGTCGGGACCGTCGGTGAGTGTTGGTTGGTATTTTCAACGACAGCGTCGCTCCTTGCTTAATCCGACTAAAGCGTTGAAACCTGGTACGACGTGGCCATTTTCAGAGGTGAGTGTCTGCTACTGGATGGCTGCCTTTTTCTAATACACTTCGGGAAACAAACTCCTGAAAGTCTCTGTATGTCCATCTTTATACAGATGGTTACGGGATCTCCGCTGTTCAGTACAGAATGTCGAATGAGAACACCTTTCAGCCGTCTAAGTTTCCAATAATTGTTATTGAGCAACCAGTTTCGGCGATATATTACGCCGTCTTCAGGTCTCTCTATACAGGGTGTTTCCCTACGAGCGTAAATAAAATTTAACAGGATATAGAGGTGAATAATTTGAGGTAGGCAACCTGGGGTCGGAGAAACCAGCTTAAGGAGATAATAGGAATGAACTCACATTACTGTGTACTTTTTTCTTTACATTAGTTACAGCTGAATATACGTACCATCGTTGACATATTTGTACTGTATCTTACAAAATGTGCTGAAACTGATGATCAGCAACCTCAATGCAAGCATGACATCGGCGATTCTGT
Source organism: Schistocerca piceifrons (assembly GCF_021461385.2). Lineage (NCBI taxonomy): Eukaryota > Metazoa > Arthropoda > Insecta > Orthoptera > Acrididae > Schistocerca > Schistocerca piceifrons. The sequence continues at coordinate 511,229,007 of NC_060142.1, read as the reverse complement.
CCCTGACATATATCCCTGGTGTGTTTCGAATCATATCACAGGCAGCTACTATGTTTTCCTTAAACTTTTGTACATTTTAGCTTGCCTCTTCTGTCGGTTAGGAATTTCTGTTGTCTTTCTTATTGTTTAACGTCACCGGCAGCAATCAAGAGGGCGGCGCGTTCCATAACGAGTATCGTTCGAAGAGCGATCAACCAAGTCTGCACTCGACACCTGACGAAGACAGCAGCTAGGCACGTTGTCGGAATGTCGTATAAAAACTGTTAACAGTCTCGCGTAGAAAGTCGAAAGGATCACATTGGTTGATAGTGATAGTTTACCAGAGAATAACTATAATATTGAAGATACAGAGCGAGCGATACGTAAGCTTTGCAGCGTCTCAGAAATCCCGAGAATTTGTCTCTTCAGTGAGAAAATAATGTATTGGACAAATGGAACAGCCTGTGGTTCCCTATACCCACTGCAACTCCAACCTTAAAGACGACCTTTCAAATCCCTGACGCTCCGAAACAATACCTTTGCGGTCCATGCTTCTCTGACTCATAACAGGTCAGGTCGTACAGAACTTGGTAGAGACTTTTTTAAAGTTCTGCAACAAGTTTGTAAACATGTAAGATAATCGTTATAGCTGGAAGTAAAAAGTTTCTCACATGAGAAATTCACAATGAAATTTCGACAGTACTCTTTTACAAGACGGGTCGTAGGTACCATACCAGAGAACCATAGTGAAAGCTTTTAGCGAGTTGTACGATAACTTCGTAAGGAGAACGAACTGGAGCGGAATAAACTGGAGTGGACTAGTCACGATCTTCGGCCAACGGAGGGAGACAGCAGAGCCGTGAAAGGCCTAATCCCTGGATAGCCCCACTCAGCGTAATAAATAAACTGCGGCCGCAATATACGAATGTAGCAACACTATTCTCGCCAGACTGGTCGGTTTGGGTAGCGCTAACGTCACCACCGCCATCAGAACTGGCTTCTGCGTCGGAGACAAAAAGTTTGTATCGGTACCTCGAGACTGTAAAGCTGTACAGGTCACACCAACGCTCAAGAAGTGGTCTACTGATTATAGATCCATATTACTGACACGCATTCGCGAACATTGTGAAGTACCTCGAAGGAAACTATCTAGTGACATACACTGCGGAGACAAAAGTCATGGGAGAGCGATATGGACATATACATATGGCGGTAGTATCGCATACACAAGGTAAAATACGGCACTGCATCTGCAGAGCTGTTAGTTGTACTCATGTATTCACGTGATTATGGCCGCACGATGAGAGAAGCGGCGTTCGGGTAGACTTGTCAGTGATAAAAGGCAAACAATACTGTATGAAATTACGACAGAATTCAATGTGGCATGTAAGACGAACATAACCTATATGACAGTGCGGCGAAACCTTGTGTTACTGATCTATGGCAGCAGACGACCGACGTGAATGCATTTGGTAATACCGAGCGAAATGGTGCTGTGGTAAGCACACTGGACTCGCATTCGGGAGGACGACGGTTCAAACCCGCGTCCGGCCATCCTGATTTAGATTTTCCAATATTTCCCTAAATCGCTTCAGGCAATGCCAGGATGGTGCCTTTCAAAGGGCACGGCCGACTTCCTTCACCGTCCTTCCCTAATTCGATAGGGCCGATGACCTCGCTGCCTGGTGCCCTCTTCCGAATGATTCAACCAATCAACCAACCTTTGCTAACACGACATCGCCTGCAGCGCCTCTCCTGGGCTCGTGTCCATGTAGGTTGGACTCTAGACGACTGGAAAATTGTGACCTCGTCGGTTGAGTTCAGATTTCAGTTGATAAGGGCTTATGTATGGTTCGAGAGTGGCACAGACTCCAAGAAGCCCTGGACGCAAGTTGTCAACAAGGCACTGTGCAAGCTCGCGGTGGCTCCATAATGATGTGGTCTGTGTTTACTGTGATGGACTGGGTACTCTGGTCCAACTGAACCGATCATTGACTGGAAATGGTTATATTCGACTACTTGGAGACCATCTGCAGCCATTCATGGTTTTCATGTTCCCAAACAATGATGTAATTTTTACGAATAACGATGTTCCATGGCGCTGGATCACAACTGTTCATGAATGATTCGGCTACTCAGATCATCTGACATGAATCCTGTAGGACATTTATGGGATAGAATCGAGAAGTCAGCTCTTGCGCAACATCCTGCACCGGCAACACTTTCGCAATTATAGGCGGATATAGAGGCAGCATGGCTCAATATTCTGCTGGGGATTTCCAACGACTTTTTGAGTCCATGCCACGTCGAGCTGCTGCACTATGTCGGGCAAAAGAAGTTCCGACAAGAGATTAGGAGTTATCCTATATCCTAACACTAAAAAATGTGAAGAGCACCGGACCATCAGTCTAATTTCTCATGCAGCTGAAGTCTTGCTGAGCGTGCTGAATAGAAGACTATATGCCAAGCTGGATAGAGGGATTGCAGAGGAGCAGTTCGGATTTAGAAGAGAAAAATGAACGAGAGATGCTATTGGCCTGTTAAGAACTACAGGGGAAAGACATATAGAAAAAGGTAGAGAAATCTTCGCTGTTTTTAGAGATTTAGAAAAGGCTTTCGACAGAGTTCAGTGGAATAAGCTGATGGACATTTTGAAGAGGAAAAGAGTGGATTGGAAAGAGTGACTACTGATACAGAATCTATATTTACACCAGAAAGTAAGCTTAAGGATTGGAAATGAAATGTCAGAAGGAAGCAGCATTGGACGAGGTTGTTGCCTTTCCCGCTGTTGTTTAACGTATACCTTGAAGAGATTATTGCGAAAAGCTCAGATGGTAAAAGAGGAATATGTATTGGTGGAAAGAGAATAGAATGTATAAGATTTGCTGATGACGTAGTATTAGTGGCAGAAAGTGAGCGGACAGTGAATAACATGCTGAAAGATCTGAATGAAGCTTGTGTGGAATTTGGGATGCAAATAAACACAGCAAAAACAGAGAGTATGGTCATCGGTAGAAGTCGCAGCCTGTCCAATATTATAATAGGACGATCTACCACTAGCCAAGTAAGTGCATTTAAGTATCTTGGAAGCACAATAACTGAAGGCTTGAGATGTCACCAGGACGTGAAAACTCGAACTGCCATAGCGAAGGAGGCATTCAACAGAACGAGGAGACTCTTATGTGGCAAATTAGATATAGGAGTAAGGAAAAGGCTTGGCAAATGTTTTGTCTGGAGTGTGGCACTAAATGGGGCTGAGACGAAAGGATGAAAAAGGTTACAAGCATTTTAGATGTGGATGTGGAGGAAAATGGAGAGAATAAGCTGGATGGAAAGAGTGAGTAATGAAAGAGTATTGGAAAGGGTTGGTGAAGGAAGATGTCTGCTGGAGGTTGTAAAAGGAAGGAAAAAGAACTGGTTGGGACATTCATTGAGAAGGGAGTGCTTGCTAGCAGATGCTTTGGTAGGAGAAGACTGAGAGGAAGAAGGAGATGCAAGATGATAGACGACATAAAGGGAAGAGGAAATTATGCAGACCTGAAGAGGATGGCAGAAGACCGGACAGCCTGGAGAACTACCATGTGAAAACCTGCCTTTTGGCAGAACACTGATATATCTATGGTTACCTCAGTTTATAGCATGAACTCAGAAAATAACGTTCATGTGAAACGCTATGAAGTAGTGTGTGCTATCGATAGGGGATACCAAGTTGATTCCATGTTACTAGAATTCCAGAAGGCTTATGACACCATTCCACAAAAGTGGCTTCTAGACAAACTGCGTGCCTATGGAGAATCGTCTCACTTGTGCGACTTGATTTGTGATTTTTCGTCAGAAAGGTAGCAGTTCCCTGGGTGAAACGTGATACCTGGGATCCCGCAAGGAAGTGTTATACGTCCTCTGCTGTTTCTGATGAATGTAAACTATTTAGGAGACATACTGAGCAGCCCTCTTCGACTTACTGCGGCTGATGCTGTCGTTTACAGTCTAGTAAATTCATCAGAAGAGCCAAAGAAATTACAAAATGATTTAGAGAGGATTTGCGCATGGTGCGAAATGTGCCAATTGATCTACACTGAAGCGGTAAAAAAACTGGTATAAGCATGCGTATTCAAATACGGTACAGAGATACGTAAACAGGAACAATACGGCGCTGCGGTCGGCAGGGGCTATATAAGACAAGACAACAGGTGTCTGGTGCAGTTGTTAGATAGGTTACTTCTGCTACAATGGCAGGTTATCAGGATTTAAATGAGTTTGAACGTGGTGTTATAGTCGGCGCACGAGCGATGGTACACAGCATCTCCGAGGTAGCGATGAAGTGGAGATTTTCCCTTAGGACCATTTAACGAGTGTACCGTGAATATCAGGAATCCGGTAAAACATCAAATCCCTGATATCTCTGCGACCGGAAAAAGATCCTGCAAGAACAGGACCAACGATGACTGAAGAGAATCGTTGAACGTGACAGAAGTGCAACCCTTCCGCGAACTGCTGCAGATCTCGATGTTGGGCCATCAACAAGTGTCAATGTGCGTACCACTCAACGAAACATCATCGATATGGGCTTTGGAGCAGAAGGCCCATTCGTGAACCTTTGATGACTGCACGACACAAAGCTTTGCGCCTCGCCTGGGCCCGTCAACAGCGACACTGGACTGAACTGGAAACATGTTAACTGGTTGGAGGAGTCTAGTTTCAAACTGTATCGAGTGGATGTACGTGTACGAGTATAGGGACAACCTCATGAATCCATGGACCCTGCATGTCGGCAGGGGACTGTTCAAGCTGATGAAGGCTCTGTAATGGTGTGTGGCATGTTCTGTTTGAGTGATATGGGACTCCCTGATACGTCTAGATACGACTCAGTCACGTGACACGTACGTAAGCATTCTGTCTGATAATCTTCATTCATTCATTCATTCATTCATTCATTCATTCATTCATGTCCATTGTGAATTCGGATGGACTTGGACAATTCCAGCAGGACAATGCGACAACCCACACGTCCAAAATTGCTACAGAGTGGCTCCAGATACACTCTTATGAGTTTAAATACTTCCGCTGGCCACCAGACTCCCCATACATGAACATTATTGATCATTTCTGGGAAGCCTTGCAACGTGCTTTTCAGGAGAGATCTCCACTCTCTCGTAGTCTTACGGATTTATGGGCGGCCCTGCAGGATTCATGGTGTCAATTCCCTCCAATACTACTTCAGACATTAGGCGAGTCCATGCTACGTCGTGTTGCGTCACTACTGCGTGTTCGCGGGTGCCCTACATGATATTAGGCAAGTGTACCAGTTTCTTTGGCTCTTGAGTGTAAAACAAAGAAGTTTGAGATCCTACACACGAATACTAAATAATCCATTAAATTTCTATTACACGAGAGATCACACAAATTTATAAATTGTCAACTAAATACTGAAGAATTACAGTTACGAACAAATTATGTTGGAAAGATTGCACAAATTTTGTGAGGAAGGCAAACCGAAGACTATGTTTTATTGGCAGAACACTCAAAAGATGCAATAAAACTGATAACGAGACTCCTTACTCTGTTTTTCCATCCTCTTCTGGAATTTTGCTGAGCGGTATGGGATCCTTATCACATAAAACAGGTTCAAGAAAGTGCAGCTCGTTCTGTACTGTCGCGGAGTAGGGTGAGAGTGACGGAGGCGATATGCGAGTTGGGGTGGTAATTGTTGTGAATTGGCAGGAGCCAGTTCACAGAGTTTGGAGGAAGCCGAAAGGCACGCGTTTAAGCTCACGCAGGCTGGCGTGAGGTCTGGAAAATGACAAGGAATTATAGTAGCCAAAAATAGTTCATAGCTTCTGGAATACTTAACTTTAATCCATAATTGGAGAACATCGCTCTTGATGGTACATAATTACAATCTCAGTATAAACTGGTAATGGCGCCTTGCTAGGTCGTAGCAAATGACGTAGCTGAAGGCTATGCTAACTATCGTCTCGGCAAATGAGAGCGTATTTGTCAGTGTAGCATCGCTAGCAAAGTCGTCTGTACAACTGGGGCGAGTGCTAGGACGTCTCACTAGACCTGCCGTGTGGTGGGGCTCGGTCTGCAATCACTGACAGTGGCCACACGCGGGTCCGACGTATACTAATGGACCGCGGCCGATTTAAAGGCTACCACCTAGCAAGTGTGGTGTCTGGCGGTGACACCACAGTAATAAGTAAATAAAGATGTTTCTCTTGCGGCGAAAAGTTTCGGAATTTTAATAACCCCCTTTCTCGTTCGGAGGTCAATATATTTTGTTGACATGCATATACATAGGGAGAAGTGACCACTGTGATGCAGTAAGAGAAATCGGAAGGAAATATTTATATGTTTATTTTTCCCACATACTAATAAAGAGTGGAACGGTTGAGAAATAGTTAATCGTGGAGTAGTCATGCTTATGTAGACTGCTACGTGCCATAGTAATGCATACGCAAGACTGTGATAGATATGGGTTTTGTGCAGTTCACCTAAAGTGCTACAAAAAGGGGAATGTTAGGTTTTAATGTCCTATCGCTGAAGGGATGAATGGACATTGGTGCGTGCGGAAAATCCGCCTTGGCCACTTTAGGGAGAAACATTCTGGCATTTGTCCTGACTAAGAAAAACCATGGAAAACTTAGATTCGAACCGGCCGAATGCCAGTCCAGTGATAGCTAATGTCTCTCGTGCACAAATCACACACCAATTAAAAAAATGTGAACATTCTTAAGCTGCTGTTGTGGTCTTCGTCCGAAGACTGGTTTGATCCAGCTCTCCATGCTACTCTATCCTGCGCAAGTCTTATCACCCTCGAATAGCTACTGTTATCTGCAGCTTTCTGTATCTCTATTTTTATCCTTTCCACATCCCTCCAATACTAACCTGTTGATTCCTTGACGTCTGATATTGTTTCCTGTCAAGCGATGTCTTTTGTTGATCAAGTTGTGCCACAAATTTATTTCCTCCCCAATTCTACTCAGTACCTCCCAATAGTTACGCGATCCACCCACCTTAACTTCAGCATTCTTGTGTAGCATCACATTTCGGAAACTTCTATTCTCATTTTAACTAAATTATTTATCGTCAATATTTCATTTATATCGCTTGTAATTCTTGTTGTTACAATTTTCGATTTCGACAGATCTGATCTGTCATCATCGGGTCTTATAACGTTATTAGATGCTCATGCTTTTTACAACACAAAGTTACGTAGTGATGTGTCAGATTGTAATGGCGAGGAACATCAGCATGTCACAAATAAAATACCTCACATTCAAAATATACAACATGTTGTGCTGATGTCCCAGCATACAGCGTGTGTCCACATCTCTTCGTCGCACAGTTGCGCTTACACCCAGCGTCCTTGATTATTTGCTGGACATACTCCAAACTCTGTCTGTTTCCTCATCTCTTAATACGTGTCCTATCATCGTCTCCCTTCTTTCTGTCATTGTTTCCCGTGTACTCCTTTCTCACCGATTCTCTGGAACACCTCAATTTTCAGCATCCTTCAATAGGATCATACCGCAAAGGCTTCCATTCTCTTACTTCCCAGTTTTCCCACAATTCACGATTCACTTCTGTAGAAGTCTGAGCTCTCAAAAATTGACAAATGCCTACGGCAGGTGAAAGAGAGAGACAGATGGAACTGCTATTGTGAGAAAAAAAAAACACTTATGGTCTAGTCGTAAAATCGGCATCAATTCAGGGGAACCAGGTAGTGTAGAGGGTAACGTCTTTGACTACTAATCGAAACCTTTTGAGTAAAAATAATCAGGAATGTGCGGCCGAAGACTTCCGGTCTAAGTCGTCACCCTCATTCTGTCGACGTGTAATTTTTCTGGCTTTACAGCTATTCAGCTACAAGAAGTACTTCCTAGTGCAGTTGAGATGGCAGCAGGGACGATGACGTATGTGGTGTGAGGTACCGATGACAGACGGTTTGTTCGGTACGGGTATCGTGAGAAAGACCGCCTAAATGGTCGTCCTCCTCCGTGATTGGCTACTGCGTTTGGAACTAGCGCACCGAAATGACTTCCCGTTACTAATATTAGAAAATCGAACAGGGAATTTTCTTGCGTTTCAAGTAAAAGCATTTCTCAATGGCAGGCTATCATTCTATGATTTCAAACTTTTTGATAACTACTAGAATAATGAAGAACTGGTAAACCAGAAGGCAGACGAAGCACTTTGGATATCTTCGGATCGCAGCTAACTTGGATGGTGGGCGAAGCGGTTCGGCTGTATGATGAGAGCTGTTTCGGCAGCCTCAGAGGACAGACATGTTGTCTGCCTTGGTCGGTATCGGTTAAGAACTTTATTAGCAATCTCTGATTAGTTGGACATGTAATTCAAAACAGCTTGATAGTAATTACGCTAGTATGCAGTTCATTGTTTTGTTTATTTTCGGTGGAAGTGTGAAGAATGGAAATTATTTGTGATTCATAAAGTTGAATTCTGCCTATAAGAAGCGAGTGGCATCCCATATAAACAAACTAATTCAAAATTTAGTTATTTGTATAATACCAGTTTCTCACTAAGAGTTTACTGCAGCGTCAAGATAACGGATCCACGTGTTGTTTTCTGCGCAGGGTTGGTGAACGCTATGCAGAACTTAACGCATTCCACTCATGACAGTGGAAGCAACTAGGCACCTCGCGTGTAGTGCAGTCTTAGTACAAATGAGATTTACGACATATCATCCAACGCAGAGGAGATATGAAGAGAGGAAATTTTCGAGGGAAGGGATTTATCATACTCACGAAAATCGCTCTCGTATACATGCAGGTCGACAGAATGAGGGTTACAACTTACACCGGAAGACTAACACTTCGACCGCACATTCATGATTATTTTTACTCAAAAAGTTTCGATTAGTAGTCAAAGACGTTACCCCCTACATTACCTGGCTCTCCCTGAATTGATGTCTATTTTACGACTTGACCATAGGGGTACTCTTTTTTTTAATTTTCACAACAGCAGTTCCATCCGTCCTCTTTTTTCCGATATTATCACGACACAATGTGCTCCTCACTGACAGCACCTAGCGATGTGGCAAAGTGGTTGAGACACTAGCCTTTTATACCAATTCGACACTTCCCACGTATTTTCCGCGACTTCCCTCAATGGCGTAACTCAATTGCCTGGATCGTTCCTCCACGGCTGATTTTATTTCCGAATGCGGGCTCTTTTCCAATAACAGCAGAGCATTTCGACTGGCTGAGCACGTCTTTTTGCGCACAAAACACCGTGGCGGTGAGATATCTGCCAGCGGAAATGATGTCACGCAGCCGAACAATGCTGTATCTTCCGTTGCAGCTTATCTTATTTCCAAGAGCGGCGTCAGGGGTTTCATGCAAGCTATTTCAGGAGCACTGGTTAACCATTTAGAGAGGTGGATGTGTTGACAATATCGAGTTAAAATGTTAGTGTGGAAACGCAATTTCTAGAGGCTGCACAGGCGCTGGTGAGCTACGCGTGGGGAAGAGAGCTGAAAAGTGCGTCGTAGATGTAATGAGGCTTCAAAAAGGAAATTATTGCTATTATTACTGTAATTGCATCAATTAGTTGTTTCAAGGATTATTTTTGCGAAGTTTCTCTAATGTACAACTGCCAAACATCTAAACCCACTATGAACTGGAGACGTCGTTGTAAGAACTTTTTTTTTTTTAATTGTCCGTTCTGTTCTCCCTAAACACACATGCAAATCGTTTATATATATAAAAAAATGTACCGCCAAACTTTCAGAAAACATTCCTCACACACAAATAAAGAAAAGATGTTATGTGGACATGTGTCTGGAAACGCTTAATTTCGATTTTACTCATTTTAGTTTCGTCAGTATGTACTGTACTTCCTCGATTCACCGCCATGATTTCATACGGGATACTCTACCTGTGCTGCTAGAACATATGCCTTTACAAGTACGACACAACATGTGGTTCATGCACGATGGAGCTCCTGAACATTTCAGTCGAAGTGTTCGTACGCTTCTCAACAACAGATTCGGTGACCGATGCATTGGTAGAGGCGGACCAATTCCATGGCCTCCACGCTCTCCTGACCTTAACCCTCTTGACTTTCATTTATGGGGGCATTTGAAGCTCTTGTCTACGCAACCCCGGTACCAAATGTAGAGACTCTTCGTGCTCGTATTGTGGACGGCTGTGATACAATACGGCATTCTCCAGGGCTGCATCAGGGATTCAGGGATTCCATGCGACGGAGGGTGGATGCATGTATCCTCGCTAACGGAGGACATTTTGAACATTTCCTGTAACAAAGTGTTTGAAGTCACGCTGGTACGTTCTGTTGCTGTGTGTTTCCATTCCATCATTAATGTGGTTTGAAGAGAAGTAATAAAATAAGCTCTAACATGGAAAGTAAGCGTTTCCGGACACATCTCCACATAACATATTTCCTTTCTTTGTGTGTGAGGAATGTTTCCTGAAATTATATATATATATATATATATATATATATATATATATATATATATATAGTGTGTGTGTTCTGGTTAATTGTAGACAGAACGTGTAAGACTGATCCATAGTTACGTTCATCCTCCAATCTTCCAGCTTTAACACCTGTTTTATACATAGTACAGACGAAAGAAAATCTATTTCATTCAAGGAAATCAGAAGTAGTTTAGCAAGCTCGCACTTTTTAATCCTTCTGTAATGGAGCCAACATAATTTATTAACAATATCTTGTGTGAAAATACAGATGTACCACTGGTACATTCTGATGTATTGATTCCTCTCAGAGTGTACAGTCTCTCGTCCAATAGCAGATCTCTACAAAAGTCGTGATTAACTTAAGAGCCGCGCGGTTTAAGGCGCCTTGTCACGGTCTCTGCCGCTCTCCCCCCCCCCCCCCCCCCCCCCGTAGGCGGTTCGAGTCCTCCCTCGGGCGTGGGTGTGTGTGTTGTCCATAGCGTTAAGTTAGTTTACGTTAGATGAAGTAGTGTGTAGGCTTAGAGACCGAGATGACCTCAGCAGTTTGGTCCCTTATGGGACCTTACCAAAAAATTTCCAATTTTCTAACTTAAGAATGAAATAATAGATGATTTTTCCAACTTGGCAGCAAAACAACTGGTGAGGGCAAGAAAACCTTTTCTGAAGAAGTTTGTGAACATGGAAAATAGATTTAAGTACAGAATATTTTGTAGTGAGGACAACAACAGCTTGGATTATACGTTGTCACTTTAAAGACCGCAGGAGTATTATCGCGAAATAGGGGAAGTACGTGTGACAGATATGATAAGCGAGTTGGGGTGGCAATCATTAACACAAAGGCGTTTTCATTGGGGCGAGGAATTTCGACGACCGGTTTCTTCCTCCGAATGCCAAAATATTTTGTTTTCCGGCCTATAGAGGAAGAAATGACCATCATAATAACAGACATCAGAGCTCGCACGAAAAGATTTAGGGGTACATTTTTCCTGGGTGATATTCGAGAGTGGAACTGTCGAGAAATAGTCGCAGTGGATATTTGAACACTCTGACAGGTACTTACACGTGAATTGTAATTACGTAAATGTAGATGAGTGATGTAACCCCCTCCACCCACTGAAAACGTATGTCTTCAGTAGACGCAGGAAGCACTGGTGGACTGTACCCCGGATAAGAAACTGGAGACTACTGAAGGGTGAGGTAACTTTTAACATCAGAAAGTGACCTTCAGGGCCTAACTGTTGCAACTGTTGATAGAGCGCAGTTGAAGCAATGATTCAGCGCGCCTTGTAGTGCGGTGAATCGAAAACCCGTGGATTGTTAGATCAACAAATACGCCGGGAGAAACTGAAGAATCACAACACATTTCTTTCTTGCTCAAACAGTCCATTGGTTTCCTGCCGGTCCATAGTGTCCAATGGGTACGGACCGCCTTGTAAACATAATTATTTTATTGATTTTTCCAGCCTCTGGTATCACGAACCGTGCCATGATCGGTTTGGACTTTTTAAACGATATGTTTGAAAAAGAAAAAAGGGGCTAGTAAAATACAAGAAATTAAACTAAAAACTCAAAACATCATCTATATGCAGCTAAACGCCACTGAACTAAGTCGTCGAAGAGCAACTGAACAGACCCATACGAGCGCTCATAATGTACAATTATTTCCGCTCTACTTCGACCAAGAATGGGGGAGCATAAACGCATCAATTTTCGCAAGGCTTCCACTATGAGTGTTCACAAAATTCCTTTCTATTGTTACTTAAAAGCTGTAATTACGTTTTCCATCACTAAATAGGTAAACTGAGCAAAAAGTACATCGTCTAACGCTCCTACAGCACACGTATAGCTTGGTTGTACTACTAGTCCGTGACTTCATCAGAGCGTCATCCACTAACAGAGCGTTTTCGATCACGTGACCAGATCTTGATGTTTAACGATTTTTAAGCTTTAATTACATAAAAATAACAGAAATTTAGTGACAACATTGACCTAAATGCTGTTTAAGTGTTATAATCAATCAGAATAACTATAATCCGAACCATATTTTTAACATAGTAAAATACCCTATCGTGCAAACTAGGAACGTACCATATTTTTTGCTTATTTTTTCATCCCGATAGATAATCTGAAGATGGCCCACGAAGGCGAAAGACTAATGAAAGAATAAATTATAACCAACATTGTTTTTAATGCAATTCTATGTGACAGGTACAGCGGCGCTCGAAGTGCATTAGTTATGTTCGTGTTCAGTGTTGTTAGCAGGTCTTGTAGGGTATATACAGAGTATGAACAGCGACAGATGTTGCCTGATCATTGTGAAGGGCACGGAGATGTGACGCACTAGGATAGTGCGACGGCGTTGTCAGTACCTGACAGGGTTTGAAAGGGATCTTATTGTGCGTCGCCATTTGGCCGGATGGTCGAATCGGGCAATATTCAGATTTATGGGGCACTCTGATGTGACAGTGGTCCAATACTGGATCCCACGGGAATGCGAGGGTTGCATACTCATAGTCAATGTTCCTGTCAACAACGTCTGACCACAACACAGGACCCCCCCTGTCGAAGATTCGAGTCCTCCCTCAGGTGTGTGTGTGTGTGTGTGTGTGTTTGGTTCTTAGCATAAGTTAGTTTAAGTAGTGCTGAATCCCCCTCCCCCTCCTCTCTCCTCTCTCCTCTCTCCTCTCTCCTCTCTCCTCTCTCTCTCTCTCTCTCTCTCTCTCTCTCTCTCTCACACACTCACACTCACACACACCACAGGAGAATCGCCTTATTGTCGATCAAGGACATCGTAACCCGTCCACATCTGCGCCTACCATGCGAGAACAAGTATTGCATTTCTCTCCAATATTTTGTGTCATCTTGCACCACTGACCGGAGACTAGCAGCAGCCAGATTAGGAAATTACTATCCGAAGCGTAGGCTACCGTTACCACTACGGCTCCGTTTGGAGTGGCGCTGTGACTGGGAAACATGGACTGCTGATCAGAGATGTCGTATTGGGCTCAGCGAAGAAATCGTGGTTCTGCACTACCCCGGATGACTATCGTCGATGTATCCATAGTCATCCGAGGTAGAGCAGAACCACGATTCTTCGATGAGTCCTGGCGAGAGGTCCAATTTTTCCAATGCATAGGAGAGGCACAGCGGTGTTATTTCTGGCATCATGGTGTGGGGAGCCATCGGATAAGACTTCAGGTCACGGCTGGTAGTGACAGACAGAACTCTGACGACGTAACATTATGTCACGGACATCCTGGGTGATCATGCGTTACCACAAATTACTAAAAACAATCCCGTGCCGAAAAACTGTACCTCTCATGAACACCATGATAGCCGCGCGGGGTAGCCGCGCGGTCTAAGGGCGCCTTGTACGGTTCGCACGGCTTCCCCCCGTCGGGTGTTCCGAGTCCTCCCTCCCTCGAGCATGAGTGAGTGTGTTGCCCTTAGCGTAAGTTAGTTTCAGTTACATTAAGTAACCTAGGGACCGACGACCGCAGTGGTCTGGTCCCATAAGACCTTACCACAAATTTCCAAAACACTATGACAAACAATAAATATTTCCATGTTTACTTCGGCGAAAATGTGAGCAAGGAGAGGTAATTAAGTAATGGTCTACCACTGAACGCCGTCTTTCCCCCCTTCCCCCTTCCCCGCCCCCCAATTATTCAATCTATATATCTTGGATCTCTACAATACCAGGTTAACAAAATTCCGCTACGCGGACGATATCAGTGTTGCTTGAAGATCCATGGATGAAGGACAAGCGGAGGAAATTCTCACAGAAGGTCTAGCCTTTATGAGCTCCTATGGCGACTTGAACCCAGTACAAGTAAAACTGAAGTATGTACATTCCATCTGAACAACAAACAAGCTAACGCAGAGAACAGAGTGAAACTTACTGGAAACACTCTTTCCCATAACAAGTACCCTAAGTACCTTGGTGTCACTCAGAACGAACCCTTTCATATAGAAAACATCTTGAAAATACTGCTGCCAAGATAAAAACTCGTAACAATGTTATTCAAAATTTGTGTGGAATGACATGGGGAGCTTCAGCAGAAACCTAGCGGCACATCATCCATTCCGTAGGTCTTCTCAGCAGCCGAGTATTGTGCCCCTGTGTGGCTGAACAGCTGCCACACCAACTTGATTGACGTCCAGTTGAGCCACACTATATCGTTAATAACTGGGGCAATCCGACCAACACCGATTTACTGACTTCCTCTGCTGAGCAACATCTATCCACCTGCAATCCGCAGAAGCGAGGCCTTGCAAAAGGGATACCACAAGCAACAGGTGAACCTGCAATTACACATACAGGAAGGCATACCAAGTTAAAGACGAAATACACTCCGTTCAAGAAACTCGAGTGAGACCTGTGGGACCAGAGCTTTCAACTTATCGAAAATCCTGAAGAGCGTGAGTGGTTCAAAAGTGTGACTGTGATACTGCTAGCATGTAACTCGAAAGGAAACTGTGGATCAAACTGAACAGAGTTCGTACCTGGCATGGCCGATGCGCAGAATCTCTTTATAACTGGGGTGCTACAGAGTGTCCGGTTTGTGACTATGGGACTCTTAACCAGACAATCAAGCACATTAGAAATGAATGCCCCTTGCCTTCCTATGAGGGGAGCTGATGATACGGCTCTTACATGCGTTAGGAACCTAATGTCGACATTTAGTTAGTTTTATACGCAGTTTGGTATTTTCATATGCCTGTTATGTATATACAGTGTGATTTTAATGTGTCCTAGAATCTGTACACTATTCTAGTTTGTGGTTTTTAATTGATCAACTCTCCAAGTTTCGCTCCCTTGCAATTGGCAGGTCTGCTTAACCTTGAGACGGCACCAATCCCAGTCCCCCCCCTCTGTTCCCGCAGTTCATTCTAGGCGTCCGTGCGGTGCAGTGCACAGAGCAACTCAGCAACAATGTGTACTCCGCAACAGAAACGTCTTTCCCCAAATGGAAGATACTGAGGTGGAAAAGGGCTTGTGTTCTTCCAACAAGATGGCGCCCCACCTTATTCAGTACCCATGTGCGTGCGGCTTTTGACACTCGTTTTCCAGGGAGGTGGACAGGCAGGGCTGGCCCGAAACCTTGGCCACCACGAAGCCCAGACTTAACCCCATTGGACTTGTTCTTTTGGGGCCACATAAAAGATGTTGTGTACAGTGAAAATATCAGAGACAGCAATCATTTACGGGAAAGAATCGACGCGGCTGTTGGAACAGTTACACCCGCATTGTTGGTGAATAAGTGGCGAGAAGTGGAATATCGTCTCGACGTGTGCAGGGCAACAAATGGACCCCACGTTGACGTCTGCTAACATAAAACAAAACTTGAAGGAATTCTCTCTCATGAAATGTACCCACTGATGTAATTTTTCATTAATTTCCCCATTAAATTAATACTTAAAACTAGCGAGCTGTTTTTCAAACACCCTGTAGTATTACCAACGTCATATACCTGTAATTTTAAACTGCACGTGAGAGACACGAATAAACAAATAAACCACTCATGCTCCGGTATCCTTGCGTACTTCCTCAATAGGACAGTGCTTCTCCAGACGAGGTACATGTTTATGAGCTGTATGCATGATGTTGAGGTATTCCCGTGGTGGTTAGCAACATCTTCAGATCCCACAAATGTGTAACCATCCTGGACATCAAATTCGTCCGAGTGCATCAAAAGGACATGAAGTACAACAGCTGTGAGTCAGCTTGCCGCAGGAGAGGATAGAACGGCTTTGTGACACCCTTCCCATCAGAATCCAAATAAAACAAGAACACCACATGTGCAGAATTTTGCGCTAATGTTAAGAAAAAAAAGGAGCTCTAAGTCAGTGCTGAGTGCAGTATTTCCACGCATCTCACGTTTGCATACAAATTCAGACACACAAATTCTTCCTATCCTACTCCGTTTTACTTATTTCGTCAAAACCAGTGCGCTCGACATCCTCTCTAAATACTGAAGTTTTGCATTGTGTCTGTAACTATGGAGTGTTATCAGAGGCGGTGGCACGGGGGGGGGGGGGGGTTATAGTCCCACCCCCACCCCCCAACCCCAATGGAGTATCATATTACACTGGATAAAATGACTTCAGAAGTCAGTGAATATATTACTTCAACTAACTCACTCTTCTTTTTTTTAATAATTGTACAGCAATATAGGTTGCAATGTATTTCAAACACATTTTAACAAAAGAATAAGAGCGGAAAATAGCTTACTATCTAAACCAATAAATGTCATTTAACTTAAAATGAGCGTCTTATTAGTGATTAATATACATTGGCTCTATGTTAATGTACGCGTACCACTTACAACAATCAAGAAAGCTAAATATGCGGGGTATGCCTACCAACACTTCAATTGCTGAGCCCCAGACAAAAACTTCGAAATCGTCGGACATCTGCGACAAATCGTATTATTTTTCCGGGCACTAATATTTTGTAGATACGTTTTTGCCCTGAACTCTCGAACAGTTACCAAAAACTACTTTAAGCAACACCAAATTGTACTAATTTGTCGGTGGGGAATCCCAACTCTCCTTTTGTTAAGCGATGTTCCATTCCCTCAACCAGCTCCTCTCCCCCCCCCCCCCCCCCCTTTGACCGACTTCTAGAATCGCCCCTGATGTTATTCCAATGTGTCGTTCCCTAGCACTAAAAAGCACTCCAGCAGCACTTGTACGCCACGCTCGCGTTCTCTGCCAGTCGCTCACGTACAAACGCCTGTTCATAGACACAAGCGAACAGTAGTGAGAACTGACGAATGCGCATTCGGTTGTGTTAGCTTCCATTCGCCCGCGTTGATATCAGGTTTTAATTGGCTAGTGGAGTATAGGCAGACCACCTATGAGGGCGGGTCATGGGTCTTGCTTGAATAGCTCAGTCGTTAGAGCATTTGCTCACGGAAGGCAAAGGGTTCCGGGTTCAAATGTCAATGCGAAACAGACTTTTCATCCGCCAAAAAGCTTCCGCTCAAGACACTCTCTTGGGTAGTGTGAACTTTCATTCTGGAAGAATCTCGAGTAACTACCAGGATAGCTCTCCCGGTTAGCCGCGCGGTCTAACGGACTCCTTCCCGGGCGGGAAGGCGTATCGGTCCCCGGCACGAATACGCCCGGTGGATTAGTGTCGAGGTCCGGTGTGCCGGCCAGCCTGTGGATGGTTTTTCAGACGGTTTTCTACCTCAGCGAATGCAGGCTGGTTCCCCTTATTCCACCTCAGTTACACTATGTCGGCGATTGCTGCGCAAACTCTGTCTCCACGTACGCGTACACCATAATTAATTACTCTACCACGCAAACATTGCGGTTACACTCGTCTGGAGTGAGACGTTCCCGGGAGTTCCCCTGGGGGCCGAACCGCAAAATAATCCTTGGTTCGGTGTGGGGTGGCGGTGGGGTGAGTGGACTGCTGTAGCCTGTTGTGGGGGCTGTGTACCACAGAGGGCTACGGCGGGAACGAAGCCTCTCCGTCGCTTCTAGGTCCCCAGTGCAATACATAAATACATACCTACCTACATACATACATACATACAACTACCAGGCTAATACAGCATCTTGCCGTCAAAATTAACTTATGAAGTTGATGAGGGCTTTTCTTTACAGTAAAATTACGGCGGTCTTTATTTGAGGAGGGAATGTCTGAGAACGTACGTTTGCAGCACAGTACTGTATGAAAGCAAAACATGAATTGGGAGAAAACTAGAAAAGCAGAAAATTGAAGCGTTTGAGTAGTAGTGTTACAGAACGATGTTGGAAATTAGGTAGACTGATAAGAAATGGGTCGGCCATTGTGGCCGAGAGGTTTTAGGCGCTTCAGTCTGGAGCCGCGCGACCGCTACGGTCGCAGGTTCGAATCCTGCCTCGGGGATGGATATGTGTGATGTCCTTTGGTTAGTTAGGTTTAAGTATTTCTAAGTTCTAGGGGACTGATGACCTCAGAAGTCTAGTCCCATAGTGCCCAGAGCCATTTTTTTGATAAGAAATGGAGAAGTAATCCGCAGAATTGGCGAGGAGAGAAACATATGGAAATTGATAAGAAGAAGGGGCAAGGATGATACGACACGAGACCACTAGGAGCATCAAATGCGATACACGAGAAAGGTGTAGAAGTTAAAAAGTGTAGGGGAAGACAGAGATCTGAATATATACAACCAACAGTTGTGGATGATGGGTGGAAGTGTCACTTTGGCATAAAGAGGCTGGCACGGGAGAGTAATTTGAGACGGGACGCATCAAACCAGCTAGAAGACTGATGGAGAAAGAACACGACTGTGATCTGGACTTACCAGTGACGTAATCTAGTACTCGGTTTAAACAGCAGTCATTTTTCGTGGTTTGCAAACTACGACGCGAGCAATAACCTCTGAAGCACGGCTCCCGGTGTTTGTGAAGGCGTACTTTTGTTACTGTGGACGCGTTTGACGCTGCCGAAACTAATAGTCTCATAAATATTAACAAGGCTGCCCGACACGCGACGCCCGGCGCTGTCCGTCCGTAATGGCGGAAACAGACCGTGAATACCGAGCAGCTCCTGTACAGTTATACGAGCTAACCACTGAGGCGCGAAGCGGCACACCCGCTCGCTGCTGCGGGACTGCAGAACTCTATTCAAGCGGATACTTTCCAATGCACGGTTTGCGAACGCTAAACACTGTCTGGGAGACTGCCAAACGGAAAGAGACAGAGGAGCAGTCGCAGAACACTTCAAGATCTACCCTCTAAACAGAACTGTACTGTCAACACTGCTCGCTATTGGAGTTGCAACACCGGGAATCTTTAGCCGCTGATGAACCTTCGCTGTTTTATAGTGGTGGTCTATGGAACTTATTCGTCCCTAAAGTCTCGTTTCGTCCAGTGCTGCGCTAGACACCTTCAGAGGTAGAAGGCGTCTGATTTTGAGCTATTCTTCCTGTCTCGTCCTCTGATCAAACAATGTACACTACTGGCCATTAAAATTGCTACACCAAGAAGAAATGCAGATGATACACGGGTATTCACTGGACACATATATTATACTAGAACTGACATGTGATTACATTTTCACGCAATTTGGGTGCATAGATCCTGATAAATCAGTGCCCAGAACAACCACCTCTGCTCGTAGTAACGGCCTTAATACGCCTGAGCATTGCATCAAACACAGCTTGGATGGTGTGTACAGGTACAGCTGCCCATGCAGCTTCAACACGATACCACAGTTGATCAAGAGTAGTGACTGGCGTATTGTGACGAGCCAGTTGCTCGGCCACCACTGACCAGACGTTTTCAATTCGTGAGAGATCTGGAGAATGTGCTGGCAGCAGTCGAACACTTTCTGTACCCAGAAAGGCCCGTACAGGACCCGCAACATGCGGTCGTGCATTATCCTGCTGAAATGTAGGGTTTCGCAGGGATGGAATGAAGGGTAGAGCTACGGGTCGTAATACATTTGATATGTAACGTCCACTTTTCAAAGTTCCGTCAATGCGGACAAGAGGTGACCGAGACGTGTAACCAATGGCACCCCATTCCATCATGCTATATGATACGCCAGTATGATGATGACGAATACACGCTTGCAATGTGCGTTCACCGTGATGGCGCCAACACGGATGCGACCATTATGATACTGTAAACAGAACCTGGATTCATCCGAAAAAATGACGTTTTGCCATTCGTGTACCCAGGTTCGTCGTTGAGTACACCATCGCAGGCGCTCCTGTCAGTGATGCAGCGTCAAGGGTAACCGCAGCCATGGTCTCAGAGCTGATAGTCCATGCTGCTGCAAACGTCGTCGAACTGTTCGTGCAGATGGTTGTTGTCTTGCAAACGTCCCCATCTGTTGACTCAGGGATCGAAACGTGGCTGCACGATCCGTTACAGTCATGTGGATAAGACGCCTGTCATTTCTACTGCTAGTGATACGAGGCCGTTGGGATCCAGCACGGCGTTCCGCATTACCCTCCTGAACCCACCGATTCCATATTCTGCTAACAGTCATTGGATCTCGACCAACGCGAGCAGCAATTTCGCGATACGATAAACCGCAATCGTGATAGGCTACAATCCGACCTTTATCAAAGTCGGAAACATGATGGTACGCATTTCTCCTCCGAACACGAGGCATCACAACAACGTTTCACCAGGCAACGACGGTCAACTGCTGTTTGTGTATGAGAAATCGGTTGGAAACTTTCCTCATATCAACACGTTGAAGGCGTCGCCATCGGCGCCTACCTTATGTGAATGCTCTGAAAAAGCTAATAATTTGCGTATCATAGCATCTTCTTCCTGGCGGTTAAATTTCGCGTCTGTAGCACATCGTTTTCGTGGTGTAGCAATTTTAATGACCAGTAGTGTAGTACTTCACCGTCGGTTGTCATACAAGGAATACCCTTAAGTGCAAGGCTTCAATCTTTAGTAAGGCTCAATTTAAAGTGTTGTCTTAACAGTTATGACAATAAGAATATAGCTACTAATGACTCACCATGTGCAAAACGATGGCGACAGAAAATGGCTGTCCGGAGGGTGCAGAGATCAACCTTCTATGGGATGTAAGTACTGGACTTCACAAAATGGGCATCGTAGACATTCAGGATATGTTCAAAACTAGTCATTAACTTGCACCATGAACACCAATCAAAAATGGCGCGCCGCAGTGATCACTTAGCTTCGTGCTATCAAGATCGAAGGCTAACTCCTTGGGAGTTACAAATCGTGCAGTGCGTTCAGCTGGGTATCCACCCTTTAAGGATTCATATAGGATCATATTGGTGTAACGGGGTGATGAGAACTGATGGAACGTGATGGCGCGCAGCCGAGTGCCAAACAGTCTGTCGTGGAGCTTATCGTGAAACTGGCTATTCTTTTAGGCGTAGCTAGCGCGATAGTACGTTTTAGAGACACGGAAAAAGCAAACATTCAGAAGCTGAATTTGTCCAGAGATTCCAGGCGGATTGAACTTCAAAGCCAACACTTTTCAGGAGGGATAGTTTGCTCTAAAGGAGTATTTTTATACGCGGGCCAGGAATCAAGCAAAAGCAAGTTATTTTGATCAGCTGCTGGCCAAAAGCAGCGTTCATACCATAGTAGTTCTTTTACGCCCATTTTCAAACCCTTGCTTCCTCTGTCATAAATATTCCGTACTGCCCTTGAAAAATAACGTACTCGAGAAAGAATGGTAGGGGCGAAGGGGGGGGGGGGGGGAGGGGGGAAGGGCAGAACACCTCCAACTTCCCGGAGTGAAATAAAAAGCTTTCCAGCCAATTTACCATCAAGATTAACAGTCGGCATAATTGCACACGAATGCAAAAAAATGGTTCAAATGGCTCTGAGCACTATGGGACTTAACAGCTGAGGTCTTCAGTCCCCCGTAGACTTGTAATTACTTAAACCTAACTAACCTAAGGACATCACACACATCTATGCCCGAGGCAGGATTCGAACCTGCGACCGTAACAGCAGCGCGGTTCCGGACTGAAGCGCCTAGAATCGCCCGGCCATAGCGGCCGGCCACACGATTGCGTTAGGGCATTGATGTTCTACATCTACCTGGTTACTCCACAATTCACACGTAATTGCCTGGCAGAGGGATTATCGAACCATTTTCGTACTACTTCTCTACCATTCCATTCTCGAATGGCGCGTGCGAAAAAGGAACACCTACATCTTTCTTCGAGCTCTGATTTCTCTTATTTTATTATGATGATCATACGTAGATGGGTATCAACAAAATATTTTCGCATTCGGAAGAGAAAGTTGGTGATTGAAATTTCGTAAATAGATTTCGCCGCAAAGAAAACCGCCTTTGTTTCAGTGACTGCCACCCCAAATCACAAATCGTATCAGTGACACACTCACCCCTATTGCCCGATAACACGAAAAGAGCTGCCCTTCTTTGTACTTTTCCGATGTCGTCCGTCAATCCTACCAGGTAAGGATCCCATACCGCGCAGCAACATTCCAGCAGAGGACGGACAAGTGGAAGGTAGGCTGTCTCTTTAGTGGGTTTATCGCATCTTCTAAGTGTTCTGCCAACAAAGCGCAGTGTTTGTTTCGCCTTCCCCACAATATTATCTATGTGGTATTTCCAATTTAAGTTGCTCGTAATTGTAATTCCTAGGTTATTTAGTCGAATTCATCTTGATACGACTCTCTTGGTATCTCTAATTTCCAGCGTTCCTTTCATATGCGCCTCCTCTTCGAATCCCGACTGGTCGGAGTTGAAAACAAATTCCTTACTGAACGATGGGATGTTGTTGTTGTTGTGGTCTTCACTCCTCAGACTGGTTTGATGCAGCTCTCCATGCTACTCTATCCTGTGCAAGCTTCTTCATCTCCCAATACCTACTGCAGCCTACATCCTTCTGAATCTGCTTAGTGTATTCATATCTTGGTCTCCCTCTACGATTTTTACCTTCCATGCTGCCCTCCAATACTAAATTGGTGATCCATTGATGCCTCAGAATATGTCCTACCAACGGATCCCTTCTTCTTGTCAAGCTGTGCCACAAACTCCTCTTCTCCCCAATTCTATTCAGTACCTCCTCATCAGTTATGTGATCTAACCATCTAATCTTCAGCATTCTTCTATAGCACCACATTTCGAAAGCTTCTATTCTTGTCTAAACTATTTATCGTCCATTTTTCACTTCCATACATGGCTACACTCCATACAAATACTTTCAGAAACGACTTCCTCACACTTAAATCAATACTCGATGTTAACAAATTTCTCTTCTTCAGAAACGCTTTCCTTGCCATTGCCAGTCTACATTTTATATCCTCTCTACTTCGACCATCATCAGTTATTTTACTCCCTAAATAGCAAAACACCTTTACTACTTTAAGTGTGTCATTTCCTAATCTAATCCCCTCAGCATCACCCGATTTAATTCGACTAAATTCCATTATCATCGCTTTGCTTTTGTTGATGTTCATCTTATATCCTCCTTTCAAGACACTATCCATTCCGTTCAACTGTTCTTCGAAGTCCATTGCTGTCTCTGACAGAATTACAATGTCATCGGCGAACCTCAAAGTTTTTATTTCTTCTCCATGGTTTTTAATACCTACTCCGAATTTTTCCTTTGTTTCCTTTACTGCTTGTTCTATATACAGATTGAATAACATCGGGGAGAGGCTACAACCCTGTCTCACTCCCTTCCCAACCACTGTTTCCCTTTCATGTCCCTCGACTCTTATGACTGCCATCTGGTTTCTGTACAAATTGTAAATAGCCTTTCGCTCCCTGTAGTTTACCCCTGCCACCTTCAGAATGGGTAAGTTTGTTTATCCTATCTACAAGATTTCGGGCCGATTCCGCCGTTTGCTGTGCATCGCCAAGTTGACGTTTTGTTTGAAATTTCCTTATCTTACATCTTCCAGTTCTGCTGCACTGTTTGAAGTTATGCAACCATCCACTGCTTTCCTTGAAATCATTGTAATCTACTGTACCTTACGCGCAACTTGACATGCATAATGTAGTAGGTCACTAACATGAACATCCTGTAAAGTGCATCAGGCATTCTTGAAACGCGCAAACAACCAGATTTTGTAAAAAGTGCATCTTGCCCTACCTTGAATATCCGTTGATTTTCTTAATGCACGACACGGTCATATTGCTGCGGATTTATTCGAAATCTACTCTTTTTTTTCTGCTGCGGATGATCTTACATGTACGTAATTGTTTTTAGTACTCGATCCTTGGACAACGATCGTCCTTTACCACATTTTACTGGATGCAGGATGTATAGTTTCCTGTCCGACGAGAGTAATGAACTACATGGTTTGACAGTTGTTTCAGTATCACTTTCAACTGTTAAAACCATTTCGTCATCATCGTACTCCTCATGTAGATTGTTTGCGCAGTCGAGAGTATGCGACACCACATATTCAACTGACTGTCTTGCAAAAACGCTAATATTTCATCTGCCACTTCTTTCTCACTCTTCGAAATTCCCTGGGTTTCTTTCTGACGAATTGTGAACTTCGGCAACTGCTGCTGTACGTTTCATACAACGTTTTCGTTTTTATCGTTGCAATTCCCTGCTCTATATCAAGAACAGTGGCACTGTAAAAGTGTAATGAATTACTTGTCAAGTAAGCAGTTCAACTACGCTCCCTAGCCTCATGCTGTGCTCACCATTGGACACCACCAGTCCCGCCAGCTGTTGCCATTAGCAGTCCATATTGCGGTTGCATAGTAGACAATATGCAGAGCGTCGAATGCCGTAATCATCATTTGCCTTTTGCGACATCGCACCTAAGAGGTTCCTTTTTAGTTGCTGGTGAATCTGGCAGCTTGTATGGTCGTGATCCGTGATGCTTTTTCATTCGTGAACTCCCCTCCAAACGTTATTCGAGAACGTTCAACGCAACTTTGGACGAAACGCCAGGAACGAAAATGTTTCATGGACCACCATCGTACAAATCAAAAGAAGTACAAGCAACTAATGCAACCGGTCACGAGAGGATTCATTGTATGACCAGGAATGGTGTCAAATAATGACACATACAGTAGAGCAGGAACAACACATGTTCAAATTTGTTAGCGATTTACGGTATACAGGGTACGAAATTTAGTACGCAGAACTGCCTTCCCCGATAGCAACCCTGACTGGCATTGAGAAGGACTGAGCTTGGATACGAGTACACTCATATCTCACGGACAGGAGTTTCAAAACCGACGTGCAAGGCAAACAATCGACACGACATGGTATTCAGGCAGGAGTACCCCCCCAGGGAGCATCCTAGGGCACTTACTGTTTAACCTCTACATTAATGACTTCCAAGCTACACACAACACGACGGTGGCAATCTACGCGGATGACACTGCCATCCTTGCGCAAGATTGGACGCCGTCTAACATTAACTCACGACTACAGACTGCACACAGAGCGGCAGAGCCTTGGCTGGTGAAATGGCGTGTTAGAGTAAACGTCGACAAGTGAGAAACCGTTCTGTTCACTAGAAGACCGAAACTACTGCGCAAACATCAGCACTGCAACCCAATAACACTACATGCACGCCCAATACGTTTCCGCGAGAAGGTCAATCCCCGGTGTCTGGCTGGACCGGAAACTACTCTGGGGGGACCACATTCAACACGTGACCAACAAAGCAAACGCGAGGCTTTAACAACTCTACCCTATGCTTAACAGGCGTAGCACACTGAATAGGAGGGTGTCTAGGTCCATGTACATGACACTTATTCGACCCCTGATGACGTACGCAGCCCCTGTCTGGGGATACGCTGCGCCGACACGCCTGCGCCGTCTGCAGCTCATACAGAACAAAGTACTCAGAATCATAAGCAACGCTCCGCGCTACACACGCACCGCGGACCTTCACCGGGAATATCGGCTAGATACCATCTTGAAGATATTCCAAAAACTCTCCACACGACTGTACAATAACACGAGACACTCGCGCAACCCGTTTATCCTTTCTCTGGGTAACCACGACCACAACCATAGATGGAAACATAATAAGCCAAAGACACTATTGGCAAGGAACTAAACATCTGTGGTCCATAGCACGCTAACACGACAGTACTGGCGAGCCCCTGCAACACAGCTACTACTGGTAACCCCAGATGCTCGACCCGCCGAAAAACAGGCAACCGCAGGTAAACCGTAGTGTACACAGCACGCAAACCACCCACTCACACACACACACACACACACACACACACACACACACACACACACACCCTACACTGTCTGTGAGCCGATCTATGACCGATCGCCCACTAATGTATAACGACCTTCAACTGTTGCAGCAACTGCAGCAAGCCCCGCAACGAGCTCCAGCAACGACAAAGGTAACGATGCACGATACCTCGCACTAATATAACCACACCTTGCATGCACTGTCGCAGATAGCAAGTCTCTACTGCCCTTACTACCCGTCCTACTGTCGCAGAGGGTTTTTTCCCTTGGCGCTTGCCTTGGCACTTTTTTTCCTCTGCCCTTACAACCACTACCCTTCGATCGCTTTCGTCCACTTTATCTCCTGATGGACCATGTTAATGAGTATTCTTACCCAGACGCATGGATAACATCACAGCCCGCATCCTGTGACTCCTGATTCAAAAACCAACATGTTACACGGAGGTGATAGTAGAACTTTTGGTTTGGTCACCACGTTGGTGTGGGCGTGGAGCGGCCTCATCCTTTGCGGAAAAAACGGGATACGAGTACGTCATTTGATGCTGCTTCAGTTCCAAATCAGAGTTAATCAGTTATAGTAGGTTGCGAGTGATGACGTCCAATTTCTCAGCAATTCACTAATACCGTAGTGCATACTGTTCATGTCAGAGAAGTTGACAGTATAACACGTGAATTGGTGTGGGACACTATGAAAGGCGTAAGTACAGAGCTCAGTTGCTGGCAGCTTAAAGTGGGACAGCAGGTCGGCAAGGAGTTAGGTTACTATAGATTCTGTTCAACTTGATTCTCGATATAAAGCAGTCAAAAAGCGCAGGCACAATAAAATAATTACTGCTGGGACTGTAAGAAGCGCATACAAAAAGTGTGAAAACAGCAGATTTCCTGGCCTGTGTGAACGGTATGGCATTGTTTCTGGAGAATGAATAATACGATGGCGTGCTGAAAAGTACTTCCTTCGAACTTATGTGAAAACTGTTACAGTTTTTTGAATAAAAAAAACTGTCATCAACATTCAACATCTTGATTCTCTGTGTCTTCCCATTCGCACCGCTGGGGAGCTCCGACTTTTAGAGTGTAACAAGGCTGTGTGTAACGCAACTATGTTGGTGCCGTGTAATCGATTTTGAATTCGAAGAGTTCCACACATCCACACATGGGGCTCCCTCTCTTTCAGCTTGACAATGGCAGACCACACACGAGTACTGCGATATCTGCAGCAATCCGACGCTTTGAGTTCACTGTCATCGACCAGCCTCCGTATAGTCCCGACTTGGCCTCATCCGATTTTCATCTCTTTCGAATACTTAAAGAACACCTCCGAGGACTTCACTTTGATAGTGATGAAGCGGTGCAAGCAGAGATGAGGTTGTGGCTCCGTCAACGAATTCAAACAGTCTACAGTGATGCTTTGAACCAATTGGTCTCTCGTTGGGGAGAAGTGATCGTCACCTGGGTGACTATGATGAGGAATAAATATGCAGACAGGAAGACTATAGGTGCAGGATGTTACTAACGTTTGTTTTATTTAGAAACCTTTAACAATATTGACATAGAAAATTCTGAGGCATTAGTGTTAAACACCGCCTCGTATGTAAAAACAGCACTGAAAAACTTTGTTGAAATTTTAGTGACAGTTGGCCTCAATATAGCGAACAGTAACGCAAATATTTTGAACAGGGAGGCCGATTAGAGCTTTCACAGTCAAGAGTGGAGGACTGTGTAACAATTAGGCAACAGACAAACAAGAGAACAATAGATAGGTCCCAGATACTTCAGAAACTACGGTAAGTTGCAAAGGCAAACTATGGACAGAAGAACCTATTGAGGTACGTCAAAGTGTGACATTACGTTAGCAGGCAGAATTATCGAGTTACATGTGATGGAGGGCATCACACAGCGCAAGGGAAGATGTCTACCTTTGAAGGAGGAGGAGGAGGAGGAAGAGGAGGAAGAGGAGGAAGAGGAGGACGAGCAGGACGAGGAGGACGAGGAGGAGGGTGGTGGTACGAAATACTTTAAGGGAGCTTTGGGGAGGGGGCAAAAAAAGGGACGTAATGTTTAAATACATTGCTCAGGGCAGGTGTTAAATGAGAGTGCAGAACCAATTTCTAACATGGTACAGAAGAGGAAATTGATATTTCGAGAGCAGCGCATGAGGATGGACGAGAACGTGTTGGCCGAGAAGGCATGAAACGGAAACATTAAATAAGGAACAAATGGATGATAGAACTCAGATGGAGTGGAAAGTAATTTGAAGTCCTGTCCAGCTACAGGAAAATCGTGAATTACACCAGTATCTACATTAACATCACATAATCAGAGAGAACAGAATGAACGAGAGAATGAAGAGATGCTGGGAAGAACGAAGACGTGCTGGACAACCTAAAAGATGGAAACAAATCCAATTGAACATATTTAATCATTAAATAGTAATTTACCAGTAACCCTACTTTAGTTGTATTTTTGTTCACAATGCTCTACACGAATTACTAATTTTGATCGCCTGTTATTGAGTCCCGGACGTGACACACAATCCAATATCTACGTCGATACTCCCCTTGCCACCTTACGGCGTGTGGTGCAGGGTACTTGTGGAACCCTCTTCCCCGTCACGTTCGCGCTTGGTGTGCGGAAAGAATTACTGTCGGTATGTCTCTCCTGAACTGCAATTGATCTGATTTTCTAGGCCGGCCGCTGTGGCCGAGTGGTTCTAGGCGCTTCAGTCCGGAACCGCGCTGCTGCTGCGGTCGCAGGTTCGAATCCTGCCTCGGGCATGGATGTGTGTGATGTCCTTCAGTTAGTTAGGTTTAAGTTCTAGGGGACTGATGACCTCAGATATTAAGTCCCATAGCGCTTAGAGCCATTTGAACCATTTTTTTTTATTTTCTAGTAGTGATTATTACGTGATATCTAGGTGGGAGGATGTAATATGCTGCTTGGCTGTTCTCTAAGCGTCCGCCCTAGTCATTTTAACAGCAATCGTCTTCGTGACGCACAACCCGTACGTTCAGAACGCTCCCGCGCTTATTGAACTGACGCACGACGAGAAGGGCCGCGTCCTTCTGACAAGGGAACCTCCCCATCGCACCCCCCTCAGATTTAGTTCTAAGTTGGCACAGTGGATAGGCGTTGAAAAACTGAACACAGAGCAATCGAGAAAACAGGAAGAAGTTATGTGGAACCGTGAAAAAACTTAATAAAATATACAAACTGAGTAGTCCATACGCAAGATAGGCAACATCAAGGGGAGCGCGAGCTCAGCAGCGTCGTGGTCACGTGGTTAGCGTGAGTATCTGCAGAACCAGAGGTCCTTGGTTCAAGTCTTCCCTCGACTGAAAATTTTACTTCATTGACGTTTCTGTTCACTGCAATAAGTTTAGTGTCTGTGTTTTGCGACCGCACCGCAAAACCGTGCGATTAGTAGACGAAAGGACGTGCCTCTTCAATGGGAACCGAAAACATTTGATCGCAAGGTCATAGGTCAACCGATTCCTCCACAGGAAAACACGTCTGATATATTCTATACGACACTGGTGACGGCATGTGCGTCACATGACAGGTATATGTTGTCGACCCACCTAACTTGTACACTTAGCGAATGGGTAAAAAGATTCTTCTACCTTGCCCGATTTAGGTTTTCTTGTAGATGTGATAATCACTCCCAAAATAGTGATGAAAACGTAAGAGTTTGTCACATAAACTGAAAATAAAACATTAAAATTTTCACTCGAAGAAAGATTTGAACCCACCTCTCGTTCCGTAGCTGCTCTCGCTAACCACGGGACCACGGAGCAGCTTGCCTCCGAGAGTCCCTGATGTTGCCTATCTTCTCATGGACTACTCAGTTTGTATATTTTACTAATTTTTCTCATAGTTCCACACAACTTCTTCCTGTTTTCTCTATTGATCTGTGTTCAGTTTTTCAAGGTCTATCCACTGTGCCAACTTATAACTAAATCTGAGGTGGGTGCGATGGGGAGGTTCCCTTGTGAACAACAGCTCCAACGTTCTTCTGCATTTATTTAGGGAAACCACGGAAAAAGTAAACGAGGATGGCTGACGGAAATTTGAACGGCGCGGCTGCAGAATATGAAGTCAATAGTAATCAAAAAGAAATTCAGCTCTGGCGACGACGTCTGAATTTGATAGGCGATGATGATCTTGTTGCCTCTGAAGTCCCATCTGTCTCCCGCGACCTATTTCGAACATGAAAAGCCTAGCGGTTCCACTCGTCCTCAATACACCGGAACAGCGCTATCAGTCAGCTTTCTGACACTCTTCAAGCCCGACTCTGTTTGATCCGGATGTTTGTTTACGTACAAACGAACGAATAACTCGTCCGAGCGTTGACATAATGTCTGTCTGAGATTGGCAACCATTACATACTTGTACGGTCTACCTCACACTTCCACGTTTCTTCATAGCCGTGTATCATTGGCAGTTATGTGGTGGGCATTTGCAAGTAATATCGAAACTAACGTATTACATACGTACGCAATGTAATACAGATCTGAATGTGGTCGGAATAGGAAAATGTGATGTGAGGAAACTGTTGAACTGTTCTCTAGCGGGCAATAAATCTTTCATGAACTTAAACAGATTGTGAACCAGCCTCGATGTTTGTTTACGTACTATTTAAGTCTGACACTGCAAAAACGAGTTTCAGGTGTAACAATACAGGTTTGCGTAACGCTTGGTCGAAAGCGGGAGAAAAAGTAGAAGAAAACAATGACTCTGACAACGTTGCCTATAGGGCAACGCGACTTTCACACAAATTACATTTTACAGCTACAGCAGGCGCACAAGCTATCCTGGGTATCTGCCCGTCGTTACATAAACATGCATGCATACATGCACAAGCGAAGAGCAATGCGAGTCGCTGTAGTAACAACAGAAGACCAGTGTTTTACGTTTAACTGTTCATGATAGAGAAATACACTAACAACTCAAAATGCACCTGTTCTTGTAAACAAATGTATCTGCTCTCCACATAATTTTTTCTTTGTTAACAGAGACAAACTTTTCTGTGAAAATAACACGGAGCTGCTTGCAAAGCTTTTCTACACAGTTCTCTTGTTTGACGCTTTCGAACTCTCGATAGTTTGAACTCCGAGAACTTACCTCTGTGTAGTTTGCAACGCGAAAAAGAAACCGATAATAAGTGGTAAGGTATTTTATTAATTGAATGTAGTCGTCGGTGAGGTTTCGCACTGCAATCTAGCACACAGAATTTGTACTTGCAGAATATCAGACCAAGTGAGTAATTAGACTCAAAGCTTTCTTATTAGTTAAATTGTTACTGTTCGTTATTTATGCAGAGGATTTTTACTTAAGCGCATACATCGAAAGATATCGAGAACTACGCATCGTAAACGACAATAATTACGACTAAACTCGCATGAATGGCAGGAGCATACGAGATGACACTATCCACTTTCCGTGCTGTTGTAAGTTAAATAGATGAGAACTCAGTTTTTTAATGAGAATCCCTATTTATAATTTCTTAGTCTTATTATACGACAAAGAATGAAGGAATCCGTGTTGTAACATTTAATTTCCATTTCTATGTAAATATTTGTAGCGAACACAGCGATATAACTAATTCTTTCCATTCCAGTTCTGACATTAAGCAGTGTGCCCACATCTCCATTACGGTAATAAAACAATTAATTTGGTTCCTTTTAAAAGTTTGCAACGATTGCGAATGACAGTTTCTCGTACCTCATCTTCCATCAAACACTTTCCTAGGTTGAAATTAGAATTACATATTAATACCTTTCGCTGCTGACGAGCGTTGATATTTATCAACGGCGACAGGTGAACTTGTGTGCCCCGACCGGGACTCGAACCTGGGATCTCCTGATTACATGGCCGACACTTTATCCATCTTTTCTTTTGTTCGTTGTTGATCGTTGTGTTTGGTCGTTGCGGACGTCACATGACATCCGTTCAAGTTCGTTTGTTTATCCTTCCGCTCAGTTTTTTATTACAGAGACCATCCAGCTCTGACCGAACACGCTGAGATACCGTGCCGGCATCCATCTGAGCCACCGAGGGCACAGAGGATAGTGCGACTGCAGGGACTATCTCGCGCACGCCTTCCGCGAGACCTACATTCGCACCTTATATGTCCACACACTACATTGGTAGTGTCCCTACCCAACACACTCATTACTCGTGGAAGACATTTTACCTAGTCCGGTAAGAGTCCGGGTATTATGTGTGCATCTGCTCTTACGGGACTTGGTAATAATGTCTTCCAGGAGTAATAAGTGTTGGGTAGGGACACTACGAATGTAGTGTGTGGACATATAAGGTGCGAATGTAGGTCTCGCGGAAGGCGTGCGCGAGATAGTCCCTGCAGTCGCACTATCCTCTGTGCCCTCGGTGGCTCAGATGGATAGAGCGTCTACCATGTAAGCAGGAGATCCCGGGTTCGTGGCCCGGTCGGGGCACAAATTTTCACCTGTCCCCGTTGATACACAGGGTGTTACAAAAAGGTACGGCCAAACATTCAGGAAACATCCCTCACACACAAAGAAAACATGTTATGTGGACATGTGTCCGGAAACGCTTAATTTCCATGTTAGAGCTCATTTTAGTTTCGTCAGTATGTTCTTCCACCTACGCTCAATGGAGCACGTTATCGTGATTTCATACGAGATACTCTACCTGTGCTGCTAGAACATGTGCCTTTACAAGTACGACAAAACATGTGGTTCATGCACGATGGAGCTCCTGCACATTTCAGTCGAAGTGTTCCTACGCTTCTCAACAACAGATCCGGTGACCGATGGAATGGTAGAAGCGGACCAATTCCATGGCCTCCACGCTCTCCTGACCTCAACCCTCTTGACTTTCATTTATGGGGGCATTTGAAAGCTCTTGTCTACGCAACCCCGGTACCAAATGTAGAGACTCTTCGTGCTCGTATTGTGGACGGCTGTGATACAATACGTCATTCTCCAGGGCTGCATCAGCGGATCAGGCATTCCATGCGGCGGAGGGTGGTTGCATGCATCCTCGCTAACGGAGGACATTTTGAACCTTTCCCGTAACAAAGTGTTTGAAGTCACGCTGGTACGTTCTGTTGCTGTGTGTTTCCATTCCATGATTAATGTTATTTGAAGAGAATAAAATGAGCTCTAACATGGAAAGTAAGCGTTTCCGGACACATGTCAACATAACATATTTTCTTTCTTTGTGTGTGAGGAATGTTACCTGAAAGTTTGGCCGTACCTTTTTGTAACACCCTGTATATCAAAACCCGTCAGCAGCTGAAGGTATTAATATATAATTCTAATATCGTTCTAGACGGATGCAGGTCATCGGACATGTCCGAAAGAACAGACACCATATCCATATAAGTACTTTCCTAAGTGATAGTCGCGGTGCAACACTTGCACTGTGGTCGTCTTTTTAGTTAACAAATCTCGCTACAATTTTTACGACCTTTATGAACTTTTTCTTCGAGATTTTGGCAGTATGTTGACCAATTGATAACTGATGATCGTACACATTAATCTTAAGTTACCTTTCATTTATTTATTTATGTAAATCTTCTACATGTAGTTTTTACTCTTATCAATGTTCGAACACACACACACACACACACACACACACACACACACACACACACACACACACACAATACACTGATGAGCAAAACATTGTTATCAATACCCATCACGAAACTGTGTGCCACTAGGTGGCGTTGCAGGCACGTGAAGCGATTAGGGAAATCCAGGGCGATTTTTTTCCACTGGGTACAAATTCTATGGATTGATCGATGAGAGGTAAGGGAACAGAAAAGGTCTAGTGAGCTTAAGTACTGAAATGCATGGCTTCCATAATGGAGACCATTTATTCGATCATACTTTGTTACAGAGACTGCTGTCTAATAAGCGCTGTACCATGCAATCACAATTACAGTATGCATGGTTTCCTCCTACAGTGTGGTACTGTTCCTTATAAGTCATGCCCTAGCTCCCTCTCCTCCCATAACAGTTAGTAGTGTGTCCGATTCGCTTCTCTTGTTGACTCACCTTGCAGTGGATATGATGAATCGAGAGCTTGTCGGCTTGGTGTTTACTTACGAAAAGGCAAATGACAACGGGCGGCGGGCAGCGAGGTTGGATCAGTACTCCATGACAACCACCTCAGCAGTCAATGTAGTCAATGTTTGTAACACTGTCTCGCCGTTTGTCCGAGACAGAGTCGTTTCAGGAAGCAGGAAATCATGAAGAACTTACTCCAAATGCTCGGATACGAAACTTGGAGGAAAATATGATAAACAATGAGGAAGGCGACCGGCGTGTCAGTACCAGGCAGTTGACCCGACAGTACAGGGTAAGCCAGACGACCGTGTGGAACATTCTCCATGACAGTTGTTACTACCCTTACCGCTCACAGCGTGTGCAAGCCTTACTAGTGACAGACTTTCCGCATCGGGAGCAGTTTTGCCTAAGGTTTCTCCACCAGGCAACCACGATTCCGGGAGGCGTGTCATCCAGCCTACTCACAGATAACCCAAACTTTACACCGAGTGGTATCTTCAACTTTCATGACACTCATCTGTGGGATAGTATTCAGAATCCCCATAGTATGGTGACAGCAAATCGTCAGCATCGGTGCAACCGGAATGTATGGGTCGGGATAACTGGTTACCGTATTTTGGGACCAGTCTTCCTTGCACCTCGCGTAACATGGCGGAACAATCGGCGTTTCTTGCGGGTGACGTTGCCTCCCCTGCTGGAAGAAGTGCAATTGATGATTCGAAGGGTTATGTGGCTGTCACGTGATGGTGCTCCACCTCAGTTCGCCGTTAAAATCTACACGCATCTCAATCTTTTCTTCCCTGGTCGATGGATCGGACGAGGGAGTCCAGTTGCATGGGCTGCTCGTTCACCGGATCTCGTTCGATTTCTAGTTAAGAGACCAGGTCAAAAGTATCGTGTATGGAGAGTCCATTCCAGATGTAGAGACTCTGGAGCAGCGTATTCAAGGTGCCTTTGACACTGTTCAGATGCAGCCTGGCCGAGGTGGACGTGTGAGACATACACTCCTGGAAATTGAAATAAGAACACCGTGAATTCATTGTCCCAGGAAGGGGAAACTTTATTGACACATTCCTGGGGTCAGATACATCACATGATCACACTGACAGAACCACAGGCACATAGACACAGGCAACAGAGCATGCACAATGTCGGCACTAGTACAGTGTATATCCACCTTTCGCAGCAATGCAAGCTGCTATTCTCCCATGGAGACGATCGTAGAGATGCTGGATGTAGTCCTGTGGAACGGCTTGCCATGCCATTTCCACCTGGCGCCTCAGTTGGACCAGCGTTCGTGCTGGACGTGCAGACCGCGTGAGATGACGCTTCATCCAGTCCCAAACATGCTCAATGGGGGACAGATCCGGAGATCTTCCTGGCCAGGGTAGTCGACTTACACCTTCTAGAGCACGTTGGGTGGCACGCGATACATGCGGACGTGCATTGTCCTGTTGGAACAGCAAGTTCCCTTGCCGGTCTAGGAATGGTAGAACGATGGGTTCGATGACGGTTTGGATGTACCGTGCACTATTCAGTGTCCCCTCGACGATCACCAGTGGTGTACGGCCAGTGTAGGAGATCGCTCCCCACACCATGATGCCGTGTGTTGGCCCTGTGTGCCTCGGTCGTATGCAGTCCTGATTGTGGCGCTCACCTGCACGGCGCCAAACACGCATACGACCATCATTGGCACCAAGGCAGAAGCGACTCTCATCGCTGAAGACGACACGTCTCCATTCGTCCCTCCATTCACGCCTGTCGCGACACCACTGGAGGCGGGCTGCACGATGTTGGGGCGTGAGCGGAAGACGGCCTAACGGTGTGCGGGACCGTAGCCCAGCTTCATGGAGACGGTTGCGAATGGTCCTCGCCGATACCCCAGGAGCAACAGTGCCCCTAATTTGCTGGGAAGTGGCGGTGCGGTCCCCTACGGCACCGCGTAGGATCCTACGGTCTTGGCGTGCATCCGTGCGTCGCTGCGGTCCGGTCCCAGGTCGACGGGCACGTGCACCTTCCGCCGACCACTGGCGACAACATCGATGTACTGTGGAGACCTCACGCCCCACGCGTTGAGCAATTCGGCGGTACGTCCACCCGGCCTCCCGCATGCCCACTATACGCCCTCGCTCAAAGTCCGTCAACTGCACATACAGTTCACGTCCACGCTGTCGCGGCATGCTACCAGTGTTAAAGACTGCGATGGAGCTCCGTATGCCACGGCAAACTGGCTGACACTGACGGCGGCGGTGCACAAATGCTGCGCAGCTAGCGCCATTCGACGGCCAACACCGCGGTTCCTGGTGTGTCCGCTGTGCCGTGCGTGTGATCATTGCTTGTACAGCCCTCTCGCAGTGTCCGGAGCAAGTATGGTGGGTCTGACACACCGGAGTCAATGTGTTCTTTTTTCCATTTCCAGGAGTGTAACATACGGCGCGTACACGTATGCGTTGACGCACATGGAAGCCATTTTCAACACATACTGTAACTGTGGCTGCATGGTACAGCGGGTAGTAGACCGCAGTCTCTATAACTATGTATGACTCAATAAATGGTATCTAGCATAGAAATCACCTTGTATATAGGGTAAATATTAATCAATCTGGAGTACAGGGTACTGCCTTCTGACCGTTTCCATCCGCTTGGCCGTCCACAAACACCATTTCGGCTTGTTCCCGACATGAATACCGGACCATTCTGCTGTCTACAGTACGGTGCGTCGATCACAGAGACTGCAACGCACAAGGAGCATACGGCACGTACCCACAGGAACTTTCACCGTGGAAACGACGCATTTCCAGATACATATTCATAGGACCTTTTTTCCTCCATTTCCGGTTAGGAATCCGTCTCTGCAGTTTGTCGGTTTTATTAATGTTGACCCTGCATAAGCAGAGTAGAGACGAATACCCATTCTGGCGCCGACACGGGCAGCAAACAGGAAATCGACTTTGACAAGTGGCAGGTTATTATGGCACGGCCGACTGGGCACGAGCGTCTCGGAATCGGCGAAGCTGGTGGGCTGTTCGTATGCTACTATCGTTATCGTCTACGGAAAGTCAGATGCGGCAATGGGTTATGGGGACGGACGTGAGCCGCGCTTGGGTTACTCAGTTGATAGAGCACATGCTCACGAAAGGCGAAGGTTCAGAGTTCGAGACTATGTCAAGCACACAGTTTTAATCTGCACTGAAATTTCGTCTATGGAAAATAGATGAAGAACGGTGAAATCACGAGTAGGCAACAGAGTGTTGGAAGTTCACGCCCCATCACAGAACAGGGAGGTTGGAGGTTTGCCGGCTCTGTACAATGGTACACGTGGCCATCTGTGGCAGGCCTGACGCCATAGCACAATGCTGGTGCAGGCACCAGAGTTTCAGAGCACATCGTTCAGCACGCGTTGTTGAACATGGCGCTCCACAACAGAGACCACTTCGTGTCGCCAAAATGAGCCAACGAGAGCGTCAATTAAGATTGCTGTTCCTTATCTATATGAACGATTTGGGAGAATCTGAGCAGCCGTCTTCGGTTGTTTGCAAATGACGCTGTCGTTTATCGACTAATAAAGTCATCAGAAGGTCAAAACAAACTGCAAAACGAATTAGAAAAAATATCTGAATGGTGCAACAAGTGGCAGTTGACCCTAAATAATGAAAAGTGTGAGGTCATCCGCATGAGTGCTACAAGAAATCCGTTAAACTTCGGTTACACGATAAATCAGTCTAATCTAAAAGCCCTAAATTCAACTACATCCCTAGGTATTACAATTACGAACAACTTAAACTGGAAGGAACACGTAGAAAATGTTGAGGGGAAGGCTAACCAAGGACTGCGTTTTATTGGCAGTACAATTCGAAAATGTAACAGACCTACTAAGGAGACTGCCTACACTACGCTTTTAGAATACTGCTGCGCGGTGTGGGATCCTTACCAGATAGGACTGACGGTATACATCGAAAAAGTTCAAAGAAAGGCAGCACGTTTTGTATTATCGCAAAATACGGGAGAGAGTGTCACAGAAATGATACAGGATTTGGGCTGGAAATCATTGAAAGAAAGGCGTTTTTTTCGTTGCGACGGAACCTTCTCACGAAATTCCAATCACCAACTTTCTCTTCCGAATGAAAAAGTATTTTATTGGCACCGACCTATATAGAGAGGAAGGATCACTACGATAAAATAAGGGAAATCAGAGCTCATACGGAAAGATATAGGTGTTCATTCTTTCTGCGCGCCATACGAAATTAGAATAACAGAGAATTGTGAAGGTGGTTCGATGAACCCTCTGCCAGGCACTTAATTGAGATTTGCAGAGTAACGATGTGGATGTTTATTGCACTGGGCACAGTACTATCGCGTTTGGACCTCCGGTCAAAGAAAACTTGTTACCTGATCGGATGAACGAAATTTCTTGTTGCTTCAAAAGCTGCGACATGGTCGCAAATAGAACATTGATCCCGAAAGTGTAGAATAAGTTCCTTTATTTTAGACTCAGAATTGGCAGGTTCTTAGACTACCGGTTTCGGTGAACAATCACCACCTTCAGATCTGTTTTAAAACGTAACCCAATATTTACGAACTCCCAGCATGCTGGAATAATTTCAGGTCAGAAGCTTCTGGTAATGACACTACTGGCCATTAAAATTACTACACCACGGAGATGACGTGCTACCGACGCGAAATTTAACCGACAGGAAGAACATGCAAATGATTAGCTTTTCAGAACATTCGCACAAGGTTGGCGCCGGAAGGCGACGCCTACGACGTGCTGACATGGGGAAAGATTCCAACCGATTTCTCATACACAAACAGCAGCTGACCGGCGTTGCCTGGTGAAACGTTGTTGTGATGCCTCTTGTAAGGAGGAGAAATGCGTACCATCTCGTTTCCGACTTTGATGAAGGTCGGATTGTAGCTTATCGCGTTTGCGGTTTATTGTATCGCGACATTGCTGTTCGCGTTGGCCGAGATCCAATGACTGTTAGCAGAATATGGAAACGGTGGGTTCAGGAGGGTAATACAGAACGCCGTACTGGATCCCAACGGCCTTATATCACTAGCAGTCGAGATGACAGGCATCTTATCCGCAAGGCTGTAAC
This sequence comes from Schistocerca piceifrons, assembly GCF_021461385.2. Taxonomy (NCBI): domain Eukaryota; kingdom Metazoa; phylum Arthropoda; class Insecta; order Orthoptera; family Acrididae; genus Schistocerca; species Schistocerca piceifrons. Next base: position 511,189,741 of record NC_060142.1, on the reverse strand, counting down.
GGATCGTACAGCGACGTCTCGATCCCTGAGTCCACAGATGGGGACGTTTGCAAGACAACAATCATCTGCACGAACAGTTCGACGACGTTTGCAGCAGCATGGACTATCAGCTCGCAGACCATGGCTGCGGTTACCCTTGACGCTACATCACAGAAGGAGTGCCTGGGATGGTGTACTCAACGACGATCCTGGGTGCACGAATGGCAAAATGTCATTTTATCGGATGAATCCAGGTTCTGTTTACAGCATTATGATGGTCGTATCCGTGTTTGGTGACATTGCGGTGAACGCACACTGGAAGCGTGTATTCGTCATCGCCATACTGGCGTATCACGCGGCGAGATGGTATGGGGTGCCATTGGTTACACGTCTCGGTCACCTCTTTTTCACATTGACGGCACTTTGAACAGTGGACGTTACATTTCAGATGTGTTACGACCCGCGGCTCTACTCTTCATTCTATCCCTGCGAAACCATACATTTCAGCAGGATAATGCACGACCGCATGTTGCAGGTCCTGTGTGGGCCTTTCTGGATACAGAAAATGTTCGACTGCTGCCATGGCTAGCACATTCTCCAGATCTCTCACCAGCTGAAAACGTCTGACCAATGGTGGTCCAGCAACTGGCTCGTCACAATACGCCAGTCACTACTCTTAATGAACTGTGGTAATGTGTTGAGGCTGCATGGGCAGCTGTACCTGTACACGCCATCCAAGCTCTGTTTGACTCAATGCCCAGGCGTATGAAGGCCGTTATTACGGCCAGAGGTGGTTGTTCTGGGTACTGATTTCTCTGGATCTGTTGTTGTTGTTGTGGTCTTCAGTCCTGAGACTGGTTTGATGCAGCTCTCCATGCTACCCTATCCTGTGCAAGTTCCTTCATCTCCCAGTACCTACTGCAACCTACATCCTTCTGAATCTGCTTGGTGTATTCATCTCTTGGTCTCCCTCTACGATTTTTACCCTCCACGCTGCCCACCAATACTAAATTGGTGATCCCTTGATGCCTCAGAACATGTCTTACCAACCGATCCCTTCTGCTAGTCAAGCTGTGCCACAAACTTCTCCCCAATCCTATTCAACACCTCCTGATTAGTTGTGTGATCTACCCATCTAATCTTCAGCATTCTTCTGTAGCACCACATTTCGAAAGCTTCTATTCTCTTCTTGTCTAAACTATTTATCATCCATGTTTCACTTCCATACATGGCTACACTCCATACAAATACTTTCAGAAACGACTTCCTCACACTTAAATCAATACTCGATGTTAACAAATTTCTCTTCTTCAGAAACGCTTTCCTTGCCATTGCCAGTCTACATTTTATATCCTCTCTACTTCGACCATCATCAGTTATTTTGCTCCCCAAATAGCAAAACTCCTTTACTACTTTAAGTGCCTCATTTCCTAATCTAATTCCCTTAGCATCACCCGACTTAACTCGACTACATTCCATTATCCTCGTTTTGCTTTTGTTGATGTTCATCTTATATCCTCCTTTCAAGACACTATCCATTCCGTTCAACTGTTCTTCGAAGTCCATTGCTGTCTCTGACAGAATTACAATGTCATCGGCAAACCTCAGAGTTTTTATTTCTTCTCCATGGATTTTAATACCTACTCCGAATTTTTCTTTTGTTTCCTTCACTGCTTGCTCAATATACAGATTGAATAACATCGGGGAGAGGCTACAACCCTGTCTCACTCCCTTCCCAACCACTGCTTCCCTTTCATGCCCCTCGACTCTTATAACTGCCATCTGGTTTCTGTACAAATTGTAAATAGCCTTTCGCTCCCTGCCACCTTCAGAATTTGAATGAGAGTATTCCAGTCAACATTGTCAAAAGCTGTCTCTAAGTCTACAAATGCTAGAAACGTAGGTTTGCCTTCCCTTAATCTTTCTTCTAAGGTAAGTCGTAGGGTCAGTATTGCCTCACGTGTTCCAATATTTCTACGGAATCCAAACTGATCTTCCACAAGGTCGGCTTCTAGTTTCTCCATTCGTCTGTAAAGAATTCGCGTTAGTATTTTGCAGCCGTGACTTATTGAACTGATAGTTCGGTAATTTTCACATCTCTGGATCTATGCACCCAAATTGCGTGAAAATGTAATCACATGTCAGTTCTAGTATAATATATTTGTCCAATGAATACCCGTTTATCATCTGCATTTCTTCTTGGTGTAGCAATTTTAATGGCCAGTAGGATATATCCTCCATATGACCACCCAACGCCGCGCGGCAACGAGCAGTGCGTTGATTGAAGTTCTCTATGACTCGTTCACAAACATCTAATGGGATGCCGTTAATACCCCTTTTAATTTCATAGTTGAATTGGAGTATTGTTTTTGGTTTGTTCATGAACACTTTCGAATTCACCAATCCCCGCAAAAAAAGTCACAAGGTTTAAGATCGCATGATGTGTCAGGCCAATCCTGGTTGCCACGCGGTGAGAGAACTTTTTCAGCAAGCTTTTCATTCAGCAAACATTTTACGGGATGTGTGACATGTCGCACCATCTTGTTGAAACCAAAAATTGTTACTTCCATCAATAAGAGGGAAAAGCGAATGAGAGTATGATCCGGTAAGAGTCGCCGTTCACAGTAACGGCAGCTCCCTCAGTTTTCGAAACAGTACGTGCCGATCACTCCACCTACTCAGAATCCACACCACACAGTCGCGCGTTATGGATGGATCTCACCATCCACGGTCACTCTTAGATTTTCGTTACCCCAAATTCTGCAGTTCTGCTTATTGACGTACCCACCTGATGTGGAAGTGCGCCTCATCTGAGAAAATTATTCTTCTTGTGATGTTCTCGTTCTCCGCTTATCGAGCCAAGATCCACTGAGCAAACTGATGTCTCTTTCATGGTCTGCAGGCTTCAACTCTTATCTACGTCGAATCTTGTACCCATGCATTTTCAGATCTTTTGAAAGAATTTATGGCAGTGAACTTTGTGACAAAATCAATTGTTGAGCTCATCGGCGAACTGATTTTCTGGAACTTACTGTCAAATCGTCACGCACGACGGCGAAGTTTTGTGTTCGAACAGAACGCTGACATCCTGTGTCTGAAACAGAACCTGTGGTCTCAGACTTCCGGATCAACTTCCGAACTGATGATTCGGTTGGAGCAGCATTACGTCCGCAATTCACGAAAAACCTTTCTTTGAGTCATCAGTCTTCTGACTGATTTAATGCAGCCCGCCACGAATTCCTATCCTGTGCCAACTGTCACCTCAGCCGCGCAGAGTGAGCGCGCGTTTAGAGGCGCCATGTCACTGACTGCGCGGCCACTCTCGTCGGAGGTTCGACTCCTCCCTCGGGCATGGGTGTGTGTGGTGTTCTTAGCACATGTTAGTTTAAGTAGTGTGGAAGTCTATGGACCGACGACCTCAGCAGTTTGGTCCCTTAGGAATTCACACACATTTGAACTGTCACCTCAGAGTAGCACTTGCAACCTACGTCCTCCATTATTTGCTGGATGTATTCTAATCTCTGTCTTCCTCTATAGTTTTTGCACTCTACACTCCCTCTAGTACCATGTAAGTCATTCCATGATGTAAAAGATGTCCTGTCATCCTGTCCCTTCTCCTTGTCAGTGTTCTCCACACTTTCCTTTCCGATTCTGCATGGAACATACTCATTCCTTACCTTGCCTGTCCACCTAATTTTCAATATTCGTGTGTAGCATCACATCGCGAATGCTTGGATTCGCTTCTGTTCCGGTTTTCCAACTGTTCAAGTTTCGCTACTATTCAATGCTGTGCTCCAGGCGTACATTTTCAGAAATTTCTTCCTCAAATTAAGATCTATGTTTGATACTAACAGAGTGCTAGTCTGCTTCTGATGTCCTCCTTGCTCCGTCCGTCATTGGTTATTTTGGTGCCTAGGCAGTAGAATTCCTTAACTTTATCTACTTCGTGACCATCAGTCCTATCTCGCCGTTCGCATTCCTGCTACATCTCTGAACTTTCGTCTTTCTGCGATTTACTCTCAATCCATACTCTGTACTCATTAGACTGTTTATTCCGTTCAGCAGACCATGTAATTCTTCTTCAGTTTCACTCAGGATAGCAATGTCATCAGCGAATCACATCATTGACATCCTTTCATCTTGAATTTTTATTCCACTCCCGAACCTATCCCTTATTTCCATCATTGCTTCCTCGATGTACAGATTGAAGAGTAGGGGCGAAAGGCTACAGCCTTGTTTTACACCCTTCTTAATACGAGCACTTCGTTCTTGATCATCCACTCTTATTATCCCCTCTTGGTTGTTGTACATATTGTATATGACCCGTCTCTCCCTATAGCTTACCCCTACTTTTTTCAGAATCTCGAACAGCTTGCACCATTTTATATTGTTGAACGCTTTTTCCAGGTCGACAAATCCTATGAAAGTGTCTTGATTTTCCTTTAGCCTTGCTTCCATTATTAGCCGTAACGTCAGAATTGCCTCTCTCGTCCCTTTACTTTTCCTAAAGCCAAACTGATCGTCACCTAGCGCATTCTCAATTTTCTTTTCCATTCTTCTGTATATTATTCTTGTAAGCAGCTTTGATGCATGAGCTGTTAAGCTGATTGTGCGATAATTCTCGCATTTGTCAGCTCTTGCCGTCTTCGGAATTGTGTGGATGATGCTGTTCCGAAAGTCAGATGGTATGTCGCCAGACTCATATATTCTACACATCAACGTGAATAGTCGTTTTGTTGCTACTTCCCCCAATGATTTTAGAAATTGTGATGGAATGTTATCTATCCCTTCTGCCTTATTTGACCATAAGTCCTCCAAAGCTCTTTTAAATTCCGATTCTGATACTGGATCCCCTATTTCTTCTAAATCGACTCCTCTTTCTTCTTCTATCACATCAGACAAATCTTCATCCTCATAGAGGCTTTCAATGTATTCTTTCCACCTATCTGCTCTCTCCTCTGCATTTAACAGTGGAATTCCCGTTGCACTCTTAATGTTACCACCGTTGCTTTTAATGTCACCAAAGGTTGTTTTGACTTTCCTGTATGCTGAGTCTGTCCTTCCGACAATCATATCTTTTTTGATGTCTTCACATTTTTCCTGCAACCATTTAGTCTTAGCTTCCCTGCACTTCCTATTTATTTCATTCCTCAGCGACTTGTATTTCTGTATTCCTGATTTTCCCGGAACGTGTTTGTACTTCCTCCTTTCATCAATCAACTGAAGTATTTCTTCTGTTACCCATGGTTTCTTCGCAGCTACCTTCTTTGTACCTATGTTTTCCTTCCCAACTTCTGTGATGGCCCTTTTTAGAGATGTCCATTCCTCTTCAACTGTACTGCCTACTGCGCTATTCCTTATTGCTGTATCTATAGCGTTAGAGAACTTCACACGTATCTCGTCATTCCTTAGTACTTCCGTATCCCACTTCTTTGCGTATTGATTCTTCCTGACTAATGTCTTGAACTTCAGCCTACTCTTCATCACTACTATATTGTGATCTGAGTCTATATCTGCTCCTGGGAATGTTTTTCAATCCAGTATCTGATTTCGGAATCTCTGGCCGACCATGATGTAATCTAAATGAAATCTTCCTGTATCACCCAGCCTTTTCCAAGTATACCCCCTCCCCTTGTGATTCTTGAACAGCTTATTCGCTATTACTAGTTGAAACTTGTTACAGAACTCAATTACTCTTTCTCCTCTCTCATTCCTTGTCTCAAGCTTATATTCTCCTGTAACCTTTTCTTCTATTCCTTTCCCTACAACTGCATTCCAGTCTCCCACGATTAATAGATTTTCGTTTCCCTTTAATACTGTATTACCCTTTCAATATCCTCATATACTTTCTCTATCTCTTCGTCATCAGCTTGAGACGTCGAAATGAGTACCTCAACTATCATTGTCGATGTTGGCTTGCTGTCGATTCTGTAAAGAACAACCCTATTACTGAACTGTTCACAGTAACACACTCTCTGCCCTACCTTTCCTATTAATAACGAATCCTACTCCCGCTATACCATTTTCTGCTACTGTTGATATTACACATCTGACAAAAAATCCTTGTCTGTTTATTCCACTGCATAGACCCCTACCATATCTAGACTGAGCCCTTGCATTTCCCTTTTAAGATTTTCTAGATTCCCTACCACGTTCAAGCTTCTGACATTCCACGGCCCCCACTCGTAGAACGTTATCGTTTCGTTTGTTATTCAGTCTATCAGGCTACTAATGGAAAGGATCGCAGGTAACAAACACGAAAAAAACCATGGCTGCCAACCGTCATACGATAAAATGGCGCAAAATTCAAATTCGTCCTTACATCCTGGACACCCGTTAGTCGCATAACAGACGATATTCCATAATCCTATAAAACGAGATTATTTATGTTGTAACGTTGTATCTCTAGTGTGCTGTCACCGCCAGACACCACACTTGCTAGGTGGTAGCCTTTAAATCGGCCGCGGTCCGTTAGTATACGTCGGACCCGCGTGTCGCCACTATCAGTGATTGCAGACCGAGCGCCGCCACACGGCAAGTCTAGAGAGACTCCCTAGCACTCGCCCCAGTTGTACAGCCGACTTTGCTAGCGATGGTTCACTGTCTACATACGCTCTCATTTGCAGAGATGACAGTTTAGCATAGCCTTCAGCTACGTCATTCGCTACGATCTAGCAAGACGCCATATTCAGTTACTATAATTCATATCTTCAAGAATGTATTCTGAACAGATAATATTGTGAATCATGTACCGTCAAGAGCGTCGTTCGTCATTAATGGATTAAAGTTAAGTATCAAACTAATTATGTCCGCTTTCTGAATTCTCATTCCTTTTCGTGTTCCAAACCTCACGCCAGAATAGTTCTTCCCTCTTCATGCCAGCCTGCGTGAGCTAAAACGCGTGCATTTCGACCTCCACTCGTGACACGGTGTTGGCTCTTCTGCTAACACAAAATCTAGCATAGGTATCATTCATAAGATTTCGAGAAATCGCACATCTGTGCTCATCGACATCGTTCCGGCATTACTGTGTTAGCTAACCTACTTAAGTGATGGAAATAATATATCTGCAAAAGATAATACACAGTGTTTTAGACCTAAGCGTTTTCAAGTTCGCTACGTAGCTCTTGTTCCGTCCGCAACAAGATGCTTCCAATCATACTTGTATGTTTCGTTTCTATATGGCGCGTCTTTTGCTCAAGTTCACTGATACGGAAGACGCCGCCGGCCGGCGTACCACTTCCTCAGCATGTAATTGGCTTTTCCGGGAAGCAGTTCACTCCAGTGCTGGCACACAGTAGACAGCTGACTACTGTACACTGCGTCACCAGCAACTGGACGCAGCCAAGTTCAGACTACGCACCATCAGATATCTGTAACAGGAGGGCTGTAACTGAAGAACGTGGACGCAATGCGACAGCATTTCATTACGGTGGCGGCGTTATGTGCTTGTCAGTGGGATCATTATCAACATTCCACAGAATGAGATAAGAGTGCATACAGAATGTCCCTCCTGGCATAAAGTCAATTCGTCCTTACGTCCAGTTCATGTTCGTAACGTTTTGTCCGCGACCAGTTTATGAGAAACGGAGCACAGTTTCAAATTTTGGAAAAAATATATATAGTGCATCAAAAATATTTGGAAAAACAAGGCAAGGATCCCGAGCTGCTTTGTTTTTGACTTGCACAGGCAGAACATACGTCTTCCTTTTCTTTTCAACGCAACGGAAATTTTACGCCATCATTTGCAGCATTGCACTGCATTTAGACCGTCTGGCGAAGACCAATCACTAAATCGGAAATGATGTTGTGATTGTTGTCGCAAGAAAACAGGACAAATCAATTAGTCTGTCAGGTCATTTTTATACTATGACCTACTACCGATATAAACCCACAAGGCGATGTCGTCACTTGACGACGCATGACTCCTACTCAGACACACGCACGGTGCATGTAGTATCAGTAAGCTTGCTGTCCGTGTGTAGAGTGGGGAAAGCATGCGACTCTCTTTGACACAGGGCTCATAGTGACGGCCCAGAGGCTCAGCACGAGCGTTTCGGAAACTGCACGAATTGCCGTGGGTTCGTGAAGTGCAGTGGTGTCTTCAACGCGTGGCGAAACCAAGGTCAAACCACGTCCAGACGTTGTGGGGTTGAGCGGCCATCCCTCATTACACAGGTCGGTACAGATTGGCAAAACAGGACATGCGGCGAACTGTGGCGGAAGTAACAGCAAACTTTAATCTTTGTTGATCCAGTATGGACTGTGGGACAACGGCTGGCGTGTATTTCTTGATACAATAATTTACCAACAGCCGTATGTATTGTAGAAATTAATTTTATTAACTTCCTATATGCTACCAGTTTCGGCATCACATTGATGACCATCTTCAGGCCCCACACGTCATCGTAAAATTGCTGTACACGGAAGGCGCCATGTAACTGGATTCGTGAATCAAATCTCTATGCAACAGCTCTTGGTGGCTAGGCGACACAGTCTGTGATTCGCGGATCCAGTTATATGGCTCCTTCCGTGTGCAGCGATTTTACGACTATGACGTGTGGGGCCTGAAGATTGTCATCAGTGTGACGCCGATACTGGTACATATAACAAGTTTATAAAATAAATTTCTACAATACATACGGCTGTTGGTAAATCATTGTATCAAGCAAACTTTAATGGTGGGCAGAGCACAAGCGCATCTGAACATACAGTGCATGGAACACCCCAAACGATGAGCAACTGCAGTCGACGATCCATGCGTGTGCCAATGTCAACACTACGACATCGACAACTACAACTAAAATTGGCACGTGACCATTGGCATTACAAGTTGGCGCGGTGTTGTATGGCCTGATGAATCCCGATACCTTTTTCATCGTGCCGATGGGAGGACGTCAATCCGTCGTCTCCAAGGGGAACAGCTCCTTGACAACTGTGTTGCGAGATGGGGAGAAGCTGGCGACGGCTCCATTATGTTCTGGGGAACATTCACATGGGCATCCATGAGCACAGTAGAGCTCGTGCAAGGCACCATGGCGACCAAGGAGTAGCGTAGACTGGTTACAGAGCACGTGTTTCCTGACGGCAGATATATTTTTAAAGAAGTTAATGTGTAATGTTAGAAGGCCAGGAGTGTGACGGAGTGGTCCCTGGAACATAGTGGCGGGTTCCAATTGATGTGTTGATCCCCCAACTCGCCAGATCTGAACCCAATCGAACACATCTGGGATGTGATTGAACATGGCATAAGAGCTCATTGCCCCTTCACTGGAATGAACGAGAATTAGATGACTCATGTGCGCAGTTGTGGTGTCAGCTCCCTCTAGCGACCTACGAAGGCCTCATTGCTTCCATGCCACGACGCGTCGCCGCTGTTATCCGTGCTAAAGGTGGACATACCGGCTATTAGGTAGGTGTTCATAATGTTCTGACTAATCATTATACACTCCTGGAAATTGAAATAAGAACACCGTGAATTCATTGTCCCAGGAAGGGGAAACTTTATTGACACATTCCTGGGGTCAGATACATCACATGATCACACTGACAGAACCACAGGCACATAGACACAGGCAACAGAGCATGCACAATGTCGGCACTAGTACAGTGTATATCTACCTTTCGCAGCAATGCAGGCTGCTATTCTCCCATGGAGACGATCGTAGAGATGCTGGATGTAGTCCTGTGGAACGGTTTGCCATGCCATTTCCACCTGGCGCCTCAGTTGGACCAGCGTTCGTGCTTGACGTGCAGACCGCGTGAGACGCCGCTTCATCCAGTCCCAAACATGCTCAATGGGGGACAGATCCGGAGATCTTGCTGGCCAGGGTAGTTGACTTACACCTTCTAGAGCACGTTGGGTGGCACGGGATACATGCGGACGTGCATTGTCCTGTTGGAACAGCAAGTTCCCTTGCCGGTCTAGGAATGGTAGAACGATGGGTTCGATGACGGTTTGGATGTACCGTGCACTATTCAGTGTCCCCTCGACGATCACCAGTGGTGTACGGCCAGTGTAGGAGATCGCTCCCCACACCATGATGCCGTGTGTTGGCCCTGTGTGCCTCGGTCGTATGCAGTCCTGATTGTGGCGCTCACCTGCACGGCGCCAAACACGCATACGACCATCATTGGCACCAAGGCAGAAGCGACTCTCATCGCTGAAGGCGACACGTCTCCATTCGTCCCTTCGTTCACGCCTGTCGCGACACCACTGGAGGCGGGCTGCACGATGTTGGGGCGTGAGCGGAAGACGGCCTAACGGTGTGCGGGACCGTAGCCCAGCTTCATGGAGACGCTTGCGAATGGTCCTCGCCGATACCCCAGGAGCAACAGTGCCCCTAATTTGCTGGGAAGTGGCGGTGCGGTCCCCTACGGCACTGCGTAGGATCCTACGGTCTTGGTGTGCATCCGTGCGTCGCTGCGGTCCGGTCCCAGGTCGACGGGCACGTGCACCTTCCGCCGACCACTGGCGACAACATCGATGTACTGTGGAGACCTCACGCCCCACGTGTTGAGCAATTCGGCGGTACGTCCACCCGACCTCCCGCATGCCCACTATACGCCCTCGCTCAAAGTCCGTCAACTGCACATACGGTTCACGTTCACGCTGTCGCTGCATGCTACCAGTGTTAAAGACTGCGATGGAGCTCCGTATGCATCGGCAAACTGGCTGACACTGACGGCGGCGGTGCACAAATGCTGCGCAGCTAGCGCCATTCGACGGCCAACACCGCTGTTCCTGGTGTGTCCGCTGTGCCGTGCGTGTGATCATTGCTTGTACAGCCCTCTCGCAGTGTCCGGAGCAAGTATGGTGGGTCTGACACACCGGTGTCAATGTGTTCTTTTTTCCATTTCCAGGAGTGTACCTACGTTCTTCACGTTGTACCACTGGCACGTCCGAAACGGTTGAATCATCACCTTACCACTTTGAGTGAGATGGTTAACTCAAAGCATAGAAGAGGTTGCAATAATCAAAACGCCGTCAGGAACCGAGAGTAGTAGTAATGATAACTAATAATTATAATACATAATGCTCAAGCAAGGCAAAATTAGTGGTCATGTGTCTAATACATATTTTGCCGTAGTAGACACCTGGACTTCAACTATTTACACTGACGCACTGATATTCATAGTAACACAGCTTTAAGTATGTCGTTGTTGGCCTATAGTTTCATATAGTATATGTGAAAAGTATTATGATTGTCCTAAGGCTGTCACCTTACAGAAAAGAGTTTGTTCGATACATTTTTTGAGAAAAAGTTGGAGAGGAAGTGTATTAAGTAAACGATTTAGAAAAAAATGTGGCACCACAATGTGAGTGCTAGAGAAAGTTGACGCAGACCACATACGAAGTGTGAAAAAACCTCATCAAGAAATATGTATTGTAATGTAGTACGTCACAAAAAAACTTGAATTTCTGATTTCTGATTATGGATACATAAAAGTAAGTTACACAGGAAAAGTTAATCAGCTGTGCGGTGCGGGACTCCGGGATCAAGAAGACACCATGTGTTTGTTAAAAACGTAATTTGCAAAAAAGGAAAGAGGAGAGAAAAAAGTTTTCAACCGGTAAAAGAATTTCCTCGTGTACTGTACAAGACATTATTCATTCATATGCTAAAAAATCCATTAAAACCGCAACTACACTCTGAACTGTGTATCGTCCAATTACCGTTAGGAACACACAACCAGAAAATCATAATACGTCGTGTCACTGGCTAATATCTAATTCTCTTCAGGCTTGTCGGCGAAATACTGGTCCTGACTATGTACACGATATTGCTAGCGATAGCGGTATGATGTAGTAAAATGGCCCCCTTACGTATCACTGGTTCTATAGAATATTCGAAGCTGAGAACGCCTTTTCCGGCAAGAGACCTGTCTTGACGTTTCGATCAAATGCCCAAACGACAGCATCCACGCGTCTTTATGCGAAGCGATATTGGTTGTTCAGGTTTCACGTGGAACTCTCGTATGCAGTCGAGTTCAAAAACTGAAATGCTGGCGTATGTTGATAAAATGTGGGCTTCGAAGTTTTCCGTTGAATGGTACAGCAACAGTGAGCGACTAATAGCTTTATTTGCGTCGGCTGCACATTGGAAAAACAGTATCGTCATTGTTGACCAGTAGCCTCCGTTGGCGGGGTATATTCTTAACAATGATTAAGTTGACAATGAACGTTTAGAACGTGATACTTTAACTTGAGTCGCAAAACGGCAATGACAAACTCCAATGTGAAAATGTAACTGAATTTAACTACTCATTATTACGGACTTGGTTGGGTCTCGCTATTGTTAGCATTCTACTGACTTCGGCTATTCAGTATAAAAGATAAAATCAAAAACAGTTCAGCCGTCTTTATTTCGAATGTAGTTTAGTTACGGGGCCAGTTTCGACGTTTCACTTAGTGATCTTCAGGCTCCATGACCAAACAGTTACTGAATGCTATCCTCTATTTCGGTTGCACATGAGGTCAGCGGACCTGAAGACGGCGTTGTGAAACGCAGAAACTGGCCCCATAAATAAATTACATTCGAAATGTAGACACTGAAGGTGCTTTTTACGCTTTATATTTTATTTGTATCAACTATGGTTCTTATTTGGGCGGTTGGCGTTACATTTCTGATGTGTTAAGGCTGGTGATGTTGTCCTGTAGTTAAGGTATTAATGATATTTTTCAACAGAACTCAAAAGCGGATGTTGGGCACGTTGTCCTAATCCACCTCGATCAAGAACGAGGTTGCCTGTTGCCCTGGCTAGTACACTCCCCAGGTATCTCATCCACTGAACGCGTCTGGCTGCGAGCTGTTCAGAGACTCACATGCTACCACTCGCCAGACACTACAATCGATGAACGCTGGAATCGTGTGAAAACAACATAGGCCTACAATGACGTACCTGTATGTGTCACCCAGGTTCAGTTCGACTCGACGTCCAGCCGGGCTAGAGCTGTTTTTGCTGTCAAAGGCGGCATCTCTGTGTACTAAATTTCTCCACTCGTATACCCCCCCTCCCCCAAATCACTTAGAAAACTGTAATCACATATTCCTCCTACAATACTTTATCTGCACAATAAATACGAGGGGCTGCTGAATAGTAACGGCTCCAAATTTATGTGGAAACTCTTAAAGCTTTCTAAATAAAAGAAAGCTTATCAACATACACTATTTTTATTCTTCGAGTCTACATATTTGTAGCCCTCTGCCCCTAGATGGCTCCGAATTATAGCGTGTAATGTGGCACTGTGTAACGTAACTAAATCGGTGCGGGACAAACACTGTACTGTAATCGAATTCCGAATTCGAAGAGTTCGCCCACATATGGAGCACTCTCTCTTTCAGCATGACAATGCGAGACCACAAACGAGCGCTGCGACGTCTTTGACAATCTGACGCCTTGGTTCACTGTCATCGATCACCCTCCGTACAGTCCCGACTTGGTCCCATCCGATTTTCATTTGTTTCCAAAACTTAGCAAACACTTTCACTTTGATAGTGAAGAAGCAGTGCAACCCGAGTTGAGGTTGTGGCTCCGTGAACTTAGTCAAACATTCCACTGTCACGGTATCAGCAAACAGGTCTCTCGATGCCAGAGCCAGAAATGGGTTCGTCGACAGGCTGACTATGGTGAGAAACAAATACATAGACATGGAGCATAAAGATGTAGAATGTTAATGACGTTTGTTTTATTTTAAAAGTGTTAGGAATTTTCACATAAAAATTCGGAGGCATTAGTTTTCAGCACGCCCTCGTGAAACTTCTTCGCCGTATTTGCTATTGTTTCTATTATGAAGTTTTAGTCTTCAGAAGTGTGTAGTCCCTGGGAAAGTAGTCGTACGCATGCACACCATGCGGAATCCTGACGATGTGCCTCAGAGCGGAGTACTGTACGTACCAACTTAAGTCGGTTCGTGTGTGAGATATTTCTGTGATGTTTAAAGGTGTTTCAAGATCAGGGCTGCTTCACTTCTTATTATATTTAACCTCTTTCTGCTTTCATGGTAGCCATAATCACCGACCTGCGCCATGTCAAGAGATTTTTTTTGTGGTTTTAGGGCGCACAACTTCAACGGTCATTAGCGCCCAGACTACGTTAGGAATGCACCGCGAGGCACAAGTTTAAAACAGCAACTAAAAGGGAAAACACGATAAAAGATCGACAGGCATAGGATTAAAAAAACAGCATAATCAAATGTCCTTAGACAGGTTGGTCAATTTGATAAAACGAAGAACGCGAGCAGCTGCTCCTGGGTCATCCGCTAAAATGGCAGGCCAAGATCAAGACGCAGTGTAGTAAAATCCGGACAGGACGTTAAAATGTGGCGGACCGTCAGCAAGTGCCCACATGGGCAGAACGGCGCCGGCGCAGCCGTCAGCAGATGGCGATGGCTGAACCGGCAGTGTCCAATTCGTAACCGGGCCAAAACTACCTCCTCCCGCCGAGAGTGGCGTGAGGAGGACGTCCAAGCCGCGGGAAGAGGTTTCAAGGCCCGAAGCTTGTTGTCCATAAGTGCAGCCCAATCGGCATGCCACAGCGATAAAATGCGCCGACAAATGACCCTACTACAATCTGAGGAAGGGACACAACAAGAAGCTGTCCGAGGCTGGAGGACCGCAGCCTTGGCCGCGGCATCTGCAGCTTCGTTCCCAGGGATACCGACATGGCCAGGAACCCACATAAAGCTAACCAGAGAACCGTCGTCCACCAGCTGCTGAAGAGAGCGTTGGATCCGGTGCACGAAAGGGTGAACCGGATACGGATCACTGAGGCTCTGGATGGCGCTCAGGGAATCGAAGCAGATGACATAAGCAGAATGTAGGTGGCCGCAGATGTAAAGAACAGCCTGGTAGAGGGCAAAGAGCTCAGCTGTGAAGACCGAACAATGGCCATGGAGCCGGTATTTGAAACTTTGTGCCCCGACAATAAAAGAACAACCGACCCCGTCATTGGTCTTAGAGCCATCTGTATAAATGAAGGTCATATTATTGAACTTCGAACGAAGTTCGACAAAACGGGAGCGGAATACCGAACCGGGGGTAACCTCCTTTGGGAGCGAGCTGAGGTCAAGGTGAACGCGAACCTGAGCCTGGAGCCAAGGTGGTGTGTGGCTCTCGCCCACTCTAAAGGTTGCAGGGAGTGAAAAATCAAGGTGTTGAAGGAGGCGACGAAAGCGAACTCCAGGGGGTAGCAGGGCAGAGACATACAACCCGTATTGACGATCGAGGGAGTCGTCAAAAAAGGAACGATAAGACGGGTGGTAGGGCATTGACAGTAGCCGACAGGCATACCGACAAAGCAGTATATCGTGCCGGTATGGTAGTGGCAATTCACCGGCTTCAGCATGAAGACTCTCGACGGGACTAGTATAAAATGCTCCGATCGCAAGACGTAAACCCCGATGTTGTATGGAGTCGAGGCGGCGTAAGATGGACGCCCGTGCAGAGGAGTATACGACGAAACTCCCATAATCCAGCTTGGAGCGGACGATCGACCGATATAGGCGAAGTAGGACGGTTCGATCCGCTCCCCACGACATACCACTGAGAACACGGAGGACATTTAGTGAACGGGTACAACGGGCAGCCAAATAAGACACATGTGGAGACCAGCTAAGTTTCCTGTCAAATGTAAGACCTAAAAATTTTGTTGTCTCCACGAATGGGAGAGCAACGGGACCGAGTCGTAAGTACGGTGGGAGAAACTCTTTGTAGCGCCAGAAGTTAATACAGACCGTCTTCTCGGCAGAAAAGCGGAAGCCATTGGCGACACTCCAGGAGTAAAGATGGTCAAGAGAACGCTGAAGACAGCGCTCCAGGAAACATGTACGCTGCGTGCTGCAATGGATGGTAAAATCGTCCACGAAAAGGGAACCTGATACATCAGCTGGGAGGCAATCCATTATTGGATTGATCGCTATGGCGAAGAGAGCGACGCTCAAAACTGAGCCCTGTGGCACCCATTTCTCCTGGCGAAAGGTGTCCGACAGAACAGAACCCACACGTACCCTGAACTGTCGATCCATTAAAAAGGAACGAATAAAAAGAGGGAGGCGACCGCGAAGGCCCCATGTATGCATGGTGCGGAGAATGTCCGCCCTCCAACAGGTGTCGTAAGCCTTAACCAAATCAAAGAACACAGCCGCGTCGGGCGCTTCCGCAAGAAGTTATTCATAATGAAGGTCGACAAGGTAACCAGATGGTCAACAGCAGAGCGGCGCCTACGAAATCCACATTGTACATTGGTAAGTAGGCGCCGAGATTCAAGTAGCCAAACCAAACGAGAGTTCACCATTCGCTCCATCACCTTACAGACACAGCTGGTAAGCGAGATAGGTCGATAACTGGAAGGCAAGTGCTTGTCCTTCCCCGGCTTAGGAATCGGTACAACAATAGACTCGCGCCAGCATGCGGGAACATGTCCCTCAATCCAGATGCGATTATAAGTACGAAGAAGGAAACCTTTACCCGCAGGAGAAAGGTTCTTCAGCATCTGAATGTGAATAGAATCAGGCCCTGGAGCGGAGGACCGTGACCGGCCAAGTGCATTTTCGAGTTCCCACATGGTGAAAGGGGCATTATAACTTTCACGATTCGAGGAGCGGAAGTTAGGTGGCCTAGCCTCCTCTGCCTGTTTTCGGGGGAGGAAAGCAGGGTGGTAATGAGCAGAGCTTGAAACCTCTGCGAAAAAGCGGCCGAAGGCATTGGAGATATCCTCAGGGGCCACAAGGACGTCATTCGCGACCGTCAAGCCAGAAACTGGTGAGTGGACCTTAGTGCCACATAGACGGCGCAGGCTACCCCAGATAACAGAAGAAGGAGTAAAACTGTGGAAGGTGCTTGTGAAAGCAGCCCAGCTGGCTTTCTTGTTTTCGTTAATAATACGACGGCACTGCGCACGTAATCGTTTATAAGTGATACAATTCGCCACTGTAGGGTGGCGTTTAAAGGTGCGTAAAGCACGTCAACGAGCACGTAAAGCGTCTCTACATGCTGCGGTCCACCAGGGGACCGGTACGCGACGTGGAGAAGAAGTAGTGTGAGGGATGGAATATTCAGCAGCAGTGAGAATGACTTCCGTGAGGTGTGCGACCTGACTATCGCAGCTTGTGAAGGTTTGATCCTGAAAGGTCGCCCTGGAAGAGAAGAGCCCCCAGTCGGCTTTGGAGATGTTCCAACTAGCGGAGCATGGAGAGGGGGTATGATGCAGGAGATGGATGACACACGGGAAGTGGTCGCTCGAATATATATCACAAAGGGCATACCACTCAAACCGGCGTGCAAGTTGGGTAGTACATATAGAGAGGTCTAAATGGGAATAGGTGTGAGATGTGTCCGAAAGAAAAGTAGGGGCGCCAGTATTGAGGCAGACAAGATTGAGCTGGTTGAAAAGGTCTGCTAACAGGGAGCCCCTCGGGCAGGATGCTGGAGAGCCCCAAAGGGGATGGTGGGCATTGAAGTTTCCAGTTAACAAAAATGATGCAGGTAGCTGAGCAATAAGTTGAATCATGTCTGCCCTGGTAACGGCAGACGACGGTGGAGTGTAAACGGTACAAATAGAAAATGTAAAAGTGGGGAGAGTAATTCGGACGGCAACTGCCTGCAGGACGGTGTGCAATGTGATGGGATCGTAGTAAACATCATCCCGGACCAGCAACAAAACCCCTCCATGAGCCGGAATACCTACCACAGGGGGTAGGTCAAAACGCACAGAGGTGTAGTGTGCCAAGGCAATGTGATCGCATGGGCGTAGCTTCGTTTCCTGGAGGGCTACGACGAGCGGACGGTGCAAGCGGAGCAGCAACTTCAAGTCCTCTCGGTTGGAGCGAATGCTGCGAATATTCCAGTGAATAAGTGCCATCGTGAGAAGAAAAGGAAGATGAAGGAAAGGGTCACCTCGAAGGCCGCTGAGGGCCTGGCTTCGAGCGAGTACTGCCGCCGCTATCAGTAGGCGGACAGTCATCGTCCATTGGTTCTATAGGTTCATCGGCCATCTCGTTAAGATGGCCGGGAGGAGGAGCTTCCTCCGCCGGTGGACGGCCAGATGTTCGGCTACCAGCGGTGCGGCCAGGCGAAACAGGTGACGGCCTGGGGCGGCAACCGCTGGGTGGCGCAGGAGAAGAAATGCGCCGTGGAGGAGAAGGAGAACTGTGCTTCCTATGAGCCTTCTTGGAAGGTCTTTTAGTGGAAGTACTGGTCGACGGCTGGGAGTGCGAGGTACGTATGAAGTCTGCACGGGACAGTTCCTTCTTGAAGGCCCGTGAACCTGATTTCTGGGTCTTCATCTTGGCAGAAGCTGATGAAGGTGCTTGTGTTGGAGGGGTGACGGGAGAAAGAGGAGACGTCGACCGCGCGATCTTAGCACTGGCCGAACGGACGACCGTGGTGCCGAAGGTCAGATCGCATGTCTGCGTCGCCACCTCCCTGGTAGTCCGAGGAGAGGCGAGGACAGTACTGTACTTTCCCACTGGGAGCAGCGTGGGCTTCCTACTAGCAAATAGCTTGCGAGCAGCCGAGGTGGACACTTTCTCTTTGACCCGAATTTCTTGGATACAGCGTTCTTCCTTGTACATGGGACAGTCGCGGGAGGATGCTGCATGGTCACCTCGACAGTTCACACAACGAGGAGACGGAGGTGGACAGTCACCCTCATGGGCATCCCTGCCGCAAGTGACACATTTAGCCGCATTGGAACAAGACTGGCTAGTATGATTAAAACGCTGACACTGGTAGCAGCGCGTAGGTGTCGGGACATAGGGGCGAACAGAAATAACCTCGTAGCCCGCTTTGATACGCGACGGCAGCTGAACACTGTCAAAGGTCAAGAAAAGTGTCCGGGTCGATACAAGGTCATTGTTGACCTTTATCATGACCCTATGGACAGCCGTCACGCCCTGCTCAGCGAGGAAAGACTGAATCTCCTCGTCAGACAATCCGTCGAGTGATCGAGTATATACCACACCACGAGACGAATTCAAAGTGCGGTGAGCCTCCACCCGGACAGGGAACGTGTACATGAGTGTGGCCCAAAGCAGCTTTTGTGCCTGAAAGGCGCTCTCAGTTTCTAGTAACAAGGTACCATTACGCAACCTGGTACACGACAGATCCAGCTATGGCATCTACGCCCTTCTGGATAACGAAAGGGTTGACAGAGGAAAAATCCTTGCCGTCCTCAGATCGAGAAACTACGAGGAACTGTGGGGCAGGCGGTAGTACTTTTGTCACTGGTGGCTGGTCAAGTTTCCGCAGAAGTCAAGAGAGATGGAGAGAAATCCATTGCGGAGGAATCCCCCATGATTGCCAGCGTCTCCGATGGCGCGCTCCTTCCTTGTGGGGACCCTCTCAGAGGGCACTCCCGCCTTAGGTGAATGTTTACACCTCAGGTCACACCTCCCGAGAAACAGACGGAGGGACCAATCGGCATGGTCAGAAGGTATCAGCTCAGGCAATCACCCCTCCCCGGGCCTGGCCTTTACCAGGGGGTACGTGCGTGCCTTACTTGTCTACCCAGGGCGGGGAATTACGCGTTACCCCGTCACCGGCTATGCGTGCGAACGCGTGGGTCGGCCTTCAGGCGCGCACAGGGAGGAAGGAAGAAGAGGAAAATGAAGAGAGAGAGGGAGAGAGAGGACAGACTGTCTCAAACGCCGAGGCAGAGACCAGAGAAGGCAAGGAGAAGAAGACAAGGGGAAGAGTAAGGAAGACAATGAGATGGAGAAGAGCAAAGAAAGGAACCAACCAAAGGAAGGAAGAAACGAGAAGTGAAAAAGCAAAATGACCGCAAATAGAGGTCTCCGGACGCAGGCGCTAACTACCCCCTTGAGGGGGAGGGACTCCTTTTAGTCGCCTCTTACGACAGGCAGGAATACCTCGGGCCTATTCTAATCCCCGGACCCGCAGGGGGCATGTCAAGAGTGTTTCGTTAACCGAATATTCGTCGTGTCTTGGTGGAACACGAACGAAAATTAAATTTGAAACATCTGAAAAGATTTATCATTGTTTCCCTAAGAATGCAATGAGCGTAGGTTTCCGTGCAGACAATTAACTCTGGCATAAAATTGCAAAGAGTAGGTCACACCACAACGTCTTACGCCAGGTGCGAGTGTGATTAAAATTGGTTCCTGTCCGAAACTTTACATGCCCTCTCAGTCGAAAAGGTTTCGAAACTTCATTAATAAAATTTACAGAAACGTTAAAATTGTGGTTTTAATGCTTTGTGTGTTCTACATAGTCTCCCCCTCTTGAGTACAACGCACAAAACTTTCATACCACCATGTGAAACTGGCATAAAAATCCTTGTGTGGAATACTATTTAACTCCCGCGTCACGTTCGAACTTTGTTCAGAATTTGCGAACCATCGGGGACCGATTCTTTACTCTTGTCGTTTTGTGGGGAGTTCGTATTGATAACACCAGGTATCGTAGCCGCGATGATATTTTCGAGAAAACAACTGTCCGCATTTCAATCAGGTCGTGGCACGCGTCCATGCTTTGTTGTTTTCGTTCGGGCATCAAGGTGTACAGTTTTTTCTTCTTTAAAACATTCTGGAGAATCTCTAGAAGACTTGATTTACAAATTTCGCTGAATTGCGATTTGTGACACGACAACATAAACACATTAAGGATGCACGTCCACTTCTTAACACTGCCTGTACGCAACTGGTGGTGGTGGTGGTGGTGGTGGTGGTTAGTGTTTAACGTCCCGTCGACAACGAGGTCATTAGAGACGGAGCGCAAGCTCGGGTTAGGGAAGGATTGGGAAGGAAATCGGCCGTGCCCTTTCAAAGGAACCATCCCGGCATTTGCCTGAAACGATTTAGGGGAAATCACGGAAAACCTAAATCAGGATGGCCGGAGACGGGATTGAACCGTCGTCCTCCCGAATGCGAGTCCAGTGTGCTAACCACTGCGCCACCTCGCTCGGTTGTACGCAACTGACTGGTCGAATGCACACCTGCTGCTTACAGTTGTTATTTCATGCTGCCACAGCAGACACTGCGCTGACGTCGTTTGTATGCCGGGAATAGAATCACGCTTGGAACGTTTTCGACGGATGGTGTAGTCAAATTGGTAGATCTTTTGATGTTCGCGTTAGAGAACACTAAAACGTAGGCAGTAATAGAGCAACTTTTGGTTCTCATTTTTAAAAATACAGTCAGACGCTAAGAGCAATGTCTTGAGATCTGGGAGTATGAATCTTTACTAATTTAAGAAGAAATATTCTCAGTTGTTACATAAATATATAGGATTTCGTAAGAAGGCATTTTTCGGACAATTTTCTGATCTCCTATGAAGTCTCTTCGCTCTTTTTTTTTTGCCCTTTTTCTTTGTCGTCTTCCAGGTAATTTTCCACTGCAAACTGCCCCGATCTGTCTAGTTTCTAGTGAACTTCTAGCTTCTCTACAACATTCGTTACTTTTTTCAGTTTTAGAAGGCGTACTCACGCAATAATTGCACCCTATTCTTAATTTTATCCTTGTGATTTGAGAGTTACCAGCTTTATATTATCATGTAATCAACTGAAGCCTCCAGTTCCAACAATCAGAGCACAGATACTTTTACACTGTGGCCCATCTCTGTACTTTTTCAGTTTATGATTAACTATGCAAGGTATTCAAGTGCTTATGGTTATGTGAATTACTTTGGTTCCTAACTTATTTTGCTGTCATAATCGTCATCTTTAACTTTTTCCAGCCCCAGGCTGGGTCTGTTTGGAACCTAAGTCATATTTTCCCACCGTATTTCTGTGTTCACTCCGGTCCAGCCTCTAAGAAGACTGACACCTCGTTCAAGTCGAGGGAGGCGGGCAACGCCGCAAAGTAGAAGATAGCTTACACGGCTGAAGTACAGTGGGGACTTCCGAGTGCCCCGCGATCGATACAGTAGCTCTGAAGGCATGTAGAAACACTGAAAATTGGCGGCTGAAAGTGAAGCTGGTGTAGGACTAACTAGCCAACAGCCCTTTCAACAAGGGAACTAGCCTCGGAAAGGATGACTTTTGCTATCCCCCTTTTTTAAAAAATTCATCGGTTTTCTGACTGATTTTATGCAGTCCGCCAGGAATTCCTCTTATGTGTCAACGTCTTCATCTCAGAGTAGCACTTACAACCTACTTCCTCAATACTTGCTGGATGTACTCCAATCTCTATATTCCTCTACAGTTTTTATCCTCTACACCTGCCCCTACTACCAGATGCCCTACTGAGCCGTGGTAAAAATTACTGTTTTGAAGAGCGCGCCGCAGCGCGTAGTGTGAAGCAGTCGCCCTCCGTTTCTGGCGGTGGCGCCGCTGTGACGATCGCAGCTTTGGTGTCTCCCTCCGGTGGGAAAGGGGAAAGGTTGCCTCTTCACGTGCATTTAAGGGGCGCTATGAGCTCGCCAGTCGGTCAGTCTGGGTCTGTCTCTCGTCCGCATCTGTGAGACAGTTAGTGCCTGTCTGTCGTCCGGAGTGCTAGTATGTCTTTCGTTCGGATCAACCTTAAAAGCCGGTAAAATGAGAGTCTTTCCACTCCGCCAGTAAGAGAACTCATCAACATCTACATTTATACTCCGCAAGCCACCCAACGGTGTGTGGCGGAGGGCACTTTACGTGCCACTGTCATTACCTCCCTTTCCTGCTCCAGTCGCGTATGGTTCGCGGGAAGAACGACTGTCTGAAAGCCTCCGTGCGCGCTCTAATCTCTCTAATTTTACATTCGTGATCTCCTCGAGAGGTATAAGTAGGGGGAAGCAATATATTCGATACCTCATCCAGAAACTCACCCTCTCGAAACCTGGCGAGCAAGCTACACCGCGATGCAGAGCGCCTCTCTTGCAGAGTCTGCCACTTGAGTTTATTAAACATCTCCGTAACGCTATCACGGTTACCAAATAACCCTGTGACGAAACGCGCCGCTCTTCTTTGGATCTTCTCTATCTCCTCCGTCAAACCGATCTGGTACGGATCCCACACTGATGAGCAATACTCAAGTATAGGTCGAACGAGTGTTTTGTAAGTCACCTCCTTTGTTGATGGACTACATTTTCTAAGGACTTTCCCAATGAATCTCAACCTGGTACCCGCCTTACCAACAATTAATTTTATATGATCATTCCACTTCAAATCGTTCCGCACGCATACTCCCAGATATTTTACAGAAGTAACTGCTACCAGTGTTTGTTCCGCTATCATATAATCATACAATAAAGGATCCTTCTTTCTATGTATTCGCAATACATTACATTTGTCTATGTTAAGGGACAGTTGCCACTCCCTGCACCAAGTGCCTATCTGCTGCAGATCTTCCTGCATTTCGCTGCAATTTTCTAATGCTGCAACTTCTCTGTATACTACAGCATCATCCGCGAAAAGCCGCATGGAACTTCAGACACTATCTACTAGGTCATTTATATATATTGTGAAAAGCAATAGTCCCATAACACTCCCCTGTGGCACGCCAGAGGTTACTTTAACGTCTGTAGACGTCTCTCCATTGATAACAACATGCTGTGTTCTGTTTGCTAAAAACTCTTCAATCCAGCCACACAGCTGGTCTGATATTCCGTAGGCTCTTACTTTGTTTATCAGGCGACAGTGCGGAACTGTATCGAACGCCTTCCGGAAGTCAAGAAAAATAGCATCTACCTGGGAGCCTGTATCTAATATTTTCTGGGTCTCATGAACAAATAAAGCGAGTTGGGTCTCTCACGATCGCTGTTTCCGGAATCCATGTTGATTCCTACAAAGTAGATTCTGGGTTTCCAAAAACGACATGATACTCGAGCAAAAAACATTTTCTAAAATTCTACAACAGATCGACGTCAGAGATATAGGTCTATAGTTTTGCGCATCTGCTCGACGACCCTCCTTGAAGACTGGGACTACCTGTGCTCTTTTCCAATCATTTGGAACCCTCCGTTCCTCTAGAGACTTGCGGTACACGGCTGTTAGAAGGGGGGCAAGTTCTTTCGCGTACTCTGTGTAGAATCGAATTGGTATCCCGTCAGGTCCAGTGGACTTTCCTCTATTGAGTGATTCCAGTTGCTTTTCTATTCCTTGGACACTTATTTCGATGTCAGCCATTTTTTCGTTTGTGCGAGGATTTAGAGAAGGAACTGCAGTGCGGTCTTCCTCTGTGAAACAGCTTTGGAAAAAGGTGTTTAGTATTTCAGCTTTACGCGTGTCATCCTCTGTTTCAATGCCATCATCATCCCGGAGTGTCTGGATATGCTGTTTCGAGCCACTTACTGATTTAACGTAAGACCAGAACTTCCTCGGATTTTCTGTCAAGTCGGTACATAGAATTTTACTTCCGAATTCACTGAACGCTTCACGCATAGCCCTCCTTACGCTAACTTTGACATCGTTTAGCTTCTGTTTGTCTGAGAGGTTTTCGGTGCGTTTAAACTTGGAGTGAAGCTCTCTTTGCTTTCGCAGTAGTTTCCTAACTTTGTTGTTGTACCACGGTGGGTTCTTCCCGTCCCTCACAGTTTTACTCGGCACGTACCTGTCTAAAACGCATTTTACGATTGCCTTGAACTTTTTCCATAAACACTCAACATAGTCAGTGTCGGAACCACTCAGCGAGTGGTCGCCCGCTCGGGGCTTAGTTCCTGCATCTGCGCGTTAGGCAGCCAATCTGCTCAAGTTTGCTCAGGCAATGGTCATTGGCGGTTGGATCGATTTGTTGGTCGGTCGCACACTGAGACACAAGATGACTTGTCGGTCCTGAGCGTCGGCGCATGTGAGATCGCCACGTGAGTCCAGTGGGCTGCGCCGTATAGCGAGGGGTAGTGGCTTCGCGGTCGACACGAGAGCAACAGGAGTCAACCGACGACATCAGTCTGGCCGGTGCGAGCTGCGACGCCGTGAGACGGGAGATCGGCGCGCCTTCCTGCGTCCGTTGAAGCGGCTGGCAGCGGACGGTTCGGGAGAGCGATTTGGGGGTGCTGCGCCAGGTCTTCTCGAGAAATCGCAGTTTACTAGAAGTGATTGGTGATAAGTTGTGTGATTTACTCTCTCGTCCCCAGCTTGCTCGTCTGTCTCTCGTCCTCTCGTCCGCACTTGTTAGGCAGTTAGTGTCTGTCGTTCGGAGATGCCTCTGTCATGTTTGTCGGATTTGGTGTGTTAACGAATTTATTGCTTGGAGTGTAACGGCCTAATTCCTGAAATATGTTTTGATCTTGCCTATCATCTTGAGAGGCGGTATCTGTGTACTGTAGAGCATCTTAAATTGTTTGGCCAACCTTGTAGAATTTTATATAAGAATGCATTTCATGAGCTTTTATTTAAATGGCCAAATGGTTCAAATGGCTCTGAGCACTATGGGACTTAACATCTGAGGTCATCAGTCCCCTAGAACTTAGAACTACTGAAACACGTATGTAACGTAGCAGCGATGGTGAGGCATGATAAAATCTTTGACCAGAGAGCCTTTTATCGTGGTTAGTCTGCGCTTGACCGCGCGAGTGTTGCTCAGTTCAGTTGCGTCCAGTAGTCGGTCGGTAGTAGTAGTGCAGTACAGTTGCGAGCAGTCTGTCAGTGGGCAGTCTGTGAGCAGTGCAGTATGTCGATAGTAGCAGTCGAGTGCAGTTGTGTGTGAGGAGTCGGCGAGCGTCGACATGGCATTCTGGTCAAGATACAGGATGAGGTATATTATTTTTAAATGCGCTCAGCTAATAATGTAAATTAACTGTAATTTGTGCAATAATCGCCCCAATAATAATTTTGATTTCAAAGCAATTTTTTACAAAAAAAACCATTTAATTGATCCAATGATTTCCTTCCATTTCCCTTAAAGTAAAGTTTCAGTTAAATTTCAAAAAAAAAAAAATATTATTTGCAATGCATTTCCTCCAAGCCGTGGCCAACAATAAGAGCAGAAATTTGACATGCAGTTTCAATGAGGTAAGAAATTAATTCTGATTTTTGCACAGGGCCAAAGACCGATATTTCGGTTTAATTGAGTTATCATTATCACTGAGATTTTCTTATCACTGAATTGACTTTCATTTTGTGGGGAGCTTACACCAGAGTCAGATTGCGAATTTCACATTTTTATTGTCTTTGTCAGTACATT
Source organism: Schistocerca piceifrons (assembly GCF_021461385.2). Classification (NCBI taxonomy): domain Eukaryota; kingdom Metazoa; phylum Arthropoda; class Insecta; order Orthoptera; family Acrididae; genus Schistocerca; species Schistocerca piceifrons. The sequence continues at coordinate 511,163,703 of NC_060142.1, read as the reverse complement.
TCATTGCAGGGAGGTTACGTTTGGCTCCCATTTCTATTAAATATTGTCTTTTAAATTTCGGTGGGGAGGTTACACTGTTATTTTACCAACATGGAGAAACGTATACGACGAGTTTTAGCGTCTTGTAAAATTTGCCAGAAAGCTAAATCAGACACCACTTCACATATTCCTCCTTTATGCGCGACTGCTACGGTCGCAGGTTCGAATCCTGCCTCGGGCATGGATGTGTGTGATGTCCTTAGGTTAGTTAGGTTTAAGTAGTTCTGAGTTATAGGGGACTGATGACCTTAGAAGTTAAGTCCCATAGTGCTCAGATCCATTTGAACCATTTATTCCTCCTTTATATCCCATTGTACCTGTTAAATTAAGACATATGGCCGCAGTAGACATTTTTGGTCCGATTCCGAGAACTAACAGAGGTTTTTGCTACATCTTTGTCGCTGTTGAGCTCACTTCAAAATTTGTTACTTTCACTCCGTTACGCAAATCTACTGCTAAAACTGTTTCGAAAGCATTTGTGAAACATTTTCTATTTCATGTAGGGCATGTGATGAAAGTAATTTCTGACAATGGATCTCAATTTCGTTCTGGCACATGGACACGCATGTTACGAGCTAGAAACATTTCTCCGATTTATATATCTAAGTACCATGCTTCTTCGAACCCTTGTGAACGGTTAATGAAAGAAATTGGTAAGCTGTGCCGAGTATACTGCCACAAAAGACATATTGATTGGGATACACACATACTCTCATTCCAAGATGTAATTAATTCCATTCCAAATGAATCCACTATGCTATTTCCGTCTGTTATACTGAAAAACGTTGAACCACCAAACAAAATTAAAGAATTTGTAAACTTCCCTAAATGTCGTCGACTAAGACACCACGAAATAACTGACATTGCGCTGAACAACATCAAACGTGCCGCAGAGCGCCGGAGAAGACAGCAAAAACAGGTTTGTACACGCCGCGACTTTCACGTTGGACAGAAGATATTAGTACGCACACACTATTTATCCAGCAAATTAAAAGGTAAGTGCAGTAAATTTGAACTTCTATACGCAGGTCCATATCGGATTCGCAGCATCCCTCACCCCAATGTTGTACACGTCGAAACTTTGAGAACCAGAAAATCGAAAGGCAACCACCATTGGTCAAATATTAAACCCTTTATTGAATGAAGACATTTTATGATTCGACACACTATGATGCCATTTACTAATTTTTTTTATGACCACTTATGCAATTATATTCACATGACTAATTACTGATGATTATCGTATTTTTTCTTGGCAAGTGCCCGACAAGGTAAGGTTAGCAGGTCGCTTTTCTTGTCGTTACACATCAGACCGTGCACATTTTCCATTTTTTTTGTGTATATGATTGTATTCCAGTTTTGTTTATATGCACTGTGAAATAGTTAAGATATAACACACACCAGTTGACTTTGACAATTTTTTTGCCCTATGATATCTCAACATCGTGACTGTTTTACATTTTTCTTTTGCTGCTGCATTGTGATATTCTCTGTACATTTTGCCTCTGAACACTGTCAATGTCTTTGACATATTACGTTTTCTGTCATGTTATGCTGTATGGTTAATTATGTCACCATAAACCAGTCATTATTTAGTGGGTATATGATTTAAATGCAAGACAATCTTTGTTCATCAATTTCAGAAAGAAATGATGCGTGTAAGAAATAAATTCAACAGAAATGGGAATTTCACCTACGGAATAAACGAAAGAAGATGCAATAACTTTATGAGGAAGAGTAAATGGATCAAGATTAACAAGCATTAACAAGAATATACTATACTCATCGTAGAACAGCAGTCTTAACTAATTTATTTCTTTCAGAATACAAGGCGATTGATGCAGGCTGTCAGACAGAACTACACATCTTAGTTTTAGTGATGAAATATGCTAGAGATAAGGAATAGTTGTGTAATGAGTAATGAAGTGATTTTTTTGCAGATGATAATGAATGCTGATGAATAATGATGAAGGATATGCTGTTATGAATAATGAAGTTTTTCTTTATAGGTGATGATAATAATGAAGTTATGATAATATGGATAATGAAGTGATTGATAATGAAGTTTTTTCTTTACAGATGAGGATAATGTTGAAGTTATGTATTTATGCTATGTAGTTATTTAAGTATTTGTTGCAGTTTGCTTTGACAGCAGGTGTTATATTGCATAGTAGGATGACGGAAAGTTTTTGGAAAGGACAGCTATGGAACACATTTTTATACACATTTCACTACCTGTTAATTCGAAATTCACTACTTTTCAGCACAGTATGCGTTTCTTCTTTCAGCTCAATAATCCATTTTGTATTTTTTTCCAGGAGAAGCTTTTCATGATACTTACTAAACCTGTTACTTATTATACCTGTTCTAGTACTTGCATTTTATTTTTTACCCATTTGTGTCTATCATTTGTAAATGTGATCACATATACTGCCTTGTTACATAACCTTGCTACAGCTGACTCATGACGAATGACGTTACCTATCCTCATTTGCAGCAATAGGTCAAAAGCAAATAGTGTTATGCCTCAGCAATTAATTATCGATCCCAACGCAATGCATTGCTAACAAAAAAAGTATTACCAGTCCCACATAATGTCACTAGTTTATGATAATTCTGAATAATACTGATTAGCTCTGAATAGTATGTCACTTGAGTAATGACTTCTTAATGAGACAAGAAAAATATATATATAAAATAATGCTTTGTAACTGGCTAATAACTGCCACTGTTTATTGTAATGAGACTACTTATAATGCCCATGATTATTAATGCTATGATTGTAATTAGCTGATTTTTAATAATGACTTCTTAATGATCTGAGTAATACTGAATGAGGAACAATGTTTTATTGTAATGAGACTACTTATAATGCCCGTGATTATTAATGCTATGATTGTAATTAGCTGATTTTTAATAATGACTTCTTAATGATCTGAATAATACTGAATGAGGAACAATGTTTTATACTATTCGATACTTGATGGCCACTGAGTGCCAATAATTAGTGTCACTTAATGAATTATATATTAATTATGTCATCAATTAGCTCCTGTTTTCAATTATGACTTTTCATGTTATAATAACTGGCCACTGAGTGCCAATAATTGGTGTCACTTAATGAATTACGTTATTAATTATGCCATTAATTAGCTCCTGTTTTCAATGATGATTTTTCATGTTCTATTACTGGCCACTGAGTGCCAATAATTAGTGTCACTAAATGAATTATGTTATTAATTATGCCATTAGTTAGCTCTTGTTTTCAATGTTGACTCCTTATGTTTTGGTAAATGGCCAATGAGTGCCAATAATTTGTATCACTCAATGTATTATGTTAATGCTAGGCCAATAATTGACTCTCCTTTTCAATTAAGACGTCTGATGAACATTATTCTGTCATACTAAATATGCTTTGTAACTGGCCAAGGACTGCCACTGTTTATTGTAATACGATTACCCATGATGCCAATAATTTAATTTTATGAACATTATTCTGTAATACTACATACTTGGTACAGAAATGTTCAATAACTAGGCTATGAATGCCGCAAACTACTACTGTAATTCTCAATATTATATGACTTAATGTCCTTCACCTTATGAGCTAACTACCCTGAATTACTGGAATGTCGATTTGTCCTGTCCATCCTCATGATCATGGAGCACTATATTTGGTTTTTGCACTAATTCTACGTTGGTATGCCTTGTAAGAGCGTGGTGTTGACACGACATGCTGTCCACCACCGTGAGCGATGAAGACGTTATTATGGTCCCACTGTTTGGTGTACCTAGTGTACTGGCAAAATGAAAACATGGAACATTACTACGACAGTTCAGTGTCTTGGGTACGCTGATAAATTCTGATGGGAAAAGAACTCCAAATTGTGTCACTTGGTGTTGTACTTCTGTGGAAAGATATGGACTTTCAGAACAGCTGTGTGCAATCTAAAGTGCTACAACCATGATGCAATCCTTCCCTTTCCTATCCTAATAGTGAAAATCATTTGTTTTTGCTAATATCATTTATGTTCATGGGTTATACATTTTTTTCGATTCGCTGAACTCCAGTGCGAGTACACTTATGGTACTTGTCGACATGATTTTTTGACATTATGTTTATTTGTTGTGAAAATGCTAAAGGCATTTTTTCGATTTGTTCTGAAGTACAGTATATGTGCACTCTTGTCTTTTATATTGTATATACATTTTTTTTTTGATGATATGTTCTGAACTACAGTGCATGTGCACTTATGTTATGTGTTAATATGTTTTCTACTGAACTTCAGTGCCTGTGCACTTTTCTCATTTTTCAATATGATTTGTACTCATTCTGTATACCTTTTATGATTTCCTGATATGTTCATTACTTCAGTGCATATGCACTTATGTCATTTGTTACTCATTGTATATACATTTCGTCATTTGCTGATATGTCCTAAACTGCAGTGCATGTGCACTCATGTCACTGGTCAACATGATTTTCTGCCATTCTGTTTATTTGTTCTGAAAATGCTACAGAATTTTTTCAGTGCGTGTGCACTTTATCTGTCAATTTGTATATACATTTTTCTGATTTGCTACTATGTTTTGTACTCACATTTTGTCTTTGTCTGATATGTTTTGTACTCGGTGCGTGTGCACCACATTTAATTTATGTACTACATTTGAATATTCTGTAAATTGTAAAAATTTCTTGCGATGGCAAGTCCAAATGACTCACCATCGCTGCCAAATTTTTGCCTCCCCAGTGGAGGGTTATGAAACACGTATGTAACGTAGCAGCGATGGTGAGGCATGATAAAATCTCTGACCAGAGAGCCTTTTATCGTGGTTAGTCTGCGCTTGACCGCGCGAGAGTTGCGAGCAGTACTCTGTCGGTAGCAGTAGCTCAGTTCAGTTGCGTCCAGTAGTCGGTTAGTAGTCGTCGTGCGAGCAGTCTGTCAGTGGGCAGTCTGTGAGCAGTGCAGTATGTCGGTAGTAGCAGCCGAGTGCAGTTGTGTGTGAGGAGTCGGCGGGCGTCGACATGGCATTCTGGTCAAGATATAGGACGAGGTACATTATTTTTAAATGCGCTCAGCTAATAATGTAAATTAACTGTAACTAATTTGTGCAATAATCGCCCCAATAATAATTTTGATTTCAAAGCAATTTTCAACAAAAGAACCAGTTAATTGAACCAACGATTTCCTTCCATTTCCTTTAAAGAAAAGTTTCAGTTAAATTAAAAAAAAAATATTATTTGCAATGCATTTCCTCCAAGCCGTGGCCAACAATAAGAGCAGAAATTTGACACGCAGTTTCAATGAGGTAAGAAATTAATTATGATTTTTTGCACAGGGCCAAAGACCGATATTTCGGTTTAATTGAGTTATCATTATCACTGAGATTTTCTTATCACCTAATTGACTTTCATTATTTTCGTGAGAGTTTACACCAGAGTCAGATTGCAAATTTCACATTTTTATTGTCATCAAATTTAATTGCTAGGGAGGTTACGTTTGGCTCCCATTTCTATTAAATATTGTCTTTTAAAAATTCTCCGGAAAGGTTACACTACTTAAACCTAACTAACCTAAGGACATCACACACATCCATGCCCGAGGCAGGATTCGAACCTGCGACGTAGCAGTCGCGCGGTTCCGGACTGAGCGCCTAGAACCGCTAGACCACCGCGGCCGGCTTAAATGGTAGTTTTAGTATATAAAGTTGCCACCCTTTCACCGTAAGACTTTTCTTAGAAGTTAAAATCAAGTTGCACCTTCGGTGGCAAAGTTAATATTTTAATTGTTAGTGGTGTGTACCATTATCATCCCTCCTACGGGGAGAGAGGGGGGGGGGGGGGGGGGCAGAGTTCGTGTGCTTATGTAAATTGCTAAAACTTTTAGTTTAAAGGAATCTGGTGTGTTGCAGATTTGCACCAGTGCAGTCTTTCAGAGGCTTTTGTGAGCGGTCGTTACTACGGCCGTGTCAGAAGGGAGCGGCAAGGTTCTCTGCCCGAAAGCACATACAGTCAGAACTTGTTTCTTTCTGCCTCTGAATAATTTGTAACTTTGATATTTAGAGGGTGCTTTCTGATTATAATTTTAAACCGGTTTCTTTTTTAAAAAATCCTTTTAGACACTATTAAAGTGAATAAAATTCCCATTTGTTAAAAGGAATTTGATTATGATTTCACCAGTTACTCCCTGGCAACTACTTCCACGCTTACATATTGCGATTAAATGTGTTAATGTTCTTGATGAATCGCTAGTAAATAAAATAAATTCTTAAGAATATTCTTTGAAAATAAATCACGGTTCACCTACCACACTGTCCCTTCTTCTTGTCAGTGTTTTCCATACATTCCTTTCCTTGCCGATTCTGCGGAGAATCAACTCGTTCCTTAGAGTCCAACAAATTTTCAACATTCTTGTACAGCACCACAACTCAAATGCTTCGATTCTCTTCTGTTCCGGTTTTCCCACAGTTTCACTACCGTAAACCATGCCGCAGTGGATACACCGGTTCCCGTGAGATCACCGAAGTTAAGCGCTGTCTGGCGTGGTCGGCACGTGGATGGGTGACCATCCAGCCACCGTGCATTGTTGCCATTTTTCGGGGTGCACTCAGCCTCGTGATGCCAATTGAGGAGCTACTCGACCGAATAGTAGCGGCTTCGGTCAAGAATACTATCTTACAACGGGGAGAGCGGTGTGCTGACCCCACGCCCCTCCTATCCGCATCCTCCACCGAGGATGACACGCCGGTCGTATGGTCCCGTTAGGCCACTCGTGGCCTGAAGACGGAGTGCTTTTTCACTACCGTAAAATGCTGTGGCTCGAAACGTACGTTCTCAGAAATTTCTTCCTCAAACTGAGGCCTAGGATACTAGCAGACTTCTCTTGGCCAGGAATGCTCTTTTTCCCAGTGCTAGTCTGCTTTTTATGTCATCCTTACTCCGTGCGTCATGGGTTATTTTCTGCCTAGGTAGAAGAATTCCTTAACTTCGTCTACGTCGTGATCACCAATCCTGATGTTTTCTCACTGATCTCATTTCTGTTACTTCTCATTACTTTCGTTTTTCTTCGATTTACTCTCAGTCCCATGCTACTTTTATTTCAATAGACCATATGATGGAGACCTGTTATTAATTCGAAACCACTTGTGTGACCCGAGGCAGAGATATGTAAAGAAAATAAAGTCAATATTCTCCTACAAGAGATTCACTTAAGATCAGCTGCATATTCTGCATTGTAACCAGTGACCATTTCCATCTGAAGTAGCGGTCGTTCCTCGCACGAGTGCGAGCACTGCATTGTCTATGCAAGCGCGAAGTGATTTGATCGCAGCGGGGTTTCTGTGGCGGCTTTGCCAGCAGCGGCGCAAAGGGCCCGCGTGGGTGGGAACGCTATTGTGCGCCACATTCTCCGCTGTTGCTCTACAGTTACGCTCAGCTGGAGATGCCGGTTGCAAAATGGCTGCACACTGTGACACGCCTGGCCGGGTTTGACCGTTAAAAAGCTCACTCCACTACCACACCAGCCGCGAGGCGGTGGCCGTTAATGGACGGCAACTAGAAAGAAGACAGAAACCAATGCGCTGTCCGCTCTTAAACGTGCATGCAGCTATTGTCAAACTGATCCGGACACAGCGGAACGTAATACTTTTCGTCTCCGCTTCCTCTCCGCCTTTTTTTTTTGAATAACCTCCCTTCTCAATGACCATGGAAACCGGGTGGAAAAGCAAAAGTGCAGCTATGAAAAGTCGCGAGGGATTAAAACCGTAAGCCTGAACAGAGCTCTAACCCAAATTTTCCCTCTCGAATGAAATTGTTGCCAACTGTGCTATTCAGTCACATTTAACGACTCGATCAAATGCTTTTGTCTGCCAGCTGTCTGCTCTACCCCGCACGCTGTGTACTTGCCGATTTTAGCGTTGTCTGCCACTGAAGCACATAATCCGACGAACACTCGATGTACGTTTAAATACGACGCTACTGTACTGTATCTAATATGGTACTGATTCGGTGCCCCCACCGCGACACACTTTTAATCTGACGGCAAATTTCAGAATAGCGAACGCAGATTGATTCTGGTTAGTAAGGTATTTACCTCGAGAATAACGCATGAAGCTCCTTGGTCGGTGTTTCCATCTAGTGGTCAGTTTCAGAAACACTTGAAGCAAAGCGCACTAGTGACCGCAATAAGAGGTTTCCGATGTCTTCTATTGTTTTAAGTGATGTCACATGAATATTTGTAAATATTTTGAGATTTACAGATTCAACTGAAATATAATGCTGGTGTACAAACCTTAAGGATTATGGTTGGTTGGTTGGTTTGTTTAGAGGCGAGAGAAGGTACCAAACTACAAGGTCATAGGTCCCTTGGTCCTAATGAGACAATGCCACAAGTGTGAGAATAAAATGGACGAAAGATATAACACAAAACGGAAAGAATGGAAAAGCCACAAGAATAAATGGAAGGCAACGAACACTAAAAGGAATAAAAGAGGACAAGAAAACAACAGAGAGACGCTAGACACAGAATAGAGTAAAACATGAAAGCAGATTACAGTACCTGGCCAACCTCGAGAATAAAAAGGGAAAGCCAGCCACTCTGCAGCACATTAAAAACTTCACCCTAAAAGCACTAGGGTGGAGGACACAGAGGGACAAAGGACATGCGCGAAAGCCTACATAGAATTATAAAACCCACTCTCACGGATAAAACGTAAAATTAAAGCCGCTGTGGAGGCATTGTCACCCAACACCGAAGGCAGGGTGCTGGGAAAGTGGGCAGTCCAGCAAGAGGTGGACGGCTGAGGTAACTACTTCGTCGCGAGGACCCACCTCAGTGTCGCTGTGGCTCCCAAATGACAGACATGCGTTGCCATGTATGGCCAATGCGGAGCCGGCAGAGGACAACTGATTCCCTGCGAGAGGCCTGCATGGAAGACGTCCACTCATTCATAGTCTCCCTAATGGCACGCAGTTTGTTGTGCATGCTGTTATGCGATTCCGTCTCCCAAGGCCGGAGAATCCTGCGGTGTAAAACAGAATGCAGGTCAGCTTCGAAGATGCCCACCTCCAAAAGCGGTTTCCGCGTCGCCTGTTTGGCCAGCCTGTCGGCAAGTTCGTTGCTGAGGATTCCGACGTGTCCTGGGGTCCACACAAACACCACGGAATGGCGAGACTGTTCCAGGGCACAGATGGACTCCTGAATGGACGCTACCAAAGGGTGGCTAGGGTAGCACTGGTCGATAGCTTTTAGGCTGCTCAATGAGTCAGTACACAGGAGAAGTGACTCGCCAGGGCATGAGCGGATGTGCTCAAGAGCACGAGATATGGCCGCCAGTTCTGCAGTGAAAACACTGCAGCCCACTGGCAAGGAGTGCTGCTCAATATGTCCTCCATGAACATACGCAAAGCCTACGTGACCATCAGCCACTGAGCCGTCGGTGTAAACCATTTCATAGCCCCGGACCACGCCAAGAATGGAGAGGAAGTGACAGCGCAGAGAGGCGGGGTTAACGGAGTCCTTAGGGCCATGCAAAAGGTCCAGACGAAGCTGCGGCCGAGGTGTACGCCATGGACGCGTACATGAACAGACCGCAAGTAGAGGTGGTAAAGGGAAGGATTCCAGTTCGCAGAGAAGGGGCTGCATGCGAACCGCAATCGTTACCCTGACCTGGGCCGCCGATGCGGGAGATGGACTGCCGCGGGGCGGGAAATGGAGACTGTAATTTGGACCTTAAGAATGAAAGTAACTTCCGCATGATGCGTCACTGCGAAGTGAAAAGTAGATAAAACGTGGACCACTCATAGAAAGAAATCCTAAAATATAGTACAGAAAACAACTGACAGACATATGCAACGAGATGAACAGGAAAGACACTTAAAGATAATAGTTACAGTGAAGTCATCGAGATTTGTGCTGGCCCCCCGCTTATTAGAAAAGACGAGATATAGTTCTTAATAGGCTGTGTGTTTACCACGGACGGCAAGCATGCTCAGCAATATGCCTCCATGGCCGCAGGGTTGGTTAAGGTGTTCTTGGGGTAGTCCGTTCCTTTCCTCCACGAGTGCGGTTGACAACTGTCGAATGGACGTTTGTTCATGTTGATGTGGTACAGTATGACTCCCCAACGTATCCCGCAAATGCTGCCTGGGATTTCAGTCCGGAAAACAGGCAGGCCAGTATATTCGCCGAATATCCTCTCGTTCCATGAGCTGCTCCACCTGCGCTGTTCGAAATGGTCGCGCACTCTGATCCATAGAAATGAACAAAATATTTCATCAGGTGAACATCGGCAACTGCGAAACACATTCATAGAATAAAAATCCGTTTCAGTTTTAATAATATTCTTAATTTATTCCATGGTCGGTTTCGAAGCTTAAAGTGTTACACCGGTCGCGGGATAAATTAAGAGAATTACTAGCAACTGAAGCGGATTGTTATCCTACAAGCCTCAAAATGAAGTCACTGCCGAATGCACCCCTGAAAATACGCACATGGTGAAGGAGTAAAGTGTCTCAAGAACGTTGACCGTTGATTGTACCGTGCTCAAAGATTTGGAGATCAGTACGCCCATGCAACATTATGCTTCTCCTTACTATAACATCTAGACCACCAAACTGATCATGTTCGACAACTGAGAATAAAATTTTCACTCTGCTGCGGAGTGTGCGCTGATTTGAAACTGCCTGGCAGATTAAAACTGTGTGCCGGACCGAGACTCGAACTCGGGACGTTTGCCTTTCGCGGGCAAGTGCTCTACCGACTGAGCTACCCAAGCACGACTCATCCGTCATCGCCGCATTACTTCCGCCAGTATCTCGTCTCCTACCTTCCAAACTTAACAGAAGCTCTCCTGTGAAACCTGCAGAACTAGCACTCCTGGAAGAAAGGATATTGTGGAGACACGAATTAACCACAGGATGGCGGATGTTTCCAGAATGAAATTTTCGCTCTGCAGAGGAGTGCGCGCTGGTATGAAACTGCCTGGCAGATTTTAAATGTCTACCGGACCGAGACTCGAACTCGGTGTCTTCCAGCGCTGCACAAACCAATGACATCGTTCTGTAGATCTGGATAAAGGATGTTGCTCATTCGTCTTTGTATATCATCTGATCCTCTGTCGCAGAACGACCACGGGAACACTGTAGTCGTCTGTCTATGAATGATTCTGTCATTGACCTTCCTACCTGATTTGTAATGGAAGTGCTCACGAACAGCTGAGAGGGATGTCTGATTACTGGTCTGTATGGTCCGCCTTAATGAACGTTTTACACGACGACCTTGAAGTCAAAATCGACTCGTTGTAGATGCGCGTCACCTGCTTACGTGTAAATCAGGCCGCCAACCAAGTCGCGAGTGGGTCAGGACGTCAATTATCAATTGGCTGTGACGAGTGTAGAGTTGTAAATCTTGACTATGCTGAACACTGCGAATGCGCAGATGCGGGTGACTGTGGTATCGTCTGCTCACAAAGAAACTTAATCCATTCTCGCCTAGCTGACTCCTACTATAGAAACTGATCTTGAGCTTTTGCGTCTTCTTAATCTTTATTTTGTTGTTTTCTTTGTTTTCGTGACACACTGCAGAGTTTCCAGGAGTGACTGGAGTTTTTCCTACTAGTGTTCGGCCACATGAAAGACCTAATGCCTGAAAGCAAAATGGGACTTACGAGGGGCATTCTGTAAGCAATGCAACACTTGTTTCCTTCAAAAATCAGGTTGGCTTCATTCAGGATTACAGTACACGATATTACACTTCTGGCCATTAAAATTGCTACACCACGTAGATGACGTGCTACAGACGCGAAATTTAACCGACAGGAAGACGATGCTGCGATATGCGGATGGTTAGCTTTTCAGAGCATTCACACAAGGTTGGCGCCGGTGGCGACACCTACAACGTGCCGACAGGAGGAAAGTTTCCAACCGATTTCTCATATACAAACAGCGGTTGACCGGCGTTGCCTGGTGAAACGTCGTTGTGATGCCTCGTGTAAGGAGGAGAAATGCGTACCATCACGTTTCCGACTTTGATAAAGGTCGGATTGTAGCCTATCGTGATTGCGGTTTATGGCATCGCGACCTTGCTGCTCGCGTTGGTCGAGATCCAATGACTGTTAGCAGAATATGGAATCGGTGGGTTCAGGAGGGTAATACGGAACGCCGTGCTGGATCCCGACGGCCTCGTATGACCAGCAGTCGAGATGACTGGCATCTTATCCGCAGGGCTGTAACGGATCGTGCAGATGGGAACGTATGCAAGACAACAACCATCTGCACGAACAGTTCGGCGACGTTTGCAGCAGCATGGACTATCAGCTTGGCTACAATGGCTACGGTTACCCTTGACGCTGCATCACAAACAGGAGCGCCTGCGATGGTGTACTCAACGACGAACCTGGATGCACGAATGGCAAAACCTCATTTTTTCGGATGAATCGAGGTTCTGTTTACAGCATCATGATGGTCGCATCCGTGTTTGGCGGCATCGCGGTGAACGCACATTCGAAGCGTGTATTCTTCATCGCCATACTGGCGTATCACCTGGCGTGATGGTATGGGGTGCCATTGGTTACACGTCTCGGTCACCTCTTGTTCGCATTGACGGCACTTTGAACAGTGGACGTTACATTTCAGATGTGTTACGACCCGTGTCTCTACCCTTCATTCGATCCCTGCGAAATCCTACATTTCAGCAGGATAATGCACGACCGCATGTTGCTGGTCCTGTACGGGCCTTTATGGATACAGAAAATGTTCGACTGCTGCCCTGGCCAGCACATTCTCCAGATCTCTCACCAACTGAAAACGTCTGGTGAATGGTGCCCAAGCAACTGGCTCTTCACAATATGCCAGTCACTACTACTGATGAACTGCGGTATCGTGTTGAAACTGCACGGGCGGCTGTACCTGTACACGCCATCCAAGCTCTGTTTGACTCAATGCCCAGGGGTATCAAGGCCGTTATTACGGTCAGAGGGCGTTGTTCTGGGTACTGATTTCTCAGGATTTATGCATCCAAATTGCGTGAAAATGTAATCACATGTCAGTTCTAGTATACTATATTTGTCCGATGAATACCCGTTTATCATCTGCATTTCTTCTTTGTGTAGCAATTTTAATGGCCAGAAGTGTAGTTCTCAGCTCTTTTGGCTACAAAAGCCTATTTATCAGGGTAATCTCCGTTCAATGCGATCGCCTTACGCCACCTTACTGGGAGTGCCTGTATGACCGCTTGGCACCACTCCATTGACTGACGTCAGAGCTAACGTCTTGTTGCTTGAATAACCTCACCATTATCCATGATTGCTTCCTGCGAAGTGCATCCTTCATTACGCCAAACAGATGGAAGTCGGAAGGTGCGAGATCTGAGCTGTAGAGTGGATGAGGAAGAAGTCCAATGAAATTTTGTGAGCTGCTCTCAGGGGTGAGCAGACTTGTGTGAGGCCTTAGGTTGTCACGAGACGGAGAAGTTTGTTTGCATTTTTGTGGCGAAGTTCACGCTGAAGTCGTTTCTTCAGTTTCATGAGTGAGCCTTGCCCCGGCTCGCGTTTGTGCCGTTGACAGGTTGGCTTCGTGTATTCGGATTGTGACCTCTCGTTTCCTTAGTGCGTTCACTGGCGCCACTATGTTTGCTCGCTTTGTCTGTCCGTGAGTGACAGCAGCGGCGTTTATCGATAGGGAGTACTGTGGTACTATCTTTGGGGCGACCACTAGTATTTCCGTGTGTCGGGTTTCGATGGGACGGAGGACCAGTGAGGTCCGCACAGCCCCAGCACTCGCCGGGACACTGGCAATACATGCACTACCCCATGGAAGGATGTGGTCGCGAGAGTGCACGACCACGCCAAGGACCGGATTCAGCTAGTGTAAGTTCAATGGACCGTTAAATCCGAGTAGAGAAACCGCCACCTGTGTGTGTGTGTGTGTGTGTGTGTGTGTGTGTGTGTGTGTGTGCGCGCGCGCGCGCGCGCGCGCGCGCGCGTCCATCGGCCGAAATGACCTCATGGTAACAAGCTGTTAGTTGGCGATTCATACTGGGACGTTTGCCTTGCCTGACTTGATCGAGAGCGACCGTTGGTTGGTCATTCGGTCGGTCGTCTCAACGGACGACGTGTATTTGGTCTTCCGACGTCTTCTGGGTTCTCTGTTTGTGACGACTTGTAATTCGTCCTTGTTGCTCCACAGTGACTGGTTTTAGTATTGTTTGAGTTGTTTGGAGAATTGTTTTCGCGGATCCGTGTGTACCTAGTGTGGTTTTGAATGAGCGGTCATTTTAACGTTGTACGCGTACTGGATTCTTGGAGGTAACTAGTGATTATCTCAGATTATTCTTGCGTTTGAACATGTTCTTTTGTATAATGTTCGTCGTTTTACGATGTCAAGTCTAGTCCGCCCGTCTGCCTGGCATGGGTTATTATGTCGCGTATTGGGCATCGCACGTTAGGTAGATTTTGTGAGAGTGTTGGTCTTGCGTTTAACTGTGATTGGTTTGAGTTGTCATCCTGTTAAGTGAGTGTAACACTAGGCTGTCTTGTCTCACCTTACTTACGTTTGAGGGACTTTCCCAGGTCGATCCTTGGAGCACTGTCTGTGGATCACTCGCTCCTAATTTGGTCTGATTGTGTCAATTGTTTCAAAAATAATATTTTGTTTAAATTATTCTTACTGCTTGTGGCCTTCAGTCGACAAATAATTTGAATTCTTCTTAATAAGGCCTTCATCCGTCAGTGTGGCTCGTGTTACAGTCATTTTTTTTATTTGACTGTTTTAAAAATTTTGGTATTCTGAACGTATATTTGTCTTCCTCGTTCGTAATTCAGGCCTTCAGCTGTTAATTGTTGTGAAATACTGCTTGTGGCCTTCAGCCGCAAATTAAATTCTTTCTTAATAAGGCCTTCAGCCGTCAGTGTAGCTTGTGTTACAGCCAATTTTTTTTTAAATGGTGGTTTTTAAAAAATTATTTCCTTAAATAAAGTGTACGTGTTTACTGAGCAAGCAACGGTAAGTGAGTAAGGCCCCGTCCACACCTTTTCCTGCCTTCCCTAAGTCCCATGTTTCAATGAGGGTAGCACAATACATTTCAGAGCTGATCGTTGCGCCATGAGAGAGGATATCAGAAAAACCGCTTCACAGTTCCAGAAGACCGTGGCCATGACTGACGGTGTAGCATTGAACTTTTTCTTCGGAGGAGAGGTGGTGTGGCGCCACTACACGCAATGCCGTTCTGTTTTCGTTTCGAAGTGATGAATACATGTATCACCGCCTGTGACGATTGTCACGTTCAGTCTCGTAACGAGCAAGCAATTCCGCATACATGGTCCGTCGTTGCCATTTATGGTCTTCTGTTAAGCGGCGAAGAACACAGCGGGCACATTCCTTTGAGTAACTCAGCTGGTGGAAGAGTGTGTCAGCACTACCGAAAAGAGTCATAGATGTGTGTGGGAGATCAGAGGTTCACGCGGCCTAGTTGCGTTGATCACAGGCGCCTCGCCCAACGACTCTAGGTGCTTTTGTTCAGTGCCAGGTCTCCGTACACGTTCAGCAAGTGCCTATGCGATACTATGGTTTCCTCCAAAAGAAACTGAATGACAAGTCTCGGCTTGGAACGCAGCTCTGTTAGGGACACCATTTTGAACGCTACGTATAGCACTGCTACCTATCGGAACTTCATGAAACTCTACAGGTTGAAGCGGGAGTATTCCTCGGTGTGCCACAACTAAGAATTTTTTGTTCAGCTGCAACTGGGCGAGGAAAAAAAGTGATGTACTGCTTATTGAATGCTCCTCTTACGTCTTAGGATATGTGGACAAAGAAAAAGCCTACACCGTGCACGAATAGGAAGGTAAATTGGATAAATATTTTAATGAAAATTATTTCAACAGTGGGAATGTCAGATCTGTTCAAACAGGAAAAAATTTTCGGTGATATCTGACATTTACAAAGAAACGAGATACAAAGGATAAAATAAAATGTCGCTATTTTTCTTCCTTTCGAAATATTGATTGTCGTGTTAGTAAGAATGTATTTCTTCGGGCAAATAAATTTAGATGTGAAATGTTTGGATGACATTTTGCATATTCTTACAGTTCACAGAAGTGTAGAGAATTTACCATACGACTTTTCACAACAATATTCGCTATGAATTTTCCCTTGGTCATTAGTAAGTTCTATTATCATTTGCAATTGTAAATAAATTAGCTTCTGGGTGCAATGATGGTTGTTAATTTCTCTACTGCATAATAAATTTAGGTATGGCTTAGTTCGTAGGGAGCTTTACGGATATGCGCAATTTCTAAAATATTTTTACTGACATCCTGCTCTGTCTGCTTCACAGACATGTATAGTTTGACTGTATTACCTGTTTGATTTAGCGCTGATCACGAAACATTCTACTCACTCTGCTTCACAGACGTTCACCAAATGTCCTCTTATTAAAACTTGATTGATAGTTTCACAGTCTGTTTCACAGACATCTACTGTGTCTTAGGTATACGCTATCTGTTACAATTATTACAGTAACTGTCGCTAGTATCTTTTTTTAAATTCTTATATGTTTATCAGAATCTAAAGATTTGTTTCAATCTTAATATTTGTAATCAAAAGTTTCCCTTTACGGCGAATAAATTTTAATTAATACTTGCAATATAGGCATCTAAGTTATTTAATTAATTATTTCTTTTAATTATTTTATTTTCACTTACTGACTTCCTACTCCCAGTTCCTAGCTCCCTACCAGTTCAGGAATGTCTAATGACTCCTTCCTAAAAAGGCATTAGTCTTTACCTCCAGTCACTTCTTTAGAGTTGATAGTTGTCACTCATTGAACCATCTTTTAAGAATTTCTGCCACGAACTGTTTCCTGAAGTCTGTAAAGCTTTTTAGCTTCGTCATAGCAATCACCAATCTTCTTTTCTTTCATTTTTGTAATTTCCGAATTCACTTGGCATCGCAGATCGTGTAGTCTCTATTTACTTCTCCAGCACCTTACTCTAACGATTTTGCAACAGCTTCAAACGCTTTGGCTTTTCTCTCCCTGTCCGTACACTCTTTTAATGACATATTCCACTACTCGGAAATGCCACTCAGTAGAAATAACGGATGGTATATTTCCTCCCTGTCACGCACAAAGTTCATTACGTAATTTCGAATCTCCAAAACATAGCCACGGACCATTCGCAGAGCACGAGGTCTATCTGAGTTGGTGACTAGACACAGGCAATTCTCGCAGGAGTGCTGGAACGTAGTGTACTTCCAATGTTAAGTTCTAGCTTCATTTATCCTCAGTCTTCTCAGAAGGAATGCCTTGAATGCAAGGGTGAAAGCGCTATCTTAAGTAAGGCTCATTTGAAAGTGTTGTGTGAACAATTATGACAGGAAAAATATTAGCTGCTAATGAGTCACCATTCGCATCAGGAAGGCGACAGAAAATGAGTGTCTGGGAGGAGCAGAGATCAACCTTCTATGGGACGTATGTATTACACTTCACAAAATGGACATCATCGACATTCAAGAAATGTTCACAACAAGTCGTTGACTTGTATACCATGAACACCAAATGAAAAATGGCGTACCACAGTGATCACAAACGTTCTTGCCATCAAGATCAAAGGCGTGCTCCTTGGGAGTTACAATCTGCAGTGCGTTCAGCTGGATATCCTCTCTTGAAGAATTCATATAGGATCATATTGGTGCAACGGGGTGATGAGAACTGATGGAACGTGATAGCGTGCAACCGAATGCGAAAGAGTCTGCCTTGGAGCTTATCGTGAAGCTGGCTATCCTTCAAGGCGTACATCCAGATAGTGGGATAACATTTTTTATAGGCACAGAAAAAACAAACATCTAGAGGCTGTATTTGTCCAGCGGGTCAAGGCGGTACGAACTGCAACGTCACACAGTTTTCAGGATGGATAGTTTGCTATAAAGAAATATAATTTTTATACGCACACCAGGAATCTAGCTAAACTAAGTCATTTTCATCAGCTATTGACCAAAACCAGTGCTCATATCATAGTTGTAGTTCTTACTCTTGCTTACTGTGATGTAAATATTCCCTACTGCCATTGCAATATCACGCACACGAGAAACAATTGTAGGGGGTAGAGCACCTCCAATTTCTCGCTGCAGAATAAATAGCTTTCCAGCAAATTTACCGTCCGGATTAACATTCGGCATAATTGCGTACGAATGGATTAAGGCATTGATGTTAGTTGATGTTGATACAACTCTATTGCTACCTCTAACTTCCAAGGTTTCTTTCATAAGCATTTCCCCTTCAAATCCCTATTGGCCTGAGTTGATAACAAATTCATTATTGAACTATAGGAGAAGTTTCTTTATCTCCTCTACAAATTTTCGGGCCGATTTCGCAGTTTGCTGTGCGTCCTTAAGTCGACGCTTTGTTTGAAATTTCGTTATCTCACGTCTTCCAGTTCTGTAGCACTGTTTGCATGTATGGAAAGATCCACTGCTTCCCTTGAAATCAATGTAATCTATGGCGCGCGAAATTTGATGTGAACAACGTAGTAGATCATTATCATAAACATCCTCTAAACTGTATCGCGCATACTTGAAACGCGCAAACAATAGTATTTGTAACAAATGCGCCTTGTCCTCCCCTTTAATATCAGTAGTTTTCTTCTGTATTACATAGTCATTTTGCTGCGGACTTATTCGAATCTATTCATAACTTTTTTTTTTTTTGCTATGCTGTGGATGATCTTCCATGTGCGAGGGTAAGTCAATTATTATCCGCAATTTAGTTATATACTCAAGGTACCCTCCGCCACACACCGTCAGGTGGCTTGCGGAGTATGGATGTAGGTGTAGATATTTTTGTTTATTTTGATACTACAGTCGTTTTACGTTGATGACGCATGCTCCGCTTATTTGTTGTTATATCTTTGCAATTTTCAAGCTCATGGCTGTTCCGCTGTCTATTTGCACCAAAGAAGAGCAACGTTCAGTGATCCATTTTTTGTGGTCGGAAAGCGTATCAGGAGCCGAAATTCATCGAAGACTATCGGTACAGTACGGGAAAAGTGTTTTGCTCCAACGGAGTGTCTACGAATGGATTGAAGAATTCCGAAATGGTCGCGTAAGTGTTACGCACGATGAAAGAGCCGGACGACCGTTTAGCGCTACAAATGAAGAAACCACAGCGTTCACGTGAAATGATTCTCTTAGACGATTAACTATTGAAGAAGTGGCACATACCCTGCAAATTAGTCACGATTCTGCCTACGAAATAATCCACAACAGACATGGGTTTCATAAAATTTGCGCAAGATGGGTCTCAAAACAACTCACACAGTTGAATAAACGAAAGCGCTTGGACGTTTGCAATAAACATTTGGATATGGTAACGAAGGGGACAACTTCTTAGACAGGATCATTACTGGTGAGGAAACATGGACCCATCATTACGAGCCGGAGAGTAAACGGCAGAGTATGGAATGGAAACATCCAAATGCGCCGTGCAAGAATAAGTTCAAGACCTAACCGTCCGCAGGAAAACTGATGCTTACGGTTTTTTGGGAGGCACAAGGTCCAGTACTGTAACGTTACGAGGAAAGGGGCACAACAATAAACAGTGTACGTTACAGTGAAATGCTTACTGCCAGGCCGAAGCCTGCAATTCGAAGCAAACGCCGAGGATTGCTGTCAACAGGTGTTGTATGGTTGCACGACAATGCCCGTCCGCATACTGCAGCCCACACTGCTGAAACGCTCCAGAAACTCAAATTTGAATACTGGATCATCCTCCATATAGTCCCGATTTTGTCCCTTCCGACTATCACTTATCTGGTCCACTCAAACGGACATTAAGGAGCCGTCGATTTGCCTCCGACGAAACAGTAAAAGAAGCGGTGCATTACCCATCCGCAGCTCAACCGAGAACCTTCTTTTATGAGGGCATCAAGAAGCTTGTACAACGATGGACCAAGTGCGTTGAAACGCAAGGAGACTAGGTCGAAAAATGATGTTCTTGTAAGTTTCCTATTTGGTTACAACAAAATATGCGAATTACTTTGCGGATAACAATTGACTTACCCTCGTACATAATCATGTTCAGTACCTGATCCTTGGTCAACGATTGTCCTTTATTATGTTTGACTGGAGACGGGATTTGTGGCTTCCTGCCCGACAAGGATGATGAACTATTTGGCTCGACACCTGCCTCAATATTACTTCCTCCTATTAAGCACGTTTCGTCATCATTGTACTCCTCACGTACATTGTCCGCACAGTCGAGAGTATACGACACCACACATTCCACTGACACACCTTGCAGAAACGCTAAAATGTTATCTGCCACTTCTTTCTCACTCTGCGGAATTTTTTGGGTTCCGTTCTGACGAAATGTCAACTTTGGCCACCGTTGTTGTAGGTATAATGCAATGTTTTCTTTGTTTATCGCAGCCATTGCTCAAAATGTTCAAATGTGTGTGAATTCCCAAGGGACCAAACTGCATAGGTCATAGGTCCCTAGCCTTATACACTACTTAAACTAAGTTAAACTAACTTATACTAAGAATAACACACACCCATCCCCGAGGGAGGATTCGAACCTCCGGTGGGAGTAGCTGCGCAGCTCGTCACAGGACACATCAAACCGCGCGGCCATTCCGCGCTGCTTGCCATTCCTCTGCTTTGTATCAACACCACTAGCACTGTGTGCGTTACTCGTAGGCTAAGCAGTTCAACGCTCCGTAACCTCATGCTGTGCTCACCATTGCATACCTCCAGTCCCGCCCACTGTTGTCAGCAACCAATATTGTGGTTGCATATTAGACAGTATGTGAGTGTCGAATGTCGTAAACGTCATTGGCCTTTTGCGACCTCGCAGTCGCATGGTTCCTTGTCAAAGGAATAATCAGCAGGGTACGAGGACTTTCACAGATTATCAGATATGCACTGACTCATCGGAAGTATCCAGATACCACTATGTAATGTGGAGCTGGCTGCTAGATGCTACAGGACAATGGGCCCAACAGTATAAAGGAAGACGGGGAGTTTGGTGTTGGCAGCAGAAGCATTAACAGCGGCATGACTAGGTTAAGAGAGCTCAGTGAATTCAAAAGTGTTCTAGTCATTGGATGTCACCCGAGTAACAAAGCCACCAAGGACATCTCAACTCTTCTAAACCTGTCCAAGTCAACTTTGGTGATGTGACTGAAGTGGAAACGTGAAGGAACAGTCACAGCTAACCTAGGACTAAGTAGGCTTCATGTGCTGATGGACAGGACCGTGGAGTACTGCGTAGGCGGTTGTCAAAATTTGCATGAAACCAGCTGAAGTAAACATTCCCGAGTTCAAAAGTGGTCCCAGCAGTGCAATGACTTTGTTTTATTATATTACTTTTATTTTATTTTACGCGTCTAGTTCCGTAGGACCGAAGTGAGGAGCAAATCGCCAAGTTCATGGAACGTGTCAGTGGATGAAATTACGACATAAAAGTAATAACAGATAAAATAAAATGTTTATCAATTCAATTGGAGGATGGTGTGTCCACTGGGGGCCGAACCGCACAATAAACCTGGATTCGGTGCAGGGCGGCGGCGGGGTGGGTGGACTGCTGTGGCCTGTTGTGGGCTTGTGTACCACTGAGGGCTACAGCGGGACGAAGCCTCTCCGTCGTTTCTAGGTCCCCGTCCCATACACAACACGCTATATGCCGCCCAGATACTTTTGATGAGACGTTGTACTATTTTGGTGCTTTCTGTATTCTCAGACGCGTAGCCTGATGCCACACACAGCCTGTCAGGAGTGCCTGGAGAGTTTCGACGATATAGCGTTTAACGATTACGAGTTGTAAAGGGCTATACAGCTCATAAAAAGTTGCGAAAGAAAGCTGACAATGGAAAAAGCGAATCTCTTCATCTCGTAAAGAAGCGTTGTCAGAAAGACAACACCGCTCCCCCAGCGCTCTCTCTCTCTCTCTCTCTCTCTCTCTCTCTCTCTCTCTCTGGGTAGAGCGATGCTCTTCCTGTCTCCGGCGGTCGCCTAGCAGACGCGAATACCCGTTAGGGCAGACGCGAGGTTTTCCCCCTCCACGCTGAGCTGCTCAAGGCAGCGGATGCTCCTTTCCCCACCAAGCCTGAGACAGAAAGCAACAGGCGCTACAGGAACCAGCACACCACGCTGTTTTCAAATACTAACGCCTAGCGATGCGCCGATTACATAAACGTTGTACTATTCTTGGATACCAGGGGAACGACGGGAGATAGTTACGCTTACACGTCTCGTCAATAACAATGTCATTACTGAAGGAGTAAGAGCTTGTTTTTCAAAATTTCTTTACGACCAGCTGTCTAGATACTATGACGGACTCTTACATTCCATTATTTATAGTACTGAAAATCGTAAATACACTCATTCACTATGTATACTATGTTAGTTTGTATTGCAATAACTGAATCGGTGACAGCTCAGTTCGTGTTTTGTGCAGCCTGTTACCACTTAATTTGAAATATAGGAAGTATGCAGCAAAACGGGGAACATTTAACTTGAAACATCACCTTAGAAAAATTATGAATGACTATGCTGGTAAACTTCTACGTAATTTGATTTTCAAACAAGTGAGCGAAACTCAACGTACTCAAACAGTTTTATCTTTACATATTCTGATCACCACTAAACTGACATACAATATTTTAGCGCAACGCAATCTGACTTTTAATAATCCCTACAAAATAATGGCCCTGACTAACAATAACCTATACCTTTCATGAATCACTTACCTCACAGAACTCTTCGTTACTCTAACTACTGCAATACAGCGAGCGCCAATACTGCCAGCTAAATAAAAGATTCTAACTACTGAAGGCACTAACTACTGATAGGCATAGTTAGCAAATGAAAGACTTTGATACATAATAAACAATGTATTTACCTTAATGTTGTTCAAAAGTCATACGTATATATATCAATTCATGACATCCATCTTAACAAATTTCCTTTTTCTGGCGGACACACGTCCAGATCGTCCGCTTATAGTAAGTAACCTATCAAAACTCTGGCATATATCTCTCCTCCCCCCCCCCCCCCCCCCCACATCCACCACTGCTGGCGGCTCACCTCCAACTGCGCAACGCTACGCGCTGTTCACATTCAACTGCCCAACATTACACAAGCGAATATTCCAAAAAATCTTAACAGCCTAATTACAAACTATAAGACGGAAAGAAGCAAGAACGAATTGATGATAAAAAGAGATGGGTTAAGGGCCCATCGCAGCAACCATTGGGTTGTGGCATTGGCACATACGTCGAGTCTACACGCCACGACTTGTCACATGCATTGGATTACTGTTTTCATATCACAGCGGCCTTGCACATACGACTCAGACTGAAATCCTGCACTGAGGTGATGAAAGTCGTGGGATAGCAGTACGTACATATACAGACGGTGGTAGTATCGCGTACACAATTTACAAAAGGGCAGTGCATTGGAGGGGCTGTGTTTGTACTCAGGTGAAAAGGCTTCCAAAGTGATTGTGGCTGCACTACGAGAATTAACAGACTCTGAATGCGAAATAGTAGTTGGAGCTAGACACATGGGACGTTCCAATTCGGAAATCGTTAGATAATTCAGTACCTGAAGACCAACAGTGTGACGAAGAGTGGCGAGAATATCAAAATTCACGAATCACCTCGCACCACGGACAGCGCCGTGGCAGACAAGCTTCGCCTAACGACCGTGAGCAACGGCGTTTGCGTTACAGACAAGCGACAATGTGTGATACAATCGCAGAAATCAATGTGGGACGTACGACGAACGTATCCGTTAGGCGATTTTTGGCGTTAGTGGGCTGTGGTGACAAACGACCCGCGCGAGTGTCTTTGGTAGCAGCTTATCGACTGCAGTGCCTCTCCTTGGCTTGTGATCTTATCGGTTGGACCCCAGGCGACTGGAAAACCGTGCCCTGGACAGATGAGCCCCAGTTTCAGTTGGTACGAGTCGATGGTAGGGTTCGAGTGTGGCACAGATCCGACGAATCCATGGATCGAAGTTGTCAACGAGGCTCTGTGCAAAAAATGGTTCAAACGGCTCTAAGCACTATGGGACTTAACATCTCAGGTCATCAGTCCCCTAGACTTAGAACTACTTAAAACTAACAAACCTAAGGACATCACACACATCCATGCCCGAGGCAGGATTCCAACCTGCAACCGTAACAGCAGGCGGTTCCGGATTGTAGCGCCTAGAACTGCTCGGCCACAGTGGCCGGCTGGCTCTGTGTAAGCAGGCGGTGGCTCTATAACGGAGTGGGCTGTGTTCACATCGAATGGACCGAGTCCTCTGGTTCAATTGAACCGATCATTGACTGGAAATGGTCATGTTCGGCTGCTTGTTCCAATCAAAGATGTAATTTTTATGGATGACAATGTGCCATGTCAACGGGCCACAGCTGTTCGCAATTGATCTGATGAATATTCTGGAGAGTTCGAGCGAATGATTTGGCCACCCGGCTCGCCCGACATGAACCCATCGAACATTTATGGGACATATTCGCGAAATCAGTTGCACCAGCGACACTTCTGCAATTGTCTGGGAAGACTTCCAGTGGGTGGCCTTACTACCCCAGACTGGGTACCTGCTGGCCAGTAACGCCACAAGATCGTTTCATCATTTTATTATGCTGCGCTATAAAATTACTGCTGTATTTTGGGCAGAAAATACCTTACAGTCACTTATTAAAGTGTAACGAAATCTGTAGTTGCCTAAACCTAAGCGTTCGACCTGCACCAGGTATGTGAACAGGGTAACAACACCTTTTTGTTTTCGAAATTAATTCGCTGACCGCTATTTCCTTGCTGTGTAAGGTACAGTCCTACTACCCAACAGTCCTACTACCCAACAGTCCTACTACCCAACAGTCCTACTACCCAACAGTCCTACTACCCAACAGTCCTACTACCCAACAGTCCTACTACCCAACAGTGATCTGTGCCAGACTGGGACTGGAACCTGGATTTCCTGCCTATAGTGAGCGGTCGCCTTCACCAACTCGCCATTTGAGCATGCTCCCCAGACCGACTCAGACTACTAAGCTGCATTTAAGTGAGAGTGTTGCCAACGATATGTATACAAGATAACATATTCCCACTTCACTCGCATTCACTGTGGGGGTCTTTCTCCTTGTCTCGTTCACGTGGCGACACCTTTAATTATATCAAGAGTATGTTTGAGGTTGCTAATTATATTCCATTTTTTGAGGTTTCTCATAGCCATGAAATTAAAATTCGAGGTGAATGGACATCAATGATAAGATTCGCTGAAAGCAGTTATTCTTAGTGAATGTGAAGAAGAATTATCAAGATCTGCCAGACAGTACAAACAGTCTAATGAATACGGAATATGGATTACGAGTAAATCGAAGAAAGACGAAAGTAATGAGAAGTATCAGAATTTGTGAACAGTGGGAAACTGAACATCTGGGTTGGTGATAGCAAAATAGATGAAGTTAAGGAATTATTCTACCTAGGCAGCAAAATAACCCATGACGGACGTGGCACGGAGGACATAAAAAGTAGACTAGCACTACCAAAAAGGGCATTCCTGGCCAAGAGAGGTATACTGGTATCAACAAACATAGGCCTTAATTTGAGGAAGAAATTCCTCTGAATGTACGTTTTGGTTGTTGAGCATGGACTGTACACAAATCGGAAAACAAGAGAATCGAAGCATTTGAGATGTGATGCTACAGAAGAACGTTGAAAACTAGGTGGACTCATAAGGTAAGGAATGAGGTGGTACTCCGGAGAAACGGAGAGAGAAGGAATATATGGAAAACACTGACAGGAAGAAGGGATAGGATGATGGAACATCCGTTAAGACTTTCATGGTACTAGAGGGAGCTGTAGAGGGTAAAACTATAAAGCAGGGCAAGAATGGGAACAAATCTAGAAAATAAATGAGGACATAGGTCGCTAGCGCTGTTCTGAGATGAATAGATTGGCATAGGAGAGGAATTCGTGGCGGACAGCATCAGTTCAGTTAGATGACTGATGACTCAAAAAATAGCCATGGATAAATCCACGGCTTCTTTCCAAAGGTATTAAATGATTCAGGAAACCACTAAAAACCTGGATCTGGATAGCGGACAGGGATTTGATCCCAAGTCACAGTACATTCAAGTACAGCATAGTGAAGTACAGCAGCCAAGGTATATTCCCACTGGACACCAAAATACAACACAATGAGCCTTTTTACCATACCGGTTGTATTTTGCAGACTTCCCCAGTATCAAATAACGTCAAAAACACCTTTATTTCTCTCCTTCAACTGAGATGACAATTTTACTGTTTAAAAGACTTTCAATGACCACTGTTTATCTCTTTATGATATTATTTATGCAAAGTGTAGATTTTGTCCATGAACTGTAAAATTTAAATTATTTTTGGCTTTCAGAGTTTAGGCCTATTTTGCGGAAGAACGCCCAAAGGACAAAATCTAAGTCACATGCAACTTCCACAATGTTGCACGAAATCTAAGCAAGCATGATAAAGAAGACACAAAACTATTAACTCCACAATCGTAACATGAGTGGTTCAGATGGTTCAAATGGCTCTGAGCACTATGCGACTTAACTTCTAGGGTCATCAGTCGCCTAGAACTTAGAACTAATTAAACCTAACTAACCTAAGGACATCACACACATCCGTACCCGAGGCAGGATTCGAACCTGCGACCGTAGCGGTCGCTCGGCTCCAGACTGCAGCGCCTAGAACCGTACGGCCACTCCGGCCGGCTTAACATGAGTGAGCGCTGCGAGAATAGCTTAAGACTCTGTCACTCTCCTCCGCCCCACGTCAGCGTCGAAAGTTACATGTCGAGAATCCTTGACATTGACATCCCGTTCCACCCCTTTGATCTCCATCAATGGTCTGTGCGGATGCAACTTGAAAGTCATTGTGGAATGACTTAACGTCCCGTTCCTTGATGGCTGGTTAACCTGTCTTTTTTTTTGTCGTCATCAGTCTTGTTACTGGTTTGATGCGGCCCACCACGAATTCCCCTCCTGTGCTAACCTCTTCATCTCTGACTCAGCAAAACACTTGCAACCTACGTCGTCAATTATCTGCTGGCTGCACTCCAATTTCTGTCTTCCGCTATAGTTTTTACTCTCTACAGCTCTATCTAGTACCATGTAAAGTCATTCCCTGATGTAACAGATGGCGTATCATCCTGTTCCTTTTCCTCATCAGTGGTTTCCGTATATTCTTTCCCCTCTCCGATTCTGTGCAAAACATCCTCATTCCTTATCTTATTAGTCCACCTAATTTTCAACATTCGTCTGCAGCACCACACCTCATAGGCTTCGGTTATCCTCTGTTCCGCTTTTCCGCAGTTATGTTTCACTACCACACAATTCTGTGCTCCAAACACGCATTCTCATAAATTTCTTCGTCAAATTAGGGCCCATAATTGATGATACATTGAAGTGCCAAAGAAACTGGTGTATGCATGCATATTCAAATACAGAGTCATACACTCCTGGAAATGGAAAAAAGAACACATTGACACCGGTGTGTCAGACCCACCATACTTGCTCCGGACACTGCGAGAGGGCTGTACAAGCAATGATCACACGCACGGCACAGCGGACACACCAGGAACCGCAGTGTTGGCCGTCGAATGGCGCTAGCTGCGCAGCATTTGTGCACCGCCGCCGTCAGTGTCAGCCAGTTTGCCGTGGCATACGGAGCTCCATCGCAGTCTTTAATACTGGTAGCATGCCGCGACAGCGTGGACGTGAACCGTATGTGCAGTTGACGGACTTTGGGCGAGGGCGTATAGTGGGCATGCGGGAGGCCGGGTGGACGTACCGCCGAATTGCTCAACACGTGGGGCGTGAGGTCTCCACAGTACATCGATGTTGTCGCCAGTGGTCGGCGGAAGGTGCACGTGCCCGTCGACCTGGGACCGGACCGCAGCGACGCACGGATGCACGCCAAGACCGTAGGATCCTACGCAGTGCCGTAGGGGACCGCACCGCCACTTCCCAGCAAATTAGGAACACTGTTGCTCCTGGGGTATCGGCGAGGACCATTCGCAACCGTCTCCATGAAGCTGGGCTACGGTCCCGCACACCGTTAGGCCGTCTTCCGCTCACGCCCCAACATCGTGCAGCCCGCCTCCAGTGGTGTCGCGACAGGCGTGAATGGAGGGACGAATGGAGACGTGTCGTCTTCAGCGATGAGAGTCACTTCTGCCTTGGTGCCAATGATGGTCGTATGCGTGTTTGGCGCCGTGGAGGTGAGCGCCACAATCAGGACTGCATACGACCGAGGCACACAGGGCCAACACCCGGCATCATGATGTGGGGAGCGATCTCCTACATTGGCCGTACACCACTGGTGATCGTCGAGGGGACACTGAATAGTGCACGATACATCCAAACCGTCATCGAACCCATCGTTCTACCATTCCTAGACCGGCAAGGGAACTTGCTGTTCCAACAGGACAATGCATGTCCGCATGTGTCCCGTGCCACCCAACGTGCTCTAGAAGGTGTAAGTCAACTACCCTGGCCAGCAAGATCTCCGGATCTGTCCCCCATTGAGCATGTTTGGGACTGGATGAAGCGTCGTCTCACGCGGTCTGCACGTCCAGCACGAACGCTGGTCCAACTGAGGCGCCAGGTGGAAATGGCATGGCAAGCCGTTCCACAGGACTACATCCAGCATCTCTACGATCGTCTCCATGGGAGAATAGCAGCCTGCATTGCTGCGAAAGGTGGATATACACTGTACTAGTGCCGACATTGTGCATGCTCTGTTGCCTGTGTCTATGTGCCTGTGGTTCTGTCAGTGTGATCATGTGATGTATCTGACCCCAGGAATGTGTCAAAGTTTCCCCTTCCTGGGACAATGAATTCACGGTGTTCTTATTTCAATTTCCAGGAGTGTATAAACAGGCAGAATACGACGCTGTGGTCGGCAACGCCTGCATAAGACAAGTTTCTGGCGCAGTTGTTAGATCGCTTACTGCTGCTTAAAATGGCAGGTTATCAAGATTTAAGTGAGTCTGTATGTGGTGTTATAGTCGGCGCACGAGCGATTGGACACAGCATCTCCGAGGTAGCGATGAAGTGGGGATTCTCCCGGACGACCATTTCACGAGTATGCCGTGAAATCAGGAATCACGTAGAACATTAAATCACCGACATCGCTGCGGCCGGTAAAAGATCCTGCAAGAACGGAACCAACGACGACTGAAGAGAATCGTACAACGTGACAAAAGTGCAACCCTTCTGCAAATTGCTGCAGATTTCAGTGCTGGGCCATCAACGAACCATAATCAATATGGGCTTTCGGAGCCGGTCACTGCACGACACAAAGCTTCACACTTCGCCTGGGCCCATCAACATCCAGATTGGACTGTTGATGACTGGAGACATGTTGCCTGGTCGTACGAGTCTCGTTTCAAATTGTACCGAGCGGGTGGACGTGTACGGGTATCGAGACAACCTCATGAATCCATGGACCCTGCATGTGAGCAGGGGACTGTTCAAGCTGGTGGAGGCTCTGTAATGGTGTGGGACGTGTGCAGACGGAGTGATATGCGACCACTGATACGTCTAGATACGACTATGACAGGTGATTAGTACATAAAAATAACGCCTGATCATCTGCATCCGTTCATGTCCATTGTACATTGCGACGGACTTGGGCAATTTAAACAGCACAGTGCCACATCCCACACGTCCACAGTTGCTACAGAGTGGCTCCAGGAACACTCTTCTGAGTTTAAACACTTCCGCTGGCCACCAAACTACCCAGACATGAAAATTATTGAGCATATCTGGGATGCCTTGCCACGTGATGTTCAGAAGAGATCTCCACTCCCTCGTACTCTTACCGATTTAGGGACAGCCCTGTAGGTTTCATTATGTCAGTTCCCTCCAGCACTATTTCAGACATGAGCGGAGTCCCTGCCACATGGTATCGCGGCACTTCTGCGTGCTCGCGGGGGCCCTACACGATATTAAGCATGTGTAGCGGTTTATTTGGCTCTCCAGTGTAGTAGACTTCTCTTGGCCTTTTTTGCCAATGCTGGTTCGCATTTGACGTTCTTCTTGCTCTGTCCGTTATTGCATTCTACGTTACAGGAGAATCGTAAATAAGCTGTCCTGTAATCTACCGTTTCGTATCTCAAACCAAAGAATGAAAAATGTGGTGTCATTTTTTTTTATTGGCGATTTTGATGGCACTACATACACTCCCTTTTGTAAAAACTGTGTTACAAATCAGTGTAAATGTTAGTATTCGCACACATCCGATATCGTAGTCAGTAGGGCATAAGATATTTGACTCTTGTCTTATCTGGAATATTTTATTATGGAGATGAAAACTTGTTTGTTAAGATTTTTTCTTGACTGTATGGATGAAGAAGATTTTTGGAGGAATATTTCAAGGCAACCAATACATGCACAAGAATGAAATGTTTGTGTGGCGGAACTGACGTAACTATTAACTGAACGCAATCTTTGTCAATTAGATAACTAGTGACATTCATGATTGGTATTAATTTGATCATTGTTTCCGATATGTCACAAACAACGCACTTGTTTTAAATGTCTAATTTTTGTAACGAATGATTTTCGTAATTATTAGTATTAGGTTATGTTTTAAATTGTTTTTGACCGTAATCAGAGTTTAAATTTTTCAGGAGCGATCTTCTTTGAAGTAAAATCGTCCTCCCTCATTCTTTGCGGAGTGTCAAATATTCTGTCGTGTGTACATTGCATCTTATGCAACATGCAGCCACAGATTGATTTTAACAAGCAAAGAAAAATTTAGTAGTGAGTATTTTTTTCTTTTTACTGCTGCATTTACCGATTTCAATTTGCTTTTGAGAGCATCAGTATAGCAGAAACAAATACCATACTGAGAATGAGGTGAGTTACTTTGCTTTCAGGACAGATCTCTCCTTGCATTATCGTGAGCAGATAGTACGTACTACGTAGTACGGATTTTCAGGTCTTGTGCTTACTAAGCAGACTGATTTACTGTGAACAATGTAGGCACTCTTAAACAGTTATTATCTTACGAGTTGAGCAGTATTTTATTTTGTGGGTATTTCAAGTCAGACATTGTACTTCATGTTACGTAACTTTCACAACGAATTTCAGTAATACATTTCCGTTAAATAGTTATCACCGAGTACAAAATTAATTTTATTTTGGGATTAATTTTCAGTATCTCAAATTCAGCATTGCACTGATATTACAGTTTTGTTTCATGGCACTGTTCACAAGCGCAATAACGTGCCAACGAACAGTCAGTATTGCTCAGCAGCTGAATACGACAAGGACACGTTACACGAGGAGAAAGTTTGAGAAAGAAAACTCAGTATTTCAATATAGATTAAGTTACCTAGAAAGCATACAAACTAACCACTTGTTTCCAAAGCTGCAGAGCAAATTGTGATAGGTCATTATTGTGGAGCTAAAAGTTTACATACACGTGTAATTCACAACTGAAACTGTTAGGGGCTAGAAATCCCAAGCAATTAGATTGGAATGTTGGCTCATCTGCATCAAATTTCTCTCCTCTTATCATCGTTCCTGTAGAATCATTCTAAACAGAAAACTGAGGTCATTGATTTCTCACCCGCCAGTCCAGTGAATGCGGAACTTCGATATACCCTGACCAACACGACGCCGTTCGGTCAAAGACCTTAGTCGCGCACAGTGCGCTATCAGCGCTTTCGTGAATGGTGGACACGCTACGTCGTTACCTTCGTGACCGGGTTCAGAACTTCCTGGCGTCGTAAAGGAAAGAATGCGGTATATCTGGCAGTTTAATAATTGAGAGGTGAAAAATTCTTACAGCTACTGCAGAAGTTGACATTGTTAAGCTGTTCATGCTAAATATTTCCGGAACCATTTGAGACAGGCCTGTTCTACGTATCAGCTCGGGCTAGCTGGATCGCGCTCACGCCTCGACGGTGAGCAACCCGCTGGCTCACTCCGAGTAATGGAGGGGGGAGGAATCTGAACGATGCACCGTGGCACAAGAAACTTTTTAAAGTCTGTTCTACGGTCGTTCATAATCCTGCGGAAACGGAGACGTATCGCTTCACGGCGGCAAATTCATGTCTTTCGTCGCAAATTTATTTCCTAAAACTGTTGCACTGACGAGAAGTGACAATGAAATGAGACGATTCTTTTAATTGATGAGGCAAAGAACATGCGAAAGATAAATACGAAACGTGATATTTGTTGCGACCGATGCAACTTTCCGATGAATGTCGCTTTCGGACAAAGTGTAAATTGGTTTCAACATCTTTTTCGTCACTATTTTACTCAGGCGTTTAACATATAAACACTTCATGTCAAAAGAATACTATGTACTTATTTTGCTGTTCACTAAAGCATCAATGTCTGGTACCGTTTTCGTTGCACTGCTGATCCGACGATAAGCTTCTAAACAGAAGTCTGTCAGAGAGCTTCTGCGGGTCGATTTCAATCTCTTCATTGTGGAAAGAAGATGCTTGCGCAGATAGGTAGATCCAGAAATCGAACACAATCGTAGCTGAAAACTTGTACGGTTGTGGAAATTTAGATGATGAAAATTTTCTATACGAGTATGCGAGACTTATTTTATTATTACAAATTTCCCTGGTTTCTGATATTCACGGCCGCTGAATCATAATAGGCGCGGTGTCTGTTTTGTCAAACATGTTCGACAGAACAGGCACCACACGCACATAAACGTAGTATTTAATAGGATTTTGATCATAGCTGTAATTCGGCATTTGCAGAATATTTTAACAAAGATAAAAAGCCAGTCGTCAGCTGCACAAGGAAACCTTTATTTGGTTTCCTTTACCGGTTTCGACAGTTTAAACTGTCATCTTCAGAAGTGAAATTGCACAAATCATTGGTAAACCAACGTCAAAGTAAGAATGGGACGCTAGTGTCGTTTAATACAGAATCAATAAAACAAAGTGACATCGCTAAAAATACATGACAGGCGTGTAGAGTAGCAAACAATTAACTGTCAAACCTCGCATCGTACCTAGTATGTGCGACGACAGTCAACCGACTTACTGTTACAGTATTTTTTGCTACTTATCGTATGTATCATATTTTTAGCGATATCACTATTTTATCGATTCTGTGGCAAAGGACACTACCGTCCGATTCTTTCTTTAACGTTGGCTTATCAACGATTTGAGTCAATTTAACTTCTGAAGATAACAGTTTACACTGTCGAAACCGGTAAAGGAAACCAAATAAACGTCGTCTTGTTCAGCTGACGACTGACTTATTTTTGTTGATACTTCATTGACAGCCTAAACATGATTTCTTCAGTGCGGATGCACACCAGGTTTCGTTTGCTCACGGGAGAATACACGTCGCGCTGCAAGCGAGAGGTACACGGACAGGCCGTATGAAGAGATGGGAATCTGGGTCAGTCTAGATGCTTGTATGGATGGGCGCCGATTAAGGCGACCGTTCTAGAGAAGCAGAGCATCCGGGTTCGAGTCCCGGTCGGACACAGATTTTCACCTCGCATCATTGATTAATTTCAATACCCTAATGTGGCCGCCGTCAGAAAAATTTCCCTGAATGTTCTATTATTTTCACGCAACTGTCTGTACACTGCATGTCTGTAAGTTTTAACTGTAGCTAGGCGTCTTCCACTGACTTGTCATAAATTGATACAGGTGTGTCTGACCTTGGCTTTGAAGATCTTAACCCGCGCGTAATGCTGCTTTTCATCTGTTTTAAATCGGTGACTCACAACTTTAAGCTTTGCGCCATTATGTATGTAGGCTTGCGTTTAGAAGTACGGCGAACATAACACATTGTCATTACTCTGACGACAGCTTACAGTTTGTGCTTCCCCTACTCTACATAATGACGTCTGACAGCCACAATTTACAGCGAGCGTGAGCGCTCGTACTCTCATAGCCGCGTCCTGAACAGGCCTGGTTCAAAATACCTTTTTCTGTTTTCACCCAGATGAATTATAAGACAATCCTCACAGCGCAATATTGGCTGTCACAGCAGTATTACTTACAGATGTATCGGTATCATGTTCGCTTTTTCTAACTTAACTATAGTTTCTGCTGCTATTACTGTAGATTTCAAAGAGACGATATCGTCCTCAGAAAGCAGACAAGTAGGTACAGAGGAAGCACTAAAACCGAGAGGTGGCACAGTGGTCAGCATTCCGGAGGACGACTGTTCGATCCCGCCTCCGGCCTTCCTGATTTGTGTTTCCGTTATTTCCTTAAATCGCTTCAGGCAAGTGCCGGGATGGTTCCTCTGAAAGGACACGGCCGACTTCCTTCCTCATCCTTCCCTAATCCGAAAAGACCGATGAAAAAAGGGTGCAAATGGTTCTGAGCACTATGGGACTAAACATCTGAGGTCATCAGTCCCCTAGAACTAAGAACTACTTAAACCTAACTAACCTAAGGACATCACAGACATCCATGCCCGAGGCAGAATCGAACCTGCGACCGTAGCAGCCGCGCGGTTCCGGACTGAAGCGCCTAGAACCGCTCGCTCACAGCGGCAGGCTGAGACCGATGATCTCGCTGGTTGGTCTCCTCCCCAAATTAACCACAACCCCTCAGAGGAAGCACAATATTTAGAATATAGGATCTACCCGCCCTGAACATAGAACGAATAGCTATCTTAGGCGGAAGCCGCTGCTATCAAGTAGAACTTAGCGTCCGCGACCGATAGATAGCTGCAGCTTGAATGAGTTAATCGACTGCAATTACAAAATCGGAACTGCTGATCAGAGTTTAATTCAAAAATTCATTTTGTTCACATTTGGCTACGTGTCGCTGGACCTACACACGAACTGGGAGGGTAAGAGCGTGGCATCTAGAGATGACACACTTGTTAACTATGGTAACAGTTCTGATCATGAAACATCCTGGCAGATTAAAACTGTGTGCCGGACCGAGAATCGAACTCAGCACTTTTGCTTTTCACGCACGAAAGCTTTACCCACTGAGCTACCCAAGTACGATCCACGACCCGACCTAACAGCATATCAGCGCACAGTCTGCTGCAGAGCGAAAGTTTCTTTCTGGAAACATTCTCCAGGCTGTGGCTAAGCCTTGTCTCCGCAACAGCCTTTACTCCAGGAGTGCAAGTTTCGCGGGAGAGCTTCTGTAAAAAACGTAGATGTACTGGCGGAAGTGAAGCTGCGACACGGGTAGCGAGTCCCGCTTGGGTAGCTCAGTTGGCCATATCCGACAATCCAGCGACTTCACAGTATTGGATTGGCCGAATCACCGTTATGTACTAGTTGCGACAGTGAAGATACTGATGAGCATCGTCTTCACTTTCCAGAAGGCTTTTGACACTGTACCACACAAGCGGCTCGTAGTGAAATTTCGTGCTTATGGAATATAGACTCAGTTATGTGACTGGATTTGTGATTTCCTGTTGACGGAAAGTCATCGAGTAAAACAGAAGTGATTTCTGGCGTTCCCCAAGGTAGTGTTATAGGCTAATGGTTCAAATGGCTCTGAGCACTATGAGACTTAGCATCTGAGGTCGTCAGTCCCCTAGAACTTAGAACTAATTAAACCTAACTAACCTAAGGACATCACACACATCCATGCCCGAGGCAGGATTCGAATCTGCGACCGTAGCGGCCGCGCGGTTCCAGATTGAAGCCCCTAGAACCGCTCGGCCACAACGGCCGGCAGTGTTATACGCCCTTTGCTGTTCCTTATCTATATTAACCATTTGGGTGACAATCTGAGCAGCCGTCTTCGGTTGTTTGCAGATGACGCTGTCGTTTATCGACTAATAAGATCAAAACAAACCGCAAAACGATTTAGAAAAGACATCTGAATGGTGCGAAAGTGGCAGTTGACCGTAAATAACGAAATGTGCGAAGTCATCCACATGAGTGCTAAAAGGAATTTGTTAAACTTTGGTTTCATGATAAATCCGTATAATCAAAGCCGTAAATTCAACTAAATACCTAGGTATTACAATTAAGAGCAACTTAAATTGGAAGGAACACACACAAAATGTTGTGTGGGAGGCTAACTAAAGACTGCGTTTTATTGGCAGGACAATTCGAAAATGTAGCGGACCTACTAAGGAGACGGCCTACACTACGCTTGTCCGTCCTCTTTTAGACTACTGCTGTGCGGTGTGGAATCCTTACCACAGAGGACTGACGGAGTACATCGAAAAAGTTCAAAGAAAGGCAGCACATTTTGTATTATCGCGAAATATGGGAGAGAGCGTCACAGAAATGATACAGGATTTGGGCTGGACACCATTATAAGAAAGGCGTTTTGCGTTGCGAGGGAATCTTCTCACGAAATTCCAATCACCCACTTTCTCCTCTGAATGCGAAAATATTTTGTTGACACCGACCTACATAGGAAGGAACGATCACCACGATAAAATAGGGGAAATCAGAGCTCGTACGGAAAGATATAGGTGTTCATTCTTTCTGCGCGCTATACGAGACTGGAATACAAGCGGATTGGGAAGATGGTTCGATGAACCCTCTGCCAGGGACATAATGTGATTTGCGGAGTATCCATGTAGATGTCTCACATGTCTGGCAACTCGTGCAACGGGTACATATGTTACCTCCGTGCCCCACCAACGACTGTCAGCCCGCAATTCCTACTCCTTCCGAAGACATTTTCCACTTACCATGGTTCCAGGACATGACGATTGCGTATATCTTCAGCGTCCGGGCGCACTCCAAGCTCAACTTTTGGTACTGAACGAACGCTATATTACTGCCTTAATTTGTTAATTATTACACAGTGTAATTTACGACCTCCCCCCCCCCCTCCGTCCGCCCTCCGTCAGTTAGGTTATACCCGACATCCGACGTGCCTGACACCTCACGACACACTTTTTCGGAACGGTACGGCATACCAATCTAATTCAAGCCACTGGGCGGGAGACGCGCTCAAAGGAGTGCGTGATACGCCTCCAACTTACCTTTGTTTACTCCTTTATTCCACCCTTTTGTTTTTATTCACTGACATGCTCAAAAAGTTT
Source organism: Schistocerca piceifrons (assembly GCF_021461385.2). Lineage (NCBI taxonomy): Eukaryota > Metazoa > Arthropoda > Insecta > Orthoptera > Acrididae > Schistocerca > Schistocerca piceifrons. The sequence goes on along the minus strand of NC_060142.1, from coordinate 511,126,639 downwards.
GCGGGCATCAAGCCGTTAGGGCTACCCTTATTGAGCCCAGCTGGGTCACAATAAAAAAATAAGAGAAAAAAGGAAAATTCTATTCATTTCCTAACTTGACACATCGGTCGCCACTACTAATGGGGATATCGTGGCCAGGTCTCATATTGCGGCCCCTGACCACTTCGCCCCCCTACCCCCTGATTATCGTTGCGACTCTTCACTATATATATATATATATATATATATATATATATATATATATGCCTGTACAACGCTTGGCCGCGAGAGGCAAAGGTCCCGAGTTCGAGTCTTGGTCCGGCACACAGTTTTAATCTGCAAGGAAGTTTCATAACTGCGCACATTCCACTACAGAGCGGAAGTTTCTTTCCAGTTCCGCCAGTATCTTGGAAAAACGTGTCCGTCAGAAATCAAATGGGTTTGTTAAACAATGACTGAGTAAAAAGAGTGATAAATAATAACTTCAGGCCATGAGTTTAATGTCAAGATATATATTTATACTGAAGAATTCCATTAACAGCAGCAACAAAAAGGAAATCACAAAAGAATGCGGTCATAAACACTTCCTTAACATGCATTTATGTCATTAAATGTTCGACATGCCCACCGTCTATCGCAATACACGTTCGCTGTCTCTGGTGCAAGGACTTCGGGCCAGCCTGAAGACATTCTTTCGATGTCACTACATACGCTGCGACACTGCTGTTCTTCAAATCCTATTGGGCCACGGGAACTTGTACATAGACGTCTCTTTGAGCTCACCACAGAGGACAGTCCAGTAGTGTCAAATCAGGCGAACTTAAAGGGTATCTTATAATGTCTGTTCGCCTTCTGCCCAGACAGCAGCGAAGAGCGGGTGAGGATCTTGAGGGACAACGAAGAGTTTAAAAAATGGTTCAAATGGCTCTGAGCACTATGGGACTTAACATCTGAGTCATCAGTCCCCTTGAACTTAGAACTACTTTAACCTAAGGACATCACACACACACACCCGAGGCAGGATTCGAACCTGCGACCGTAGCGGTCGCGCGGTTCCAGGCTGTAGCGCCTAGAACCGCTCGGCCACCCGGCCGGCTGGAGAATTTAAAAGGGCGTCCAACGTGCTGCTACTACCTACGTATTTCATGTGGCCCTTCTAGGAGGATCGGTAGCACTTATGCTGAAGAGGTAAGGTATCTGTTACCCATATAGGTTTCTCCAATGGAGAAAGGGCAACACACACACACACACACACACACACACACACACACACACACACTCAGACAATCTCATACTAAACGTCCACACATCATTACCTCACCTGCCTCAGATTCTAGGTAGCCTAATAACGCACATTTCCTTCAATGAGCTTTCCATGGTGTGTAGAGGTACTTTCACAGGTAAACAAAATCATTTGAGGAAAGAACCTGTTTTCATGCTATCGCACCAGAACAGATGACAAAATTCTTATTTCCTTCTGTAGTACCGCTGCTTAACCCGCTATTAAGTGACATGATACAGATGGAAACCGTTTGCGCGCAAAACACAAACATCCCAGTGCCCTTCCAACAACAAGCTTTCAGCACTAAGTTACGTCGCCAGGTTTTCTTTATTTTTTGTATTATTCAAAAGATAGAAGACATGGATGGATATCGCTGAATATCGCAATACACCTAAGAAAAGAAAAAAGGAAGAAGAAAAATAAGACGCACCACGAAGGAATCATCCGAATGCGACCGAAATCTGACCTTTACATGTGATAAATGATTATAGTTTCAAAACAATTGGATGGTTTATTCAAGAGAAAGATTTTCACAAATTAAGCAAGTCAATAACGCGTTGGTCCACCGCTGGCCCTAATGCAAGCAGTAACCCGGTTTGGCATGACCGATAGAGTTGTGGATTTCCTCCTAAGGGATGTGCCAAATTGTGTCAAACTGACGCGTTAGATCTTCAAAATCCAAATGCTTTTAACTGGGAAGAGATACAGCGACCTTGCTGGCCAAGGTAGGGTTTGGCAAGCACGAAGATAAGCAGTAGAAACTCTCGCCATGAACGGGTGGGCAGTATCTTGCTGAAATGTAAGTCCAGAATGGCTGGCCGTGAAGGGCAACAAAACGGGGCGTAGAATATGGTCGACGTACTGCTGTGCTGTAAGGGTGCCGCGGATAACAACGAATGGAGTCCTCATATGAAATCAAAAGGCATCCCAGACCATCATTCCTGGCTGTCGAGCCGTATAGCGGGCGACAGTCCACCGCTGTCTGCGGAATCTCCAGACAAGCCTCCGCCGGTAGTAGGAGGTTCATTTGGAAGCGAGACTCATCACTAAAGACAATTGCAATCCAGCCACTGAGATTCCAGGCCGAATGCGTCCGACATCACGGCAACCGACTTTCTAGTGTATACAGGTAATCGTAGCCGGCGCAAGTGGCGATGGTAATGATGGATCAGCGGTTCTGAGTGCCTCTCTGGTGATTGCTCAGTCCTCACATTCTGTCGCCTCTCCTGGTCGATCGCTTCCTTTTTGACGCTGTTTCCAGCCATGGTTCACCTATTCCAGCCAACTTCAACGAATAGTGTCATTGCTTCTATTCAAATATCGAGCAATTCGCCGATTAGTCCAACCGGCTACACGTCCTCTCTCAAATTCTGACATCTGCGTATATTGTTCATGCGCCTGCCTGCAAGGCACACTTACTGCTCAACTGAGTACGCGGAATTAAACTCGTAAAGACTTCCAGGTATCGACATGTCCCCTGTTTACTATCCTTGCCAGCTGCGGGATGAGACTGCGCTGCAGCGTCACACATTCATCTATCAGCTGCCAAAGTTTACAACTTTGCATTTTCGGGCGATACCTGTAGGAGCATCTGTGACCAATTTGCGCAACTCCTTTGTGGTGCGTCTTTCTTTTGTCTGAGAGTGTAAATTCAAAACGGCTAATTATGCTCTCTCAACCAATGTGCAACCCATTTTACTCACCCAATAAACATTTTTGATCAGAAGTCACTATTAGTGCGCGTGAGACGATAGAACAGTTTTGTTGTCCAGAAAGTAACGCATTCATGGTAATCAACTGGGTCTTCTTCTGTTTTGACCCTCTCCTCTGACCTAAAAGTATCTCGCATTTTATGCAGTCAGTAAATGGCCTTGTGGCTAGCTCCTCCCGTCGGGTAGACCGTTCGCCTGGTGCAAGTCTTTCGAGTTGACGTTACTTCGGCGACTTGCGTGTCGCTGAGGATGAAATGATGATAAGGACAACACAACACCCAGCCTCTGAGCGGAGAAAATCTCCGACCCAGCCGGGAATCGAACCCTGGTCCTTAGGTATAACATTCCGTCACGCTGACCACTCAGCTACCAGGGCGGACTATGCAGTCAGTAATACACGAAGAATATAGCAACATATTTTGAGGGGTTTAATTTTTTTGCCTGGTTGCTTTGCTTTGGCAATCAATACTGCGTTTCGTAGCGATCTGTTTCATAAGGACTGTTAGAAATGGAAGTTTAGAATTTGCTTTTTGCTGAAGGGAAATTCAACGGCAGTGTTATCAGCTCTCCAGGATGAGAATCTGCCGAGGCTATGGATGTGAGACCTTAGCTTGTTCTAAAAAAGAGGACTTCACACAACGATAAGCATGCATCCACCTATGCCGTATACATCGATCCACGGTCGACGTCACTCTTATGAAGTCTGAAGGGGAAGGCTCTTTGCCACGCGAACGTTGTAACGTCCATGGATGGGAGTCGTCATTACAGCTATATGTAATCTATACGGGAGCTTTCGTTTTCTGTTGGAAATAACCGAGATAGTTTCAAAATTTGACATTATATAACTTTTCTGGCCTCGATTTCACTGTGTTTGGGAAACAACAGCATTCGTCAGTCCCAACCCTGTCGGCTCTGCGTATTTGGTGAACAAACAGTTTTTCGGATATAACTAGGTTACACTGAAAGTTCCTGAGCTCGTACTGAATCACACAGCAGCTAAATGCTCCGTTACACAGAAACTTTCACCTAACTTACAAAAGTCGGCATCAATGTATATTAACTCTCAATCAGTACGCTTGTAATACAAAGATTGCGTATATTGTCGAAGTGAGTTTACGATATACAGATTGTGTATCTCTGAAAGATTCGTCAAACAAAAGAAGATCAAAGTACTATGCCCCGAGTTCTAGCCTATTGACTCCATACGGACTGCACTAACGTTTTCTGATAACGTAAGGTGTTGAATTTCTGTGTGCATCATTTGACTGTACCGAACATACTTCTAATACATGATTCAATAATTTTCTACTATCATGTTAAGAAAAAGGGAAAACAACTGAGAAGTGTGCATTCTACTGAAACGTTTCGTTGAGAAAGAGCAATAAGCGCTGCCTTTGGCCTGTGGTGAAACTGAGCTCACTATGAACTATGAAACAGCACTTACCTCCGTCGCTCGCCCTTCATCTTCGCCCACTACACGTTTCGTTGTTTATGCTACGACCAACGTCAAGCTGATTTCCTTGTGTGTTACATTTGCGATTTAATTTTTTGCGTGAACATACGGTTTTCTTTTTTGGAATTAGTGCACTGACAATTCGCATTCTAAAATATTTTTACTTCAATGTAGCTGCGATGCTAATAGACCAGTATCTTTCCCACTCTAAGTTGAAGTTCGTATTTCAATACTTCTGTAGACTCTTTGCATCAAATTGTTACGTTTCCTACTCTTAATCACCTAACTTCGTACTTTAATGCTGCTTCGTCTATAGTGACATGTCGACGGGAACCACTGATTAGTAATTCATGAATGTTATGTGCGCGTTACTCATTACTAGCAGTTCTTGTCATTAACAAAACATACTTACAAGCGTTTTATTCTGCAGATTCCAGATATTCAACGGAAGGAAACTACTTTTTCTTTTTGACAATAACTGATCGCTGAAATATTATTTTCGCCTCCTCCTGCTGGATTACGATCTGCATGACGTTTCAATTGCTTCCATACTTCAAGTCGTAAGGTCTCTTCTTTAACCATTATTCTCCATCACCTTAACAAAAATTTATTAATTCACTCTTGTATATATCTGTATATGGCTTTCCTAATTAGTTCTTCGTTTATACAAGCTCGCATTCATTTTATTTCTTAACTTTTAATTACTTTCGGATACACCTCTCTCATTTGCAAGAGTGCCCACTACAAGAGCTTTTCTTCACATTTTCGGCATTTTGCCTTTGTTTTATTCATACCTGAACTTCACAGTATTTTTATACTCACACTCTTGTTGTCTTGTCCATCAATCCTAAGGTTGACGTAATGCAGTTCTTTAATCCCGGCGTTCATCCTCTTCATCTTGGCCTGAATTTTGCATCCTATATTGTCAAGGATCTTCCGTATAAATTCATACCTCGGCTTGCCTCTCTCCGATTTCTTCCTTCTGAGACCCTTGCACGTACAGTTTTCGCAAAATCTGTTATCTTAATACACGCCTGTACTCGGTGATTTCCTAACTGCTTCATTTCTGTCTTCTTCATTGTCCAAGTTTCGCGTTCATAGCACGAGATAAATATTTTCACAATTTTTTCTAGTCTCAAAATTTACATTTTATTAATTTTAAGTTAGGTAGAGACTTCAGAAAATGAGTTACACATGCCATCGCACGCTAAGATAATTGCGGAACAACAGTGACACGTTAACAGGAGACACTATTATGTTCTAAATTTTCCTCAGACAGTTCTGCTGCGGCACGGTTAGCAGGTGCACAACACCGAGTGAAATGCTGCAATAAGTGGAAACGTATTCCAAAGTTGAAGTACGCAGAACAGTACGATTCTTGAGAGCGAAACGTATAAATCGCACACAGATTCACCGTGAAATTCTGGCGGTATATGGACTAAATCTAATGTGACCAGCCGTAGAGAAATAGTCACAACACTGACTACGAATTTAAAATTTTAGGGAACTTTATGTAATTGGAGCTACGCAGCGATCGGTATAACATGCTAAAAATCAAATAAAAACAGAGAAAAGCCTGAAGATGGTCTGAGGAAAGAGCCGAAACCAGTAGTTAACGTGATAGAACGTTTCGATCTTGTTTGCAGAGAGTTGGAGACTGCGTTGCAAAACTTTGTCATATGTGTAACTTTGAAGTTTAGTGCAGCATTTAATAAAAGTTACTTGGCTTGTAATAATAACGTGCAACTTCCTTTTTGAAGTCTCCTCGTAAAACAGCTAAAGGTCAGGCGCAATTTCACTCTTTACAACCGGTTTCGCTTGTCAGGTATCATTCCCCTTATAGCAACATATTAGGGAGTTAAAAGCGCTGCTCGGTTTCCACGAATATAGAAGGAAGTCGCAAAGCGAACTAGCATTCTTCCGAAACAGATGTGTGAAGAAGGCCAAAACACGTAATTGACGTCGAATCGGAGCAAGTGTACCCACAGCTATTTGTCATGAAATTTCAGAACTATTTCGTCATTCACCGCGTAACTGACGTGAGTTACTCCCTCTGAATTTCTCCTAGCTAAGATCCTGGTAAGCTCGTGTTTCTAACAACCTACGAAGCAATGGACTAGTAACGAGTGTAGGCGCAGCATATCCCCGTATGAGCCGGGAATACATCATTATTAGTTTTATTATGTATTTGTGAAGTAGGAGATTATTTTACCTATTTAGGGAAGGGTTATAAAGCAGCTAACCTATTGTTTCCTTTGAGTCAGTTCAACGCCCGGGCGGCATTTATATCCGCAGGAAGTCGCGTAGGTTCTAGTACTTCTCAAAGGAAGCCACCGCGCGGCTGTATCGTGGCATTTTGTGCTGTACGTTGTTCTTTCGACAGTCATTACGCCTACAGTTTGCTACCTCTATGCTATAACCTGTGACCTCACAACGTCTTCTGTAGAAACATGGTAACATGTTTTCCTCAACCATAGTCATCAGACACACAAATAATTGCGCTTGGCACAGCCAATGCCTTTGCTTATTCGTCGTCACAATACCTGCATCAGCCCACAAAAGTATGTTAGACGAGGTTGATTGTTGGTTTAAAGGCGGGAGAAGGGACCAAACTACGAGGTCATCGGTCCCGTGTTCCTAATGAAACAATGCCACAAGTATGAGAATAAAACGGACGAAACACAGAACACATTACGGAAAGAAAGGAAAAGCCACAAGAACGAAGGGAAGGCAACGAACACTAAAAGGAACAAAAGACGACAAGAAAACAACAGAGACGCTAGAAAGAGAATAGAGTAAAACATGAAAGCATATTTCAGTGGCTGGCCAACCACGAGAATAAAAAGGAAAAGCCAATCACTCTGCAACACATTAAAACCTCCACCCTTAAAGCACCGGGGAAGAGGACACAGAGGGACAAAGGACATGCGCTAAAACCTACATAGAAGTATAAAACCCACTCTCACGGATAAAACGTAAAATTAAAGCCGCTGTGGAGGCATTGTCGCCCAACACCGAAGGCAGGGTGCTGGGAAAGTCTGCCGCAGAGCGGCTAAAAGTGGGCAGTCCAGCAAGAGGTGGACGGCTGAGGTAACTACTTCGTCGCGAGGACCCACCTCAGTGTCGCTGTGGCTCCCAAATGACAGACATGCGTTGCCATGTATGGCCAATGCGGAGCCGGCAGAGGACAACTGATTCCCTGCGAGAGGCCTGCATGGAAGACGTCCACTCATTCATAGTCTCCCTAATGGCACGCAGTTTGTTGTGCATGCTGTTATGCGATTCCGTCTCCCAAGGCCGGAGAATCCTGCGGTGTAAGACAGAATGCAGGTCAGCTTCGGAGATGCCCACCTCCAGAAGTGGCTTCCGCGTCGCCTGTTTGGCCAGCCTGTCGGCAAGTTCGTTGCCGGGGGTTCCGACGTGTCCCGGAGTCCACAGAAACACCACGGAACGGCGGGACTGTTCCAGGGCATAGAGGGACTCCTGAATGGACGCTACCAGAGGGTGGCGAGGGTAGCACTGGTCGAGGCAACTACATGCTGTACCGTCGCACAAACTCTACCATTGTGACTCAGTGGTCCACAGATGATGATGATGATGATGATGATGATGATGATGATGATGATGATGATGATGGTGGTGGTGATGGTGGTGGTGATGGTGGTTTGTGGGGCGCTCAACAATGTTGTCTTCAGCGCCTGTACAAGTTCCAAAGCTTTTCATTTCCGGTCTCGCCACTTCCCGAATGACGATGAGATGATGAGGACAACAAAAAAACCCAGTCCCCTGGCGGAGAAAGTCCCCCACCTAGCTGGGAATCGCACCCGGGACCCCGTGATCCAGAGGCAGCAAAGCTAGCCACTAGACCACGAGCTGTGAACAAGATGGTTTGGGAGCGCTGAAGTGCTGCCATATGAAACGCCAATAGCAGAAAACTATAGTGTTTTGATGTTTTGAATGTCTTTCGACATCCGCATAACCAATTGACAACACGTCACTTTCAAGAAACATGTTTTTAAAGTATCTGTTCAACACCTCCAAATTACTAATTACAAAACACCTGTTTAACTACTATTCAGTTTTTGGTACTCTACAGACAGCTGTTGAACATTTAGTAGTTGGCTAAGTAGCTTTGGCTGCGGGACAGACAGGAAATGCCGTACAGCATGTAGGTTCTTACCTCGTAGAACAGTGTCGTGTACCGCGCTTGTACGTATTGTTCTTTGCACACGTATTTAAAACAAACAAAAGGGAACGATAATAGTGCAAATAATCCTTCGAGCTTGAAACTAACTAAGAATAGGAGTCAAAGCAGGGAGCAGTCTTTCCACTCTAACGTTCAACGTGCATATCGAAAAAGCAATTAAGGAAATAGAAAGTTTGAGAACAGGGACTAAAATACACTCTGAAAATAATAAGATTGGCTGATGTCTTTGCTAACATAAGTAACGAAGAATTGCACGGTTTGTTGGACTGGTTGACTTAGCAGAAGGATGTAGACTGAGGAACAACCAATGTAGGACGAAAGTGCCGAAGACTGACAGAAAAATTATTATCGTGACATTAAACATAATCAAAATTCAGGACCGCACAAGAGAGACGAAATCAAGGCACTCTGCTACTTTGGGAACAACATAACGTATGACGGGCGAACGAAGGACACAAAAAGCAAACTAGTACAGGTAAATACAGCATTCTTCGTCGCAAGAAGCCTACTTAGTATCAGACATTGGTTTCAGTTTTAGAAAGAAATTTCTGAGACGTACGTCGGGAGCACTGGACTGAGGGTGGCGAGTAGAGAGAACACTGGTTAGAAAAAGTGATAGACTGATAGGACAGAAAAAGTAAAGATGTCCTATGTGATGATGGAAGACTTATAACATGGCACTGATACAATTTGCTATCGCTACTTACATTCCTTGAAGAATCCACTATACATTTATACAATAAGGTGACAAAAACTCATGGGATATCTCTTAATATCGTGTCGGACCTCCTTTTGCACAAATTAGTGCAGCGGCTCTACGTGGCATGCACTCAACAAGTCGTTGGAAGTCTCCTGTAGAAATATTGAGCCATGGTGCTTCTATAGCCGTCCATAATTGCAAATGTGTTGCCGCTGCAAGAGTCTGTGCACGAGCTGACCTCTCGACTGTTTCCATAAATATTCGAAGGGGCTCATGTAAGACGATCTGTGGTCAAATCATTCACTCGAATTGCCCATAATGTTCTCCAAACCATCACCATTTTCATTAGGCCTTTTTTTTGTTTTCCTGTTGTTGTACCCATCGCTTCCTCTTTCTTTTTTGACTTTGTCTCCAAACTGGCTTAAATCATCTTATCTGGAGAGGTATGTTTTCTCCATACATTCTTTCGAGATGTTCATTCCAGTTTCTTCTACTTTTCTTACATTTTGTCAAGGATGTTAAATATGTTCAGCTCTTCCGTATTTCGAAATCTGCAGGCTCATCCCTTTACCGCTCTTAGACACATCTCCGTTGCTTGTCTCCGACTTTCGGAGAGTTTACTTATAACGACGATTCACTCCCGTAAACAAGCATTGGAACTGCCACTGTCTAATAAAATTTCAATCTTGTTTCCTCGCTTTATTTTTTATATTTCTGTGGAACAATAAACAGATGTCCAAAGTGTACTGAAGTGGGGCCGACGTACGCCGCTGGTGGTCATGGAAGGCGCCGTAACGGCTGTAGGGTACGTGAATGCCATCCTCCGACCGATAGTGCAACCATATCGGCAGCTTATTGGCTAGGCATTCGTCTTCATGGACATTAATTCTCGCACCGATAGTGCGTATCTTGTGAATGACTGCCACGACATCGCTCGGCTAGAGTGGCCAGCAAGTTCTCCAGAAATGAACCCTGTCGAACATGCCTAGGATATGAAACTTCTTGGCAGATTAAAACTGTGTGCCCGACCGAGACTCGAACTCGGGACCTTTGCCTTTCGCGGGCAAGTGCTCTACCATCTGAGCTACCGAAGCACGACTTACGCCCGGTACTCACAGCTTTACTTCTGCCAGTACCTCGTCTCCTACCTTCCAAACTTTACAGAAGCTCTCCTGCGAACCTTGCAGAACTAGCACTCTTGAAAGAAAGGATTTGCGGAGACATGGCTTAGCCACAGCCACAGCCTGCAAGGTTCGCAAGAGAGCTTCTGTAAAGTTTGGAAGGTAGGAGACGAGGTACTGGCAGAAGTGAAGCTGTGAATACCGGGCGTGAGTCGTGCTTCGGTAGCTCAGATGGTACAGCACTTGCCCGCGAAAGGCAAAGGTCCCGAGTTCGAATCTCGGTCGGGCACACAGTTTTAATCTGCCAGGAAGTTTCATATCAGCGCACACTCCGCTGCAGAGTGAAAATCTCATTCTGATGCCTGGGATAGATTGAAAAGGGCTGTTTATGGACGACGTGACCCACCATCCACTCTGAGGGATCTACCCCGAATCTCCCTTGAAGGAGTGGAACAATCTGGACTAACAGTGCCTTGATGAACCTGTGGATAGTATGCCACGACGAATACAAGCATGCATCAACGCAAGAGGACGCGCTACTGGGTATTAGAGTTACTGGTGTGTACAGCAATCTGGACCGCCACCTCTGAAGGTCTTGCTGTATGGTGGTACAACAGGCAATGTGTGGTTTTAATGAGCAATAAAAAAAAAGGCGTAAATGATGTTTATGCCGATCTCTATTCCAATTTTCTGTACAGGTTCCGGAACTCTCGGAACCAAGGTGATGCAAAACTTTTTTTGATGTTTGTAGAAAATCTGAAAAGGAAATGCCAAAGCTGGTGGCCGTGCGGTTCTAGGCGCTTCAGTCTGAAACTGCGTGACCGCTACGGTCGCAGGTTCGAATCCTGCCTCGGGCATGGATGTGTGTGATGTCCTTAGGTTAGTTAGGTTTAAGTAGTTCTAAGTTGTAGGGGACTGATGACCATAGATGTTAAGTCCCATAGTGCTCAGATCCATTTTTTGCTAAGGCTGGTTCATACATAGCGAAGTGAAATGGAAAAAAGCTGAGGATTTCTGGACAGATAAGTATAGGTTAATATCAACAGCAGCAGAAAATGGTATAACGAGAGGAGGATTCGATATGAATAGGAAAGTAGGGTAGAGAGTGAGTTACTATGAAAAGTTCAGTAATAGGGCTGTTGTCACCAGAATCGACAGCAAACCAACACACACAAAGACAGTGCAGGAATACTCGCCGACGTCGTGAAAAACTAGAGGAAATATATGAGGACGTTTGAGTGGGTAATTCAGTACGTAAGGGGAGACGAAAATCTGATATTCATGAGGATTGGGTTGCGGTTGTAGGGGAAGGAGTAGAAGAAAGAGTAATGGGGAAAATATTGGATTTGCGGTAGGAGTGAGAGGGGAGAACAACTGAGTTCTACAATAAATTTCAGCTAGTAATAGCGAATTTTCTGTTCAACACTCACAAGAAAAGGAAGTATACTTGGAAAACGCTGGGAGATACGGGAAAATTCCAGTGAAATTACATCATCGTCATGGAATCCGAACGAGATATTGGATTCTAGGGCGTATCCAAGAGCGGATTCAGACTCAGATCACAATTTAGTACTGACGAAGAGTAGACTGCAGTTTAAGAGACTAATCAGAGACAATCATTGCGCAAAGAAATGGGATACGGAAATACTCAGGTTAGAAGAGAGACGCTTGAAGTTCTCTGAGGCTACAGATACTGCAAGAACAAATAGCTCAATAGGCAGTACAGTTGAAGAGGAATGAACAGCTCTAGAAACGGAAATCTCAGAAGTTGGAGAGAAAAACACAGATACAAATGAGGTAACTGCGAAGAAACCACTGGATAATAGAAGAAATACTTTTCTTCATTGATGAACGAAAAAACTATAAAAACGTTCAGGGAAATTCCGGAGCATAGAAATACACATCACTTAGGAGTGAAACTAACAGAAAGTGCGGAGAAGTTAAGGCGAAATGGCTACATGAAAAATGTGAAGAAATCGAAAACTAAATGACTGTCGGAAGGACAGACTTTTATAAAGTTAAACCAGCCTTGGGTGAAATGAAAAGCAAGGGTGGTAACATTAAAAGTTCAATGGAAATTCTACTGGTAAATGAAGAGGAGAGAGCGGTTGGTTGGTTGGTTGGTTTAAAGGAGAGGGGAAGAGACCAAGCTGCGAGGTCATCAGTCCCTTGTTCCTGGTAAAATAATTACACAAGAGAAAGAAGAAAAGAAAGGAGACGTACAGCACAATAACAGGAGAATGAAAGAACCAGAAGAACGACGGAAGGTCATCCAACACTTCTATGGACAAAACAGGGAAAGAAAACCACAGAGAGCAGCAAGAAAGAGGTAGAAGGGATGAAAACAAGAGAGCAGATGACCGTGGCTGGCCGACCACGAGAATAAAAAGGAAAATCCAGCCACTGTACTACACATTGAAACATCCTACCTAAAAGCATTAGAGTGGAGAAGACAAAGGGACAAAGTACAAGTGCGGATACGTATACAGAATGATGAAAACCACCCTCACGAATAAAACGTAAAACTAAATTGGCCGATGAGGCGCTGTCAGCTAAAATTAATGGCAACGAGTTCTATAACTGAAGATTCAGCCGCAGGGCAGCCAAAGAGGGACAGCTCACCAAGATATGGGCCACTGTCAGCCTGGTGCCGCACCGACACTGAGGTGGATCATCACGGCTCAAGAGGAACCGTGTCACCCAATCATGGCCAATGTGGAGCCGATACAGAACCACAGAGTCCCTGCGAGAGGGCCCGCGTGGAGTTCTTTCACATATTCGTAATCTCCTTAATGGCACTGGGTACTGAGGTTATGCCATTCAACCTCCCAAAGCCGCAAAAACCTTGCGGCGTAGTACTGAACGCAGGTCAGTTGCAGAGAAGCCAACCTCCATAAGCAGTTTCGGCATAGGCTGTTTGGCCAGCCTGTCTGCGAGTTGCCTGGGATTCCGACGTGACCACTGAACGACTGGACCGTTCCATATATTGACTCCTAGATGGTCGCTACCAGATGGTGACGAGGGTAGCACTGGTCTATAGCTCGTAGGCTGCTTGCTGTTGTGGTCTTCAGACCTGAGACTGGTTTGATGCAGCTCTCCATGCCACTCTATTCTGTGCAAGCTTCTTCATCTCCCAGTACCCACTGCAACCTACATCCTTCTGAATCTGCTTAGTGTATTCATATCTTGGTCTCCCTCTACGATTTTTACCTTCCATGCTGCCCTCCAATACTAAATTGGTGATCCCTTGATGCCTCAGAACATGTCCTACCAACTGATCCCTTCTTCTAGTCAAGTTGTGCCACAAACTCCTCTTCTCCCCAATCCTATTCAACACCTCATTAGTTATGTGATCTACCCATTTAATCTTCAGCATTTTCTGTAGCACCACATTTCGAAAGCTTCTATTCTCTTCTTGTCCAAACTATTTATCGTCCATGTTTCACTTCCATACATGGCTACACTCCATACGAATACTTTCAGAAATGACTTCCTGACACTTAAATCAATACTGGATGTTAACAAATTTCTCTCTTCAGAAACGCTTTCCTTGCCATTACCAGTCTACATTTTATATCCTCTCTACTTCGACCATCATCAGTTATTTTGCTCCCCAAATAGCAAAACTTCTTTACTACTTTAAATGTCTCATTTCCTAATTCAATACCCTCAGCATCACCCGACTTAGACTACATTCCATTATCCTCGTTTTGCTTTTGTTGATGTTCATCTTATATCCTCCTTTCAAGACACTATCCATTCCATTCAACTGCTCTTCCAAGTCATCGGCGAACATCAAAGTTTTTATTTCTCCTCCATGGATTTTAATACCTACTCCGAATTTTTCTTTTGTTTCCTTCACTGCTTGTTCAATATACAGATTGAATAACATCGGGGAGAGGCTACAACCCTGTCTCACTCCTTTCCCAACCACTGCTTCCCTTTCATGCCCCTCGACTCTTATAACTGCCATCTGGTTTCTATACAAATTGTAAATATCCTTTCGCTCCCTGTATTTTACCCCTGCCACCTTCAGAATTTTAAAGAGAGTATTCCAGTCAACATTGTCAAAAGCTTTCTCTAAGTCTGCAAATGCTAGAAACGTAGGCTGCTTAAGGAATAAGTATGCAGAAGAAACAGCTCCGCAGGGCATGAACGGATGTACTCAAGAGCACGAGATATAACGACCAGCTCAGCAGTGAAAACACTGCAGCCATCGGGCAAGGAATGCTGTTCAGTATGTCCTCCACGGACATACGCGAAGCCGTCGTGATCATCAGCATCGAGCCGTCAGTGTAAACCACTTCATGGCCTTGGTACATGTCAAGAATCGAGAGAAAGTGGCGGCGGAGAGCTGCGGGGTTAATTGAGTCCTTAGGGCCATGTGAAAGGTCCAGGTAAAGCCGCGGCCTAGGTGTACACCATGGAAGTGTACGTGAATGGACCTCAAGTATATGTGGTAAAGGCAAGGACTCCCGTTCGGAAAGGAGGGATCGGACACGAACTGCAATTTGAAGTCCTGACCTGGGCCGCCGATGCGAGAGATCAACCGCGGTCGTTGAGAAAAGAAGATGGTAATTTGGATGCACAGAACTACGAACGTGTGCAGTGTAACTCGCCAGCAGTTGTGCACGCCTTACCTGCAGTGGATGGACTCCGGCCTCCATGAGGACTGGTCACTGGACGCGTCCTAAAAGCTCCTGTGGTTAAGCGAACGCCAGAGTGGTGCACAGGGTCGAGTAAACGCAAAGCTGAGGGCGCCGCCGAACCATAAACCTGACTTCCATAGTCAAGGCGGGATTGAACAAGGGCTCTGTAGAGCTGCAGCAGCGTAGAGCGATCTGCAGCCCAGTTGGTGTTGCTGAGGCAGCGGAGGGCACTGAGGTGCTACCGCTTAAGCTGACGAAGATGAGAAAGATGAGGAAGCCAAGTCAATCGGGCGTCGAAAACCAGTCCTAAGAATCGATATGTCTCCACTATAGTGAGTGGATCGTCATTAAGGTAAACGTCTGGTTCCGGATGAACGGTCCGACGCCGACAGAAGTGCATAACACACGACTTTGCGGCCGAAAACTGGGAACCCTGGGCTAGAGCCCGTGACTGCGCCTTGTGGATGGCTCCCTGCAGGTGCTGCTCAGCAACACCAGTACTGGTGGAGCAGTACGAAATGCAGAGAAGTTGAGACAGACGACCCTACAGCTGCTGCTACACCATCAATGG
Source organism: Schistocerca piceifrons (assembly GCF_021461385.2). Taxonomy (NCBI): domain Eukaryota; kingdom Metazoa; phylum Arthropoda; class Insecta; order Orthoptera; family Acrididae; genus Schistocerca; species Schistocerca piceifrons. The sequence goes on along the minus strand of NC_060142.1, from coordinate 511,110,965 downwards.
CCACTAAAAGTAGACACACACTAAATACAGAGCCCATTCTCTTGGATATGGAGGGAACCATGGGAGGAGGCAACTTTGACATGGACAGTACGAAGCAACAGGAAATTTTGGATAAAAATCAGGCTTCGAAGGCCCCACTGGTATAATGTGGCAAGGATATGATGACGCCAGGTCGTGCCATACGCTTTTCGTAAAAAAAAAGAAAAAAAGGCAACCAAGTGTTGGCGTCTGGAAACGGCTGTTCGGATAGCACACTCGAGGGACACAAGATTATCAGTGGTAGTGCGACCCTGGTGGAAGCCGCCGTGACATGGATCCAGTAGGCCACGTGACTCCAGGGCCCAACCCAACTGCCGACACACCAAGCGTTCAAGGAGCTTACAAAGAATGTCGGTGAGCCTGATTAGCTAATAGCTATCCACATCGAGCAGGTTTTTACCGGGTCTGAGCACCGGAATGATGGTGCTCTCCCGCCATTGCGACGGAACGACGCCATCGCACCAGACCCGGTTGAAGGTGACGAGGAGATGTTTAATCATCTGACTGTGGATTCGATCAGGCCCAGGAGCAGTGTTGGAGCAACTTGCAAGGGCACTGAGGAGCTCCCGCTCTGTAAATTGGGCGTTATAGGATTCACTGTGGCGTGCAGTGAACGAGAGGGCTTTCCCTACCAGCCGTCGTTTGAGAGTGCAAAAGGCTCGAGAACAGTGCTCAGCAATCGCGATTGCGTCGGTAGACAACACACCATTTATGTTGACACCAGGGACACCTGTTGGGGCCAGGTACCCGAAAACACGTTGGATCTTGTCCCGACTTGGGAAGGTGATGTATGGCACCCAATGGTCGAGACGTATCTTTCCCAACACTCCTGCTTCCGTCGTTTGATAAGTTGACGAACGCGGGCACGGAGCAGTTTAGAGGCTATGAGGTGCTCCAGGAAAGGGTGCCGCTTATGCCGCTGTAGAGCTCGCCGACGCTCCTTAATTGCTGTAACGACTTCCGGCGACCACCAAGGGACTGCCTTTCACTGGGGGCACCCAAAAGAGCGAGGGATCGCGTTTTCTGCCGCAGAAAGGGTTATTGTAGTCACCTGCTCAACCATCACATCGATGTTGCCGCATAGGGGAGATTCAGTGGTGACAGCAGAGGTGAAAGTTTCCCAGTCCGCCTTGTTTAAAGCACATTTGGGCAGCACGCCAGGGCAGTGACAGGAAGCTGGGGAAGTGGTCGCTACCACACACGTCGTCAGTGCTCTCCAGTGGATAGATGGGAGAAGTCCTGGGATGCAAACTGACAAATCAATGGCCGAGTAACTACCATGAGCCACACTGAAATGTGTAATAGCCCCAGTATTTAAGAGGCAGAGATCGAACTGAGGAAGTACGGCTTCGACGTCTCTGCCTCGGCCAGTAAGTACGGTGCCACCCCACAAGGAAAGGTTTAGGGACTTCCTGGCAGATTAAAACTGTGTGCCCGACCGAGACTCGAACTCGGGACCTTTGCCTTTCGCGGGCAAGTGCTCTACCAACTGAGCTACCCAAGCACGACTCACGCCCGGTACCCACAGCTTTACTTCTGCCAGTACCTCGTCTCCTACCTTCCAAACTTTACAGAAGCTCTCCTGCGAACCTTGCAGAACTAGCACTCCTGAAAGAAAGGATATTGCGGAGACATGGCTTAGCCACAGCCTGGGAGATGTTTCCAGAATGAGATTTTCAGGACTGTGGAAATCATCGTGCATACTGTGATGCCATTACTAGTAGGACTATCCAAGGTGCACATGTACTGATGTATTCATATTACTGAAATAGGCAAAATAGTCGCTGGTAGGATAGACCCAATCACTCTTTGTGGATTTTCAGAAGGCCTGTTGATGTGGTACCACAAAACAATCTGTGGAACAGTTTGAGAAATAAATGACATAATTAATTACATTTTAACTAATTACATTAAAGCAATTAAACAATTCTGTTAGGACGGTGTGAGTGCTGTCAATGTAGAAAATTCAGTGTAACCGTAGTTTTCTGATACAAAAGGGTTACGCCAAGGATAAGCTGTAAAACTGACGCTATTTAAAATCTATGTGGAGGGAGCACTTAAAGCCTGGAGGAGCAAATGTGAAGCCATGGGAGTCCCATGGGAGACGAAATCTAGTACACACCTCTCTTCGCCCATGAGCAAGGCACCATAGCAGGATATCTGGATGATGATGATGATGATGATGATTACGTGCTTTTGAAGTTAAAAGACGAATGGGTATCGAGAAATCAGTAATGGACAGCTTAGAAGTGAAACGTCTAAAATGGTACGGACGTTTGGGAAGGATGGACGATGGACTATGGCCAAAGAAAGTGTGGCAATAGACACCAGTGGAAAGAGAAAAGCTTGGCTGTCCTAGGAGGAGTTGGGGTCGAGATGTCCGGGACGCGATGGATGCCAGAGGATTACAAGAAGTAGATTGGCGTGTTCGGAGGAAATGGAATAAAGGAAGCTAGAAGCGGCACCAGCCGTAGAATACTCGCAATATGATCATGACAGTCATGATGTTAACTCCATACTGTAAACACTTCTTGCTGAAACCAAAAATTTTTGCGTTCTGGTCTATCTTGAGTTCAGTCTTCCGATATCGATGAGCAATGATGCAAGCAATGGTTGCTTGTTGCTTTGCGGATTGTAATTAAGTGGATGGGTCTGTGTTCACCATCACCTTAGGAAACGTTGACTAGCTCTGTAAGAGCTAAAAGAAAATTATGACATTTGTTTATGGTCACCGAGGGACCACCATGATAAACTGAGTGTGTAGTAAGTCTCACACGAACCTAGTATCGTGACTTAGAGCAAAACCAGCGCCGGAGTGAGCACAAAAACACATGACCTCAGCCGCTCGAGATCTCTGCGACAAGGCTCGCTAGCACGTTGCAAGTGTCGTAACCGAAAAGCAGCGTGGGTACGAGTAGGGCGTGTTATGCTCTCTGCATTTCTGAAGTACTTCCGCCAAACTTTGACAGACTAGTGATGGGCAGAACTGAGTACTTCAAGGAATCGAGAGCAAAGAAGAATAGAATACACATCCGAGAACTCCAACGCTTATGGCCTTGCTGCTAGGGCCAGACATGCAGCAGTCTGACAGCACCAATAATGTAAGATTTCATTTCATCAGCTGTGCCTCTACGTAGTTCTGTGTAACTGGAGGAAAGCAACATCAGTTTCTGGTGTTAGATTTCCCAATAATATTTTACTTTTTGCAAGAAAATCAGGGACTGTTGTTTTAGGACTAGTGTGTTTTCTTTGGGACAGGGTCTCTCTCATGCAACTTTAAGTGAACTACTATCCAAGTAAAATATTAGTTCGTTTACAACGTTCTCAAATTGCCGCTTGATAATGAACTGGCGATCTTTTCATTAACGGTATGGGTTTCCCCACCCCATGTACGAGATTACTGAACGGCAAACGCAATTCATGGTGCATAGTGCACGGTACCCAGTTGCAGGTTGCGTATCTAACAGATGCCAGGGACAACAAAAATTTGTTTTCCAGTATTTCATATACAGGGTGGCCCAGAAATGTTGCGACAGACTTCGAGGAATTGTAAAGAGTGTCTTGAGGAATAAACCGACGACAGGAACCGTGTCCGGAAATGTCAGCCAACGATGTCTACAGAGCGTCGAAGCTATGGGCGCTGGCGCCTGCCATTAGGCCACCCCTTTGGCTGAGAACGTGACTTTGTACGTTGATAGACCGTAGAGCAGTGGTTCCCAACCTCGGGGTAATTATCACCTTGGGGGTAAAATGAAATTTTCTGAGAGATAAAAACTAAACGATTTGATTCTGCTTCCATCACAAAACTTAACTATTTTCAAATTACTACTATCACAATTTTGTAAGGCTCTTTTATTGATCATACAAGTTACCAGTAATTACTTTTTCTCAGTTAGTAGCATTAATGCGGTGGAGTTACAGGTCCTCACACAGTCCACCCAGTGTTCATATGTGTGTGAATTCATAAGGGACCAAACTGCTGAGGCCATCAGTCCCTAGGCTTACACATTCATTCATTCATTCATTCATTCATTCATTCACACACACACACACACACACACACACACACACACACACACACACACACACACACACACACTTACATATTCATCTTTCAGCATTTAAAAAAATAAGTGTTCCAAGAAAAGTCTTCCACTGTACAGCTTAGTTAGATGCTAAATTTGGTGACAATTGGGGGAAGGGGGGGGGGGGCAACAGACTTCGGTTGGGGTGGGGGGTGGGGGAGGTACTAGGTAATGTCTAATTGCACTCAGGAGGAATGGTCTACGAAAGGTTGGGAACCACTGCCCTAGATGAAACGTCTTGCAATGTTGCTTGTTATTCAGTGATCGCGACTCATTGCCAAAATCACCATTGGAGAAGACTGAGCTAGCGGCTGCGTAGAGCGGCCTAGTAGTCTCCTGTGAATGCGAGGTTCAGTTGCCTCGGTGGATGACGGTTTCGGACATGGTTATCAATCTGCAGTTTTTCTCCTGGAACCATCTGAAATGTCCATTATTTTTTTATATACGAGGGGAGTTTGAAAAGTCCGTGTAAAAATAAAAACTACGTACGTGTTTCTAGTAAACTTTTTCTTATTTTTCGACATAGTCTCCTTTTAGACTTATACACTTCGTCCAACGCTGTTTTATTTTGTTGATCCCTTCCGAATAATAGGAATTGTCCAAGTCTTCAAAATATCTATTAGTTGCTGCAATCACCTCCTTGTTTAAATAAAATCTTTGTCCCACCAGCCATTTCTTCAAATTGGGGAACAAATCATAGTCCGAGGGAGCCAAGTCTAGAGAATAGGGGGGATGTGAAACGAGTTGGAATCCTATTTCAACAAATTTTGCGACCACAACTGCTAAGGTGTGTGCTGGTGCATTGTCTTGATGGAAAAGGACTTTTTTGCGGTCCAATCGCCGACGTTTTTCTTGCAGATCGGTTTTCAAACGGTCCAATGACGATGAATAATATGCACCTGTAATAGTTTTACCCTTTTGTAGATAGTCGATGAGGATTATCCCTTGGAATCCAAAAGACAGTCGGCATAACCTATCCGGCCAAAGGAATGATCTTCGCCTTTTTTTGGTGCAGGTTCTCCCTTGGTAACCAATTGTTTACATTGTTGTTTGGTCTCAGGAGTATAATAATGTATCCATGTTTCATACACAGTGACGAAACGCCGCTTAAAGTCCTACGGATTCTTCCTGAACAACTGCAAACCATACTTTCAACACTTCACACGATTCCGTTTTTGGTCAACCGTGAGCAATCGCAGAACCCATCTTGCGGATAGCTTTCTCATGTCCAAATGTTTATGCAAAATATTATGTTCCCGTTCATTCGTGATGCCCACAGCACTAGCAATCTCTCGCACCTTAACTCTTCTGTCATCCATCACCATGTCATCGATTTTATCAATAATTTATGGAGTCGTAACCTCCACAGGGCGTCCAGAACGTTCAGCATCACTTGTGCCCATATGGGCACTCAGAAAATTTTGAAACCACTTACAAACTGTTCTAATTGAAGGTAAAGAGTCAGCGTAATGTTTATCAAACTTCTCTTTAGTCTCCTAATGCATTTTGCCTTTCATAAAGTAATGTTTAATCAACACACGAAATTCTTTTTCGCCCATTTTTTGACAATCACTCGACTTCCTTGATTCACAAGAATGCCAAACACAAGGAAATTGGCCAATATGGCCGAAACTTGGTGTGCTTTCTTTCCAAAGATGCTACAAACTAAACATGACCTCAATAAGCGCCGGTGGTGCCATCTCTCGGACTTTGCACGGACTTCTCAAACGCTCCTCGTACAGGGGAAAAATAAATTCCAGATGGAAACCCGTATTCGAAACAGTTATCCACCGAGGCATCACATTTATAGCAGACAAGAGCTTCCCGCGCAGCACCTAGCTCCATCCACGTCACTGGCGGCTGTGGCAATCATTCACGATCACTGAATAACGAACAACGTTGTGACGTTTCGACTACGGTGCGCCAGCGTACAAAACCAGGTTGGCTGCCGAAGGGTGGCCTAGTGCTGGCGCCAGTACCTGTTGCTTCGACGCTCTATAAGCGTAGTTGGATGACGTTTCCGGACACCCCATCCTCGATTTTTTTCCTAGAGGCACCACGCTCTACAACCCCACAGGCATGTCGCAACATTTCTGGGACCCCGAGTTTGAAAAGCTTAACACAATATGACAAGCATTACGGTTACAAACCATGTGTGTCTTGAGATACCATTAACTCAAAGCGCGCAAATTAACCAGACTATATTCATCCAGTACACGAGAATGGGAGCACTTAGCTACTTCCGACAAACTTAAAGCATAAATTCAAACCCTTTGTAAACTTTATCTCGCTTAAACGCTTAACGTCAAAAGTTTAAGACAGTAACTCTTGCAACGGAAGTTCTGGCACAATGTATGTAATTTAGGTGTTATGGAGACCACTGACAAAGTAGGATCGGTGTTGAGTCGTCGACATTCACACACGAATCACATTGTGTTCCAGTTGGCATAATGTAAATGTACATGTGTTTATGCACTACTGGCCATTAAAATTGCTACATTACGAAGATGACGTGCTACAGACGCGAAATTTAACCGACAGGAAGAAGATGCTGTGATATGCAAATGATTAGCTTGTTGCGATGCCTCGTGTAAGGAGGAGAAATGCGTACCATCCCGTTTCCGACTATGATAAAGGTCGGATTGTAGCCTATCGCGATTGCGGTTTATCGTATCGCGACATTGCTGCTCGCGTTGGTCGAGATCCAATGACTGTTAGCAGAACATGGAACAGGTGGGTTCAGGATGGTAATACGGAACGCCGTGCTGAATCTCAACGGCCTCGTATCACTAGCAGTAGAGATGACAGGCGTCTTATCCGCATGGCTGTAATGGATCGTGCAGCCACGTTTCGATCCCTGAGTCAACGGATGGGGACGTTTGCAAGACAACAACCATCTGCACGAACAGTTCGACGACGTTTGCAGCAGCATGGACTATCAGCTCGGAGACCATGGCTGCGGTTACCCTTGAAGCTGCATCACAGACAGGAGCGCCTGCGATGGTGTACTCAACGACGAACCTGGGTGCACGAATGGCAAAACGTCATTTTTTCGGATGAATCCAGGTTCTGTTTACAGCATCATAATGGTCGCATCTGTGTTTGGCGACATCGCGTTGAACGCACATTGGAAGCGTGTATTCGTCATCGCCATACTGGCGTATCACCCGGCGTGATGGTATGGGGTGCCATTGGTTACACGTCTCGGTCACCTCTTGTTCGCATTGACGGCACTTTGAACAGTGGACGTTACATTTCAAATGTGTTACGACCCGTGGCTCTACCCTTCAAAAAATAGTTCAAATGGTTCTGAGCACTATGGGACTTAACATCTGAGTCCCTTAGAACTACTTAAACCTAAGTAACCTAAGGACATCACACACATCCATGCCCGAGGCGGGATTGGAACCCGCGACCGTAGCATTCGCGCGGTTCCAGACTGAAGCGCCTAGAACCGCTCGGCCACATCGGCCGGCGCTCTACCCGTGATTCGATCCCTGCGAAACCCTACATTTGAGCAGGATAATGAACGACCGCATGTTGCAGGTCCTGTACGGCCCTTTCTGGATACAGAAAATGTTCGACTACTGCCGTGGCCAGCACGTCTCACCAATTGAAAACGCCTGGTCAATGGTGGCCGAGCAATTGGCTCGTCACAATACGCCAGTCACTACTCTTGATGAAGAGTGGTATCGTGCTGAAGCTGCATGGGCAGCTGTACGTGTACACGCCATCCAAGCTCTGTTTGACTCAATGTCCAGGCGTATGAAGGCCGTTATTATGGCCAGAGGTGGTTGTTCTGGGTACTGATTTCTCAGGATCTATGCACCCAAATTGCGTGAAAATGTAATCACATGTCAGTTCTAGTATAAAATATTTGACCAATGAATACGCGTCTATCATCTGCATTTCTTCTTGGTGTAGCAATTTTAATGGCCAGCAGTGTATGTGTGTGTCTGGGGGGGGGGGAGGGGGGGAGGAGCCAGTCTTTACTTGAAATTACTAGGAGAGCTAGTCATTCTGCATGTACACAACAAACTGTGGTAAGAGTTACATAGTGCCCTGCCCTACCTTGTATTTTTACATTTGGTATATGATAAGCAAAGCTGTCCTCACCTCGAGGATTGACCGGAACATACCAGTACCCTACTAGGCAATGTCCTAGCAAACTGAACATTATAACCTTGCAGCGTTTAGACTTTATATTACTGTGTTCTAACGTTCTGTCTGCACTGTTGACGTTAAGTACAACAGTGTTGAACATAATGTATGTAGTTATTAGGGTCTATCTGTAGACTGGATTGATACAACCTACTTCCACTTGAACCTGCTTTCTGTATTGTTAGGTCTCCCTGTTCATTGCTTACCCTGCTCACTTCCCTCCATTACTAAACTGACGATTCCTTTATGTCTCAAATGTGTTCTACCAACGCATTCCTTCTTTTAGTACAGTTCTGTAACATTTCTTTTTAGAGTTGCATGCTTCCACCGGTAAAAACGGAACCCTTCCAGAATCGTTATGTTGCCCGTCCATCTGTCGGTCCAACTGTTCAAAACCCTTCTTCTCAGCAACAAATAGACGGATCAAGTTGAAATGTACGTCACATACTGAGGTCTATTGTCCTTTGGCTGAGTACAAAATTGAAGCTTCTAAGTCACTGCAGGCAAAAGATCCATGTACGTCATTTTGATACTCGCAAACTCTTTCATCAAAACCTACACAGTACTTCCGTTGGCCTAGAATCATGAAATTTGATAAAAAGCAACGTTTCACAGTGGAACCAAATGAAAACCCGGAAAACTGTAAATTTGTAATTATATCAAACGAAAAAAAATCTTTTTGTCATTGCTCATCGGACATTCTGTCTCTTCGTAGTCTGGTAAGACCCCTTATTCTAAGGAATAGGCTGAGTATTAAGTTGAAATTAGGCCACATACTGAGATCTCTGGGCCCTTGGCGGTATAATAAACGTTAATTTATACGTCAATGCGATCAAAAGATTGGCCCATTAACGTCACTGACTGATACTCTCACTCATAAAAACCTACGGGTTACCTCCTCTTGATCTAAATGACATTTGTCAAAAAGTAAGGTTTCACAGTACAAGTAATGGGAAAAATCCGATAATAGTTAACTTCTAATTATATCACAAAAAAGTAAATCTTGTCATTTGTTATCCGACGTAAAACTTGAACTCAAAAAAATCAGGCTTTCTGAATTTAGGCTAACTGGGTCGTCGGAATGGTGAAGGTCAATCATCAGGCAAGGAATGACTTTATTGTTCAAATCACACGTTTCAAAGTTTATCTACATCATCAGATACCCAGGAGCGATTATTGGTCACAGGCATGGCATTTCAAGTTGTGTGTGAAACGCCATATCTAGATATCTGATGATGGCTAAATTCCCAAAAATCCCTTGCCTGATGTTTGACTTTTACCACTGCGAACCGGTCAGCCTCAATGGAGACCTACTCATAATTATAAAAATAGTCGCCAGCCGCCTTCATGACTGTATGTCACATTTATATTATTAAAATTAAAACATTGTCGAGAAACTTTGAATCCCTGAGGTCAGTAACCTGCCAGTATTAAAAACTAACGGGTGAAAGTGGTGGAGATTCTCCTCGAATGCCCGAATGGCTGAACTGTCTACATACATAATTAAGTTTGTACGGACACCTCAGTGCGCGAGTCCTATTCGCATCTGGCCAGTTTTTTTCCTTGTAGTACCTCTTCATTAGTTACTCGATTTTCCCACTTAATTTTCAGAATTCTCCTGAAGCAACAAACTACGAAAGCCTCTATTCTCTTATTTTATGAGGGCGGTTCAGAAAGTAACCTCCGATTGGTCACAGTGCGGGTTGTGGGGGGAGTAGCGACGCCATCTGTGCGTTCACGCACTCAACAGGTCAGTCGGCATCAAGCCGTGGTCGAGTGAACGTCGTACCTGCGCTAGTTTAGTTTTTGTGGCAGTTTGAAATGTGTGCTGCAATAGAAAACCCCGCCAAATGTGAAGTGCGTGCTGTCATAAGGTTTTTTACAGCCAAAGGATATTCTGCAGCAGCTATTCATCGTGAGCTTTGTGCCGTGTACGGACCAAGAGTTATGAGTGAAGGAGTTGTCCGTGAATGGGTACGTTTATTTAAAAGTGGACGAGAAAACGTTCATGATGAAGAGAGGAGTGGTAGACCATCACTGGTGACTGACGAACTCGTTCAGACAGTTGATGCAAAAGTTCGTGAAAATCGACGTTTCTCAATGTCGGAGTTGTCTACTGGTTTTCCACAGATTTCTAAGACTCTCTTGTACGAGATAGTGACAGCAAGATGGGGTTACCGTAAGTTCTGTGCACGATGGGTGCCCAAAATTCTTACCGACCACCACAAAACTCAAAGAATGGCCTCTGCATTAGACTTTCTGTCACGTTATGAGGACGAAGGAGAACCATTGTTAAACAGAATCGTGACCGGTGACGAAACCTGGATTAAGTACGTGAACCCTGAGACAAAAGAACAATCAAAGATGTGGGCACATTCAAATTCGCCTACCAAACCAAGAAAAGCCTCGCAAGATTTTTCTGCCAGAAAACTGATGGCAACGGTGTTTTGGGATGCCAAAGGGGTGTTGTTGGTTGAATTCATGGAACGTGGTACGACCATTAATCAAGACGTGTACTGTGAAACAATAAAAAAGTTACGACGGGCTATACAGAACAAACGCCGTGGTATGCTGACTTCCGGTATCGTTTTTTTTTGCACGATAACGCCCGTCCTCACTCTGCTCGCAGAACAACGGCCCTTCTTGAGTCCTTCAAGTGGGACGTTATCAACCATCCACCTTACAGCCCAGACCTGGCGCCAAGTGATTATCACCTCTTCATGCATTTGAAGAAATGGCTCGGGTCACAGCGGTTTGATGACGACGAAGGGCTCAAAGATGCGGTCACAGGCTGGCTCCAGGCACAAGCGGGTGATTTTTATGCAGAAGGAATTTCAAAGCTTGTGAAGAGATACGATAAGTGCCTCAATCGCTATGGAGACTATGTAGAAAAATAGTGCAAAGATGTAGTTGTAAGATGTATATATTAAAATATTTTTATTTAACTTGGTGTATTTTTTTAAATCAACCGGAGGTTACTTTCTGAACGGTCCTCGTATTTATCACCCACGTTTTACTACCGTACAAGGCAACACTAACGACAAATACCTCTAGAAGAGCATGCCAACATTTAAATTTATAATTGTTGTTAAGATATTTCTGTTTCCCAGAAATGCTTTTCTGTTGTTGTCGGTCTGCATTTGATATCCTCTCTATTCGGACCATCAATGTTTCTGCTGGCGAAAAAGCAAAACTCGTCAGCTACTCTGAGTGTCTCATATGTTCAAATGTGTGTGAATTCCTAAGGGACCTAACTGCTAAGGTCATCGGTCCCCAGACTTCTACACTACTTAAACTTATTGCTAAGAACAACACACACACACACACACACACATCCATGCCCAAGGGAGGACTCTAACCTCTGGCGGGAGGGGCCGCGCAATCCGTGACATGACGCCTCAAACCGCACGGCCACTCCGCGCTGCTGAGTGTCTCATTACCTAATGTAATTGCCAGGCATCGCCTTTTTTAATTCGACTACATTCAATTACCCTTGTTTTACTTCTGCTGATGTTCATCTTCTAATCTATTTTTAAGACATCACCCATTATGTTCAACTGCTCTTGTACCCAGACACATACAGTGAATGTAGGTCATTTCGTGCCTGATCATTATTTGTGAATATCGAAACTGATAACAATAATAATCGTTTTTCGTAGCAGTTTATGGTGGCACATATGACTTTCGACAATTTTACATAAATGTCATACATTAAGTCTACTGTTATAGACAGCCTCCTAAATTCAGCCAAGGAAAACCAAATTAACTTCTCGTCGATATCGAGGTCATTAGAGAGCGGAAATTCACCTTGATTCAGGGCGCCCAACAACGTAGTTGTCAGCATACCTTGTAGCTTCGGATGGACAGATCGATTAATTAAATAAGAGCGTATGTTTTTGGAGAGGAAACGTCTTTATGGCGCAACTAGACAAAAGGAAGGGGTATGTAAGAAAATGAAACACCTATAGCCGTCCTTATGATGTCATTTATTGTATGGCTACCAGCTTCGGTGCATCAGTGCACCATATTCATGCCTTAACTGATGCCGAAAGGGTTAACACCATCCGTATATATGATGTGTCAAAGGCCAATATCTGTAACAGGTTTTCGCAGATTACCTGTAACCGCAATTTTGTCTCTCAGACGATCTATTATCAAGTTGATGATTGGAGAGAGAATATTGCGGTTACAGATAATCTGCGAAAACCAGTTATAGATGTTGGCCTCTGATACATAGTGTATACGGATGGTGTTAACGCTCTTGGCATCACCTAAGGCCTGAGGATGGTGCACTGAAGCACCAAATCTTGTAGCCATACAATAAACGACATCGTAAGGACGGCTGTAGGTGTTTCATTTTCTTACATAAGTGAACGGTCAAAGTCCCGCAGACCTCCAATCACAAGGATGGACATACAAAAAGAAGCGGTAGGTTGACAAAACATATTCTGAGATAAAGGAATACTTATTTTGGTAATGGAAGGAGGTGGCTGGGGTGGGGGAAATTGCGGGAGGAGACCATGGCTTGAACGTAGAGAGCACGTTCAAGTGGATGTGGAGTGTCGAGTAGTTACGGAGACAGGAAAATAATCTGTACAGGGTAGACTAACATAGGGAACGGCAGGAAACTACTTGTGGCACTGGTGATTATTAATATTACAACAACTACTACTATTGAAAATGACCGGCTTCTCGCTAAAAAAAGTTAAAAAAAATAAAACTAGGGTGAAATCGCCTCCGCTCGCTCCCCCGCCCCCTCTTGTCACATGGCCTGTAGGTGACAGCCATTACTTGAAGGCAGCAGATGTCATGAACCTCGGGCTTCGCGTCTTTGGCAGCGAAAAAGACGTTAGTGAAAGTATCTGTCCAAAACGCTTACTCGCAGCAACAAGCGAAAATGGGAGACTTTAAAATGTTTATATTTTTCACGTAAAAAGTGTATATGAGCAGTAAGTCTTGCACACTTCTCTAAATGCTCTTGGGAAGATATGTATCTGTACGTATCTCTCGTAATATATTCCCCCCTTATTTCTAAGTGGCGCCTCGAGCCATTTGGTGACTACCTGAGATCGCTGTAACACGAAACAGTTTTCATACAGATACACATCAGCGGATTTTTTGAAGACGTTTGGCAAAGTCATTGTTTAGAAGCGAGAGGAAAGTCATAGTAAACTGCTGTCGCCCGAAGTGATGGTGAGTAGAACGTTAAAAAACTCAGTAACGTCAAATGGTTGTGTGATCCTTGATCATTGTGAACACGAGTCACAAAACTTAAAAATTTTTGCAGCTGCTACTTCTAGGTCACTTAAATAATATTCTACGTCATGCATTTCAAGCACTGTGTAGAGTGGGCCGTCACTAATGACACTGCCGTCGGAAGACAAACACGAGAGTTCTAAATAAGAGAGTTAATGTGGTGCAACATTCTTGTTTCGTGTATCTAGTAAGGTGTACAGTGTCGTTATGGAAGTGAAAATCAGCGACGCCGAACTTTTTCGAATGACGGAACCCTTACTAAACAATTATCGCGTCACGAATAATTAAAGAGGCTGATCATTACGTCGATCTTATAACAAAGTTTGCTGAACACCGCAAGTGTATCATCACCGCAAAGAGAAAAATCTTTGTACGAGGCATCTCAATTTCCACTACTTTGCTATATCCTAAGTAATGTGATTTACACACACACACACACACACACACACACACACACACACACACACACGCACACAAACGAACGCGCGCTCTGTGTTCGCGAACGCCAAATTTTCGTGGAACAGTTAAAGGCCGCCAATACCGCGCGCAAACCAGCTGATCGCAACAAATTATTTACTGTCCACGAATGAGTGACTTACATCTAGCAAACCGTGAACAGCTCTTGATCCTTGTTCTTAGACGTACTATTTACGGTTCCGAACAACTTGCACGTGTCTGCTATCTTATACTTTCAGTGGTAAAGCTTGTCTTCAAAATGTATACATCTGTCTGTCAACGTCCTAAAGTAGTACGTGTGCGCTGATTTTAGATGTACGTGTGAGAACAGCCCCGCCGGTGCGAAACCAAACATTCTAGCAGCTTTATGTGAAACTGATGTTGCAAATGTAAACACACAAGTCTCACCAAATCAGAGAAAACTGTCGTAGCTTTGTCTCCCAATTGCTTTGCGGCGGCGGTCACCCGGCGTGCAGCTGACGAAGTTCCTTAAGCTTCTGCTCTATTTTAAATAGTGAAAATCTTTACACGGTGGTGTTTTGGAGCAGTTATGAAGTAAGGGTATTTCCCTTTAACAACAAAGCTATGACGGACGAGCGTTGGACTATGTTATCTCTCATATCCCAATGACAGTGCTTGAATGAAATTTGGAATATCTTTGTCGATTCTTATAAACTATAAACCAAATATTTGAATGTATCACTGCCATAAGCTGAATGTACGTGCTGAGCAATATTTTCAAACACTTTTACTGTACTGTGCTATCCGCATCTTCGCTGTGACTCGTATACAATTGCAATTGACATTAAGAAGTACACTCACCCGTGTTGTACTGTAATAGAGACAGGGGGCAGCGGCTCTTTTAATCACGGTCCGATGACAAATGCAGTAACGGAGCAAAATATAAACACAACAGAACACACGCGTCGTACGCACGTGGCCAAACGTCTAGCACCGTACCCACATTACAACTGAGGACCCCGCGCTCCAGCTGTTTACACCCTTGGCCGCCGTAGCGCCACAGTCGTCCAACTGCCTTTCGCGTCTAGCGCTGCGCGCCACCGGCAACAAGTGGAACCACATTCACCACCGAAGGTCGCGTCTCAACGGCCAGCTTGCGTCCCTTGTTCCAAGTAAAAAATTTTCCGCTGTTCTCACAATTTACACTTGTAACTTTTTGCGGTGGCGTAAAGTCTTCCCAGAGCTCTTATGAAAGTAGTGTGCAAACTGGTAACTTTATGCAATAGTATTTCTTTCTCTGAGTTCACAATACATACGAAAAATGAAGATAACGTGTCTCAAATTCATTATAGAACGTTAAGATGAATTTGAATATAGCTACTGTGAACGCTATATCTTTTTTTTTGGCCAGAAACTGCAACAACTTTTTTAGCTGCAGAATAACGTAGCCTGCTTGTGCTCTTCCTATGAGCACAATCGTCAATAACCCGAAGCAAGTTAAGTCATAATGCGCTATATTTACACGCAGCCGTAATGAGCTGATCCAGCGCCTCTGGCAGACCTGAGAAAGATGCGTCCCACCACTCACTCTTTCTCCCCAAAAATACATTAGCGCAATATTTTACGCAGATATAGCACATTTTGTAGTGTTGTAAATAGTTATCATAATAACCGCGAGTTATTGAAAAATATTAATTAAATTAGCTACGTTGGTATAAAATATTACACACAACAAATTAAATTCATCAATACTGTAAGTAAATTAATTTTTTAAAATCAAATAAAATCTACGTTTTATTGATAATTGCAGTTACTACACATTGACGCCAACATGAAGTGTCATAAAGAACATATTTTATTTGTTCCGCAATCATAATTACCAATTAGAAATAAAATAGTAAGGACTGTAATCTGAATGTGATTTCTCCTGATTGATCGAAAAAACCTTACTGATTGTATCATTGAAGTCTAGTAGCAGCTGTGTCATATCCTATAGACAAGGTAGCCAAATGTGATTGTCTGTTTTCACTCGACGTTTAGATATCTCTTTTAATTTGCTGAAACACTGTTCTACAATATGCTGCAGTCACTGAAATTGCTTTAAATATCCTCAAAGGTACATCGAAGTCTGTTTATACATCTCTTAACATATATATCGAAAAATAGCCAAATGGTAAACTATTCACCAAGAACTTGAAAGCAGCTCTACTGTATCAAATCTTCTATTACATTTGGCACTAAAATAGTTGCACAGTTTACAAGTTACAGAGCTAAAATTTGGCATTTCCTGGCAGTTCAGTAAATTCAGATGAAATCTTGCGATATATATTTTCCATTTCACTTATTATTCTGTTAAATACACTGAAACACTCTAGTTCAGACTATGGTGAGTCAAACGGTGTCGCAACACTCCTCAGTCGGCAGAAATCGGGAAATTTCGGAAACTTTCGATGAAATAGCGTATCGGCTTCAGCACTCGCTCATCATCCTTTGAGATGTTGCAGTACCGTAGCGAAATAGCAACAAGTACTCCATAGACGTCCGTAAGGAAGGGGGGAGAGATGGTGGGTGCGCAAGAGGGGGCACTTGTTGCCCTCCCCCATGGAATTTGGAGTACAGATTTTTTTA
This sequence comes from Schistocerca piceifrons, assembly GCF_021461385.2. Taxonomy (NCBI): domain Eukaryota; kingdom Metazoa; phylum Arthropoda; class Insecta; order Orthoptera; family Acrididae; genus Schistocerca; species Schistocerca piceifrons. The sequence continues at coordinate 511,094,379 of NC_060142.1, read as the reverse complement.
TTTTACTGAGTGGATAACGTACACTTCTTTGGGATACAGTAAGTTTTTTTGTGTGAACTATAAAACTTAGTTCTTGTGGCATTACACGTCCCGAAACGAACTGTTGTATAAAATAAGTGTAAATTATAGAGTCTTGCCTACCTTCCTCACGGATAAATTTCTGCATACGCTCGTGACTCCATTAGTGTCGAATATGAGAAAAATGCTTCAAATGGCTCTGAGCACTATGCGACTTAACTTCTGAGGTCATCAGTCACCTAGATGTTAGAACTACTTAAACCTAACTAACCTAAGGACATCACACACATCCATGCCCGAGGCAGGATTCGAACCCGCGACCGTAGCGGTCGCTCGGCTCCAGACTGTAGCGCCTAGAACCGCACGGCCACTCCGGCCGGCCCGAATATGAGAGACTTAAGAAGAACGCAGCTGTGTGAACCAAGCGCACTGCTGCCACATAAACCATGTTAACCACCAGACTCTCTCCTTATTATGCTGCTTGGACGAAAGTACACTGTAAAAATGATACTGTGACACCAGCGTGCGCCCACTGTCGTGGACTGAGGGAGGCGCTTCTACGCGTGGGCAAAAAGTAGGAACACATGGGGTAGGCGAACTCACGTCTACCTCTCCCGGTAAGTTTTTAAGCCGTCTTTCTGCCTTGGTGTTTTTTTGCTCCCACACTGTCCCTGCACCGTTGGCGCTCTCGTTACGGCCCTGCATTTACATACACGCGAAAAAAAGATGCAATAGTAAGCAATTATCCGGATGGGACGGAAATAGGTAGATGTTATGTACAGAGAAACATATGATTACAAGTTTAGAAAACTTGGATTATTTATTCAAGAGAAAGAGCGTCACAAATTGAGCCAGTCAATAACGCCTTGGTCCACCTCTGGCCCTTATGCACGCAGTTTCTCAGCTTGGCATTGATTGACAGGATTGTTGCATTCCTCCCGAGAGATATCGTTCCAAATTTTGACCGCCTGGCGCGTTAGGTCATCAAAATCCCAAGCTGGCTGGAGGGGCCTGCCGATCATTTTCCATGGGGAGAGATCTGGCAACCTTCCTGGCCAAGGTAGAGATTGTTAAGCACGAAAACAAGCAACAGGAACTCGTACGGCAAAAAAATGGTTCAAATGGCTCTGAGCACTATGGGACTTAACTTCTGAGGTCATCAGTCCCCTAGAACTTAGAACTACTTAAACCTAACTAACCTAAGGACATCACACACATCCATGCCCGAGGCACGATTCGAACCTGCGACCGTAGAATTCTTACAGCGTGTGGGCGGGCAACTAAAGGGGTCCTTCTATGAAAAGACATGACTTATGGAATATCGTCTCAGTTATGTGACTGGATTTGTGATTTCCTGTCAGAGTAAAACAGAAGTGATTTCTGGCGTTCCCCAAGGTTATACGCCCTTTGCTGTTACTTATCTAAATAAACGCTTTGGGAGGCAATCTAAACAGCCGTCTTCGGTTGTTTGCAGATGACGCACCGTTTATCGACTAATAAAGTCATCAGAAGATCAAAACAAACTGCAGAACGATGTAGAAGAGATATCTGAATGATGCGAAAAGTGGCAGTCGACCCTGAATAACGAAAAGTTGAGGTCATCCACATGAGTGCTAAAAGGAACTCGTTAAACTTCGGTTACACGATAAATCAGTCTAATCTAAAAGCCGTAAATTCAATTAAATACCTAGGTATTACAATTACGAACAACTTAAATTGTATGGAACACAAAGAAAAAGTTGTGAGGAAGGCTAACCAAAGACTGCGTTTTTTTGGCAGGACACGTAGAAAATGTAACAGACCTATTAAGGAGACTGCCTACACTACGCTTGTCCGTCCATTTTTAGAATACTGATGGGCGGTGTGGGATCCTTACCAGATAGGACTGACGGAATACATCGAAAAAGTTCAAAGAAAGACAGCACGTTTTGTATTATCGCGAAATATGAGAGAGAGTGTCACAGAAATGATACAGGATTTGGGTTGGACAACATTAAAACAATGGCGTTTTCCGTTGCGACGGAATCTTATCACGAAATTCCAATCACCAACTTTCTCCTCCGAATGAGAAAATATTTTGTTGACACCGACATGCATAGGGAGGAACGATCACCACGATAAAGTAAGGGAAATGAGAGCTCGTACGGAAAGATATACGTGTTCATTCTTTCCGCGCGCTATAAGAGATTGGAATAACAGAGAATTGTGAACGTGGTTCGATGAACCCTCTGCCAGGCACTTAAATGTGATTTGCAGAGTATCCATGTAGATGTAGACGTAGATCCCAGACAATCGCTCCTGACCGTTGGGCCGTATGGCGAGCGACAATCAGTTTGGTATCCAACCGTTGTTCGGGGCTTCTCCCAACTCGCCATTGTAGGTCATCGGGCGCTCAGTTCGAAATGCGACTCATCACTGAAGACAATTCTACTCCAGTCAACAAGATTCCAGGCCGAAGACGCGTCTGGAAAGGCCACGGACACTAGTGAGATACCAACCTGACTTTCACCAGCCGTACGGCCAGACGACCAGGATTGATGGTCTGGTGGCCGAGCGGTTCTAGGGGCTTCAGTCTGGAACCGCGCGACCGCTACGGTCGCAGGTTCGAATCCTGCCACGGGCATGGATGTGTGTCATGTCCTTAGGTTAGTTGGGTTTAAGTAGTTCTAAGTTCTAGGGGACTTATGACCTCAGAAGTTGAGTCCCGTAGCGCTCAGAGCATTTGAACCATTGATGGTCTGGGGTGCCACTACTTTTGATAGCAGGACCAGTCGGGTTGTCATCTGCAGCGCCCTTACAGCTCGACGATACGTCGACGATATTCTATGCCCTGTTTTGTTGCCCTCCATGGCAAGTCATCCTGGGTTTACATTTCAGCAAGATAATGCCCGCCCGCGCACGGCGAGAGTTGCTATTCCTTGTCTTCATGCTTGTCAAACCCTACTTTGGCCAGTTAGGTCGCCGGGTCTCTCCCCAGTTGAGAACGTGTGGAGCATTACGAGCAGGACCCCCCAACTAGCTCGGGATTTTGACAACCTAACGCGCCAGTTGGACAGAATTTGCCATAATATCACTCAGGAAGACACCTAAGAATCTGTTAGCCAATGCCAAGCCGAGTAACTGCTTGCACAAGGGCCAGCGGTGGACCAAGGCGGTACTGACTTGCTTAGTTTGTGTGGCTCTTTCTCTTGAATAAATCATCATTTTTTTCTGAAATTGTATTCATTTATTTGTCTGTACATCTACTTCACGTATACCGATTTCCGTCTCATTTTTGTAATACCTTCCAGGTGCATAATTTTTTTGTGTTAGAGGGTACATAAGCCGCATGCCATGTGCCGATTACCTGAAGTAATAATGTGGAGTAAAACTATTGTAGGCAAGGAAAAAAAATTAAAAAGTAATGTTACTTAGTAGCAGAAGCGTGCAGAGTAGGGCCCCCAAAGTCCCTGTCACTCATTAACAGTGAAAACACACATATAATATTCATCTCATATTTTTTTAATGAATGCTCATTATTTGTGTCTGTGTTTGCTTTAAAAATAAGTATGCCTGGAAAATTCTCTTATTTTTTTCTTCATCTCTGAATATTTGGGTGATGCACAGTTTCGAAATCATGGAAATTGTTACCACAAGAACGAAAATCACAAACTTCATTGAATTATCTGCTGTACCTGCAGAAGACAGACAGCGACATAAACAACACGTGCTGTTACGGTAAAGCAAGGGAAATCTACTTACCATGGTACAGACATGCAAAAACAGGTTTGGCTGAACAAAAGAAAGAAAACATTGCGTTTACCTCGAAGCAGAATTATCAAAACATACCGCATTTATCACACATGTAATATTCATTTCCAGAATGCTGGATGGCAACAGGTAGCTACTTACTATGATTCAATGAAATTACAACCGTCAAGTTGCACAGAAGTTTGTTTTTATTTAAATGGTGACTAGTTTGGGACCTTACTCCATTGTCAATCTGCCCATGTGAGTGCTATCACAATATACTGGCCACATTGCTTGTGCAATTGGCTAAGTGCAAGGTACTATTTGCATACAACAGTCCAGTGCTGGAGGCAGAAAAAAAATCATGGGATACATAGAATACTTTGGAAAGAAAGCTGATCGAAACTATAATCAAATAATAGTGAACTATGAAGGTCAGAATGAAGTATATACAGTACCGAAAGGAAAGACTGGATAATAATGTTGGCGACATATTTACTGCCGGAAACAGCTCTGTAATGTCTAATTAGATACATATGGAATCAGATTGCGAGATAATTTCGGTGAAGTTTAGTGCGAAGACGGGTCTAAAATAGTAATCATATGTTACTACCGTCCACATTCATCAGGTATCGAAATGGTGGAACGCTTCATGGAAATCTTGGAGAAAGTTGCTCACAAATATTGCGATCTGCCAAATACAAACTGGAAAACGGACACGTTTAGAATAGGAGGCACACACAATGAATTTTGAAGCGCCGTATACATATATTTTTCGAAAACTACAGCAGTTGGTTAGATAGCCCATCTGGGAGGGAAGGAAAGAGATCTGCTGATAACGAACAGGCCAGAGTTTAACGATTCAATGTACGTATAGCTAGCGATCAGCGACCGCAAGGCTGTCACAACATCATTGTCCACTGGTTATCTACGGTATAAAAGTGAAAAAGGGTGAAAGATATTTCTGCTTAACAGATGTAGTAGGAAAATGAGCAGAAACTACTTCAGCAGTCAGCAACAATAGTTCAGCTGTGGGTGAGAGAATATGGAGGTTCACTCGCAGAATTTCAGTCTTTCGAGGGAGGTACCTCTACATCTACATCCATACTCCGCAAGCCACCTGACTGAGTACCTCTATCGGTTCTCCCGTCTATTCCAGTCTCGTATTGTACGTGGAAAGAAGGATTGTCGGTATTCTTCTGTGTGGGCTCTAATCTCTCTGATTTTGTCCTCATGGTCTCTTCGCGAGATATACGTAGGAGGGAGCAATATACTGCTTGACTCTTCGGTGAAGGTGTGTCCTCGAAACTTAAACAAAAGCCCGTACCGAGCTACTGAGCGTCTCTCCTGCAGAGTCTTCCACTGGAGTTTATCTATCATCTCCGTAACGCTTTCGCGATTACTAAATGATCCTGTAACGAAGCGCGCTGCTCTCCGTTGGATCTTCTCTATCTCTTCTATCAACCGTATCTGGTACGGATCCCACACTGCTGAGCAGTATTCAAGCATTGGGCGAACAAGAGTACTGTAACCTACTTCCTTTGTTTTCGGATTGCATTTCCTTAGGATTCTTCCATTGAATCTCAGTCTGGCATCTGCTTTACCGACGATCAACTTTATATGATCATTCCATTTTAAATCACTCCTAATGCGTACCCCCAGATAATTTATGGAATTAACTGCTGCCAGTTGCTGACCTGCTGTTTTGTAGCTAAATGATAAGGGATCTATCTTTCTATGTATTCGCAGCACATTACACTTGTCTACATTAAGATTCAATTGCCATTCCCTGCACCATGCGTCAATTCGCTGCAGATCCTCCTGCATTTCAGTACAATTGTCCATTGTTACAACCTCTCGATACACCACAGCATCATCTGCAAAAAGCCTCAGTGAACTTCCGATGTCATCCACCAGTCATTTATGTATATTGTGAATAGCAACGGTCCTATGACACTCCCCTGCGGCACACCTGAAATCAGTCTTACTTCGGAAGACATCTCTCCATTGAGTATGACATGCTGCGTTCTGTTATCTAGGAAATCCTCAAACCAATCACACAATTGGTCTTATAGTCCATATGCTCTTACTTTGTTCATTAAACGACTGTGGGGAACTGTATCGAACGCCTTGCGGAAGTCAAGAAACACGGCATCTACCTGTGAACCCGTGTCTATGGCCCTCTGAGTCTCGTGGACGAATAGCGCGAACTGGGTTTCACACGACCGTCTTTTTCGAAACCCATGCTCATTCCTACCGAGTAGATTTCCTGTCTCCAGAAAAGTCATTATACTCGAACATAATACGTGTTCCAAAATTCTACAACTGATCGACGTTAGAGATATAGGTCTATAGTTCTGCACATCTGTTCGACGTCCCTTCTTGAAAATGGGTATGACCTGTGCTCTTTTCCAATCCTTAGGAACGCTACGCTCTTCTAGAGACCTACGGTACACCTGTGCAAGAAGGGGGGCACGTTCCTTCGCGTACTCTGTGTAAAATCGAACTGGTATCCCATCAGGTCCAGCGGCCTTTCCTCTTTTGAGCGATTTTAATTGTTTCTCTATCCCTCTGTCGTCTATTTCGATATCTACCATTTTGTCATCTGTGCGACAATCTAGAGAAGGAAGTACAGTGCAGTCTTCCTCTGTGAAACAGCTTTGGAAAAAGACATTTAGTATTTCGGCCTTTAGTCTATCATCCTCTGTTTCAGTACCATTTTGGTCACAGAGTGTCTGGACATTTTGTTTTGATCCACCTACCGCTTTGACATAAGACCAAAATTTCTTAGGATTTTCTGCCAAGTCAATACATAGAACTTTACTTTCGAATTCATTGAGCGCCTCTCGCATAGCCCTCCTCACACTACATTTCGCTTCGCGTAATTTTTGTTTGTCTGCAAGGCTTTGGCTATGTTTATGTTTGCTGTGAAGTTCCCTTTGCTTCCGCAGCAGTTTTCTAACTCGGTTGTTGTACCACGGTGGCTCTTTTCCATCTCTTACGATCTTGCCTGGCACATACTCATCTAACGCATATTGTACCGATGTCAGCCGGAATTGGGCATTGAAAAAATTCAGTGACAAAAGCTGAAAATTTGTGCCAGACCGGGACTCGAACCCAGATTTCTCGCTTTACACAAATGGTCACCTTAACCGTTCCGGCTATCTGATCACGCTTGGCATCCGAACCAAACTCTCAAGTTCTCGCACACTACGAAGTAGGGTCGCTGGCCATGTACCCCATTTACTCGCATCGCTTTCTATATTCTCGCGATAGTTCGGACTCTGTTGTACATCCACACTGAGGATATGATAGCAACCAGATCTGTAGAATGCTTTATACACATATCAAAAAAAGTTTTGCATCACCTCGGTTCCGAGAGTTCCGGAACCTTTCAAGAAAATTGGAATAGAGATCAACATCGGTCGGAGGGTGGCATTCACGTATCGTACAGCCTTCCATGACCACCATTGGCGCACGTCGACCCCACATAATGCCACTCCAAAACACCAGGGAAAATCTATCTCGATGCACCCGCTGGACAGTGTTTCTAAGGCGTTCAACCTGACAGGGTTGCCTCCAAACACGTCTCCGACGATTTTCTGGTTGAAGGCGTATGCGACACTCATCGGTAATGGAAATGTCGTGTGGCTAGGGCCTCCCGTCGGGTAGACCGTTCGCCTGGTGCAGGTCTTTCGATTTGACGCCACTTCGGCGACCTGCGCGTCGATGAGGATGAAATGATGATGATTAGGACAACACAACACCCAGTCCCTGAGCGGAGAAAATTTCCGACCCAGCCGGGAATCGAACCCGGGCCCTTAGGATTGACAGTCTGTCATGCTGACCACTCAGCTACCTGGGCGGACACTCATCGGTAAAGAGAACGTGATGCCAATCCTGAGCGGTCCAATCGGCATGTTGTTGGGCCCATCTGTACCGCGCTGCATGGTGTCGTGGTTGCAAAGATGGACCTCGCCATGGACGTCGGGAGTGAAGTTACGCATCATGCAGCATACTGCGCACAGTTTGAGTCGTAATACGACGTCCTGTGGCTGCACGAAAAGCATGTTTCGACGTTGTGGCGTTGCTGTCAGGGTTCCTCCGAGCCATAATCCGTAGGTAGCGGTCATTCATTGCGGTAGTAGCCCTTGGGCGGCGTGAGCGAGGCATTTAATCGACAGTTCCTGTCTCTCTGTATCTCCTCCATGTCCGAACAACATCGCTTTGGTTCACTCCGAGACGCCTGGACACTTCCTTTGTTGAGAGCCCTTCCTGGCACAATGTAACAATGCGGACGCGACCGTCTAGGCATAGTTGAACTACAGACAACATGAGCCGTGCACCTCCTTCCTGTTGGAATGACTGGAACTGATCGGCTGTCGGATCCCCTCCATCTAATAGGCGCTGCTCATGCATTGTCGTTTACATCTTTGGGCGGGTTTAGTGACATCTCTGAACAGTCAAAGGGACTGTGTCTGTGATACAATATCCACAGTCAACGTCTCTGAACAGGAGTTCTGGGAACAGCGGTGATGCAAAACGTTTTTTGATGTGTGTATATGTATCGTATCTGTTCAGAACGATATGCTACAATGCTGTAACGATGTAGCAGCAAGAACTCCATAGGCATCCACAAGGAAGGGGGGGAATGGCACCAAGATATGGGGACTTGCCCTCTCCCCACCTTGAAACGCGGAGTACAGAATTTTTTATTTTACTTAGTGGATAACTATCAGTTCTTTCGGATATAATAAAGACAGACCATACGCCACACATATACACCGTGAATAACATAAAACTGCACAGCAAATATCGCGGAAATGGAAAGTGCTATTGATTTGCGGCTTTCATAGAATGAATCGACAGTCAGGGACTCGTATTTTTAGCCATTCAGCTGACTGTAATATTACTCAGAAAGTATATTTTTTGTGCAAACGTACACTTTTTTAAGTGGAACAATCCCTGTTGACGTTAACAAACTAAAAGTGAGATAAATAAGAATGTCAGCGGTGTTTGTTGCAGGGTTCTAGTGCGAGTCGTTTGCTTACAAGTTATCGTTGTTTTGAAACGTTCCCACGCCGACACTTGTACAATGTATGTGGTAATGTACACTAAAGAACAACACACGTGCATACACTAGTTTTGTGGATTCTGACAAGTAGCGAGACAAATGACCATCACAGGTTGTGTTCAAAATGACCACCGGCAGCGGCATAACACGCTTCCAGTCTGTTATGGAACGACTGCTGCACACGTACAGTGTGTTAACTTTTAGATGGCAGACCTCTCTCTAGTCCTGAATCGGTAGAAGTCGGTAAACGTCGGGAGGCTTCGGTAGGCACGCAGTTTCGACTGCTGCCAACATTACGTAGCTGACTGTGTTGTACAAGGTAGCCATTGTCGTCTGCTTCGTTATTGTTTTGCGCTGTACTGTTGTGCGTGTTTTTATTGTGCAGTTGTGCTAAACATTGTCAAAATGAGTGAAGAGGCAGTTGCTGGGCTATCTCGGGAGTCGCCAACAACCCGTACCGGTAGGCCTACGGTTAGAAGGAAACCAGTATTACGTAGCGATGCTCGCAAAATTATATTGCGTGTGATTGAATGCTGCGAAAGGGAAAGGGAGCAGAAAAAAATGCTTCACCCCATTTACAAATCTTCAGTGAGAGCTGCTACATACACAGGACAAAGCATGTGTAGCATTGGAAGATTCAAACAGTTTTCCAAGAATCATCCTGGCGTATCACCACAAAAGCCTGGCAGTATGAATGAAATAAAAAAAAACTTGCAAGCAGTGGGAATCTAACCCGGGTCCGCTGTATGACAAGCCTTTACCTAATCAATTACGCTATGCATGCTACAGTGACCTGACTGTTGAAATATTGTCTATTACTGTTTTTGGGCATTCAGAGGACAACTCACCAAAGTTTCATTGCAATCGGATGAATGGTTTGTGAGTGCATAGTAGAGAAACATACATACATTCATTTTTATATATACATGGACTTTAATGTACATGACGATTTCAGTTTCGTTTACGAACAACATTTAAAGCGAGTTTTACTTCCAAGCCTTTCGTCTGCTTTCGTGTAAGCATGACGCGCAATTTGTAGTGCCAGCTCTGGAACTGGTAGGCGTGTCTTGACCCCCCCCCCCCCCCCCCCAACAACGGCTCCGCTCGCCAGCCAATGCTTGCTTCCTCCTCTTCCCGCGCTCCCCTCACAACTCTGCCGTCTTACATTTAACACACTGTACCAGCGTATCAGCCGAGACCGGAGAGCAGGCTGCATTAATATGTCGTTGCATGTCATCGGGTGTGGTTGGTGTAAACCTATAGACAGCGTCGTTCAGCGATCCTCACAGAAAGAAGTCTACCCGCGTCAAAGCTAGGGAACTTGTAGGGAAGCAGCCTACTCACGCTGTAGTAAATTCACATCAGTTTCCATTGTGTGCCAGCCAGTCTGCTGTAACTAGCTCTGACGTCATAAATGTTGCGCAATACCTTAAAAATCAAGCAAATGAACTAAAACTTTTCTAGCATGTCAGGAATATTACTAAATTAATGTGTGTTAAATATCAGTTCGATAACTTCAGCCATTTCCGAGATTTGGACGTTTTTCTGGAAAAATCATTGGCGCAACAGAAAAGAGCTAGAGACTTCAAAATTTATATTTAGATTCATCTTTCATAATGATTTAATAAAAACAGTACTTTGGATTTCACATATTAAGATTTTAGTGGAAATTCATGATTTTCTGGTTTTCGTCTCAAAACTGAAGGAAGCAAGATAGATTAAGTAGGCTAGTAAATAAGGCTAGGTTGTTTAGATTTAAATAGGTTGGAGGTCCGCTATGATTATGAAGATGTGTAAAGTTTCTTTTTAATACCTATAAAATTATAGCGATAGCGGATCTCAACAGGGCCAGTTCAGAGCTCATCTAGTGCGTGCAGGGCAATTAAATTAATTCTCTCGTCAAAGTATTTAACTTAGCCACGTCAAAATTTTATTATCAATACTTACCTGCGTGCTGAATGCACGTTTAAATTAAGAGCTTCTTCGGCCATCAGCCAAAGAAGCTATAAATTATTATGTAACTTGAAGTGGTGCGTTACTAGCCCAGCGGCTAGTCGAGAGAGCCGGAAAGATCAGGCGTTCCCTTCGCCGTCCGCACCGCGGCTTTATATATAAGAACACTGCGCGAGGAAGCAAGGCCCCAGTTCTCTCCAGACGCTGAATGACACGCCATCTGTGTCGGTAGTCGCGTCGCATCAGTGTATCTGCTACAAACAGCCTCGGGTGCCGTATTAAGTTACTAGAGATACGCGGAACCATGAAAACATTTCATGTGAAGTGATAATTCTGGAATGATTTTCATTATCTAGCTTCAGTTTGCGTATTGTCGTATTTTCACGTGCCGTCGCGGGACAGACATTCTACCAAAAATTTAGCGTGGCGTTTGATGAAATATTTTCATCAAATTATGGCGAGCATTTTTTTTAACATTTGATTCGGACATTTATAGTTGCATCAGCGCATTAGACTCTGAACTGTTCTGTTAGTTAGGTTGTAGGGATACTTGTGGTTTTTATTAGTGAATTTCAGAATATACTCAACTATTTTGGAAAACCGTTTTTGATTAGAAATCCCGGACAATCTCCTAATTCCTCAGAGCTATAAGCTGCAGCTATAAGAACATTCTCAGGTAAAGTGGGCACTAGGATATCTATTTACTGGCTCCAAGTTTTATTAAATCACTTTCTGGGGGTCACGGAGTAAATAGAGAGCCAGTGTTGAGAACGGCAAAAGACAGCAATAACAACATTCTAAAAGCTAGAAACTGATTCAACACGCAAGCGTTTATCCAGCAATTAATTTGATTTCTTTTACAAACTCATCCGCCGCCCCACAAACTGGCCGAGCGAGGAACAGGTCTTTTACAATCCAACTATTGGGAAACAACTGGGTAAGACATGCTGTAGTACTTCGTGCACTATGGGCTGGACAGCCATCATGATGGTACCACAGCTTCCTCCTAGCCTGCAGGGGAACGTCTTCAGGCATCTATGGAAGATGGTCTTTTAGGATGCTGCGATACTTGTGTACATCCAGCGTTCCATCTGTGAAAAACATGTCTATGAGCTGAAGGTTTACTATCCTACACTACACGTTTACACTCCATGGATATTGACGTTACACCTGACGAAGCCAGCGGGGATTGTCCACAGACCAATAGTTTACCTGGCCATGATTGGTAAGTGTGGCTTGATCATGATACATGATACATCTGGAAAATCCCGTCTTAATGCCCTTGCATAACACGAATGTCATAATCGTTTCCATGCAGCTCAAGATGAAGAGAGATGTGATACCGATGGGACCCATGTCGATGAAGAACGTGTAGGACACTTGCCTGACTCATGCCACTTCCTCGTGCGATTGCGCGGGAGGTAACGTGCGGATCAAATGCAACAGCAGCAAGAGCATAGATTCCCCCTCTTCTGTCAACACTTGTTTTCTTCTGTTACGTTGTCTAGGTGTCACACTACCACTTTCACGTAACTGATTAAAGAAGAGTTGGTTGATGTGTATTAGGATATCTTTCCGCATGAATCGTACAAGAACGAACTCCATTCTTCCTACACTCTCCGTACACCTTGAGCACGTCGGGTTTCTCTGTATTGATGAATCCCATCGTCCACGCACGATCTACTACCTGGACTGACACACATTAATTAGCAAGTTGCAGTGCTCTCAAGGAACACACAAGCACACTGTAAGCAAATACGAGTATAACAACATCGTGTCTAGCAATTCAGGTTGGGCGCAAACAAACGTCAGTGTGGGCGCTTTTCAAAACACGATATCTCGTAAACATCTCGCTCTACACTCTGCAACAAACACCACTGACATTCTAATTTACCCTACTTTTAGTGTGTTAGTGTCAAGACCCATTGTTCCATTTGAAAAAGTGTATGTTTGCACAAAAAATACACTTTGTAAGTATTACTACAGACTGTTTACTGGCTAACAATACGAGGTCCTGACTATCAATCCATTCTATGAAAACCGCCCATCAGTAGCACTTTACATTTCCGCAATATTTGCGGTGAAAGTATTAAGGATACAGGGCACTTATAAATGGGGGAAAAATCGAAATTTTTATGACTTTATTAAATTCTATACTCTTCTTTTGACAACATTGACACATACATCATAGGGTTTCAAATGAAAAACGATCTATATATACCAAATTTTAAAGTTACGATCATGTATGCCGCGCTGGCCGGAGAGGCCGAGCGGTTCTAGGCGCTTCAGTCTGGAACCGTGCGACCGCTGCGGTCGCAGGTACAAATCCTGCCTCGGGCATGGATGTCTGTGATGTCCTTAAGTTAGTTAGGTTTAATTAGTTCTAAGTTCTAGGGGACTGATGACTTCAGAAGTTAAGTCCCATAGTGCTCAGAGCCATTTGAACCATGTATGCCGCCATGCCCCCTTTATTTCTGTTACAGAAACCAGTATTACTTCGAAAAGAACTGTGACTTTTCTGTTTCCAGCTATTATACGTATGATACATTGTAGATGTTGGTATCAGTGCAGGTTTCTAGTGTCTGTAAATGATTATCTTTGCTAGTATTTACTTTTGTTTCACTAAAGCAGTTTGTTCGCCGGTTACTGAATGTTTGTTGCCCAAGTGCTACATATATTTGTGGAAGTACATACCCTTTAGTGTACAATAAATACGAACTACGCCACGCATCAAGAAATTCAATAAAAGGAAATTCCGTGGTAACCAGTTCACAAACAAAGCAAGTCACACTGTTGAAAGTAACCCTTGTCAGTTCTTCAGAGAAGAAACTTCCACATGGCACGCCTTCTGGTGATTCAAATTTCTCTGTTAACAATAACGCTGTTTGTTGTGGATTTGTTGTTGCTGATATGGGCATCTTATCTTCTTTGATACAGGAAGTGACGAAATGTAAACGATGTGCTGGTGTAGGCTGTCTGGAAATAACTGAGCAACAAAGTAGCAGGAATGGTTTAGCGTCAGAATTAGTTGCTCTGTGTAGATCCTGCAATAAATCTACCTCTAAAATGACTTCGAACATTGTGCATAATTCATATTATGTGAATTTGAAGTTAGTGTATGCAATGCGCACAATAGGAAAAGGAAAAAAGGCTGCTCAAACGTTTTGTGGATTGATGGACCTTCCTCCCCGTCCCAGTAGACTCAGCAAGTACATAAAAATACTTTTAGGTGCCTTGACGATTGTGTTTAAAGCATCTATGAAACGTACAGTAGAAAAAAAATTGTAAATAACATTGCTGTTGCACTTGATGGGACATGGTAACGTCGAAGACATCGTTCTTTGAATGTTGGAAGTGCTACTTCTCTGGAAAATGGAAAAGTTGTTGATATTGAGTGCTTATCTAAGTACGGACACACCTGCCATGGTAACACTGAAGGGCATATTGAATATCAGTGTTCTAAGAATTACGATGATTACAGTAGAGGTATGGAGTGTGATAGACCTTTAAAATATTTCAGAGGTCGGTGCCCTTTATATTGTGATGTCAGTCAGACGACCACACCGCCGCCTGAGAGATTCATCCGCCGGATGCGATTCTCTCGATAAGCGGAACAGAAGAACGGCTGTGCCAGCCAAAGAGTACACAGCGAGTCGCAGTACTTATGCTCGCCGCGATGCGCCGCTAGGCCACTTCATGTGCAGCAAAGGAGTAGGGCAGTTGTGCCAGTCTACAGTTCGTAGCCGCACTCAGTGGTCAGCCAGCGCCGATGATAGTCAGTCAATGTCTGCAGCTCAGTCGTTGCTGCCATCAAGTCTTTGTAGCCCAGTTGTAAAGTTCCGTAATAGTGCTACGATAAAGTCAACAGCACTAAGTTGGCAGTTATAAACAATTCTACGTTCTGTCTTGTTGACAGCCAAGTTAGTCTTCAAATTCGCCGTATTCGATATTCAAGATTATGAGAGATTAATTTGTCACTGCAAGATTTGTGACTTGTAAATTATGTCATTTTTACAGACGCTTAGTCTAGTCGCGTCTTCTATAATTGTCAACCAACAGATCATGGACTGCAACAAAGTTAAGTAATAAATATTTTCTTATTTTGTACTCCTGCTAATTAATTGTGTTTTCTGTTGTAGCTACCAAGCAGTCTTGGCATAGTGGAACCCACGTTTCCACCACCTCATATTTGCTACTTCATGTTGATGGTTTGGTGGAAGATCGAGAGCCATCATATAACGTTAGATATACGAAGTACCTAGCCGGTAGGGACTCTAAAGCTTTCAATAAAATTAATGAGTTCAATGTTTATGGTGATACCTTGATAACAAAACTGGAGTGTTGTGGACATGTGCAAAAGAGGGTAGGTGCTAGAGTGAGGAAAATACGAAGAGAAATGAAAGGACGGTTGCTATCTGAGGGAAAATCTCTGACTGGCCGAGGCAGATTGACAGAAACTGAAACAGACCTTCTTCAGAGTTATTATGGACTAGCCGTTAGACGAACTGCACTTGTGAATGATGTTACAGAAACGAGAAAAGCTGTATGGGCCATCTACTTTCATAAGTTGTCCACAGATGACCATCCTGTTCACAGACTTTGCCCTAAAGGAGAAGATTCTTGGTGTGGTTACCAAAAAGCAAAAGAAAGTGGTCAGATATTTATGAATGAAATAAAACCAATTTTTAGAGACCTCAGTGACCCTGTCTTGCTTAATAAATGTCTTCATGGGAGCACTCAGAATACAAATGAAAGTTTAAACCATTGCTTGTGGGAAAGATTACCCAAGAATGTTTTTGTAGGTCTAAATACATTAAAAGTTGATGTACTAGATGCAGTGATATGTTTCAATGATGAAGTGGTAAGAAGGTTGGAAGTCCTGAGAAATTTAGGCATAAAATGTGGCTCTAATATGGAATATCAATTGCTTGCATGTGACAGACAATGGGTGCATGAAGCTGAAAGATTCGCTCTTCAAGTTACCAAAGAAGCAAGAAGTGCTAAGAGGAATGCCAAGAGGAAGGTTGAAGACAAAGAAATGCAGCAGGATGAAGACTATGCTTCAGGAATGTTCTGATGCATAGCTTAATTGGACTCATGTCTTCATTCTCAATTTCCCGCAACTTGTATTTTTCAGAACTCAGGTACAAATATTTCCTAAAGTTTATAAAGCATTGCTCTACTTTTTTCTGTAATTTGCAACAGTCTATACTTAAGTAGTAGACCTAAGCTTTATTGCAGAATCAACTAAATTATAGAAAAAATAACATTTTATTAGGAAAAAATTAAAATGTAAGATGTGATACTTTTTATCATTGTAATACACATAATAGATGGAATTAAATAGGTCTAGTACCTCAGCCATCATGTCATGCGTATCTGGTAAAAATCTGGTCTTCTTCAAATGTATAACATTGGATTAAATGGTACCTCAATTTCAGGAAGCATTTTGGAAAAACAATTGCATCAATTTCTTTGTAATTTTTTAATAACCCTAAGCAGGTTCAAAAATATTCCAAGTACTTCTGATTTGCTTAGAAAGTGTGCTGCACTACCTGATATCAACAAAAAATCTGTAAAATACATTATAAACAGTGCCTGAAAGAAATAGGTGTTGATTTTTACATAATATTGAGCCGGAAAAGTACCCTGTATCCTTAAGTAATTTACCCTGTATATATTGCATAGCAATTCAATTGTTGGAAGATAGAACAACCATCCTAGCATCTTCTTGGAGTAATTTAGTGAAATCACAGAAAATATAAATTTTTACGGCCCGATGGGGATTTGATAGAGATGTGGAAAGGACCCACCATAGTTTAAAAACTAAAAGCTACTACAGGGCCGCATCATAAGCACTGTCAGGCCTTTTCTGTTATCCCTTGCAACGTCCCCTTAGAAAAATTAATGAATTACTGTGCTGATAAACCTCTTACATTATTTGATTTTCAAACAGCTGAGCCGAACTGAACGTACTCAGACATTTCGCTCTTTACCTATTCTGATCAACACTAAACTGACACACAATATTTTTTTAGCGCAACGCAATCTGACTTTCAATAATCCCTACAAAAGAATGGCTCTGACTAACATTAACCTATACCTTTCATATGTCACTTACCTCACAAAAATCTTCGTTACTCGAACTAGTGCAATACAGCGAGCGCCAATACTGCCAGCTAAATAAAAGATTCAAACTACTGAAGGGACTAACTACTGATAGGCGTAGTTAGCAAATGAAAGATTTTGATAGAGAACAAACAATGTATTTACCTTAATAGTGTTCAAAAGTCATAAAATATATAGCAGTTGATGACATCCAGTCTTACAAATTGACTGTCTCTGATGGACACACGTCCAGATCATCCACTCTCAAAATTCCGCCATCTCTCTCCCCACATCCACCACTGCTGGCGGCTCACCTCCAACTGCACAATGCTAAGTGCTGTTAACAGCCAACTGCCCATCGCTACAATGGCGAGTATTACAACAATGCAAACCAGCCACAGACTGCACACAGCACAGCCAGTGATTTTCATACAGAGCGCTATGTTGCGTTACCAATATAAAAACCTAAACAGCCTACTTAGATAGCCCCTATGCTCCCCACAAAAAAATTTACAAATTGTTTTGTGCTGTGGCCAATACAGATTTGAAAAATTTTTTCATAATTACAATAACAAAGATATCAAATGAACACACTTATTGATGCAATGTTGGTCAAAGGTAAAATTTTCTCACAGTCCATAAAGACAGTCCTGATCATTCATCACAGTAGTAATTACAGTTTTTTCACGAAGTCTTATTAGTAAAAGAAAATGCACATGGAAGTAGTGGATTTACATGCAGTCTTGAGGAAGTAGTGTTGTCCTTCCAATGGAAAGACAGTGCTGATCTTGACATGCAGACAGGTAATGGGCCACAACAGAACAAACCCTCAGCAGAGTCAGTCGAAGTTTTGAAGAATATTGGTAGGTAGGTCATCACAGAGTAGACCCACTGTAGTCCTGGTAGAGAGTATGGCATTGGTGGGCCCACTGCAGTCCTTGTAGAAATAATGGTATTGGTTGGCCATCAAAGATGCAGACCCATTGTAGTCCTTGTAGAGATAATGGTATTGGTGGCCATCAAAGATGCAGACCCACTGTAGTCCTTGTAGATGCGGTCAGCGGCCATCTGTTGCAACTGTGCGGGTGCACAATCACCATCGAAGAGTCTTGCGGAGAATATAGCAAGTCCATAAACCACCAATTGTGCACTCACAAAGTTTGTCCTTAGAACCAGCAATGCTATTAACCAGTCCCTTGCTGAATTATCAACACACATGCAAATGCTACCAGTCCCCTTTTTTTTTCTCGCATATTCTGCATGTACTATGACCAACAATAAAAGGTGCAGTGAAATGAAACTTAATTTTAAGAACTGGTGTCTAATTATAAATTTACATCACAAGAATACAATTAAAAAGGTACAAAATACATCATTAAAGAACATAACAATACAGATAACATTTGTAGTAGTACAAGCTTTACAAAAGAATAGAAATAAACAGATATATCAGTGTTACAGGAATTATGACATAAGTACATACATAAAAGATCAGAATAACTTTCGAAACATCAACTTCAGACATGAGCATTAAAACAAAACAAAATAAATAATGTCTAAGCATCTTTACAAAGTAAATAACATAGTATTAGAAAAATTCTACAGCATAACTCTCATCAGATAAACACATAAAGACAGGAAGAACACAAATACACAAGGGTATACAAACACATAGCGGAATAATACAAAAGGAAAGATAGGGTTCGTTTTCAGTGTAACATTTGGTACTGCAGTCCAACCCAAAACTTCATTCCATAGATCTTTCCTCTTATTTCAACATTTGCTCCTGCGAAAAAAAAAAATCCTATCTAACCCTGTTGGCCAGCCGGTGTGACCGTGCGGTTAAAGGCGCTTCAGTCTGGAACCGCGTGACCGCTACAGTCGCAGGTTCGAATCCTGCCTCGGGCATGGATGTGTGTGATGTCCTTAGGTTAGTTAGGTTTAATTAGTTCTAAGTTCTAGGCGACTGATGACCTCAGAAGTTGAGACGCATAGTACTCAGAGTCATTTGAACCATTTGAATCTAACCCTGTTAAATAAATATTTCTCATTGTACAATACTCATTTTTGCCCAAATCTTTTTCATATAACTTTGCAATGCATTTCTTCCCTATTCTTCATAGTTAGTTTCTTATATAGTCTACCCCCTCTTAAGCTAACTTAAATCTACTGAGACAGATATATATACTAAGGGACGAGGCAATGCAGCAACACACAACAAATTATCACAAACAGGAATGACAAAAAAATGCAAATTGGAAAAGCAAGCAGCAGTATATCTAAATTAGCAGAGCAAATGCAACATTATCACTAATATGAGCCAATGTGCAGCAAAAAGAAAAATAAATCAGTAGTAAAACTGGCTTAACAGAGTAATACATAGTGAAATTTAATAGCACTATGCCTGGCAAGCAGCAGCAGCAAATGCAATAACTTATACCTAAACATGACAAAGCTCAAGCAGAAAAAATATTACAGTAAAAATGGCCATGTTTAATACCTATGTCACATCTTAACACTAGAGTGATGCATCACGAGAACTTACTCTAGCAGACAAGTTACCAAATTGCAAAAAAATATTTATGCAATTCCTGTTAAGGGAAGTGTCTATTTATATTCCCTCATTTTCTTGGAAGTAGATCATAAAATTATTATTTACTGGATCTGTAGGCATAAAATAACTATATTAGTACATCTATTAAATTTTATTTTAACCAATGGTGCAGTGCAGTTAGAAACTAGATATTAAACAAAATGAGCAATCTCTCAACTAGAAAGACAATAGATGTAAAATGTTTCTCTTCATTTCATTAGGCATTTTAGTAAATATCATAAATTAAGAGCTCCACTGTGTAATCATATGTTTTCAAGTTTGAGAGTGTCGTATTTGTGATGCTTTCTACAAAGAAATGTCAATAGTGAGGATAATGGCCTCCTTTTTTCTCCTCCTAATGGCTTTCTTTTTTCAGGTGACTATCGCTCAGCTGTGTGCCCACAACGCATTACGTCAAGGTCACTTACCTTTCTTACCGAAATATTTACGACAGCAGTTTGCGCTATAGTGACAGTCTCATATAAAAAAATTTCAAAGGTCGAGAATTTGCGTTACAAATGTGTAGAAACAAAATCCTATAAATATAACAGTGTCCAAAAAATTTTCGTCGGCATTGTAATACATTCACACATTTACACACATTTCATAATTCTTAAAGTACGACTCTTGGTTTCCAACATCCTTTTTCACAAATCAGTGTCCCTAACCACTACTCATTATTCCTTACCTTATTACAAATATACATATTCGTCGACATTCTTCAATATTTCATCATTATAAATATGTAGCATAATCAAATTCCTCATACAGCATCAGCTTATTGATCATAAACATACCTCAACAGCATAATACATATTGTCATCGTAATAACAACATCATAACACCACAGTCAAATCTCAAAAACGTCGTAGCTTTCTGCAATAATTTCAAAACCTAAAAAAAATTCTCTGCTCATTTCAGTAGTGTCATCTACCTCAAATGTACTTTAAAACTCATGATCCCATACCAAATACATCATTCAAAGCTCTCATAATATCACAATGGTTCCGAAAAAATATGAACAGTTCACAAAGTACAGACAAAATACAATTTCGTAAGTGTGAAGTTATCCAACTGTGTAACTTCATAAACCTCTGTCACTGATGTAGTAAAATAAATGTTTGTCTTTCTCAGTTAAATGATCAGATAGCTGTGTAATATATGTGTTAGAGAAATATGGTACCAATGTGTAAAGTTGTATAAGCAAATACCATATTAGCTAGGGCTCATTGTGCTTGCCAAACACATGGTACACAAAGTAAGCGTGTACCCCCCTGAGGATTAATGTAATTATAGCCTCAGGTGCTACAGATTACAGCAATGGAATTAAATGTATCACGGAAAACTTTTGTATCATTGTAGTTCAAAAATCTTTAAAAATAAATGTTTTAAGTACAAAATTAATCACTCAAATACGTGTACTGCAGCGCTAAACTGTGCGTCTTGTTGTAAGATAATCTCCGTCATTACTTAACGGTAAAAATGTGCCAAGTGTAGCAATTACCGTCGTCCGTAAGCAAAGTTCTGTAGAAGTCAATGTACTTACCTCGTAATAAACAAAAGTGAAATGCTATGCATATAGATATCGTAGTTATTACTTACAGTACCGCAATCAAGAAAGTACTATACTGTAATGTATTGTTGTGCTACGAAAAAGGCTGTCTCATTGTAGCTATACCACAAAAGTTACTACTAAAACATGTTTTACTTTCCAGAAGAATTCAGAAAAACTGTGCAGATATAAAACAGATACAGCACAAAAGCAACAATGTAAATTGTGTCACACATTAGTAGCGTCGTGATATAATCGTGTAGCTGTCAAAGAAACCAAAAGCTATGTCATCTTTAATCTCACAAATGTACTTCAAATAAAGAATATCTTTTCAAGTAAACCAAAATGTTGCATTAAAATCTCATTAGCACTTTGTGTTCTAAGTATGTAAGCCGTATATTCGTTACGTAATCGTGCAACTGACAAGCAAGAATGTAGAAACACAATAACACTGTGTCGTCTGTTCACTATAACAATGCATTTGTAATTACTTGTCTAAGTTCCCTAGATTCTTGACTGGATAGTTAACTTTAAAACATAGTTGCATGTGAACAGTTTGTAAGTGTGACAAAGAGAACTAGTAGCGTGAAGCGAAAAATTTTATAGCAAAGACTAAGTTAAAAAGCAGATTATCATTCAATAAACTCTTCCTAGTACGCAGAGTTCCAACTTCAACGCAATTATCATGTGGTATACGTCGCTAAAGAAAACTGGAATTTTTCTGAAGGTTAGCTTATGTTATCTTCCTCAAGCCGAGCCGGCGCACGTGGCTGTGTGCGGTGCGAGTCATTGTCTGTCTCTTTGTTGGCGCTCGTCGTTATTAGGATTAGGAGACCTAACTTCTACAAATTCACCTTATCGAGAGGGCCCTGCCCTGTTTAAATCTCGCCAGTTTTGATTAAATTCAGGTCTCTCGTTATGATTATATCGTCTGTCGTCATGTCAGTGCTTTCTGTAATTTTTTTCTTGTGGGTCACGTGGTGGAGAGTTTCTCCAAGAGGCGTAACTGTGCGGTCGACCGTTGCGTCTGAAGTTATTCTGCCTCCCTTGATAATAATTGTTTTGGTTCCCATATTGTCTGTTTCTATGGTTATCTCTGTCATATTCATTACTATGGAAATGCGATCTTTCTCTGTAACTGTTACTACTCTGCCAACGGATGTCATACGGGTGGTGTCTGTTTTGGTCACGATTTACGTTGTAAGAATAGCCTTGTCGTGTCCAGTTATTATTGCTGTCGTCACCGAATTGTGATGCATGTGACCTGTAATTGTTGTGTTCCTGTTTTAGCGTCCCGCGATTGTCAGTGTCAATTTCCAATTCTTGTAAGAGTCCCTGAAAAGCTTCAATGTCGTCTTTGCAACCTGCCAAAATAATATGTCGTAAATGTTCAGACAATTTGATTAAGCAAATGCGGATGAGTTCTGAGGGGCTGTATGGGTTTGGCAGGTACTGATTCTTGTGCAACATGTCTTCAAAATATTTCACAAGACTGGAAAATTCAGATTGTTCGAAATGTTTCATCATTATGATGCTATGTTTTAGTCGGTCTTGTGTAGCTCGAGACCAATATGCTGACAGGAAGGCATGATAAAATTCTCCTTCAGTGTGACAATCGTGAATGACCGATCGCATTCTTACAGCTGGTTCATTCTCTAAGTAGCCACACATGAATTCTAATCTGTGCTCCAATGACCACTTGGGAGGAAAACAATGAGAGAATTGATGAAGCCATGCTTGTGGATGAATGTCGCTGCCAGAATTCTCAAATGTTTTGAATTTACGTGTAGTAATGAGTCGCATATCGGTCATTGTTACTTCGGCGGTTCCATCTCAAAATTCGATGCGCTTTGCCAATTTCTTTCATAATTTCCGAAATGCCCTGTGGTATTATTTTGTGGCTTCTTGTATTACTTGTGTCAACTGATCTTGTACTTCCCGGATTTCTCTTTTGTACTGTGTAATGATTTGATTTTGATTTTGTTTGAATTTTCTAATTTGTTCATACTCTTCTGTGTCAGTGAAGGGTACAGGTCTTGTGTCATTCAGATCATCATCTACGTTTGTAGATAAGTTAGTGAACTGATCCGAAAGTTCGGCTACTTTATCCGATAGTGAAATTATTTCCTCTGAACCACGTTTCAGAGTGTCCATTTGTGTTTTGAATTTACGTGTAGTAATGAGTCGCATATCGGTCATTGTTACTTCGTTTCGGCGGTTCCATCTCAAAATTCGATGCGCCTTGCCAATTTCTTTCATAATTTCCGAAATGCCCTGTGTTATTATTTTGTGGCTTCTTGTATTACTTGTGCCAACTGATCTTGTACTTCCCGGATTTCTCTTTTGTACTGTGTATTGATTTGATTTTGATTTTGTTTGAATTTTCTAATTTGTTCATACTCTTCTGTGTCAGTGAAGGGTACAGGTCTTGTGTCATTCAGATCATCATCTACGTTTGTAGATAAGTTAGTGAACTGATCCGAAAGTTCGGCTACTTTATCCGATAGTGAAATTACTTCCTCTGAACCAAGTTTCAGAGTGTCCATTTGTGTTGAAATCGTATCTACTGTGTCCTTTAAGTTTTTGCAAGTTGCGTAACCGAATCGGTAGATGCAACTGAGTCAATTTTAGCTTGATTTTAAGTAACTCAGCAGTTAAATCTTCACGTGTTTGTTCAAGCGTGGTGTTGTTCCATTGTGTCTAACTTTCGAAGATTTTTGTACCATTGTGTCTAACTTTTGAAGCATTTGCTGTGTTTTTCTCTGATTTTGTTCCATCATGTCTAACTTTTGAAGATTTTGTTGCATTATGTCTAACTTTTGAAGATTTTGTCCCATTTGTTTCTGATTTTGTTCAAGCTTTGTGTCTAACTTTTGTAGCCTTTGTCCCATTTGTTGCATTAACTGTAATAACAATGCACTGGTGTCTCAAACATGTTTCTCAGTGCTATTTGGCAGTGCATTTGAACCGCCAATATTCACATTTTGAAAAGCAGAAAATGTGTCTTGTCTCATTTGAGAAAACAGTGAGGACGCAAAACCTGAATCTACAGTATTTGCAAGATTGTGTCCTGTCATTTCGGAACGCTGAGGCGAGCTGTTGCCGACCGATCGATCGATAATGCTTCCCTGTTCACTAATTGTTTTACTGTCTACACCATTATTTGCAGCCCGCTCCATGTCCCTATGCACAATTACCAAATTACTACTATGAACATTAGTGAATTCATTACTCGGTGGCGCTAACACTCTGCTTTCGTCTTCACTGTCATTTCTCAGTTTACTTTGGAGCCTAGTATTACGTTTTTCACACGCCATAATTATCATGTATTTCACATGATAACACAGAAATGCACAATTTGAAGAGCAAAAATGAGAAAACACATTAACATAGCACTGAAAATAATATCTAGTTAATTGCAAGCACAGCTGTGAAATACTTGCTGCAAATCTACATGCATGCCACAACTGTTTTGCTGTACAACAATGAAAAACTACAACTACAAAGGAAATTCTCTCTATAATTATGTGCTAGCAATAAAGAATTGCTACACTAATTACAGAAACTATAAGAAAAAATCTGAAGATTCCAATGAGGTAGCCTGGCAGGGTCGCCATATGCAACGTCCCCTTAGAAAAATTAATGAATTACTGTGCTGATAAACCTCTTACATTATTTGATTTTCAAACAGCTGAGCAGAACTGAACGTACTCAGACATTTCGCTCTTTACCTATTCTGATCAACACTAAACTGACACACAATATTTTTTTAGCGCAACGCAATCTGACTTTCAATAATCCCTACAAGAGAATGGCCCTGACTAACATTAACCTATACCTTTCATATGTCACTTACCTCACAAAAATCTTCGTTACTCGAACTAGTGCAATACAGCGAGCGCCAATACTGCCAGCTAAATAAAAGATTCAGACTACTGAAAGGACTAACTGCTGATAGGCGTAGTTAGCAAATGAAAGATTTTGATAGAGAACGAACAATGTATTTACCTTAATAGTGTTCAAAAGTCATAATATATATAGCAGTTGATGACATCCAGTCGTACAAATTTACTGTCTCTGATGGACACACGTCCAGATCATCCACTCTCAAAACTCTGCCATCTCTCTCCCCACATCCACCACAGCTGGCGGCTCACCTCCAACTGCACAACGCTCCGCGCTGTTCACAGCCAACTGCCCATCGCTGCAATGGCGGGTATTACAACAATGCAAACCAGCCACAGACTGCAAACAGCACAGCCAGTGATTTTCATACAGAGCGCTAGGTGATGTTACCAATATAAAAACCTAAACAGCCTACTTACACCCTGAACAGCCCACCAGAATATCGGTGGCCTGACGGACTGAACGTAGCACAAACTTTCAGTTGAGCCTAGGCCAGCAGGCGGACGAGATCGTCTGTCGTCATGTCTCATACCGATGAAGATGCGCTCACAATTCTACACTGCCTTACAAAAAGAGAAACTCTTAGAGGCGGAAAAGGAAACGAAATGAAACCACACGGGTTTAGAAGGTACCTGATGTTACTGCAGTGACTACAGTATAGAGGCAAATTTCGGAGAACGTGTCAGTATGAGTCCACTTATCAGCCAGGATGCATGCACTGATTCGGTTGCGAAAGATGTCATACAGCTGTTACATCCATTTCTGAGACAAGGTGGTCGGCAACTGTTGTAACTGGTCCTTAGTATCCTGGACACTGGTCCCACAGATATTTTATCGGGGACATATCTGCAGATCGTACTGGCCGCAGGTGAACCTCAACATCAAGCAGACAGTTCATACATACACGCTCCTTGTGTGGAGAGGGATCGTCCTGTTGAAAAATGGTATCACTGCACTGTCGCATGAAAGGAATGCATGAGCACGAAGGATGTCCGTGACCTACAGTTGTGATGTCAGAGTTCCCACTAACCAACTGCGACCTCAAGTCGTACCAGGTGGCTCACCACACTGGTACACCTCTCCAAAACATTGGAAGAATGGGATCTCCGCATGTGTTGTGTTAACAGCAGCCTACGCATGTAACGGTAATTCCCAAGTCTGGCCGCTGCTAGTTCCTGACCAATCCTGCGGGATGACGCAGAATATTGCAGATAGTCATTACTTGCTCTCTGAAGGCAGGCACAGATACAAAGGGGCTACGATGTGTTTGGGGTACAATCGGCGATCCTCCCCCGTAGTGGTCAGACGTGGTCGTTCTGAAGCTTGAGACGAGTATGTCTGCCCATACGTTCCCATTCAGTCCAACCTTAGGCCGTTGTCATCTGAATGCCCCACCATTCTGGATATTGCTCGATTCGACCAGCTGGGCAAATGGAACCCATAATGAAGCCCGTTTCATACTGTCTAAGGTGCCGATAACGCTGTCTCAGATGAATATGTAGCATCTCGGTGTTCTTCACTGTAATCATTCAACATCCGACGCTGTTCATGCCCCTTACGTAACCTACCAGAGCTGGTGACAACACGAACTACACTAAGGAATCCTAGAGGCCGTCCTAACTGTCAGAGAGAATTGCAGCTCGAATCTTTTACATGCGTACCAGCGAGATGGTATGTATGTGTACGAAGTTACATTGACAACAGATCCTATCTTCTAGATCCTTCACTTTTTTGTCAGGCAGTGTAGTTTTGATTCATTGCAGAATAAGAAAGCCGACCACTGTGGCCGAGCGGTTCTAGGCGTTTCAGTCCGGAACCGCGCTGCTGCTACGGTTGCAGATTCGAATCCTGCCTCGGGCATGGATGTGTGTGGTATCCTTAGGTTAGTGAGTAGTTCTAAGTCTAGGGGACTGAATTTTCTCAAGAAACTGAATCTGGCTTCAGACGATTTGCAAACCTATGAATGGATGTAAGTACATATTAACACCTACTGTTGTCGTTGTGGAAACGTAATTGAGAAAAAATACGATGAATGGAAACGTAATTGAGAAAAAATACGATGAATGAATTACAGCAACACTGAGGTTCCTAACTATGGCATTTGTAGGAGCTGAAGATTTCTACCGTCATATCATCTCATTATACCTGAAAAATGCGAAGAAATTTACAGCGTTGCAGGTAAGAAAACGCTCTTACAACGATTTTGCATTATTTTTTTATCACAACTACAAATACGTAAAAATACAAATTAGGAAAAATCATTGTGTTGAGACATAAAAGAATAAAGTAAAGACGTATGGCATTGTTAGGCAGGCTCAGCCGCCTGATTGGGAAGGTTTTTCTGTCATTCGCGCAGTAAGGACCTGTCCTCCACAAAGTGTGAGTTGTGCAAACGAAACAAATTTTCAGCATTATGTAGTTATTTTTGGCATTCTGAAGCCATAATACAATTTTTGTCTGTTACAAACTGTCAACATATGGACAGACATAAACTATTTCACAGATTTTCGCAGTTAGGTTTCCGTGTAATCGAGACTTATTTGGAATCATAACCAGGAAAAGCCTTTCACACAATGTTGATAGAAATATTTTATCAAGTCGCGAGTTCACTATGGAGACGTGGGAACTCTTCCTAAGCAAAACAATGTAGGCGGACAGCTGTAACTGAGCCGTGCATGGCCCGTGTTCATATCATTTGTTATTTTACATCTTGTTTTTACCATATTGACACCTCGTTATGTTAATTTCAATGACTGGTGTCACTGAGCTGCTGCCTTGCCTGCCCGAGAGCGGCAGCAGCAGCGCTTATCGGTATAGGCCCTGCCATATTATCTTTGCTGGACTGCTTTTACTTCCCGGTCGTCGTGTGTTGTGAGTGAGTTCGGACCTGGCAGTTCCTAAGTCGGCACGCAACACAAGTTCAGTCGGGGCGCGGCAGCAGGGAGGTCCAAACCGCCATGACCCGCCCCCACAGTTGCCGACACACATGACTGGAGTGGGGACGACTCCGGTTGGTCGTCTGTCGGTCGTCTTGCCGGACGACGTGTATTTGGCCGGCTATCGCTTATGGGTTGGCTGTGTGTGCCGACTTGTGATTCGTACATGTTATTGTATAGTCACTGCCGTTAGCATTGTCTAGTTCTTCGTGCAAGTGTTTGTGAAACTGTGTGCAGTTTGAGTGATTTTGACTGAAAAGTTATTTTAAATGTTGTCGGTGTACTGGCTCTGAGCAGTCGGTCGGTTGGCGTGGAACAGCGAGGACTTCTCGGCGGGGCGTAGTTTGGGGGGGCCTGCTGGCGGTCTCTACCAACACCGACTCAAAGGAAGGCCTCGGCGCTTGTTCGTGACGTCACGTCAGCTAGGCACGACGAACGCCAGGTGTGTTGCAGGCATACGAATAATGGTGGTGTCTCCCTCCCTGACACAGGAAAATGTGAAACTATTGGCGGTAGTTGACCAACACACATTGTTCTGAGAGACTTCTGCAATCAATTAATTGTGCAATTCATTACACTTCTTAACAAATAGTGTGCTCCTCAACTTAAATTTCCACCTGTTTTAAGGATTGACATACAAAAACAACTTCATGGTCCAGCAGCAACAGAATTCGTGCTTCTTTACCTTATTTGTAAATATGAGGAAGTTACGTTTGTACTGGGTTGCTTTTACAAGAAACTGTGAACATATTGGTGCTCTTCTTTAGGTATCTTGGTTGACTATGGGGTGAGGAGCACTGAATGTTAGTGAAATATCTTGCGATTGTGCACGTTGGGGGAGGGGGTGGGGGACAGAAGAAGAGGCAAAAGGGAGATACTTGTTTTATCAAATAAAATTTTTTTATCTTATAAAGTTTCTCCTTTCAGTTGCAAGAGGGGAATATTTATCTTTCCTAATGTGGATGTTTAAAAAAGTTTAAGCTCAGCAGTATTTTCGATGTATGAAGCTATTTTGTTTCCTGTTTAGAATTCCTTTCGTCGAAAACGACTGTAATCTAATGACTGGCAATAGTTGGACATTTACACAAGTAAATTAGTTCGCATTTCCAGTGACGATGTCAAACGAAAATAAATAAAAGAAACGAGTTCATTGTAAGGGGGTTGGGGTAAGTTTCGATAACAAAATGGATCAAGTAAATATAGTTACTTGAATGTAAAATTTCGAAGCTTGCAATAGGGCAAAGCGTCTTCTCATACTGATCTACGTTTGTTTCGACAGGATTCAGTAATACAGTACTATGATGTTCATTTGAAGCTTTACGATAGTAAGAAAATCTTTCCTCTAAATAAAACTGCAGAATCCAAAACAATATCGAACATTTTGTCCAAAAATAAGAGATTTATAGTGATAAACACACCCAGGCGTTTCTGCCTGCAACAGGCATAGCTGACGTGACGTCACCAACAAGCGCCGAGGCCTTCCTTTGAGTCGGTGTTGTCTCTACACGGTGTCGGAGTGTCTGGCGCTGCTCCCATTGCTACGAGGTCCGTGGCTCACCGACCCTGGACACGAAAGTTGAGTTTTGATTTAACCTACCAGCAAATCAAGACTGTTCACATTGTGTCGTTTGGAGTTCGTTGTCGGCTGTTGGGATATTCCAACGAGCAACAACGTGGTTTTCAATTTGGAAAATTCTAGCCACCCTCCGGTGGAGTTTCACTGTATTTGGCTATTTGAATTGAAGTACACCAGCGGAATCTTCTGCCTTGTGGCGCTGCCCTGCGCGTTGACGTAAATTTCAGGCAGTGTAGTGTCCTAATCGTGTTGTTGCCGTCCAGCACGGTGTGTAGTTTGACAGCTCTGTGTATGATTGGTTATGGGTGCCAATATCTTCTACACTGTTCCGTTGAACTCACTGTTGTGCCCTGGTCGGGTGAAGTGGAAGTTATCTTGTAGGTGAGTCCGATGACTGTCGGTCGGTTGGGTTGTCGTCGGATCGTGAATGGTTGGGCCGACTGCCTATCTCAACTAAGTGAGCGTTAGTGTTTGAATTACAGCCCGACCCTCGAGCATCTGGGTGCCTTTGTGTGTACTGCCTTATGTTCTTTAAATTGTTCTAATTGGTGGTACTTGTATTGCTTCTAGCCGGTTTTGTGTTTTAAATTAGACTTGTTTTGCTCTTAAGGCCTTCAGCCTAGTCTAAAGTACTGTTTCACGTAAGCGCTTTGGCATTTTAAATTTTTTTGAAATTTTATGTCTTGGGCCTTCTGCAGATTTGAATTTAACTTGTTTACTTCAGCCTAAATAATGGAACTGTTTCACGCAAGGACTTTGGTATTTAAAAAAATTTAATGTGTTGGAGTTTTAAGTGTTCGGTCTTCAGCCGATTTGAATTATCTTGTTTACTTCAGCCTAACTAAAGAATTGTTTTAAGATAAGACTTGCCTTTTAAAATTTCTGAATATGCTTGCTTTTTAAGTTATTGGTCTCCAGCCGTTTCTAAATTAAAGTAGCTTTCAGCCGGTAATTTCAGAATTTGCTCCTCCTACAATTTGATAGTCTTCTAAAATGCGTCCAGATCAAATAAGAGATAAGTTATTTGTTACCTTGGAATGTCGTACTGTGCGCAGCGTGCAGTCAACTCCATTTAAAATGCGAGGCCTGCAATCCCTTCCGAATGTTATAATTTTCGTATCTGCACTCCTTTGTCGTTCATAATTTCAAGAATAGCGGGTTTTAAGTCGAAAAGTATTTCCAGGCATGTCCCTTGACTTAAACAACGCACTTTGCAGCAGTATGCAGGGTGAACATTAATAAAACCGACAAACAGCAGAGACGGATACCTGATAGGAAATGGAGGAAAAAATGTCGTATGAACATGAGTCTGAAAATGCATCGTTGGCACGGTAGATGGCACTGACGAATTAAGTTCTTCAGACCACGTGCTCTACGTTCCTTGCGTGTTGCAGGCTGCGTGATTGACCCTGCATACTGTAAACAACAGAATGCTCCGGAATTCATGTCGGGATCAAGCCGCAATGGTCTTCATGTACGGCCAAACATATGGAGACGGCTGAGAGGCAGCCCGCCTATACCAAAACAAGCACTCTCACAGACACCAACTACATCAGACAACATTTCAAGCTCTTTTTGGGCGTTTGTGTGATAATGGGTCCTTTCAGGCGGAAGAACGTGCAGGAAAGCGGCGGACAGTGCGTGCACCAGGTTTGGAGGACCGGGTTCTACAGGATATTGAGACGAACCCTAGTACAAGCTCCAGGCAAGTGGCCCGACAACATGATGTATTCCAAAGTACGATCATGTGTATACTGCATGACAACCGCTATTATCCCTATAACCTGCAGAGAGTGCAAGGATTGTGAACAGCTGATTTTGTCGATGGTTTTTGGACCAGACCATCACAATTACGGGATTTCTCTCATCAGACGTCTTTACCGACGAAGCAACTTTTACCAGAACCACCATCATCAATCTGCATAATCGTCATCCTGGGCTACAGAAAATCCTCGGGGAATGATTGAGCCTCTTATCAGCATCAATGTGTGGGCAAAGGTTCTTGGTGGCCACATATTTGGGCCGGTTATTATTCCACAACGCCTCGACCAAGGAATGTACCTGGTTTTCCTGGTATGCTTGAGAACGTGCATTTAGTAATACGACAGGTTATGTGGTTTCTGCATGACGGAGCACCACCCTACTTCCGCATTACAGTTCTCCAGAACCTCAACAGCATCTTACCCGGACGTTGGATAGGACGCAGAGGCCATGTAGCATGGCTTGCTTGATCACCGGACTTCCAAACATCCTGGATTTTTACATCTGAGGGCATGTGAAAAGCGTTGTATAGGGGAACCAGTTCCTGACGTGCAGACCCTTCAACAGCACCTTCACGATGCCTGTGACGGTATTCAGAGAGAGGCCAGAACATGAAAAGAGTGTGGCAATCCATTATGCGACGTGTGAACGCTTGCATTGCATCCCATGGAGGCAACTTTGAACATCTGTTATGACGTGGATGCGATGCGGCTCTGTACTATGTTCTGGGACGATTAGTAGTCGTTGAAAACACACCATCCATTTCCGGACACATGTTCATAGGACCTTTTTTCCTCCATTTCACGTCAGAAATCCGTCCCTGCAGTTCGTCGGTTTTATTAATGTTCACCCTGCATAAACACTTATTCCTTGTTCAGTTCCAAAGAAAACCTTTGCAATAGACAGTGGAATAATGCATGCAACTTCAGAAATTCGGTTCACTTTCTTCACGTGTTCCATGCCTACAAATTTAACAGAAAGAGCTCTTTGATGTATAGAACAATGAACACTATCTATTGACCGTTGTAATTTTTTTCTCTTTCATTGTCAAATAAATCTTTAAATTCTTTCTGCATGTCGTTTCGAAGCAAATTTGCAGCCCTCGTCGATTACACATCTGTGTAATATATATTGAGAATTGCCATACCTCTCTTCAGTCACTCCCATTCATTCTCAAAGCTTGTGAAGTAGTCTACCTCTTTCTGCGCAAAGAGCCACTGGGCATGTGAAAATCCGCCATACCACGAGCAAATAGCGAAGTACAAACAGCGCTGACACCACGTTTCTGTCGAACCTGAAGACTGTCTTGCCGTCGAAAAATGTCACACTGCAATAACAAATAAAATGTCTCTCTGTACCGCATACTTCCTAGAAGCACTCCGTCTTCAAGCCACAAGTGGTCCATCGGGACCATCCGACCGCCGTGTCATCCTCAGCTGAGGATGTGGATAGGAGGGGCGTGTGGTCAGCACACTGCTCTCCCAGTCGTTATGATGGTTTTCTTTGACCAGAGCCGCTACTATTCGGTCGATTAGCTCCTAAATTGGCATCACGAGACTGAGTACACCCCGAAAAATGGCAACAGCGCATGACGGCCCCGATGGTCACCCGTCCATGTGCCGGCCACTCCCGGCAGCGCTTAACTTCGGTGATCTGACGGGAACCGGTGGATCCACTGCGGCAAGGCCGCTGCCACTTCCTAGATGGACCGAGCAAATTTAAGACAGGCCGAGCCTCGGCCTGCACGTGTCGACTGCTTGCCGTTTGGCACGCCGTGGCCGGCACTTCTGTAATGGGCTGCGTAGTGTGGTGTCACGTTCGTGTTGTGAAGAAAGGAGAAGGTGAAACCCAGTTCTGGCATGTAGCCTACTCCTCTGGAATAGCACCCAGGGGCAACCAAGCTTAATGTCCCAATCCGACAACCTGATCACCGTCAACAGTGATGCATGCCCTCACTTCCTGAGACATTATGGAGAGCTTTGGAATTTAACCCACGACATTGGTCTAAAGACTGGTGATTCATAAACTATACGCCACCCGCCTCCCCCCCCTCACCCCCTCTTCTGGAAAGTCAAAGGGAAAGCCGCAAACAGAGCATGGCATACACAGACAGTTACCCATCCAAATACGAGGTGCATTCAAGTTCTAAGGCCTCCGATTTTTTTTCTCCGTACTGGAAAGAGATAGAAACATGCGCATTGTTTTAAAATGAGGCCGCGTTCATTGTCAATACGTCCCAGAGATGGCAGCACCGAATGGCAGATGGAATTTTATCGCCAGCGGCGAGAATGAGAACTGTTTTAAATACTTAAAATGGCGACGTTTTCCTTACTTGAACAGCGTGCAATCTTTCGTTTTCTGAATTTGCGTGGTGTGAAACCAATTGAAATTCATCGACAGTTGAAGGAGACATGTGGTGATGGAGTTATGGATGTGTCGAAAGTGCGTTCGTGAGTGTGACAGTTTAATGAAGGCAGAACATCATGTGACAACAAACCGAAACAACCTCGGGGCTCGCACAAGCCGGTTTGACGATGTGATCGAGAAAGTGGAGAGAATTGTTTTGGGGGATCGCCGAATGACTGTTGAACAGATCGCCTCCAGAGTTGGCATTTCTGTGGGTTCTGTGCACACAATCCTGCATGACGACCTGAAAATGCGAAAAGTGTCATCCAGGTGGGTGCCACGAATGCTGACAGATGACCACATGGCTGCCCGTGTGGCATGTTGCCAAGCAATGTTGACGCGCAACGACAGCATGAATGGGACTTTCTTTTCGTCGATTGTGACAATGGATGAGACGTGAATGCCATTTTTCAATCCAGAAACAAAGCGCCAGTCAGCTCAATGGAAGCACACAGATTCACCACCACCAAAAAATTTTCGGGTAACCGCCAGTGCTGAAAAAATGATGGTGTCCATGTTCTGGGACAGCGAGGGAGTAATCCTTACCCATTGCGTTCCAAAGGGCACTATGGTAACAGGTGCATCCTACGAAAATGTTTTGAAGAACAAATTGCTTCCTGCACTGCAACAAAACCGTCCGGGAAGGGCTGCGCGTGTGCTGTTTCACCAAGACAACGCTCCCGCACATCGAGCTACCATTACGCAACAGTTTCTTCGTGATAACAACTTTGAAGTGATTCCTCATGCTCCCTACTCACCTGACCTGGCTCCTAGTGACTTTTGGCTTTTTCCAACAATGAAAGACACTCTCCGTGGCCGCACATTCACCAGCCGTGCTGCTATTGCCTCAGCGATTTTCCAGTGGTCAAAACAGACTCCTAAAGAAGCCTTCGCCGCTGCCATGGAATCATGGCGTCAGCGTTGTGAAAAATGTGTACGTCTGCAGGGCGATTACGTCGAGAAGTAACGCCAGTTTCATCGATTTCGGGTGAGTAGTTAACTAGAAAAAAATCAGAGGCCTTAGAACTTGAATGCACCTCGTAGTGACCACGCACGACATTGCTTAACTAACGGAAAGTAAGAGGACGACAGCTATAGCAGTCGCTGCAGAACTGAATGTCGCACTTGCAAATCCTGTCAGAACTAAAAAAACACGAGGGGAGTTCCGTAAGTAGGGAAATGTAGGGCGCGCTGGAATTCCAAAACCACTCGTCACTGATGCAAATGTCCTTCAAAGGAAAATATGATGCCGAAACCATATAATGTGGACTGTGGAGCAATGGAAGAAAGTCTTTTGCGCGGATAGTCTTGTTTCACACTGTTTCCACCCTCTGGTTGAATTTACGTCAAAGAGCGAACTATGGTAGGCAACCATTTCATGGTATTCCGTGAGCCCAATGGTTTCTCTGCAAAGGTTTATGTGACCATTTTGGCTGATCAGATCTATCCGATCGTAGGATGCTTGTTCCCAAACAGTGATGCTGTGTTCGAAGACTACTGAGCACCTGTTCACACAGCTCACATCGTATAGGATTGGTTTGGCGACCATGAGGATGAGTTTCGGCATCTCCCCTGGTAGCCACAGTCACCAGTTCTCAACATTATTGAGCCCTTGATCGTCACGCAATCTGAACTTGCAACTACTTTGCAGGAAGAATGGTATAAGACTCCACAGAAAATCATACATGACCTGTATTTATCCATTCCGAGATCACTGGAAGCTGTTTTGAATGCCAACGGGTTTCCTACACCATGTTAGGCACGGTAATGTTTTACGTTTTTGGTGTTTCCATATTATTGTCCACGACCTGTAAGTGCAGCTAACAAGTAATATATTGTAAATATACAGCTCAAGAAGTGTGGTAGTGAAACAAAATTGTTATGTGGCATAGGGTAACTAAGCTCGTTTTTAACGCTGTGCTAATTGAAGAGTTAAATATGTATAACGTAAACTGAAAATCGATCAAAGCCCGAAACGCATATTGGTGTCAATAAAAATACATAAAACTGGTTAGTTATTATATTTCTTAAAGTAAATACAATAACAAGTAAAATGGATAAATTTATGTTAGTATGTGTCTATCGCTTCATTTGGGGGTGCACTGGGTAGCTGTTCGAGCAGTATAAATGAATTTCGAATCAATATATTCGCTTCTGTAGCGAATAGTGTTTGAGAAGGTCAGCCTCGGCCTGAGTTTCATTTGCAGAATTCTTGGGCACATTTTTAAGCAGTTTACGTGGTCCTCGAATTGATGGACTTGCTTCGACAGTGACAACTGATAAAGCAGTAAATCTGTGCCTCTATCTTCATTTGGAGGTACATTGTGCAGTGGTGCGAGTAACTAGGCAGTATCCCAGTTGATGCGTTCGCCCCTATGGCCCCTATGCAGGTACTACTTGTGGCTATAAATTGGTGACTTTGTGCGTTGGATGGCCCTTCAAGGGTATCAGGCAGTCCACAAATCGATGGAGTCACCTCTATACTGGCTATACTTCGTTCATCGTAAGAAAAAAAACCTGGTATCAACAAACACCAACTCGATGATTGGTGAACAGCCGTAGCACACGTACGCTGGTGTTGTTATACCCTGGGAAGCAGGCCCTATTTATGTGTTAGATATCTTGTTATTACGTTAATGTAAATGAAACATTAACATATTCCAATGTATTAACAGTCATCAAAGTTTTCCTAAATGACGCTTTAGCTATGTAGTTTTTATTTAAAAAATATCGTACAGTCGTACTCACTGTAAACGCTAGTTGTGCCCTGATTGTTGCGCTGTTAATACGTACTGTGAAAACAGCTAACGGTTTTTCCTGGTCCAAAGTGAAACACGCACGTCGAACACCGTTAAAAACGGCGACAAGCACGTTGTTCATGTTTTTCACCAGTTTACAGAGAAATCCGGGTTTCACGTTTTACAGTGATGTTTACTACATAAAGTTAAAGCGTTATTATTAACAGATGCGTGTCTAAATCGGTTGCGTAGGATTATGGTAACTGTGTGTTCTGTACGCCGCTGGCTCGAATGTCAGTGCAGTCTTCAATTTTTTTTTTTCGACTTTTTTCGTTCAGTTCGAATACCTACATCATCTAAACATAAAAATTCATCAAATATATGTTAATTAATCCGTATCTGATCATCATCTTTTATGAAACATCCACGTCCTCTTGTTTCTATATATCACATCCAAAATTCCAACTTTCATCGCAAATGTGAATTCTTAGTTAACGATGTTTTATAAAAGTCTTCATAAATATAGTTTAAATTAAGAAAACATCACAAATTAATTTGTTTTGGACAAACATGAAGAATCAAATACTCTTTATTTGGACTATGTCCGTTTGTTTCACACCACAGATGAGTTCTCGTACAAGCCAGGGTGATAAGCGTCGTAGAAACATAGAAAACAGTTTTCACGGCTTCGAGTACACCGCACAAACGTCGTTTTTACGATTGCTGCCGTACCATTGCCATCTGAACTCAATAAAACTGATTTGGATCCAAGTTAATGGATTTTTCGCAAGAAATAACAAGACATTTAAGCTGCCAGGTTCACTGGAACTAATGTACGAAGCTTTGTCACACATCAATGCCGAAATTGGCGGGATGCATAAGAGCTCGTCATAAAAGAAGAGGGGAAAATGTGGCGCTTGCGTGGCTTCTTGGATTCTGTTGTTGATCGCCTCGCTATCAACGTAGCAGATCACAATTAAAGTACTCGAATGTGTTCCTCGGATTCGGAAATGGAAGAACTTCAGAGATTAGTAGATGACCAACTGTAAGTAATATCGTCAGTGGCTTCAATATTTAACTATATGGTGGATCCCTGCAATGTGCTTTTACGTCACAATAGCCCAAGCAGAAATATTACCCCGTGTTTAAGTTAGGAACTTTCGTTACTCTTGTTTTTAATTAAAGCACTACGTCAGTTAAGAACGGGAGTGTGTTATGTTTCCCACCTGGTATCCTCAGATGCGTGTTGCCGGAGTTTTGCCAGATATTATTTCATTCTGTTTACAAAATAAATGACATTCGAAGATATATTAATTCTCTGCTCGTCTCTTTTTTACGAGTTAACTGCAACTGTTCCCATCACTGCAGGTTGGTTGGCCCAGCTTGCTGGCCTGTGCTTCCAAGTTAAATTCGCCGGTAAATCTGTTGTCCTGTGTTATTCCTGAATCGATGTGGGCGTATTGCACAGCATAAAATGCATCATTATTACCGCACTTGACTGTACTCATGACAGCTTGGCTTCTGCCCAGCGTGAAACAATATCCAATGAGATCCCAGGGAACGCTGAAGATCATAGTGTAATGTTTACATCGGGTTTGTTCTTACGATGAACGCAGTACAGTGTCTGAGACAGTAAATGGACGTTTGACCATTTATCTAAAGGTCCACTGGGAAATGGTCGAAGAAGCTATACGTTCTCCAGTCGCTGCAGTCGTCACTACAGCAGCCCATGTTCGATGCAGTAATTCTTTTGCTGTCTCGTCATTGTCGAGGTGCGTCTAGTGGGAGATCAAGGAGACGTGGGCTTTCTCCAGGCGGCGCAGTCGTCTCCATAGCTGCCAGTATTTGAGGCGGTAAAGCGGAGTCTGTCTTGTATCTGGAGGTCGGTTGGATGGTAGTTCAAGGAAATTGTGGAGTATTCCAGTCGATGTATTCACGCCTCCTGGGGCTGTTGTTCCAAACGGTAAATCGGCGCCTTTCTCGTCGGTTGGAACGTCGTTGGGTGGCAGTTGATGGCGACTTGGCAGTCCTCTAGTTGGTGCACTCAACTCTTCGGTTGCTGGTGTTCGAATCGATAGATCTGTGCCTGTTCCTTCATTTCGAAGTGAGTAGTATTGCAATCTAGGAAGACTAAGTTTTCCTCCTTTCGATACATTCGTATCTACTGTGGCTAGTGCTTGGATCGGTTACTCTGTGGCTATCCCCTGCTGTGATACATCATTGGAAGAGAACCACAGAAGACGGTGTCGCCTTACAGAATTAATGGGTTGAGATGATTATGGTACCATACTTCGTTTTATTTAAAACAAAAAATGGATGTTTTTATCATTGCATGTACACCGTAGAGATCTTGAGAGTGCTGACTACTAATTCATGCAGTATTTTGTTAACATGGGCAGACGTGGTTTCCGCTTTAGTGGACGACCTATCCAGTGCAGAGGGATGCTGGAAGCGTTGCCACATTTCACGCGATGATTATTTGCTTAAAACTTTGTGAAAATTGAGTTTTCTGTGTTTGTGAACTATTGCATTAGAATATGACACACAAGATTGTACAGAGTGTCTCATAAATGGTGTAACAAACTTCGACAGGTTATAGAGGGTGTCTTGAGGAACAAATCGAAGGTAGGAGTCCTTGCCCAGAAATGGCATCCAGCGACACCACAGAGTGTCAAAGTTACAGGCGCCAACGGCATCCAACTATGCCACCCCTTCGGCAGCAAACGTGACTTTGTAGACTGATGGACTGTAGGCGGAACGTCTCGCAATGTTGTTTGTTCTGCAGTGATCCTGGCTGAGTGCCACCATAGCCAGTGGAGATGATCGAGTTAGCTGCTGGGTGAGAAGGCTTTGTCTCCTAAGAACGCGATGCTCTGTTGCCTCGGTGGATGGAGGTTTCGGACACAGGATTCCATCTACAGATGTCCATCAGTCTGCAAAGTCACGTTTGCTGCTGAAGGGGTGTTGTGGTTGCAGGCGCTGTTGTCGTAACATTTCTGGGACACCCTACATATGTTTTACATATACAGAAATTCAATTTAAAGTTCTGAGTAGGTGACAGAATAACTTGTGAACATTTTGTTCAATGACAAGTCAATACAAATATTTTGAAGTATATTGAAGAGAGGTAATACAGTGTAAGCATTATTATCTGTGAAATGGTATATAGAGAAATTATCATGTTCGTTATTTCCTAAATGCAGAAAGAAAAGTAAATAGCCTCTTTGGTCATATGAAATTACAACGACGTGATATATACAAAATCAGAGCAAACCTACAACGTAAAGAAATTAATGAAATTCAGCGAATAGTAATCTCACTAAAATAAGACAAGCTGATACTTCGAGGATTAGGAGATACTAATTCTGCAGAAATTTAACTGCAAACGAAGATCGAATCGTTTAACGTAAAGTATAAGGAAAGAAACATTAATAATCGAAATTAATGTAGCGAGGTGTATCAGAATTAGATGAGGTGTACCATTACCTCCTTTCTCCATAATTGATGTGGTGTTGAATTAATTTAGTTATTTCATATAAGTCAGTGCAGACTGCTACATGGAGTTTGAAATACGCACTCAGGCGTCAGTCGGAACCTTCAGCAATGCGTTTAAAATATTTGGGATTTTGTTGTAACATTTTTAATTTTTATAGAAGACGAAATATGTAACTTTTATATCTCAAAACAGCTAGTAATGTAACATAAACTTATAACTCCTCTTTACAAGTTCTTTCAAAATACGCCCAAATTAGATAAAAACACAGACATAGTGCCCGGAATTAAAAACGGAAGATGCCTTTCTTATAACTGATTTTTGCGAGTGAAGTGTTATAATTATGTATACAACCTTAAATCAATGTAAGAGGGTTCTGAAGGCATTAAAGGTTAAATTCATAAACCAATAAATAAAAACAAATAATATATACATGCAGTATCGTGTATGTAAAAATAATTGTGTAGTATACATTAGTTATTACTACAAAGAACAATATCCATTTGAGCCAGAGGCACTGAGTCAAAAAAGGGAGCTGTGAGTTGAATCAGTGAGTGAGCCAAGAGCACAGAGAGCGGAGAGACTCTTGAGTCGCTCTGTTATCCTTTCCAGGGAAGCACTGGCTTAAGACTCCTGCGACTCACTTGATCGCCAACGACATATTTCTAATGTAATGGTACATCGAGGAGTAAGAAGTAACAACTCATTCGAAAGTATGTAAACGTTTGGGCTTTTGAAAATTGGGATTTTCTTTTCAAACAAAGAGCGGAAATACTGGGTGTAAGCAATATCTATTTACAGCATACAAAGGGCGTTCAAAAAGTTTTGCACAGTCACCTCTAATTTTTTTATTTTTTTTTTCAGGAGAAAAATGAAATTTTTTGTGAACGTACTTGGAACATTTAGCTACAAGTTGGTATATAAAAGTGTTTACTTTTATTGACAGGTGAGCCGTAATGGACCATGAAGTAGATGTCAGGTTGCGACAATGTTGGTGATGCAGTTCCTCTTCAAGACCGGCGATGACTCTGCCACATCGATCCACAGGAAATTGCTCCCTGTTTATGGGGAGGACACATTGGATCGCAGCAGTATCCAGCGGTGGTTGCAGAGGTATAAAGAAGGTGATTTCTCTTTACTGGACAATCCACGATGCGGTAGACCATCGGCGGCAGTGAGTGATGTGAATAAGGAGACCGTTGATCAGATCATCCAAAATGACAGATGTGTGACGACACGACAGCTTGCTGAAATGACTCGTTTGTCATTGGGTAGTGTGGCATCACTGGTATAGTCACTAGGGTACAGAAAAATCTGTGCACATTGGGTGCCTAGATTATTGACAAGAGAAATGGAAACGATAAGGAAGAATGTGTGCGAGGGTCTCATGAAGACCTTTGCTGAAGAGTGGAAACAGTGTTTAGACGACGTCATTACCCAGGATGAAACAGGGCTGTTTTTGTCCGAACCTGAGAGCAAAACCCAATTCATGGAGTTGCGTCATCCCGGTTCCCCTCGGAAGAAGAAACCAAGATTTTCACGAACAGCAGAGCGAAAGGTGATGGCCTCCTTCCTCTGGGATCAGTGTGATGTTATTTTCGTTGACTTTTTGAAACCTGGCTCCACAATTAACGGGGACCATTACTGTTTGTCATTGGATGAGCAGCGACGTTCCATCAAGACCCACAGACCACAGCTTCAGGGTCAGCTCATCAGACTACACCATGACAATGCCAAACCCCGTACAGCCCTTATGACGCAAGAGAAAATCAGGAAAATGGGTTGGAAGATTGTTCCTCATCCTCCCTACAGTCCAGACTTGGCTCCATCTGATTTTTACCTCTTTGGTCGTCTGAACGCCCACCTGCGCGGTAAAACATTTGATAGTGAGAAAGACCTTATTTCCTGTGTCAAGCGATGGTGTGAAAGTCAATTCCCAGAATTTTACCTAAGTGCATTTACATCATGGAAAGAACGTTGGGCCAGATGCGTCACAGCTGATGGAGGCTACACTGAGTAGGCTCAATGTATAGCTAAATGTTCCAAGTATGTTCACAAAAAATTTCACTCTCCTCCTGCAAAAGATAAAAAATTAGAGACGACTGTGCAAAACTTTTTGAACGCCCTTTGTACAACATAGCTCAGGTAGTCTTGGTAGGTCAGTTTGAGGCAATTTCCCGACGTGGTAGGCCACAAGTGTCCCATGTCAAACTGTTCATCTCGGCTTCGTTTACACCACTGCGATGAGCTGTAAACAGTATAAAATGGCAAAGTGTTTACAGTGTTAATGCAGTGTTCTGAAGAACTTATCTATCTTTATTCTCTGTTCGGTTCATGGCTGTGAAAAGCTGCAGACATAAGTAAGATATGGAGCAGCGTGCTGTAGAACCTATATTCTGCTCACTAATGTTACCAGAGAGACATTTCAGATAAGACGAGTGACTGCTCCTTTCTTTTCTGAATCACTGGTTGCTCACTACTTAGATGATCCATCTCTTCGAGTCATTTTAGGAATGGATCGACCATCTCTAGCGTGGATTCTCTTTACTAGTGTATCACGATCCACCCCTAACTGGTGCATTGGGAAATCATTGGCAAATTTGATGTTGCTGTCACGAAACAGCTGGGACCTCTTTTCCGTAAGTACTGAGCTATTCCAGTCGTAGTGCTGGTAATTAGTTTTAGAAGTTGGAGATTTCTCTTGGAAGCAAAGCTGTTACTTTTATCGGCGAGAATGCTTCTCCATTCCATTAACGTTTTGTGAGCCTCTGCCTTTGTGTGTACAAAGCAACATTACAAAAATAAAAGTGCATCACCAAGTTGTTCATACATATAATGAATGGTCCCGTTGATTC
This sequence comes from Schistocerca piceifrons, assembly GCF_021461385.2. NCBI lineage: Eukaryota > Metazoa > Arthropoda > Insecta > Orthoptera > Acrididae > Schistocerca > Schistocerca piceifrons. The sequence continues at coordinate 511,051,681 of NC_060142.1, read as the reverse complement.
GCTAACTTCGAATCATATTGCTTTAAATTCCTTGAAGAATGTTATGCCACCGGCCAGTGTGGCCGAGAGATTCTAGGCGCTTCAATCAGGAACCGCGTGACGCTACGGCCGCAGGTTCGAATCCTGCTTCGGGCATGGATGTGTGTGATGTCCTTAGGTTAGTTAGGTTTAAGTAGTTCTAAGTTGTAGAGGACAGGTGACTTCAGATGTTAAGTCCCATAGTGCTCAGAGCCATTTATGGGCGCTAATGACCACTGTAGTTGTGCGCCCTAAAACCACAAAAAAGAGCCATTTGAGCCATTTTTTTAATGTTATGCCATTGGCTGCTGAGTTACTGCAGGGCCAATCTCACGCCCATTCATTGAAATGACTTTGGATCCAAGTGAGTGGAAGTTAACTTGTGGCAAACTTCCAAACCAGCGAATTCCGAGGAAGTATCTTGTTGGTCAAAATCGTAGTTGATGATGTCATCGTTGAAAAGTACATCAATTTTATTACATAAACTGTTTCTTACGCACTTTTGGCATGAATAGCGTCTGAAAATGCCCATATTCTACTGCTTTCGTCAACTAGATTTGATATAAAGCAGGTAACTATTTTTTGCCAATGATTCCTAGACATTGCCAGATTCTTTTATTTAGTTGATTACCACAAGAAGCGAATGCAATAAGTTTCGTTCTGGCTTGCTTTAACTGGTTAATTATTTGATTCAATATATGCAAAACTTCACTAGGAGTGGCGTTGCGATGTACACGCAAAGCAAGAGGTTAAATCTAATTATGCTGCAGAGCAACAAACATGACCACCAGAGCGTGATTTGCAAGATTACTATTACAATCCTCTGGATTATATTCCCCTAAATCGACGAAACCGTCAAATTTCAGCGAAGTGCTATTGAAATGCAGCTTTTCTTGGAGCTTAACTTCATCAAAATCAGCACACTTTTGTTTTCATCTTGCTCTTCCCGAAATAAATCTTAATTGCTTCCACAGCCTGTCTGTTAATACCACATGAGCATTTGAGATCATTTACTAAATTTCGAAGACTTCTTTCGGAAGGTTCTTGCAACAATCCGTACTTCAAACAACGTCTGCATCCTTTGCGCTACTTAATTTTTAAGAGCACGCCGTCCTTAACGTAGTGTCAACTACGATTTCTTGTTTCTTACTGAGTTTCAATGGTCTAGGACATTTGACTGGGCTGTCCTGCGCTTTTCATCTGAGTTGCTTACGCAGGAAATTGGTTTCGGCATTCGCTGTTCTTAATTTCATAGATAATCATAAAAATTTCCAGTTTTGCTCTTCGATGTTGTTCTTAATAACTGCTCCGTCCGGTACAGATCCGTTCCCTACGTTTTCCTCGACAGAAGAAATACCAGAAGACGTCACAAATGCATTTTGTTTACTACCTTCTTTTCTCAGATTCTTTGCGAGTGTTTTACTGGCGATTTTCTTTTGCGTAATAATTTTGATAGATATTTCAGTAAACTGGGAAATAAATGAGTAACCGCTGGACCGCTCCTTGTTCCACCATTGTCAAGGAATTTCAAATTGTTTATCAATATTAAAGAAGTCTACTGATGTTTCTCCGCACCGAAATGCGATTTCCACACTAAACTATTGTGAGTCAGATCTTTATCTTTCCGAGGAATTGCTCGTCCCCATTTTGAAAATTCTACTTCGTTTTTTAGAAGCCTAGAAAATATTTACCTTTATTTTTTTCTGCAGACAGATGCGTACGCTGCAATGAAAACCGTGGGCGTTTTGTGTTGTTTTTTTTCTATAAACTTGAGTAACTGTAACTTTTAACACCTCTTCGTCATTGCAGCCTTCAGCTCTTAAACGTTCACTCACTACACGTTAAGAAGCATACAAAGTTAAGTGTACACAAAAGCAACAAAAACCGTGCGACTGCACGTCAACTTGTTTCAAGCGACAGTGCTGCTCGTAGTTCAGACACGCCACCTTTCCTATTCTACCTGTTTTTCCAGGCATGGTGTCAGTATTCTTCCTCTTCTACTCGCTATGTCATAATCGTGAACTGTTGTGCGCGACTGACTGAATGGCAAAAATGTGTGAAATATTAGGTCGTTTTAAAAATAGCAAACTTTTGCTTAGACGTTTTTCTAGATCAAATGGTTGAATTTTTGGCTAAAGCTAAGGACTAAAAGTTTTTTTATTCAAAAATATCTATTTGAGCATAAATTTCTTCAGTGAACGTTCCCAGTGAAGCAAAACAAATCACTTAATAAAACTAGAAATCAAACAAAGATACATAAATAAGAAAGTCTCGTTAATCATCGCTCATATGTGCTTTGTCTATACTCTCACACATCATCATCCGTTCAGGTTTCAAAACAAGAGGGTCATAAATAGTTCTTAAGCCTAACAGCCTCTTGAAGTGAGAGTGAATCAGTTTGTTGGCATTGCGCTCTTAGTAAGGTTAAAATATTATTGATTCATTTATCAAATTACATGGCTTTTCTTCAGTCGGCATGCACTCTAAAGGTCCTAATTTTCTGCCTTATTAGTATGTTGTATGTAACTGATCTATAGTGTAGAATCCAACCCTTTTCCTCCTTGGGGTAAAACGAAAAAATTTTCAATTTTTTTCTCTATAACTTTGCTCCATGCTCTGGGATTACAAGAACATATGTATTTTCACTTGCTTTGCCAGAATATAATACCATTTACGCGATAGTTCTCGATGTCAGCCACATACCACTTAGCTACCGATCACTTGCATAGTATAATTCCTAAGATAAAGAGTAGAAGTTGTATCTCTAGAAACTGGAAACTTAAGCTAGGTGCAATGAGATGGGATGTGCTGCAAACCATTGAGTAACTAGAAACTTATCTCATCCACGAAGATCTTTATGTGAAAACTTGAAAAAAAGAGAAAACTGGTAGTTCCAGTCCTATTTTCTAAAGAAATACATAATTCAATGATATAACAGATTATAAATCATCCTTCTACCTTACAAAGTCAACTCAGTTGTTTCTCATGTCTAGAGAACCAACAAACATGTCATCCACCCGTTGTTCACCATCTAGATGCACACAACACACACAAGAATCGATGTATTCTCAACCAAATAAAGACGGGAAATGTACAGGGGCAGTCAACGGGACAATTTACATGGGAGGGAATAATGGTCCAGCCAAACACACGTCCATATTGAATCTTCTCAAATTTCCACGGAGAACACATGCGATCATGAAGGCCACCCAACACACTGTGTTAGTTCGCTATTCACCCGCCTAGAGGGCGACACGGAAAGGTCAGCTGCTGCACTCCAGTTGCCCTCTCCAGTTCGGATGGCTCCTGCCATAAATGTCAATCATTCTGGCCACAGGCTACCGCCGCAATGCACGGTCCCGCACCCCAGATTGAATCGTCCTAGGAAACCAGCCACATATATTTTATCACTGTACTTACAATTAAATATTATGATTGCAGTCTCAATCTGACAACGTTTGACAATGAGCAATGTTGCAGGCGGTGTAAGTTCGTAATAAAACCACCGAATTTAGAAAGTGATGCAGCTAAGGAACATCGTATGAAGCTGGTATTTGCAACTCCCTCATGCCGTCATTAGATATTTCTCGAGTATTCGTAATGCATTCTAATCCAATGCCGTATCACATATTCTACGATGTATCCATTGGGTTATAGGCGATGGCTGATCGAGAATTAACATGTTATAGTAGATGGTGTGCTATGCAACGAATATCATTGCTATTGATGCAGTCTTCAGATGCATGGTTACAGCTAATATACTCCTTCTCCATCACAGACATCTCATCCATTGAACACAGTAAACAATTATATTCGTCCCTACAGTCCAGCAGCTAGACACAGAGTCCTTTTCCCGCCATTGTTTTCACCAGTTCGCCATCTTGGATTACGTCATGGAGGGCGAGAGGGGGAGGGCCGACAGCGCCCTCTGGTGGTGATGTTGTGAACTAGGTCAGTTGGACTCCAGACCTCATGGTGAACACACTGAATGGAGCTACTGTCTACAAAAACTCAAATTGTTTAAATAAACAATGTGTACTTAGGTTCATTCTATCTGGCAGGCCAGCACAGACTGACTCTTTTTGCCCCCCAATTTCTGGATGGGGGAGGGGAGAGGAGGGGAGAAGGTGACTTATTTTCCCAACAAAATTGGAACTTCCTGCCATGGCGTCACTGCAACATTGCCACATCTGTGGCCACATTTTGGATCCGCCATCTTGAATAAATTTGGCAGCAATGCAGAGTGGGACTGTATAAACTTTGCCCTACAATTCACATCTATAGAACAAGGACATAATCAGTCTAAACGACAAAATGGATCCCGAAGAATTTCACAAATTCACGATGATGACCACTTCACCATTAGTCATGCTGGAAAATCCTAATGAAGGTTATGGAAGACTGTCTTATAGTCGCTACAAAACGAATAGTATGTGGTCTCGATAGAATTTGGGTGTGATATGCCTTCAGCACTTCTGTAAACAAATACATTCAACAACACCTGAACACTGTGCAGATATGAGACCTTCCCATGTAACCATGGTTCTCTGAGCAACCATCATTTCTTTAAACTAGAGGGATAATGACACTTAGCGCTAAGAGGTGAACTGTCTTTAGTTCAAGGAACTAGCAGCAACTGTACGAAGCAAATGGCGAGAGAAAATTTGAAGATTTGAAATTCGATGGAAACATTAAGCTTGTAACTGTAGCCTCGGTTTCGGATGTTCCCTGTATATTCGAGACAAAAAGGTACAGTCGGTCTTTTTACTCTCTTCCTTGTCAAACAGTCTGATTATAGCCTGAAAGAATCGTTCAAATTTGAGCTTATAACCTTTCCAAGACGTCTCTTCACTGACAACGGTGTCTGGGTGTACTAGTGACGTCTGTTATCAAAGCATTCACCCACAAAATTAGTCCTCTTCACAACAATAACCGTTACGGTGTCACAAGAAAGTTTTTTTATGGAACGAAACTAACGAAAGGAACTTCATTTCAATGCCGATGACTGAAATGGCTGCAAAGGGCATTGTGGTTAAGCAGCAGTTGAAGATATCGATGTGACGATAATGAGCACTGCTGTATCAAACATTGCTTTAAAGTATTACCATTCCAAATGAAGACATAGATATATTCGCACCGCTGCCAGCATTAGCTTGTTCTCAAACATCTATTTGTGAAAGAGAGGGAAGGATAAAAAAATTTTGAATAAAATAATTTTGGGTATTAGGCCATACCATTATTAAACATTTATTGTTTAAATATACATTTAGCTGGTAAGAAATTAGGAGGAGGGCAGCTGCTCTTAAGGTTGTTAAACTTTGACAATTAGAAGCACCTACCATGAAACAATTGTGTTTTCTGCCATTTTTAAGCAGCCTTACCAGAAATAAGCATTCCATTGAGGGTGAGGGTGGGAGTAGGAGATTATTTATATTAATTGTTGATTATTAGAGGCATCTACCATTATCCTTTTAAAAAAAGTTGTGTAGTTAAAATTATAGTGTAAAACCTGTCCCTCGTGCACTATTTCTGATAATATGATAATTCTGCTGTTTCTTTGAAACGTTGTATCTTGGTAACCGTAAGTTGTAAAGGTTACTTTTGAGCAGTGAAAATTGTAGAAAATTGATGCTCTACGAGAAAGGTCAGAGTACTTTTTGTCAGAAGACCTAAGGAAAAAAAAATTTAGAGAAAAAACTGAAAAAATGACAAGTTTCGCGGTTTTTCGGCTCCTGCCGTTTTAGCTCTGGATTCTCGTTGTCGAAAGCTTTTTCTCCACTACACGTCATCTACATACAGTACTAAAAGTCCATAAGATTCACACCTTTTGTAAGATCCAGTGCACCTGCTGACCAGACTATAACTCTACAACACTGATGCGAAACTAACGTGTATTATCTTTTTATTATGTACTGTCCTCCTTTCTGCAGCTCTGTTCTCCATGAATGGCTCCACCACTCCTCTTTTCATGGTGTAATGAATTACACTGGTGGAAACTCTACATGCTCTGCCATGAGGTTATGAGGGCCCATATTAAACTGCACTTCCTATCATGCAAATTATGTTGTGTTCCTTCTTTCCCATACCTTTCAAAATTATCTAAGTGGAGCTCCCAGGATGTATGTTTGTGATTACATTATGTTGAGGAGAGGCTGCCAGTCTCTGTCACATATCACTCGGCAACACTGCTAGCAGGACAATATACAGAAATCCTGATGTGTTTGATGCTTTCTCTGTGTGTGGATTCATTCTGCTGCTATGAGATCAACTGTGTTCCCTTTTATTGGGAGCACTGATTCAGTTACTCTTAGGTTACCAAAGTAATCCTGGTCAAACAATGATATCAAATATCTGATGGTAAAATGCTTAATGGGGTACAGCCTAACAAAATTACTGAAACAGTTCACTACTACAAATATGTATGCACAGGTTTCTTTGCCAATTGCCAGTGGACCAAATACATCAACTGCCACTAAACTACTGGACTTTTCGAGCACAATACTCGGCTTATATGCTGTGGATTCGTTTACTCTCTGGTATTTAGTATAGCTTTCAAGCTATTTCTTAGCTGTCCTGGCTATGTTACTGAAGATTATCTTTTCTTTCAAGAGTTCAATTTCTCTTCTGTGGACAATAATATCTGTAACTTTAATTGATATAGCCGATTAACTGATTCACATAACCATCAGAGAAGAACAACATCTGTCCCTCTACATCCTCGTGCTTCTTATTGAACCAAATCCCTTAATACAAATGGAACTATCTGTTTGGTCACCAAATGTTTATTTATTAAATGGATATTTTAATCACAGTTGTGTGATCTGTTTATACCCTTGCACACAACGTTTAGGGTCTTTTCATTGGGCACACTCTCTTTTCCCTACTCTTGTCTCCTCCTACACATTTCCCGCCAATTGACAGTCTACAAAAACCATCAGCCACTTTTTAACAGTATCCTCGACGTAACTGTTAACTGTAGTCAAACTGCTTCAGGAACATGTTCCACCACCCTGTGATATCAACTGCCGGATGCGGGCGATGTTATGCAAATCAGTACATTTGTATCTTCCATTTGCGCATCTGAATGGCTTACTAAATTCTCCTTGAACCTGCAGGTAGGGTCAGCAGCTGGCATCCCTGCTGCTCTGTCATACATACCCGGATCCAACCAGATTCTGCCCAAATGTTTGTACTCACGCCGATACACCTATACAGATTGATTTGGATGCGTCTGCTTCATGTTCCAGCAGTGGAGACATAAGATCCAGAAGTGTCCTGTGAGGCAGACGTTGAAGGAGCTCCACGGTGATTTAACCATTGATCGGCATGGTCCTGCAAGAAGCAAGGAAAGCGTTTAGAGCTTCAGCTGGTTTAGTAGACCCTAAGGATTTTAACATTTGAACCTTGAATGTACAAACAAGCCATTCCTAGCCCATGGATTGGGAGGGAAGCGGGTGTCGTAAAATATTTAATTCCATTGCGGATGAAAAATCTTTGAAATCGATCACTGCGACTTGGGCCTACCGTCGGTCACCAGCGTATGGAATGGCAACTTCTGTTGTGTAGATGTGTAACAAGACTTCCACCACGGTCTTTGTTGTCGTCTGTTGGACGTGGGAGAATGAGTCAGTAACCATTAATCAAATGGATCACACGATAAGGCTCGCGAAGTTGTTGTGAACTAGGTCCCACGATTATATTGGAACTTGTCATGGAGAGAAATGGCTCTGAACACTATGAGACTTAACTTCTGAGGTCATCAGTCCCCTAGAACTTAGAACTACTTAAACCTAACTAACCTAAGGACATCATACACAGCCATGCCCGAGGCAGGATTCGAACCTGCGACCGTAGCGGTCGCGCGGTTCCGGACTGTAGCGCCTAGAAACGCTCGGCCGCCTCGGCCGGCCATGTAGAGAACAACTGAGAAGGGGCCAGCCGGTGAGGCTAGCAAACGTCACACTGTCAAACAACCAGCTACACAAGGTTAACAAACGTAAAATAAGTGAAGCTGTCAAGTCACATGCTGAAATGTTGACTGGTGGCCCGATTTTAGTTTCTCAAAAGCCAGATGTAGTTCTTCTGATTACTGATGGGAGACTCCCTTTTTACGGAGATGATTTAGCAGGTGGGTTATGGAGGCTGCCTGGAGAGTAAATTTATCATAGTAAATCTCTTTCCTGGAAAATACTTAGAAGTCTTTTATGGATTTAGACACAGGCAAGTTCTGAATAGCCCCTACAGATTCTTTGGTGGACCAAAGGCCCTCTTCTTTAAGGATGTAACCAGAGGTGCACTGCGCCCTTGCCAGAATTACTATAGTTGATCCCTGCCCCACCTCGAAAAACAACCTATTTTGCAGTTTTTTGTACTCAGATTTAGGAAATTTTGTAATTTGTAAGGTAGATTTAATAAAAATGATGTATGATTGGAAAATATTATTTAAATGAGCTATACAGATGAGATATATTGCTCACAACAATGAATTACGAATTGCATAAACTTTCTAAAAAAATTAAAAGTAAAAAAACAAAATCTATGTCTTTTTGTTTATGGCAGCTTCAGTATGATGTTTAATGAAGAATAGATTTTAGTTGCTCCTCATAAATTATTAACGTACGTAAATTATTAACGTACGTAAATTATTAACTGGAAATAAAAGACAAAGAGGTAACATTTAATTTTGAGAACACATTCCTTTCCAAAGATTCTGCTTTTATTGCAACTTTATTTACAAATCATCGATCTGTCAAAGCATTGCAAAGGTGCTGGGAAAAGAAATCTGCCGCTAGATAACGTTACAGTTTTCCCTGTCTTACGTGCTGAAATTCTGCCAGGAAAGAGTGCCAAGTAGAGAGCCTCATTTGACATTTGAAGTATATACCAGCTGAGAAACGAAATTTCTGTGAGGAAGTGCCAAGTAAGCAGTGGATTATCACGTCTGGGTGGCGAAACCTATTCACAGAACAGAAGATGTAACGCTGACAGTACACGTTTAGTGTAATTGCAACAGGAATAACGTTAAAAGTTTTCCATATCTTCTGCTGCTGCTTGTGCAGGATTGTATTGCAGTAAACATTATGCATTTTGACCTGTGTTGCTACTTTCTCAAAATAAGTTTTCTATTTCTGCAATAATTAAAACACAGTGTTTCTGTAGCACAACGTTGTAACTGCACAGATTCAACATTTTTCGTCTACAAAAATAAAAAAGATAATGCTACTTTTACAATGATAACATTAGTAATTGTCTAATAACTGCTATAAAATATGCAAAATCTCATATACACTGTCTGCATCAAAAAAGCCTAAATATGTGAGCATAAAACAGGTAAGCAGATATGTAAGCATAAAACACTCAAAACGCAGAATACTTTAGTTACATCAATATTAAAACACCATTTCCCAATAATTTCTCGCTGGAGCACATGTCATTTGTTCGAAAATAAACTGTTAGTGTAGACAAAAAAAAAACCTATACAGTGTACAGCCAACTCTGCTGCAGGAGCTATGGTTGTGTGCCTCTAGTTTTAAAATTAAAATGACTCTTACTGAAATATGAACTTAATGTGATCGTAACTGACTTCATAAGCCAAATACAAAAGAGAACCATTTCATTCCCCCCCTCCCGGGACGGAAATCAGTGTACCCCAGCTGTCTGCGTCGAGTGTAAGCCATGAAATAGTGTGAACAGTTTCAAATGTCTGCGAGTCGTGCAACTGACGCGGGACGTGGGGACCAGCCCAGTATTCACGTAGTGGGATGTGGAAAACCGCCTAAAACCACATCCAGGCTGGCTGGCACACCGACCCTCGTCGTTAATCAGCCAGGAGGATTCGATCCAGGGCCGGCGCGCCTACCTGATTCCAGGAAGCAGCGCATTAGCGCTCTCGGCTAACCTGGCGAGTATATCAAATACAAAAGAGAATCACGAGCCACAAATCCGCTTAGTGTGTGGCAATAACGACGAGTGTATCGCATCATGGCTCGTTGTAGTCAAAGATCAAAATGCGAGGGTTGACTGAAAAGTAATGCCTCTACCTTCGACAGTTGGAAGCATTGGTATGCGGCAGGTACCGGCTTGTTCCGTAGCATCTTCTCTACGGCTCCAGTTGGCGGAAAGCCTTAGCATTAAACGGTTGTGTTGTCACAGTGTAAAGTATGGAACCCTGCGCAGACCGTCGGTCAATGCGATTCAAGCAGAAGGTGTCACCCCAAAGGAGATTCATCAGAGAATGAATGCAGTTTATGGTGACTGTGTTGATGTATTGTGCGTCGTTGGGCGAGTAACTTTAAAGATGTTGAGGTGGGAACATCTGACCTGCTGACAAACAAAGAGTTGGACGTCTTGTGACAGCAACCACCGAGTTTCACAAGCGAAATGTTGACAGAATATTTCAGAGCGATCGTCATATCACTCAGAGAGAAATTGCAAGCACAATCGGCAATTCACAAGAGCGTGTGGGCCACATTATTACTTTGCTTGGCTAACCACACACTTCACGTGCCACCACAGAAGAACTTCAGAGACTGAATCTCACCACCGTACGGCATCCTCCATGCAGTCCAGATTTAGCACCATCTGACTTCCATCTGTTCCTGATAATGAAAGATGATCTGTGCGGGCATCATTATGCTTCTGATGACTGTGGTTGCAGAAACAGCGTGTCGACTTCTTCCGTGACGGCTTCAGAAAACTTGTTCATCGTTTTCAGAAATGTATCAAATTGGCTGGTGATTATGTGGAAAAGTGAATATTGGTTACTAAAGATCACATTGTATGGATTATTTCTGGCCGGCCGCGGTGACCGAGCGGTTCTAGGCGCTTCAGTTCGGAACCGCGCGACTGCTACGGTCGCAGGTTCGCATCCTGCCTCGGGAATGGATGTGTGTGATGTCCTTAGGTTAGTTAGGTTTAAGTAGTTCTAAGATCTAGGGGACTGATGACCTCAGATGTTAAGTCCCATAGTGCTCAGAGCCATTTGAACCAGTTTTTGATTATTTCTGGGTTTGATTTATTAAAATATTCTCATCCAAACCCATTTAACGAATGTGGCGGCATTACTTTTCATTCAACCCTCGTACATCACTTATATACTCGGGACTGAAAAAGGGTAAGCCTGTCCTTCCACTGTTAAAATAATTTCGATGTGATAGTTGTATTTCGCAAGTAGCAACCTATGTCCTAAAAGCCCACCAAACGTAAAATGGCCAGCGACTACACTCTTCACTGCAGACTTTTCAAAATTTGTCTGGCGGTTTACTTATTTGGGAAGTATTAGAATAACTGTGGCCAATAGCGAAAATACAACCAGTTTACTAGCAGGCTGTGACGTCAGACCATTAGATATCGGAAAACAAGGATTATTTTTCTTTTTTTGCTATATAGTTTCCTCAGAATTCAATGAGAAAGATTGTGTAGTGGAGAACACACACAAAACCTAAATCAGTGTTTTTTTTATTTTTTATGTGAGGAATAAAAGTGTTACTAAGAAACAATGTACAGAGACGAATGTAGCTTTTCTCCATCTACATAAAATAATATTTTTAGGCATATCGGATGACTTCAAACTAATGAAACAGCAGTGCGACACATGGACGTCTCCGCCACGCGTCCCCTCGCGTGGCGACAAACGGACGTGACGTGGACCATGAAGCGGCGTGTGCCCGCCACGCTATCTCTGTGTGAACTGCTCCATTTGTTAAGGTGGAGGTGGTGCGAAACAGTGCCAAGTCCGCACCACGCCATTTCCGTGTGAATTGGACCTTACATCCTTTTTTGTGAGTTTTTGCGCCCCCTCTGTGTCTTCGCCCTTGCGGCGTCTTATCTCGCCACGGCATCAGTACGGCCCATGATACAGCCTCAACAAGTGACTCCTAGTTGTTGGAAGACTCATTTAATCGATGCACATACTTTCGCATGCGTTACCAACACATTCCAAAACACTGCACATAAAAACGGGATTTTTCCGGAATTCATACCCCAGGTTCTATTGAAGAAAGAGAGGTAGTGTCAAATGCTTTGGATAGCCCTGGGGCTACAGACCATTTGTATATCCAACTGAAGAATCGTCTTACGGTAACTATTCTCCTGTACAAGGTCAAAGTTTGAATATTACACACTTCCTCCAGCTTAGGCAGGAGCAAGTTGGTTGGCTTTATTTTTTTTTAGTTTCTTTGCATTAGTTGTGGTCTACGATACACCTTAAGCGGCTTATTAAGGCACCATTCAGTTCATGGACGGTTTCTGAGAAAACCCGAGAAAAGCGTTTTTCACCATTTTACACCGACACAGCTAACAGTGGCAAGTTGCTCAGGTTTTAACGGTTTATTCTCTAGACATTTATCTGCGAGTGCCATCTTCCCATTTTGAAAAATGATTACCCGTTATCGAAAAACATCCCGAAAATATGATTTTTGGTACCAAAACTGGATCGCGGATTCAAAGATGGTTATGTACAACAAACAGCTGAAATTTTTGTGATATGTTCCTAAGATCCCGACGTCGGAAAACCTGAAATTTTCTTGATGTCAGAGGTTCAAAGTTACCCTAGTTTTATACGCTCGTAAAATTCAGTGTGAGGTGATAACGTAGTTCATAAAGTAGCGTAGCACGGAGAAATATGCACCATATCATCAGAAGCACAAGTAAAATTTTTTTGCGCTTAAAATTTGGCCTGAGATGTAAAATTAGTTCCTTGTGTTATTTCAATTTCACACAAGTAAAGTATCAAAATTTCAAGACCCGACCATGAGGAGTATCTGCCGGGTTTGAGGCGTCATGTCACGGACTGCACAATCTCTCCCTCTGGAGGTTTGAGACCTCCCTCGGGCATGGGTGTGTGTATTGCTCTTAGTATAAGTTAGTTTAAGTAGTGGTGTAAGTCTAGGGACCGATGACCTAAGCAGTTTGGTCCCTTGGGAATTCACACACTTTTTTTTCTGACCCACACAGTTATTTTTATGTGAGTGACATGCACTGCTGGAGCAGGGAAAAGACGGGAACAAGCAGAAAAATGTTCCTACTGGAGCACAGAAGAGGTGAATATGCTGCTGTTTAAAAAATACTGTGACTGAAAAGTGGGTGCCCCATTCTATCTTCCTCAGCAGTTTTAAAGATGTTTCCAAACTGGCGAGACGTACTTACAAATCCTTCAAGAAGATATGTCCCGCTTGCTCGAAGATGTTCCACTTCCTAGGCGATTCCAAATGTATTTTCAACATGTCGGCGCGTCTCCAAGTTTCACCAACGCCGTTACTACACATTTAAATGAACATCTTCCCCAGAAATGGATTGGTCGTGGTGCTACACGTCTGTGGCCACCCAGATCGCCCGATTTAACACCAATGGATTTTTGTGTGTGGGGATGGATGAAAGACGTAGTTTATGAGGACAAAGTCAATACGCGTGAGGCACTACTTGCTCGCATTATGAATGCAATAGACGAAATTAAGAACAACCCTGTGAAACTGAAACGAGCAACAAAATCTGTTTCTACACATGCAGCTAAATGCGTTGAACTCTGTGGAGGCATTTTTGAACATTTATTGTGAATGTTTTGTGAAATTGTTTGTACACTGCACAGCTTCCTTAACACAGACCTTTGTTTTTTTTCGGCTTAACATGAATTCACCTTTGCTATGGTATTAATAAAAACAGATTATCTGATACATTCATACAATTTCAGTTACCGTTATTACCATCATTTTTACAAGATTAAATTCTTTACAAATTCTGTTGAAAACTTTGTGCAGTTGGCTGGAATTTAAAAAACAAATTGGGCCAAGTAGTTAATAAATTAAAAATATTACGAAATTATGTCTTTGCTTCTCTGGATGTTCTGGAAAATTACTGCAGATACACGTCTAGGACATGTTTTATTAGATTCACCAGATTAATAACAACGAAATAAATGCAAATAATGCTTTCCTTTAACCTCGTATAGTTTTGCGATGGCTTCATATTACCGAAGTTGCAAAATTTCAGGCAAAATCTTTTATTAGCCGTAACTCCGTAACTAAACATTTGCGTACCTACGTTTATATGAAATTTTTTCTTTAGTTTTACAAGTAGAATAACGGGCCAAATCCCGTAACTGGGCTCGACATCAGTTCTGTTAACACTGAGCTAGACAAACAAGACCAATAACAACTTTTGTCACTGTTCCCTGCAGTCAGTGATCTTCGCCGTTAATGGAGGTTGGGGAGCCTGGGTGCTCTCTTTGGCTGTATGGAGACTTCAAGCATTGATAATCATGCCTTACTTATCCAGATGAACTTTTTTCTAAAATTTCCAGAAGGAAAACTCTTTTCTAAAATCGATCTAGTGGAAGCATATTTTTAGTTGTCTCTTGGCGATGACTCAAGGTAGGTTTCAGTCGTGACCGCACTGATTCGATCGTATCAATGGAAGAAGCTGTCTTTCGGAGTTGCTAGTGATTGTTGCAGGGATTCGATAATTTGTGAATTACCTTGATGACATTCTAGTCACTGGTTGCATGACAGAAAACATTTGCAAAATTCACGCGTTTTTTGTTGTTGTTGTTCCCGTGACCGTTAAGAACCACCGTGAAATGCTCATGTCGGAGCACAAAAAAGGCGAATATGCTCATGCTTAAAACAGACTCTGGCTCAAAAGTGGTGCACCAGCTGCCTCATTCTATCTTCCTCAGCACCTTTAAAAAATTTTCCAAATATTTTGGCATGCGAACATATTCGTGCTCTCTAACATGCAACTCAACTCTCAACCCCACAAGTTCCCTCCTACCTGTAACTCGCTAACACCCTACAGGTTTGTTTATAAAGAACTCATCTGCTACCAGTCACGACTTTCTTTATTTTATTTTTCGCACGGCGTTTCGGGAAATGATTCCCATTTTCAAGTGCGTTTTTTGTGTTTGTTACGTCATTCCTATGTGATGTCGTCGATGTGTGAGATTCTGCTTCATTTCGTTGACTTTACTGCAATATGTAAGAAAACACGCGATTTTTAGTTGGTTGTCGATCTTTTTGTGAAGTTAGTGGCGAAATTTAGAAGAATTTGTACTTACAGTTTCCTTATGGTTCATTTGTGCAGAGTCTCACACACACAGGCTAAACATCACACACAGCTTGTTGTACACTTTAAAACATCGAAAACATTTTACGTAAAAAAAACAGTGACACAGATGTTCTTACATGTAGTCAACAGAGATGACATTACAGTGTATGATATGCATTTGTACAGAGGTTATTTACCTTAACAATTTGGATCACAATTTTACAATTGTGCTTATTTCTATGTGTTACTATTTTTATTTAAGTACACTGTCGAAACATTTAATATTTATCTTCATATTTTCTGTAATGTGAATATATCTCCAGTTCTAGCAAATCCATTTTATATCCTTTATTTAGTCGGTTGAGTACTTTGACATTTTGCTCTATTTTTACAAATGCGTGTCCTGTATTATGTACATGTGTTGCTATGGCTGATGTAGTGTGTCTGTTGTGTGTCTAGGCTTTTATGTGCTCTGTGTACCTGGTATTGAAATTTCAGCCTGTTTGTCCTAGGTAGAACATGGAGCATTTCTGGCATGTGACCTTGTATATTCCGAAGTCTGTAGAATCATACTTGCACTTGTTACTGTGTATTAGTTTTTGTTGTAGTTATTAGATGTAGAAAGCCCAATTTTTATTTTGTAATTTTTGAAAATATTTGCAATCTTCTGTGATACATTCCCAATGTATGGGATACTAGATATACATTTTTTTTCTCTTTTTCTTCTGAGGTGCAGTTTGTACCTGTCTCTTTCTTCACTTTGTCTAGGATCGTGTCAACCATGGAACAATTGTACCCATTGGCAACTGCGATCTTTTTCACTGCGTTTATTTCTTGTAGCATGTTTTCTTGGTTCAATTGTATTATGTAGCACTGACCTGTATGCTGCCTGTTTATGGATATCTGGGTGACATGAGGTTGCAAGGATTGTGGTGTCAGTCATTGTGTTTTTCCTATGACTTTTGACTGTGCATGTGTTGTTGTGTCTTGTAATATTTAGGTCCAGAAAGCTGATGCTTTTATTTTGCTCATGTTCCACTGTAAATTTAATTTTCTCATGTAGATTATTGAAGTAATCTAGAATGTCTGTGATGTCTTTGGTATCCGCTTTCACTAACAGTAGTGTCTCATCTACATATCACCTATAAAATTCAATTCTCTTTAGGGAAGGTTCTTGGCTTTTAAATAATTTTTGTTCTGAGTGATTTATGTATATGTCAGCTATGGTACCAGATATCATGATCCCATTGCTAGTCCATATAGTTGTTTATATATGTTGCCATTAAAAATGAAGTAGTTGTAACTTACGGTTAGCTGAAGGAGCTCCATAAATTCAACAATTTCTAGCCGGTCTGCAAATTTACTATCGCGTAGCGATTCTGCACGAAATTTTCGGTTATACTGACTCTTTGATTCTCATTTGTTTAGCACTAAAACAACAGCCAGTGACTTAAGAAACACCACATTACAACCGGCACTACAGATATGCAATGTGGTTGCAATTGCAGAGTTATTAATAGTAGAGCCCATGACAAAACAGGTGCATAACAATACGGCCACAAAACAAAACGGAAGCGAAGACAAAATACCGTGTCTTATAAATGTTTAGGTGATATAAATTTAAGAGCTACTGGACGTTAACAAACTAAATTGTGCTATTTGCTGTATGTAGAATGGATCAAGCGATTTTAAAAATTAATTTTACCATAAATCACCCAAATCTTTTTAAAATCCACCGTAATTCACACCAGCCAGTAGATGCAAAATCTGCACACTAGACAGGTACTCAAAACCACCAAACTTAGTGGGAAAAATCACTAACCTTCGCAATGCTGATCCAGAGTCCAGTCCACAGCCACACACACCAGACCGACCGAAAGATCAACGAACACAACCCAATAAAAAGTCACAAACTCGACTAATAGTGTTTGTATGAATTTCATTAAGTACATACAAAATAATCAGAAAGATATTCCTGTTGAAAGTTGAGTCGAGGTAATACTGTTTCATTTTCGCTCGATTGTACCTCTAATTTCTTCCTTTTAAGTTAAAAAAAAATCTGCTACTATTCGTTTCGAAGTCATTTCTTTGAAAATCAGCCAGATACAAACAAAAACACGCCTTGATTACAATTAAAAACCACTTGAACAGCGAATTCTATTGTGTCTGATTCGACAAACCATACAACAATGCCCTGTGTGTACAGCAGCGCGGCGCGCGCACTCGCAAACCTCACACTCGTATCGGGCAGCGGTGTATGTGGTAGTGGTGTATGTATGTAGCTGCGTTCCGAATGGGTAGCGTGCGCTTTAAAAACTAGTCACATAAGCACCTTCTTAGAGAACTGTAAAATTTGAAAGCATACTACACCTAATTAAAATGGAGACGTAACAAGTGATGAAAATTGTACTGTAGGTAGTATAGTACTAAGACAGTAGGATAGTATCAAGTTTAATTTGAGATTTGTCACGGTTGGATCCAGATATTTTTTTGGGGGGAGGGGGGGGGAGTGGCTTGAGCCTCTTAGCCCCTCCCCTGAATCCGCTACTGCCGCCTGCTACATCCCGCCTTTTCTCCAGCGGAAAGAAGTTGAGTAGTTGAGTAGCAGGATAGCCAGTACTGTGCCTTATGATAAACAGGCAACAGAAAATTAACTGTAATTTGAAAGGGTTTGGGGGTTGAAGTAGATTATATTGGAATTAATAAAAGTGTGAACACGAAAAATAGTCCTTGTGTTGTATGTAATGTTAATCACTTTATGAACCTAGTTGAGAGTGTTTGAAGTGTTCAGTTGGCACAATCGGTACAGAATACAAAACTAGTAGTGAACATGGCGGTTGTAGAAATGGGAAACATTGACGAAAATACACTCCTGGAAATGGAAAAAAGAACACATTGACACCGGTGTGTCAGACCCACCATACTTGCTCCGGACACTGCGAGAGGGCTGTACAAGCAATGATCACACGCACAGTTGTGTGAAGTTAGCACCCCTTTTTCGAGAAATATACATTATTTTCACAGTTCTTGATAGATGTAGCATAGTTCTAGAGTTCTTTGTACAAAATTTCAATAGTTCTGCAGAATTTAGCGACGAAAACAACAATACTAGAAAAAATTTTCGTATCGAAAATGTTCTTTGGCAGTTTCCGCAAATTGTAAATACGTACAACAGTTCTGAGTACAGTTCTGAACAGAACTCCAAGAGTTCTATCGAAAACCCAAGCAACATTTTTTTGTGCACCTAATAGTTTACGAGATAATTGCAATTTAAGGAGAAAATCTTTTCACTTACTGTGAAGTTGGCACCCTTTTTTTCACAAATGTATACTTTCTTCAGATTTCTTGATAGATCTGCCATAGTTCTAGAGTTCTTTGTACGAAATTTCAATAGTTCTGCAGAATTTAGCGACGAAAACAATATTCGAAAAAATTTTCGTATCGATAACATTCTTCGTCAATTTTCGCAAATTGCAAATAAGTACAACAGTTCTGAGCACAGTTCTGAACAGAACTCCAAGAGTTCTATCGAAAACCCAAGTAACATTTTTTTGTGCAGCTAATAGTTTACGAGATAATTGCAATTTAAGGAGAAAATCTTTTCACTTACTGTGAAGTTGGCACCCTTTTTTTCACAAATGTATATTATTTTCAGAGTTCTTGATAGATATGCCATAGATCTAGAGTTCTTTGTACAAAATTTCAATAGTTCTGCAGAATTTAGCGACGAAAACAATATTCGAAAAATTTTTCGTATCGAAAACATTTTTTGTAAATTTTCGCAAAAATTAAACCTGTAAAACAGTTCTGAGGACAGTTCTGAACAGAACCCCAAGAGCTCTATCGAAAATCCCAACAACATTTTTCTATGGCGATAATGGTTTGAGATAAATTGATTTAATATGGGACACACTTTCTTTACGGAAAATATAAATATATTCGTACAACAGTTCTGATGACAGTTCTGGACAGAACCCCGATAGTTCTATCGAATATCCTAATTACAATTTTTTGTGCAGCTAACACGTTACGAGATAATTGCAATTTAAGGAGGGAATCTCTTCACTTACTGTGAAGCTGGAATCCTTTTCTTCAGAAAGATATATTTTTTCAGAGTTCTTGATAGAAATGTCATTGTTCTAGAGTTATTTGTACAAAATTGGAATAGTCCTGCAGAATTTAGCGAGAAAAACAATACTCGAAAAATTTTTGTTATCGAATACATTCTTTGTCAATTTTCGCAAAAAGTAAATTCGTACAACAGTTCTGAACAGAACACCAAGAGCTCTATCGAAAATCCTAATAATATCTTTTTGTTGCGATGGTAGTTTATACGGTAACTGCTTTGATGTTAGACTCACTTTCTCCACAGAAAAAGTAAATTCATTCAACAGTTTTGATGAACAGTTCTGGTTAACACCTCAAGACTTCTATCGATAATCATAATAACATTTTTTGTGGTTATAATAGTTTGTATGGTAATTGATTAATTGTGGGGCACTCTTACTAAAAAAAAAATATGTCTGTTCGTATGCTCTGATGCAGCTCTGGATAGCATTGTAAGAGTTCTATCGAAAATACTAGTAACATATTCTGTGCAGGTAATTGTTTACGTAGTAACTGCCTTTATTAAGGAATGCTTATGAGCATTTCCCGTGAAGTTTGAACCCCTTTTACGATAAATATAAATTTTTTTCACAGTTCTTGATTTATATGCAATAGTTCTAGATTTCCCTGCTCAAAACACGAATAGTTCTACAGAATTTCGGGAAGAAAACATTAACTCGGCAAAATTTTGGTATGGTAAAAAATTATTTGTCAGTTTGGAAAAAATAAATTTGTATAACAGTTCTGGATAGCACCGGAAGAGTTGCATTGAAAATGATAAGAACATTTTTGTGGCGATAATAGTTTATACAATAATTGTTTTAATCTGATACTCACTTTATCTAATATAGCAAAATTCGTAGAATAGTTCTGATGACAGTTCTGAATATCACCCACAGAGTTCTACCAAAAACTATAATAACATTATTTGTGACGATGACATTATATGAGATAATTAATGTGGGACTCACTTTTGTCATGTAAAAGTAATAAATTCGTACAAAAGATCTGATGGCATTTCTTAATACGACCCTAAGAGTTCTACCGACAACTGTAATAACATTTTTTGTGGGGATAACAGTTAATGAGATAATAGCATTTTCGAGAGACCCACTTGGTCTACATTATAATAAATTGGCACAACCCTTTTGCTGACACTTCTGGATAGCACCTAAAGAGTTCTTTTAAAAACCCTCATAACATTTTTATGGTGCCAGTAGATTGTGAAATAGATAGTGTGTACACTCTGCAGTGGGTGTGCGCCGATGTGAAACTTACTGGCAGATAAAAACTGTGTGCCGGACCGGGTCTCTAACCCCAGGCTGTGACGAAAGAATATCGTCACAATATCCTTTCGTCCAGGAGTGCTTCTTCTGCAATTTTCGTAGGACAACTTCTACGAAATTGGGAACGCAGGAGTTAAAGTACTGCTGGAAGTACAGCTATGAGTACGATCGTAAATTCTCACTTTTATTTTGGAAAACCGAAAATCGAAAACCCGGATGTATATTCTACTAAATACAAAAAGTCTAAATGTTCAGCACTACACAAATGCCAGTACACCTTCTTAAGACTGACTGTAGTAACTGTAGGTGGAAGCGTGGGATGTGCACGCTTAGATGATTCAAGGAGAGAAGGCTCGTCAGTGCAAAACAAACAGATGGCTGAGAGAGCAGATACATTCACACGCGCCACTAACCAGATGGTGTCACACCTGTCGAGAATCGCACCAGAGGTACAATGAGCTGTGGTGGAGTGCTGTTGGCGTGGTTACTATGCAACTTACTTGATGGGCATCAATACACCGTTATATTAATGTACAATACCTGAGAAACAATGTCATTCACACACTCCGAGTTCCTTATCACTCAGTACTAGACTAAATTACCGGCCTAGTGATAAGCAGCCTATGTACCTCACCGACTACACATCTTCGTGTTATAAGAAAAAAAGAGAGAAATACCAAGGGACACAAAATATGAATCCGGATAAACCGGAAATCCGGATTACTGAGGACCAAATAAACGATGTTCTTATTTACAAATTTCGAACTTCTTATTAACTTTAATACTGTATCCCCTCAACATAATAACACCTCTATCAGTCATGTATTGAATTAGGATTTAAACATACTACTTAGTTCGTTTGTACGATATATTCAGTAAATATACTTACATTTCTATACATTGTAAAGACTTTTAACTCTCGCTGTAGTGTAACTCATCAAACTTCCACACTTCCTTTCTAACTAGAACAAATGTTTGCAACAATATTAACGACAGCAATTTCAAATTTATTCGTTACACACAGTACATGTTTTTATGTATCCTAGCGGCTGGTGATGTTGCCACATAACTGTCATCCATGAGGGTCCTGGCCATATTTTTAGCTGTTACTGGGTCCTGGATGTCATGAGAGCCCAAAACAATTACTGTTTTACGTAATAAAATTCATCTGGTTCTTCCTGATTCTAAAAGTATACACTTCATGTGTGCCTTTCATTGTTGTATGATTCAGTATCGACGTTAATGCTCTCTTGATGAGATATGAGCCGATTGCTCGTTTTTATCCACTGTGCCCTTTCATATTTCATTTCAGCGATTAATTTATTTGTTTATCACCGTAGTAAGTAGTACAAAGCTAATCCAGAATGTAAACTGCACTTAAATTCTGTTTGAACTGTTTAATAGTCAGTGTCCGCTGTCTGAACGTCAAATTTCAGATCAATACACTGTGCGTGGTTGCGTTATTTCATAGAAATTTTATTGTTGTAAGTGGGAAGTACTAGATAGTGTTGAATAAATCCAAAGCATATTGTTCGAAGAGCATAATATTATTCGAAATTTACCTGTACCAATAGGTGCAGCCAAAGCAGCATTTGTGATGCTATAATTACCTCATAGATAACGATATTTGTCTATTGTAGTTTTGTATTCCAATCAGAATTTTGAGAGCATCAAAGCCTCATTTCAACGTGTAACAGATAAAGCCTGGAAGATCTGTGTGGAACTGATGGTGATGGCATTGAAAAATTTCACCTCGCAAATGAACATAAAACGTTTCAAATTTATTCTGGGGAGCCTTAGATTTTACAGTCGCGCTATTCGTGATGAAAGGAGACAATTAGACAAGCTAACAGCTATTCGGGAAATATTTACTGTGTTTGTACGCAATTACCACAAATCTTACACCCTTGGAGAAAATGTTACAGTAGACAAGAAGCTGGAAGGATTCTGTGGAAGATACAGTTTTCGCCAATATGTATCAATCAAAACAAACGAGTATGGATTCTTAAGTGTGGATTCTTAAGTATTTTACCTGTACAATTTGGAAATATATGCTGTGTTGCAACCAGAAGGATTTACCAACTGAGCAATAAACATTTTGATCTTGTTCTGTGACTGTGTAAACCTATATATCAGTCAGGTCGAAATGTGAAAGCGGACAACTGGTTTACTAGTACTGGAATGATAATAGAGCTATGAAGGGAGAGTTTTTCTTTTTTTGGCATGATGAAGAAAAACAAGCGTGGAGATTTCTCTAGAGTTTGCTATCAGTAAAAGAAGGGATGCCCACATTTCCTTTTTTGGCTTCCACAAGACTGAACTCTAGTTTCCTCCGTACCTAAAAAGGGGACGTGTGTGATCCACGTTTGCATAATTCGATAGATGCTGACATTGTAGATAAACGGGAGCCATCCACCGTAAATTTTAAAATAGCGTTAAGCGTGGTATTTTCACAGCGGATAAGCTGAATGCTTTGTACAACGCTGCAAGAAATGTGCGCCGCTGGTCAATGGTTGTATTTTTGTAATGATCAGTACCGTTGGAATCTATGCACAAGTGATTTATTGTGGCAACAGTAAGAATTGTATCAGAAGGAAAGGGTTCCTGAATCAGCTATGTTATACAATGTTGTTTTCTTCGCTAAATTCTGCATAACTATTGAAATTTTGTACAGAGAACGCTATAACTATGACTTATCTATCAAGAACTCTGAAAAAAATATATATTTCTGAAAAAAAGGGTGCCAGCTTCACAGTAGGAGCTCTTATGGGGTTCTTAATTAAGTTGCAATTACCTCTTAAACTATCACCTGCACTAAAAAATTCCACTAGGAATTTCGATAGAACTCTTCACGTGGTGTCCAGAACTGTCATCAGAACTGTTGTACGAATATATTTTCCGTAGAGAAAGTGTGTCCCACATTAAATCAATTTATCACAAACTATTATCGCCATAGAAAAATGTTATTAGGATTTTCGATAGAGCTCTTGGGGTTCTGTTCAGAACTGTCCTCAGAACTGTTGTACAAGTTTAATTTTTGCGAAAATTGACAAAAAATGTTTTCGATAGGAACATTTTTTCGAGTATTGTTGTTTTCTTCGCTAAATTCTGCAGAACTATTGAAATTTTGTACAAAGAACTCTAGAACTATGGCATACCTGTCAAGAACTGTGAAAGAAATATACATTTCTGTAAAAAGGGTGCCAACTTCACTGTAAGTGAAAAGATTTTCTTCTTAAATTGCAATTATCTCGTAAGCTGTTAGCTGCACAGAAAAATGTTACTTGGGTTTTCGATAGAACTCTTGGAGTTCTGTTCAGAACTGTACTCAGAACTGTTGTACTTATTTACAATTTGCGAAAATTGACGAAGAATGTTCTCGATACGAAAATTTTTTCGAATATTGTTTTCGTCGCTAAATTCTGCAGAACTATTGAAATTTTGTACAAAGAACTCTAGAACTATGGCAGATCTATCAAGAAATGTGAAAAAAGTATACATTTCTGAAAAAACGGGTGCCAACTTCACAGTAAGTGAAAAGATTTTCTCCTTAAATTGCAATTATCTCGTAAGCTATTAGCTGCACAAAAAAATGTTACTTGGGTTTTCGAAAGAACTCTTGGAGCTCTGTTCAGAACTGTGCTCAGAACTCTTGTACTTATTTACATTTTGCGGAAATTGTCAGAGAATATTTTCGATACGAAAATTTTTTTCGAGTATTGTTGTTTTCTTCGTTACATTTTGCAGAACTATTGAAATTTTGTGGAAAGAACTCTAGAACTATGGCACATCTAACAAGAACTGTGAAAAAAATGTATATTTCTCGAAAAAGGGGTGCTAACTTCACACGACTCACACACACGGCACAGCGGACACACCAGGAACCGCGGTGTTGGCCGTCGAATGGCGCTAGCTGCGCAGCATTTGTGCACCGCCGCCGTCAGTGTCAGCCAGTTTGCCGTGGCATACGGAGCTCCATCGCAGTCTTTAACACTGGTAGCATGCCGCGACAGCGTGGACGTGAACCGTATGTGCAGTTGACGGACTTTGAGCGAGGGCGTATAGTGGGCATGCGGGAGGCCGGGTGGACGTACCGCCGAATTGCTCAACACGTGGGGCGTGAGGTCTCCACAGTACATCGATGTTGTCGCCAGTGGTCGGCGGAAGGTGCACGTGCCCGTCGACCTGGGACCGGACCGCAGCGACGCACGGATGCACGCCAAGACCGTAGGATCCTACGCAGTGCCGTAGGGGACCGCACCGTCACTTCTCAGCAAATTAGGGACACTGTTGCTCCTGGGGTATCGGCGAGGACCATTCGCAACCGTCTCCATGAAGCTGGGCTACGGTCCCGCACACCGTTAGGCCGTCTTCCGCTCACACCCCAACATCGTGCAGCCCGCCTCCAGTGGTGTCGCGACAGGCGTGAATGGAGGGACGAATGGAGACGTGTCGTCTTCAGCGATGAGAGTCGCTTCTGCCTTGGTGCCAATGATGGTCGTATGCGTGTTTGGCGCCGTGCAGGTGAGCGCCACAATCAGGACTGCATACGACCGAGGCACACAGGGCCAACACCCGGCATCATGGTGTGGGGAGCGATCTCCTACACTGGCCGTACACCACTGGTGATCGTCGAGGGGACACTGAATAGTGCACGGTACATCCAAACCGTCATCGAACCCATCGTTCTACCATTCCTAGACCGGCAAGGGAACTTGCTGTTCCAACAGGACAATGCACGTCCGCATGTATCCCGTGCCACCCAACGTGCTCTAGAAGGTGTAAGTCAACTACCCTGGCCAGCAAGATCTCCGGATCTGTCCCCCATTGAGCATGTTTGGGACTGGATGAAGCGTCGTCTCACGCGGTCTGCACGTCCAGCACGAACGCTGGTCCAACTGAGGCGCCAGGTGGAAATGGCATGGCAAGCCGTTCCACAGGACTACATCCAGCATCTCTACGATCGTCTCCATGGGAGAATAGCAGCCTGCATTGCTGCGAAAGGTGGATATACACTGTACTAGTGCCGACATTGTGCATGCTCTGTTGCCTGTGTCTATGTGCCTGTGGTTCTGTCAGTGTGATCATGTGATGTATCTGACCCCAAGAATGTGTCAATAAAGTTTCCCCTTCCTGGGACAATGAATTCACGGTGTTCTTATTTCAATTTCCAGGAGTGTATAAAGAATCAGTAAAAATCATCGAAATTGGTGCAAAGAAGTTGAACAATGGTAAAGAGTACAGTAGTTACAAGGATGTAGCGAAAAAGGCAGTCACGACGTTCAGATTGAGCCTATGCAAGAAAATGCTTCGGTATTGTGCCTGCAGACGGCCCTTGATGTTTTCTTTATGTTTGCCCTAATGTGTCATACTTTATATCATCAACAGGTGTTTTTAATGTTGCGAATGCAGAATAATTGTTTTCACCAATTTTACCTCTTCATAATTGTAGTTTGCGTATAAAGACAAATGATAAATATGTTTAGAACGTCTTCTAAATGTCTGTTTCTGGAAACCAGCAGCTGCAAGTTAAACTTATTCAAGTGTGTGAAAATATCCACAAGACAACCCAAATATATCTGATATGTCAGATTAGAAAACTGCTCTAGTAAATCTTCCACTAGAAACAACTCAACCTCTCCTCTGAGCATGTACAACACGAGGTAACTGACAGCAATTAACAAGTCAGTCTGTTCACCACACTACAAAGCAAAGCGAGGCGATTTTTTTTTTTTTTTTTTTTTTTTTTAGCCTTTGAAACAAGTTGCTCCTCGGCGTCATTTGCCATTAGTTCAATTCGAGCCTTTACCGTGTTTTTCTATACAGGCATTTTTTTTCTTCTAACTCCAATACTTCTTCGATAGCTTTGATCAAACAAGTTTTCTGAGTGTTTCTCCTGTCGTGTTATGCTTTTCTGATGGCGCTATCAATTCCGATATCTCAAACAAGGCTACTGATATTTCCTCCGATGATGCAAATCTTGTACCACTAGACTTGACTTTCATTTTTTTCAGATTCTCAAATTTTCCTTGAAAGTATACTGCTGGTCGGTCAGAGAAAATGGGATGGGCAGTTTCGAAGTGGCGTTTTAATTTCACTGGCTTTAAGGAATCGTTCACGAGAATTTTTGCGCGCGTAACGCACTGAGGGTTTATTTTTCCATTGCTCTCCATCGAAGGAAATCCAAATGTAATGTAACTACTGTCCTGTTTTCACGTAGGTGTCATTTTCTGAAAATAAAGCGGAAATGCAGTTGAATATAAGAATAACAAGCAAAAGCCTAAAAATAATGAATTTTCGTAACAAAAGAAATAAATAATATAACAAATAAATAAATACACTTTTACTGTCTTTATATCTAATTCTGTATCGCTATGTGATGTAATACTCTTATTAGCTTTCAATGCATCTGACTGTTGTGAACTTTTTGCAATACACGCATATGAGGGGGTATGCAAAAGAAAAAAAACCGGAATTACTTTTGAAAAGCTATAAATTTCCAAACTGTTTACTAAACAACGTTATCCCCTTCAAAATACTCTTCATTACAGCTAATTCATTTTCCCACCGGTGCTTCCACTGTTAGAAACATATTCTGTAGTCATCTTTAGAAATGGCTGACAGCTCCTCCCTCCTTTTTTTCTTCACTCTTTCAATGTTGTCAAATCGGCGTCCTTTCACGCTCCTTTTCATACACGGAAATAAGAAAAAGTCCCACAGAACAAGGCCAGGCAAATAAGAAGAGTGTGGGCAAATAACAAGAGTGTGGCAGCGGAACCATGCCATTTTTTGCCAAAAACTGCCTAACAGAAATGGCTGTGTGTGCAGGTGCGTTATCGTAGTGGAAGAACCGGTTTCCTGTCTGCCACAAATTCTCTGAACCGAGCTCCATGATAACGCACTAATCTCTGACAAATGATCTATGGTCTGTCGACGGTCTGTGAGCAGAAGCTCTGGAATTTTGTCAAATTTTCGTCGATTCGGGCAGTTGATGGACGTCCAGAACGAGGTTTGTCACGACTCGACATGTCGCTGTTTTTTCGTACACTTGACTTTTTCCCATAGCGTCAGCTTGATAAGCTGTTTTCGACATTAAAACAGTTACCGTGTAGAAAAAGATTTTCACAGCTGCATATTGTTCACTTAAACTTGCCATCATAAAAAATCAAACAAGAACAAAACAGAGCTAGCAAAAACAATCACTGCAGCCGAACACAACGATCCAGATGTTAAATACAGGCAATACACGTGTAGCGGTAGAAATGCGTACAACACAAGCTCTGCCCACGGCAATGTCTTTTTTTATTTTTTTTTTTCGCCCTCTTACGTAGGTATACACACACACCTATATTCCCTTTTGTAGACCCACTTTTAAGAGATTTACCATAGCAAAATGTGTAAGATACTTGCAAGTCGCGCGGCGGTAATACGCCTTTGCAAGAAGCGGTTAATAATTATGTAAAACGAAAAGAAGTTTGAAAATTTCAATTTTTTGGGGACCATACTTAGCTCTTTCGGATCACTGTTTGGGAAACAATTCTGTGGACTTATGTTACTGGATGGTAGTGTCTAATTGCGACATCATTATGATCTATACGAGACAACAGCTTGCTTTATACATCTACATTATACTCGGAAGCCAACTAACTGTGTGTGGCGCAGGGTACGTCTGATACCACTAACTGATCCCTCCTCCCTGTCTACTCACGAATGGTGTGTGGGAAGAATGATTGTCGGTACGCCTCTGAATTACCTCTAATTTCTCAAATTTTATCGTCGTGGTCATTTAGCGAGATGTATGTGGACGGAAATAATATATTATCCGACTCTTCCCAGAAATTGCTATCTCGAAATTTCAGTAGCAAACATCTCAGTGATGCACAAGTCCTCTCTTGTAACGTCTGACATTAGAGTTTATTGAGCATCTCTGTAAAGCTCTCGCGCCGACCAAACGATCCCGAGACGAAACGCGACGCTCTTCGTTGTGTCTTCCCCTGTCTCTCCTGTCAATCCTATCTGGTAAGCATCCCAGACTGACGAAGAATATTCAAGAAACGGTCGAACAAGCGCCTTATAAGCCACTTCCTTCGTGAGTGATTTACATTTCCTTAACATTCTTCGTACGAATCTCAGTCTGGCATCTGCTTTTCCTATCATTTGTTTTATGTGGTCATTCCACTTAATGTCGCTCTGGTTACTTACTCCTAGATATTTTATGCAGATATTGCTTCCAGCAGTTTCTCGTCAACAACTATCCAGAGCGACCTAAGTGGTGACCACATAAAACAAACAGTAGGAAAAGCAGATGGCAGACCCATTCATAGAGGAGACTTTAGGAAATATAAATCATCCACGAAGGAAGTGGCTCATAATGCTCTTGTTCGGCCGATTTTTCAATAATGTTCACCAATCTGGGTTGCTTACCAGGTAGAACTGATAGAAGAGATAGAGAAGACCCAACGAAGAGCGGTGCGTTTCGTCTCGGGATCGTGTATGTCGACGCGAGAGTATTACCGAGATGCTCAAAAAAACTCCATTGGCAGACATTACAAGAGAGGAGTTCTCCATCACGAAGAGGTTTAATATTGAAATTTCAAATCAAATGCCTCTAAGCACTATGAGACATCGGTCCCCTAGAGTTAGAACTACTTAAACCTAACTAACTTAAGGACATCACACACATCCATGCCCGAGGCAGGATTCGAACCTGCGATCGTAGCAGCCGCGTGGTTCCGGACTGAAGCTCCTATAACCGCTCTACCACAGAGGCCGGCTATTGAAATTTCGAGAGAGCGCTTCCTGGGAAGAGTCAGACATCGTGTTACTTCCTCTCACATACATCTCGCATAATGACCACGATGAGAAAAATCGGGAAGTTAGAGCCAGTACAGACACTTGCCGAGAATCATTCTTTCCACGTTCCATTCACGAGTGGTAAGGGGTAGTTGGGATCAGTTAGTGGTAACAGAAGTTCTCTCCACCACACACCATCAGCTGGCTTGCAGAATGTGATGTAGATGTAACTGTAGGTAGTTGTGCAGCAGTGGATTTCTTTTTTTACGTATGCGCAGTGCGTTACATTTATTTACGTTCAGAATCAACTGCCAGAATCTGACCTCTCACAAGTCTTCCGTAGGTCATTCTGCAAATGGTACTGTCTCCTGACGACACTACTTTCTTATAGACAACCACATCATCTACGAACTGTCTTAAAGGGCTTACGACGGTTTCTACTAGATCATTTGTATACATTGTAAACAGTAACAGTCCTATCATACTTCCTTAAGTGCATCTGCCGCTTTTGTTCCTCTAAGGACGACGAGTTGACTTCTATCTGCAAGGAACTCTTGAATCCAGTCGCAAATCCGGTCCGATACTCGGCAAGCTCGTACCTTTTTTCATTAAGTGGCAGTGAAGGACTGTGTCAGTTGCCTTCTTGAAGTAAAGGAATACGGCGTCGTCCTGAGAGCCGTTATTCACAACGCTACGGGTATCATGGAGGAACAGAACGAGCCGAGTTTCGGAAGATCTTTGCTTGCGTAATCCATGTTATTTTTATAGAGGAGATATTCGTTCTCCAAAAACGTGATAAATGATGAGCGTAAAACATGTTTCATAATTCTACAACAGACTGACGTCAACGATATTGGGCTGTAATACTGTACATCTGTCCTATGACCCTTCCTGTAAACGGAAATGACCTGCACTTTTTCCAGTCGCTAGGTGCCCTACGTTGGACCAGCGACCTACGATAAACTGCGGCTATAAGTGGAGCAAGTTCTTTCGCATAAACTTTGTAGAATCTTACAGGTTTCTCATTTGGTTCTGACTTGTTTCCACTACTAAGTAACTGTAGTTGCTTTTCCATTCTGTGCTCGATTATCTCTGTATCTGCCATTTCGATGATTGAAAGGAGGGACAGTACTACGATCTTCCGCAGTGAAACAGTTTCGAAAGCCAGATTTTGGTATTTCGGCCTTGTCTCTTTTAGCTTCCATTTCGGTGCCGGTGTGGTCACTGAATGACTGAACAGAGGGTTTCGAACCGCTTACTGATTTTACGTAAGACAAAGACCTCGAAGGGTCCTTGACCAAGAACGTTTGACAAAATTTTACCTCCAAAGTCATTGAACGCATCTCTCATTGCTCTGTTTTCACTCATTTTTCGCTTCGTTCAGTTTTTGTTTGACAGCAACATTTTGACTTCTCTTGATTCTGTGATAAGCTCTCTTTGTTTATGTAGCAGTTTTTTTAACACGGCTATTAAACCACACTGGGTCTTTCCCTTGCCT
Source organism: Schistocerca piceifrons (assembly GCF_021461385.2). Lineage (NCBI taxonomy): Eukaryota > Metazoa > Arthropoda > Insecta > Orthoptera > Acrididae > Schistocerca > Schistocerca piceifrons. The sequence goes on along the minus strand of NC_060142.1, from coordinate 511,020,940 downwards.
TAAGACCTTGCTCGGAACATAATTGTCTAAGGCATATTAAACGATGCTTTTGAGATTTTTTCCATTTGTGCTTCATATCTTCGTCCTCAATGCTGAATATTTGATACTGACTACTCATGTACTCTACAATTTGTATCCTGTCACTCTTGCTAACAAAACTGTTTTTTCTATCTTCCTTAGCATTCCTTGCAATACATGCAGTCATAGTTGCTATTACAGCCTTATGGTCACTTGTACCTTCCTCTAAGTTAACTGATTCGGTAATATGAGGACTGTTTGTTGCTAGGTCTAAGGCGTTACGTTCATGAGCTGATTCTCTAATTATTTACTCGTAGTAATTTTCAGGCAAGACATTCAGAGTAATGTCACACATATTCCTGTCTCTAGCACCAGTTTTGATAGTGCGACTCTCCCGTACTGTACCTGGCAACTTGAAGTCACTCCCTTTTACAACGCCATGATCAGGAAAGTTACTAACGATATTTTGCAAGTTCTTTCTGAAGCGCTCCACCAATACAGTTCCTAATCCATGTGTATGAAAGCATCCTGTCACTATTTTGACCACCTCTTGATGTTTAATACGCTAACGAAAGTTAGGAAAACCACGTAGCTGCTTTTAATAACACCATCTGGTTTTTGATTGTTTTACATTTGTGAGTTTCACCACCTAAGGAATTAGACTCAAACATGAACAAAATTATCTCCAAAAGTTCTCTGGTACCGTTGTAATTACAGTGATCTATCAGGATATCATCGACTCGTCTGTCCGAGCAGGGAGCAGTTTATGGCTCAAGCCACACATGCTGCCGCTTGGGGCTGAGGGGGCGCCAAACCCTCCATAATATTGTAAGATTTTTACACAGGACGTTCCAAATGCATAATTTTTATAAACGCCTATCACAACTAGTAGCGAAAACTGACATTGGTGAAAGTGTACGAGGGTGAAGGGAGGAGGGGGCGAAGGAGCGCCAAATGAAAACTCGCTTGTGTCGAAAAATGTTCTCGAACCGGCCCTTTGTCTGAGATACGGTTGCCTGCCGACCGAAGTTTCTTTCTCTAGCCACAATGAGCCTGGAACACAAAACATTCTTCTCGCTAAACTTAAGGTTGGGAAAGAGACTGCCGTTACGCTTCCATCTCTCAAGCGCATCGTCGTCGTCACCACTGTCCACTCGGATTCAACACCAGTCAATCTCCTCGGTAAATTAAATATGACGTGGTCCACAGTCTAGCTATCTCTCCGAAAAAACAGAGACTTCATTTTTTGGCTGGTAAACGCGTCTGACATTCTCCAAGCCGCCCTAAATAATTATTTACAGATGTTACTATCACGCTAATTTTGTTGTAGCTTATCTAGAAGTGATATTTCATTACAAATTTGACACACATTGTTTAACGTCTTATTGATGTTGTTGTGTGGTCTTCAGTCCTGAGACTGATTTGATGTAGCTCTCCATGCTACTCTATCCTCTGCAAGCTTCTTTATCTCCCAGTACCTACTGCAACCTACATCCTTCTGAATCTGCTTAGTGTATTCATCTCTTGGTCTCCCTCTACGATTTTTACCCCCCACGCTGCCCTCCAATACTAAACTGGTGATCCTTTGATGCCTCAGAACATGTCCTACCAACCGATCCCTTCTTCTAGTCAAGTTGAGCCACAAACTCCTCTTGTCCCCAATTCTATTCAATACCTCCTCATTAGTTATGTGGTTCAAATGGCTCTGAGCACTATGGGACTCAACTGCTGTGATCATCAGTCCCCTAGAACTTAGAACTACTTAAACCTAACTAACCTAAGGACATCACACACACCCATGCCCGAGGCAGGATTCGAACCTGCGACCGTAGCAGCAGCGCGGCTCCGGACTGGAGCGCCTAGAACCGCACGGCCACCGCGGCCGGCATTAGTTATGTGATGTACCATACTTATCTTCAGCATTCTTCTGTAGCACCACATTTCGAAAGCTTCTATTCTCTTTTTGTCCAAACTATTTGTCGTCCACGTTTCACTTCTAGGCATGGCTACACTCCATACAAATGCTTTCAGTAACGGCTTCCTGACACTTAAATCTATGCTCGATGTTAACAAATTTCTTTTGTTTCCTTTACTGCTTGCTCAATATACGGATTGAATAACATCGGGGAGGGGCTACAACCCTGTCTCACTCCCTTCCCAACCACTGTTTCCCTTTCATGTTCCTCGACTCTTATAACTGCCATCTGGATTCTGTACAAATTGTAAATAGCCTTTCGATCCCTGTATTTTACCCCCGCCACTTTCAGAATTTGAAAGACAGTATTCCAGGCAACATTGTCAAAAGCTTTCTCTAAGTCTACAAATGATAGAAACGTAGGTTTGCCTTTCCTTAATCTATTTTCTAAGATAAGTCGTAGGGTCAGTATTGGCTCACGCGTTCCAACATTTCCACGGAATCAAAACTGACCTTCCCCGAGGTCGGCTTCTACCAGTTTTTCCATTCGTCTGTAAAGAATTCGTGTTAGTATTTTGCAGCCGTGGCTTATTAAACTGATAGTTCGGTAATTTTCACATCTGTCAACACCTGCTTTCTTTGGGATTGGAATTATTATATTCTTCTTGAAGTCTGAGGGTATTTTGCCTGTCTCATACATCTTGCTCACCAGGTGGTAGAGTTTTATCAGGGCTGGCTCTCCCAAGGCTATCAGTAGTTAATGGAATGTAGTCTATTCCCAGGGCCTTGTTTCGGCTTAGGTCTTTCAGTGCTCTGTCAAGCTCTTCACGCAGTATCATGTCTCCCATTTCATCTTCATTTACGTCCTCTTCCATTTCCATAATATTGTCCTCAAGTACATCGCCCTTTTATAGACCCTCTATATACTTCTTCCACCTTTCTGCTTTCCCTTCTTTGCTTAGAACTGGGTTTCCATCTGAGCTCTTGATATTCATACAAATGGTTCTCTTTTCTCCAAAGATCTCTTTGCCAGAAACGGACATTGTTTATAATAATAAGACAGGGACACACGGAAATGTTACTATTCAGTGGACCATCCGAATTTCGACTTTCTCCTCTACGAAACGGAGACAGCGCTCTTTTATTTGCGGCTAATACCAGTTGTACTGCCCGTGCCAACGAAACGCGTTTAACAATTACAATAGAGCGTCGATTATCCGAACTAATTGGGTGACATGCATGTTCGGAAACCAGTTCACTCGAATAACTGAACGGTATACTTTTATTTACCAACAACAGCTACATACTCGGGGTGATCAGAAACAGTCTGAAAAGCTTGTAAAGGCGTTGCAGGGCAGGTTGTGCAGAGAAATAACTGTTAGGAAAAATCGATATGTTGCACCGTTTCCGAGTTAATTGCGAAAATTCAAGCGGCGCGCCAGATAAAATTATTATCTTATTCTCATAGCGTAGATGATAGCGCACGAGACTGCTTAGCCTTTGGCTCGGTTTAGATCCTTACTACCATCCCATGTGCAATTTCTGTATATCTCTCTTGTTAGGTTTTAGGAAACCAAATGAACGACACGTGTGGTGACACCGTCGTTGGCGGGCCTCTTGAATTCGCGCGCGCAACGACCTGATTGGCTAACTTTAGTGTTAATCCACTCGGAAACGGTGCAATGTATAGAATTTTTTCTTAACAATTACTTATCAGCACAACCTACCCTGCAAAACCATTACAAGCGTTTCATCTTATTTCTGACCATCCTGTATTTATAATAATCTCTTGTTAAAAAGGCAAGTAGAGTAGGAATCTATGTAGTACAGCTCAGTAAATAAGATATTTGAAATACATATGCATTTTTCATGTACAGTACATGTGTGTAGAATTAACACTTAAAAAATCCTTTATTCTGGTCTGTCTAAGCAAGCCTATCCGCTTACGAGCAGCAAAGTCACGCACATTTTTCACGACGGATGTCTGATACTGGTCGCTTTCATCTTGAGATTCAAACCATCGCAAGGCAGTAGCTAAATGTGTAAATGCTTCCAGAAGCAACCAGTATATTTCCATCTTAATTTTTTGCACCACTAGTTGATGAGATGCAGGCGGCATCAGTTTTATCAGTGATGAGGTTTACAATTTCGCTATCCTGTTTGATCTGGCGCCCTGGTTCAGCATCGTCGACACTCATCCATTATTGGACATAACTCTTCAATCACATTCATGGCAACTGAGTTCTTGTAGCATACTGAGCATTATGGACGTATCATTCTTTTCTTCATTTTCAATTAGACTTTGGAAACTTTCTGCCATACCCGAAATTTTATTCCAGTTTTTTTTTTTCATATTCTATTTCTTTACACTATCCCATGCTGCTTCGATAATGTGGGATGCATCTTTCAAATCAATATTTTTATGATTTCTTAACAAACTTTCTTGTCCTTCCTTTTCTCTTTCTAACAATAACTTATAATTCTTTTCCGTAATATCGTGGAAAGTCTCCATAACACTTTGATCCATGGGCTGTAATAAGGGTCCTGTCCGTTAAGGTGGAAGAAATATCACTTTTCTGAATTCGACCTATTCGTTTACGATATCATATGGTGAATGAGTTGGTGCGTTGTCAAGGAGCAGTAATGTTTTCTCCGTTTTGCCATTCTTTAACTGGTGAGCTTTTACACAGAGTACAAAAACTTCCATAAATCATTCTGTGAAAATCGTTACTATTCATATAGGTGTTCTTTTGTGAGGTGCAAAGAATAGGCATCGTAGACATATTTATGTGTTTAAAACAACGCGGTTTCTTACTTTTACCAATGACGAGTATAGGCAATCGGTGGCTACCAGGAACATTAACAAAAGCTAAATCAATAATACGATCCTTGCGCTTATTTTCGGACCAGGTGCTGCAAATTCACGACGTGAAGAAACAACTTTTCTTGGCAAAGCTTTCCACTTAAGCCCAGTTTCCTTAGCATTGTAAACGTAAAGCATAATCTTCTTCCCTCAATACGTCCCTTGGATTGATTTTGAAAGAACCAGCTGCTGAAAAATCAGCAGACACTTTTTCTCCACACATTTGAAGCTCACAAATGCTGTGCATTGACTTAATCCCCATTGGGATATTTCGTGATCTCTCAAAGGCTTTTGATTGTGTGAATCATAAAATTCTTCTACATAAGCTTAAGTATTGTGGTATTAGAGTGACAGTGCACAAATGGTTTAATTCATACTTAACTGGAAGAATGTAGAAGGCTGAAATTAACAGTACAGTTAGTCTACTAAAACCAGCAGAGTCCTCTAACTGGGGAGGTATCGAGAATGGTGTCCCACAGGGTTCAGTCTTGGGTCCCTTATTGTACTTAATATACAGAGGGGTCCAAGAAAATGTATCCACTGTTTAAAAGTTCATAACTTGCAAACTAATTGGCGGAGTTGTCTCATTTTTGGTGAAAGTGTAGCTGAAAGTCCAAATTTAAAGATATCACTGTAGGTGTTCGAAATGGTCACCATTAACATCCACACACAAATGATGCCGCCGATCTGCAGCACGAACTACTGAATGCAACGTGTTCAGTTGGATATTTGCACATGAATGTACGATGGATTCTCGAAGTTCATCCAATGTGCGTGACTTTTGCTGATAAACGACGTCCTTTAGTGTTCCCCAAAGGTAAAAGTCCAGAGAAGTTAGGTCTGGGGAACGTGGTGGATACTCCACAGCACCTCTACGGCCTATCCATCGTCCAGGTAGATCTTAGTCGAGATACGCCCTAACACGATTTTGGTAGTGGACTGGGGCACCATCTCGTTGAAAGTAAACTCTTCTGTCTCCATAAAAGTCTCGGATGGCAGGTAAAATGGATGTCTGAAGCTTCTAAAGGTACACCTCGCCGGTAACTGTGCCGTCAAAGAAGAATGGCCCAATCAAGCCCTGGTAAGACAACCCACACCACACATTTACTCCTGGCAAATTCATGGCTTTGTCTACATGGACGTTCGGACTTTCTTCGGCCCAGTAGATGCAATTGTGGCGATTTACTGTACCATTGAGTTTGAACTGTGCCTCATCAGACCACACAATCACCTCTGCAAACTCGTCATCGTTGCGCACCATGTTAATAAACCACTCGCAGTACTCCATTCTATGATCTGGGTCGTCCTCGTTCATTGCGTATAGCAATCATGGGATGTAGCACTTCCACTTTGCTGTCTTCAAAATTCGCCGAACACTTGAGCGACTCACTCCAGTTTCACGGGCACACTGTCTCTCAGACTTCTGTGGTGAGCGATGAATTGTTGTAACACACGACAGGAGTTAGCTGGACTTGGTACTGTTACAGGTCGTCCACATCATTGTTTGTGTACATCTTTAACACAGCCTTCGGCTTCAAATTTGTCTCATATGCGACGAATCATTAAACGTGTCAGTGGCTCTGTTCGATACTCATTTCGCCGTTGCCATTGAACCTCATTAGTACTTTCGTACTTAAAATATCACTTCAAAACTGACTTCCTAACATCGAATGTTAGCCTTGCGTCAGCCATGTTTACTCGAGTAACTAGGTGCAACTAAGAACAAAACACTGACTATCTGGCGACTGTCATCTGACAAAACAAAATAACGCAACACAACGCTTGTGTGGCGATTGCCGAAACTACAAACTATTACACTACGAAAGATGAGACAACTCTGTCAATTAGTATGCCAGTTATGGATTTTTAAACAGTGGATGGATTTTTTGGGACCCCTTTGTATATTAACGACTTGCCACTCTATATTCATGAAGGTGCAAAGTTAGTTCTTTTTGCTGATGGTACAAATATAGTAATCACACCCAAGAAGCAAGAATGAGCTGAGGAAATTTCAAATAATGTATTTCAGAAAATTATTAAGTGGTTCTCTGCAAATGGACTCTCACTAAATTTTGAGAAACACAGTTTATACAATTATGTACAGTAAATGACATAACACCATTGACAAATGTAGACTATGAACGGAAGTCTGTTGCTAAGGTAGAATACTCAAAATTTCTGGGTGTGTACATAGATGAGAAATTGAATCGGAAGAAATTCAGCAACTTATGCTATTAGGGTTATTGCAAATTTTGGTGATAAACATATCAGTAAATTAGCCAACTATGCCTATTTTCATTCACTGCTTTCATATGGCATCATATTTTGGGGCAATTCGTTATTAAGAGCGAAAGTATTCATTGCACAAAAGCGTGTAATCAGAATAATAGCTGGAGCCCACCCAAGATCATCTTGCAGACATTTATTTAAGGAACTCAGGATATTCACAGTACATTCGCAATACATATATTCACTTATGAAATTTGTCGTTAATAACCCATCCCAGTTCAAAAATAACACCGCAGTGCATAGCTACAACACTAGAAGAAAGGATGATATTCACTATTCTGGATTAAATCTCACTTTGGCACAGAAAGGGGTGAATTATGCTGCCAAAAAAATCTTTGGTCGTTTGCCAAATAGTATTAAAAGTCTGGCAGATAGTCAACCAACATTTAAAAGCAAATTAAAAGAATTTCTGAATGGCAACTCCTTCTAGTCAATAGATGAATTCTTAGATATGAAGTAGTTAAAAAAGAAAAAATATCATTATTTTGCATAAAGAAAATTTATGTTAAAGTGACACATTCCACATCATTATGAAACGTCGTATTCATGATCTATGGAAGAAGGGTTAATGTATGTATGTATCAGCCCGTGTTGGCTTTAAAATTCGATGGCCCTCCAAGGTTTTCATTAAATTGATTTCTCATTTCACACAGAATGGGACCAGAGATAGGTTTTCCTTGTGGTCTTTTTTTGTATAACGGTAACAGCAACATCTAGATCCGTGTCGTGGCGAGCTTCATAATTTTACGACTTGCCGATCCATCAGCAGAATGAAGCCCAAATATAAAATTTGTAATGCTCTTTTGTTTTTTTAATATATACGTAATTGTCGACTTACCAACCTCGTACTCATTATATAATTTCCTCTAACATTTTAATAATCTCGTATTCACCTCTCATAGGAAGGACACAAGTTTACATTTGGGCATTTTATATCGGAAGCTTACTTTACGCGGTAGCGTTGACTCAAGTGATCTTAACAAAGAAGTAACAGTTCGGTTAAGCCTTAAGCGGTCGTTCGGTTGACTGACGTTCGGATGATCGACGCTCTACTGTAAGTGCAGTTTTCATTTGTTTGACACACAGCTTGTATTAACCCGTAACTGGTACACCTATAAATTGTAACACATAAGGTACATCTGGGTCCTCGGGACCCACCCAAGTTTTGAGTATATTTTGGTAAAAAAAACACATTTAAATGAAATTTAAATATGAAACTTTTATTAATGTTTTGTTACTAATGTTTTAAAACCACATTCCTCATTTATGGTCATACCTTAAAGATGTTACAAAAAAGGACAATAAACTGCATAAAATACGAAATGTGAAAAATATACTTTTGGAAAGTCCTGCACATCAGTTACAAATAGTAAGATAGACAACTGAAACTTCACGTTTAAACACAAAATGTACTATGCTTCACAACAGTAAGCCAGAAGAAAAGTTCAAAATCAATATAAAAATTTCTGCAGGCACAACTTTTGGATAAATTTTAGTACATTTCTCAGCTAAATGACTATGTGATCTTTGAAAATAGCAGAAATTATGACAAAATATTAGGTTTCAATTATACAGCATCTTCACCAGTCCATTTCAGTTATTTCATTCATCCAGACTACCGAAACAGTTTGGACATAAAGCAGTGGAACATTCCAAACATAATGGTGTTCGACATCTGGCACACGCCCGGGATGCTTTCCTGTCTTTTTTAGATGGGCACACTGAGCATCTTTTCCTCTTCGATTTAGTAGCACCAGCTTCACTGTGAACCTGGGATGTTCCTGATGCCTTGGAGGGGGTCATGCCTAGAATATCACAAATGGAATTTCGGATATCTTTTCTCAAAAATGGAGAATCCAATCTTCTTTTCATACAATCACTTATGAGTTGTGTACCTAGTTCAATGAGGAATTCTCTGCGTGTCACATCATCAGTATCTTCTTTCCCATGGTACAAAACAAAAGCATTTACACCTGCTATATCTAGCATAGTGTAGAAGACTGCCATAGGCCACCGCCTTGTTCTTCTAGAAGTCGTGTAATTATGCGTCTTTTCGTCAAGTGCGTCAACTCCACCTTTTGTTTTATTGTAGTCATGGATTATTTCAGGCTTATTTTCCACCATACATTCTCCATGGTGCATTGTCGATATCAGGTTGACAACCTTGTTCTTTTTGGGGACGTGTGAAAGTATTGTTACAGAACCAGAGTATCCGTAGATTGAAGAAGACACATTTCTGCCCTTTGCTGTTGAAAAGCTTGGTGGTAGCTCAGCCTTGTTCTTTCTCATGGTGCCAATATAAGTCAAATTACAGTTCGACAACTCATTGACCAACTCCACACTTGAGAACCAGTTGTCCCCTGTCACATTTCTGTTACTTCCCTTGATTGGTTCAACCAACCGCATGACAACAGCTGTTGGTAAGAGGACACGGCGCGGGATGGCTACAGCTGATTTTCCCGAATATATCTCTGCATTCAAACAGTAGTGCATTTTGGCATCAGCTAGAATAAATATTTTTATACCGTATTTCCGTGGCTTGGATGGAATGTACATCCTAAATGGACATCTACCACGGAATCCTACAAGCATTTCGTCAACAGTGACGTACTCTCCGACTGAATAGTTTTCTTGACAAGCTTCTATCAATGAATTGAAGAGCCAAGAGATGTGGTACAGTTTATCTGTGAGTTTCCTTGCGTCACGGGTTGCTGCATCATCAAAACGAAGGCAACGTAATAAAAACAGCAAACGTTTCAAGGGCATAGTTGCCCTAAAAATTGGTCTACCAGTGCCGTTTGTAGCATATAAACCATTCAGATCTTCGTTGTTTGACTTGAAGGCTCCCCACAAATAACAAAGACCTATGACAGCTTTTATTTCAGTACTGTCTGTTAGATTTGAAAAAGAATTCTTTTTTGACTCAGGTGGCAATGACATAATCTTTTCATTGGTTCTGAGTACTACCTCTGCAATCATTTCTTTGCTGAAAAGTAGTTCCCAAAATGCTAGAGGGGTCTTTTCTGTTACCTGTCTAGCTGCATTACGTATGCCAGGAAAGTGAATTGGAGCAATGATGTTGGTTTGAGAGGTTCTTCCACGTATGCTGGGTGTTGTTGACCACTTGAATCTGTTTCTTCCATAGATATAATTAGTTCCAGATTGTTCGTTGTTACTGTCTCCATCATCACTTTCATCACTTCCAGTTTCATGTTCACTAATTTCATAGTCACTGTCGCTTCCACTTATGTCTTCAATATCACTGTCCAATGGTTCGTTCAGATTATCTGTAGTATCTTCCTCGCTCATTTTTCTGAAGCACTACACCGTAAATCCAAGATACCGGAAATAATGCCACGAAAAGAAAACTTTCACTAACGGTACACCTGGGTCCACGGGACCCGATCACCTTTATAGAAACAAAACTAACAAAGAAACGCCTGCAACAATGTTGTGGGCTGGTAGCCAGTTGATTGTTAGGAGAGTACAGGGAGAGGGAAGTCAGTGCTACCACACACATCACGGAGCTGGAAAAAAGAAATTTCGCTCGGGTCCCTGGGACCCAGGTGTACCAGTTACGGGTTAAAGAAGAAGACTAGGTCTGTAATAATTTAAACGTACCTCTGTGTCTTCGGGCCCTGCTTTACAATGACTTTTTACTTTATGCACCCATAACAGATTGAATTGTAAGATACTTCTCGCCTTCTGTTGCTTATTTGAATAGATCTAAAAATGGTACGAGTGTTTTTGCGGCGTTATTGTCGTAACAAAGAACGCTTGTCGGAGACGCCATTATTGGCAAAAAATTTCCACGTACTGCCTAACTGCAAACTATAGCATTCTAAACAAGCTAACTGTACCACATGCTCTCTGTTTCTTGTACCTAGATGTTTGTATCAAATTCACGTCACCAATTTGTGATGGACAGTTTCTTTGGGAACATAAATCACGGAATAAACCACTACAACCTCAGGTTTCAAATGATCGTGTGTTTCGCGACTGTGTTCAAAACCTGTGTAATGCATGCATAATGCATTCACGCCTATAGCCTGTAAGTGTTGGGATCCATGGGGCTCGTATTTCATTGGCTTGTCTTTTAATGCTTCATCCCGCCTGATATCAGTGTAAAGGACGAAGATATCTGGCTCACATTACTAAACATGTTTTATTTGCCGTTCTTTCGGTGAAATTCGGTTCAGAACTTACTCTTTGTCATGTTCTTCAGATATGTGCTTTCGTTTGGTGGCAGACCTGTAAGACGGGAGAGCAGAGCACCTGTCACAGTAAACATAACTGATTCCCATGCTTACCAGAAACCTCCCCCAAACACAGCTACAAACAGCGTCTTTCGCATTGAGGATATATTATTTCGCATCAAGTTTCATTTCCACAATCTCCTTCATCTCACATTCACGTGCCATGACCCGGTAGTGGGCGAATGTTCGGCAGTTGAGTAACTAGAGTAGACAGTTGTGGCTTTCGAACGTGTAATGCTCAAATGAGTGGGAAGGAATTAGAGTGCAGTTGCTCGCCTCGTTCAAAGTGGCTGTACTGACATCAGTTAGACTTTCATGGAACTACACTCACTGAGTAATTCGGCCGAGTATAAACGCCCAGTGCAGATCTCTGATATCGACAAGCCTTTATGATGTAATGAAAATGTCGAGGCTAAAAATTTGCTTGATCAGTGGATCCACCATCCAAAAATGACAACAACTGAGACACTGATACTAACATGAAAGTAAGTGAACATCAGGTGCACATGACATAAAAGTGGCACCTCATGGTGGCTTATGCTCACAACTTTGACTGAACATTGCTGAGGAGGGATCGCCAGTACTAAAGTATATAGATTGGTTAATGACTGAAACTGATGTGCCAATATCGAAAATAAATGTCACTGGAATGTCATGGACTGCTGAATGTAACAAAATTTTACTTCTGCAATGTGACACCTGCGTAAACACATATAACACTTATTCTCGTTATGTAGTCATTTCCATCTGGGATGCAAGGAGAAACAGTCTGGGCAAGTTGGGAACAAAGTGTATCAACACAAATGTTGCCTGATACTGATGTAGGGTGGCCACTACTAAAAAGAACTTCTTTAGTACATGAGAGACTGTTATAGAAGCCACTACAGTGTACGATTGTGACTATGGGTCATGTGTGAAATGTTAGAATGTGCTGAATATGTTTGTCATGCAGATTGCAATATCTCAAATCCAAGCACAATTCACAGTACCTCAGCCAAGAATGGGTCAGACTGTCTTAAGGCTTGTGTGCAGAACTCCTTAGCTGGAGCTAAAGTACTTACTACATCGTATATCAAATTTTCTGCATGTGCTTTACCACAGAAACGTGTGAATTTACATTTTCTACTGAAGGCCTTCGAATCTGCAATCCAAAATATGTGACTTACATGGCAACTGACTTGTGGTGTTGTAAGAATTCAGGAGTAAATTCCATCACACGTGTTTTGTTGGAAAAATGGTTGGATAATAAAGAGAATATGTCGGGCAACAGTAACACAGACGGATCAGACAGTGGGGCCAACTTTGAACCAAATAATGTAGCTGAGGATTTGTAGACAACAAAAGTGCTATTGATGATCTGGACATTTGATATCACTTGCCAGAAAGTGTGGCAGGAGGTGCTTTCGATGTACTTACCAACCTTCTTGAGCTCGTTGAGTGGCTAAAAAGCTGGGATAGCTGGCAGCACCTGGGACTGCTGCAGTATAGAACTAGTTAATTCCTTTACCGATTCATGATGCTGCCTAAGATGTTGCTGTGAAAGCTAAACCAATTTTTCCTCCATGATAGTGCTTGAAAAAACCAAACACACAGCTATCTTGTCATCAGTACTGTAACCTTCACTTTAGGGGCAACAATATTTATTGAACACATCTGCTACAGCAGATTAAAATGGTCCAGTAATTCATGAAACTAGATAATATCAGTTCTTGATGGAAATTAATATAAGCTATAGAACCTTACAGAAACAAATATGCAACAATATCTGACTAAAATTGATATAGGCCTAAGTGCAAGCACTACTACTTTGTTTTGGACACACATTCAAATAATAATATTAAGCAAAGTTCCACTTAACTCTTGTGGTGGTGGAAGCCACGCACTCATTTGCCCAAAGCATTATACCACAAGTCCAAAATGGTCCAAGTAAGCAGCAGTAGCAATCACAGTTCACTTTTATAGCGGAAGTTGGATAAAAGCAAGTCTACCACTGGATTGCCTTAGATTTTCCAATTATGGAAGTTTGTGTGAACAGACTGTGATCAGGGGTGTTCCCACTGTAGGTACCCTCATCAGACATGGGTGATGTTAGGCAATTTGATACATTTGTGTCTTTCATTTCCCTAGATTAAAATATATACCGTCCCTTGAATTTTTACTAATTTAACCATGAAAACACAGCTGTGTATTAAGTGTCACTGTAGGTGACAACAAATATGACAAGGCACATACCAGCCTTGCTGCCATCAAAGACAGCACCTAAAACAAATTAAATACCAATAGTTTAGATATCATTTGGTGGCTCTTCAGCCAATATAATTAACATTTTAACACCATTTAATACATGATGAGGCAGTTTCTTGTATAAAACAGTAGTCTGTAAAGATTTATTCTGTATCTGTTGCTTCACTTACATACCATAATACAAAAACTTCATTCAAAGTTAACACATTTTTAAATTCTCATTTTGGTTTTTGGAAAAGAAATCCTATGAGAGCTAAAGTAACACTCAAATATAATACCTGAATTTTATTCATTGGCTATAATTACACTAACCTACATGGAAGCCATTGCAGAATTCCCATTACAAAAGGAAGACAAATGAATATTGGAGAACAATGCTTCTCATAAAATGCATATTCTGTTATCTTTTGCTTACAATGTGTCATTGCACATATATTATGCTATACATCACATTGGACAGTTCACAATGTGTATGTTAAGTGCCCAAATGTACCATTAGTACTGATGTGGTTGTCTCTGAAATAAGATGACAATTGTTGCATTTATTGGAATGGAAATTAGGTTGTATCACCAAACTTCTTGTAACTAACCCAGATGCTTCAGAAGCCGCACACCATTCATACGAAGTTGCCTCATCATAATCACAACATTAGGAAGCCTGCAACTGCACGATTACTGATAAAATTTTCTGCAAAGAGGGGCAAATATTTACAAAGTAATAACAAATCATTAAGGAGATGTTGAAACACAGATAGGCCGACAAAAAGACTGTCACAAAATAAGTTTTCAGCTAACGATGCCTTTGTCAAAAATATACGACACAGACACCCCCCCCCCCCCCCCCCCCACACACACACATGAAAGTGCAACTCACACACACATGACAACAGTCTGTGGCAGTTGAAGTCACACTACAAGCAGCAGCAGCAGCAGCAGCAGCAGTGCATGATCAGAGAGGCAACTGGGTGGGGGTAAGGAGGAGGATGGGGTGGGGAGGGTGTGGGATAGCAGGGTAGGGATGAGGGACAGTGAATTGCTGCTGGGGAGAGTGCAGGGACGACGTGGAGAGAGGATAGAGCAGCTAGGTGCATTTGGGAGATTAGATGGAGAGTGGGGGGAGAGGTGGGGTAACAGAGAAAGAGAGAAGTGAAAAGTGCTTTGGTGTATTAGAGGGCTGTGTAGTGCTGGAATGGGAGCAAGGAAGGGGCTGACGGGTGAGGACAATGACTAATGAAGGTTGAGGCCAGGAGAGTTACGGGAACATAGGATATATTGCAGTAAGAGTTCCCACCTGTGCAATTCAGAAAAGCTGGTGTTGGTCAGAAGGATCCAGATGGCACAGGCTGTGAAGCAGTCATTGAAATAAAGAATGTCATGTTGGGCGGCATGCTCAGCAACAGGGTGGTCCAGTTCTTTCTTAGCCACAGTTTGTCTGTGGCAATTCATGTGGACAGACAGCTTGTTGGTTGTCTGTCAATGCCCACATAGAATGCAGCACAGTAGTTGCAGCTTAGCTTGTAGATCACATAACTGGTTTCACAGGTAGCCTTGCCTTTGACGGGATAGGTAATGTTTGTGACCGAAGTGGAGTAGGTTGTGGTGGGAGGATATATGGGACATGTCTTGCATCTATGTCTATTACAGGGATATGGGTCATGAGGTAAGGGTTTGGGAGCAGATACTGTGTAGGGGTGGACAAGTATACTGTTTAGGTTCGGTGGATGGTGGAATACCACTGTGGCAGGGGTAGGAAGGATAGTGTGCAGGACATTTCTCATTTCAGGGGATGATGAGAGGTAATTGAAAACCTGGCAGAGAAGGTAATTCAGTTGCTACAGTTCTAGGTGGTCCTGAGTTACGTGGGGAATGCTCCTCTGTGGCAAGACGGTGAGACTTTAGGAGGTGGCGGGTGACTGGAAAGATAAGGAATTGTAGATTTGTTTATGTTCTAGGTTTGGAGGATAATTACGGTCTGTAAAGGCCTCAGTGAGACCCTTGGTATATTTCGAGAGGGACCGCTCATTACTGTAGATGTAATGACCACGGGTTGCTAGGCTGTATGGAAGGGACTTCTTGGTGTGAAACGGCCAACAGCTGTTGAAGTGGAGGTATTGCTGGTGGTTAGTAGGTTTGATATGACAGAGGCAGTGATATAGCCATCTTTGAGGTGGAGGTCAGCATGTAGGAAGGTGGTTTGTTGGGTTAAGTAGGACCAGGTGAAGCGAATGCGTGAGAAGCTATTGAGGTTCTGGAGGAAAATGTATAGGGTGTCCTCACCTCAGTCCAGATCACAAAGATATCATCAATGAATCTAAACCAGGTGAGGGTTTTACGATTATAGGTGGTTAGGAATTATTCGTCTAGATAACCCACTAATAGTTGGCATAGGATGGTGCCCATAGCCATACCCTGTATTTTTTTGTAGGTAATATCTTCATAATATTGTTATGTTCCAACCTGGCTTTTCTATTCTTTAATAAATTATTAATAAATTTACAGTAAAAGCATTTGTAAGATATCGAATGTGAGAGATTATCTAGGTTTGAAAAGTGTGTTTGAAGGAAATTTGGAGAAAATAACACATATTGCCAATAACGTAAAGATGCGTACACTAATTAGATTCTGAGGTCAGTAATCACTACATCAGGATTATGCATAAGAAGATGTCCATTGTAAATAATCACAATTTTAGAGCTCAAGTAACAGAAAAACTGAAACTTCCTGGCAGATTAAAACTGTGTGCCCGACTGAGACTCGAACTCGGGACCTTTGCCTTTCGCCTCTACCATCTGAACTACCGAAGCACGACTCACGCCCGGTCCTCACAGCTTTACTTCTGCCAGGATCTCGTCTCCTACCCTCCAAACTTTACAAAAGCTCTCCTGCGAACCTTGCAGAACTAGCACTCCTGAAAGATAGGATACTGCGGAGACATGGCTTAACCACAGCCTGGGGGGTGTTTCCAGAATGAGATTTTCACTCTGCAGCGGAGTGTGCGCTGATATGAAACTTCCTGGCAGATTAAAACTGTGTGCCCGACCGAGACTCAAACTCGGGACCTTTGCCTTTCGCGGGCAAGTGTTCTATCATCTGAGCTACCGAAGCACGACTCACGCCCGGTCCTCACAGCTTTACTTCTGCCAGTATCTCATCTCCTACCTTCCAAACCTCCGCAGTATCCTTCCTTCCAGGAGTGCTAGTTCTGCAAGGTTCGCAGGAGAGCTTCTGTAAAGTTTGGAAGGTAGGAGATGAAATACTGGCAGAAGTAAAGCTGTGAGGACCGGGCGTGAGTCGTGCTTCAGTAGCTCAGATGGTAGAGCACTTGCCCGTGAAAGGCAAAGGTCCCGAGTTTGAGTCTCGGTCGGGCACACAGTTTTCATCTGCCAGGAAGTTTCATATCAGCGCACACTCCGCTGCAGAGTGAAAATCTCATTATGGAAACAGAAAAACTGTTGAATGTGACTGGAATAGAAGATGGGATAAACATAAAATCATACAATGCTATCAGAACTGTAGAGCTTTTGTATAAGAGGACATCATTCAGTTGCAAGGCCACAATACTGAACATGGCACTTTTCTCATTGGTGCAGAATATTTGTACTAAGAGACTGAATCAGACAGTCTCTAACTACCAGAGACTGTGGTCGTGTGTGTGTGAGTTGCATTTGCATATATATATATATATATATATATATATATATATATATGTGTGTGTGTGTGTGTGTGTGTGTGTGTGTGTGTGTGTGTGTGTGTGTGTGTGTGTGTTCCCTATTTTTGACAAAAGCCTTGTTGGCAGGATGCTAACTTTTTGTTGTGCCTCTCTGCGACTCAGCATCTCTGCTATATAGTGAATAACAACTATCATTTTCATTATATTGTACTACGAGATTGATGATATTTGATAGAAAAGAGCAACATTTCTTGTAGTGCTTGTCTGGTGGAAAGTAAAAAAATGTAGAAAAGGCATGGAAAAAATAATTTAAAGCTAAAACATAACTGTGATATTTTACATAATAAGCGATGATATTTCCACCAATAATAATTAAAAGAATCTGAATGTGAGTAGTGAGTAAACATGTACAGCTGAAGTATTTGCTTTTTCATATGATAGATTAATGTAAAAGCAGATTTTCTATCACACAAATGGCGAGTAAATTTTTAGTTTAATAATAGTAAAAAGTATGACATAATTTTCTAATTTTCTAGTGTTTAACATCTTGGTGACACCAAGAGAGTACAACACTTACAGTACCTGACTTGTGGTGTAAGAATTCTAGACTTACTGCTACCACATACATTCTGTTGGAGAAATGGATGGATAATAAGGAGAATATCTCACACAAAGTCACACAGATGGATCATATAATGGGACCACTTTCAAAATAAGTAATGTAACTGTTTTTGTTTCACTCACTAAGAGCATGAAAGGAATCAGATTTGTCAGTGAGTATGAATTATTTCAACATACAGTATAAATAAAGGAGAATATAAGATGAACATCAACAAAAGCAAAACAAGGATAATGGATTGTAGTCGAATTAAATCAGGTAACCGTAAGAGAATCAGATTGGGAATGAGATAGTAGTAAATGAGTTTGTTATTTGGGTGGCAAAATAACTGATGATGGCCGAAGTATAGAGGGTATAAAATGTAGACTGGCAATAGCAAGAAAAGCATTTCTGAAGAAGAGAAATTTGTTAACAGTGAATATAGATTTAAGTGTTTAAGAGTCTTTTCTGGGGGTACTTGTCTGGAGTATAGCCATGTATGGAAGTGAAACATGGGCAATAAAAAGTTTAGATAAGAAGAGAATAGAAGGTTTCAAAATATGGTGCTGCAGAAGAATGATGAAGAATAGATGGGTCAATCACATAAATAATGAGGATGTACTGGAGAGTCTTGTCTTGCGGTGACAAGAAATTTGTGTCCCAATTTGACCGCTGAAGGGGTCAGTTAATAGGACTCATTCTGAGGCATCAAGGGATTACCAATTTAGTCTTGGAAGAAAGTGCGGCGGGGGGTAAAAAACGTAGATGAAGACGAAGAGATGAATACAGTAAGCAGATTCAGAAAGATATAGGTTGCATTGGTTATTCAGAGATGAAGAGGATCACACAGTACAGAGCAGCATGGAGGGCTCCATCAAACCAGTCCTCAGAATGACGGCCACAACATCAGCTTCAATAATGAACAAAAATATATCAGGATAGGGTGATACTAAATCCATGTCGTGAGTATTCTAAACATCAATACCACATCACTAATAAAAGAAATTGATGCAATTAACAAAACTACTATACAGTACCTTGATCATGTTGTCTATGAGCAATTGCTTCCCCTGTGTGATCTCTGTGAAACATTTTGGCTTGAATAAATACTTGACTGGCTTCCTTTGGCATTGAGACTTTGCAAGGGTGATATTCTCATAGTCTGATGTGGAGATATTCTAGTTTTCTGTGGAGATATTCTAGTTTGTAGAGGAGATATTCTTTTTGGATTATTTAAGGCATTCAGCAGAGTGTTCTGACTCAATGTCACTTCTGTCATGTGATCCATCCTATAACAAATTTTTGCTATCAGAAAATGAAAAGATTCTGACATTAGTTGTTGTAAAGAAGTTAAATACTCTTCTTCCCATTGTAATGTAACAGTCAAAGACTCGCATATAGTAATATACGATACATCTAATTACTAATCATCACAGTACAAGGTATTTAGTGTAATACTTGATATGTTATATCCTATATTGCATAAACTTATGCAGGGTGTATTATACAATACTTGAATAAAAATTTCTTAGTAATTACGTGCTTGAAAATGCATACGTGAAGAGCTATGAGCATTTATTCATCTTCGATACTGTGAAACAAATATTTTCTGTTGCAAGCCCTTTGCTTTCAATATTTTGGGAGGAGGTAACATGGACCAAAACAAGAACAAAATGTCCAGTAAACTTGGGCTCTAAAGTGCATACCTTAAGAACTATGAGCACTTTTTCAGTACAAGAGATGTGTTTCACAGTAGCTCGTAAGGTTTGAGGTTTAGAGCGCACATTTACTGGACAATTTTTTCTTGTCTCAGTCCATATTGTCCACACTGCTACCACTCAGATTATGGAGAGCAGTGAGATTACAGTAAAAGAGATTTATTTCATAGTATCAAAGATGAAGAAGTGCGTATACCTCTTAAGATATGCATTTTAGAGCCCACGTTTACTGAGACTTTTTGCTTCTACTGTCATGTAATTTCAACTGTATGCATTTACACCGTTAATTAAGCTACACCCTGTATTTACAGTTGTGTTTATTCCTTCCACAGTTATTATTCTTTATCTAACACTATTTAGGATAATTAAATGTCCTGTAAATGACAAGTTAGTTATATTATTTCATTCACAAAATTACAATAGTTTCGAATTCCATTTAGGCAGTTTTCCATTTTGTTGAAACAATAATTTCTAATCCAGAAAGATGATGGTTCACTTGTATAATACAGTTTTCTAAAACTAATGGAGAGAAAAGCTAGAAAAATAAGTTGTAATGTTGTGGCTGATTACTGAAACTGTTCAGTAAATAATAATCTTTAACGTAGATCAGTTAAAGCTGGCAATACCACGTAATATAAATTTAGTATCAAAGTCTCTGTAAGTGACAGTGATCAAAATAATTAAGCACTTTAACATCAAAATGTATATGTAATATTAACTCTTAAAGGTACTCATACTGCAATATTTAATACTCAAAGATCTTTCAAATCTTGTTTAAAATATGTCTTCGTTCTCTGTTAAGCTTGATGTCACATGTGAAATTGCTTGTATAGATCTTTTTCCATTGTAATTAACATATAATGTAAATGCTAACAACACCTACATTCATTACAGTAATATTATTTAAGGAACCACGGTAGCTTCTGTGCAGGGCAGTACAGTTTTCAATTCAGTTTCAGTCAAGTTTTTGCTCAGTTTGTGACAGTTATAATTACTATTTGTAAATGTTAAGTTACAAAATTACAAATAAATCATGGACACTGAGAAACAGTAAGTCGTGTAGGAAAATCATTTATTAAGTTGTAAGAATGCAACAGAACTCCAAGAGATTCACCTCAATACTTTCTGCAGTGAATGAATACAATGTTTTAAACTGAATATCAAAAATGGACAGCTTGACATGAGCATTTTAAGTATAAATTTTTCAGTAAAATGTTTCCTGCTCTAGATGATATCATCTAATTACCTACAAGTACACATAATCAGTGTTGAGTGCAATGCAAAATACAAAATGTGAATGGTGTACTGTTTCAGAGTAGGATAATACTTCACCATACAGCAGCCCATAAATTATGGGGCACCAAGAAAAGTAAATAAATGGTAATTAAATTTAACAACAGAAACAGAAAATACTTTTATTTGGGTATTTTGAGGTGGGAAACCAAGACACTAATTAAATGTGTAATAAAGGAGATTGAAAAAACAAATAAAAGACAAGGTAGATACTAAACTGAATGAGCAATAATATAGGAACTCTATTCTGTAAAACATATAATGTGGAAAAACCCTTTAGGTATTTCTAATGAATCAAGGTATGCACTAACAGAACAAAGTATTTGTTGGAAAATATTATTATAGTCAATATTAACAAACATTAAAGTGTTATACTCAGTTTTTACTTAGAAATACTGAAAAGAAATCTTCAAGTCTGAAAAATGGTGGTGCTTTCTCATACATTTATTTATTTAGTTTTGGTCCTGTGGCATCTTGTACAGATATAGGACAGGTCAGTAAATGACACAGCACGCGCGCGCGGGCGCGCTCGCACACACACACACACACACACACACACTCACACACACACACGCTAACACACACACACACACACACACACACACACACACACACACACACACACATATACGGTATATCAAACAAGAAAGCACTGGTATGTTGCTAGACACAAAAAATTAAAAAAAACACACAAACACACACACAAATATTCAAGCTTTCACAACCCATGGTTACTTCATCAGAAAAGAGGGAAGGGGAGGGAAAGACGAAAGGGTGTGGGTTTTAAGGGAGAGGGTAAGGAGTCATTCCAATCCTGGGAGCGGAAAGACTTACCTTAGGGGGAAAAAAGGACAGGTATACACTCGCGCGCACATACACACATCCATTCGCACATATACAGACACAGGCAGACATATGTAAATGCAAAGAAGTTGGGCAGAGATGTCAGTTGAGGCGGAAGTACAGAGGCAAAGATGTGGTTGAACGACAGGTGAGGTACGAGGGGCGGCAACTTGAAATTAGCAGAGGTTGAGGCCTAGTGGGTAACAGGAAGAGAGAATATATTGAAGGGCAAGTTCCCATCTCCAGAGTTCTGATAGGCTGGTGTCAGTGGGAAGTATCCAGATAACCTGGACGGTGTAACACTTTGCCAAAATGTGCTGGCCGTGTCCCAAAGCATGTTTAGCCACAAGGTGATCCTCATTACCAACAAACACTGTCAGCCTGTGTCCATTCATGTGAATGGACAGTTTGTTGCTGGTCATTCCCTCATAGAAGGCTTCACAGTGTAGGCATGTCAGTTGGTAAATCACGTAGGTGCTTTCACACGTGGCTCTGCCTTTGGTCATGTACACGTTCCGGGTTACAGGACTGGAGTAGGTGGTGGTGGGAGGGTGCATGGGACAGGTTTTACACCGGGGGTGGTTAAAAGGTTAGGAGCCAGAGGGTAGGGAAGGTGGTTTGGGGATTTCATATGGATGAACCAAAAGGGTACGAACGTTAGGTGGACGGTGGAAAGACACTCTTGGTGGAGAGGGGTGGATTTCATGAGGGATTGATCTCATTTCAGGGCAGAGATGGAAACTTGCCCTTCAATATATTCTCTCTTTCCGCTACCCACCAGGCCTCAACCTCCGCTAATTTCAAGTTGCCTCCCCTCGTACCTCACCTGTCATTCAACAACATCTTTGCCACTGTACTTCCATCTCGACTGAATCTCTGCCCAACCTCTTTGCATTTACATATGTCTGCCTGTGTCTGTACATGTGCCGATGGATGTATGTGTGTGTAAGTGTATACCTGTCCTTTTTTCCCCCCTAAGGTAAGTCTTTCCGCTCCCGGGATTGGAATGACTGCTTACCCTCTCCCTTAAAATCCACACCCTTTTGTCTTTCCCTCTCTTTCCCTCTTTCCTGATGAAGCAACCATACACTCGCACACACACACATATCCATCTGCACATATACAGAGACAACCAGACATATGTAAAGGCAAAGATATTGGGCAGAGATGTCAGTCAAGGCGGAAGTACAGAGGCAAAGATGTTGTTGAGTGACAAGTGATGTACGAGGGGCGGCAACTTGAAATTAGCAGAGGTTGAGGCCTGATGGGTAACGGGAAGAGAGAATATATTGAAGGGCAAGTTCCCATCTCCGGAGTTCTGATAGGTTGGTGTCAGTGGGAAGTATCCAGATAACCCGGACGGTGTAACACCGTTCCAAGATGTGCTGGCCGTGCACCAAGGCATGTTTAGCCGCAGGGTGATCTGCCGTGTCCGTTCATGCGAATGGACAGTTTGTTGCTGGTCATTCCCACATAGAAGGCTTCACAGTGTAGGCAGGTCAGTTGGTAAATCACGTGGGTGCTTTCACACGTGGCTCTATCTTTGATCGTGTACACCTTCCGGGTTACGGGACCGGAGTAGGTAGACAGTGTTTGTTGGTAATGAGGATCACCCTGCGGCTAAACATGCCTTGGTGCATGGCCAGCACATCTTGGAATGGTGTTACACCATCCCGGTTATCTGGATACTTCCCACTGACACCAACCTATCAGAACTCCGGAGATGTGAACTTGCCCTTCAATATATCCTCTCTTCCCATTACCCACCAGGCCTCAACCTCCGTTAATTTCAAGTTGCCGCCCCTCGTACATCACTTGTCACTCAACAACATCTTTGCCTCTGTATTTCCGCCTCGACTGACATCTCTGCCCAAAATCTTTGCCTTTAGATATGTCTGCTTGTGTCTGTATATGTGCGGATGGATATGTGTATGTGTGTGTGTGTGTGTGTGTGTGTGTGTGTGTGTGTGTGTGTGTGTGTGTGTGTATACCTGTCCCTTTTTCCCCCTAAGGTAAGTCTTTCCGCACCCGGGATTGGAAAGACTCCTTACCCTCTCCCTTAAAACCCACATCCTTTCATCTTTCCCCCTACTTACCTCTTTCCTGATGAAGCAACCGTGGGTTGCGAAAGCTTGAAATTTGTGTGTGTGTTTGTGTTTGTTATTGTCTCTATCAACATACCAACGCTTTCGTTTGGTAAATTACAGAATCTTTGTTTTTATATATACATAAAGATCAATACAATGCTGTGGACTCCAAATATCTACTTTAATACACCATTATTGTTGGGTTCAAATTAATGATATGAATATAACAGCGGGAAACATTCCACGTGGGAGAAATATATCTAAAAGCAAAGATGATGTAACTTACCAAACGAAAGTGTTGGTATGTTGATAGAGACACAAACAAACACAAACACACACACAAAATCCAAGCTTTCGCAACCCACGGTTGCTTTATCAGGAAAGAGGGAAGGAGAGGGAAAGACGAAAGGATGTGGGTTTTAAGGGAGAGGGTAAGTAGTCATTCCAATCCCGGGAGCGGAAAGACTTACCTTAGGGGGAAAAAAAGGACAGGTATACACTCGCACACACACACATATCCATCCGCACATATACAGATACAAGCAGACATATGTAAAGGCAAAGATTTTGGGCAGAGATGTCAGTCGAGGCGGAAGTACAGAGGCAAAGATGTTGTTGAATGACAGGCAAGGTATGAGTGGCGGCAACTTGAAATTAGCGGAGGTTGAGGCCTGGTGGGTAATAGGAAGAGAGGATATATTGAAGGGCAAGTTCCAATCTCCGGAGTTCTGATAGGTTGGTGTTAGTGGGAAGTATCCAGATAACCTGGAAGGTGTAACACTGTGCCAAGATGTGCTGACCGTGCACCAAGGCATGTTTAGCCACAGAGTGATCCTCATTACCAACAAACACTGTCTGCCTGTGTCCATTCATGTGAATGGACAGTTTGTTGCTGGTCATTCCCACATAGAAAGCTTCACAGTGTAGGCAAGTCAGTTGGTAAATCACGTGGGTGCTTTCACATGTGGAATGGATTGGAATAACTCCTTACCCTCTCCCTTAAAACCCACATCCTTTCGTCTTTCCCTCTCCTTCCCTCTTTCCTGATGAAGCAACCGTGGGTTGTGAAAGCTTGAATTTTGTGTGTGTGTTTGTGTTTGTTTTTATCTCTATCAACATACCAACGCTTTCGTTTGGTAAGTTACATCATCTTTGTTTTTAGATATATTAATACAACATTACATGTACAACTAGTACACTTTAATATACAAATCATTGCCATAAACTGTTTATTAATTTAACATTATAAAAATCTGTTTCATTCTGAGAGGTATTCATTTACAGAGTAGAAACTGTGGTCTATTAGAAATGACTTCAGCTTTTTTTGAACAATCTGTCTTGCTTTACCAAATTGATGTTATTAGGGAGGTGGTTATGCAATTGTGTGCCTCTATGGAGGACACTCTTCTGGTAGGCTGATGTTCTGGCATATGAGACATGAATGTTATTGCCATTTCTTGTTGTGTAATTGTGCACAGAGCTGTTCACCTGATAGGCATTGGAGGTTCTTAAATATTCTCTTACAAAGACTATTGTTTCAAATATATATAGGCATGGAAGATTCAGTATCTTTAGAGTAGGAAAAAGAGAGCGACATGAACTTTGCCTCTTTCTGTTGCAGATGATTCTGATAGCTTGTTTCTGGGTTTTGAAAACAGATTGACTACAGGGTGCATTCCCCCAAAATATTATTTCATATCGGATTGCTGACTGGAAATGTGCGTGATATGCCTGTATTACTATATTTCTGTTACAGCTTGTGCTTAGTATCCATAGCATGTAACAGACTGATGATAGCTTCGGTGTAAGAGCTTTAATGTGTGTATTCCACTTGAGATCACTCTGCAGATATATTCCTAGGAACTTAACATCATCATCTAATTTTACAATTTTGTTGTTTATTTCAGTGCATGATCATTTTGTTGCTTATAGGGGTATATATGAAAGTACATGGCCATCATTTTCCCAGTGTTAATTATAAGTTTATTTTTTTCAAACCAGTGTGTTAGCTCCAGCAATGATGCATCTGTAGTTAATTGAAGCTCTTTTAGGTCCGACCCTGTAATCAAAATACTGGCAACATCTGCAAATAAAGTTTTCTGTTTGGCATGGACAGTGTCATTCAGGTCATCAATATACAAAACAAAGAGGATAGAACCTAATGTTGATCCTTGTGGCACACCATATTTGATGGTAGTTTTTTCTGATGTGTATGTTGTTGTTCTTGAAATGTTTTCAGTTATTGTGTCTTATTTGAGAACAAGTTTTTGTTGCTGGCTAGTAAGATATGATCTAGTCCATTCATTTGGAATACCTCTAATTCCCTTTCTTTCCAACTTACGTAGTAGAATACCATGATCTAACATTTCAAATGCTTTGGATAGGTCCAGGAATATTCCAGTAGCCATTTCCTTTTCATCTACAGCTTCCAGATTGAAGTACAAATATTCATAGACTGCTGTGGTTGTGGATCTAGATTGCCTGAAGCCATGCTGGTGATTTGACAGCAATTACGTAGCTGTTGTTATCTCTTACTTCTTTCTATTTCATTAGTATGCTGGTAACTGTCAAAGAATGACAATCATCTATCTTTGCAAGCAGATTAAAGACCTGTTTGTAATGAGGACTATAAATCAACAATGTGACCAACAGGGATTTTTGTTACAAATGTAGATGATATGATAATTCCTACAGGGAGTATCTAATGAAACATGCCTCCCACTTTCCTTCTGTTGTTCAAGAATCCACAGCCTCTTGCTATCTGTTTACAGGCATTTAAGGATGTCTGAAATAGAATACAGAATTTCAGTCTCAGTTTTAGTCAATCAACATTATTTTTGTATCCAGTATCCTCCCGGAGTAAATTTCAACCAACTTGAAATTGATTCTTTTGTAATCACTGTTAGCCACAAAAACCATTACAGAGAAAATATGTTAAATAGTGAATATGAGAAATGAAAAAAATGCAGAGACCTCTACAGGACATGTGTTTGCCTATTTTATACAGTTTTTTAATTGATCAATTTTGCAGAATTAATATTTATTGGCTTTAGTAACATTGTTGCAGGAGACAATTCTGTAGCACAACAAGTGAAAGTATGCAAAATAAGTCAGCAATATTGTCTGTAGCTTGTAGGAGTAGGAGTCAAAGATAGTACAATGGTAAGCCCTGTTCCATCTTCAGTCCGGAGATGATGTGGACAGAGTGTTAAGTAAAGGTGGATTAACAGGACTAGAAATGAAACAAGTAGTATAATTAAGAACTAGAAGGAAAAGGAGATATGAAATGAACCATCAGGGGGATTGGGGGTGACGAACATAGATGAGAAAGTAAAACAAAACAGGAAAGTCAATAACTAAAAAAGACATAAATGATAAACATAAATAATATATAATAAAACAATAAAAACAGTCAAAAAGAGAGGGAGAATTGTACATAAATAGAGATTAAGTCAAAGACGGTGACAGGATGTGAGGATATGTTGAAGGACAAGTTTCCATATGGTTTTCTGAGAAACTGATATCTGGTGGAGGATCCAAATAGCCAACATGACACAGTTTTAGGTCCCTTGAGTCATACTGTAGAGGATGTTCAGCAACTGTGTAGCGAGTATTCCCAAGGTGGGCAGTTCTTCTAAAACCATCACTCAAATGGCTCTGAGCACTATGGGACTTAACATCTGTGGTCATCAGTCCCCTAGAATGTTAGTAAACAACATGCGTGGTTTCAAAAATTGTGCTGCCTTTGATTTTGTAGGATTTATCAGTGGTGGGGCTGGACTAAGTAGCAGTTAGTGTATCCATGGAACAGTGGGAATGATTTCAGGGATAGAATCCTTCGGGTCAAGATAATGATCTGCATACGTTATAATGTTTGACAAGGATGTAAAGGAAGTTAGAAAGGTGGTGGAATGTGACAGCTGATGGGAGAGAGAATCTCATTTCAAGGCTTGACTTTAGAAAATCAAAGCATTGGCAAAGTAATACATTGAGGCATTCGAGGTCTGGAATGTGCTGACTGACAAAGGGCTTGCTTCTGATTTTTTTGGATGTGGAAGCTCTACTAGCCAAGAAAAAGAAGAGATTTTTTGCCAGAGAGAAAATCCTGGGACATGTTGTCAGTGTAGATGCTGAGCGATTTGATGGAGCAATTATCTCTTGAAGGTAAGTATAGACCAGAAACTATGTCTAACAATGTTACAAAAATAATAAAATCTTTCTAAGTTAATTTTGTTGTGGAGATTGGGTATTTGTTTAACGTGTATATCATTTCTGCACAAATACTTCTAGATTTCAAATGGACAAACCTATATGTTTTATAATATTAAGTTGTAAAAATATCTCCCACAGTTTGAAAGTAGTTGAGAAAAGGGGACGGAGAGGAGTAATGTCTGATAAGAAGCATTCACCTGGCCCTAAAGAATGGAATCGTGTCAGGGAGATTGGCTACAGTTACAGATAATAAGGGCTAAATACACTAATAACAGATAAATATTTCAATCTCAGGGCTACTTGGACGTACCGAAGTAGCCACTGTCCAAAGAGCAGCAAGAGAAATTCTTATTAGAAGAATTTGATACAGTCATTTCTCGACTTGATTTCATTTCATGTTCTCTCTAGTTAATTATGCACTTTTCTTTTTACTTACAAAAAACCCAATATCATTATCTAGCAGTATAAGTCAGGTGTCCTAAGAGGGCACAGGATGTCTTCTGCCCATTTTATTGAAAGCCATAACCAGTTTTGACCCCCAAGGTCATTAAGTAATGGTATATGTCAGGCATCCTGAGACAGGGCATGGGATGATCCCTTTATGTGCCCTCTCAGGATGCCTCACATGTGCCACTAGGTAATGTCCTTGGGGACAAAAACCGGTTGGTGTTTAAAATAAGAAGAACAGTGCAATTTATGTGGACATTTTCTTCAAAACCGTTAAAACATTTGTTCCACATGCTGGACATGAAATGTTTTACGTATTTACTTATTGTTAATTTACATTGCATAAAATAAAATATTTATTATTGCACTATTAAGATTAAGATTTTTTGAAAAAAAGAGAAAGAAAAAAGCAATATCATGTAGAGAATTTTCAATTTTACAAATGTATTATATGACTTGCTTCAGACATATAGGAGGGCAAATTTCTAGAAGACAATAAAAAATAAAATCTCTGTGCTAGAAAAGGTGACTGTCAGTCTTCGTTACGGACCTAAACATATCTGATGGTTCTCCAAATCAAAAGTGGATACTTAAAAAGTCACTTAGGATGTAAAGTGGTAGTTGTAACACTGAAACAAGGTACAGTACTTTGATTTTATCTCCAAATTAAAATTCACAACAAATGTACATCATAAAAACTGTCAAAGCAAATACAACACCATATTGAAAAATCCACTGTTACCAAAGGCAACACAATTGTGCATATGTCCTCTTAAATGCCAAAACAAAAAGTAAATATGAATTGCAGTTTCTTAAAATCCTAAAATCAATAAGAAAAAAAATACATTTTTGGATTAAATATTTATTTGATGCTCAAAGTGGAAAATTCTAGCTAATACTGCAAAAAAGAGAAATCCAATACTACCAATTCAATAAAAAAGACTCACAGAAGGAAATAGTACATATGGTGAAGAGCAGAGGATTTCAAATGAGAAGGCAGCAAGTGGCTAATGGGTAACACTTCTCTGTTTGGCACCACTTTCTACATAAACAGAAACATATCAAACCCCACTACCAAATCCATCTGAGAGATAACCAGTTACAAATTTAGTAAATGATACTGAATCATTCACTTTTGTCAATTACTATGGACAAATAAATGAAAATTGATCCAAGGATAATGTCAAAGTTCTACATGGGAACAGTAATAGTGAAAAGAACAATCATTCTACATGATAGTAGGAGAGTATATCCCACACAAAGGAACAAATAAAAATGCTGTAAGACTAACAGAACTTCATAAGGCTGCCAGTCCAAAACTGCTACCTATTTCCTTTCACAAAAGGCTTCACAGAAGGTACAAGAGCTATAGACCCCTAAAGTCAGCAACTAATGAATTTTAAATATATTTGAAGAATCCCAATGGTTTTTATACAGTATTGAGACAATATATAGGCACTGATTTTTCTCCCTTAAAAATATTATTTTGACTGGAACATGAAGCCTACATTGAAGCAGTGATACGAATTATAACAACAGTAATAGTGTAAGAAAAGATGAACAGTGCTTGTAATACCAATTCACAAAATTTAATCAGCATTACTTCAGTAGTTCATAGCATTACAAGTAAAAAGTTATATCCACTGACTGATATTAAGCAATCAATAACAAATACTAAGTCTCCAGTGATTCAGGCAAAAATCTAGATTAATACCTGTTCATAAGATTAGCAGGCTCGGGCAGACGTGGGGAATATCCTGGAGTGGATGGAGTTTTTGGTGTTCCAGGAGTCGTTGACTGAGATGAATAATGTCCTGGTTTTCTGAAACCCAAGCACAAGTGGAAATGAGGGATCTGATTGGAAACTGTTTTTAGATATAGGGTGCATCAAAACAACATCAACCGATGTTTAGAGGCTGTAGAGGAGGCAGTGGAGAAGAAATCAATGTTAGAAACCCCTGTCCAGAAACATCATGTAACAATACAATAGCATGCCAAAGTTATGGTGTCTAACACCTACCTCTAGGTAACTTCTTCTCCAATAAATATGATTTTATACATTGATGTCTCCACTATCATTTCAGTTAGCAGTCCCTACAGTGTTGTTATGACAGGCATGAACATGTTTGATGCCATCTAACTTTCAGAATGCTGCCAGCCCCATTGTGACAAATTATGATTCTGATCTACTAGCATTCAAATGCATGTTTGATGAAGAAGGATTGACCTAGTGACAGGTGTTGCAACCTATATCTTCTATGCTCTGTAGTGTCATTGGATGATGTTTCTGGACATGGATTTATATCATGAATTTATTCTCCAAGACATTCTCTATGACTCTTCAAAATTTATAAGCATTCGTTTGCTACATCCTATAAATATAAACCATGTTTTGTTCCAAGTGAGTAGTGAAGCATGTTTTTGAGTCGATACAACTTGCTACAAGCTTGTACTACTGGTCTCATAAACATTTCAACAATGTACAGGAAATGACTCATTATTCATACTGGAGCAGGGGTATGAAAATGCACTGCTACAAAAAAGATGAAAATTGAAGAGTGGTGACAAATAAGTACCTGAAAAGAATCTATGAGTCTAAAACATATATGAGGATATTGTTTCCTTCATATATACCCCCTCTACCTTTCTAAAACAAATTTATAAGTTTTCAAGAAGCTTTCTTTTGCAGGTCTTCATTAAATAAGCTATAAAACTATATGTTAAAAATAATGACATCAGAGAAAACAGGAGGAAAAACCTCATTCTTTGTAGATCTATTTAATGGACAATAGAGCTCAAATTAGTAAGGGCAACTGAAATTCTGTATTTCAAAACAACTGATCTTGTCATATGAAAAAAGAAAGGTACACGAAGATAGCAAACAATAGTAATAAAATGTAATTGCTACTGTAGGAATCTTATTATGTGTGGGATGAGGAAAATTCTTTAACTAAGCAGTTCTTCTGCTTAGTTTAAACGTGGAAAACATCAGTATGTAATTTGTTACTCGCTGAGGAAAGTTTACTGAAGAAATGCTTGGCATCAGAATAAAACGATTAATATGTACCAGAATAAGAGAGAAAAACACTATTCATAATAACTATCTGACACCTCTCCCAGAGAAGTAATTAATGTTGTACCAAACAGAGTCTTAAGGTACATGTAAATGACCTTATTTTATGCCTGCCTTGGATTCTGGAAGAATTTAATTTTATAATTACAGTAACAGCATGGTGCTAAATTAATTAGACAGCTAGTTCTAAGGCTTTTTTGAGTCTATCATCAAAGAAATGATAGGAACAATCTCCTCAGTTACTGCAAATGTATCTTTGATAAGCATGTCTAACAATGATTTGACAGAAGTGTAAAATACACAATATTATGAATATCATTTGATTTAGGGATTTGATACTCATAAATATCAATGTGGTTATGAAAATGTTATGTTACAGTAAAATAATGGAAAGGCAACCACTCACCTATAGTGGATTGATGTATGGCACACAGAAACACATAATAGAAAACAGCATTCACACTAACAATAGCTCTGTTTTTAGCAACAGTACACAAATTCACACACACAAACCTACAGACATGCAATAAACATTCACATTCACTAAAATCAGTCTTGCCATGACCTTAGGAATGTGCATTTGGGCCTCTGTGCAGTTATGTGTGTGAATGGCTAGAAAAAGAGCAAGCTTTGAAAGCTAACATGAATGCTGTTTTCTGTTAATTGTTTCTGTGCTCCATGCATCAAGCCACTACAGGTGAGTGGTTGTCTTTTCCTTATTTTATGTATTGCTCCATCAAGGACTTCAATAATAGGAGATAAATAACAGGTATTTAATATAAAATAGGCAACCAGAGATTTCTCAAAGTAGCAAATCTGCCTTTTCTACTGTGATATAAAACTGTAGATTCCTAAAAGTATCAGCTCCTGGAAGAAGTATACAGGAGTGAAGTGATAATTTATCGTTAATTAATAGTAAAGATATATTTTCTAACACCAAGCACTAGATCTATACCTAATCAACTGCTCCAGAAGGAAGGCCCTTTGTTCATCGTAACCCAAGTTTCCCCATTGTAAAAGTGGACTCTTAACATAGACAACCCATTTGACTACAACATGACATTGATTCAAATTATCCATTCCTTTCCAAATAGATCTTTTTACTTATATTTTCTTTACCAGTTTCCTTCATGTGATCAAGTTTTCATATTTGATTTCTGTTTAAAAAATTATCCACAGCATTAATAATATTTATTGGAAGTCAGAACCACATCTTATTCTCAGTGATGTAATAGATTTTGTGCAGATACCTTCTATGAACCAAACCCACAAAACTTTAAATCAAAGCAGTGCTCAACTTACTTTTCAAAACTGAAGTGTCAAAGTCAATCCAAAAGATCAAAAACCTTGATGCATGTAATTTGTTTACTCCAC
Source organism: Schistocerca piceifrons (assembly GCF_021461385.2). Classification (NCBI taxonomy): domain Eukaryota; kingdom Metazoa; phylum Arthropoda; class Insecta; order Orthoptera; family Acrididae; genus Schistocerca; species Schistocerca piceifrons. The sequence continues at coordinate 510,988,040 of NC_060142.1, read as the reverse complement.
AAAATGATTCTACAATTAATATTAATTAATTAGAAGAACTTTACTAATGCAACAATAACTTAAAAAGCTTTAATACTTTGTCCTTAAAAGATCCAAGTCCAGGTTTTTAATCTATGATTGAAATACAAGCTTCAAAAATTCAATGCCTAAACTGAAGTATATGATAATGGAGACAACAAGAAATGTATCTCATTGAGCAACCAGACATCAAAATTGCATACTAAGTGAGTTTGGAGCATCCTCAAGATCAATGGGTGTGATTGACAATAAAACATTCGGTTATTTATTTCCCTGATAAATGTTACAAAAGACCGTTCAAAATGAGCACCATCAATTTGAACAACTGAAGAGCCAGTATCTGCATGACAGGTTATCTCATGTTCAATGGAAAATGTGTGGCATGTTCTGTAATCTAATTCCTTCTCTGGGTCTACAGTGCTAGAATACACTGCAGTTCTCACGTAGTCCCAGAGAAGGGGTCTAACTGAAAAAAAAGGAGGCATAATCAGCACTTATGCCCAATATTAGACTGAATACACCCCAAAAAAGGTACATTTAATATATCATCTATTACCTGTATTGTGTAGAAACATCTGGAGGAGAAACAGGTGACACAGGGGATTTAAAATCTCCAGGTCCATGACCTGAGTTCCTGCAAAGATTACATTGGTTTACATTAATTACACAGTAAAAGAATTTAAAGTAAAAGAATTGTTATTTTTATAGAAAAAACTAAAACATATCATTGGTTATAAGGAAGAAAAATTACAATTCTACTATAAAATAAGAAGTATTTTATTTCAAGATAATTTTGAATGACTATTAGATGCATAAGCCAGAATTCAGTACGTAAATTTATCTCTTAAACAAATAGCTTAGCTCTGAAACTTCCTGGCAGATTAAAACTGTGTGCCCGACCAAGACTCGAACTCGGGACCTTTGCCTTTCGCGGGGAAGTGCTCTACCACTGAGCTACCGAAGCACGACTCACGCCCGGTACTCACAGCTTTACTTCTGCCAGTATCCTTTCTTTCAGGAGTGCTAGTTCTGCAAGGTTCGCAGGGGAGCTTCTGTAAAGTTTGGAAGGTAGGAGACGAGATACTGGCAGAAGTAAAGCTGTGAGTACCGGGCGTGAGTCGTGCTTCGGTAGCTCAGTGGTAGAGCACTTGCCCGCAAAAGGCAAAGGTCCCGAGTTCGAGTCTCAATCGGGCACACAGTTTTAATCTGCCAGGAAGTTTCATATCAGTGCACACTCCGCTGCAGAGTGAAAATCTCATTCTGGAGCTTAGCTCTAATTATATACTAATAATTTCTAAATTTATTTTTTTTCGGTGAAGTCCATATTGAAGTCCCAGTCACGACATAATTTGAACTTTTCACATTTAGTGAACATAACACACATTCCACCGAAAATAAAATAATTTAATCCTCAGTAAAAACCATAAGGCGGTGGTGAAGATGAACTCCCTTCTGTAGCGATGCCCACGGGACTGCCGCTTCCTTAGTAAACTGTCCGACACAATTAAAAGGTCATTTTTTCAAAACTCTGTAATTGTATCCAGTTATGTTGCAGAAATTTGAAATCTGACTCGAAGGTGCCTACAACCTTCCTCTGTAACTGAGCAAAAGCATGGCATCACCCTTGAGCACAGTGATGCTTTGAACAGGGAGATCTCAACACATGTTAGAAAAAGGCCTATAGTCAAACCATCACGTGAGGTGTACGGTGGGTTAATGATGCCACAGGGGCACCAAATTTCAGCACAATTCTGCCCGATGCCACTGTGGATGTGTCACCTGATAGGGAGGTCACCACACCTAGTGTTACCCACATTTCATCCCTTTGTTTCTGATCAGCATTGAAATCACGTAGTTTTCTTGTGGGTGGTCGATGAAAACATTTCAGATGCACCACTACTCAGTATCAACATGGAAAGGCTTCAGGGGGTGGCATAATGAATCTGTTCCTTCCCTTGGGGCATTGATCCCTCATATTTTGTGCTTGACAACCTTTGACACTGCTCCCCCACACCCACACACCACACACACACACACACACACACACACACACACACACACACACATTTTACTAGTGATACCACCTTGAAAGGAATCAAGCATAATGTGAAATTCAGATTAGAGATGTTAAAATATCACAAGATTCTTATAACAGTACAGTGAAAAATAATAAATAATGTTAGTACATTGCATCAGAATATCAAGAATATCAATGGATTAAAAACAAAGTACATGACCTTCTTGTTTGTTTGGAAGATTTAGAAACAAAGAATGGAATAGATGTACTATGCATGTCTGAACATCATAAAGTCACAGATATGGAAAAATAAATGTAAGTGGACATAAGCTTTCAGCACATGTAAGTACAGATGATATGGAAAAAGGAGGAGTAGCTATAAAGGTTAAAAGTTATCACAGTGTGGAAAATTTAGAAATTAAAAAACAAAAAAAAACAAAAAAACAAAAAAATATGTACAGCAACACATAGAAGCAAGTGCCTGTGAACTTCAACTGAATAATGGTAATTTTATAGTTTTTGTAACTGTGTATAGATCCCCACTGGGAAATTTTCAACTATTTCTGAAAAACCTGGATTCCTTGTTGTGCTATCTATCAGACAGAGGGAAGCAAATTATTATTTGTAGGGATTTCAATGTAGAATTTCAGAAAGATAGGAAGAATGATCTTCAAGTACTACTCACTTCTTGCAATATGACATGAGTTACTGATTTTCCTATTTGGGTAGTACATGAAAGAAGCGCACTGATAAATAACATTTTCACAGACTAAGACGAATTTGATCAAATAAACATTTATCCTGTTAAGTATGGTCTTTCTTATCATTATGTACAGCTAGTTACAGTAGATGACGTAGCTCTGTACAGTAATGCAAAACAGTCCTCCAAAATAGTGCATTCAATTAATGATTTAATGGTGCAAATTTTAGGAAAAGTTTCCAGCAGTTAGACTGGGATGAAGTGTTCCGGGAACCTGATGCTAATTTAAAATATAACTTATTTCATGATACATTTGTGAGCATTTTTGAAAACATTTTCCCTAAGAAAACAGTGAAATACTATTGTAAGAAACCACCCAAAAAGCCACGGCTTACTAAAGTGATAAAAATGTCTTGTAACTGGGAAAGAGAGATGAATCTAAAGCAGGAAAGAGTAACGACCCAGAAACAGTCAAATATTATAAAAGCTACTGTACTATATTACGGAAAGTTATTAAAAGTCCAGAAGTATGTGTATTATGTCTGAGATTAGCAACTCTGAAAATAAAATTAAAACAATTTGGAATATTGTTGAAAGGGAAACAGGTCAACCAAGAGCACAGGAAGACTGTATTACCATCAAACAGAATGAAAAGTTTATTAACAAAATGCCACAGACTGAAAATATTTGTAATAATGATTTTTTAAATGTTGTGGAGAAAATAGGATCCAGATGTTCATTAGAAAAGACAATGTTGTGTACAGAAGAGGCAATACCTATGCAATTTCATAAAGTTGAAATTCTACCCACGGCTCCTCCTGAAGTTGGGAAAATAATAAACTTGCTCAAAAGTAAAATCTCACATGGAATTTATGGCATCTCCAACAAAGTACTAAAAGCTTGTCCCCAACAGATAAGTAGAATTCTCAGCCACATATGTAATAGCTCACTGAAACAGTGCATTTTTTCTGATAGACTGAATTATGCTGCTGTCAAAACCATTGCATAAAAAGGGGGTATATCCCACTTCTGACAGCTTTGTCCAAAATTCTTAAAAAAGTAATGTATTCATGAGTATCTTCACATATTTGTAAAAGTAAAGTAATAACAAAAAACCAGTTTGTCTTTCAGAAAGGCTTTTCAATAGAAAATGCTGTATGTGCTTTCACTGATCAAATATTAAATGGTCTTAATAACTGAACATCACCAGTTGGGATTTTCTCCTGTCTGTCAAAGACTTTTGACTGTGTAAATTCTGGAATTCTTCTAGCTAAGCTTAAGTACTGTGGTATGATTGGGACAGTGGACAAATAGTTTAATTCATATTTAACCGGACGAGTACAGAAGGGTGAAATAAAGAGTTCACATAATGTGTGAAAATCAGCAGATTCCTCAAACTGGCGAGGAATCAAGTATGGGTCACCACAAGATTCAGTCTTGAGTCACTTATTGTTCTGAATATACTCTAATGATTTGGACCCTATATTCATGAAGATATGAAGCTTGTAGTCAAATTAAGTTGGGTGATGCTGCGGGGATTAGATTAGGAAATAAGACGCTTAAAGTAGTAAAGGAGTTTTGCTATTTGGGGAGCAAAATAACTGATGATGGTCGAAGTAGAGAGGATATAAAATGTAGACTGGCAATGGCAAGGAATGCGTTTCTGAAGAAGAGAAATTTGTTAACATTGAGTATTGATTTAAGTGTCAGGAAGTCGTTCCTGAAAGTATTTGTATGGAAGTGAAACATGGATGATAAATAGTTTGGACAAGAAGAGAATAGAAGCTTTCGAAATGTGGTGCTACTGAAGAATGCTGAAGATTAGATGGGTAGATCACATAACTAATGAGGAGGTATTGAATAGAATTGGGGAGAAGAGGAGTTTGTGGCACAACTTGACTAGAAGAAGGGATCGGTTGGTAGGACATGTTCTGAGGCATCAAGGGGTCACCAATTTAATACAGCATGGAGGGTAAAAATCATAGAGGGAGACCAAGAGATGAATACACTAAGCAGATTCAGAAGGATGTGCAGCAGGTACTGGGAGATGAAGAGGCTTGCACAGGATAGAGTAGCATGGAGAGCTGCATCAAACCAGTCTCAGGACTGAAGACCACAACAACAACAACAACAACACATGAAGCTAGTTCTTTTTGCTGATGATGCAAGTATAGCAATCACATACAACTAGCAAGAATCAGTTGGGGAAACTGTAGATAATGTTTTTCGGAAAATTATTAAGTGGTTCTCTGCAAATGGACTCTCATTAAATTTTGGTAGAACACAGTATATACAGTTCATACAGTAAATGACACAACACTGTTAATAAATGTAGAATTTTAACAGAAGACTTTAGTGAAGGCAGAATATTCCAAATTTTTGAGTGTGAGCATTGATGAGAGATTGAACTGGGAGAAACACATTGATGATCTACTGAAACGTCTGAGTTCAGCTATTTATGCTATTAGGGTTATTGCAAATTTTTGTGGTAAACATATAAGTAAATTAGTTTATGGTGCCTATTTTCATCCCTGCTTTTGTGTGGCATTATATTTTGGGATAATTCATCATTTAGAAAAAAAAGTTTTCACTGCACAAAAGCATGTAATCAGGATAATAGCTGGAGCCCAGCCCAGATCATCTTGCAGACATTTATTTATGGAACTAGGGATATTCCCGGTATATATACAGGGTGTTTCATGAATGATGGTCAATAATTCACACATGGAAAGTACACATGAAGAGTAGCTAAAAATCTCCAGTAAACATGGGTCCACAAATCAACTGTTGTTGATATACAACACATTTTCTGTTGCAGTTCATCAGTATCTAGGATGTCATGACATCTCAAAACATTAAAGTAGGTGTTTGAAATGTTGTCCGTGCATCTGAATGCAACATTGAGCTTATCTCTGAAATGAGATGTGAATCCTCTCAGGCAGTCCTGGGAAATTCTGTAAATGGTGGACGGCTGCTTCGAACAGCAAGCGTAATTCCTCAACAGAGTTGAGAACATAGACCAGGCTTTTGACATGACCCCACTCATGGAAATACATAGGATTTAGATCTGGAGACCTTGGAGGTCATGGCACAGGCCCTCTTTTACCTATCCAATGTTGACCGTACGTCTGAGTTAGAAGCCAACCCACTCATAAATGAAAAATGCTGGAGCACCATCATGCATGCACCACTTGTTCAGGCATTGGTTTATACATCTGGAAGTACATTCCACAAAACAGCATATATTGCTGTCTGGTCAGTCACTGTGGTAGGAAGTGTGGTCCAGTTATGCAGTTTCTGAGCAGTCTTGCCCAGACATTCAATGAATAATGCTGCTGATGTCATGATACATGTGTTGCATTAGGACTGACATCAGCCCAAATGTGAAAGTTATGGTAGTTAAAAATACCATCATGGCTAAATCCAGCCTCATCTGTGAACAGAATACTGCTTAACAGGGGATTCAGAGTACACTGTTGTAGCACCCACTGGCAGAAATTCTCTCTAGGAGAAGTCTGGATTGTTGAGAGCTTGCTCTCGCTGGAGATGATACGGGTAGAGTACTTGCCGACGTAAAATCTACCACTCACTGCTATTACTCAGTAGACACTCTTAGGTAGCAATCCTCCTTTCTGAAGTACTTGGACGTTTGTGTGCAATGCGTAACACCCTTTTCTCAACATCAGATGTTATGGATCTGGGTCGATCTTCTCATACAAGGTGTGCAAAACTCCCAGTTTCTGTAAGGCACTGATGTAACCGGCTAAATGTATGCCTGTCAGGCTGTGTGAGAGAGAAAAAGCTTCTTCATACAATCATGCAGTCTCAAGGGCACTGCCATTAGCTTTGCCACATGTGAAGTGCTTGTTGGTGTATTCTTCTAGTGTAACCTCTGTCCCTGATGCCTTCACGTTTGTAATTGATTGTGAGGTTGGTACGGCAGAGTGCACAGAAGGGGGAGAGGGAAATAGTTGTGCATGCATAAACAAACCTTGAAATACAAACATAAATACTGTGGTATCCAGGGGCATTTACAGTTGGTTCCAAACTCGAATTAATAAGTCATTTCAGCAAGGGTTGATCTGCGGACACATGTTTATTGGAGCTTTTTAGCTACTTTTGGCCTGTGCTTTCCGTAACTGACACAGAAAGGGGTGAATTATGCTGCCACAAAGATCTTTGGTCACCTACCAAATAGTATCAAAAGTGTGACAGATAACCAATCAACACTTAGAAAGAAATTAAAAGATTTCTGAGTGACAACTCTTTCTACTCAATAGGTGAACTTTTCAACATTAATTAGTAATCTTATAAGAGAGAGAGAGAGAGAGAGAGAGAGAGAGAGAGAATTCGAATTATGGAATTATGGCAGGCAAATAAATTTTTTGTCAAACTAATGGGTTGCATATCATTAGGAACAAATATTAATTTACTCTAATCTTTCAACCTTTCCCTAATGACATTGTGGGCCTGCAACCCCACTGAACGTGACCACAGCTCTTTGGAGTATAAAGTGACTACAATTTTTGCTCTGGTATACAGGGTGGATCCAGTAGGGACCATTAAACCCATTCAATGAAACATGAATGCAATCTGAAGTAACAAAGGATGTTTATACTTTTTTAGCCCTTGACTCCCTCAGTTTGGCAACACCTTTAGTGCCACTTGTGTATCTTTGTTGAACTCTTTATAAATTTATCTGTACAGAGACAGCCTGTTAGTGATTACTAGGCACCAGCATGACAGACAAACATTTTGAAATTCCTTAGATTTCACTTGGGGACAGTAGCCAGTAGTTAAGAAACATAGTGCCAGTCAGCTCAGCAGTGTTTAGACAGTTGCCGTTCACACAAGCATATAGTAATCAGTGACTGGCTGTCTCGGTACAGGTACATTTTTAAAGTGCTCGACAAAGGTAAGTGGGTGGCACTGCAGGCTCTGCCAAACTGAGGGAGTTATTACCAGAGGATCCTAGTTGTTCCACCCAGTATACAATACAAGGAATGGTTTCACTGACATGCTTCATACAATCCCCTGGAATCTTTCTGTGTTGATACTGAGTGGTGTTGTGTCTGAAATGTTTTCCTTATCCACCCAAGAAACAAATGATTTCACCACTGGGTGGTTCTGACATTCAACACAGTGGAATCAAAAGAAATGGTGAAATGTGGTCAAGAGTGAGTGTAATGTGTAATGACCTTCATATCATACGACACCTCCATAGTGATGTTGGGCAGAATTGCAATGGCATTTGGTGTTACACCTCATTTGAGCTCTGTTAGTGTATTTAGATCCTTTCCAGGTTTCAAGTTATTTTCTTTGCCTCTATCTTCCTTAGTGTGTTTATTTATTCATTAATGTACTATTTAAACAGAATTTTTTGGATTCTTGTAACTAGTCTTCAGACTTTCATTTCTATAACCAGTAAATAAACAAAAAATTAAAAAGGAAAAGAAACTGAAATTCTTACCATCAACTAGTGGAATTGCCAAAGCTCCATAAAACTCTTTTCCTGGGTAGTTTCACACATTTCATACAATTTTCTTACTCTTCCAGAAGCTTGCTAATGAAAGCCTGATTGACTGTGTTTTTGTGTGTAATACTAATGAGACAGATTTCATATAGTCCATGAAATATTTTGGGTATTTTATTCTTATTTTAAAAATGCTAAATGTTTCATGGAGTGTCTGTAAAAACTGCACTCGGCCTCCTCCACTTCCAACCTCGGCATTCATAACTGAAGTTGCCTCTTTACAAATACACTACACTCTTGCTGATCTGGCCATTCCTGGCGCATAAGGGTACCGGACTAGTGGAAGTGCCGGATTGTTGAGTGCCTGAAATTTATTTTATTCATTTATTTTGAAACATATGGGATATAGTGTAATGTGCTTCTTAAACTGAAGAATACAATTTGAAAACGTAGAGGATATACTTTATTAAATCCAAAAATACATTACATCGGTACTGCATGTATCTGGTTATTGCTTAATGTACTCCAGGAAGACATCAGCAGCTTCAGCACCAGCAGTGTGAGAAATCTTCATTCTCTCTCCTCTTGTGTCCTCTTCTTCAGCAATTTCATCATTACTTTTTTACACACTTTTGATTATTTCTTCATCTGTTAAAGTTTGGTCCGTATCACAGTTTTCCTCATTCAGCCACTTAGTAACATTTTCATCATCCATTTCTTCTCCTCCTGGAAGGTTGTGGAACATGTCAGTGTACAAAGTAATTGATAATTCTGAATTGACTGGCTCATCGCTGTCACTGACTACTGGATCCAACTCAGCATCAATGGATGGCCACAATTTTCTCCAGCTCTTCATTATGGTAGCACTCTCCACTTTATCCCATGCTCTAGCTGCTTGGAAAATTACATCACATATGTTAATTGCTTTCCATGCCTTCAGCATAGTCTCGATAGAGTTGTTTTCACTTTCGTTCAGCAAGGAGACGAGAAGTGAATGTCGATAATGATGTTTAATTGATTCCCAAATTCCCTAGTCCATGGGCTGAATTAGGGTTGTCACATTGGGTGCTTGTATACCATTGGACTTTAGAGAAACATCTGAAGGATGACTGGGAGCATTGTTAATTATAAGGATAACTTTGAGTGGAAGCTTTTCCTTTTTTAGCTCTTTTCTCACTGCTGGTACAAATGTTTCATGGAACCACCGAGAGAATATTTGTCTGTCCATCCATGCTTTCTTCTGAGTGCAATACTGCACTGGTGGAGTATTTATGTCAATGCGTTGAAAACAACGTGGATGTTGTGATTTTCCAATCACCACAAGTACTAGTTTATGACTCCCATTTGCATTACAACATGCCATTAATGTTACACGCTGTTTCTGTTGCTTGTAACCATGAGCTTCCTTCTTGTTCCTGGCAGCTAATGTTTTTGAAGGAAGCATCTTGTAAAAGAGCCCTGTTTCATCAGCATTATACAAAGCATCAGTAGTTAGATCTTCTTCCTCTATTATCTTCCATATCTTGCTTACAGAATCATCAGCATCCTTGTTGTTAGCGGATTTCCCCGGTGACTATCAGCTGCTGAATGCCATGTCGTTTTTTCCAGTTTGATAGCCAACCTTCGCTCACTGCAAACAAGTTACTACCACCAAGTTGTTTGTTAAATGCACTGCTTTTTCCTTTATAATAGGGCCACTGACTAGAATTCCTTTACTGTGTTGTTGTATGAACCATCTATAAACAGCTACGTCCAGTTCTTCATTTTCACTCTTTCGCATAACCTTCTGTTTTCCCAACTCATTATCCATTTGTGTTGGGTACTATCAAATAACATCTTCTTTCTTTTTGATATCATAAATAGTTGCTAGTACAACATTTAACTCAGCAGCAATGGCTTTCTGCGAAGAACCTCAATTTAACTTATCTAAAATTTCGAGTTTCTGCTTGAGGTCTAGCATAACGTGTTTCCTTTTAGAAGATATGATTCCAAACTGTAAAGAAAGCTACAATTTCAAATACAGTATATAAAGCATTGTTGCGCATGATAATTCATTGTGCACATGTCTTTGGATGTGTGCCGGATTACTGAGAAGCCGAACTACTGAGGGCTGGATTAGCGTGAGTCTAGTGTTTTTTGGTGTCCATTAGTCAATCAACTGCTTCCAATACATTAATTGAAATTTTGGTCTCTGTTCTCATATAAAATTCACATTTTTTTCTTCTGAAACTCAATGTTGATCTCTGTCTATTACTGACCCTCTCCTAACTGCAGTAGGCCTTCTTGTCAGGCTCAACAACAAACAAAAGATTGCCATGCAAGACACATTCCCCTTTACAGCCTAGACTGTCATAAAAATGTATGTTTTTGGTTGTAGAGACTGGCTACACAGATGCATAAACAGAGTCGCCAAGGGATATTTCTCAGAATTGCCCCATTTGTCTGTCTCACAAGCATACTGAATTTTAATGATGTAGAGTAAAACACGTTTTTAATTAAAGTTACCAGAAGATTAATTTAAGCAGTAATTATTGGTTGGAGACATAAATATTAAAAATTACAATGAAAGGCAGTTGTGTTAAAAGATTTTTTGTGATTGTTTTTCAATATTTACAGCTTGAAGTTAGAATTAAGAGTCCATCAATTTATAATAAAAAAATCAAACATACTGTTACATCATTGAATAACTAATATTCCTTACAGTCGACAAATGGATAAAACTATTGTGGGTCTCTCTGGACAAATGTCTGGAATACTGTAAAAGAACATAGCCTAATGGAAGTGCTTTATAGAGGCAAGAGAATAAAACCCCCACACTAAGGCAATACAGAAGTGTTACTAGGGTGTGAGGATAGGGGACCTATGTACACAGCTGAAAATACAGAAGCAAAATGGGAATATTTCTGTTCAACTTTATGTATTACAAAATATAACATGTACACGGTAATGGAGCTCTGAATCTCATTGAGAAGGCAAATACAACAAACAAATCGAAGGCTAGGCAGTGATGCATACAAAGAAATGATGGAAACAAACATTATACTGATAACAGAAAATATATATTACTTCTACAAGAATTAAATTTGTTGTTTCAAAATATGCTTCTACGAGAATACAGTCTCCCATAAGTAAAGATAGAAAAGGTTGAAGCAGTAAAGATAACAGAAACATAATACAGAATAAAGAAGGAAACAATGTAGAGACTTAAAAAAAAAGTATTAATATTTGTAACCAGTGCTATATGGAGGTAGCAAACAGATTCATAAATAACTGTAATTTAAAAGTTAAAAGATAACATAGCATACCCCGTGTGACAAAATGGCTCTTGTTGTTCCAAATACATATATTACAGATAGCAAAAACGATCCTTCCTCCCTTTCCTGTGACCTTTGTCCTGTCAGTACTGGGTCACGACTGGCACTATCTGTCCCCAATTTCGTGGAGAACCAACTAAATCTGTTCTGCCCGTTCCCTCCTCCATCCCCTCTACCTCCCCACCTCCCACCCCTTGGGAAGGAATTGGTGTACACCTTTTACCCCTTCTGTCTACAGCTAGTGTAATCCCGCAGTCAAATGTGACAGTTTTTGAAAATGTTTGCGCATTATGTATGTGGGGTCGGATTTTGGAACCAGCACAGTATTTACTTAGATGGATATGGAAAGCCCCCTAAAAACCATTTCCTGGCAGAATGACGTTTTGGTCTCCATTGTTAATCCATGAGGCGGATTCAATCTCCTCACATCCCAGAAGCATGCATTTTAATGAGCTCTGTTATCTGGGTAGCAAAACCAGTACATAGTCTAAACTGCAAAAACACTTTAAAAGTGGACTGTATATCTACTCAGAAAAATTAAGCATTGTCCTCATGCTTGCCACTATCAGTGTCATATCAAAAATAAATGAAACTGTTATGAGACATATTAGTATATGTTATAGAAAAGAAAAGCACTTTAAATGAAGCACAGTATGGTATAAGCAAGCAAGGCCTACAAACATAACAAAAGGAGACTGATTAATTTGTACTGCAGAAGCTTCACTAGAACAAAAGAAAATATGTAGTTGAGACAAGTGCTCAGTGTCTACAGGAATTTGACCGACCACTGCTAATCATGTGCAGCACTGCTGGCAGCTGTGGTACGTCCCGATGCCCGTGTCCCCAAAGTTGTGGACAGACTCTGCAGACGAACGGAGTTCCTCTAGCACTGCTGAACAGAGTCCATTGATGCAATTTTTTGGCCATGTAGTCTCTTTAGAAGGTTTTATCAATAGATACAGAGGGGATAAAATTGATAATGAATTTTCCAGCACCTTCTGATATAACTAAGTTACATGTTTTGTCTGGATGGCAAATTTCGTTTGCGAGTTTACTCCTGGGTTTGTGCAAAAGGCAACTCCTCTCAGTCTACTGAGGAAGAAAGGCATAATATCATGTGGATCAATTCTCAGAAAGTAAATTATTTTTATAATGTGGCAACTTTTTGATCTCAAATAAATAATTAATTCAGTGAAAAGTTGTTTTGTTCAGCTTTTACCCTGTGGTTTGGTTAAAAATGATAATTATGTGAAGATGAAATTGTGGTGTAATTGACATAGCATGCCTACTCACCTGAAATCAGCACATGGCTGCCATGGGCAGGCAAGAGGAGCTGTGTTATGAGTTTCGCGTCAGGAGAGGCAATTATGATGGTACCATAGCTGAACAACAACAAACATTAAGACAGCTGATGAAAGCACTGATCATGATTCCTGAAAGGTTCTTCAAAATGCAAATAAGGTGCTGGTGTCTGTCCAAGTGGTCATTGTGGAAATACAGGCAATTATGCAGTTATTTGTTGGAGTACCCATGTCAATAGTTCAACAGTGAAGGTTAAAAGCTAGAATCATGCACTGTTGAAACATATTGCAGGATATAGTCAAGGGTGGGGGGCAGGTGCTTCACCAAGCACAGTTGGAATAATGTTTGAGTGATTTAATTGATGGATTAAATGCATGTGTGGAAGAAGGTATTGGTAGAATGTGCGAGGTAGGACAGAAGCTAAATACTGATATACAGCTGCAAATGACTGCAAGAGGCTAATACGATGTTAAAATTACAAATACTCTGCACAGTTTCTTTCTTTAAGAACACTGATCCCTCTTGTGATAATTTGATTATGATTATTGTTAAGTTTCTATGCACATTGGTGGATGTACAGGATAAAGGTGAGGTTCCTGTGGTCAATGATAAGGATTTGCTAGCATTAATTGCCAGTTTATTAAAAGTAGCCATGGGTGATTCATTGGAGCAAGTACTTTGCAAAGTTGTTGTGGATATGATTCCTTGGTGAGCCTTGCAAGAGCTATGATATTTCCATCATGGAAAAGAGAAAGGCCTGAATGAAACTACACGAGATTATGTCCATAGTATTAGACAGAGTGTTAGAACCCTCAGTTTAGTTTATAGTGAAGAACAACAAGTGGTCAGTCATACTGTGGAAGGTTTGAAACCTAATGATAGGCAAATGGCAGTTTTATGTCCAATACCAGTTACGTATCAACAACTAGACAAATTAAGTCGACATATTCGAGATGTAACACATGATGACCAAAGATAGAGGTTAGTTGACAAACAACTCCCAGGGAAGAGATGTGAAGGCAACAGGAGGTGTCAGAAAGAGCTAATGACAAGTGTTTTCAGTGCAATAAAGCAGGTCACATTCACCAATTTTGCATTCAGCCTAGAGCCACTAATAAAATTTGACAATTGAAGAATATTGGGTTAGGTCGGGTGGTGAATATTCACCGAATAGTTGGAATTGCATATGGGCAAAGGATAAGTAGCCCTTTGTTTGTTGTCAGATGAATAAAAGGCCAGTATGTGCACTTCTGGATTTGGGTAGTGCCATTTCAGCTGTCAATCCAATATGGTCAAATTTGCATCAGCAGCATTGCAAGTTTCCTCTTATGCAAACAGATGGGGGTCAATAGACTGCTGCTAATAACTCATGCATTGTTGTTTTGTCCACAGTGATTGCCATATTGTCAAGAGTTAGTTCAGATTAATTGAGAGTCTTACCATACGGGTTATCCTCAGATCTGACATCATTGCTAATGTAGGATTACTTCATAATTGTTGTGATGGTTATTTTGAACTTAAAGTTAGTCATGGTAAGCAGTTTCAGTTTTGTGAACAAGGGAGCAGGAAGTCAGACGTAGAGGAAAATTTGCAACATTTATCTGTTGAAGATCGAAGAAAGATTCAGAGCTTTTGCAATAAATTCCCTGATGTGCTGATGGAGGAACTTGGCCTCACACACCTTATTAAGTATAAAACTAAAGTGAAATATTACATACCAGTTAGGAAACAATCCTATGGGTTATCCCTGCCACATATGAATCAAGATTGAAAAGATTATTCAGCAAGGGGTAATTTCCCCCTCATCATCACTGTACTCAGCTCTGATATTTACTGTAGATAAACCACAAGGCAGAGTTAATTACCACAAACTCAACAGAAAGATCATTTTGCATTTATTCCCTCTGACACATTTCCACTCATGTTTTGCTTAGTTCAGAGGTGCCAGTGATTTTACAACTCTGAACTTGAACTAAGCATATTATCTGATACCTTAAGATGAAGTTTCTAAGCTGTTAATAGTGTTTAGAGCTGATTGATGAGAATCTGTCCTCAGCAGCCAGAGACAGTGGTCATGTGTGTGAGCTACATTTGCGTGAATGTGTATGTGTACGCTGTCTGTTTCAGAAGAAGGCCTTCTGGCTGAAGGCTTACAAATTTAGAAGTCTTTTTGTTGTGCCTGTCTGTGACTCAGTATCTCCGCTATATGGTGAGTAGCAATCTGTCCTTTTTTTTTTTTTATAATATTGTCATTATTCCACTATGGATTTTACATTGTTTGGCTGAACTTTATTACTGATGGTTTGACCAGTGGTTAAATGTATTGACTATCTGTCTGTGCTGCCTTGTGTTGAGTGCGTGTCTGTGTGTGCCAGCGTGTGCTGTTTCGCAAATTTTTGAGAGGTTGCAAATGCTTTATTATGTGTTCAAAGATGCCATCCATCAGAAATTTGAATTACATTGTTGAAGGCAGTTATTTTTATCAGAAATTTGAATTACATTGTTGAGGGCAGTTATTTTTAATGTTTTATGTAAATTTGTTTGTTTTAAACAATATTGAAAAATTTTAATTAATTCTTTAAAATGTTGAAATTCATGGACATGTCTTTTACAGTACCACTTAAAATATTTCCACCTGTTAGATCAGCAGTGTCGCCTAAAGGTGTGTGTCAGTTAAAAATGGGCATATTATTTATACAGTTCACTGTTTCAGAGGAAAGTGTTTGTCATGTCTGGTTGCATTCCACCCGCTTGCAGCCTTTCTGCAGTTGCCCATCATTGACCCCACAGGCTAAGAAGCAGAAGTCCTGAATACACAGGTGGACATATTTTCTGTTAAACATTTAAATAAAAAAGAATATTCGGCTCAACTGACTATAAGTCAGTAAAACCCAACCCTCAACTCCCCAATCACATTCCATGGTACATAGTTTATTTCTGGGTTTTTCTAAGATATTTTACTGCGTATTTCATTACAAAAACTTACTAAATATGAAGAATCCTAAAGCAATGAAGTTATAAAATAATAATTACTCAAAATTACATAAAAATGAGTGGTTCTTTAAGAAAATTTTGAACCATTGTAGACATAGTACTATGGAATTAATAACCACATCAACTGCATTATTATTCTAGCATAAGAAATCACAGCATGTAAGAGATACAAAAATTTGTTAAACTACAAAAGAAAGTGATTAGTTCCATTGCTGATTTGCCACCGTGACAATCCTTCAACGTATTACACAGAGAACCAAATGTATTAACAGTTCCACCACTGTATGTACATTACATACATACTACACAGTTAAAGTTCCAATTTCAAAATGCTTTAAAAATGAACTACTGTTCAGAATGACATCAAATTTAAATGGAATATTATTGAAGAAGGGGGAAACATTACGGAAACAAAGAAAATTAACGAAAACGTTACCACTAGATGGAGTAATAAGAACCCTGCATCTTCTGTTTAGCATATTCTGAATATGCTAAACAGAAGATGCAGGGTACATGGCCGATCCTCACTTTTCAACTGAGATACTTGGCTTGACTGTCTCAATGTTGATCATATGTTGCTGGTAAAGTTCTTTCACAAGAACAATGACTGTGGGACAGCAGCTCTGCAGAAGTTCTGGAAACTCAAGGGTATGAAAAAAGGCATTGGTCCGATGTCTGCCAAGGGGCTGGAGAAATTAATTATGAAATTCAAAAAGACAGATGCTTTCATAGTGCAGTGTGGCAGAGGAAGGAAAACAACTAATATGATGTCAGTAGAAAATGGAGCATTGCAGGAGGGATCGAGTGGTGGTGTGCAAACATGAAGTGCACATAGAATTGCCTAATCTTTAGACCTACCTGTGAGCATTCTATGAAACATTCTGCCTTGCATCCATACAAAATTAGCTTCATGCTGACCTACCAGTAAGGCAAATGTCTGCTCTAGAATTTGTTGCTTATATGGAACTGGACAATGAATGTCCATGGAATATTCTGTGGACAAAACAAAGCTCATTTCCATCTCCAAGCACATATCAATACAGAGAAGTGCAGAATATGGGGAACAGAAAATCTGCTATCACATTTTATTTATTTATTTATTTATTCATCCGTGGAACAATAAATATTGTATGGATGTCGTCAGATTACAACACATGAGCACACATTTACATTTACAATTAAACAGGTTTCTCATATTTTGTGTAGTTTTTATAACTAGTCATACACATATTTATAATTACATAATATTTTGGTGATAATGTCATATGTTGCTAATAATCTACATCTATGTTAAATATTCTTTTACAGTATAACAACTTTTGCTTACTAAAAAGGTTTTAAGCTTTTGTCTGAAAGTGAGGGGCTCATTTATTTCTTTAATTTCTTGTGGTAATTTGTTGTACAGTTTTATCCCATTGTAAAATATACTTTTTTGCATCTTTGCCTTGTTCTTTCTATCTAGATGGATGTGGTGACAAGCTCTTGTTTCATGGTCATGTATTAGGCTGTTTGTGTTGTACATGTTAAGATTTTTCTTAATGAACATTATGTTCCGAAAGATATACTCACAAGAAACAGTTAGAATTCCTAGCTTTCTAAATAATTCTAGACAGTGGGCCCTGTTGTTGCTATTTGTTATTATCCTTATGGCTCTTTTTTGTACTTTGAACACAGTTTGTATGTTACTGGCACTTGTTCCCCAAAACACGATCCCATAGCTGAGGACTGAGTGTAGATATCTGTAATATGTTATTTTAAGACAGGTATTATTGCATACCGGTGCAAGGATTCTAAGAGCATAGCATGCTGTGGATAATTTCTTTGCCAAAATGTTGACATGGTTTGTTCATTTCAGTTGGCTGTCTACATTCATCCCTAAGAATTTGGCACTTGTTACACATTCTAATTCATTATTATTAACTTTTATTCTAGTGGAATTGTGTTTTTTGTTCAATTGGAAGTGAATATAGTTAGTTTTCTTTACATTTAGGGTTACTTTATTTTTTAATGACCAGTTGTGGACATCATTGAGAGCCTCGTTTGTTCTTTCTGACAGTTGTGTTGGATTTTCACCTGTTATTACTATGTTGCTATCATCAGCAAAAAGTATTTTTTCGCCATGTCTGATACTTTGTGGGAAGTCGTTAATGTATATAAGAAACAATATTGGGCCTAATACACTTCCCTGTGGGACACCTATATTCACATTTTCTGGGTCAGACAAGTGTTTTATAAGGGAATTGTTTGAAACTTGTGATATCTCAACTCGTTGAACTCTGTTTTCCAAGTATGATTTGAACCACTTCTTTGTCACACCTCTTATTCCTATTTGCCCTAATTTATGAAGTAAGATTTTGTGGTCAACTGTATCAAAGGCCTTGGACAAGTCTAAAAAGATACCACTTACATTTTCACCTTTGTCCAGTGCTTCTAAAATTACTTTAGTGAACTGTGCTATAGCATATTGTGTGCCGTTTCCGGGCCTAAAACCAAATTGGTCATTGGAAAGAAGATTATATTTATTCAGGTAATTTAGCAGTCTCTTTTTGACTAGTATTTCTATTATTTTAGAAATGATAGACAGTATAGAGATCGACCTGTAGTTCTCTACATTTTCCACATCTCCGTTTTTAAGGCTAGGTATAACTTTTGCTTGTTTTAGGTACTCCGGAAAGTATCCAGACTCGAAAGATTCATTAATTATGTCTGTTAATGGGCCCTTTATGGAGTCTATACAATCTTTAATTACGCAGACTGGGATTTCATCAAGTCCTACTGAAGTTTTATTTTTTAGTTGGTGTACTACTAGTGCCACTTCCCTTTCTGTAGTTGGCAAGAGCACCACTGAGTTTGTTGGCTGGTTCTGAGTAGGTAAATCATACGTATCTGGAAATTTCTGCTGTAATTTTTTTGCAATACTACTGAAATATGAGTTTACAAAATCAGCTAATTTTTTAGGGTTACCTACTGGTACATCTTTGTTTTTAATATGTGAATTGAGGTCCTTTTTAGCAGAGTTAGATGTTTCCTGTTTGATGATGTTCCAGGCTGCTTTGCTCTTGTTTTCAGCTTCAAGTAATATTTTATTGTTTGAAAGTTTTTTTGCGGCTAGCAACACCTTTCTGTAAATATTCCTGTACTTTTTGTAGGATTGCAGAACTTCTGGGTTAGATTGATTATTTTTTATGGAGTTGAGATATCTAAGAGTTTCTGAGGATTTTTTGATACCTGTAGTCACCCACTGATTTCTCTTTGTAGTTTTAATTTGATAAAGAGTTTTGGGAAACATCTCTTCAAATCTGAGTTTAAAAATTGACATGAACTTGATAAATTTCTGATTAGTATTGCTTCATTCTGCAAAGGTGCTGGTTGGTGGCACTGTTTATCATGGGGCCATATTTTTTTTTCAGGAAATGGCTTCTGCAGGTCCTGTATCTGTACTGTCACTGTTAAATGCTATGAGAGTCTTCTGCACATGAGCATCATTCCAATCCTTCAACAGTGCGAATGTGTGGGTAGAATGATTTTTATGCAAGATGATGCTCCTCCTTGTAGTGCAGCTGCTGTAGAGG
Organism: Schistocerca piceifrons; assembly: GCF_021461385.2. Lineage (NCBI taxonomy): Eukaryota > Metazoa > Arthropoda > Insecta > Orthoptera > Acrididae > Schistocerca > Schistocerca piceifrons. Next base: position 510,968,650 of record NC_060142.1, on the reverse strand, counting down.
AATTTTAGAAATGCTAGAATTATCAGCCATCATTTCCTTACAGTCTTGCTGTCTGGATCACATCATCTTAATCTTTGTGACTTCTGGCTATAAGATTACCTGAAAGATTCTGTGTTCACTGCTCCAATTACAAATGTAACTGAACTGAAGGACCTAATTGCACAACACATTATGAATATGATCCATGAGACACTCTGATCTGTTAAGGAGCATTCTGCTTCTCAATTTCAATTTGCGGCATAAAACAGAGATGGCATATTGACCATGTGTTGTACCATCATGACAACTAGAAACTTATTTCATTGTTGCTTTTTATGCAGTTTTTGGCCACAGGAAAATTTGTTGTCGATGTTATGGTTGCTTTTTACAAAGTTTTCTGCCTCAGGACAATTAAAAACTGGTTTTTCCCATCTGATGTGGTACAATCCTGCTGTGGTGGAAGGGCTTACCTATCTAACAGTGCAGCAACCACTGAATGGCAAATGTGCTGTCATGCATATTGCATAGTACTGCTGGTTTAATGTGCAAGTCACACCATAGCCTTCGTACTATGGTTCATCTCTCATTTGTAACTGAACCCATTTACATTATGATCCTTACAGCACCATCTAGTGGGCATTTTTTTTTTTATTCAAATGTGATGTCATTCTGAACAGCATTTTTTTTTAACGGTGTTTTGAAACTGTAACTTTAATTATAATCGCCCTGTATTGGAAACAAACACCTTCACCATCATCATCACGATTTATTGCATCAACAGGCCCTTAAGGCCAACAGCAGGAAAACAAAAGAAAAAACTGTGCACTAAGAAAAATATTATTAAAGAATACATTACAAAAAGCAAAACAAAGAAGGAATGTCAGCCAGTTGCAACAGAGAACATATCTACTGCAAATGGTAGTCTATTGTTGCCAGCCTCAAGCTTCATCCGTCACCACTATCAGCTCCACTTGTTTAAGGGTTGTTAATATTTGATCCTTCCATCACATTGATGGATGTTCCCTTGGACATTTCACAGCATGTTGAGAAGGGACGACTCAGGGAGGAATTCATCAACTTGAAAGATGTGGCCAAATAACTGTAACCTCTTCTGCCCTAACAGTCAGCCATTGTGTGGCTTCCTTTCATTCTTCATTCCTGTTTACCTTCCCCTTCCTTCCATAGATCTTTTAAAGGAACTTCCTCTTGAAGATGCAGACTTCTTCTTCAGTCACTGCTGATATTGCCCAGGTTTCATAACCATACAAAAGTACTGGCTGTACTAGTGTTATGTACAGCTCGATCTTATTCTTCTGTGATGTCAGACGTGATTTGAATTTTAGTATCTGCACAGGCATGATAACACTGCTATACACTTCTGTCAGGGTGGGTACTTTGTTGGCCAACGATGACTTGACAATAATTGAGGAACAGAACTCTGGGGAGGGAAAAATATTTGCTGTGTGAGTCAATCTGTGGGGAAGCAGAGTATCTGAAGCCACTTAGAGATGTGCAGGGGGAAAAACTAAACACACAGCTGGCATGGGAGGTGGACGAGTGATCACTCAGCAACACTCAGCGTGAAGTGCAAAGTGAGTTCCGTGGTGATTGAACTCAGCATTAGCACTGGCCTGCTCAGTTTACTGCTGCATGTGGATAAACACTGTTGTCAGCAGTTCTGGCCATACTACACATCACATGTGCCCACCATGGCAGGTTTCCACACTACTCCGCAATGCTACCCATGGCAACTTATCTACCTCCATCACTATGTCTACTGGCAGGGATACTAAGCCCCTCTCTCCTGTAAAGGCCACAGGGCCAAAAATGGTCAGCCTGGAGGTGCAACCTGTGGTGCAGAACCATAAAGTCCACCAGAGAACCCGGCAGTGGACTGATCACCAATGGAAGTAAGGCTGGTGCTGCTGGCTCTGCTGGAAGGACAGGGTCTAAGGCAACATAGGGTCCACCAGCAGCAGTTGAAATGAGGCCACCTCCACCAGTGAGGTTGGGGATGAGGCAGAGAGGGAGGAGAATGGGTCAAAATCCAAGGGCTCCACATTGACAGGCACAGACAAGCAGAGCACAAACACTGCTTGAGAGACTGAAAAGCCTGTTGACAATCCACAAACCAGAAAAACTTAATGCCCTCCTGGTAAAGTTTGCTCCTTCAAGTGCTTGGGCGCCAGCAGGTTAATGATGGCTTTGATGTGGTCATCTGCAGGGATGAGGGTTTGCTAAGTGCACGTCCCAAAAAATGCAACTTCATGTATGTGTGAGGTGTGCTTGCTTGTGTGAATGTTTGTGTGTGTGTTTTTTTTCTTTTCCGAAGAAGGCTTTGGTTGAAATCCAAGTGAACAACAGTCTTTTTGTTGTACCTGTCTGCAACTAAACATGTCATCTTTATGGTGAGCAGTTGTTGTAGATTTCTTCCTCTAATGGTTCAGGGAATTTTACTGTATCAAACTCAGCCCACATCTGAGTTGTCACATTTGTTGGAATGTCATGATTCAGTAATTTCTCAAAATGTTTTTTAAAAAAGTTTGCCTGCTCTGATGGTCATACCACTTTACCAGTCTCATTCTCTAGAACTAACTTCCTTCGACTGCTATCAACAGACTTTTATGGTGTTCTTGTTCTTTCTTCCTTATGAGCTGATTTGTATTATGCCTCTCCTACAATCAACTATTTTGGTTTGTTTGCTGCTCTGGTCTCTACAGATTCCTGACATTGTTCTTTGAACCAAGGTTTACTTCCGCATTTTGGATTGCAATCGAACTCTTCATGTGCACTTGCTGACATTGTGTTTCACAATAGCAACCCTGTGCCCTCGACATTGTTAGGATCCTCTGACATGGTGAGGTGTTGTGCGATTTTATCTTCATAGTGCTATCGCACTTTCACATTTTTCAATTTATCCTTTTCAAAGCAGACCATAATTTCAGCATTACCTTGCACTTGATAGACAGTTTCAGACAGTTTGACTGCCACCAACAAAGACAAATTCGTATCTACCCTAAGGAAGGTTTCTACATTTTCAACACTTCTATGATGTCCTTCATCAGATAGAACATAGTTAAGTTCGTTCATTGTACTCCCATCTGGGAATATCATGGTAACCTCCTGAACTATTTTTCAGGGAAGAACATGCTCCTAATGGTCCTTCTCATTGTTTTGGCAAAGTTAATCAACCTGATGCCATTTCCATTGCTTGTTTCGTGGATACTGTCAGGATCAACTGTTGGACAATACTCATCTTCTGTCCTCACTTGGGTACCGAAGTCTTCTATTACCAACAGGATTGAGTGTCATGGTAATCAATCTACTATATTCTCAAGCTCAAGGTTGAAAATATTGTTTGTTTTTTCATCACCATCCTCTGAAGGGGCATGACAGTTCTCTGAGCAGGTCCTATATGGTTTATCATTCAAAATCATTCAGCAGATGTGGTCATTTACTGGAGACCATTTACTCACAGCCAGCATTATTTTATTGTGAATAGCAAATTCAACTCCTGAAGTGCAGTTTAACTTAGATTACTTTAGTTTACTTTTTAATAGTCTGTTGCAAGAAAAATGAAAATTTAATTAGTCATCTTCATCAGTCTCTGGCTGAAATTGAGGCCTGGGTGAGAAATAATGGTCTGAAATTAAATCTAACAAAGACACAAGTCATTCACTTTACCACAAAACAAGCTCTACAGGATATACTAGAAATACCACATGAGGACAATCACCTAACCACCACAAAGTGTACCAAATTTCTAGGTGTAATGCTGAACAAAAATTTATCATGGACAGACCATGTAGATGCCATGTCTCACTGTGTAAATAGTCTGATATTTGCAGTGAATGTTAAAAGTTGTATATCATGCATATTTTGTATCTGTGATTAGATATGGTACAATTTTTTGGGAATCGGAGAAAACAAACTTATAAAGAGTCTTTAAGCTACAGAAAAAAATCATCAGAGCTATGGCGCGTGCAGAAAAAAGACAATCATGCAGACCTCTGTTCAAGGCCCTTGATCTTATGAATGTTTCTGCACTATAAATCTGAGAGACAATTAAGTTTTCTAAATAAAACCCACAACTTTTTTAGGATAACCTCTTTAAACAAGATTATGAAACAAGAAACAAATTTCAATATAAGTTACCAAATCACAGGCTAAAACTGCTGGAGAAGACACCTTACTATATAGGCATGAGGCTGGGACATAAAGTCTGTGAAAAATTTAAAAAATATGAACCAGAAGAATTTGGACATAATTTAAAAAAAAAAAATACCTAGCAAGTAAACATTATCACAGTGTAGTAGAATTTATGACTTGACTGTCACAAATAACTGTGCCTCAATGTTACATTTTATTCTGTCATGCTAAAAAAGTACTTTTAGTAAATACTTATTCTTAATTTTACTTTATTTTCAACACGATTATTTTAAATGATTTTGTGGTACTTAAAATTACAAAATACCTGTACTTATTCTGTATACTTACAATTAGAAGTAGCTTTAAAATGACGAGTCACCTATGTCCCAATCACCTGATTGTATATGGCATATTATGTGATAATAAAGTTTCTATTCTATTCTGTCCATAGATCAAATTTTACAATTATGTTAGACATGTCATGTTATCAATTTTATACAGAAATAAAACAAATTTCTCAGAAATTTGTCATTTACACAAAAACAATTTTTTTGTAATAATGTAATAATGTATCAACACACAATGACAAAATGTACTGACAGTCTACATTAATTTATGCAACAGTCTTATATACTTAAGGAAAGTCTACAAAGTTACATATTTTTGCCATACTGCTGGAGGGTAAAAATCGTAGAGGGAGACCAAGAGATGAATACACTAAGCAGATTCAGAAGGATGTAGGTTGCGGTAGGTACTGGGAGATGAAGAAGCTTGCACGGGATAGAGTAGCATGGAGAGCTGCATCAAACCAGTCTCAGGACTGAAGACCACAACAACAACAACAACAACAACAACTGCTGAAAAATACTAAGATATTTAGACAAAATAAAAACTAATTTTTTAGGTCATATATGTTAACTATATTGCAGAAAATATTTGGACATGTACACATAGAGAAAACTCATTTAAATTATATCTGCACCAATAAACTTAGTTTTTATGTTCTGTCCTGTATTTTCTGCACCACACTTTGTTTTCCACTTCCTTCTTTCAGGAAATTTGTTTCCACAGAAAAAGAAAATGTTTTACTCCATTTCCAACTTAACATTTGCCATATGGATTTGCCTGCAAGTACATCTTTACCTTATACCAGCATCCAGAGATGAGATGCTCCTTCAGTTTTCTTTTGAAGGTGCTCACTTCCTTTATGCTCTTTACGCTAAGTGGCAATCTGTTATAAAATAAGCTTCCTGCATTTGTAGGGTCTCTATCTGTCATTTTCAAACTTATGCTGTAAATATAGTAGTTATCTCTAGTTCTTGTGTTGTGGTCATGTAAATCTCTGTTTAGAGCTGCTGTGCAATTTTCCATTGAAAGAAGTATTGTCTCATGTATGTACAAAATTGGCACTGTCAATATTTTAAATTATCTGAATTTATTTTTGCAGCATTACCATTGCATTAGCTTAGATATGCATGTGATGGCTTTCATTTGAAGTTTTAAGATTCTCTGAATGTGTACACCTGGTGCTCCTGCCCATACTGGTCTACAGTAAAGTACGTGAGGGAAGATAAGTCCTTGCTAAACTTTAGCAAGGTTTCTGTGTTCACCATATAGCATATTCTTTTCATTAAGAATACGTTTGTACTTATTTTTGAACAGATCAGTGTGGTTTTCCCATGCCAGAAATTCATCCACCTCAATTCTCAGAAACCTATTAGAGTCTACTTCTTCTAAGTCTGCATTCCAATGCTCAGAAGAAATTCCTCTGAGCTAGTAGTTCTGTTTGTTTCAAATTTTGTACACATAGTTTTCTTCCTGTTGATCAATAAATTATGTTCTCTAAAATTTCCAGATTCCTACTGGCTCAGTTTTCCAAATCCTCCACTGAGATCATTGATATTGAAGAGCGTGTGAATATCTCCAATCATCAGAACTCTCTGAGTAAGTCTTTTTTTTCTGAACTGCTGACACTAGTAACTGATATTTGCCAAGTACTAGCAAAAATCATACATATAAAAACTGATTGTTGTGCATAGTTGAACAGTGATATATGTAACTATATTCCAAGAAGTAAGAATCATTAGCATGTGAAAAATAGCTTAATTTGACGAACAAAGTGCTTGTAATTGCAGGTTGCATTTCACACAACAAACGCCCACATAGTCATCATAAAGATAACACGTTGAGATCCTAACAGGCACAATGAGCTGTCTGAGAATTTTTCTGCTGGTGTTTCTCTTTTTTCAAATGCTTGGGAGAAGTGACACTCTATTCATAAGAGATAGGAAGAAAAAGTGTGGTAACAAGAATCAGCATGTGGGATGAGTGAAAAAATGGCTGTTTTCAGTTCTGTGTAGATAACATAAGTTTAAAAATGTTTTTATTTATAAAAAATTCTTTTAGTGTTAATATAAATAGCTTAATTGCAGAACTGTTTTAGCATAATTTTGCTTACGTCTGCATTATGGAATGTTTTTGATGCTTTCTGTTACATCTTATCTCTGTAAAAGTAATATTATTTACTTCAGCTTTTCTTTTTACTGATTGCTACTTGTTTGTCCTTCATCTTTGTTTCCAGTGTTCAGACTGCCCTGTCTTAATTGATCTCTCCTGTCCTGAATGCCACACCTAATTTCTCGTTTTTTATTCTCGTTGATTTTCAGCATTTGATTGTTGCTTTTCAGATTGTCCTACCCCACTGTGATTTTCCTCCATTTTTGTCCTCTCTTTTACTGGATATTGTCCCAATATGTGATGATAATTTAATTTTGGAGAACCTATTTCTTATATAGACTGGGTATAAATGCAGAACATGTTCACTACCCCTAAAATACTGCAATCTGGGAAGAACCTCACACATTGGATTATTATTCTACAACCTAAGTGTGTGTATTCAGTTCATAACAATTTTACAAATAATTAGCATCTCCCAATTTTCTGTTAATGTAATAAGACGTGCTATTTTTATTATGTATAATGAAGTAAGTGTTACCTGTCCATGTGATGTATTCTCATGTTAGTACTCTCTTATATTTGTATGATGCTTCTTAAAATTCAGTTTCACTAATCCTTTAATTAAAGGCTACAGCAATGTTTAAGTGTAATTTAAAACATTACGTAAATAAGATGGATTTCTGTAAAAGCAATATATTTGCAGCAGTTCTGTGATTTTTATTCCAAATATTCAAAATAAATAAAAATATATACTACAAGTGAAAACTGGCCCTTTTTTAAGATTGGTTTGATGCTGGAGAGATTTACCTGGTTGCAGAACCACAGTTGATTCTGCTGACTGGTGTGGATGTCGTAAGCGTACCAATTCTATAAGGTGAAAACTCAGGTAATGACGTGTTTGGAGACAAATTTCGTGGAAGAGAAATCCTGTTGGTTGTCATGAAGGTTCTCTGTAGCTGTGATGCCTAAAAATCAATACTAAATATAAATCAAAATGCAGAAGGTGGCAGGAAAACAATAGTTGAAGGATATGTAAGAAATCATGTCCAAGGCATCAAATTGGTGTACATATGGCAGTATAGGGGATATGTGGGATGATAGTTACACTTATTGTCAACAAAAAGAAAATAGTAGCTGAGCTTATGAATTTGGATTCTTCCTTAGAGCAAACGTATTCACATATATTTACACAAATTTACATTCTCCTGACACAGCAAAGTAACTTAGATTTATATGTTATCCCTTTGTATTAGCAATAAACTATCATTTTAAACTGAAAATTGACTGAGTGAATATGCTTTAAACTTTTTCACTTCTTCAACTTGCTTTTCTGGTTTTCATACCCTATAGTTTAATAATTACTAGCTGAATACCAGGCAGTGCCTGGATATCTATTTAATCCACCTTCTCCTTCCTTCTCTTGTGCCCATTTCCTCCTCCTATAATCTGTCCATCTCTTCCTTCCCTCCTCTCTATCCACCTTGTCCACCCCCATGAGTAAGAAATCATCTCTTAGCGCCCCTCTCCCTGTCCATCTGCTCCTCCCCCTCTCTCTGTCCATCTGCTTCTTTTCCTCTCTACTTCCATGTGTGCCTCTCCCTTCTGTTCATCTCATTCTCTGTTATCTCCTCCTCACCTTTCTCTGTCTATACCCTCCACCTCCTCTCTCTGTTCATCTACTCTTCCCCCCTCTTCCTGTTCATCACTCATCACCCGTCTCCCTGTCTGTCTATTCCTGCTCCCTCTCTCTGTCCATCTCCTCCTGCTTCTCTCTCTATCTGCTTCCCCATCTCTCTGTGCATCTGCTCCACCCTCTCTATCATATCATCTGCTCCTCCCCCATCTGTCGATCTGTTCCTTCCCCTTCTGTCCATCTCCTCCCTCTTCCTCCCAGTCCATCTCCTCCTTCCCCCTTTCTCTGTTCAGTTTGTCCTCCCCCTCTCTTTGTCCATCTCATCCTCCTTCCTTTCTCTATCCACCCCCTCTCCCCCCTTCCCCAGTCCATTTCATCTCCTTTCTCTTTCCATTTCCTCCATCCCCTTCCCCTGACCATCTTCTCCTCTTTCTCCGTCCACCTCCTCCACTTTCCATTCTCAGTTCATTTTGTGTCCATCTCTTCCCACCTCCCCTCCCCATTATCTGTGCCCACCTCCTCCTTCCCCCTCTCTGTCTATCCGTCTCCCCACCCCTCTCTCTGTCTGTCCATTTCTTTCTCCCCTTTCTCTCTCCACATTATCACCCCTGACCCCAGTAGGAGGTTGCTCATTCTTATGCCACAATATTACTTTCCAGACAGCACATAATAAGTATACCAAGCTTGGTTGAAACTGATCCATAGGTTTAGAAGGAGCTCCCCCCCCCCCCCCTCACCAGCTCTACCTGTGTATTTACTTGTCACATATATATTTAACATATTTCACTCATATTTGTACACACATTTATGGTCTATCTCTAGTGAATTTCGCCCTGCAGTTCCATTGCTACACAGTTCAATGTTTATGGTATCATGTCTCCTACACTGAGTGTCATAAAATGATATAATTTTGCAGGTACATCCAATGGTGAATGTAAAGCATGTCTTCAAAATGTGTTGTGAATAAAGTTAGTAGTAAAGAAGTAATAAATCAAAATGTAATACATGATGCAGCAGTTTTTCATACATCTCAGTGTTTATGAAGTCATATCTCCTGAGCTATGTGTCACACAATTATATTTTTGAAGGTACATTTTGCAGTATATGTGAATACTCTCTGCAAAAGGTATTGGAAATAAAGTTAGTAAAAAGCTAATTAATTAAAAGGTCATGCTTGGTGTGGAAGCATGAGCAGCAAGAATTTAGGAAGTGATAAGCTTTTCTCTTTTCATCATTTTGTGAGGGTGTCAGCGAGAAACAGTCTCAAAATGTTTGATACTACATGTAAAGACTGTCGCAAGTCACTGACTCCTCTCATTCTCAAGAACTGGATGAACATAGTGTGGCCACAAGCTTGTCGTGTGCTATGACACTTTTTCACCCTTACCCCCACCCCCACTGTTTTGAGAGGAAGATGGCTCTTATGCCCACAGTGGTTTCAGTGGTTTAGTAGGAGATGTAAATCATACATTTGTACATCCACTTTAATTATATTATGTATTCCATGCAAATGTTAAGAGAACTCATGTAGCAAGAAGACCATAAATTCCTCCACGCCCGCCTCTACCCTGTTTTTGTTCAGTTTATTTTGTATCCTGACTCCAGTGGTACATTATTGATGAGACATTTAATTCAACTTAATTCCATCTCTCATACACTATATTTCTTTATCAGCTTATTTATTTGTCTCATGTTCCTTGGGAGTATGTTAGCCAAAATATCTGTCATGAAATATGACAATACATAATTCTTGAAAACATAAAAAAACAAATAAGAAAACAAAATATATGTGATACTATGCACAAATGATTAACACATTATACCAAAAGACTTTGAATTACTATTAACAACTCCTTACAAAAAAAGGAATGTATTAGAAAGAAGCTTTTCAACTTATATTTGAAAATCTGAAGTTTATCTCTCAATTTTTTTAAGGTCTCCAGGAAATCTACTGAAAGCATAACAAACAAAATAATAAACACCTGCTGTACTATTGTTAAGGAAGTGTTATGAACGTGCACATTGTTTTTCTGTTGAATGTTCAATGACTGATTTCTGCAGTTATTTTCGAATATGTCTAAATTATTAACCACAGGCCTATGAACGTGTATGTGTCAGAAATAGCAAAGTTAGATGTAGCTTTCAGACGTTTATACAAAGCCTTTTACATTAGCTTCTGTAGTTGTCCACTTGAGAATGGCCATAAGGCAGAAACTGCAAAAGTGAAAATAATTAATTTTTATATTTGATGGCAACTATGCTGTCTTTCAAAATGAGTAAGAATTGTTATCTTTTATATTTCCAAGTCTATTAATGAAGTGCAGTGCTCAGTTAGGTCTGTTGCCTGTGACTTTATTCCACTTTTTGTGTTTAGGGCCACTTTCTCTTTCCTTACATGTTGCTGACAATAACATGATATTACATTACATCCATCTACGGCACTCTGATCAATTACTGTGACTTACAAATGATGTCCTTTTATGCACAATACATCTGCATAAATACCTGTAGATCTTTCCTGGTAGCTTTGTAGTGCAAATCAGTTGCGTTCCTTCTGATATTAAAGATTACTGTTGCACTGTGGTACAATAGTTCTATGAAGTGTTAAAAATGTTTGCAGCTTTGCACAGACTTATTTATTTATTATGTGACTACCATCACATTACTAAAGTAACAGTGGACTGAAACTCAACACACAATGTGTATGACGAAGTTTATTAATGGCCCACAAGGCATTTTGTAGCATGGTTTCAAACAGCTATTTACTTATTTTCCACTTTCAGTTTAAAAAGGTTTTTTGATTTTTGAACAATGAACTTGTTTATTGTAAAGTCAAAGACTGTACCAGATATTCTGACACTTACACAATCATTTATAATGTTTTACTTACTATAATGACAGCAGATTGCCACAGTTTGCCAGCATGCTGACTAGGTGATGATATAGCAATCGAAACAACTTACTGAATTAAGTGAGACCATACTGCAGCTGCTCAGTGGCTATGTCTTCCTTTTTCAGTTAAATAAAAAGGAATTCAATTTTCCATTGCTCAACTTCAGTAGGAGAATAGGCAAGAAAGCAAATGCAGTGACGATTAAGACACATTTAGTTCTGGAAATGTTACGATAGTTTATGGTTTCACCCATTATTTGGTAATCTAGTTCTGAACACAATAAGAAATGCAGTTATAGGAAACCAACATTCTTTATTTGAGTTATGGCATGAAAGCATAACAAACATAATCGTTTAGTAACTAGTACAAGACAGACCAGCTGGAGCTGGTGCAAGACCATATAATGGGTATTTGCCTGCCAGGGGCCATTGGCTTCCTGCCGTGGGCAATTGAGTCACGGTCCATGGTTGGTGGCCTCTGGTGGAACTGCCTTGAGCTGCTCAATGGCATGTTACTTGAATGAGATGCGTGCCATGACTGTAGTGGTAGAGAGAAAGCCCAGATGCTGGCTCCTCCATGACACTCTGACGTCTGACAAGTCCATGGTGTCAAGTGCATCCATCCTAGGTGCGAGCAGATCCCAATTCGCACGAATGCATGGAGTAGGGGTAGAAATGGTGTGAGCATGGACATATGCATCATTATCCCCTTCTGGAGAGCAGGCAGAGGGGCCTGGCTCCTCGTAGGCAGCAGACACACAGGCGACAAACACAGAGGTGAGGATTGGAGATTGAGACCTAGGGAGCCATGGTGTCCAGAGGCAACATAGAAGGGGGTGGCAGGGAATGGCACTGACACCAGTGGAGAAGCGGCCGATAGCAGCATAGGAGGCACCCATGGGTGCATTGATGAAGCCCTGGCTAGCCCTCTGCCCCCCCCCCCCCCTCTCCGCAGCTGCAAGAGCTGGTGGCACTGAAGGGTGATGTGAGGCCAAGCCCTGCTGCTCATGTGTCACCAGCTGTGCAAGAGTTCAGCTAGGCTTTTAATTCTGATTAGAGTCATCCTGTGAGAACTGAGCATGAATGTAAGAGCCTCTTCTGCCGGGAAGTCCATGACATACGTGGGTATTTGCATTTTGGACATCTGCACAAGGCGTTCTGCCTTATCATTGGTTTGCAGGTGAAAAGGTAGCACCTTGACATGGTGTATGCATTGTAGGAGCAAAAATCTTGAAAGGATTGAGCCACAAATTGAGGACAATCATCCAAAACCACCCTAAAGGACAGGCCTTCGATAGAAAAAATTGCTGACAGCACCTTGACTGTTGCTTCTGCCATGTTACACAGACAATGAACAACATAGAAAACTTGGTAATGGCATTGACAACATGCAGCCAGGAAGTGTTCCCAAGGTAGCATGGGCACTGGCCCAGGGCAAAAAACAGTGGACAGTGCTGTGTGTGGATTCAAACACTAGCGGGAGGCCATGACCATGCAAACCACCTCACAGTCAACACCAGGTTAGAATGCATGACTATGTGCCAACTGTTTGGAGTTGGAAGCTCTCCAATGTCCTTGATGTAACTGCATGAAAACCTCTCTTTGCAGCAGCACACGAATCTCAACCTGGGGTGTGCCCCCTCCATCAACTAGTGAGAGACACCATGCAACAGGGAAAGCTGATGATGCAAAGCATAGAAGGTCTGCAGAGAATGGAATGCCCTGTCCAGTGGATGGGCAGGGCACCCATGTCATATCAGGTGCACAACTTATTTAAGCACTGGATCTGCAACTACTGCCAATTCAATACTAGATCTGGTAATGGGGAAACCATCTATGGCCTGTTGAGCTTCCATGTCAAGTTGAAAACATAACAGTTCTTCCTGATCAAACAACATGTCAGTGCCCAGGGGCAGCCAAGACAATGTGCCTGCATTTGCATGCTGTGACATGGGGTTTGAAATGGATCTCATAATTATATCCTGACAAAAATTCATTTTTGACCTGTGAATAGTGCTGCTGAACTGCACTGAGCATTTTGAACACAAAAGCAATAGAGTTCTCACAGTCATCTGCATGATGATGGGTCAGAACTGCACCAATCCCATACTGGAATGCATCTGTAGCCAAGACTAAATGTTTACCATGTGGGAAGAGTGCAAGGCAAGGCACAGAGAGTAACTTGTGTTTGAGTTGTGCAAATGAATGCTCACAAGCTGGTGATTACTAGAAAGGAACATTTTTACAAAGCAGATGGTTCAGAGAGTGATCCAGAGTGGCTGCAGCTGGAACAAACATGTGATAGAACATGTGATAGTAAGCTACCTTACTGAGAAATACCTGCAGTTTCTGCAAATTGGACAGATGAGCCAAAGCCTCAATAGTGGCGACATGACGTTCTGTGGGTCAAACACCCTGACAGGAAAGTTCATAACTGAGATACTCAATACAGGATTGAAAAAATTGTAACTTATTAAAATTACACTTAAGGCCTGCGATGTGAAAAACAATAAAGAGAGGACGGAGGTTATGTAGGTGTTCTTCTATTGTAGTACCAGTAATGACATCATCAAGATAGTTGGTACAGCAGAAACATCAGCTGTATGTTGTTCCAAAAAGTGTTGAATTATAGCTGGGGCACTGGTCATACCAAACATTAAATGTTGACATTGATAAAGATCAAAATGCATGTTCACAACTGGCAATTGTTTGAGGTCGTAATTTAATGGAAACTGCAGGAAGGCCTCAGAGTAGTCAGCCTAGGAAACGAATTGGCCTCAAGCCAGTTTTGCAAGTAACTCATCAGGTGGAGGCATGGGGTATGTGTCAATAACAAACTGTGTATTTATGATAACTTTAAAGTCTCCACAAAGTCAGAGCTGACTTGATGGCATTTTTACAATCACTGATGGTGATGGCATTTTTACCATCACTGATGGCATAGCCCATTCACTCATGTAAATCAATTGACTGATGCTGAATGGCATCAGGCTATCCAATTCAGACTTAGCTGGGTCATGTAAAGACACAGGTGAGAGCTGCACCTGGAAAAATCATGGCCAAGCTGGAGGTTTAAGCATGGTATGTGCTGTGAAATTGTGTGCTCACCCTAACCCTCAGAAAACAAATCTGAAAATTCAGAGCACAATGAATCTAAAGGTTGATAAGGAACCTGAAGATACACAGAATCAGTAATAGAAAATGAAAAAGCAACAAAAGCATCTAACCAAAACAATTATCAGTATGGGGATTGTTAACAACTAAATACGTGATAGGATGGACTACAGATTTGTAAGCCATGGCGGCCAGAAATTGATCGTGAACAGGAATATGCTGTTTATTGTAGCTTAGAAGATGGCAGCTGATGGGAGCCAATGATGGGGAGCCCAACCATTTATATGTTTGAGAGTTGAGGAAGGAAAGAGCTACTCTATTGTCTCCTTGCAGTGACAACATGTTTTGCTCAAATATACTTCAATGAAAAGCTTATTCTGGCCTTTGGACAGCACTAAAATAAAATGAATGCCCACATCCATTTGTCTCGAGGATGGCTAAGAATGACAAACTGATGCAATGTAGCATTTCTTGTGACACTTCTGATGCATCACCCACCTCCTGGGGCACGTGTGATGAAGCAAGCTGGGATCTCTTTACTTCCTCTTTTGTTTTGCCAACATGACGTGCGGATTTCCCCCTGCCCAGTAATGAACATTTAGAGCATTGTAAAGGCCATACCAATAGAAGGTGCACTTGTCGGTAAAAAACACAATGGTGGGGAAGTCAGGATCTTGTGCAACACGTCGCAGGAACCATCAGCAAAACCCTAGCTTGTGTTCATAGTGTGCCACAGGATTTAGGTCTTGGACAGGGTGGAAACTAAATGGATGCTGGCCGTCATCCCTCAATACCTCCCAGTCTGACTGATGAGTGACCCCCATGTCATGTCATGTCCAACTGCTCGAGCACTTGTAGTAAGTGCTTCCTTGAGGTGCTCGAGAACATTCTCTTCAAATGCAGCTTCCTGTCGTGTTTGAGGTCTTCCAGCTTTAAGTAAACAATGTCCTAGCTACAAAAATGGTCCTTTTCAGGGAAAAGGCCCTTTTCAGGGCTGACACAGTTTGTAAAAGACTTTCAGTATGCGAACTAACAGCTGTTGATGGGTTTGTTTCCAGTACGTCTTATCATGAAACTACAACAGATGTGTCGGGACCCTGGCAGATTCGCCCCCAGGCCCCCCAGATTGGAAGGCTGGTGGGCTACCACTGAGCATGTGGGCCACCTTGGATACATCGCAATCTGTGGCACGCAAAGCATTTGCGGTCACACATTGTCCAGAGCATCCAGCAACAGGACAACCCCATGGCCAATTGGAGTGTGTTGCACCACGTTTCTGTAGTTTAAAAACTGTGCGTTGTCGACCTACACAACATTAGTAATTTTGGTTCCTACTGGCATCATCTATCCAGGTTTAAAATTTCATGGCACAATTTTTCTCCACCCTGTATAAAGAACCAATTTTTGGTCATGAGACAGTCTGTTCACAGCTGATATTCAGATGTGAAAAATGTATTGGTTAGATTGACAACAATGCATTAACTTAACAGTGGAATAAGTGTAAACAGGCAAAAAGGAATACAAGCGTCTCAAAAATGAGATCGACAGGAAGTGCAAAATGGCTAAACAGGGATGGCTAGAGCACAAATGTAAGGATGTAGGGGCTTATCTCACTAGGGGTAAGATAGATACCGCCTACAGGAAAATTAAAGAGACCTTTGGAGAAAGGAGAAGCACTTGCATGAATATCAAGATCTTTGATGGAATCCCAGTTCTAAGCAAAGAAGGGAAAGCAGAAAGGTGGAAGGAGTATATAGAGGGTCTATACAAGGGCGATGTACTTGAGGACAATATTATGGAAATGGAAGAGGATATAGATGAAGATGAAATGGGAGATATGATACTGCGTGAAGAGTTTGACAGAGCACTGAAGGACCTGAGTCGAAACAAGGCCCCCGGAGTAGACAAAATTCCATTAGAACTACTGACAGCCTTGGGAGAGCCAGTCCCGACAAAACTCTACCATCTTGTGAGCAAGATTTATGAGGCAGGCGAAATACCCTCAGACTTCAAGAAGAATATAATAATTCCAATCCCAAAGAAAGCAGGTGTTGACAGATTTGAAAATTACTGAACTATCAGTTTAATAAGTTACAGCTGCAAAATACTAACGCGAATTCTTTACAGACGAAAGGAAAAACCGATAGAAGCCGACCTCGGGGAAGATCAGTTTGGATTCCGTAGAAATGTTGGAACACGTGAGGCAATACTGACCCTACGACTTATCTTAGAAGGAAGATTAAGGAAAGGCAAACCTATGTTTCTAGCATTTGTAGACTTAGAGAAAGCTTTTGACAATGTTGATTGGGATACTCTCTTTAAAATTCTGAAGGTGGCCGGGGTAAAATACAGGGAGCGAAAGGCTATTTACAATTTGTGCATAAAGCAGATGGCAGTTATAAGAGTCGAGGGACACGAAAGGGAAGCAGTGGTTGGGAAGGGAGTGAGACAGGGTTGTAGCCTATCCCCGATGTTATTCAATCTGTATATTGAGCAAGCAGTGAAGGAAACAAAAGAAAAATTTGGAGTAGGTGTTAAAATCCATGGAGAAGAAATACAAACTTTGAGGTTCGCCGATGACACTGTAATTCTGTCAGAGACAGCAAAGGACTTGGAAGAGCAGTTGAATGGAATGGACAGTGTCTTGAAAGGAGGGTATAAGATGAACATCAACAAAAGCAAAACAAGGATTATGGAATGTAGTCTAATTAAGTCGGGTGATGCTGAGGGAATTAGATTAGGAAATGAGACACTTAAAGTTGCAAAGGAGTTTTGCTATTTGGGGAGCAAAATAACTGATGATGGTCGAAGTAGAGAGGATATAAAATGTAGACTGGCAATGGCAAGGAAAGCGTTTCTGAAGAAGAGAAATTTGTTAACATCGAGTAGAGATTTAAGTGTCAGGAAGTCATTTCTAAAAGTATTTGTATGGAGTGTAGCCATGTGTGGAAGTTAAACGTGGACGATAAATAGTTTAGACAAAAAGAGAAGTGAAGCTTTTGAAATGTGGTGCTACAGAAGAATGCTGAAGATTAGGTGGGTAGATCACATAATTAATGAGGAGGTACTGAATAGAATTGGGGAGAAGAGGAGCTTGTGGCACAACTTGACTAGAAGAAGGGATCATTTGGTAGGACATGTTCTGAGACATCGAGGGATCACCAATTTAGTATTGGAGGGCAGTGTGGAGGGTAAAAATCGTAGAGGGAGACCAAGAGATGAATGCACTAAGCAGGTTCAGAAGGATGTAGGCTGCAGTAGGTACTGGGAGATGAAGGAGCTTGCACAGGATAGAGTAGCATGGAGAGCTGCATAAAACCAGTCTCAGGACTGGAGACCACAACAACAAGTGTAACAGAAATAGGTGACAGAGCGAGGTGGCGCAGTGGTTAGCACACTGGACTCCAATTCGGGAGGACGACGGTTCAATCCCGTCTCCGGGCATCCTGATTTAGGTTTTCCGTGATTACCCTAAGTCGCTTCAGGCAAATGCTGGGATGGTTCCTTTGAAAGGGCACAGCCAATTTCCTTCCCCATCCTTCCCTCACCCGAGCTTGCGCTCTGTCTCTAATGACCTCGTTGTCGACGGGACGTTAAACACTAATATCCTCCTCCTCCACAAATAGGCAATTAATGACAACGCCTGTTTAATTTACTTGATAAATGTATTACACGTACCGTATTATTCTGCAAGACCTGTGAACTGTGTTATTAGGTTTTTACTGCTTGTAGATTTTCAACAGCAAACTACTGTAACAGTATGCTAATCTTGCCTGTGACCTATTAATGAGGCTTACCAACATTTACCAACAGGGCACTGGCCATATAATTGTGTAATATTGGGGGATTGTGAGCAGTGAAACTAAAGAACTGTGAAACACAATTGTGCAACTGTCGGCTACATCATTTACAGTAGTCAGTGTTGAACTTCCACCTCCCCATTTTTCAGCCAATATAACAATGCTGTATGTCAAACCTGAGGACTATCAAAGAAGAAATAAAGCAGGCGAATGTCACACATGCCATCTCTTATGTTGCACAGAGCAAGAAAGGCAGGATTGATGAGCTGCGTGTAGTCCTTGTTGTTGTGGTTGCTGCTTTGTTTGACCATTGTGACCAGGTTTACTGCTTTGCATGACATCAACTTCCTCTTCACTCAGTGTGTCGGTTGCTATGCACCATTGTAGTTCACTACCAATGACAGTGACGTCTACCCAATGCTCAGAT
The DNA here is from genome assembly GCF_021461385.2 of Schistocerca piceifrons. NCBI lineage: Eukaryota > Metazoa > Arthropoda > Insecta > Orthoptera > Acrididae > Schistocerca > Schistocerca piceifrons. The sequence continues at coordinate 510,950,199 of NC_060142.1, read as the reverse complement.
TTCGTGGCCCGCTATGCAGGAGACCTCGAAAGATTGAGCAGTGTTCAACACTTTGTTCAGGGATGGATCTTCAGATTGAAGGGTCCTCTAACATACTTCCTTGTCAGGTGCGAAGCAGATGACTGCGTCATGAATCATGGAGTTAGCATTCCATGGAGTTCTTACCAATAAAGTGACACTTACAGCTTAGACCCTGGAGCTCTGCTGCCCAAGCCCGATGTGACTGCTGTGGTTGCTTGAGGCACTAGTAAAACTCCATTCAAGTGGCAGCAACATGGGTGCACTTGCAACGATAAAAGACAACAAAACTGAGGCCAGTTCCTGCAAGGTGGCTAGCTGACACAATAACTGATACATGTGCAGGTAAATCTACGACAAAAACAAAGCCTTACAAATGTCCTAGTTCTGCACCCTAACTGCAACGAAGTTTTGGTAGAGAAATTTTTCATAAGCTTCCCAATCTTCAGCAGAGTCCCCATATGGTGGAAATGGCAGCGGATACAACTGAGACACTGGAGTCTGAACAGACAATGTAGCCACGAATTTTTGCAAGGTGCTGTAGAAAGTTGCTGCTTCTCATTGCCACTTATATTCTAGCTGTGAACATAATAAGAAGCGTGGTTATAAGAAATCAACTACCTTTATCTGAGTCAAGGCATGACAGCATAATGAAGACAAAACAAAATCATTTATTAACTTGTGCAAGCGAGACCAACCAGAGCCAGTGAAAGACAATATGAAGGCTATTCATCCGCCAGGCCTGTTGGCTTCCTGCCACAGGTGACTGAGGCACCTTCCACAGTCAGTGGCCTCTGGTAAAACTGACTAGAGCTGCTGAACTGTGCACTACTTGATCGAGACACATGCCATGGCCATAATGGTGGAGGTGTAGTAACGTGTGGGTTACAACATTTGCGCAATGTACATGTTTCAGATACCATGATGTACCAGCTGTTAATAAATGCACGTGATAAATTTTTTACTCATCATTTAAAAAATATTACTTGCATTCTTTTTTGGTAAAGATAAATATCAGTGCCAGAAGAGTTAGATGCTTTTCTCTGGTTGATATTTTCTCCTTTTAAGAAGGTCTATGTAAACATTCATTGTTGTTTAAACTGGATTCAAAACAAGGTTTGCTTCATGATTAAGACCCAAAACACCTTAAAAGAACTGAAAGCAATAAAGGTTTGTGTGAACATATTGTATTTATTATTCAGGATGACTACACTGTAGGCTGTGCTCTTGCCCAAGATCTTCTCTTTGGGATTGCCTTTATAAGTTTGCATTGTATGTTAACTATGTGCATGTGGCACATGTGTATGTGGGACCACCATTTAGGATAGGGAAAGTTAGTTTTGTCTGATATTCTGAGCATAATTACAGTCAGGTGTGGGCCGGATTGCAGTAAGTTATGCTGACCAGCGGTTGCGAAGTGGAATGGAGGCCACAGGGGCCATCGAAGTGCTGAAAAGCGTAAATGCAGTGGTTCGCATGTCGCAAGTTACAGGAAGAAGGGGCCCATTTGCGCAACCGGGCTGTGGGGCGTACGTGACTTGGAGCAATGTGTTAGCGAAACAGAGGTGCGCAGCCGAGTATAAATAGGTGTTGTTTTCTAATGAGATTCATTCAAGTGTGGCAGCTCTCCTGGATGGCGATGCGTATCACACTACCGGGCTACACGCAGCAACAGATGTGGCGACAGCGTCCCAATCCACGGCGGGTCATTGGTTCGACCCTCTGAGGCTGACGCAGGGTCCACAGCCAGCCAGGGCAGGCCACTCTTCCGGTCGCTACCGCGGGCAGTCATCTCAGCTCCCGACACTTGCTGGAGACTCCCGAGACGAGGGCCTCAAATTCGAACACCAGATCATGGGTGGTCGTTGCCGCCGCATTCACAGCTACGCCAACCGAGGAAGAGGCAGCAGTGGGCCAGGCCTACAACTCCCAGTGGAGCAGCGCGGAGTCAACGGGAATGGTGGCCCCTGAGTCGGCTGCTGGCACAGCCATCCTGACCTAATCGGAACTCTACAGCTGGCGAACAAGGCCGGCACGACATAGCGTTGCGTTGCACAGGCCGCTGGAGGTACTTCCTCAGCAATGTGGGGCCTGTGACACAGGCCGAGGTGAATGAAGCTCTGTAGTGGAAACGAATAAATCATATGAAAAGTTCTTGCCGAATTTTAATACAGCAACTCCTGGCACCCTTCCACTACAATATCTCTAAACCTTCTGTTTTCTACTTTGGAATGTTTCTTTGCATTAATCACTTTGTTTCCAATTTTGGAGTATTTCTCTGTATTAATCCCATTTATTTTTAATATTTGTGCATAACTCCATTTCTCTCTAACCTCCACCTAATGTATTTTCCTTTAGCCATTGCATGAGAAATCAATAGCCTTTTTTTAAACCAAAGTATTTTTCTTTTAATTTTGCTATGTTATACATAGTTTGAGTGGCTACAAATATTTGGTTGCCTAATAAGTACATTTACTTTTCATTAAAGTGCAATCACAAACAATGTCTTGGGACACATCTACCCACAGCACAGCTACGACACAGTGATTGCCAGCCTGTCTGCTTACACACTTCATATAGAAGGACGTGCACAATGTAACTAAACAAGGTGGAATGGTTTTGTAAATAAACTTTTATTTCCTGCAGTATACAGCATTACTGTTGGCAATATATTGCCATTTCTCTGGAAGCTTATAAATGCAATTCTTCCGAATTGTGGAGGTTTACACATTGATGAACTATTTGAGGTTCAGTCTGCAGTCCTCCAAGGAGGTGAGGCATTTGTCATTCAGGAAATTCTGCAGGGAATGGAATAGATGGAAGCTGAAAGGGCCAATGTCTGGCAAATGCAGCAACACATCCCACTCAAAAGAACACAACTTTGGATGGGTCACCACAGAGGCATGCAGTGTGGCGTTGTTATGATGAAAGACAACATTGTGTCCCAAATCCGGCTGTTTCTACAGCATGAATCTTTATGTAACCCAGCTTCTTCAAGTTCCTGGTTACAGCCACATGAGTGACATTGAGTTCCACCTCCACTGCATTGCCATTCAGGGGTTGTTGACTATTGTGTTGTTAAGGTAATCCACATCCCTAACCAATGGCCATCCAGATCAAGGTTTGTCTGTTAGGGTGAAATTCCCAGCCTGAAACTGACTTAGCCAGTTTTGACATGCTCTAGGTATTACTGCATGATCCCCGTATAAAGCATGGATCCTCTGCCAGCATTGTGAGGTGGTTTTCCCATTACAAAAGTAAAACAACATAAGTTGATGGAAATGTTCCTTCTTGCATTCCATAGTGAGCCGAGCGCGACTTGTGTTCATGCCGTTTATTACTGGGCACTTGTCTTTGCGGTACTGCTGTCCCATTTCTTATTCGATTTACTGGTGTCACTAAGTTGCTGGCCTCCCTGCCTGCCTGTGAGTGGCAGCAGCAGTGCTATTGATAAGAGCACTGTTGTACTATCTTTGGAGCGACTGCTAGTATTTCCGGGTCTTGGTGTGCGGTGTGTTGAGTCGGGATGGAGCTCCAGTGAGGTCTGCACAGCCAGCACTGCCTGACTGCTGGTGAAACACATGCACTGTCCGATGGAAGGAGACATCAGCAGGGATGAGCATTGATTGGTCGTTCAGACGGTCTTCTCATTGGGTGATGTGTATTTGGTCTTCCAACTGCTTCTGGGCCCCTTGAATTGGTCACCTTGTGGGGACGTGGGTCAGTTCCTTCCTTGTGCAGAGATGTTGTGTGGTCAATGGGCTAGTGTTCCCTCTGCATGGTTGGTTCCGAGCCAGTGTCTCTGGGTCATTGTGTGTCCGAGTTGCAAACAGACATCAGGGGAGTCATGATGGAGCAGCAGTGAGGTCCGGACAGCCATGACTCGCCCGACCGTTGCCGACAAACATGACTTGAGTGGGGACGATCTTGGTTGGTCATTTGGTTGGTCATCTCATCAGACAACATATATTTGGTCACCAACCGCTTCTGGGTTATCTGTGTGTATCGACTTGTGATTCGTCCTTGTTGTTCCACAGTCACTGGTTTTAGTATTGTTTGAGTTGTTTGTGGAAGTGTTTTTGCGATTATTGTTCCCCTGGCTGTTTTTAGACACCAATTTCTGGAGATGTAGTACTGTTCGTATTCTTGTCCTCTGCTGATATTCTCCATTGTTGTGCCATTGGTCGGACAGAAGGGAATTGGTTTAATTGTTGGTCGGTCCTTGGGCCATCCCTAGTTTGGGTTGCCATCTGATTACCTAACTTCAACTCATGGCTGCCTGTCTCACTTCACGTTACATTTGAGCTACCTTCCCAGGCCGATGCTTGGAACGTTTCTGAGCACCACTTGTTCTGTTTGTTTTAAGTTGTGATTTTCATTTTAGTTGAAGTATTGTGCAAGGCCTTTGGCTGTGTATTAATTCAGTTTTGTAAAATTTTACATAAAGGCCTTCAGCCGTGTTAAATTAATTTTTTTTTAATCTGAAATTGTTTGTAATCCAGGCCCTAAGCCATTAGTTGTTGCAAGTGTATTCTTTGAAGGAAAATGTTTTTAATAATTCAAAATTATTTATCTGACTTGTTGTCCAGGCCTTCAGCCATTGTTTCGAATTTGTGGCATTCAGCCGTGCAATAAGTTAATATTTCCTTAATCAGGCTCCAGCTGTTCTGTTGCAAGTTCAAAAGGAAATTTCTTGGTTAGAAAAAGCGTTTATGAATGTGCTTTAATTATACTTGTCCTTGAGATGTGTAGTGTAGGCCTTCAGCCACTAATTGATTTCACTGCATGATTTATTTATTTAATTTTACCTTCTACTCTTAATTGCTTTTGACTTCTAAGCCAGGCCTTCAGCCGTTCTATGTTTGCTGTGTGGTTTTGGGCCTTCAGCCCAGAAAGCATCTAAAGTTTTCTTTAACGAGGCCTTCATCCATATTGTTTAGTTGTGATCTTTAAGCCAGTGTGTAAATAAGTGGTCCTTAGAAAATAAAATTGTATGTTTGATTGTGCAACACACAGTAACTGTTCACAGCCCTATCCACAACCTTAAACATATTCTGTGCACTCTCTGGTTACCTACCAATCAGGTCTCAAGTGGTAGCAGAGCGTGGTTACGGTTGTGGTATTGCCGATACACTTACTGTTGGTTGGAATTGTATTTTGGGTAGTGTTGCACCATATTGGCCTGGTTGTTGATTGTTTCAGGTGACTTATTTTAACGGTGGTCAGGCAGTGCCTGGGGATTGGCCTGTTGAGGAAGGACCACCTCGTTTATGAGTTGGTGATAAGGCGCCAGTCTATTGAGGGCAGTATTCTGGACTTAGTGGCCCATTTGCATGCTACCGTTCTTCACCCGGTTGGTGTCATGCCAGATGTGGTGGGTGAGACAGAAGCAGCTATTGAACTTTTGATTAAGGCTATTAGGGGCCTTGCGGACACCATTTGCGTTTTGGAAGGCACTCAATCTAGTAGCAGTCAGTTAGATAGGGTGTGGGCACAGTTAACGCATTAGTTCCAAGACATCTTCTTATTGGCTTAAATTCTGGTATCTCTTTTTGCTGTCAACTTCGAATAGTTCCTGAAGTTGGTCATCTTGTGAGGCTTAGCTTGATACCTTCTTCAGTGCAGGGATGTCAGGTTACCTATCGGCATGTGTTCACCTGCCTGGTTGGTTTCGAGCAAGTATCTCGCTTCTTTCCATTGTTCAGGTAGCAATGGTACTTGGGTTGGTCATCTTGCAGGACTTAGGTTGGTCTCTTCCTGGTGCAGGGATGTTGGGTGTCCAAAGGGCAGATGTTCCCTCTGCATGGGTGTCTCCGAGCGAGTGTCTCGCTTGCGACTTTCACATGGCCATTGTATTTTGTTTTCATTAAGGAGCTGCCTGTCAATTTCATTTTAGCATGTGACCCCTGGATTGAAGTTTGAGGGGGGAGGTTGAGCCGTGTGGAACTCGTGTTTGTGCCGTTTATTACTGGACATCTTGTCTTTGCGGTACTGCCGTCCCATTTCTTACTCGATTTACTAGCATCATTAAGTTGCTGGCCTTCCTGCACATGAGTGGCAGCAACAGTGCTATCGATAAGAGCACTGCTGTACTACCTTTGGAGTGACAGCTAGTGTTTCCGGGTCATGGTGTGCAGTGAGTTGAGTCAGGATGGAGCTCCAGTAAGGTCTGCACAGCCAGTACTGCCTGACCGCTGGTGAAACACATGCACTGTCCAACGGAAGGAGACTTGAGCAGAGATGACCATTGGTTGGTTATTCAGTCGGTCGCTTCATTGGGTGACGTGTATTTGGTCTTCCAACAGCTTCTGGTCCCCTTCAATTGGTCACCTTGTGGGATGTGGGTCAGTTCCTTCCTTTTGCATTGATGTTGGGTGGCCAGTGGGCTAGTGTTCCCTCTGCATGGTTGGTTCCGAGTCAGTGTCTCTGGGTCATTGTGTGTCCGAGTTGCGAACAGACATCAAGGGAGTCATGATGGAGCAGCAGTGGGGTCTGCACAGCCATGACTCGCCCGATCGTTGCCGACAAACATGACTTGAGTGGGGATGATCTTGGTTGGTCGTTTGGTTGGCCATCTCATCAGACGACATATATTTGGTCACCAACCGCTTCTGGGTTATCGGTGTGTATCGACTTGTGATTCGTCCTTGTTGTTCCACAGTCACTGGTTTTAGTATTGTTCGAGTTGTTTGTGGAAGTGTTTTTGTGATTATTGTTCCCCTGGCTGTTTTTAGACACCAATTTCTGGAGATGTAGTGCTGTTCGTATTCTCGCCCTCTGCTGATATTCGCCACTGTTGTGCCATTGGTCGGACAGAAGGGAATTGGTTTAATTGTTGGTCGGTCCTTGGGCCATCCCTAGTTTGGGTTGCCATCTGATTACCTAACTTCAACTCTTGGCTGCCTGTCTTACCTCACGTTACATTTGAGCTACCTTCCCAGGCCGATGCTTGGAACATTTCTGAGCACCATTTCTTCTGTTTGTTTTAAGTTGTGATTTTCATTTTAGTTGAAGTATTGTGGGTGGCCTTTGGCTGTGTATTAATTCAGTTTTGTAAAATTTTACATAAAGGCCTTCAGCCACGTTAAATTAAAATTTTGAGCATTGATTGTTTTAGAATTTTTTTTATCTTAAATTGTTTGTAATCCAGGCCCTAATCCATTAGTTGTTGCATGTGTTGTGTGTGGCCTTCAGTCGAGGAGTTGCATGAACCCCTTAATAAGGCCTTCAACTGTGTGTATTCTTTGTAGGAAAATGTTTTTAATAATTCAAAATTATTTATCTGACTTGTTGTCCAGGCTTTCAGCTGCTGTTTCAAATTTGTGGCCTTCAGCCATGCAATAAGTTAATATTTCCTTAATCAGGCTCCAGCCGTTCTGTTGTAAGTTCAAAAGGAAATTTCTTGGTTAGAAAAATTGTTTATGAATGTGCTTTAATTATACTTGTCCTTCAGATGTGTAGTGTAAGCCTTCAGCCGCTAATTGTTTTCATGGCATGATTTTTTAAAAATTTTTTTACTTTCTACATTTAATTGCTTTTGATTTTTAAGCCAGGCCTTCAGGCGTTCTTGTGTTTGCTGTGTGGTTTTGGGCATTCAGCCCAGAAAGCATCTCAAGTTTTCTTTAACTAGACCTTCATTTGTATTGTTTAATTGTGCTCTTTAAGCCAGTGTGTAAATAAGTGGTTCTTAGAAAATAAAATTGCGTGTTAGATTGTGCAACACACAATAACTGTTTACAGCTCCATACACAACCTTAAACTTATCCTGTGCGCTCTCTGGTTACCTACCAACCAGGTCTCACATAGCTTGTAAACATATGTTTGCACGTTCCATCAAATGCCAGGCACAAACATACACCAACATATCCAAAGGTGCGACAGGTTGTCGACCTCTACATCATAGGGGTGGGCCTACTTGACTGGAAAGTGCTCTCCAGTGGGCAGTGTGACTCACATACACGTGCAACAGCTCTCAAGCATGAATCAGTAATCAGCAGGCAATGGTTTTGGTTCATACAGTGTTTAATTTATTCATTTTATTATGTGCTGCAGTGTGGAAATATACTGTAAATATTTTTGTCTGTGTTCAGTAGTGCTTTCTAATTGTTTATTGTTTGCTTACTTTACAGGGATTAGGGTCATGCATCAGATCTTAGAAGTGCTGTGTACAATAGTTCAACTACTTTTAGTTATTCATTGTGTCACGTAGATTCCAACAAGCAAGAGAACGTCCAGGGATGTGAAATCAGTGAAGGTTTTTTTAAAAAAAAAATAAATAAAAAAAAAAAGAAAAGAGAGAAAGGCAAATTTTGATAACTTCATGTACACAATATGGAAAGTAAATTATCGTTATATTGCTCAATACTATTTGTGCTTATAGTACTTAAGTGATCTAGCAACTAGCAAGGAAACAGCTACTTTGGTGGGGAGGGGGATATCCTCCTACCTCCTCAGTTATACAAAATAACTGCTCGCTATGGTAGTTTGGTACTTACTGAAAACAACTGGTATTTTTTCAAGAAAAGTGCGATGGTAGAAAGAGAGTCCACAAGCTCCTGTACAACAAAAAGCAAGAAACTGGGAATCCTTACCAGTTCAAAAAGAAAAGAAAAAAACCATCTCATCAGCCATTCTTTCAACAAATTACCTGAATACCTGGAGACAGCGATTTAAAGTTTTTTTGAGCTACATGACAAGTAGCAGTGGTTGTTATAAAGGTGTATAACAAGTAATAATGTACTATAAACAGTATTTACAGATTCAGATTCCTTATTTATCATTGATCACCTAAGGTGAAATAGGCATTTTACATTGATAGCATGTTACATTTTCCTTCAATAGTGCCTTAAAACTAAATGAGCATTACATATTCCAAACAGAACATAGAAATGGCACCTTGCACAATAAAATAATAAATAAATACAATCAATGATGTCACACAATCAAAACAATTAAAAATTAATGTCAAATGATTTTTTACATTCATAAATTCAGATGTATCATAAAAAGGATTAACAAGTAACCAGTTTAATAGCTTGCTTCAGACACTAGTTATGTGACCTGACTGAGCAGAAAATGGAAGTTTATTAAATATTCTTAAGCTACTGATTAGATGGAAATTCCCTATTCTTGCCAGCAGCCCGTGTCTAGGTATATCTAATTTCATTTTTCATCTGGTGTTATGGTGGTGTATGTCTTCCCTCATATCGAAATCTGCTGTGTTGTATTTCCCATAAAGTGCTGAGACATATATTGAGAGATTAATGACTGTTAATATTTTGGTTCTATGAACAGTGGCTGGCAGTGCTCTAGCTACTGGCATTGTTTCACTGCCAGGACCACTTTCTTTTGAATCTATAGAATGTAACTGATATGAGGAGAATGTCCCCATACTCTATATGTGACTGAAACGAGTCCAAATTAAATAACTCTTAAATATTCTTTTGTTATTAAGCCTCTCAGTTTCCGCATTAAATAAGTGACTCAGGATAACTTTGTACAGTTATGGTTAATGTGTATTTCCCACGTTAACTTAGACCCACACGAATTCCTAGAATTTCAACTGCTTGCACTTCTACCTCTTCTGACAATCCTAGTATAATCTAGTGGCATTTATCAGAATTGCAATGCAGTGTATTTGATGAGATCTAATTTAGTGCTGCTTCCATGCCATGCCATCCTGCATCATATCTTGCAGAACTAATGTGTTCTCATGCTCTGCTGGCAAAATTGTGTCATCGGCATAACAAATAAGAGAGTTGGGAACACAGTGAAATCACTGACTGCAGTTATGAAAAAGAAGAGCCCAAGGACAAAAACCTGGGGGACCCTTGTTTTAACTTCTTGCAGCTGTGTGTGCCTGATTTTGACAGAGAGAAACTACTTCCCATTGTTTAGGTATGATACAATTGTTGCCGATGAAGAGTCTTGTACTCCGCAGAATTTGAGTTTAGCAAGTTAGTTATTTAGTTAGTTGGTTACATGTTCCACTGATCAGTCTCACGGAAACCATTATGATGTGGAATGTGTCAAGTGCATAAGAAATGCAAAAATGAATCATGGTTTTTTAATTAAAATATTAAATTTTTATTACCTACTCCATTTCCTTAAATGGTACAAAATGCCTATGTTACACCTATAGATTTATTCATTCCTATTCAAGAATTCATCAATGGTATAGAAGAAATTGTCAAGGAGATATGATTTCAATACTGAGTAAATGTACTGTGAGGCTGTTGTAAGAATTCCTAACATTTTAAACAGATGCCTACAAGATGTGCGACAATGAGCTCCACACAGTATTCTAACCATTTTCTTTTGAACAGTGAATACTTTTTGCCTTAGTGTTGAGTTACCCCTAAGCATTATTCCATAAGACATCAGAGAGTGAAAGTATGTTAAGTTTGCTAGCTTGCTAATTTCTAAATCCTCTAAATTAGTAATTATTCTGATTGCAAAAGTTGCAGAGCCTAGTCACTTTAGGAGATCCAAAATGTGAATTTTACAATTAAGATTCTCATCCATATGTACACCTGAAAACTTAGTATAGTCTGCCCTGGCTACTGACTTCTGTTGATGTGTTATATTTAATGAAGGAACTGTAGTCCTTGCAGTAGAAAATTGGAAGTACTGTGATTTTTGAAAGTTCAGAGCAAGCCCATTCACAGAAAGCCAATTCATAACTTTTCCAAAGACATTATTTGTATCATTTTCTATTGGAGTTTCTTTTACTGGATTTATAATGATGCTTGTATCATCAGCAAACAGTGTCAATTTAGCTTCTTGTTTTGGATAAGAAGGGAGGTCGTCCACATATATCAAGAACAGAAGGGGCCCCACGATCGAGCCCTGTGGAACACCCAAGTTAGATGACGTGGGAAACTTCCTTGAATCTCTTAATCCATATAAAGAAACTTTTTGCTTCCTGTTCTGTAGATATGACTTAAACCACTCATAGACTTTTCAGTTTATGCCATAGGACTGTAATTCCTTTAACAAGGGGTGCCCCAGGGCTCTATTTTAGGTCCCTTGGTGTTCCTGTTATATATTAAAGACTTTCCATACGCAGTGTCACAAAATGCATATGTTGTGTTATTTGCAAATGGATTGTCACTGAATTTTGACAAGACCCAGTACATACAGTTTAGTACCTCACAAAGAATACCTGACCCTATACGTATAATGTATTCAAACAATGAAATTAAAGTTGTAGACAGTGTCAGATTTTTAGGGCTACAAATTGACCACAACCTAAATTGCAAAACTCACACTCTAGACTTAATGAAACGCCTTAGTTCAGCTACATTTGCAGTATGCATGTTAGCAGAAATAGGTGATTTAAAAATGAAGAAGTTAGTTTATTCGGCCTACTTCCGTTCACTAATGTGTTATGGAATCATCTTTTGGGGAAACTCCTCTCACAAAGAGAACATTTTTAAAATTCAGAAACTAGTAATTAAATTTATATCTAATGTCAGTCCTAGATCATCATGCAGAGACCTCTTTAAGAAACTTGGTATTCTAACTACTATTTCTCAGTATTGTCTTTTGTCATTTCCAAAATGTCTCTTTTTACACAAAATAGTGCAAAACATGATTATAATACCACATCAGTACAAACAGGAGTCAAATACTTGGGTACTCATACATTCAATAACTTACCAGAGCATATCAAAGGTTTTGTAAGTGATAAAGACTGGTTTCAGAGTGAAATAAAGAATTTCCTGTTGGCCAACTCCTTCTACGCCACTGATGAATATCTTCACAAGGATTATAGCTCATAAAAAAAAAGGAAGAAACTAACTTTGACTCTTTCTCTTTCCACATCCCAGAGAATCCCCTCCAAGGGATCCATGGAAAATGATAAATGTAATGTAATGTATAATGTTATGGTCCACACAATCAAATGCTTTGGAAAAATCACAGAAAATTCCTATTGGTGACATTTTACTAGTTAAAAACTCTGTTACGTGGGCAGTGAAATTGTATGTAGCTGTTTTAGGAGAACAGTATTTTTGAAATCCAAACTGTGATTTACCAAGTATCCTGTAACCACTCTTGAGTACATTACTTACTTGACAATTTTTGAAAATGCTGTAAACAAGGATACTGGCTGGTAATTAGTGACATCTGTGGTGTCCCCTTTTTTGTTGAGAGGCTTGACAATGGCATATTTTAACATGTCTGGGAAAATACCTTGAGTTAATGATGCATTACAAATGTGACTCAGAACGTCAGCTGTAACTGCTCCACATTGTTTTAATATCTTGTAAAGATGCTATCTATTCCAGCAGAACATTTATTTTTCAAAGATTTAATGATTTTTCGTATTTCACAAGAGGTTGTTAGATGAAAATTAATCTGACAAGGATTTCTCACAACTGACTCTTCCATGTACTGCTTGGCATTTTCCTTTGAACTATTCTCACCAATTTTTTTACTTACACTTAAGAAATGGTTGTTAAATACATTAGCTAATTATGGACCATTGGTTAAGATGGTCTCATTCTCTTTAATAGTAATACTACCCACCCCAGTGGCTGCTTTTCCTGTCTCTCTTCTAACAGCATTCCATATTGATTTGATTTTATTGCCCGAGTTGTTAATTTCATCTCTAATATAAATATTTTGTGATTTTTCTGACGACTGTTTCAGTATGCTACAATAATTTTTATAGTGTAAAATTACTTTGGGGTCTTCACTAATACTTGCTGTCTCACATAATTTTCTTTGTCTTTCTGAAGACACTTTAATATTTGTAGTAATCCAGGGTTTCTTTGAAAACTGTTTGTATTACATTTAGTAGTTTTTTGGGGGAAACAGCGTTCAAAAAGGGATATAACTTTATCAAGAAATATGTTGCATTTATCATTAGCATTTGGCTCATTATATACATCTCCTCAATTAACATTTCTTAAACTTTCCCTGAAGTGCTTTGTAGATACCGGGTTGACAAACTTTACACTTTCTGAACTGTACATCCTGCTATGTTTTGTAAATTAATCAATTATGCATCATGGTCTGATAATCCATTTATCACAGGGAAACCACGTGTTAGTTTTATAATCTCTTGCTGTACAAATACATTACCTATGAGAGTGCTGCTATCTTCAGCTATATGTTTAGGGATGTTGATCACTGATTCTAAGTTATATGTCATTAATAACACTTCTAGTTCACTTTTCCAATCAGAATCACTTAGAAAGTATACATGGAAATCACCACAGATTAATAACTTCTTCTTTTTGTCTGACAGACAAAATAATTGGGAGTCAAACTTTTTTATGAACAGCTCCCAATCTCCTTATGAGGACCTGTACACTGTTGCTAATATGAAAACTACATTATCTAGCTATATTTCACATGCACAAACTTCAAAGTGCTGATCAACAAAAAATTTTCTTATTTTTAGAGTTTTTTTTTACTTATACCATTGTTTTATGTAAATGGTGACTCCTCCTTTATCCATGCTAGATCCGCAAGTGTATGATGCTAAATTATACCCATTTATACTGACACTTTCCATCCCCACAGTCACATGATGTTCAGACAGACGAAGTGTATAAATCTCATTCTTATTTTTGAGAGCATCTAAACACATTAACAGCTCATCTGCTGTATTTTTTATTCCACTGATATTTTGATGAAGCAAATTGATTCTACCCTTAGCTATATTTCTATTTAGTGTACATGAAGTTTCATTTATTCTATTTTTCTTGATTGTTGTCTGTCTGGACCATGGTTTTATAACCTAAAAGAAACCTGTCTGCCTTATCCCGTTAACCACAGGGATCATCCCTTGTGACTGTGGCCCCCTTACAGTACCTGCTAGTAGAGAATCTAACTTATCTCTCCCCTTCCTATTTAGGTACAGTGTCATGAGAAATACTGTAAAATTCCTTATTTAAATCACGCAAAAGAAGTGAAGCTTTATTTTTATTCCCAAAAACTATTACTACTTAATTCACAATTGAGAGAACACCAGTGGTAGTATTTCTTTCCTTGCAGAAGCCAAACTGACTATTAGAAAGTAGATTATGCAGCTCAAAGTAGTTGTTTAGTTGGTCATAAATAAGAGGTTCCAATATTTTGGAGTAAATAGAAACTACTGAAACTGGCTGGTAATTTTTGAGACCATGTTTGCCCCTTCTTGGTACACTGGAATAATTTCCAATATTTTTAGTATTGTAGGAAATACTCCAAACTCTAGACACCTGTTAAAAAGGCAGAACCATGGTTCACTAAGTATATGCATTGTTTTTCCAATTAGATAACTAGTCAACCAGGAGTAGTCCATGCTCTTGAAGTTTGAGAACTTTGTCACTAGCTTTGTAGTCTCAATGGGTATGATTGTCCTCTGTTTAAAGTTATAGCCTCATGTTGATGTTGCATTAGTACTTATAGTTTCAATTTTGTTCCTAATGTCACTTACAGAATCCATGAAAGAAATATTAACTTTATCCAGATCAAGAGCTATGTTACGTCCATGATAGGTGCTCTTGTGCAACAACATTCTATGCAGCTTTGCACTTATTAGGAACACCTTCAGTCTACCTTTCATACACTGTTCTTTTTGCCATTCTAAGATTGGTTTCGTACATTCTCTTACATTCACGATAAGCTTTGTACATCTTTCTGCTCACTTACATACTAAGGAAAAGTTACATAACATATTTTGCCTAATATTGTTAAGTTCATATGTGTACCACTTAATGTTATTCCTTACAGGCTTGCTTTTAGGAGTGATTTTTTTATAAGATTGGAAAAAGTATACCACATATCTAAATAAATAGTAAATTTAAATGAAGTTCTCAAAAGCAGTTTCAGTTTCATGTATTCCCATTTGACACTGGTATTTATATATAGTCCCACTTAATATTTCTAAATTTCTGAATGAATTGGTTTATAACTTTTTCCTTCTGGCTATAACCTTTTCCTTAGTGGTGGCATCTGCATTAGAGGGGAGTCCTTCAGTTTTGTTTTGGTTAAGCTTAAGGAGCATTGGATCGCAGCCTGCAAATCCCCCTTGAATGATACTGATAGTGAACGAATCCCTTTAAAATTTAACAATGATGTTATCTATACATGCTCCATCTCATGTAACATTTCTATTGCTACAATATAGATGGGACATTCTAAGGAGGTTGTATCATAACTTAGTGACTTACGCACTCTTTTTTCCCATTTCTGTATTGAAGCTGTAGAGACTTGTAATGGCTAGATTGTGATGCACAAGATTTACACAGCTGAATTCACCATCTATTTCAGAACAGTATGTGCTAATATCAATTTTTCAGAATCTTGTATCCTCTTTAACAAATATGTGTGCCCCAACATTTTTTTTCTCTTCCCAACACATTTGTGAATCTTGTATCCTCTGTAACAAATATGCATGCCCCAACATTATTTTTCACTTCCCAACACATCTGTGAATCTTGTATCCGCTGTAACAAATATGCATGCCCCAAAATTTTTTTCACTTCCTGACACATTTGTGAATCTTGTACCCTCTGTAACAAATATGCGTGCCCCAACATTTTTTTTCACTTCCCAACACATTATATCTGCAGCAAAAAATCCCTGAGGAATAAAGAAATCTATCTCATTACTTCTCAGACAATGCTCTGATACACACAAAGTATCTACTTTCTCATTACTGAAGAAATGCTCCACATCCAACAATTTATTCCTAGTGCTACATGAATTCACTTGCATCACATTAATATGTGGATGTTTTTGTCATATTTACAGTACTCAGTGTCATGTTCTATCCTGTGCCTTGGTGAGATCCCAAAAATCCTCGAGAAGCATAGGTTTTTTGCACCTCATGAGTCATTCCCTATGCTGAGGTGAGTAGCTTGCTGCCACTGCTGTTTCTCCCATATTTGTTTTCGCTGATGATGGTGCTGTTGTTATAGATACTGCCACTACTATGGTGCTCTCCTGTGAATTTCTGGTATTTCTTTGAGATGTTTATGGAGGCTGAGAAATCTTCATAAACAGTAGCCCATCGTATGTTGTATTAGGTACTTTATCTGACCTTGTTCTTCTGATTCTTCTCTGTGAACTGGTGTCATTTGGGATGTTACCTCCTTTAGTGACATCTCACAGTAGGCTTGGAGTGGTGTGGCACCAGAAATTAAATCTGATTCTCCAGGTAAATACATTTTCTGTTTATGAGGGGTATGATCTCTGCAGCATACTCAGCACATTTGAGATCTTATTTACGATGTCTAAAATCTTCATTATTATAATGTTTTTTTCCTAGTCTATTTATGTGAAAACTGTGTGTAGTGTGGAAACTTTTCCTTGAAATGTATATGTCACAAATGTGTTTTCAAAACAATTACAGATATCCATATCTCTGTATGTCGAAATATTTTCTTTGAAAAATACTATTGTAATAAGTAAATATTAAGCTACAAGCAGCAGGAAAACAGCAGCATACAATAAAATTAAGGAGGCAGCAGAGTTTTTTGAAGGAGCGGCTTTCTTACTTATTTACTCAAATTTGGAAGGCGCAAGTGTGAATAGCATTAAGCAGTGTAGTTCGGTATAGTGACACTTTATTGTTAATACAGCATGCAGATTAACTCTCTTTGATGTCTTTGTCTGTCATTCCACATCTCTGAAGGTTCCCCTTCTTATTGGGATCAATGGAACATGACTGGATGAATGTTGTATGTGAAAATTGTTTGCACAGCACAACCTTTTCAAATTTTATGGTCACTTTAGTTGCCATTGAGCTCTTGCTGCAACGATGAGAAAAATAATTCCAATACTTTCTATTGCAATTCTTGTTATTTTATTTGTTGCATAAGAAAACAGAAAAATGTATGACAAATTGCCCACAACAGTTTGGAAATCTGAATGCAATACGGATGAAATGGAACTTCGCATTTCATACGTGTCTACATTGTGTAGATACTGCAGATCTTTCACCTATGGTACTTCATTACTCATTTTTCTATCAAATCATCTGTTCTGAATTGTCCCACATCATTCGGTGATGTCTGGAAAGGTATGAGTGATGGTTCAGGTCTTGCGTTTTTGGAGTCACGGACTGTCAGAATTTGGAGCACACTTGTCTTCTGAACTGAAGATTCAGAATTTCATGTCCCAGCTGTCTAAAAACTAACCAACTTCATACACAACATGCATCAACAGCCTGGCAAAAATATTCCACCACCACCACTTTTTTATTCGAATTTTTGTCCAGTACTGAACTGTAAATTGATTGTTCAGATTAACTACTCCCGTGTAATGCACTGTGCAAACACACTCAGCATGTGAATGTTTTCTTTCTTTCTGCTCCACAGACTGTTTTTCAACTTTCCTTTGGTTCATTTCCATCAAAGTTAGAAAGCACTGTGACAACAGTATTGTCATTCCACAGGTTAGCTGCAACTTGGGAATTAAATAGCAAACACCCTCTCTTTTAGATTTCTGGAACTGCTGTGCTGTTGGCACTTTTTATAGCTTTACTGGCATTGTTCTCCTTTAGAGTGCCAGTTCCAGCTATGTTTCATCTGGACTATACCTCCTGCAATGGAGCAGATGTAAATAAACTGTCGAAATATAGTTTCAAACCACTAGGAACATCCAAACTTTAGTCAGAACAGTCACTATGCAGCGTGTCCAAAATTAAAGTTCCAGTAGAAAGAGAACAACTGCTCTGAATGACATCGCATTTGAATTGTATATTACTGGTGCAAGGAGAAACGCCATGGAACACAAAAATTTTAACAAAAATTTACCACTAGATGATGCTGTAAGCAAAAGAATACAAAAACAAAAGAGGCAGGGTACACAGCTGTACCTCAGTTTCTGTCTGAGGTGCTTGGCTTGACTGTCTCAATGCACGATCATGCATCACTGGTAAAGCTCTTTTACGAGAACATTGAATGTGTGAAAGAGTCTCTGCAGAAATTCCAGATGTTCAGGGGTATGAAAGGTGTTGGCCCATTGTCTGCTAAGGGGCTGGAGAAAATTATTACTGAGTTCGAAAAGACAGATGCTTTTGAAGTGCAGTGTGGCAGAGGGAGGAAAACAATTAATCCAGCATCAGTAGAAGATGTGGCCACAACACTACAGGAGGGATCGAGTGGTGTTGTGCAAACATGCAGAGCACAGAGTGCATAGAAAATTGGCCAGACTTTGGACATACCTGTGGGCATGGTGCACAAAATTCTATGAAACATACTGCATTGCTATCCATACAAAATTACCCAAGTGCAGTGGTTGCTTCATGCTGACCTACAAGTAAGAGAAATATTTGTTCTAGAATTTCTTGCTCACATGATGTGGATAATGAATGGTCTTGGAATACTCTGTAGACAAACAAAGCTCATTTCCATCTCCAAGGACATGTCGATACAGAGAAGTGCAGAATATGGTGACAGAAAACCCATTCTCACATCAACTGATACCACTTCATTCTGCCAAGATAACTGTGTGGTACAAGTTGACTGCACCGTTTGTGGCAGAGCCATTTTTTTGCGAGGAGGAGTCCTGCAGGTCTTGTTACCTGTACTATCACTGATAAACACTATGAGAGTCTTTTGTGCACAAACATCATTTCATACCTTCCACAGTGCAGATGTGTGGGTAGGATCATTTTTATGCAAGATGGCACTTCTCTGCACATTGCACAGCAGCTGCTGTACAGACATTTTGGAAATGCCAGAATTATTAGCTGTCATTCCCCTACAGCCTGGCCATCCAGATCACCTAATCTTAATCTATGTGACCTCTGGCTGTGAGGTTATCTGAAAGATGTATTCAGCACTCCAATTATGAATGTAGCTGAATTGAAGGCACACATAGCGCAATGCATTCTGAATGTGACCCCTGAGATACTATTCTGTTGTGGAACATTCTGTGCATCAGTCTCATGACAATTAGAAACTGATGTCTTTTCACTTTTTATGTGATTCTTAGCCCCAAGACAATTAAAAACCCATGTCATTTTGCTTTTTTATGTGGTTTTTGACTCCAAGACAATTAAAAACTGGTCTCATTTTGCTTTTTGATTAATCTTTTTGCCTCAGGACAATTAAAAATTGATGTTTCCCATTCAGTGTGGTAAGATCTTGCTTTGGTGGGTGGACCTATCTATTAACAGTGTTACTACTGTTGACTGCTGAACTTGTGCAGTATTGCATACTGAACAGTATGGATGGTGTAACATGCAACTTGAATCATAGCCATCATATTGCAATTCATCTGACATTTGTAGCTAAACCCACTTACTTTAAGACACTTACAGCACCATCAATAGGTAAAAGTTTAATTAACATCTTATTTTGGTTCCATGGCATTTCCCCCTGTGTCAATAATATGTTGTTCAAATTTGATGCCATTCTTAGTAATGGTTCTCGTTGTACAGCATTTTAAAATTGGAGCTTTATTTATGGGCACCCTGTATGTCACCCCAACCAAATCCAGTCTCCACAGTGAAGTTCTGCATGGAATACATCACCTTTTGAATTGTCCAACATCCACAGGTTGAAATTAGCAGGTTCACTTCCCATGGACTGTTTGGCTCTGTGATGCCCATAGTATGGTATTATACTTTCATCCATTGACAATTCCTTGCCCTTTAGCATCAATCTGAAAGCCTCATTGATAAATTCAAAGAGAAAATAGAACTTTTTAGGAGAAGTAGATATTTTTATAATCAGTCTATGGTGTTTCATCATTTAAATGCAAATCTTTCAGAATTTGTTCAAACCTCCATATGTGAATGGCATCACTCCCAATTTTTATGTTACAGTCTGTTGATACATTCACATATTAGGCACTCATAATATACTGGTGAAAGCATGACAGCTATCACAGTGAGTACTTCATGATAGGTAACATGTAAAGATTCTCTTGTTGGTCTATGTATAGATTAATCTGCATTGTAATGAACTTAATCAAATTTTCTGTGAAGAAACATTTAATGCCTATAATGGTCAGGTAATGGTGTGTTTTAGATACTCTGTTATGGAAGGTTTATATGGATTGTCCAAATCTGGCAAGGGCCAATTCTTTTCTTTTGATTGACCCCATGAGGCAATAGGTTACTTCATTCCAGTGACTGTTTCTCTGGGATGTTTTGATGTCTACATGCTGTTTATCGTTATTGAGGTTGAGAGATTATAGTCTACCTCCCAAAATTGCTTCACTGAGGAAGATCAGTGTGCATTTCTTGCTTTCAGCTGGTACACATATGCAAAAATGAATCTTGTGTAAACAAGTGAAGGGGAAATTAAAAAATTAAATAAAGTCATTTTCTCAAGAGCCACTGGTTCTGGTGTGATGTCTGTAGTTTTTTTATAAAATATGTAGGAGAATTGGCCCCTCTAAAAGCAACAGTTTATGCTATGTGACTAGACCAATGAAATGTGCCACATGACTTGAAAAGATGCAGGTCTTGATCTATCTCACTGATGTAATTATGCTGTAGTATTATGGAATGTACTATGTGACTATGTATGATATCTTTTCTGGGCCATCAAACAAGTCCTCTATAGGGATAACCATGATTTCTGCCAACATTAATTATTTGAAAATTTCACTTGTCTCAGACACTCTTTTTAATGTACGAAAATTGCCTTGTGCATTTCAATATTACATAATTTTCAAAGGCACAAAGAAGTATACAGATAAATCACCTAAAACCTACACTGTAAATACTGCAGAAATTGGTGTGCAGTTTTCAAAGAATGAATTGGTAGTCAGGGTCTCATACTGTTAGCCAACAAACATATTATAATAATACTTAGAAAGTTTATTTTTTTGTGCAAACATACACTTTTTTAATGGAACAATGCCTGTCGACATTAAAAAACTAAAAGTAGGGTAAATCAGATGTCAGTGGTGTCTGTTGCAGGAGCCTAGTGTGAGTCATTTAAGAGATATCGTATTTTGAGAAGTTCCCACACGAGGCTTGTAGAGTAAAAGTGGTAGCACACACTAAAGAACAATACAAGGGCACACACTAGTTACATGGATCCTGACCACTAACAAGATGATTGACCATCACGGATTCACAGATTGACTACTGGCAGCAGCAATACATGCTTCCACTCTGGTGAGGAACAGCTGCTGCACATATCTAGAGGAGATATCTGAGCAGGCTGCAGTAAGATGTAATTGCATATCATTGAATGTAGTTACTATATACTTGTAGCAACTTATTTCAGCTTTCCCCACAGAAAAAAGTCTACAGGTATCAAATACGGGGAACAGGCTGGCCAAGAAACAGGTCATCTGTGTCCAATCTAACGATTTGGAAACATTTTATGAAAACATGCTGTATTACTTCATGCACTATGGGCTGGACAGCCATCATGTTGGTATCACAGGTTCCTGCTAGCCTGCAGCGGAACATTTTCTAGCACCCATGGAAGATGGTCTGTTAGGAGGCAGCAGCATTTACACATGTTCAGTGTTCGATCCATGAAAAACAGGCCAGTGAGTATGAGCTGGTGCTTCACTATCCCACACCACACGTTTACACGCAGTGGAAGCTGATGTTCACCTGACAAAGCCAGTGGGGATTGTCAACAGACCAATAGTGCATGTTTTGACGGTTTACCTGGCCACGATTGCTAAATGTCGCTTCATCACTGAACAAGATACATGATACATCTGGAGTATCATGTCTTAATGTCCATGTACAAAAGTTAACATGATCTTCATAATCATTTCCATGAAGCTCTTGATGAAGAGAGATGCGATAGTGATGGAACCTATGTCGATGGAGAATGCATAGGACACTTACCTGACTCATGCTACTTCATTGTGTGATTGCATGGGAGCTAGAGTGAAGATCAGCTGAAACAGCAGTAAGAACACTGTTCCCTCTCTCCTGTCATTGCTTGTTTCCTTCTGTTACATTGTCTAGGTGTTACACTAGCATTTTCAAATAATTGGTTGAAGAGATTGACAACTAACTGCCACGATCATTGATGTCTATTGGGAAATCTTGCGCATGCACCTCGCATGAACAAACTTCATTCTTCCTACACTATCCATACACCATGAGCATGTTGGCTTTTTCTATATTGGTGAATCCCATCATCCATTCATGACCAACTGTTTGGACTGTCACACACTAACTGACTAGCAAGTTGCAGTGCACTCAAGGGATACACTAGCACACTGTGAGCAAACATAACAACATCGTACCCAGCAACTACACATGTTGAAAGACATGAAAAAGTGTCAGTGTGGAAACTTCGAACATAAGATAGCTCATAAACAACTTCTCCAACTAGACTTTTGCAACAAACGCAACTGATATTCTAATGTACCCTACTTTTAGTTTGTTAATGTCAATAGACATTGTTCCATTTAAAAAAGTGTATGTTTGCAGAAAAATACAGTTTCAAAGTATTATTACAATCTGTTTGTTGGCTAACAATACAAGCCCCTGACTACTAATCCATTCTGTGAAAACCGCAAATCAATGGCACTTTCCATTTCCGCAATATTTTCAGTGTACGTATTAGGTGATTCACCCAACACACAAGGTATCATAAATAGGTAATGGTTACATAAATGTCACAATGAATCTACTAAAGCTTATGGAGAAATATTATCAAATTTTTAAAAATATAAAAAAAATCTTCATGCTAAATTGCTACTGGAAATACTGTAATATCAAGACACATAGAGTTTTCACCCAGGAAATGGTGATAACTTAAGTTTTCAAGTGCAAAATCAAGGTGTATATGTGGACAAGGAAAAAAATTCCCGGATTTCCCGGTTAAAAATACACTTTCTCCCGGGTGAAAATACACTTTTTTCGTGTTCAGTGACAGTATACTCTTCCTCGGCACAGTAAACCTCATCAATCCTTTGAATGTTTATGGTTTTATATACCGGAGTAGAATTTCCAGGCACTTCAGAAAACGAAACTCAATGGGGAAAAACATGCTTTGAAAGTCCTTTGCTGTGCAGCAACATGTACGCTGCATATTTTCGTATTACGAAGGTATAAATTTGAATTCCACTAAACACCCCATGTTACTTTCCGAAACATCGAAATCGAGATGGTGATGCGCTTTTGTAAGACAGTCATAGCTCATGTCACGTGATCTTGCCAGCTGATGGCAGCATACAACACGTGATGTAGTAAGCCAATAGCAAGATCACTCTTCAGTAGCGCGAACACAAATAAGAAAAATTAATGGTTTAAATTAATATACATAGCTATCACATATAATATTGGTCTCGAAGATTAATAAGCTGTAAGAGAAGCTAAGCTTCCACATATAATGTTGATATGTTTTGCTTATGTATGACTTCACGATACATCACACAAATGTGCCAGTAAAATTTTTAATAACGACGTAAATGTCTGATCTACTGGACTCGAAATTCTTCTAAATGGTCTTCCTCAAAGAGTTGATTTTTAAATGAGAGTCAAACGCTTTGCGATTTAAGAAATTCATCGTACATTCTCGCATATAGTTCATCTTGCGTAAAAGGAAATCTGCTTTGAATGTAACGCTTTTCAAACCACAGTTCGCAATATTTTCCCGCGACCTGTTAGAAATATGTTCGTGTCTGCAGTTGCAAGAGAGCGTCACATAACAGGCGTCACCGCTCTTGCGCAGCTACGATGACGCAGGAAGCCCATATGTTCGTACGTGTAGAACATTAAAAGCTCTTACATATGACATAAAATAAACAAGACATCAGACGATACTTCAAGAGCGTCGGAATTTCGTGAACCATACTAAGACGCATAATTCGACTTAAAATGCACATTCGTATGTAAATTTTCTTGGAGCGTATATTACCTAATGTTTGGTTTTTTATTAAGGCATAATGCCATACGTGCACTTAAAATGCAACGAACAGTTGAAACTAGCTAATAGTGCGAAATTAAACACTTCGTTTCAAATAAATTGACTGCCTCAGCAGATAAGATTAATTTTCAGCCAAATCTCTTAAGCAAACCGGCAAAAATAACTTCATTGTTCTGTAAGGCGATTAATGGTTGACTGTCAGAGAGATGGAGATAAAATCTGACACTAATGACATATTTTAGCCTTCCGTAATCATGCGAACGTATTTTATTTGATAGCTCCCGGCCACAAAAATCAGTTTTGCTATCATTTAACGTGAGAGCAATAAACGAAGAGGAAACAACAAAATCACTGAACGTAAACACAGGTCACGTGGAGACTCCCCACCTCAACTCAGACTGCTCTTTGCATCAGCTCCAGATTTACTGTATTTCCGAACTGGGGCAATATTAAGTAGTGGCGCCCAGTCACACTTCTGTAACCGGAAGCGGGAGAACGTATTACTCATGCGCGACTCAACTGCGCATGCTCAAGAGCCCGCCCGCAACAGCTCAAACGAATCTAATTTAAACAGTTGTCACGTCACGCTCATCGGAGGCAATTTGTTATAAAGCATTGCATAGTCTTCCTAAATCCTTTGACACACATTGCTGTTGACAGACGCTTGTATGAGCACTGTTTTGTTGTTGTATACGGCTCAATTTTCTTTGCAACTTAAGTTATATTTTCGTCTTTTTTTCGTTCATGTTTTGTTGCTGCAGTATTATTCTGCAGCAGCGGGATACAGTAATATCCTTTGTTAGAGATTGGTTCTTACCAGTCAAAATCACAAAAATTTAACTGAAAACCAAAACAATGAAAAATTCCCAGAATTCTAAACAATTCTCGGGTTTTTCCCGTTTATCTCCCGCATGAAAAAATTCCCGGGCTTTTTCCCGGATCTCCCAGTTGTCCCGGGTCGCACACACCCTGAAAATGGTCACAACATCTTATATTTCATTTTTGCAGACTATCAAGAATATTTGAAAACTAATTTGCTCTGATTGTTCATGAGATCTAGAGGGCAGCAGATAGTAGAGCTTAGGTTGATATCACATTTCTGTACTGCCAGAAAGACTTAGTTCCACACTTTTATCTAAAAACAAAGTAAGAGTGCACAAAATATCTTCAACAGATATGTGACAGGAATGGATACTTCATAACTAAGAAAACCAAGTACATAGTTCTTAATAAGGAGGAATTATCAGAAGTAAAAGTAGTGTCTGATGCACTTCAAGGAAGTGTGATAAGATAGTTACTGGTCATAATACAGTGTGTACATAATGTCCGGGAACATTTTCAGTAATTCATTGCACAAGAACTAAACATTTTACAGATGTCATACATATTGCATTTTGAAGAGGAACTCTGAAAGTTTTTTTCACAATCATTCAATATGCGAACCATGAGTGACCCAGCAGATGTCAATATGGTAATTGAATTCTTGCCATACCCACCCCAGAATGGCATCGTTGACTGTGGCAGTCCCATATTCTCTCCCGGAGCTCTGCTACATCAGGTGGTACATACACCAGATCTTTAATGTGTTCCCACAGAAAAAAGTCACACAGAGTGAGATCTGACGGTCAGGGAGGCCATTTCATGAGACCGCAGTCCCCTTCTGTAGCACGGCCGATCCAACGATGCGGCAGGTCCATGTTCAGGTACCCACAAACTTCACGACGAAAATGGGGTGGAGCCCTATCCTGCTGAAAGATGAACAGAGGGTCCAACTGCATTTGAGGCAAAAGACATTGCTGCAACAAGTCCAAGTAGGAATATGCAGTGAAAGTGCTCTCAGTGAAGAAGAATGGTCCATACAGCTTTCAATGTGACAAGACACAAAAAACATTTACCTTTGAGGAATCACACTCAAATTCAGTGCATTTGTGTGGATGATTTGTACCCGAGATTTGATAGTTATGCCTACTCACTTTCCCATTAGTGTGAAAAGTGGCTTCGTCGCTAAAAATTAAGCAATCAACAATGCGATCCCCATCCTCGTTCAATTGTTGCAACTACAAAACTCAAAATGCTTGTCTTTGTCATCTTCATTGAGCTTCTGCACTAGCCCCAATTTGAATGGTTTCATAGACAGCTTCTGTCATAGGACTTTCCACATTGTCATTGGAGCCATTTTGAGTTCACGGGAAGCACGATGCACCAATTAATTTTGGACTCCTTATGAATGTCTCTCGTACGTGCTCCACATTTACTTCACTCACACTGGGACATCTGCTTCTCTTTGCCAGGCACAAGCAACCCGTCACAACGAATTTGTTGTGCCAGTGGTAAATGGCCTCCCTTGTAGATGTTTGTCTAAGACGGAAATTCTAAATTGCATGATTTGCTTTGTGTTGAGCTTGAGATGACTGTGATGATGAACATTAACATCATACATCCAGCATTCTTAGCTGGTTGAGCATCTCCTCCAGCCTTATTAATTCATTGTAGTCTTCAGATATACACAACCATGTTGTTCCTATTGATTTTATAATACCATCTGTTCAGCTTCACTTACGTATTTTCATATCTCCTGTAATGTGGAAAGAGAATTTCCTTTATTGCATTTTCCAATCCAATCTGTAACCTGATCCATTTGTTAACTTGCCTATCTCTCCTAGATGAAACGTAGCATTCTGGCTACGTTTCATTGCTTTCTGAGCAACCCTCAGCTTTTGAATGGTTTCTATATTAAAAGTCTCTGTCTCACTGCTGTAAGTCACAACTGGTAACAGACAGTAATCATAAATGTACTATTTCAGACACAATGGGGCCTCACTTCTGAATTTTTTTAATTTACTGGAAGGATTCCACATAATTTTTACCCCTCTGTTTACTTATTTATTTACTAGCTTAGCCTTAGCACCCGCTGCTTCACTTGTGTAGTCTATATGGTCTGTAGAGTATTTTTTGTTTTTCTTTAATGAAGATTTTATGTTGTTCACCAATTGCAACATCTTCTAAAGTTTTCACACTAATTAAGGCCATTGATGCATGGTCTGTCCCAAATGTACTTCTAACCAAAAAGCAATTCCGGTAGCTGAGTCCAAAGTTTCTGTTAATCATGACTTGTGGATTCTTGTGGTGATATTTCAACAGGAACTTTCATCCCCTAATATAAATTTCTTTATATCTAACCGAGAAGTGAAATACCAGTTTTTGTAGATTTAACTTTACAAATTTTTTGATACAAAAACTATTTTCTGAAATATTTTCAACCCCCATTTCACCCCTTAAGGGACTGAATTTCCAAAAACAGTGACACACAATTTTTTATTTCTAACCGAAAAGCCAAATGCAAATTTCATAGATTTAGCTTTGATAATTAATTCACAAGGAAATATTTCATAAAACATTTCTTTTCCTATTTCAGTCCCTTAGGGACTGAATTTCCAAAAACGCTGAAACACGTATTTTTTTATTTCCATCTGATAAGTCAAACACCAATTTTCATAGATGTAGTTTTAAAAATACTTTAGCAGCTCTGCAATAATGATTTATTTTCAAAAAAATCTTTCACTCACTATTTCACCCCCTTAAGGGGGGTAGGACGTCAAACGGGCCGACTTGGAGCAGGAGAGGCACCACAGGACATTTTAATTTCCACTGTCTATACTTTTACAAGTAAATTCATAAAACTTTGTCAGCATGACCAGGAAGAGATCACACTCGTAGCAGGGGAAGTTCAAAAACATAAAAAAATAAATTTTTTTACATGTGAAATTTCATTTTTTCACTTACTATTGGCTGCATTTGTTGCTATAGGTACACTTTTCTTCATAAGTAAGAGAGACTGTTCAATGAATTTTGCACAACATACAAACCATACTTACAGGTGTCTGAAACTAGTATCTACTTAATTTATGAAAAAATGAATGAGCTGTTACGTTTTGAACTTTATGTTTAGAAAAAAATCTATTTTTGCAGTTAATTATCTCAATTTTTACCACAGTTTTTAATAGATTTGGAAAATTCTAGAGTTTCACCTTCAAGTATGGTTTGTATGCTGTGCAAAATTCATCAAAGAATCTCTCTTACTTGTGAAGAAAAATGTACCTATAGCAACAAATGCAGCCAACAGTAAGTGAAAAAATGATGACATTTCATATCTAAAATAAATTATTTTGTTATGTTTTTGCACTTCCACTGCTATGAGTGTGAATCCTGAATCCTTCCTGGTCATGCTGACAAAGTTTTATGAATTTACTTGTAAAAGTATAGACAGTAGAAAATAAAATGTCCTGTGGTGCCTCTCCTGCACCAAGTCGGCCTGTTTGACATCCTACCCCCATTAAAGGTTAAATTTCCAAAAATGCTTAAACAAGGATTTATTTATTTTTGGTCAAGAAACCAAATACCAATTGTTATAGGCCTGGCTTCAAAATTACCTTAATAGCAACATATTTTCAAAAAAACATATCATCCCCTAAGGGGTGGAATTAAGAAACATCCCTTTTTAAATAATGTCTACAGTACAAGATCAACACCTTTCCAAATTTCAAGTTTCTACCCTTAGCGGTTTGGATTGGGCAACAATGAGTCAGTGAGTGAATGAATCAATCAGTCAGGACATTGCCTTTTATATGTAGAGATTATTATTATTATTATTATTTGCTGCCCACCCCATCGTTCTCTTCAACTGCCATAAATTCAAAAACTTATGAACCAGTAGCATGAGATGATAACAAGTTGCCTATTGATATTATAATGAGTCAACATCCAGAACAGGTGCAGACCCCATATAGCCACAGAGACAAGAATGTGAATATTGTTATTTAGCTTACCTTGTTACATAATGAAAATTAGTATTGTTGTTGATTTTCCATAACTGAAACCAAGCAGGTCCAATGAAATTGGATTTTTCACCGTTACCAACTTCTAACCAATTTTTTTCACAGCATTAGATCTAGGTATTGCATTTTCTTTTCCAGAAGGGTTTCTTTCTTTTCCTGTGTACTGGATTGAGAGCATGCTAATTTTCTGAAAATTCATACTGCTCCTTTTTTTCCATCATAAAATATTTATAAGCAGTTCATTATGTTAATAACAATAATCTAACTAAGATTATCAGGAGCTTAATCTGAGGTCATTTTAACTTTAAATAAGCATATTTTGCAGTACTTATAATGTGTAAGATATAGGCTCCAATGCTATGCAGCATCATTTCCCAGTAGCTGACTAAGAGTTAGCTGTGACCCTTTCAGTCATAATTTTCATTGCGCCCCCCTCCCTCTCTTCCTCATATGATAACAATACATTAAAAAATACTGTATTCTGAGTACTGATGCTAAAGCTACAAACCTGCAAACGTTACAAGTTGCCAAGAATTTATTGCTGTTTCACAACATTTTTCTAGAAGTGGAAAACCAACCTGAATCTGAGAATTTCTGAGATGATTTATTAATGAGGAAATGCCTTTAACCTTCAACTCTAAGAGGCAGATACACATATTTGGAAATGACTGATAAAGCTGATACTTTCTGTAGAAAATTTAAGTCGTGGAGCAAAAATTTATAAATTCTAGAACTGTTCATAAATGTAAATGAACATGTATAGACTTACCAGGCCGAAGAAAATCATGTAAAAACTATTGTTTTGTACCTATTGAAAATCACTTAATCATGCTGGAAAAGAATTTTAAAAAGTTTTTCCTTGCTGACAAAAACTTGGTAGCACATTACGTGTGGGTTAGGGATCCATTCTAAAATAATCCTGAAGGCTGCCCAACTGCCTAAGAACATATCTTGATGGACTTCATGGCACATGTTGAAATCAGAAGAGAATTTAGTATTTATTGCTCTTTGAATTTTTGGCAGGAATGGATGTTAGTGTTCTGCACTAAAAACAAGGGCAGTTCATATGCTATTACCATTTTCAACATCCTTACTTTGTGAAACTGGGTTTTCTCTCTTGGACAGTTTGAAGACAAAATATAGGTCTTAGCCAAACAGAAAAAGAACTCACAGTGTCTATTTGTAACATTAAACTCTCCTTTGAAAAACTTTGCTCTGCAAGACAGGCTCAAAGAAGTCACAATAATTGCAAAACTTGTTTTCCTTTAATTACTGAAAAGTTAATTACCTATCTTGTTTTTAATTTAGAATTGAAAACTTAATTATAAATTTGTTTTTAATTTAATATTTAAAAGTCAATAAGAAAAGCATTGTGCAGTACTAATACAGTCCTGCTTATAACTGCTTTGTATCAGTGGAACCACGATTTTTTTAAATGTCAGAATGAATTTTGCTTTCCTTTCTTTCAGCAAATTTATCAATTTTTGACTCATAGTTTTTATTGTTATGCTCGCACCCACCATTTAATGCCCCCCCCCCTCCCCCACAAAGGGGTTCACACCACAGGTTGAGAAACACTGGGCTGAATTGAGAATGGATAATCCACTAAAAAGATTGACATTTACCTGTACTGGCTGAGAATATCTTTGCTGTGGAGTAGTTGCAGAAAATGAAGACTGGGATGTGGAATGAGTAGGAGATGTAGGGCTTCCATGTTTCAGCTGCTCAATATGTTTTTCCCTGAAAAATAAAGCATTTTATACTTTATTTAGTCAGCTTTGTTGTACATAACTCTCATATTTACTGCTATAACTTTTGTAATGATATACACATACATTTGTGAAAATTGCACAATCCAGAAAGTATGACCCACATGGATTCAGACTTAGAGCACATTTAGAACATTGTATAAGTGATAAATGATACAGAGATAGGTCCAGCGGCATCCTCCCTAGTGTGATTAGTAACACAGTAACATCAATGGGAATGCTTGCTGTCTTGCAGAATATCATTGATGAAACCTGCTCTGGTTATCAGTCAGTTGAGCATCCTATTTGTCATCATCGGGTGTTGTTTTCATGTCCAGTTCATTCTTTCCCAGTCACTGGACTGCAGAAACCTCTGCCGAGGGCTCATAGGTGGGCCTTCTGTTGCCTCTAGAAGAGATGCCATGGCCTGCGCGTTGAATCCTGGGGCTGCCTCTCTATTCTGCCTGCCACCTCTGCTGCTTTTGCATGAGAACATTCCTGAAGTATGTGTTTGCCAATGCCATACAGGGCTTATGAGAAACTACTGACTGACAAGACTGTCATGTGTTCTTATTTCCACTGCCTCTTTGATGACCAAATTCCAGAACGCATTTGTGCACCACAATGCTTTTATCCATTGGGGGTGTGGAGCGCTGTGCTCTGCCACAGCAAACTTGTTATTATGGCTAAGGCCAAGGAAAATACTCCTCACATTTTCTGAACAGTGCTGCAACAAGTATCGTTGCCTACCACACTTGCTACTGATGCTGTAGATGCTAGGTGCAAATAGCCCTATGATATTTGAGTGACACAAGTATAGTCTTGATTTTAACTGTTGAATGGAAATGGTTTTGATGTCCAATAGTGAACATTATAAATTTACCAATTATGGCAGAACAACACATCAGCACGCCATGTTAACAATTTGACGCAGTTTGTGAAAGCACATCAAGAGAAATGTCTCAACAAGCGTGATCTAGTCAGCTTCAACATCATGTCTCTCTCCACATGGGAACCACTAAAAGATTACATGGCTTTACTAGTGAGCCACTTTTTCAAGAATGGCTACTCAGGATCACAAAAAAGATGAGCTCTACAGTCCAGCAAGAAGGTGAATGAAAACAATCCAGAAGAAAAAACTGAGTACATGGGATTCCTTTTGTATCTGGGGCCACTCAAAATACTGTCAGGAAAATGGAGAAGCACAAAATAAAAACTATTTTCCAATCAACGGTTAAAATAAAAAATATGCTTGGGTCATTCAAATGCAAGCTAGGTCTACAATCATGTGGCGTCTATGGCATCAGTTACAATTGTGGTGTGTTATATATTGACCCTTCGCAGCAATGCACCTCACAGTGCTATTCAGAACATGTGAGGAGCATCACAGGTTGTCCTTTGCTGAGCCAAGAAAAGCGCAAGCCTTTGTAGCTGGGCAGAAGATTGCTCTGACATGATGTTTCCATGAGATCCTGCCTAATTTTGTTGAAATATTGGCAGCACATGGGAGGAATGCCCTGGACTTGAACCACTCCTTCTCCTATTGATCTTATAGTTTTGTTTAGTTATGTCATGTTCTGTAGATAATTTTAATGATTATTTTATTGATATGATGTGGAACAAGTCAGATTACAAGATTCATGTCAAAGTAATCTTCCACCCACCTACAAAGAATTGTGCTCTTCTTGGTTTAGCTGGCAGCTGTGGCTGAGCGGTTCTAGGCGCTTCAGCCTGGAACCGCGCTGATCCTACGGCCACAGGTTTGAATCCTGCCTTGGGCTTGGATGTGTGTGTGATGTCCTTAGGTTAGTTAGGTCAGTCCAGGGGACTGATGACCTCAGATGTTAAATCCCATAGTGCTTAGAGCCATTTGAATCTTCGTGGTTCAGCAAATGATGACCTGGGATAGTGAAGGGCTGCTATCTACAGAATACCTTGCAAGTTTGGTAAAGCGTGCACTGATCAGGCAATGCACACAGTTAGTTAAGGGCAGGTTGAACATGACCACCACAATCACCTTTTGCAGCCCAATAAGCCAGCGACAGCTAAGCATTATTTCTCCAAAAGATATTCAACTGGACAAGGTATGAGACCTGGTTATTTCTTTAATATCTTCAGAAAGAAAACTTTTTGTGACTAACAACACATATAGTGACAGTTAAATTTGTTGTTGTTGTTGTTGTGGTCTTCAGTCCAGAGACTGGTTTGATGCAGCTCTCTATGCTACTCTATCCTGTGCAAACTTCTTCATCTCCCAGTACTTACTGCAACCTACATCCTTCTGAATCTGTATAGTGTATTCATCTCTTGGTCTCCTTCTACGATTTTTACCCTCCGCGCTGCCCTCCAGTACTAAATTGGTGATCCCTTGATGCCTCAGAACATGTCCTACCAACCGATCCCTTCTTCTAAAGTTGTGCCACAAATTTCTCTTCTCCCCAATTCTAGTCAATACCTCCTCATTAGGTATGTGATCTATCCATCTAATCTTCAGCATTCTTCTGAAGCACCACATTTCGAAAGCTAAAGGTCTAAACTATTTATTGTCCATGTTTCACTTCCATACATGGCTACACTCCATACAAATACTTTCAGAAAAGACTTCCTGACACTTAAATCTATACTCGATGTTAACAAATTTCTCTTCTTCAGAAATGCTTTCCTTGCCATTGCCAGTCTAAATTTTATATCCTCTCTACTTCAACCATCATCAGTTATTTTGCTCCCCAAATAGCAAAACTCCTTTACTACTTTAAGCATCTCATTTTCTAATCTAATACCCTCGGCATCACCCAATTTAATTCGACAACATTCCATTATACTCATTTTGCTTTTGTTGATGTTCATCTTATATCCTCCTTTCAAGACACTGTCCATTCCGTTAAGCTGCTCTTCCAGGTCCTTTGCTGTCTCTGACAGAATTACAATGTAATCGGCAAACCTCAAAGTTTTTATTTCTTCTCCATGGATTTTAATTCCTACTCTGAATTTTTCTTTTGTTTCCTTTACTGCTTGCTCAATATACAGATTCAATAACATCGGGGATAGGCTACAACCCTGTCTCACTCCCTTCCCAACCAATGCTTCCCTTTTAAGCCACTCGACTCTTATAACTGCCATCTGCCTTCTGTACAAATTGTAAATAGCATTTCGCTCCCTGTATTTTACCTTTGCCACCTTCTGAATTTGTAAGAGAGTATTCCAGTCAACATTGTCAAAAGCTTTCTTTAAGTCTACAAATGCTAGAAATGTAGGTTTGCCTTTCCTTAATCTATTTTCTAAGATAAGTCATAGGGTCAGTATTGCCTCACGTGTTCCAACATTTCTACGAAATCCAAACTGATCTTCCCTGAGATCAGCTTCTACCAGTTTTTCAATTTGTCTGTAAAGAATTCGTGTTAGTATTTTACAGCTGTGACTTATTAAACTGTCAACACCTGCTTTCTTTGGGATTGGAATTATTATATTCTTCTTGAAGTCTGAGGGTATTTTGCCTGCCTCATACATCTTGCTCACCAGGTGGTAGAGTTTTGTCAGGGCTGGCTCTCCCAAGGCTGTCAGTAGTTGTCTACTCCCAGGGCCTTGTTTCGACTCAGGTATTTCAGTGCTCTGTCAAACTCTTCACGCAGTATCATATCTCCCATTTCATCTTCATCTACATCCTCTTCCATTTCCATAATATTGTTCTCAAGTACATCGCCCTTGTATAGACCCTCCATGTACTCCTGCCACCTTTCTGCTTTCTCTTCTTTGTTTAGAACTGGGTTTCCATCTGAGATCTTGATATTAATACAAGTGGTTCTGTTTTCTCCAAAGGTCTCTTTAATTTTCCTGTAAGCAGTATCTGTCTTACCCCTACTGAAATAAACCTCTACATCCTTACATTTATCCTCTAGCCATACCTGCTTAGCCATTTTGCACTTCCTGTCGATCTCATTTTTGAGACGTTTGTATTCCTTCTTGCCTGCTTCATTTACTGCATTTTTATATTTTCTCCTTTCATCAATTAAATTCAATATTTCTTCTGCTACCCAAGGATTTCTACTAGCCTCATCTTTTTACCTACTTGATCCTCTGCTGCCTTCAATACTTCATCCCTCAAAGCTACCCATTCTTCTTCTACCATATTTCTTTCCCCCATTCCTGTCAATTGTTCCCTTGTACTCTCCCTGAAACTCTGTACAACCTCTGGTTCTTTCAGTCTATCCAGGTCCCATCTCCTTAAATTCCCACCTTTTGCAGTTTCTTCAGTTTTAATCTACAGTTCATAACCAATAGATTGTGGTCAGGGTCCACATCTGCCCCTGGAAATGTCTTACAATTTAAAACCTGGTTCCTAAATCTCTGTCTTACCATTACATATTCTATGTGATACCTTCTAGTATCTCCAGGCTTCTTCCATGTATACAACCTTCTTTCAGGACTCTTGAACCAAGTTTTAGCTATGATTAAGTTATGCTCTGTGCAAAATTCTACCAGGCGGCTTCCTCTTTCATTTACCCCCAATCCATATTCACCTACCACGTTTCCTTTTCTCCCTTTTTCTACTATCGAACTGCAGTCACCCATGACTATCAAATTTTCGTCTCCCTTCACTGTCTCAATAATTTCTTTTATCTCATCATACATTTCATCAATTTCTTCATCATCTGCAGAGCTAGTTGGCATATAAACTTGTACTACTGTAGTAGTCATGGGCTTTGTATCTATCTTGGCCACAATAATGTGTTCACTATGCTGTTTGTAGTAGCTTACCCACGTGCCTATTTTTTTATTCATTATTAAACCTACTCCTGCATTACCTCTATTTGATTTTGTATTTATAACCCTGTATTCAACTGACCAAAAGTCTTGTTCATCCTGCCACCGAACTTCACTAATTCACACTATATCTAACTTTAAGTCATCCATTGCCCTTTTTAAATTTTCTAACCTACCTGCCCGATTAAGGGATCTGACATTCCACGCTCCAACCCATAGAATGCCAGTTTTCTTTCTCCTGATAACCACATCCTCCTGAGTAGACCCTACACTGAGTTCCAAATGGGGGACTATTTTACCTCCGGAATATTTTACCCAAGAGGGCGCCATCATCAGTTAACCATACTGTAAAGCTGCATGCCCTCGGGAAAAATTACGGCTGTAATTTCCCCTTGCTTTCAGCCGTTCACAGTACCAGCACAGCAAGGCCCTTTTGGGTTAGTGTTACAAGGCCAGATCAGTCAATCATCCAGACTGTTGCCCCGCAACTACTGAAAAGGCTGCTGCCCCTCTTCAGGAACCACATGTTTGTCTGGTCTCTCAACAGATACCCCTCCATTGTGGTTGCACCTATGGTATGGCTATCTGTATCGCTGAGGCACGCAAGCCTCCCCACCAATGGTAAGGTTCATGGTTCATTATTAATTTGAAATCTGATATTTTAGCTCTTTGAATCCACTTGCCAACAGGCAGCATGCATGTAATATCACCATTATGCACGTGCCTGTGCATCATAGATGGAGCAGTATTTGAAAAGGGTGTGAAATACGACAGAGGTCACTGATGTAGCAGCTGCCTTTTCACTTTTGCCTGTGCAACAATTTTTGATATAATGTTAGCAATGCGAATTAGCACTCTCCAGTGCAAAACACTCACCTGAAGATGGCTGAATGGTTACCAGCTGAAATATTGTGGAAAGAAGTCAATGTTATCCAGCTGCAATCCCAAAACTTCATGAACTACTCTTTATGGTGGGAAAATTTCGAGAATCACACAACAAAGTAAATGGTAGAGGTTACATACAGTTGTACTGCACTTTACGGTTTCTTCCCTCACCATTCACATATGAAGTGTGAGAATAATGGCTGCTTAAATGCATCTGTGCATGTTCTGATTAGTCCAATCTTGTCCAAACAGTCCCTACAGGAGAAGCACGTCAGAAGCTGTAGTAAGCTTCTAGATTACTCACTTAGTACTGTTTCTCGAAACTCTCTAAGTTGGTTTTTGCAGGACAGTTGACATTTATCTTTGAGTGTCTCCAAGTTCACGGTTTTCAGTATTTCTGTGACACTTTCACATGGATCAGATAAACCTGTGACCATTCATGTTGCCTTTAAGTGCTGCTGTGAGAAGTGGCCTTATAAAAGTCCAATGCACTGCAGTATTATTTTTGAAGAAAACTGTCTGATATCTAAACTACACATACTTATCAAGGTGTTCATCTACCACTCAATACTTGCACTTTACGGTTAGTGGTTATTGTTGCTCTTTCCAGTATTTGTACGATTGCCAGGATTTTACAGCAGGTAGCAGAAGATATACAGCAGCAAAAAGTAGTGTATATCTAGCTGATTATACGAAGTTAAATTTAGCCCAAGTAAACACAAATAGATTGCTGCTGTTTAAAAACAGTTCTTAATTAATGTGCTTTCTAATAGCTGCTTCCCTATGTTAATAGCTACATTTACCTGTTCCATATTCCTATATAGTCTCTCCAACACTGTGACACTACAGATGAAAGTATCTGAAGCAAAGGATTTCATATGGACAAGGGCTGTATTAGAAATACTTTCAGTATAATGCTTTTCCTAGTAGTAATGTTACTTGGAGGAGAATAATCATTAATAGGACACAATTACTTGCTATTATATACTAACTTAGGTACAAGATTCCACCCTGCTCATGGTCTTTATCTGAATCAACTTGGAAAGAAGTATGTGAGTTATGAAATCATAAAAGTAGCCAATGAGTTAGGCATAGCAAAAACCGATAGCTCTGAGTCAATACCACTTAGATTTAGGGGCAACTCTTTTTTAGAGGTAGCAAAGAAGGGCCGAGACTAATAGGTTTGTCCAGATTCACAGTGGATGACCAGATTAAAGATAATAATAATATAATAAATGTCAGTAACACTAGAGAGAAATATAGCAGTAATGACGATTGTCCCCATAAAAAAAAATTACTCACCAGCTTTGTCTCTCAAGATAGGTTATCTCAATATTGAAAGTATAAGTGGAAAACATGTAATTTTAAATGAATTTGCAAATGAGAACTTATTTGATGCATCACACTTAAGTGAGCACTGGTGTAAAGGAGTGAAATACCTCTTCATGTACTAGAATAACTAGATGATTTCCACTTAGCAAACAGCTTTAGCAGAGAGCAGCATATTCATGGGAGTGTATCAATTTACATTAAGAAAGAATTAATAAATTGTAGTAATGAACTGGATCTAGGATTTCTGTGCGGTGAGGCACATTTTGAAGCCACAGATGTATATCTGGATCATTTAAAAATTGCTATTGTATCTCTTTATAGATCACCAGACAGAAGTCCACTAATATTTCTAGAAAAACTCAAGACTTTACTAAATTTCTTTCTTAGTCCTCAGTGGAAGAAATATAGTATAGTGGTTGGTGGTGACATCAATGCCGCATTTGATGTAAACAAAGACGTGCATACCATAAATGAATATAAAAACCTGTCACGACAATTCAACTTCATTTTCACGAACTGCAAACCCACAAGACAGTCCGCATACTTACAAATGTCAATAAAGAGTTACTGTCTTCAGGTGTAGCTGTCTTTGATTTCTCGGACCATGACTCAGGTTGGGTAAAAATAGGTACAGATAGGCCTAATATGGACTATAAGGAGTTTAAAGAGCCTAAAATAGTCATCACAAGACCAATAACACGAGAAAAATTGTCTAAGTTCATAGTCTCACTTAGTAATTATGACTGGTCACATATGTTTAACAATAATGCCCAGGGCTCTGCCACTACATTGTTTGATACATTTTTTCATTCTTTCTTAAATATAATCGAGACCAACTGCCCTCAATACAAATGTAAAGTTAACCCTAAAAGTAACAGTAATAGACATAGGGATAAGAATCCATGGTATACCCCTCAACTAGCCAATTGAAAAGGAGTTGTTGTTGTATAGAGATTCTTACAGACTTCAGAAAACTGATATAGTTAAACAAAGGTACTAAGAGCACAAAAGGAATATAAGTATGCTTTTAATGAGGCCAAAAAACAACATAACCTGGTCAGCATTGAGTCATCAAAAAATAAATGCAATAAAGCATGGACTGTAATAAATTCAGTGGCCAAAAGCAAGCAGAAAGGTGAGGTAGAAATTTCAGCAGATAGATTTAATAACTACTGTATAAAATCTGTTAACCAAATTAGGGAAAGAATTGGGAGGCCGCAAAAAACTTTAGCTGATCTCATTAAATATCATAATGAGACTATACCCTGAAAGACAGATTCCTTTTAACAGAGGTCACCCCAGATGTTGTTTTAACTATTGTAAATAATTTTAGGCCTTCTGATAGTGAAGATATATATGGTATTTCTTGCAATATGTTAAAAATGATAATTGGGTACATAGTATATCCTCTTACTAAATGTATAAACAGATGTCTAATTGAAGGAATATTCCCAGATGTATTAAAATTATCTAGGGTAATGCCCATTTACAAGAAAGGATCCAAAATTGCCCATCTAGCTATCGTCCAATATCTCCGACATGTAATAACATTATTACTGCGGTACAATTTGGCTTTAGGAAGGGCAAATCCACAGTCCATGCCAATGACTCCCTGATGAAAAAAGTGCTTAATGCTTATGAAGGAAAAAATTTTGCTCAGGCTACCTTTTGTGATCTTAGCAAAGCCTTCCATTGTGTGGAGCATATTTCACTCCTCAACAAACTAGTTTATTATGGAATCACAAACAGTGAAGTTGACAACATCTTCGAATCTTTCCTCAGCAACCGTAAACAAATTGTTTGTATTGGTAAACCTCTGCTATTTATCCTAATGACAAACGATCTACCATCTTACATAAATACTCACTCCATTCTCTATGCAGATGATACCACATTTTTCTATATCAGCTCAGACATGGATATGCTCCAAACTATGGCAAATGACACAATATCACAAGTATCAGTCCGGTTTCGAGCTAGTGGGTTCCTGCTTAATGAGAGTAAAACTCAAAAGATTGTATTTAGTTTAAGAGTTCTGCCAGTAGCAGACTTCATGGATAGTTTTAACTTCTTAGGCACTGTTATAGGTAGTAAATTGACTTGGGAGCCACATATTAAATACATTAGTGCAAGGTTGTCTAGAGAGGTGTATTTGTTCAGGAATTAAAAAAACCATGTACCTGCGGCCTATGTAAGATGATTAGCCTACTTTGTTTTTTTTTCAAAGCATTATATCTTATGGGCTTTTAATATGGTGCAATAGCTCACACCTTCAGGACATTTTGGTACTTCAGAAGAAAGTAATTTGAATTATCACAAACTGATAAACTGGCCCACTGTAAACAACTGTTTATAAACTTAAAAATATTAACTGTTATAAACTTGTATATTTACACTGCCCTACTGCATATAAATAGCAACTTATCAGAATACCAGCATAGAAGAGATGTACACTCTCATGGAACCAGAAATAGTAGCCATCTTGACATACCTTACAACAGATTATCCAAGTCACTGAACAGCTGCGAAGTGGTGGGTATGAAGATGTTTAACTAACAAACTTCCACTAGAATGGGTAGAGGCTCCATTTGATTTATTTAAAGACAAATTATTCAGTTGGTTAGCTGCAAATCCTTGCTACTCACTTCAGGAATATTATGACTGTAAAATATCATAGTGGTACCGGTTTGGAGAGTACAGCATAATTTCTTTAACTGATTAATGTTTTCATATTACTTGATTTTAAATAATGTATTTTATGGAAAACCAATAGTGACATACTGATCTTCATGTATAATTGCTGTATAACTTGTATATATGTAACTTGACTTTGTCAATTGGTGTAATAGCTAAATGACAATAAAATTTCATTCAATCCAATTCATTCAATTCAATTCAATTCAGTTCTTTAGAAAAATAAATTTGTTAATTGGCTATAGGATTATGTGTTGGCCATACAATTGGAAATGAACTTACAGAATGATGGATCCTTCCACATTTTACCAATCATATGAGTTCTCACCTCAACTGCACTTTCCCTAATTGATGGAGCGGTCATAGTAGTATCATTATAGAAGCCATTAACACCTAACCAGCATGATTGTATCAGTGTATTCATTACGTGCTAGGCAAATCACTGACAACCACAACAGCACAAAATTCTCCACTGACGATTGTTTTATAGAAGCAATGATATTTCTAACAGCACATGTCCAAAACTAATGCCAGTCATACCTGCCATGTGACTGTGGTTCAACATAATTAAATTTCAGTTTTTGAGTTTGGATGGAAACAGGCATACAGAATAAAAGATATATACATGAGATGCACTGCTAGGTCACATCGCAGTCACTGCTGTTGTCATAATGGACTGCAAAGATGCGCTAAAACAAGCAATATGACATATTCTTCTGAGATTAAAAAATGACTGTCAAAAATGTACCATGAATTGTTATTAATTTACTGTGAAGTGTTCAAAATGTTTTATGAATTTGTAACCTGACAAATAAATAAATAAAATTAAAAATATGTACAAGCTTTTAACTTTCAAACCATTCAAAATACAGGATTGTTACAATTAAACTTTCACTGCTTAAGAGGCCCCACCCCCCCCATAAAAAAAACAATTGATCACAGGACAACGAAACTTTTGGGAAATATTTATAAGAACATGTTTACATTGCAATGTGATTACCACCTGCATCCATCACAGCCTGGAACCGCACTAGAGATTCCTCTTCTACTGCTACCAGAAACATCTCCAATGGGATGTTGACTACCTCCCTCCCTGTGCTCATCTTCAACCTGCAATGTGTGTCAGTGTTCTGGCAATGGCAAATCAAGACACTAACACTACTTAGAATGCATCTCCTGCAGTGCACAGTGTGAACATTGTAACATTGTTCCTATAAAGTTGGGTACCTGTATGGTAAAATCTTTTTTTGTCTACACTGGCTCAAATAGTAAAAGTTTAATTACTGACTGAGTTGATGTGATACACCACAAATTCCTCTCTTCAGATAACCCCTTCAAGTCAAAGTAGCACATGCACCTTATGTCTTCAATTATTTGTTGTTTATATTACAATCTTTGTCTTCGTCTACAGCTCCCTCAAGTAAGATGGAAGTTATTCTGTGATTTCTTAGCACAAGTCCTACCATCCTGTCCCTTCCTCTTGTCAGTGTTTTCCATAATATGTGAAATACAGCATAAGACTGGTACTCTCTCTCTGTTTTATTAAGCTCAGATAACGCTGTTATAAGGCTAAACATTTTCTAAATACTGCAAAATACCTACTTTGATACTGTAATGTCTTATGGACTGGAAATGTGAAAATTTATTGTTTTCAATTTTTTATAAATAGTGAATAATGACTACATTGTATTTCCTCATGCTGTGGTGCTGCTTCCATATTTAAAAATTGTAACTGTATAATTTTTCTGTGATGAACATTAAACATTAATCAGCAAATAAAGATGTGAAAAATCATAATTTCCAGTTTTCCGAAGGATAGTTTGTAATGTCCTCTGAATGCAAGACTGCAAATTTACTGATTTGTTGTGAGTACTGTACATCAAATACCAGCACTGTAATTTTCATCAAGAACTGAAAATTAAAAGGTACAGAAGTTCATCTCCTTGTTTTTTAAAGTTTATTCACTTTGTAGGCCTTGTATATAAAATCTCTGGCGTAATGTAAAGTCTCTCTGGGCAGTACCATGATGCAGATGGCTTTTACATTGATAAATTATGAGCCTAAACCAACTCTTTTCAGCAGTTGAAGGGATTATGACTGGAAATGCTTGGATCAAATTCCAGTAAAGAGGACTGGACAATAACTCCCACTGATTGACAGAAATGGGGACTGCAGGGAAGCAGGATATATATATATATATATATATATATAATACAGAGAAAGTGCGGTCATACACATTAGTATGGGAGGAAGTCTTGCAAATCAAAAAAATCAAGGGATCAGTGAAGGAACTGAATGTAATGGCTGCTTACTTATAGGTCTTGTAGCTCAATCTCCTCCCTACTGTCAGTTTATTGCATACCCAAACTGACTTCACATGAAGCACTCCATCGAGACTAGATGACCTAAGGAGTTTATAGCTTTGTAAATTATTAGAGATTAGATTAGATTACTACTAGTTCCATGGATCATGAATACGATATTTCGTAATGATGTGGAACGAGTCAAATTTTCCAATACATGACATAATTAAGTTAATTTAACAACATAATTAAGTTAATATAACAACTTTTTTATTTTTTTGTTTTTTTTTTTTTTTAAATTATTTTTAAATAATTTTTTTGTTTGGTTTTTTTCTTTTTTTAAAATTTATATCTAAAAATTCCTCTATGTAGTAGAAGGAGTTGTCATTCAGAAATTCTTTTAATTTCTTCTTAAATACTTGTTGGTTATCTGTCAAACTTTTGATACTACGAGGTGCATTCAAGTTCTAAGGCCTCCGATTTTTTTTCTAATTAACTACTCACCTGAAATCGATGAAACTGGCGTTACTTCTCGACGTAATCGCCCTCCAGACGTACACATTTTTCACAACGCTGACGCCATGATTCCATGGCAGCGGCGAAGGCTTCTTTAGGAGTCTGTTTCGACCACTGGAAAATCGCTGAGGCAATAGCAGCAGTGCTGGTGAATGTGCGGCCACGGAGTGTCTTTCATTGTTGGAAAAAGCCAAAAGTCACTAGGAGCCAGGTCAGGTGAGTAGGAAGCATGAGGAATCACTTCAAAGTTGTTACCATGAAGAAACTGTTGGGTAACATTAGCTCGATGTGCGGGTGCGTTGTCTTGGTGAAACAGCACACGCGCAGCCCTTCCCGGACGTTTTTGTTGCAGTGCAGGAAGGAATTTGTTCTTCAAAACATTTTCGTAGGATGCACCTGTTACCGTAGTGCCCTTTGGAACGTAATGGGTAAGGATTACGCCCTCGCTGTCCCAGAACATGGACACCATCATTTTTTCAGCACTGGCGGTTACCCGAAATTTTTTTGGTGGCGGTGAATCTGTGTGCTTCCATTGAGCTGACTGGATTGAAAAATGGCATCCACGTCTCATTCATTGTCACAACCAACGAAAAGAAAGTCCCATTCATGCTGTCTTTGCGCATCAACATTGCTTGGCAACATGCCACACAGGCAGCCATGTGGTCGTCCGTCAGCATTCGTGGCACCCACCTGGATGACACTTTTCGCATTTTCAGGTCGTCATGCAGGATTGTGTGCACAGAACCCACAGAAATGCCAACTCTGGAGGCGATCTGTTCAACAATCATTCGGCGATCCCCCAAAACAATTCTCTCCACTTTCTCGATCATGTCGTCAGACCGGCTTGTGCGAGCCCGAGGTTGTTTCGGTTTGTTGTCACATGATGTTCTGCCTTCATTAAACTGTTTCACCCACGAACGTACTTTCAACACATCCATAATTCCATC
Source organism: Schistocerca piceifrons (assembly GCF_021461385.2). Classification (NCBI taxonomy): domain Eukaryota; kingdom Metazoa; phylum Arthropoda; class Insecta; order Orthoptera; family Acrididae; genus Schistocerca; species Schistocerca piceifrons. Next base: position 510,906,353 of record NC_060142.1, on the reverse strand, counting down.
ACCACATGTCTCCTTCAACTGTCGATGAATTTCAATTGGTTTCACACCACGCAAATTCAGAAAACGAATGATTGCACGCTGTTCAAGTAAGGAAAACGTCGCCATTTTAAGTATTTAAAACAGTTCTCATTCTCACCGCTGGCAGTAAAATTCCATCTGCCGTACGGTGCTGTCATCTCTGGGACGTATTGACAATGAACGTGGCCTCATTTTAAAACAATGCGCATGTTTCTATCTCTTTCCAGTCCGGAGAAAAAAAATCGGAGGCCTTAGAACTTGAATGCACCTCGTATTTGGTAAGTGACCAAAGACTTTAGTGGCAGTATAATTCACCCCTTTCTGTGCCAAAGTTAGATTTAATCTTGAATAGTGAAGATCATCCTTTCTCCTAGTATTGTAGTTATGCATACTGCTATTACTTTTGAATTGGGTTTGGTTGTTAATAACAAATTTCATAAGAGATCAATATAATGGAAGGAAACATTCCACGTGGGAAAAATTATATATAAAAACAAAGATGAGGTGACTTACCGAACAAAAGCGCTGGCAGGTCGATAGACACACAAACAAACACAAACATACACACAAAATTCAAGCTTTCGCAACAAACTGTTGCCTCATCAGGAAAGAGGGAAGGAGAGGGGAAGACGAAAGGAAGTGGGTTTTAAGGGAGAGGGTAAGGAGTCATTCCAATCCCGGGAGCGGAAAGACTTACCTTAGGGGGAAAAAAGGACAGGTATACACTCGCACACACGCACATATCCATCCACACATACAGACACAAGCAGACATATTTAAAGACAAAGAGTTTGGGCAGAGATGTCAGTCGAGGCAGAAGTGTAGAGGCAAAGAAGTTGTTGAACCATCCTTGTAACCATTGATGCCACGTCCTTATACACAAATATTCCGCACGTCCAGGGCCTCGCTGCGATGGAGCATTTCCTTTCACGCCGATCACCTGCCACCCTACCTAAAACCTCTTTCCTCATCACCTTAGCCAGCTTCATCCTGACCCACAACTTCTTCACTTTTGAGGGCCAGACATACCAACAATTAAAAGGAACAGCCATGGGCACCAGGATGGCCCCCTCGTACGCCAACCTATTCATGGGTCGCTTAGAGGAAGCCTTCTTGGTCACCCAAGTCTGCCAACCCAAAGTTTGGTACAGATTTATTGATGACATCTTCATGATCTGGACTCACAGTGAAGAAGAACTCCAGAATTTCCTCTCCAACCTCAACTCCTTTGGTTCCATCAGTTTCACCTGGTCCTACTCCAAATCCCATGCCACTTTCCTTGACGTTGACCTCCACCTGTCCAATGGCCAACTTCACACGTCCGTCCACATCAAACCCACCAACAAGCAACAGTACCTCCATTATGACAGCTGCCACCCATTCCACATCAAACGGTCCCTTCCCTACAGCCTAGGTCTTCGTGGCAAACGAATCTGCTCCAGTCCAGAATCCCTGAATCATTACACCAACAACCTGAAAACAGCTTTCGCATCCCGCAACTACCCTCCCGACCTGGTACAGAAGCAAATAACCAGAGCCACTTCCTCGTCCCCTCAAACCCAGAATCCCCCACAGAAGAACCACAAAAGTGCCCCACTTGTGACAGGATACTTTCCGGGACTGGACCAGACTCTGAATGTGACTCTCCAGCAGGGATACGACTTCCTCAAATCCTGCCCTGAAATGAGATCCATCCTTCATGAAATCCTCCCCACTCCACCAAGAGTGTCTTTCCGCCGTCCACCTAACCTTCGTAACCTGTTAGTTCATCCCTACGAAATCCCCAAACCACCTTCCCTACCCTCTGGCTCCTATCCTTGTAACCGCCCCCGATGCAAAACCTGTCCCATGCACCCTCCCACCACCACCTACTCCAGTCCTGTAACCCGGAAGGTGTACACGATCAGAGGCAGAGCCACGTGTGAAAGCACCCACGTGATTTACCAACTGACCTGCCTACACTGTGATGCTTTCTATGTGGGAATGACCAGCAACAAACTGTCCATTCACATGAATGGACACAGGCAGACAGTGTTTGTTGGTAATGAGGATCACCCTGTGGCTAAACATGCCTTGGTGCACAGCCAGCACATCTTGGCACAGTGTTACACCGTCCAGGTTATCTGGATACTTCCCACCAACACCAACCTATCCGAACTCCGGAGATGGGAACTTGCCCTTCAGTATATCCTCTCTTCTCGTCATCCGCCAGGCCTCAATCTCCGCTAATTTCAAGTTGCCGCCACTCATACCTCACCTGTCTTTCAACAACTTCTTTGCCTCTACACTTCTGCCTCGACTGACATCTCTGCCCAAACTCTTTGTCTTTAAATATGTCTGCTTGTGTCTGTATGTGTGGATGGATATGTGCGTGTGTGCGAGTGTATACCTGTCCTTTTTTCCCCCTAAGGTAAGTCTTTCCGCTCCCGGGATTGGAATGACTCCTTACCCTCTCCCTTAAAACCCACTTCCTTTCGTCTTCCCCTCTCCTTCCCTCTTTCCTGATGAGGCAACAGTTTGTTGCGAAAGCTTGAATTTTGTGTGTATGTTTGTGTGTCTATCGACCTGCCAGCGCTTTTGTTCGGTAAGTCACCTCATCTTTGTTTTTATATATAAATTTCATAAGAGAGTATATATACTGAGAAGCTACTGCGAATATCCCTAGATCCTTAAATAAATGTCTGCAGGATGATCTTGGGTGGACTCCAGCTCTTATTCTGATTACACGCTTTTGTGCAATAAATACTTTATTCCTCAGTAATGAATTACCCCAAAATATGATGCCATATGCAAGCAATGAGTGAAAATAGGCGTAATAAGCTAATTTACTAAGATGTTTATCACCAAAATTTGCAATGACCCTTATTGAATGATTGATTGACCCTTAATGATTTAATAGGCTCTTTTGAATTAAGCTTTACATTTTGCAGTGATTTGCCTTGTGTATAGTTCAAGCTAAGCTTCCAAAACCTAGATTTGATGTTAAATTTTGATGATTTTATAAATTTTTTAAAGTCTGAAATTAAGTATCATATTTTAAAGTTTGCGTTGGTGGATTAGACTCATATGACTTAGCAACAATAAATGTAAAAGAAATTATGTGGGATTATTGCTACACTGTAACTTTCTGCCTAAACTGCTGCAAATAGGTGCAAGACAACCCAAGTATTAACAGCTACAGAGATTATATTATGGATCAGTAGGAAAATCAACAATGTAGGAAAAGACAGATAGCTACTTACCATAAAGACAACACATAAGGTTGCAGGCAGGCAAGATTTGGCCCTTTGGGAAAGGTTATCCAAGTAACTAGAGAAACCATTTGCATGCTGGATGTAGTCTGCTCCACACAGTGGACTGAAGTTCCCTCAGCATTGTTGGGGAGCACCAGTCTATTGTCCAGTAGGTTTGGAAAATATAACATGTGGAAGACAGGACCACTATGCCATAAGAGATAGGGATATTTCTGTGGTAGGAGGTTTCCCATGTTTCCCACCTTTGCTCTGTTTTGCCCCAGCTCAAATATATTTTAATGAGGGGTTTTTTGTATTCTTCTGTCATCCTTGGAAGGTTCAGATATTCCAGTTCCATACTTAGAAATGATTACTGATACACCACTGCTATACACAAATTGTGTATGATTTTCAAAATTAAGTGACAGTAGTTCAAGTCTTTTTCCCTTTCTCTTAGACCAAACTTCAGCTTCAGTTAATAATCTGTTACATCCATAATTGGTTCAATGCAGCTCTCCATGCTACTCTATCCTGTGCATGTCTCTTCATCTCTGACTGCAACCCACATCTTTTTGAATCTGCTTACTGAATTCATCTCTTGATCTCCCTCCATGTGTCCCCCCCCCTCCCTCTAGTAACAAACTGGTGACCTCTTGATGTCTCAGAATGTGTACTACCAATCAATACCTTCTTCTAGTCAGGTTATGGCAAAATTTCTTTTCTCCCCAATTCTATTCAGTACCTCCTCATTAGTTATGTGATCTATCCATATAATCTTCAGCATTCTTCTGTAGCAGCATATTTCAAAAGCTTCCATTCTCTTCTTGTCTAAAATGCTTATCACCCATGCTTCACTTCCATACATGGTTACACTCCATACAAACAATTCCACAAAAGACTTCCTGGCACATCTGCACTCAATGTTCACAAATTTCTCTTGTTCAGAAATGCATTTCCTGCCATTGCCAGTCTGTACTTTATATCCTCTCTAGTTTGGCCATTATCAGTTACTTTTGCCCAAATAGCAAAGCTCATCTACTGCTATACATGTCTTTTCATAATCTAATTCCCTCCAACTGATTTAATTCAACCACATTCTATTATCCTTCTTTTGCTTTTGTTGATGTTCATCTTATATCATTGTTTCAAGTCCTTTGCTGTCTCTGACAGAATTACAATGTCATTTCTTCTCCCTGAACTTTAATTCCTATTCCTCATTTTTCTTTGGTTTTCTTTACTGCTTGTTCAATGTACAGATTGAATAACATCTGGGACAGGCTACAACCTCACTCCCTTCTCAGCCACTGCCTCCCTTTCATGTCCCTCAAACTATTTATAACTGTTGTCTAGTGTCTGTACAAATTGTAAATAGCCTTTTTCTTCCTGTATTTTACTCCTTCCGTCCTCAGAATTTCAAAGAGAGTATTCCAGTCCACACTGTCAAAAGCTTCCTCGAAGTCTACAAATGCCATAAACATAGGTTTGCCTTTCCTTAACCTATTTTCTTTGAGAAGTCATAGAGTCAGCATTGCCTCACATGTTCCTATATTTCTCCAGAATCCAAACTGATCTTCACTGAGGTCAACTTCCACCAGTTTTTCCATTCTTCTGTAAAGAATTCGTGTTAATATTTTGCCACCAAGTCTTATTAAGCTGATAGTACAGTAATTTTCATGACTGACATCAAATGCTTTCTTTGGAATTGGATTATTATATTTTTCTTGAAGCCTGAGAGTATTTCACCTGTCTCATATATATCTTGCTCACCAATGGAAGAGTTTTGTCGTGGTTGGCTCAGTAGTTGTTGTCTACTCCTGGGGCCTTGTTTTGACTTAGGTCTATCAGTACTTTGTCTAATTCTTCACACAGTATCATATCTCCCATCGCATATTCAACTGCGTCCTCCTCCATTTCTGTAATATTGCCCTCAAGTACATATCTCTTGTATAGGCCCTCTATATACTACTCTCTCCACATTTCAGCTTTCCCTTCTTTGCTTAGGACCTATTTTTCATCAGAGCTTTTTATACTCATACAGGTAGATTCCTTTTCTCCAAAGGACCCTTTAATTTTCCTATAGGAGATATCTGTCTTTCCCCTGGTGATATATGCTTCTAAATCCTTATATTTGTCATCTAGTCATTCCTGCTTAGCCATTTTGCACTTCCTGCAGATCTCATTTTTTAGACACTTGTATTTCTAATAGCCCTCATCTTTTTACCTACTTGATCCTCTGCTGCTTTCACTATTTCATCTCTCAAAGCTACCAATTATTCCACTACTGCATTTCTTTCCCCTGTTCTTGTCAACCATTCCCTACTGCTCCTTCTGAAAATCTCAATATCCTCTGGGTCTTTCAGGTTATCCAGGTTCCATCTCCTTAAATTCCTACTTTTTTTGAAATTTCTTCAGTTTTAACCAACAGTTCATAACCAACAAATCGTGGTCAGAGACCACATCTGAACCTGGAAATGTCTTACAATTTAAAATCTGGTTCCAAAATCTCTGTCTTACCATAACTCTATCAATCTGAAATCTTCCAGTGTCTCCAGGTCTCTTCCATGTATCTAATGTTCTTTCATGATTCTTAAACCAAGTGTTAGCGATGATTAAATTATGCTTATTTTCATTTATTTACACGTCAAGTTCCATACGACCAAATTGAGGAGCAAATCTTCAAGGTCATGGAACGTGTCAGCACCTGATACTCCTTTGTAAAATTCCTACATAACTTCCCTATGCTATCAGTCACCTGAGTCAACCCTGCACTAGGCTTCACAATGCTGGTGACCTGGTACTCACTCCCCAACACTTCCTGCAACTGCTGGCCCACACCTCTACCATGTGAACTACCTAGCAGCAGAACCTTCTTCTTTCTGTTAGACTTTGCAACTGACCTAAGCCCCCTAACTGCTGAGGACAGCTGCATGTTCCCTACATCTATAGCTACAAGAGGCTGCTCTCCACGCAAATCTGACAGCTAGTCATATCTATTGCATATACACAAAGTATGACTGTCTGAATACCTCCTCTTCCTAGCTGCCTTCTTGCCAACTGCCAGTTCGCATTCCCCACCACCCTTCACCCTCTTCAACCTATCTAGTTCCTCCTTTGCATGTTGTAACTGCACGTAAAGAGCACAGATCTTATGCTCCTGCTCCTCTATCAACTTATTTCTGCTACAGATTCTGCATTCCTAGGAGAGGATTTTGTTAGAATGCCCACTGGCTTCCCCCCAATGAAAATACATTGAACAAATCCCACACCATAACCCACTACTCACAAACCTATGACAGAGCCCACACTTCTCACCCACAGTAAAATTTTACAGTTACTGAAAAAAACTACATGTTTACATTACCTAAGTTCAGTTATACCAGCAGAACTATTTATAGAACTAACAATAACAATCTCAAAATTCTCTGTCTACTAAGAAAGCAACTACTTGTATTATACTACTACACCACAGCTGATATAAACACTAACAAAACTTCACAAAATTACTAGCTAAAACCAAAAATTTTAGCAGCCACTAGAACACTCAAGGAAGTTAAAACATGAACGAAAATTTTACTTAAATATTTCACTAGAAACAATAAAATATCAGTTGAAAACTAAAGCTAGAAATTTACTAAATGGCTTCAACGTACAGAAAACTCTAAAAAACACAGTGAACATACGTTTCCAAAACTTTATTAAATCACCACAAACAGCACAAAACACTGCTGAAAACTATTAAATTTAATACCTGTATAACAATGCACAGTAAATTTGTTAGTACTTAGCATTATAACCGCTACAGCTGCAACTGCATGCCACAAAATGTAAACACACTACTGAGGCCTGAGGCTTGGATGAATGATGTAAGCTCTGCTCTGTGCAGAATTCTACCAGGCGGCTTCCTCTTTCATTCCTTTCCCTCCTGTTCATATTCATCTACTCTTTTTCCTTCTCTTTGTTTTCCTGCTATTGAATTCCAGTTCCTCATGACTATTAAATTTTTGTCTCCCTTAACTATCTGGATAATTTCTTTTATCCCATCATACATTTCTTCAGTCTCTTCATCATCTCCCTTAGTTACTCTGTTACAATTTAAAGGTTATTATTACTCAAGGGTTATGTGATTTAACTCATGTTTTGATGTGCCTTGGAACACATGCTAATTTATACCAGAGAAATATATCAAAGAACAGAATTTCTGACAGTGATTAGAACAAGAAATTTTCCTTGGATATTCAAATACAAACAAACAGGTGGAATAATGCAATACTTATATTTTTGTATAGTGATGTTTTGCTGTAGTTTGTGATGTTTTGTAGCAGTTCAAATCTGGAGAATGAGCATGGAAGAGTAATGCACGGTGGGACTGATGCAAGACCACTGCTGCTGGCCATTCATTGTCCACCTTTGGCAGGGTTCCTCCAACCATGTGCAAAGAGAAAACACTAATCAAAGAGTAGCTTGGGTTCTTAGCTGCCGTGAATTATTGTATAATTTAGAATCAATTTCTTTATTTCTGTCTATGATCACAAAATGTTATGTCCTCAGGCTACTGGTTTCGGTCAGCAATGACCATCTTAAGACTTGTTTTAATATAATGGAGCCATAGTGGCATTGTCAAAAGATAAATATAACATCAGCTCAGCATAAATGAAATATAATGTATACTTCTACTACTACTGCTTCTGTTCAAAACAAACTGCCATATTAGCACTGTTAACAAAATGACTCTAGTATATACATTATTTCATATATGTATGATAATACTGAGCTGATTGTGGACTTATCTTTTTATGATGCCACTATGGCTCCATTGCATTAGGACATGTTTTTAAAACATATCTGAAGATGGTCATCGCTGACCGAAACTGGTAGTCTGAGGACATAACACTTTGTGATCACAGACGAAAATAAAGAAATATATTCTACACTTTCTGGATCACTGTCCAATTTGCAACCATACTGCAGCTTGTGAAATTGTATAATTTGTTTTGGTAAGACAATTACAGTAGATGATGCAACAGTAAAAAGAGTTTACTGGGTGGAGTTTAGTGTGAACATAACTAATAGATCAATACATCTGAGCATGCAGAGCAGTTATGTAATACACAAAAAGTTTTGGAGATATTATTGGACGTAAAATACATTGGTTGTCTGCTTCACAAAATTGATAACATACACTCTGCTGAGTGTAGCTTGAGAGATTTGCTGCATTCAGGAAATTTTGGAGTGAGTCGAAATAACAGATATCGTAGTCATTTGCTGTAGAAAATTATAGGCACCTTACAGAAAATTTAAAGCAAGATATCTTACCACTTAGTATGCTACTGGGTCTATCCTTCAGTCATGATAAACTAACAGATGTTGTCTAAGTTCAATAGATTGGTAGTTAGAACTTACCTATTTATAATTTTTTACAAGTTAGAATCAAATGTCTTGAATGTTGATTCCTTGACTTCTGCTAACACTTGGCTAATTGTAAAGCCACTTTCAATCATTTAGGAATGCATCACAAAATGACAGCAGACACTCAGATAGCAGAGTAACAGTAAACTACCACCCCCATTTCTTTTGAGAACTGAACTCAATACGTGTAAAAAAAAAGTCACATCTCCAAACCTCTGCATCATCCATTGATACAATTATTCACTTACATTCTGTGGTATATGTTGATAACATCTGCAAATGTGTTGTGAATAGAGTTAATAATAAAGAAGCAATAAATTAAAAGTCATGCCTGATGCTGCCATTTTATTACACAAACAATGAAAATGTAGGAAGAGAAACATATTTTCTTTCATCATTTAGTGTGGTGTCAGCAAGGAAAACAAGAAAACTTCATAAAGTTTTGAAACTCTATACAAAGTCTGTTGGAAGTCACTAATGTTGTCGTTCTTAAATATACAATCACTATGATCCATGGAATTTGTGCAACATGAGTTATGCTGCGTCAAGGCATATTCACAGCATTAAAAGTCTGGAGGGTTACCGATGGTGATCAACCTCACAGTCTGCTGTGTAGGTTGGTGAGTAGTACATATTTTTTCCATACTTCCCTCACAAAAGAACCCATCTAAATGTATACCATATGGGCACCAACAGCTGAATGACTTCAGCATGGACTTCACACTACTGTGCTACTGTTTATCTATCACTGTACCTATACAAATTCTTAACAGCAACCAGTAACTATTACCAAACTAGAGCTTCAAATTATGATGTAAATTATTAGTTACAATGTTTAAAAAAGGCCTTACAACTCCAGGCTACTAATATACAATATGTTCAGACAAAAATTATAGTCAGACAATATTCAGATACACTGATCAGCTTCATATTATCTAGAGTGCTTGTTATATTACTTTTTAAATCTGTGTATTCAAAACAGGAATAGGAAGTATGTAATCAACTGCTGATAACTTCTGTGAAGCTCATAATGTAACTGCACCAGTGGTCTCTCTCTCTCTCTCTCCCCTCCCCCCTTCTCTCTCTCCCTCTCGCACACACACACACACACACACACACACACACACACACACAAACACAGTACGTGATTTCCTTCAACAATCATCACTGTAATAAAAGTGTTGCACACAGATGTAAAATACTTACATATTACTCAGCTTTTTCTGGAATGATCTTATGATATCATGCAGTCGTTTGATTTCTTGTTTTGCTGCTTTATACTTAAGATCCTGTAGATAAGGAAAAAGCTATTACTTTTTTCTGATGTATTTCTTATTTTCTAATTACTTCAAGCAAATGTGGAGTTTCTTAAGATACAGTGTGCCTTGCGTTCAACTTTCGGCATGAGAACTAATTATAATAGTAATGAATTTTTCCACGGTGCCATGTTCATTGAAGACATGTCTTTCAGGATAAACAGCTTTGAAATACAAATTTATGGAGTGTCTGAAGGAAAATGTTTGTTGGTAGCCCATATTTAAAAATGATAATACATCAATAAAACTTGCAATGGAATACCCACTGTATTTATATTTAGGTAGAACTATTTCCCTACATAAATGCAGAATAAGTACAACATAATAAAATAAGTGTTGCTAAATATTGTGATGGTATTCTATGCTATGGGAAGTGGAGTACGTAAGACTAATTGAGTTGCCACGAAAGGAAATTTGCTAGGCTATTTTAAATGAGTCTGACTATGGACAACTTGCCCGTAACTTTAATTTTTGTTTTGTTGTGATTTTTCTTTTGTAAATAATTCTATGTCAACATTGGTTACTGAATAGATTGTGTTTTGTGAAGGGTTTCTAGACAGGACATTGTAACGTTTCGTCCCTCATTGTTGTCAGTAACTAAAGCTTTTGATATTTTATTTGACACTGATCATAGATTAAAAGCTTGTAAATTGAATGGAATTTCATATAAAGTACTAAAAAGAGGATGAGTTGTAGCTTCAGTTGTATTACCAGAGCTTTAAGATGAGCAATCATGCGCATACGGTGCCCATTTTGAAATGCAAGTATTTGAATCAGTTTATTTAGAAATTCATCTGGTGAAGTGAAATATTCTTGCACATCTGGTCTCATCTGCAAAAGAAATTATAATAAATAAATGAGGCACTGTTACTATGAGGACAGTTAACCTGGGTGACTAAATTTTGTGACCAGATGGGTAAATATCAATAAAACATTAATGTGACTGAATTTCTGCAGATTGATAGAATAACTTAAAAATTGTGCAAATAACTGAGCGGCAGAGAAAACACAGGGCTATAGTAGATGAAAATACGTAAAGAGGAAGTGTAAAAATATATTATTTTTAAGTTTTTGCCTTTGTACTGAGGAAATGGAGTAGCCTACAGAAGAATGTTCACAAACATGCAGCAAAGAACTACAGTAAGTTGCCTTCACTAAATACAAACAAAAGTAAGGTAAAGAACTTATAGTTTTGAGATGTTATCACAACAAACTGTCTGGTTCAGTGTTTCTATCTTACTATAAAAATTTATGAACTATGAATTTTACACACACACACACACACACACACACACACACACACACAAACACACACAATCATATATAAAGTCATAGAAAAATAGGCTACACCAACTACTATTTTAAAAACACAGTATACACAGCAGAAAGGTCTACATACTCTGCTAGCCACACATGACATTATTTTGCTATGAGACAACAGCAATATCTGCAATGTTCTTGTTGTTTGTTTCTGTGAGAGGTATTCACATTTCATCCAGCCTCTTCATCATACCACATTATCATATATTCTTCTTGTGCAGGCCTACTATCTTTTTGAATGCATTTGAATGTTCCAGGAATAGGATGATTAAATTACTCAACAATATTTCAGTTGTTGTTGCCATTTGCTAATGACATACCTCGTTCAACAGGTCATGAGAAGTAAACCAGAGCATCATTGCTTTCTCCTTTCTAAATCTTTATTAGCTATCCTACTGTAAACAATATTGGAAGTACGCAACGCATTTTGTAAATATTGGTCTGGATTATTCACTCTGTTGCTGTATACAGACTAATATACAATGAGTGATCGTACGGCGCCATCTAAATATGAATAAAGAAAAGGAAAACAACTAATACATAAGCTAAATGTGATAAACAGGATCTTCCAATAATGTTGTCATATATGGTTGAGAAATATGTACAAGATATACCTGGTGTTTGTTTACGTAACTGAGTGTTTTAAATATGATGCAAGTACTTACTTTCGATGTTAACTGAGTTGTTGTGTACTGATTGCCACATACACCACACTTCTGTTGCAAAATTGCTGTAATTAATAAAGGACATCACATTATTTCTTTACTCACACTGGTTTAAGTATATAGATAAGTCTCACAGTCCCTCCACATAGGTCTAAGTCAAGAAATGGCAGAATGAAGTAGATAACGTGCAAAACTACTGCTGATGACATTGCAAAAATGTCAAGGCGAAATATCGTGAGATCAAATAGTTACTCTGTTTTCAATGATTTGTATATACAATTGCTGATTTCTAGTAAGTAATCGCAGAAAACTAGGAAACTAGTTTCTTTTTTGATTTCTGTTTCAGAACACGATACTACAATCATAGGAAGATTATTCAAGTTCAAATAATGTGACACTATTCATTTAAATAAAAACTTCGTAATTACTCGATTTTAAGCACTCGCTGCAATAGATATGACCACAGCTAGTTAGTAAGAATTTTCTTTCACGAATTTCTGACGGCTGTGTATAACAAGAATTGCAGTGGATCCAGTCCATCTTCTTCGATTAGAGAGAACAATTTAAAGCACATTTAGGGTTTCTCTTCAGTTTATACAGCCTGCACACTTGAAAGAACAGCTGAATTAGAATGACGAAGTTTATAACACTTCAAACTTCCCTCCAACACTTTTTCGGGTGAGAACACATGCCAAAGAGTAATCATACAGATAATTCACATTATCTTGTAGATAAATCTCTGATTTGCTTATTGCATTACAGAATCGTCTTTGTCATTAGAAATAAAATTAACCTCTCAAATGTGTATTTTCGATTAAATAAAACATCACTTTACCAAACAACGTTATACAGTGCACATCTGTCCATCACCACGGCGGCACATCTCTTGAAATTCAAAAAAAGTGTTGCTAACAAACGTCACGGAGTGTGGTGGGGATGCATGTTCACAGCTGACACCGGGAGCGCTAGTGGCGCACAGATCGCCACTGTGCTTAGCCGGTGTAAGGCTGCCAACAGAGCGGCGTGAAGTTGCATGTGCGTCTTCTTCGCGAGAGCTTCGTGTGTGCGACATTGTAATCGCGTAAATAGTCTCGTGCAGAAATGTCGGAACGATTCAAAGTGACGAAGTCGGAAGACCCGACCACTTTTCCCAACTACGGCGCTACCACAGGTGTAGATGCAGACGACGTTCATGGTAAGCTGGCGGGCGGCTCAGATGTCAAACAGCAAGGGAGTTCTGCGGAAGAAACGATCGGTAGGAGCAAAACTATTGAAATGGAGAAAAAAACTAGAATTTTGAGTCTATATTGTTTCCTGTTGCTATCAGGTTCATTCTTTTTGTGTAGAGATTCTTGTACTTCATTCTTGCTTTTCGCCTTCACTTTGCTCCTCTTCGTTATTCCTACGAACATATTCGCTATTAATCGCATGCTCATAATTATTAACGTTCCTGTAAAAAAATTCTTCTTTTGCTTGTGGCATTTCATTTTGAGCGGCGGGTTGCGTAGCCCGCCAAAACTGAATGTAGCGCTTCTTCCTAGCGTCCACCGGCAAATGATGCAGCTGCGGATTCGCCACACGAAAGAAAAATTATCTACATTTATGGCAATGTCAATTTGCATGGTTTGATGCTAGTGTTTTTGATGTATCTCATGTTCAATTTCAGCATGTGTGCTTCCTGAGTGGAACTTTGTTAAAGTTTACAAAGCTGTAGTAGGCTTCAAAGCGCATCGCTTGCTATTTTACTCAATTTTCTACAATTTTTGTCTTCTACCTAACTTGACCGTGAAATGTACTTTGTAGATCATTCTTGTTCATTAAGATCTATCTTCGAATGTTTTAGAACACGTAGAACGAACGACCACCTACATCGGTTCAGCTATACCGGCATGAGTTTAATCACGTAATAAAATTTGGAAAGAAAATAAAGTTGAGAGGTTCTGCGTTGTCTTAAGTTAAATTATGGACGAGATACTTCAATTCAGATGAAATGCGAATTACACTGACCGTCTTTATGATTCACATACTTGGGCGCTTCGGGTACCAAGTATACTAAGACATTCGGATACTAATACATTTTGGGCAAAGAGGAAAGCAACACGTCTTCTCTAAACTGAATACAGGTGCTCGAGTAATATTTTCATCATACTGATAGTGACAATTTATCACAGTCGGTACTAATTGTTCAAACAAAGAGGTAGCGGCACGTAATGTGTTTCTGTGTTTCCGAAGACCACTTACCGAAAAATTATTATCCACAATAAAACATATCAGTGTAGCTTAGAACAAGCGGGTTGTAGACTACACATTTTTAGTATAAGTAGTTTACCGATCTTTAACGCTGACGAAAAAAACAATGGTACTGTCACTTTCCAGTTGTCGACCAGTGTGATACTGAATTCCTCTATTTCCTTGTAAAGTACGTCTATTTATCTATCTTGAGCATGTCTGTTGGTTACATGGTTTTGGACTTTTGTAATCAGAGACGCCGCACGTTGATGTGTTGGGGGGACGCTCACAGAGAAGTTCAAGCAAAATCAAAAAATTTCTTTCATACAACGACGCAGAAATCACCCTCAGTCAGAGGCAGCTCAGCGTACACTTGGTTTCAGTTAAACGTGTTTGTCATTTATTCTTACACACCTTAGAACGATTCACAAGTAATCTTTACAGTTTCTGGAATTTTCAAATTAGCACAACTGTTTCTAAAAGTGCTCATAGGTCAATGAATTTATGAAAGCAGGTACTGTTGAAAAACGTCTGATACATTAACAGAAAAACTGGACGTGGATATGATAACCGAGCCACTATACGCTTGTAATTACAACCAGCAGTAGACGAATATTTAAAAAAGAAAAAAAAGCCTTCACCCATTTTCTGACAGGGTAGTAACAGGAATTTACCTTGAAAGGTGGCAAAGGCATGTTTCAGAAAACCTCGGCATACGTTTCCCAGTTTTTCTGAGAACTGTCATGTAACATATCTGATAGCAGAAAACAATTAAAATAGCGAATACACTCAGGGACCCTACTGCAAAGAAGGCGCATATCGGTCCACTGGTAGGAGAGATTATGGCTGGCTCTTGATAGTGATCCGCAGAGTTCTTAAAATTGACAGACCACACCGGGGAAACACGTATCTCGACGGATTACTTGGATGAAGAAAAGAACGTGCACTTTTCTGTTCAGTAAAACAAAAAACCGGGTAGCATTTCTGCAGATTCACTAAGAATATAAACGTTGTTCGAATTTATTTCCGAAATAACTGCTTTTTGTCAACTCACCGGATGTGGCAGCTTCGATAGAGCCTAAAAATGCCTGCAGAATAAAAAGCGCCAGGCATTGAACTGACTTTTTGGAATATGGATGCCTAGTCTGAAGGCGTAGACAAGACATACTGTGAGTAAACGGAACCAAGGTACTTTGTAACGGTTCACCAAGTGTGTGTGTGTGTGTGTGTGTGTGTGTGTGTGCGTGTGTGTGGATTCAGAAAGAAAATAATTTTCCGAAAAACGTTATGTATTACATCTCTGTACAGATTGCGATCAGCTCTTGTAGGAGAAAGAAAGAAGGTTTTGGTTGAGATCTTTCTTCTTAACAGCGAGATCACTAAGTTTCTAAGGATTGGTGGAATCGTTTGCGTTTCTAAGAGCATTCGCTCTTTGGACGCCACGATTGCTCAGGCATTAACAGATCTGTAGGAGCGTCTCATGATCGTTTCTCTGTTGAAACAAAAAGCGCGGTGCAGAATAGTAGCCATTACTTAACAGGAACGTTTGTTTACGAAGCAACTCAACGGAGAATGAGCGCTTGAAGAAACATTTTCTCAGTTACTCGCTTGCTACACATCCATCTGTTTCTTACAAGTGAAACTAACAACAGATTCACTATAAATGTACATAAGCAGTGGCCAGATGCGAATAAAGTATTTACTGACGTGCCGGATGTACTCATCAGACTTTTGTGGGTGATGCCTTCTTTCGTCCTTCTCATCAAGCAGTTCGGCCATTTTGTCTCCTTCAGAAGACATTAGCATCCAAGGCAGAGACAGTGGCCACCACGCAAACCCATGAGTTCGTCGGGCCAGTACAACTGGACGAGATCCTTACCACATCTGACTCGTTAGCTCTATTTTTAGCTTTCAACACCCTACGAATCCTGAGAGGTAACTCCGTTCACCTGATGAACATAATGCAGAAGCTGGTTGAGCTACAGCAGTATCCAGCTTCGGTGAGCTTTCTCTGGATACCAACAAGCCAAGGCATTCAACAAAATGACTACTCGGGGACACAGCGAACACTTGCTTAACCCCCACGTCAATACATCCGCCTACATCTGTAAACTTAAAACTAGGGCGTATAACACGTGAAACTTCACGGCAACTTGCCTAGACAACTTTGCAGGTCGGGGGTTTAAACTTTCCGTCTTGTTCGTGCCTCCTACAATTGCCACTGTCCTCGTGTCAGGAAATGAAACATGAAGATCATCGCGAACTTCTTAAGACACTGTAACCTGGACATGTAACTGAGTTTCTATTACCACGTATAACCACAACCTAACGTAGATATTTCATTTCAGAATACATTAGTGTACCTGTGGTATTATTTACTCTTTTCCTCAAATAATATGAAAGAAACGTATTTGTTGTCCAGTTACCGAATAGAGAATACGCAGCCGAATACCAACAAAGAGAAAAAAGAAATATATTTCAAAAATTCTTTTCCAGAACTTTGATGCTATCTATAAAACTTAGTTTGCTTATGAAAATAACATCGGATCATGTTAAAGAATTTCTTATATTATTTTCGTCTCATCTGTTTCTTCAGTGTCAACTGGCGTAACTTGAACAAAATGTTATAAAAGCTAAAATTTTGTGTTGTTTGCGTAAAGTGTAACGCATAGCAAGCATCCAACTAGGTGAATGTGGGAAACCTTCCAAAACCATACTGAAATTGGCCTACAGAACCAGGGATGTTTCTACCATTATGCAAGACTAACGGCCGCCTAGGGCGGCAAAATTTTAGGATCAGCAAAGGGCGGAAAAAATTAATTTCAAATCAAACACAGAAAAAAGTGAGCGAATGAGAAAAAATGAAGATGATGAAAACTTAACATCGAATTGTTTTCAAAAGCATATGGAACAATTACTTCATAAGTCTTTATTTACTTTGACGAAAGTAAACGCATTGGCTCTACCTACCTCTAGCAGCCGCTAGTGAGTACGAAACGGAAACAAACTCTTTTTGGATGAAATATTCTCGGGCTTCCATCCCGGTAGCTGCGTCGAAAATTCGCGACGTTTCGACGAGTGTCATTCTCATCTTTTCCAGAAGATGATGAGAATGACGCTCTTCGAAACGTCGCAGATTTTCGACGCAGCTAAACGGATGGAAGCCCGAGAAGATTTCATCAGCAGTATACACCAGGAAAGCCTATATTCACAAACTTTTTTTTATTTTTTATTTTTTTTATTTAAGGTTTGACGACCACCATGACCACTCAGTGGGCTATAACCAGTCACTCGTCCCTAATTTAGGGGCACTGACTGCAGGGAAGGGAACAACCAGAAACTTTGGACAAACACAACGTCCATGCCTTACTGGGATTAGCACACGGACCCATTTCGAACGACTGATAAGAAGCCAATGGCTTAGACTACAGCACCACCACGAGGGCTAATAAAAATTGTTGAACTCTGAATAGAAAATGCAAGCAAGGCGTCATTCATTTGTTTAATCGCTATTTCAGTTATTTTGGGATATTTTAAAAACTGAGAACGTTTTTGTCTTCAGTCACTTTTAGTGGAATTGAGGGCAAAGCGTGAAAATTGAGGACTGTCCCCGGAAGATGATGACGTCTGGGCACATTAGTTATCGATTAAACATGATAGGAAACTTGTATTAGTCTGCCATGGGATGTCGATGATAATGACGGGGTGGGGGTTATCGGACTGACCGATGGTAGTAAAACCAGGGGACGTCATTTTTTAGTTCTCGCCTACAGCGCTGAAACACCTAGCAACGGCCCTAGACAGAACTGACCTAACAGCCTAGGGCTAAAACAAGATGGCCCTTCTTTCCTCGCTTTGGCCCATTATTCTGCAACCATGCTAAATGGCTTACAAACTTCGTACGTGCGTGGCTGTTTTGTATTGCTGTGTCGCGCTCCAAAGGTTTCGAGAAGATGCCTTCTGTAGGAACGGATATATTTTCGACCTCCAAATTTCACACTTTTCTTCTCTTTTCTATTGCAGCCATTCCATTTTGGTCCACACATGAAGCATGAGCAGCACACCCACCAGTATACACTGACGGCTTTCTACTAGATCGACTAAAGTCGTTTTTCCGTGTAAGACTGAATGTTGTCTCACGAAGCCACCACAGGCAGTGTTTGCTCACGAAAGAAGGATTTCGTTGTGCAGCATGGAGCTGGAGCGTCCTTGTGGAAATCGGAGACATATGTTGGCCAGGTGTACTACAGTCATGTTCGTGTATTGTTGTGCTGTTGACCGAAGAGGGGAGTATCTTCAGAATTTGGGACAGGCTCTGTGTATCAGGGCGTTGGACCGGTCTTTCCCTGCAGTTCGATACGAGGCATATGAGGAAGCGAAAATGACAGAGAAAAGGATTGGGGACTACTCCGGCACTGTTCTATGAAGGTTCAAATCAGCATTAATTGGAAAACAGCGATGCCAAGGATAGGGCACAAATTCTCCTGCGCAGCTTGACGAGAAAACAAACCCAAGTTATACATGCTGCACTCACATCATTCCCCGTTCCGCCCAGCAATGCCAAATATGCAGTTTAGTAACATGTGCAGACATTAAGTTAGTTCGGTGGTTGGTATCATGTTCCGTGGATCATTTGTACGACTAATCGTAACGATGTGGAACCAGTCACTTATGTCTACATGCTGACCATTTGCAATTTTTTTAAATACTGATGTGAGTTAGTACTTGCTTTCCATCTGCTTTTAACGATTACAAAAATAGAAATTCTTCTATAGAATAGAGAGAGTTATCAGGGAGAACCAGTTTCAGTTTATTTCCAAATTTAATTTCGCTGTCTATCAGACGTTTTATGTCACTGGGTAAATGAAAAAAAATCCAGTTGCAGTATAGTGCAGCCCATTTTGTGCTAAAGACAGCTTCAGTATGGACTGTTGAATGACATTTTTTCCTTCTGGTGTTGTAATTATGTACTTCATTGTTCCTGCAGTGGATATTTACAAGCTGAATGAGGGGATAATGTACTGTAATTCAGTAATCAAAATGCGTAACGCCTTAAGCAAATGTCTGCAACATGATCGTGAGTGAACACTACATATTATTCTTGCGGCAGGTTTACGAGCAATGAAAAGTATTTTTCCGTAAATACGCTACTGGCCATTAAAATTGCTACACCAAGAAGAAATGCAGATGATAAACGGGTATTAATTGGACAAATATATTATACTAGGACTGACATGTGATTACATTTTCACGCAATTTGGGTGCATAGATCCTGAGAAATTAGTACCAAGAACAACCACCTCTGGCCGTAATAACGGCCTTGACACGCCTGGGCATTGAGTCAAACAGAGCTTGGATGGCGTGTACAGGTACACCTGCCAATGCAGCTTCAACACGATACCACAGTTCATCAAGAGTAGTTCAAATGGTTCTGAGCACTATGGGACTCAACATCTGCGGTCATCAGTCCCCTAGAACTTAGAACTACTTATACCTAATTAACCTAAGGACGTCACACACATACATGCCCGAGGCAGGATTCTAACCTGCGACCGTAGAGGTCGCGCGGCTCCAGACTGTAACGCCTAGAACCACTCGGCCACCACGGCCGGCCATCAAGAGTAGTGACTGGCGTATTGTGACGAGCCAGTTGCTCGGCCACCGTTGACCAGACGTTTTCAGTTGGTGAGAGATCTGTATCCAGAAAGGCCCGTACAGGACCTGCAACATGCGGTCGTGCATTATCCTGCTGAAATGTAGGGTTTCGTAGGGATCGAATGAAGGGTAGAGCCACGGGTCGTAACACATCTGAAATGTAACGTCCACTGTTCAAAGTGCCGTCAATGCGAACAAGAGGTAACCGAGACGTGTAACCAATGGCACTCCGTACCATCACGCCGAATGATACGCCAGTATGGCGATAACGAATACACGCTTCCAATGTGCGTTCACCGCGATGTCGCCAAACACGGATGCGACCATCATGATGCTGTAAACAGAACCTGGATTCATCCGAAAAAAATGACGTTTTGCCATTCGTGCACCCAGGTTCGTCGTTGATTACACCAACGCAGCGTCAAGGGTAACCGCAGCAATGGTCTCCGAGCTGATAGTCCATGCTGCTGCAAACGTCGTCGAACTGTTCGTGCAGATGGCTGTTGTCTTGCAAACGTCCCCATCTGTTGACTCAGGGATCGAGAGGTGGCTGAACGATCCGTTACAGCCATGCGGATAAGATGCCTGTCATCTCGACTGCTAGTGATACGAGGCCGTTGAGATCCAGCACGGCGTTCCGTATTACCCTCCTGAACCCACCGATTCCATATTCTGCTAGCAGTCATTGGATCTCGACCAACGCGAGCAGCAATGACGCGATACGATAAACCGCAATCGCGATAGGCTACAATCCGACCTTTATCAAAGTCGGAAACGTGATGGTACGCATTTCTCCTCCTTACACGAGGCATCACAACAACGTTTCACCAGGCAACGCCGGTCAACTGCTGTTTGTGTATGAGGAATCGGTTGGAAACTTTCCTCATGTCAGCACATTGTAAGTGTCGTCACCGGCGTCGACTCTGTGTGAATACTCTGAAAAGCTAATCATTTGCATATCACAGCATCTTCTTCCTGTCGGTTAAATTTCGCGTCTGTAGTACGTCATCTTCGTGGTGTAGCAATTTTAATGACCAGTAGTGTATGAGTTCCCCAGAAAATCATTCAATATGACATTCATGAATGAAAATACTTCAACTTACTGACTTACCTTTCCACAAGCGGCAACGGTTCGAAGTGCAAATGTGGCCGAGTTAAGTTGTTTTGGGTGTTCAAAAAGTGTTTTTCTTTTCAGCTGAAATTCTCATTATTATGGAGGCCTAACCATGTTGGAAGTTTCCACCCTATTTATTATTTCTTTACGTTGTGTTACACGTATCATTGGTGTAATACCTCTAGATGTGCAGAACTGAATACGTTGTGCAATTCTGAAATTGAGACACTTGTCCTCCACATGATTTTTCCCGCTGTATTTTGTCTGACTGGGCTGGATTGATTTCGCGCCATTTCCATTACCTTTCCTCAACTCTCCATCCGTTAGCTTCGTCCGTCTTTGGCTTTCAGCTAAGTAGGACTACGTTGGTTATGAATCAATGTTATAGTTTGGAGGACACTGGTCATCCACCGGAGCACTAGTGCTACAATCCGAAACAAAGTAATTGGATGTTACTTTACTGCGTTCCTAGATTCGATCCAACTTTCATATGCGTAATTTTAGGCGTATCGAAACTAATTACAACTAAATTTGCTCTTGCTCTTTACGTAGAATACGCACCTACGAAAAGTAAACATTATCTATACTTTTGTTTTATGGAATAAATGTCAAAGGTAAAAAAAGTAAAAAAAAAAAAAAAAATCAAGCGCAGAATTTAACAGAGATCCCGATGCATGGCTGGAATGATTCCATGAGCTGAGTGATGAAGATCCTGCCAGTGATATTGCTGACTCAGAGAAAGATGATTATGTGCATGAAAGTGGTCATGATTCAGGAACAGGACAAAAAGTGTCAGAAAATGATGAATATTAATCAGAGGAAGAAGTAATTCGAGAGGACGTATTTCTCTTAGGATAAGATGGAAGAGAACTAAATATCCTACCAATGTTAGAACAAGGTCTTGTAAAATTATAGGCGCATTGATCTAGACCCAAAAATGAACCTCGTAAAACCTAGACACACAGAGATATTACTAAGTTCTTTTTGGACGACAGTATCATACCGTTTACAACAACAAGTACCAATGTTTATACGTACATGAAGTTCGTGGTAACTTTCCTAGGGAAAAGAATGCTAAGGAAACTGTTGTAGAGATCAGAGCTTTCATTGGTTTGTAATATCTGTGTGGATCTTTGAGACGTTCTGGCCGGCCGGGGTGGCCGAGCGGTTCTAGGCGCTACAGTCTCGAACCGCGCGACCGTTACGGTCGCAGGTTCGAATCCTGCCTCGGGCATGGATGTGTGTGATGTGCTTAGGTTAATTAGCTTTAAGTAGTTCTAAGTTCTAGGGGACTGATGACCTCAGAAGTTAAGTCCCATAGTGCTCAGACCCATTTTTTTGAGACGTTCTAGAAAGATTTTATCAAAGTTATCCCACAAATCAAAGGGTTGGTTCAAATGGCTCTGAGCATTATGGGACTTAACATCTGAGGTCATCAGTCCCCTAGAATTTAGAACTACTTAAACCTAACCAACCTAAGGTCATCACACACATCCATGCCCGAGGCAGGATACGAACCTGCGACCGTAGCGGTCCCGTGGTTCCGGACTGCAGCGCCTAGAGCCGCTCGGCCATTCCGGCCGGCAAATCAAAGGGCAACGAACTAGAATCATGTTACTTACGCACGAGTGAAAACCGATTCAAGTTGAACTTTAGATGTCTGACGTTTCATAGTACACTTACTAGAGGTCTTTGCAGAGAAAATGACAAATTGACTAGCCGGCCGAAGTGGCCGTGCGGTTAAAGGCGCTGCAGTCTGGAACCGCAAGACCGCTACGGTCGCAGGTTCGAATCCTGCCTCGGGCATGGATGTTTGTGATGTCCTTAGGTTAGTTAGGTTTAACTAGTTCTAAGTTCTAGGGGACTAATGACCTCAGCAGTTGAGTCCCATAGTGCTCAGAACCATTTGAACCATTTTTGAACAAATTGACTGCTGTCAGAGAGGTACTAGAACAGTTGCCAAAAATATTTATCACATAGTATATTCCTTACTGTATTTGTGTAATAGGTGTATTATATTTAGATTTAAATTTAAAAAATCTTCTAACTAAAATCATTCATATACATCGTTCCAAGTGTCCAAATACACCGTTTGTGCTGTGGATCCATGTGAGTGAACATGTTGGGGATTAACGCGCGAGTGACGGAGGGTTAAGAACATTATTTATCATTATATGTGTTGCGATATGTACATTTGGACTGATTATAGTCCTATCATCATACGCAAAAAGAAGTAATTGTGGTTGTTGTGTATTAGACGGGAGGTCTTCTACAAATAATTACGAGAAACAATTGCGGACCTAAGATAGAGTCTTATGGAACTCCATAAGCGACTTCTCCACAGTCAGAAGAATCTCCGCTGCTTACATTGGCTGTTTTACTAAGTTTTAGTTTTGGTTAGTTGTGTCATTATCTATTGCTTGGCTACACCGACAGTTCCATAAAACGTCACTTTATCTAGGAGAATATTGTGATTCACGCAGTGAAAGGCCTTCGTTTGGTTACTAGAAATTGGAGAGCATTCTATAAAGAATTAAGTCTTCCAGACTGGGGCAAGTAACTAACTCCTCCTCCCCTCCCCCACGCGAACGTGTAGGACTGTAGGTTACGGAAATTTAAGAGCGTTCAGTGAGTAACTGCTCTGTGAACTGGAACAACGGGGAGACCGAGTTACTGAGTTGGAACAGTGTGGGAACGGATGCGCAGATCTGGTATCTGCCTTGCAGCCAACTTAAGCTTGAGAAATTTTTGGTGAGAACGGAGGATAGGAGCCTATTGTAATTTTTCAGCTGAAACAATGACGTGCCAGTGACTGAGTATAGCTGAGAACATACACTGATCAGCCCACCTACCCAATAGCCGGTATGTCCGCCTTTGGCACGGATAACAGCGGCGACGCGTCGTGGCATGGAAGCAATGAGACCTTGGTAGGTCGCTGGAGGGAGTTCACACCACACCTGCACACACAAGTCACCTAATTCCCATAAATTCCAGGGAAAGGCGTGGTGAGCTCTGACGCCACATTCAGTTACATTCTAGATGTATTCCATCTGGTTCAGATCTGCCGAGTTGGGGGGAGGGGGGACAGTACATCAATTGGAACCCACCACTGTGTTCTTCGAAGCACTCCATCACACTCCTGGCCTTGTGACATGGCGCATTATCTTGATGAAAAATGTCACTGCCATCGGGAAACATGATCGTCATGAAGGGTGTACGTCGTTTGCAACTAGTGTACGGTACTCCTTGGTCGTCAAGGTGTCTTGCATGAGCTCCGCTGGACCCTTGGATGTCCACGTGAATGTTTCCCAGAGCATAATGGAGCCATCACCAGCTTGTCTCCGTCCCGTAGTACAGGTGTCTAGGAGCTGTTCCCCTGTAAGACAATGAAGTAGCGACCTCCCACCGGCATGGTGAAGACCATGAAACGCTCTCCCACTGCGCCAACGTCCAATGCCGACGGTCACGTGCCCATTTCAGTCGTGGTTGACGACGTCGTGGTGTTAACATTGGCACATGCGTGGATTGTCGGCTGCGGAGGCCCATCGTTAGGAGTGTTATGTGCAATGTGTGTTCAGACACATTTGTACTCTGCCCAGCATTAACGTTTGATATGAGTTCCGCCACAGCTAGCCGCCTGTCCCGTCTTACCAGTCTGCACAGCCTACGACGTCCGACGCCTGTAATGAGGGGTGGCCACCACGACGTCTGGACGTGGTTTCACCTTGGTTTCGCCACGTGTAGAAGACGCTCACCACAGCACTCCTCGAACACCCGACAAGTTGTGCAGTTTCCGAAATGCTTGTGCCGAGCCTCCGGGCCATCACAATCCGCCCTCGGTCAAACTCACGTAGATCGCGCCTTCGCCATTCTACACACGGACAGCACTTTTACTGATACTACATGCCCCGTGCTTGTGTCTGACTAGCAGTTATTCCTCGAAAGGTTACGCTACAGTCGCCTGGACGGTTTATATCGATAGAAGGCCATTCTATGTGGTACGAAGTCTTACCATAATCCAAGATGTTCAAAATGGCTCTGAGCACTATGGGACTTAACATCTGAGGTCATCAGTCCCCTAAGAACTTAGAACTACTTAAACCTAACTAACCTAAGGACATCACACATCCATGCCCGAGGCAGGATTCGAACCTGCGACCGTAGCGGCCAAGATGTTTATCAACAGTTGCGGACTGGAGGAGAGAGGCAGTGAAAATCACTGCATCAGCCTTGTATGTATCTATGTATACATTTCGTTTTTCATTGCTTTCTTGCCATAGGATATGACCGTTCCAGTGAAAGGCACGTGTTCACAGCACTGACCCATATCTACACTCATGCTCATAAATTAAGGACAATTGCAGAACTGGCGGTAATAGCATAGGCACATAGGTAACATACATGACACGGATATCTAAGTCCACGGTATTGGTGATAAGTTGAGAAAACCGTCCCGAAACACATGTGCTACAAAACGCCACTGTTTCCTGCGCATGTACCCCGACATCAATATGAAATATGATCACCATGCACACGTACGCAGGCCGCACAACGGGTAGGCATACCCTGGTTCAGGTGGTCGAGCGGCTGCTGGGGTATAGCCTCCCATTCTTGCACCAGTGCCTTTCGGAGCTCCTGAAGTGTCCTAGGGGTTTGAAGACGTGCAGCGATACGTCGACCGAGAGCATCCCAGACGTGCTCGATGGGTTTTAGGTCTGGAGAACAGGCAGGCCACTCCATTCGCCTGATATCTTCTGTTTCAGGGTACTCCTCCACGATGGCAGCTCGGTGGGGCCTTGCATTACCATCCATCAGGAGGAAGGTGGGACCCACTGCACCCCTGGAAAGGCAGACACACTGGTACAAAATGACGTCCCGATACACCTGACCTGATACAGGTCCTCTGTCAAAGACTTGTAGGGGTGTACGTGCAACAATCATAATCCCACCCTCCATACAGGTCCCTTACAAGGACATTAAGGGGTTGGTATCTGGTTCCTGGTTCATGCCATATGAAAACCCGGCGAGAATCACTGTTCACACTACACCTGGACTCGTCCGTGGACATAATCTGGGACCACTGTTCCAATGACCGTGTACTGTGTTCTTGACACAATGCTCTACGGGCTCTCCTGTGACCAGGGGTCAGTGGAATACACCTTGCAGGTCTCCAGGCGAACAAACCATGTCTGTTCAGTCAACTAGACTGTGTATCTGGAGACAACTGCTCCAATGGCTGTGGTAAGGTCCCGAGCAAGTCTACTGCAGTACTCCGTGGCCGTCTGCGGGCACTGATGGTGAGATACCGGTCTTCTTGTGGTGCTGCATACTGTGGACGTCCAGTACTGTAGCGCCTGGACACGTTTCCTGTCTGCTGGAATCGTTGGCATCATCTTGAGATCACACTTTGTGGCACACGGAGAGCCTGTGCTACGACCTGCTGTGTTTGACCAGCCTCCAGTCGTCATAGTATTCTATCTTCATAACGTCATCAATATGTGTTCTTTTAGCTATTTCCAACACACAGTCACCATTAGCACGTGTGAAAACGTCTGCACACTTACTCGCTGCACCGTACTTTGACATGCACCAACACACCTCTGCGTATGTGGGCTGTTGCCAGCGCCACCTTGCGACGACCGCAGATCAAATGCACCGCATGGTCATACCCCGAGGTGATTTAAACCCGCAAATCACCCACCAGAGCGTTGTTTCACCTTGTATCAGCATTATTCTTAATTTATGAGCATGAGTGTATTTTGTAATGAGAAACTTTGTTTTTAAGCGAACTTACAGAGCAAGACTGATCATAATCATATTTTTGACATCTGTGAGCGTCGATCGATATACAGAGAACGAAATGTCAGGGAATGAGTGTCCAAACTACCGTTGGCGGAAGCATACAACCTGGAAAAGGACAGTATTGTCAACGGTTCAAGAACACCCGATGTGGCATTTGGATGTATGTGGCTCAGTAAACTGTGATATCGCTGTTTGTAGTTGTCGACTGTGGTGCAGTCCATTAGCAGAGCAGAACTGTAGAGATGCTACACAGATTAATCCCTAGTGCATGACTTCGTTGGTATTCCTTGACGCGATAGTTCAGAGTAATGTAAGACAGAATGATAAGGTGAATCTTACAATACAAAAATAAAACGACAGAATGCCGCTCACTGGTAAATTTCTTAGGACGTAACGATTAAGGAAGCTATTACTTATTTGTTACGATTCCGTGTGTACTGAATAAAAATGTATCTCTATTTGTGAGATACAACTGTTTGTTTTATTGTATTCATTGTATAATTTCACAGTTGTATTGTCGATGTACGAAATGGCCGATATGCGAATGGCTGAATGCTCCCCATACTTGTGTAACTGAGCTATCTTCGTTTGTACTATATGCACATAATTTTATTCTTCCGAAAATCATCCATATATTCGGAAAAATTCGTGTACCCTGCAGCAAGTTAACGATAACACGTCAGGTTAGTTGCAAAGCCAACAGCTTTTTCGAAGTAGCTATTTTCTGTAGGGTACAGCTTAGAATACTTAAACAGATTTTGCTCGTAATATCTTCTGTTTATTAATATCGCTTCGCATTCCTTTCTGTTTCTTTGGGGCATTTATGGGACTTGCTGTATTAGTCAATAACACAGTAGTTGACAAGAAGCCACGAAACGTCGTTGTTCTCATGTCCTATCTCCTGTAACCTGAAACAACACGGCAGAATTTATTACCAAGAGAAGAGTCGCTGGACAGACTTCGTAGAAATAGATCTCGAAACCACTCCCTCCCCGGTCGTCAGAATTGGAATGTTCCTGGTATCCGAAAAACTGTTTGAGACGATTGTCGAACGGTACCATGATGAGACTGTTGCTGACTTCTCATGCTTTATTTAGTACCGTGATCGGCCAGGCATATTTATCTGTTGTACTGTTTTATATCTTTTCACTGACATTGTCTTTTCCGAAAGTTTTACAGCTGACTTAATTTTAGTTTGTGTGTTTGTCTTGATGCGAGAGACTAGACATTAAAATCATGTGTATCATTTAAATATGTAGCAACATCCAATCTCTGAAGCCCATAACGTCATTGGTTTATGAGGTCCGAATTTTTAATAAGATTTTTAATGGTATTTTTGAACCTCTACTTTTAGTACTCAGATCTCGATTTTAACTTTCCAGATTTTTAGGTTCATCTACAAGACATTGTTCAACAATTCTCTGCATTCATTTTATGAGACATTATTAATTTAATTTCAGTATTAGTTTCAAATTTCAAACTTAAATTTTCTTTAATTATCGGTAGATAAATGTGATAATAATATAGACACAGCACATTTTCGATAATATTAATGAATGCAAATACCCCAAGACTACTTTCTGCAAAAATTTCATTGAGATGGGTTAATATTTAGGATACAAAATTTGGAATTCAACTTCGAAAAACGAACTTACAGGAAAATGGATTTTAAAATTTTATTAAAAAATGAATGCTAGTGCAAGACATATTCATTAAAGTTCACCAGCATCATTCATACCGAACTCAGATACAGATTCTACAAGACTCAAAAATATTTTTCTTTCTTTTTTTCTTTGGGGTACTTGGATCAAAGGACACTGCGCTAACTTTCATTTACATTTCGCGTTTCGCCGTCGGTGCATCTTGCTAGTAGCGCATCAGATGCAAGTCTCTGATAGACAGGTACTCTCTTGACCACTTTGGCAGCTATCGGTGTGCCACGGCCCCTATCACAGTCCACATTACAAATAATTCTTAGACGTATTTGTAATTCCAATAAGGCCAAATCGTTTAGGGAACTAAGAGTAAACACCCCAAAGTTGTGAAACAGCGGTTAAAATTTTTTGAAAAAAAATTGAAGTTTTAGGGTAGTGTCTCCCTTTAAACACAACTGCCTAATAAGAGATTATATATCGGGTGCTAAACACCTGGATCAGATATTGGCGAGGTTCACCTACACACAATAAAGGAAGATCTGTGTTCTTGACGGCAATATGTCGCTAGGAGTACATATTTGTTTCTTAATCTCTTGGCTTAACCAGTATCTACACGGCCGAGTGGATTCAGGGGATAATTCAGTATCGCCTGTTACGTTTGCTCAGCTGCTCGCGGAGGAAGCTAGATGAAGCTGTCATCTCTATGCTTTCGCTCTTATGTCTTTACATCTACAGCTATACTCCACAAGCCATCGTGCGATGTGAGGCGGAGGTTACTTTGGTTACTACTGTCAAATCACCATTGTTTTCAGTTCCATGCACGACTGGTGCGCGGGAAGAAAAACTTGCGTACAAAGTTGAATTTATCTGATTTTCTCGTCATGGTCATTTTACGAGACGTATGAGGGAGGAAGTAGTATGTTATCAGATTATTCAGTCTTCAACGCACGCTCTCGGAATTTCAACCGAATCCTTGAAAATACTCTCATTTCGAATATAATATACTTTAACAATTTTTTTCATAATGTGGGGCCACACTCATAATATATTTCTTTAAAGTCGGTACCCCCATTAAACTTTTTTTTATTTACAATGTTACATTTACACGATCATGATTTCGGCTTTGAAGTGCCATTATCAAGTGTTTTAAGTGTTATACAGTGCCTGAGATGGCATACTGTCGTATTTAAAATACACTATTAGCCTACTACTTTACCAGAAATATTCACCCTTAGAAAATGTGTCTAATAGTGTATTTTAAATACGACAGTATGCCATCTTAGGCACTGTATAACACTTTAAACACTTGATAATGGCACTTTGAAGCCGAAATCATGATCGTGTAAATGTAACACTGCAAATAAAAAACAGTCTAATGGCGGTACTGACTTTAAAGGAATAATATACTTTCTTGAGACTGAGAAGCTTATGTCCACGAATCAGCATGGTTTTAAAAAGCATCGCTCGTGCGACACTGAGATTGCCCTTTTCTCACATGATAAACTGCGAGCTGTGGATGAAGGGCAACAGGCAGAGTCCATATTTGTAGATTTCCGGAAACCGTTTGACACGGTGCCCCATTGCAGGCTGTTAACGAAGGCATGAGCATATGGAATAGGTGTAGGTACACAAGTATGGGAGTAACTTGAAGACTTCTTAAGTTACAAAACCGAATATGTTGTCTTCGACGGCGTGTGTTCATCAGAGACAATGGTATCGTCAGGAGTACCCTAGGGAAGTGTGTTAGAACCACTATTATTTCCCTTGATTTGGCGGACAGGGTGGGCAGCAATCAGCGGTTGTCTGCTTATGATGCTGTGGTGTACGGGAAGTTGTCGAAGTTGAGTGACTGTAGGAAGATACAAGACGATTTAGACAAAATTTCTATTTGGTGCGATGAATGAGAGGTAGCTTTAAATGTGGAAAAATGTAAGTTAATGCGGATGAGTAGGAAGAACAAACCTTTCATGTTTGGTTACAGTAATACTTGTGTCTTGCTTGAAACAGTCAACTCATTTAAATATTCGGGTGTAACGTTGCAAAGAGGTTTCAAATGAAACGAGCAAGTGAGAACTGTGGTGGGGAAGGCGAATTGTTGTTGTCCGTTTATTGGGAGAATTTTAGGAAATAGTGGTTCATCTCTAAAGGAGACCACATACAAGACTCTGGTGGGACCTATTCTTGAGTTTTGCCGAGTGTTTGGGATCCGTACCAGGCCGTATTGAAGGAGGACGTCGAAGCAATTCAGAGGTGGGCTGCTGGATTTGTTGCTGATAGGTTCGCACAAAACGTAAGTGTTACGGAGATGCTTCGCAAACTCAAATACGAATCCCTGGAGGGAAGATGACGTTTTCTTCGAGAAACACTATTGAGAAAATTTAGAGAACAGGCTTTTGAATCTGACTGCCGATTCTGCTGCCGTCAACATACATTGCACGTTACTGATTACAAAGATAAGATTCAAGAAATTAGGGCTCATGCGGAGGGGTATAGATAGGTGTTTCTCCCTCGCTCTTTTTGCGAGTGTAATAGGAAAGGAAGTGACTTGTAGTGGTATAGGGTACCCTCCGCCACGCACCGTAGTGGCTTGCGGAGTATCTATGTAGATGTAGAACCTCTCCGTGATGCGCAACGCATCTCTTGTAACTTAGGTAGGGGAGTTGGTTGAACACCTTGGTGACACACTCACGTTTCCTGAACGAACCGCCGGCCGTTGTAGTCGAGCGGTTCTAGGCGCTTCAGTCTGGAACCACGCGAACTCTACGGTCGCAGGTTCGAATCATGCCTCGGGCATGGATGTGTGTGATGTCCTTAGGTTAGTTAGGTTTAAGTAATTCTGAGTTCTAGGGGACTGGTGACCACAGATGTTAAGTCCCATAGTGCTCAGAGCCATTTGAACCATTTTTTTCTGAACGAACCCTTGACGAAACGCGCCGCTTTTCCTTGGATCCTCTCTGTGTCCTCTGTTAACGCTAAATGATGAGGCTCGTGCACTGACGATCAGTTATCAAGTCTCGGGTGAACGGCGTTTTTATAAGGAATTTCTTTCTCAATGGATTACATTTCCTTGTGCCTCTTCCAACAAATAACTACCTGGCCTGCATACGAGGTGTGATAAAAAGTAACAGGAATTTTTGTTTTTCTTAAAGAGTCTTTATATATTCATTATCAGCAACTTTGTCCCCTTCAAAGCAGTCCCTCTCAGATATAATACACTTGCGCCAGCGCTTTTTCCAATCTTGGAAGCACTTTTGGAACTCACTTTTCGTTATGGTGTTGAGCTCCTTCAGCGATTCTGTTTTTATGTCATCAGTGATGGTAAAACGACGTCCTTTCATGGTTCTCTTCAGGCATGGGAATAGAGAGGAGTCGCAGGGGCCATGTCCGGCGAATACTGTGGCTGAGACAACATAACGGTTTTGTTTTCTTTGCCAAAAAATCACAAACAAGCATTGAGGGGTGAGCGGTAGCATATTGTGATGCAATTTCCGCGAGTTATTTTACCAGAATTCTGATCGTTTTGGGATGATGGGATGAGAAGTTCCACCTTATGCAAGACACCTTTTCTCTTTTGTTTCACCCATACATGTTTCAGCACTTTTGTGCTATCGTCAGTGGGTTCTATATTTATTTTAACTGTAAATTTGTTGTTAACATATTAACATTTGTGTCGTTTACAACATTATGTTAAAGTTGCATTTATAACTTAATTGGCGAAAAGTGGGTGTAATCATAAGTAACATCTAATCGTTTTTTTCGGATTGCTTCGCGGCGCATAACCTCAGGGTAGTATTCTTTATTGACTGTACGACCATAAGGCAGGAACTCAGGATGCACAACTTCACAGTAATAAAAGCAAACATTGAGAAGAACCTTCAAATGTGATCGAATTTGTCGATTTTTTTTCGGTCTTGGCGTTTCAGGCAGTTTCCATTTTTACGATTGGCTCTTGGTTTCGATGTCATAGCCATCCGGATACCCATTTTCCGTCACCTGTTATAACCTGTACTAGAAGTTCTGGACCGTCGTCGATTTCATTCGACGGTTCCTGAGCATGTCTGCGCGTCGTCGTTTTTGGTCGAAATTCAACAATGCCGGAACGAACTGTACTGCTGCACATTACATGCCCCAAACATCAGAAAAAATCCCTTAGTATGAGCCAGAGATTATACCAAAATCATCAGCAACCTCCCTGAGGGTGATCCGGCGATTTTCCAGAACGATTTTCTTTACTTCTTGCAGACTGTCGTCAGTAATTGACGCACTAGTGTGTCCAGGCTGGTCGTCTTCTTCAACGTCTTTTCGACCGTCTTTGATACGTTTATAACACCCGTAAACTCTTATCTTACTCATAGCAGCTTCGCCAAAAGCCACAGTTGACGTTTCGAATGCGATACCGCACTTGACTTCACGTTTCAAGTAAAATTTAGTGCAAAGCCTCTGAACCCCTCTCTCTCGAAAATAATAATTGGCCGAGCACTCGGAAACACGCATAACCTTTTCGACTGTCAACGATAAATATTCAAAGCAGCTGGAAACCTAAACATACATCAGGAATATGTGTGCCGGCCGTTGTGGCCGAGCGGTTCTAGGCTCTTCAGTCTGGAACCGCGCGATCGCTACGGTCGCAGGTTCGAATCCTGCCTCGGGCATGGATGTGTGTGATGTCCTTAGGTTAGTTAGGTTTAAGTAGTTCTAAGTTCTAGGGGACTGATAACCTCAGAAGTTAAGTTCCATAGTGCTAAGGGCCATTTGAACCATTTTTTTAGAAAGCATTCAGTACAATTTCGGATGACGTTTTATGCCTGCCGCCAGCTTTAAACGTATAATTTTTCCAGCATATCGAGGGCACAGAATATCATGGACGTATCGCTACGCTGTAAGGGAGACTAGGATGACGTGCAAAGGAGTCTAGCTATGGAATGATATGGCACTCCAGACCATGACTCCTGGTCTCGGGCTCTACGGAGGACGAAAATCACTTTGGTATTCCACCGCTGTCAGATGCTGTTTCATACTCGTCTTCCCCGGTCATCGGGGCCCATTTTGAAGCGTGTCTTTTGACTTATGTCAATTTTACTCCATTCAATGAGATTCCAGGCCGAAAGAGCCCGACACCGTTGCAAACCGGCATGTTGGTGTACGGAGGTCAACGGTAGTCGGTGTAAAGGGTGCGGTGAGCTCAGTCCCTTTCTATGAGCCGCCTATTGACGGTTCGTTGTGGCCACTGAAGCACCAGGTGCACGTCGGATCGATGAGAACGATGAATCCTTGGCTCTGAATGCCTCTCCGACGATTGGTCATCCTCTCGTCTGTCGTCTATCTAGGTCGACCGCTTCTTTCTTGACGCATGGTTCACCCATTCCTGCCAACACCGTCGAATAGTGGTATCACTCCTATTAAAATGTCGAACGATTCACCGATTGCTCCAACTAGCTTTTTCGAGCTCACCTATACGTCCTCTCTCAAATGCTGAAATCTGTGTATATATTTCTCGCGCCTGTCTGTGAGGTGTAGTTACCGTCCACCTCAGTACACGGAATAAAATTCACGAAGACTTTATGCTCCGGTATCGAAATGCCTCTGTTTACGATCCTAGCCAGCTGCGATGTGAAACTGCACTGCCACCAAAGTTTACAATTTTCCATTTTCCGACGGTATATGTATGAATATCAATTTGTGACCGGCATGCATAATCACGAATCGGGTGCTGAATGAGAACTCTGAACAGACCATACAACAAGATCAAATAAAGTTACTGTGGCACTATAGGTGACGAACCACTAAAATGAAAACTAGAAAACAAAAACGAACCACGCAGAAACACTGACAGCGCGCACAAAGGTAAACGGTTTGAAACGGGAAACAGCGGCTTGTCTTATCAGCATGTGATGAAAACGATATACGGAAGGCAGCAAAATCATTTAGAATGTCATAGAAAGTTTGCAAAAATTTTTCGTGAGATTGTAACCGTTTCACATTTCAGTGTAAGATTATGGAATAAACCTTCTGCAGTGAATCTTCCTGGCGGATTAATACCGTGTGGTGAACCTAGACTCGAAGTAGGGGCATGATGCACAACCTATCCTGAAAGCTTTACTTCCGCCAGTACGTATTCTCGTACTTACCAAATTTCACAGAAATTCTCCTGCGAAATTTACAAGACCAGCACTCCTGGAAGAAAGCTTATGCGGAGCCACAGCCAGGGATGTTTCCAGGGATATATCCAGAATGAAATTTTCACTTGTTAGAGTCAAAACAACCTTTGGTGACATTAAAAGCAACGGTGGTAACGTTAAGAGTGCAACGATAATTCCACTGTTAAATGCAGAGGAGAGAGCAGATAGGTGGAAAGATTACATTGAAAGCCTCTATGAGGGTGAAGATTTGTCTGATGTGATAGAAGAAGAAACAGGAGTCGATTTAGAAGAGATAGGGGATCCAGTATTAGAATCGGAATTTAAAAGAGCTTTGGAGGACTTATGGTCAAATAAGGCAGAAGGCATAGATAACATTCCATCAGAATTTCTAAAATCATTGGGGGAAGTGGCAACAAAACGACTATTCACGTTGATGTGTAGAATATATGAGTCTGGCGATATACCATCTGACTTTCGAAAAAGCATCATCCATACAATTCCGAAGACGGCAAGAGCTGACAAGTGCGAGAATTATCGCACAATCAGCTTAACAGCTCATGCATCGAAGCTGCTTACAAGAATAATATACAGAAGAATGGAAAAGAAAATTGAGAATGCGCTAGGTGACGATCAGTTTGGCTTTAGGAAAAGTAAAGGGACGAAAGAGGCAATTCTGACGTTACGGCTAATAATGGAAGCAAGGCTACAGAAAAATCAAGACACTTTCATAGGATTTGTCGATCTGGAAAAAGCGTTCGACAATATAAAATGGTGCAAGCTGTTCGAGATTCTGAAAAAAGTAGGGGTAAGCTATAGGGAGAGACGGGTCATATACAATATGTACAACAACCAAGAGGGAATAATAAGAGTGGACGATCAAGAACGAAGTGCTCGTATTAAGAAGGGTGTAAGACAAGGCTGTAGCCTTTCGCCCCTACTCTTCAATCTGTACATCGAGGAAGCAATGATGGAAATAAAAGAAAGGTTCAGGAGTGGAATTAAAATACGAGGTGAATGGATATCAATGATACGATTCGCTGATGACATTGCTATCGTGAGTGAAAGTGAAGAAGAATTAAATGATCTGCTGAACGGAATGAACAGTCTAATGAGTACACAGTATGGTTTGAGAGTAAATCGGAGAAAGACGAAGGTAATGAGAAGTAGTAGAAATGAGAACAGCGAGAAACTTAACATCAGGATTGATGGTCACGAAGTCAATGAAGTTAAGGAATTCTGCTACCTAGGCAGTAAAATAACCAATGACGGACGGAGCAAGGAGGACATCAAAAGCAGACTCGCTGTGGCAAAAAAGGCATTTCTGGCCAAGAGAAGTCTACTAATATCAAATACCGGCCTTAATTTGAGGAAGAAATTTCTGAGGATGTACGTCTGGAGTACAGCATTGTATGGTAGTAAAACATGGACTGTGGGAAAACCGGATCAGAAGAGAATCGAAGCATTTGAGATGTGGTGCTATAGACGAATGTTGAAAATTAGGTGGACTGATAAGGTAAGGAATGAGGAGGTTCTACGCAGAATCGGAGAGGAAAGGAATATGTGGAAAACACTGATAAGGAGAAGGGACAGGATGATAGGACATCTGCTAAGACATGAGGGAATGACTTCCATGGTACTAGAGGGAGCTGTAGAGGGCAAAAACTGTAGAGGAAGAGAGAGATTGGAATACGTCAAGCAAATATTTGAGGACGTAGGTTGCAAGTGCTACTCTGAAATGAAGAGGTTAGCACAGGAAAGGAATTCGTGGCGGGCCGCATCACACCAGTCAGTAGACTGATGACAAAAAAAAAAAAGGTCTCGGTCCGGCACACAGTTTTAATCTGCCAGGAAGTTTCAGATTGACTGTTGATGGACGACTGCTCGAAATTAGTAGATCTGTCATAGGTGGTACAAACTCCGAAGGAAATAAACACGTCAGTCCGACTGAGTGACTGAACCTTTGAGGTAAGATCAAGAACATGTCGTGGCCTTTTCAACGATGCAAGTGGTGAAGAGTCTACTGAATATTAGAAACAAATGAGCTGCTTATAGAATATAGATAATAACTGAAGTTAATTGTTGTGACTGAGGGTGCCGTGTCGCACGTCCGATGCGGTGGTCTCTTTGGGAAAGTATCCATTTCCTCCTCTCTCTCTCCACGTGGTCCTCCCCCTCTCTCTGTCCATTTTCTCCATCTCTCTGTCCCTCTCTGTCTGTCCATTTCCTCATCCCCTCACTCTCTGCTGCCTCCTCCTGACCCCTTCGCTGCTGTCCCACTCCCATCCCAATGGGAGGTTGGTGGCTTTTACCCCCAAAGTATTTCTTTCCAGATAGTAAGTAATAGGTGTGCCAAGTTTAGTTTAAATCGATCCAGGGTCCTAGGAGGTGATTTTGAACATATACGTGTGTAAATTTTCTTGCGGACATATGTCTGATTCTTTGCTGTTGTACTGCAGAGGGAATGTTAAATTTATCTGTCGCATTCGGTATTACGTCTCGAAACACGTTAACAAAAATCTTTGGCTCGCTGCAGTGCTCATTCTCGCGAACTGGTTGATACACTGAACAACATAGACATCTCATCTACATCTGTATCTACATGGACACTGTGCAAATCGCACTTAGTGCCTGACAGAGGGTTCATCGAACCACTTCACAGTACTTCTCTGTTATTTCCCATCTCGAACAGTGCCCGGAAGAAGCGAACACCTGTGTCTTTCGCCGGCCGGTGTGGCCGAACGGTTCTAGGCGCTTCAGTCTGGAACCGCGCGACCGGTACGGTCGCAGGTTCGAATCCTGCCTCGGGCATGGATGAGTGTAATGTCCTTAGGTTAGTTATGTTTAAGTAATTCTAAGTTCTGAGGGACTGATGACCTCAGATGTTAAGTCCCATAGTGCTCAGATCCATTTGAACCATTTTTGTATGTTTCCGTGCGAGCTCCGATTTCTCTTATTTTATTATGATGATCATTTTTCTCATGTACGTCAGCATCAACAAAATATTTTCGCATTCTGACAAGAGCGCTGGCGATTGAAATTTCGTGAGATGATTCCACCGCAACGAAAAACACCTTTGTTTTAACGATGTCCACCTCGAATCCTGTATCATACCAGTGACACTCTCTCCCGTATTTCGCGATGATACAAAACGCACTGCTCTACTTTGGATTTTCTCGATGTGCTCCGTTAGTCCTATCTGGTAAGGATCCCAGACCGCGCAGCGGTACTGCAAAAGAGAACGAACAAGCGTAGTGTAGGCAGTCTCTTTAGTAGATGTGTTGCATCTTCTAAGTGCTCTGCTCTTCCAATAAAACGCAGTCTGGTTCGCCTTCCCCACAACATTTTCTGTGTGTTGTTTCCAATTTAAGTAGTTTGTAATTGTAATTCTTAGCTATTTAGCTGAATTTACAGGCTTTAGATTTGACCGATTTATCGTGTAACCGAAGATTAACGGATTTCTTTTAACACTCTTGTGGATGACCTGATGCTTTTCATTATTTAGGATCAATTACCAATTTTTGCACCATACAGATATCTTTTATAAATCGTTTTACTATTTATTTCGATCTTCTGACGACTTTACCAGACGATAAACGACAGTGTCATCCGCAAACAACCTAAGCGGCTGCTCAGGTTATCTTCTAAATCGTTTATATACGAGGGTTGGAACTTTAATAGTGGAAACTATTTATTTACAGCTCGTACAAAATAGATATGTGTTTTAAAGTTTTACTTACCTTCAAAGTAGTCACCAGCATTGTGTATAACCCGTTGACAGCGGTGTGGAAGTCGTAGGATACTCTTAGCAGTGCCAGTTGTGTTCACAGTTCGAGCGGAACGGTCTATTGCCCGACGAATTTGTAGCAGTTCTGAAGCGAATGCCGTGAAGTGTTTCCTTCAGATTAGAAATCGAGTTGAACTTACTTGGGCTTAAGTCTGGGGAGTTCAGTAGGTGGTATAGCACTTAGCAGCCCCATCAGTCAAACAAATCAGTAGCAGCTTGCACTGTACGTGCTTGAGTATTATCCTGCAAAATGATGGTCAGGTCCTACAGAAAGTGTCATCCCTTTTGTCTCTATGCTGTTCATTTTTGGAACACAACCTACGACCAGCACAGAGACAGAAGCGATGACACTTTCTGGGGACAAACTGAACTTCAGCTTATAACAGTATTCTAATTCAACTAAATACAGGAAGCAAATACCAACGGGTCGTTTTCGAATATTTTTACGTCACCGCTTTCTCATCCACATCCGCACGCCTAGTGGAAGTGTGAATCTTACACATTATTTTTATACCAATAGCAAGCCATGTACGCAACAAATTTGGTTCAAATTTCCCCAGGTGTTCCTGGGTTATGCTTCAACGTCACCCTCTTTTCACTGCCGCCACTGTGTGATGTGCGTTGTTCTTATCTCCCAGTGCTTCTTTCTATGGAGTAAAGCAACCAAAAAACCTCCGATTCTTTAAGAAATCGAATTCAAACTTCTCTGATTACTTTACAAATGAATTAATGTGTTAAATATTTGACATTAAGCGTGAAAGCGAGAAAAAGTATAGAAAAGTTGTGAAACCAAAGAACCTGAATCCATCTTAAATGACGAAAATGATTATATTTACAATAATATCGTCTCTGTTTTCAGCAGCTGCCGACGTTATTAAATTTCCAATTTGTGTGTGTGTGTGTGTGTGTGTGCAAGCGCACGCACACACACACACACACACACACACACACACACACAAACACCTACCTAACTTAACATTTACCACAAATGTTTAGTTATCTTACCATGATATCCCCCAAATGAAGAATGGATTGACCTTGTAAGGGGTCCGTAGGCCCTTACTATAAGTTTGCACTCGGCACAGGTCGATAGGGCAAACAATCGATAGTGTGTCGGGTTGCGAGAAAGAGTGTAGAGTTGATGTCAGTTCCCAGGTTGCGGGCCGAGCCGTGTGGAGGCCGGTTGCTATATTCCAAGGCTGTACCGACAAAGGGAGTGGCCATCGCCGCAGTTTAACCCCTTTGTGTTAGAATAATACGGTAAAGTGAAGAA
This sequence comes from Schistocerca piceifrons, assembly GCF_021461385.2. NCBI lineage: Eukaryota > Metazoa > Arthropoda > Insecta > Orthoptera > Acrididae > Schistocerca > Schistocerca piceifrons. The sequence goes on along the minus strand of NC_060142.1, from coordinate 510,866,743 downwards.
GTACAATTACAAGAGTGATCAGTGATATTTTTGTGCCGATATTTTTTTGGTTTCGCGTCTACCGCGCCGGCATCATTTGGATTGCAGTGTTGGATTGCAGTGTTGGATTACAGTGATTGAATTTGCGTGTGACGATAATGAATAGCGAGAAAGCCTGTGCTGAGATTAGCCGTGATTAAATATGTATGACGAAGGCAGTGGCTGTCTCCTTTTTTCTTGTGTTTTTGAGACGAATATAGGTCTTGATTAGTGAAGCTGTGTTGGCGTTCTTCTTGTCACCAGACATTTCATTATTACAGCATTTGAGAAGGACAAAATGGAATGTAACAACTCCGTAGCAGTCAAATCCGATTGCCAGCCCCATTAGGTACACGGTCACATTAATTAATATTTATTTGGGCTGCTATTCAGATCCCGATCGAGCGGGAAACATAAATCGGAGGTGTTACGCCCTTGGCTTACCGTGAAAGGACAAGTGCAATTTTCGGACGAATGGTAAAGAACAATAGGTAATTTTACCTTGCTTAACGCGAGAAAATATTTTTCCAATGTTGAATCGAGACAGAGTATAAACTTTAAAATCGCGACAAGAATCAGTGCATTTTTGAACAATACGAAGTAATAACATCTTACAATTGTGACTAAACTTTCTTTTCTTGCCGTATTAGATAAGAATAATAGTGTCGATAAACTGTGGTATAATGTGCAAATGCGTAAATCCGCGCGAAAAACTGTGAAAAGTGAACACTAAAGAAAGACACGTGTGAACTTTAAAATAGCAAAACGAGCCAAGAATTCGTCACTAAAGCTTTTACAGAAGTGTTTAATAGTAATATTGTGACTGGAATTGCTTTTTAAATAGTGAAAATCGGACAGCTTCATGTGGACCCATAAACTGTTATGCGGACGACAATGTATTGTGGCGACGCAATTATTGAGTGACGTCACGCAGACCCGTGTAGCAGTTGCGCCAAAGAGCTTCGATCTGCGAGGTGATTTCACACGTCATCCTAACTACCTGTGCAAGGAGTAGTTCAAGCACAGACGCACTACACCGACGGTCTTCAGCGCGACTTCGAGACACCGAGCGCCGACCCGGCATCTAGCGGCCGAACTACAAACTACGCCCGCCTGCAGCGCCACGGAGCGGCCGACGGAGAACTACGACGACTCGCCACAGATCTTCAGTGCGACTTCACGCAGCTCCGGCGGCAGTACAGCGCCACGCCCACTTCAAACGTCAAAACATCGCGACTCGTGGTAACGTCAGTTGGTGAGTGAGGACGACTGGTTGACATAACATTAAATTGTAGAGTGCAGTCTTCGCGATAAATAAACATTTGTAAACTGAGTTCGCGTTAGGAAAAGTGCCCAATTACAGTAATTTCCGAAAAGTTTGCGAAACATACTCTGAAATATAGCATACTTATTTATGCATACTGCGCAGTCTAAATGCTGATTATACAAATATGCTTATTGTTTTTGGGGATTTTACATTTATAGATTTTATGAGTGGTGTGATTTATCTTATTTAAAACATTTTACATAAACTGTGTATGTGAAAATTGTTATTTGAAATTATTAGGTTTTGAGGGTACTCATGCATATTGTATCAATTTGGGATTAACTGAAAATACTGTAGGTACTGTTTGGTTAGTTTCATGGTAATTAGGAGTATTTTGGCTTACTAGAGGTTATTTTGTGTTACTTGCCGGTGCATTAAAAATAAACCAAACATGTCTACTGAAGATAAGCAGGTTTGTGAGGCAGTAGTTGAAAGGAAAGGGATAGGACAGGAAGACAGAGAGGATTCGAGAATCAGTGATTATGGAGTGTCATTAGATAGCCCATTAGCACATTCAACTAGTTATCCCAAGACACCGGGACAAACGATGAGAAATAAGTCAGTTTCAGAGGATGCAGATAAGTGGTCGATGTTGGTAGACTTGATAAAGGAGACTAACGCATCATTAGAGAAAGGTTTACAAGAAACAAGAGAATCACTAAAGGATTTACAAGAAAATAACGCATCATTAGAGAAAGATTTACAAGAAGCTAGAGAAAGGGAAGAAATATTCCGTAAATCATTAAAGAAAGGTTTACAAGAAACTATAGCACAAGAGATCAAAACATTGCAGATGAGGATGGAATGTAATCTGAAGAAGGAAATGCAGGAGTTACAAGAACGACTGAAGATGGACATCGACGAGAGAGAGAGGAAGCTACAGAAGAGCATAGACCAAGTCCAGGGAGACGTGGAGAAGATGGAAGAAAAGTTGACAAAAAAGATAGAAGACGATGTTGAAGAAACTAAAGCCGAATTGGGAGAAAGGATCGCCAAGGTGACGCAGATGCAGAAACAATGCAATGATGCAGTTAAGGGGATAGGAGATAGGCAAAACCAACTGGCTGTCAATCTGAGAAATGCTATAGCCGTGCAACGAGAAGAGGATAACAAGAGGGTTGCAATGGAGGTCAGGCAATTGCAACAGGGAGTGCAGCAATTGGAGAGCAAGACAGAAGAAATTGATAAACGAATTAGCAATGCCACTTTAACCGTTGCGGAAGGTAGAGTCGTTACCTTGATGAGCAGTGATAGTCGGTAGCTCCAAAATAATACAGGGCAGAAATTTAGACCGAAAGGAGGGTTGCAACCAATGATATTTATGAAATGGTTAAAAGGAGTTTTCCCAGCACATCTTAAAGACTCAGACAAGATTCAATTTGCAATAGATAGAATGGAAGGTGAGGCCTTCACTTGGGGAGTCAGGAAGAAGGAAGGGACTACTAGTTATGATCAGTTTGAAGAGGAATTCTTGAAGAAATACTGCTCCAAAAGTCATCAGTGTGCAGCAATTGAGGACCTACTCCACCGCAAGTCACTTAGTACATGGAGAGGAACGTTGAGAGAGTTTGCCGAACATTTGTGGGAGTTGAACGAGACCTTGGAACAACCCCTGAGTGATGACGTAATGATATCAGCGATAAAAAGAAGAATGAGCCGGAGAATGCAAGAAACTGTATCCGGGAGCCTAATTAAAGATAGGGAGGCCTTGATGGAAATACTGGAACAGTTGGAATCTGTTCGATCACAGGAACACAATCAAGCTAATGATCAAAACCGAGGGGGAAGTAATGACCCAAGGAATCATTTTGGTAATTCGTCTAATTATAGAGGAAGAGGTGGTGGCCATAGGTACAGGAACCATGGTGGTGAACGGCAATGGAGAAATGATTGGAGAAGGAGTGAAGAACCAAGAGATCATGAGAGAGGATGGGATAGGCGAACGAATGACACAGTGCATATAGAAGAGGCGGAGAGACCGGAAAACTGAATGACACTCCAGATGAGGTCCGGTCAGGAGTGAGAGCTACAAGGACCAGAGTAAACCTACTAAGACACAACAATGGTGGAGATCTGAGAGAAGATCTACTGGAGGAAAGAAGTGGGATTCCCAAAGAACCCATGCTACCCATGATAGGGATCAAGCTACGTGGACTGAATATTGAGGCATTAGTCGATACAGGAAGTGAAGCATGTGCAGTATCCAAAAGGTTATATGAACAGGTACTAAAAGCAAATATTAGCTTGCCTAGTTTCCCGGTGAGTGGAGTGAGAATTGTGAACGCGTTGGGTGCAAGGAGTAAACCTATTAAAGAAAAAGTGTTGATTACCTTCGAGATAGAGGGAAAAGAATACGAAGCAACATTTTTGGTGGTGGCCGGATTGAACACATCAATTAATTTAGGGATAGATTGGTTGAATGAAGTTGATGCAGTAGTGAGTTTTGATGAAGGTACTATCAAGGTCAAAGGAAGAAAGGGAGAAGAGAAGAGGTTAAAGTTTGCTGAGGGGAGTGCAATCGAAGAAGAGGAGGAATTCAGAAGGATAAATTTGTGTCATGAAGAGGAACCCACTATGGGATACGGGGAAGAGGAACTAGAAGAAGAAGTGTTGATATACCTTGAGGGATTAGCATGAGAGGATAGACATAAAAAGGATAAGATCAGTAAAAAGTTGGAGGAGATGACACACCTAGATGAGGGGACTAAGAGGAAATTAGCCACAGTGTTATACAGGCGTTGTAAGGTATTTTCTCAACGGCCAGGTATCATGAAAGGGGTGGAGTGTAAACTAAAGATAAAGAACCATAAACCATTCAATATAAAACAGTATTCCATTCCCCAGGCGAAACGAAGAGCAGTAGATGAAGAGATACAGAGGATGATGGACCTTGGTGTTATAGAAAGGGCCAATAGTCAATATAACAACCCCCTATTTGTTGTTGATAAGAAGGAAGGAAAGGTGAGGATAGTTTTGGATGCACAAACAGTGAACAAGATCATCGAGCCGGAGCGGGACAAACCTGAGACTATAGAAGAACTGATTCAAAAATTTCGAGGAGCAAAGTTGCTTAGTAGTATCGACTTAACTGCTGGTTACTGGCAAATACCATTGGCCACAGAGTCCTGCCAGTATACAGCATTCACTTATGGAGGAAGGTGCTATCAAATTAGAGTGTTGCCATTTGGGCTTAATGTGTCAGTGTCTGAATTCATAAGAGCGATGGATAAGATACTAGGCGAGGAGTTACTTAAAAAGGTCACCGTCTATGTGGATGACCTCTTGATAGCAAGCGAATCATGGGAAGAGCATTTAAATAGATTGGATGCAATCTTAGCAGCTTTTGAAACCGCAGGGGTAACTGTAAACCTGGACAAGTCGGAATTTGGCAAATCAAAGATAAAATTCCTGGGCCATATAATATCTGAGGAGGGTATCTATCCTGAACCTAGTAAAATGGAGGCTATTATAAATTTTCCGACCCCCCATAGTAAGAAACAGTTGCGAGCATTCTTTGGGGTTTGTGAGTTTTATAGAAAATTTGTCAAAGGATCTGTACTTAATGCCCCGAGTATGAGAGAATTGACCAAGGCGAGGATGCCGTGGCATTGGAGTGCAGAGTGCCAAACCGAGTTTGAGAATATCAAGGAAGCACTATATAGTGCAGACATATTGTACCACCCGGATTTTTCCAAGGATTTTTATTAGGAGCAGACAGCTCTGACTATGGAATAGGAATACATTTGTACCAAATGGAGAGGGGCGAAAATGGTGAGAGTGTAAGAACAATAGCGTTCGGTAGCAGAAGTTTAAATGCTTGGGAGAGGAAATATTCGATTACTGAAAGGGAGGCATTGGCAGTTGTGTGGGGGTTTAAGCGTTTCCGATATTATTTGGCCGGTAGATGTGTGGAAGTAGTGACTGACCATAAGGCCTTTACATTTCTGACTACAAGCAAGTTGAGGCATAGCAGACTAACGTGATGGGCCCTGGCATTACAAGACTATGACTTCGAGATAATTTGTGAACCAGGAGCAACACATATAATACCTGATGCTTTATCAAGATTACCAGCTGACTCGAGAGGAATGTTGGTGGACAGGCCAGAAGGAGAAGGAGTTAGAATTAACCTGATGAAGAGAGTACAGTATGAAGAATTCATAAGGAAGTTCCTAAAGAATGTGCACAGGGAACAGAACGAGGACGAGAAATTAAAGACAATTAAAACCAAATACAGGTGTGCAGGAGAGGAAAAAATTCGCACATTTTATTATATTCATAATGGGATACTTTATAAAAGAAACAAGGAGAGTGAGGAGAACTGGAAACTCTGTGTGCCTGAGCATATGGTAGAAAAATTAATTTGGTATACGCACTATAGTAATGCGCATTATGGACCGAAGAAGTGTCTGGAAAAGTTGAAGTTAGATTGTGCATTCAACAACATGGGAAGGTGTATACGTAAGATACTGAGTACATGTGACACCTGTCAAAAATCTAAAACGACTACAGTACAGCACAAAGGATATGTGCATCCAATTGTACCAACAGCAATTAAGGACATAGTTGCAGTGGATCTCTTTGGGCCACTTCCTGCCTCATGAGGGAATTACACACAAATCTTAGTAGTGGAAGAACTGGTTTCCAAGTACATAAAATTCTACCCGTTGAAGAAAGCCACTAGTAGAGCCATCATTAACCATTTTGAGAAAGACTATTTTCAAAAGGTGTGTATTCCTAAGCGAATTTTGAGTGATAATGGGTTACAATTTAGATCAAAGGAGTGGACAGAGATGCTAAATGAGCACCAAATAGAGTAAATTGCCATTTCTAGGTATAGGCCAGCTTCTAACCCAGCAGAACGAACAATGAAGGAATTGAACCGTTTATGCCGAACATACTGTCATAGGAAGCATGGTTCATGGAAAGAATATCTGGAAGAATTTGAGTGGGTGAGGAATCACCTCCCACATGATTCTACAGGGTTTGCACCATGTGAAGTATTGCTCAATCAAGAACCCAACAGTATTTTTTGTGAGTTGTTAGTCTACCCACCAGGAAGTTCATTGACTTGGGAAAGGAAATTGGAGCTAGTGGAATTAAGTATGAAGGAGAAGGCTAGGAAAAGACAGGAAAGACACGACAAGTTAGTGAAACCGATAACTTACCAAATGGGAGACCTGGTACTAGTAAAGGTTCATGCAAAATCAAAGAAAATAAACTCTGAAATACATAAATTTAACCACGTTTATAAGGGACCGCACAGGATTATAAAAATTGGTCATCCTAACACTGTGGAGTTGGAATATGCACGGACAAAGAGAGTGCATGGTAAGGAATATGTGGAAAACATAAAAAGGTACTACTCACACGAGAACAGGGATAACCCAGATGAGGAAGGGGAACTCGATTAGGGCAAATGTCTGAAATGAGAGTGTTCAAGCTCCTTGATGTAGTTGGGTAGGACATGTTTAGAACATTTAGTTGTTAAACGGACATTTGAAAAAGGAAAATGTTATTTACATTGTGTTTAATTAGAATTGCATATTTCATATCGACGATTATCTGAGAATGGGTATAAAACCTGTAACAACTAATTTGTAGTATAATAATTCATATATCATGTGTTCAAGTAATAATTTTTGATTGTAAGTTGTGTGTTTCATTCAATATTGGACTATAGAGGACTACTGCTGTTGATATAAAAAATTGTAATTTGGACAATGCCATGTTTATGAGATGTAATAACCTTTTGTAGAATATTATTGTGGAGGCAGCCCACTACCGGAGTCGAGGGATTATTTGGTGAATTGTAATTTCATTTATTATTTACACTCTGTGTTTTGTTCAGATGTAGCAGTGTCTAATTCCCTTGCCGATTCTTTTACGCCGGAGGCTCCAAAGAAGTTTTCGAGGGCGGGGATGTAAGGGGTCCGAAGGCCCTTACTATAAGTTTGCACTCGGCACAGGTCGATAGGGCAAACAGTCGATAGTGTGTCGGGTTGCGAGAACGAGTGTAGAGTTGAAGTCAGTTCCCAGGTTGCAGGCCGAGCCGTGTGGAGGCCGGTTGCTATATTCCAAAGCTGTACCGACAAAGGGAGTGGCCATCGCCGCAGTTTAACCCCTTTGTGTTAGAATAATACGGTAAAGTGAAGAAGTACAATTACAAGAGTGATCAGTGATATTTTTGTGCCGATATTTTTTTGGTTTCGCGTCTACCGCGCCGGCATCATTTGGATTGCAGTGTTGGATTGCAGTGTTGGATTACAGTGATTGAATTTGCGTGTGACGATAATGAATAGCGAGGAAGCCTGTGCTGAGATTAGCCGTTATTAAATATGTATGACGAAGGCAGTGGCTGTCTCCTTTTTTCTTGTGTTTTTGAGACGAATATAGGTCTTGATTAGTGAAGCTGTGTTGGCGTTCTTCTTGTCACCAGACATTTCATTATTACAGCATTTGAGAAGGACAAAATGGAATGTAACAACTCCGTAGCAGTCAAATCCGATTGCCAGCCCCATTAGGTACACGGTCACATTAATTAATATTTATTTGGGCTGCTATTCAGATCCCGATCGAGCGGGAAACATAAATCGGAGGTGTTACAACCTCATTTACAAATGTACCATCACACCAACAGCTTGTGCTGCCTGTCAGCTTGATACTATATGCACATAAAATAATGGCACAAATTGTAGAACTACCTGCATATTTTAAAGGAGTAACCAATATATTACTGCAACCTTTAGTTACATATAACAGATATAATATTAGAACCCCCCTGGTTTGGAAGGTTTGCTCTCATCCAATCACTCCTTCCACTCTCTCTCTCTCCCTCTTTCTTTCTCTTCCTCTTCGTCTCATTCTGACTGCAGCCTTTCATCCCTATCTCTGAATCCCAATCAAAATTGTTATTTATCTATATTTTTACCAATGTAACTAACATAATTATTGTGCTTAAACCGAGACTCGAACTCGGGACCTTTGCATTTCGCGGCCTAGTGCTCTACCAACTGAGCTACCCAAGCACGACTCACGCCCCGTCCTCACAGCTTTACTTCTGCCAGTATCTCATGCCCTACCTTCCAAACTTTACAGAAGCTCTCCTGCTAACCATACATAACTAGCACTCCTGAAAGAAAGGATATTGCGGAGACATGGCTTAGCCACAGCCTGGGGGATGTTTCCAGAATGAGATTTTCACTCTGCAGCGGAGTGTGCGCTGATATGAAACTTCCTGGCAGATTAAAACTGTGTGCCGGACCGAGACTCGAACTCGGGACCTTTGCCTTTCGCGGGTTGAGTTGCCTGCTGCGCTGCTACAAAACTTCCGTTATATAAACTAAGTAAAGCTGCATTCCATGCTGCGTTTTACGCTGTACATGCACTACTGAAAACCAATTATTTTGGACTCTCTTGTTTCTTCGTTATGCAGTTCTACTGCGATAATGGCAATCTGTTGGATGCTACTTAGGCGACTTGCATATCCATAACCAGTTATCCAACAGCGGAAAGGGGGCCTACACTGTAACGGGTAATCCGTTTCGGCGAATCTCCACATCATTGAGAGATGAACGCTAGATTAAAAGGCGCAGTGAAAGAAAGTGACCCAGCGTGCTAGGTTAAAATGTAGACAGAAAAAAAGTAACCCATCGGGGATTCGATTCTACACCCTTTCGGTTTCTAGCCAAACAACTAGACCATCACATCAGATGAAAACTTAGTCCCTCTGCTACACCAAGGCACTGCTGCTCTCTCGAGTTATGGCTCCTTTTTGCTCGTTGGCATTGACATCGATTTCACAACTTAATGCATCACAGTTGTGACGAAATGGCTGCATGAAAAATGAGAAGAAGTGATTGCTGGAAGGATTGACTCAGTATATAGAAAAGTGAAAATAACCACCGGTGAAATTAAAAACAACGGTGGTAACATTAAGAGTGCAATGGGAATTAGACTATTAGATGCAGAGGAGAGAGCAGATACGTGGAAAGAGTACATTGAAGGCCTCTATGAGGAGGAAGATTTGTCTGATTTGACAAAAAACGAAACAGATGTCGATTTAGAAGAGATTGGGGATCCACTATTAGGATCAGAATTTAAAAGTGCTTTGGATGACTTAAGATCAAATAAGGCAGAAGGAATAGATAACATTCCATCAGAATTTCTAAAATCTTTGGGGCAACTGGTAACAAAACGACTATTCACATTGGTGTTTGGAATGTATGACATACCATCTGACTTTCGCAAAAATGTCATCCACACAGTTCCGAAGAGCTGACAAGTTCGAAAATTATCACACAGTCAGCTTAACATTTCATGCACCCAAGCTCCTGACAAGAATAATATACAAAAGAACAGAAAAGAAAGCTGAGGATGTGTTATATGACGATCAGTTTGGCTTTAGGAAAGGTAAAGGCACCAGCATTTCTATCCTGAGTGAAAGTTAAGAAAATTACATGATCTGATGAATGGAGTGAACAGTCAATGAGTACAGAATATGGATTGAGAATAAATTGAAGAGAATTTAAAGATTAAAAACAGTCTTGATCGCAACTTTTTATTTTTATTGGAGTGACCGGTTTCGATTCTATTTAAGAACCATCTTCAGACTCTGAAAAAACATACTACCAGATAGAGGGATCGTTATACTAGTAAGTATATATAGCAAAATGTAGAACTAATAAATAAATATACCCAGAAGGGTGTGTGGACTCCGTGGAGCAAGTTGCGCCGATCTTCGACGCTGGAATAACTGCTAATCGGACAAGGAGGGAACGGTTATTGAATAGGCTCGGTCATGCCCACCGTCGTAAGTGTGGCATCATTGTTAGCCAATCAGAAAAACGTCTATGATTAGTTAAACACAAGAAGCAGTTTAAAAAGTGCGTTATAATTAAATTACATCGTAGCATCATTGTAAGTGATTATTCGTCATAAAATATAAACTGTAAAGGTTCATTGGTTTAAAATCAATTAAAAGTATGCTGCCCTCTAACGTCTATTCTGCGAAGATGCACCAAAGGTTGCTAAATCAACAGGAAGGCACTACTAGCAAGGTACCTTGCGGGTTGCCGCGGTAACGGCGTCCTATTCCGATGTGGCAGTATACAGTGCTGTCGAAGATTAGACTCTATCTGGTAATATGTTTTTTCAGAGTCTGAACATGGGTCTGAATTAGAATCGAAACCGGTCACTCCAAGAAAAATAAAAAGTTGAGATCAAGACAGTTTTTAATCTTAAAATTTTAATTTTAAAAAATAGCTGATAATGTTTTCAAAAATTTTAAATTGAAGAGAGACGAAAGTAATGAGAAGTAGCAGAAATGAGAACAGCGAGAAACTTAACATCAAGATTGAAGGTCACGAAGTAGAAGTAGTTCAGGAATTCTACTATCTAGGCAGCAAAATAGCCAATGACCAAGGAGCAAGGAAGTCACAAAAAGTAGACTAGCACTGGCCTAGACAAGTCTACTAGTATCAAACACAGGCCTTAAATTTAGGAAGAAATTTCTGAGAACGTACGTTTGGAATACAGCATTGCATGGTAGTGAAACATGGTTTGTGGGAAAACCGGAAAAGAACAGAATCTAAGCATCTGAGATGTGGTGCTACAGGCGAATGTTGAAAATTAGGTGGCCTGATTAGGTAAGGAATGAGGAGGTTCTGCGCAGAATCGGAGAGGAAAGGAATATGTGGAAAACGCTGACAAGTAGAAGGGACAGGATGGCAAAACATCTGTTAAGACAACAAGGAATGACTTCCGTGGCACTAGTTGGAGATGTAGAGGGCAAAAACTGTAGGGGAAGACAGAGATTTGAATATATCCAGATGATAGTTGAGGACATAGGTTGCAAGTGCTACTCTAAGATGAAGAGATTGACACAAGAGATGAAATTGTGGCGGGTCGCATCAAACCAGTCAGAAGACTTAAAAATAAAAAAAAAGTTCTGAAAATTCGTACGAAATCATGTGAAAACCGGATAAAAATCCCTACAGAAGTTCCTCGGATTAATTTGCACATACAGACAGATGCGAGGAGGTGGCTTGAATTTAGAAGTACAGGTTGAACATCAAGAAAACCAACAAACTGCAGAGGCGCATTCCTGACTGCAAATGGAAGAAGAACGTCCGATGAACATGTGCCTGGAAATGCGTCGGTTCCATGGTAGATGGCGTGCATTCCTTGTGTGGTGCGCGCTGTGTGGTTGACGCAGCGTAGTGTTAACATCAGAATGGCCCGGTATACATGTCGGGAAGAAGCCGATACGGTGTTTGTGTGTGATCAAGCATATGGGAACAGTCTAGAGGCAGCGCTGTTATACCAAAACAAGTATCCTCACAAATACCCATCACAACACACAACATTTTAAGCCCTTTTCGGGCGTTTGTGTGATAGTGGGTCCTCTCAGACAGACGAAAATGCAGGGAGGTGGCGGACTGTGTCTGCATCAGATTTGGAGAACCGGGTTCTACATGATATTGAGACGAACCTTAGTACAAGCTCCAGGCAAGTGGCCCACCGACATGGTGTAAGCCAGAAAACGATTACGTGTATCCTGCATGACAACCGCTACTGTTCCTACCACCTGCAACGAGTTCATGGATTGTCAGCAGCGGATTTCCCTTTACGGGACGGATTTTCTCGATGGTTGTTGCAGCAGACCATCAGCTTTATAGGATTTCTGCCCTCAGTTCTATTTACCGACGAAGCAGCGTTTATCAGAACTGGCAACATCAATCTGCATAGCCGCGCAGGATTAGCAGAGCGGTCAAGGCGCTGCAGTCATGGACTGTGCGGCTGATCCCGGTGGAGGTTCGAGTCCTCCCTTGGGCATGGGTGTGTGTGTTTTTCCTTAGGATAATTTAGGTTAAGTAGTGTGTAAGCTTAGGGACTGATCACCTTAGCAGTTAAGTCTCATAAGATTTCACACACATTTGAACATTTTGAACAATCTGCATAATCGTCGTCCGTGGGCTACAGACAGTTCTCGGAGAATGGTTGAGCATTAGTGTGTGGGCAGGGATTCTTGGCGACCACGTACTTGGATTATTTATTATTCCACAACGCTTCGACGGAGGAACGTGCTCGGACCTCCTGTGGAATACTCTGCCTAGGCTGTTTGATAATGTGCCTTAAGTAGTACTACAAGTTATGTGGTTTCTACATGACAGAACACCACCCCACTTCCGCATTACAGATCGCCGACACCTCAACATCATCTTCCCCGGCCGTTGGATAGGACGCGGTGGCCCTGTAGCATGCCCTACTAGATCGCCGGAATTAAATCCCCCTGGATTTTTACATCTGGAGGTATGTGAAAAGCGTTGAGTATGCTGAACCAGTTCCTAATATGCAAACCCTTCCACAGCGTATTTACGACGCCTGTGCCGCTATTCGGAGAGAGGCCGGAACAAGCGAAAGAGTACGACAGTCCACGATGCGACGTTTGCATTGCATGCCTCGGCGGCCACTTTGAACATATGTTGTGATGTGGATGCGATGTAGCTTTCTACAGTGTTCTGTGGCGATTTGTTGTCGTTGCGCGCACACCTTCCACATGATCATAACAGCTTTTTTCAGTCAGAAATCCGTCCCCGCAGTTTGTCGGTTTTATAAATGTTCACTCTTATGGAAACAGAGATTTCTAACTGCATATGGCTCTTAACAAAATGACTTCAGGAGAAAGCACTGCTTGTACTTGATTGAGAAGTCGACCCGTTATGCCAGTATGACCAAGAATCGCAACGTGGCACGAAAGAGAAGAAGAAAAGCGGCAGGGTCAAAGATATTAATTCAGGCGATGGCAGGAATCACAGCAACGCCGGCGGGAGCACGCTCCGAACGAAAAAGTAAACATTCGAGTTTGAGAAAGGAGCTGTGCTCTTTTATCGAGGTATACACGGGGAGGGAAGGCGCTGCCGGAGCGACGAGCAAAGAGGAAAGGGCGACCTACTGGAAAAAATCATGACCACTGGAATATACAGAGACCGTGGCGCCGGGAGGTAAGCTACGCCTAGGTCATCTGTCGAGGGTGCTTCTTTGCATGGACTTTTCTCATCACTGCAAGATAACTTAACAAAGGGCAGCAGCTTTGTGTTGAAATTATTCGTGTGATGTGGCTGTTGCTAAAGTGACATGCAGAAGAACAGAGGAATCTATTTTTTTTAATCCTTTGTCATTTCTTTTGCATGTTACCTTACTAGCATCCACGTCACACAGTTGGTCCCGCAATTATTTGTAGCGCAACGTGTATGGGCAGCAATTGTAACAATGTTCTTGACTTCGTGGAAGGTATTCTGTGATAGAAATAGTGGTAAAATAGTAGTAGCATTGAATGAGCATCGCATAATACGAAGTTTAACTTCTGGCAAATTAATTCCTTCCTCTACATGTGAAACCTTCTGTCCTGTTTCTCGATTGTAAAAAAGCTTTACATACAATTTCAGACTGTCCGGCGCCTAGAAAAAAAAGAAAGAAATACCATACCAGGAATTTGAGGTGGAGAGTGTTCTTAACTGAATATTAATTGAAACTACAAGTTGTTGTATCCAATTACAATTTATTTTTATTTCCACTGCGCGTTTCACCTCCAGCATGAGGTGTGATTTTGTTAATTAACGGGATATGCATGTGTTGTGTGTACGATTATTGTGTAATCTGTGGCACTGTCTGACAACGGAAGAAAAAGAAAACATTTTTTTGGTACCACGCTCAAAATTTTGTGGAAGTCTTTGATTACAAAGATAAACAGTAGAATAAATTTAAATCCCTTCAGTGATCACTCCTGTTCTCGTAGTGTTTAAATCACATACTACGTCACATAACGTTGTATACATTGAAGTACGCAAAGACGCTAAAAAGTGCACAGAACATACAAAATAATAACGTTGTCAACAGTGGGGAATTAATTTTTATTATCTTATATATTGTGGATGTGTATGTATGTGTGTGTGTGTGTGTGTGTGTGTGTGTGTGTGAGAGAGAGAGAGAGAGAGAGAGAGAGAGAGAGAGAGAGAGAGAGAGAGATGTTGGTACGCATGTCCCATACGAAAATGGTATCTGGCATACCCCAAGGACTTGTGATAAGACCGTTGCTGCTGTATAGTTACATGATCTGGTAGGTAACGTTGTAGAGCTTTGTTGTATACAGGGAATTAGCGTCACCAGAAAACGTTTGGTTCGTAGATTGTCAACTGACGCTCAACGTAATAAATCGGCAAAAAGATTCTATGTGGAATGATTAATATATAGAACCGTAATTGATGATTTAATGAGAACCAAAGATGTTCTTCTAGTTGTGGGGAAAGTGGATGGAATTCATTGGAAGAAAGTCCAGTTCAGCTGTGAAGGAGCTAGTTTACAAAATAATGGTCCGACCAATTGCTGAATGTTGTTCGCTAGTGTGGACTTTATACCGTTTTATGTTAACAGCAGAGATATAGAAGATTCCAAAATAGCTGCACGATTTGTGATGGATTTCATTAGTCACAGCAAGATTGTTTCAGCTACACTAAACGATCTCCTGTGGGAGTCGCCCAGGGAAGACTTAAAAGGCATAAAGTTAGATTCAGTGGGCGTAAGTCTTTAGACAAGTCAAAAATATATCACATCCTCCAAAAATAGTAGGTAATAGTAATAATAATAGTAACAATAAGAAGAAGAAGATCTATTTCTTGAGAACATTTATCTTGGAGTTCATCGGTTTTTTTCACTACTTAAAAACAAACGTGGACCGTCAAACCGCAATAAGCTTTTTTGTGTAAGGTTACCGGTTTCGTTCTGTTTTAGACCATTTCAGACCTCACAGCATGATGGTAGATGGTGACTGTAAACGGAGCAGGCACTAAGGCTCCGCGAACATATCAAGAAAACTGTTCGCAATAGGGACATCTACAGGGTGATCAAAAAGCCAGTATAAATTTGAAAACTGAATACATCACGGAATAATGTAGATAGAGAGGTACAAATTAACACACATGCTTGGAATGACATGGGGTTTTATTAGAACAATAAATAAATAAATAAATAAATACAAAAGTTCAAAAAATGTCCGACAGATGGCGCTTCATCTGATCAGAATAGCAATAATTAGCATAACAAAGTAAGACAAAGCAAAGATGATGATCTTTACAGGAAATGCTCAATATGTCCACCATCATTCCTCAACAATAGCTGTAGTCGAGGAATAATGTTGTGAACAGCACTGTAAAGCATGTCCGGAGTTACGGTGAGGCATTGACGTCGGATGTTGTCTTTCAGCATCACTAGAGATGTCGGTCGATCACGATACACTTGCGACTTCAGGTAACCCCAAAGCCAATAATCGCACGGGCTGAGGTCTGGGGAGATGGGAGGCCAAGCATGACGAAAGTGGCGGCTGAGCACACGATCATCACCAAACGATGCGCGCAAGAGATCTTTCACGCGTCTAGCAATATGGGGTGGAGCACCATCCTGCATAAATATCGTACGTTCCAGCAGGTGTTTATCATCCAGGCTGGGGATGATGCGATTCTGTAACATATCGGCGTATCTCTCACCCGTCACGGTAGCTGTTACTGACGTTTGGCTGTCCAGCGCCATCTGTCGGACATTTTGTGAACTTTGTTTTTTTTTTGCTCTAATAAAACCCCATGTCATTCCAAGAATGTGTGTCAATTTTTACCTCTCTATCTACATTATTCCGTAGTTTATTAAGTTTTCAAATTTATACTGACTTTTTGATCACCCGGTATAACAGATGACCACAACATTATTTTGTACAGTCAGTTTGGTGACTACTGAAAAATTCTCCAATAGAGTACAATGGTTGCTGTGTCAGGTCCTGTGCGATCTTACCCTTGAATAATCCTAGCGGTAGACATTTTACTTCTCGAGGCAGTGTGTTGAACATTTTTCTAGCAACCACTGGAAAACTATCTTGTGCCCCAGATAGTCGACAGCTTGGTATTTCAGCGTTTCTGTTGTTGCTGGTGCCTTATTCTGAAAGCCACTAGGTTTTCTTTTAAGCTGATGAGGCGTAGAAACATATACTGGCTTAATGTGGTTATTATCGCTAACCAGGTGTGCAGGGTCTTGTACTGCTCCAGTCTTTTGCCTGAAGTGTTGATGCTGACCGTTTTCTTTTGTAGTATTAACACGTCCTTGCAACCTGCAGAGTGTCCCCTTAACAGCAGTCCATAATTAATGTGGCTATGAAACAGTGCATGTTGTAAGATATTGATTAGTTAATACTGCCTTTAGTCTTCTCCGAAGGTATGGTACACTAGACAGTTGGAGCGCACATACTCTATGGGTCATTTATTGACAGTTTGCTGTCAGTCATGAAGCTCAACAGTCTGACAGCCTTCATATTATCATGGCACTCAACTTGCAGCGGTTGCAGGGCAGATGATATGTCTTTTCTTCGTTCATTTTATGTTTATTCTTGACGAACCACTCTTTGAGGTTTCCAAAGAGCACATGTGTTGCTTGTAGAGTTAGTGCGGCAGGTTTTCCATTGGCATTGTTGCAACCTATATTATTAACATAAATAATAAACAGGAGAGGTCCTATGACGGATCGCTAGGGTACCCCATGCTGCAATTTTTGTTCTTGGGAGATTGCTCCATGGACTGATACTTCTGCCTTCGGTTTGCAAGAAAATATTGAAGCGTTGGCAGAACAACACCTCCATTGCCATAGCACATCAAATTTTAAGTAGTATTTGTGCGAGATGCAGTCAGGTGCCTTGCTGAGGTGACAGCGCTAAACTTTCTCTTCTCTCAAACCCCTAACTTTTCTTTATTATGAAGTATTGTGCTGCTGTAACCGTTGACCTTCGTTTAAGAAAGCCATGCTGTGTGTCCTGCAAGGTTTTATTGTCCTGAAAGTAACTTAGTATCTAGTGTTTCATCACAGACTCCATAAGTTTAGTTGAAATTGGTGTTATTGAAATCGACCTAAAACTGGACAGACTCTGGAATTTTTCAATCTACATTTACGCTAGCCTTCACTTTTCAACAAGATATGTCAGAAACGATATGTGGTTCGGATTTCACATTAAACTGTAGGTCCATTTTCCTCTATAGGATTACTGGGTTAGGTTAAGGTCACCCAAGTCGTCGAATTGGCGTCCAGTTGAAAGAACTTGGAAAAGGGCGGTTGAGCATACCCCTTGACGGACTCCACGCCAATTATACCACATGAATTTACTTTGCTTTGAAACTGTCTGGAAACTGTTATGGCACCGATGGTGTCTCTATTTCTTCATCTCTCTCTCTCTCTCTCATGATTTAGAAGATAAAGAAGTTAGTAAATCGAGAGGACTGAATCACTGGACTCGTATTCGAGAGGAGGGGGGGTCAAATCCCAATTCGGCCGTCTAGTTTCTCGTGGTTTTCCTAAATCATGTAGGGCGAGTACCACTGCTTTTGTTTTGAACAGGATGTGGCTGCTTTTCGTCCCCAGATGCCGAGCTCCTTTTCTAACGACCCCGTTATCGACGGGCCGTCACACCCAAATCCTTCTTCTTTCCATCGTAGGTTATGCATTATTAGTACTTAGCCCAATATGTAAACTGTTAGCACAAAAGTAAACGTCTACGAGAAACAGAATTTTCAGGAAGCACATTTTACTGAATTACTTGAACTATATACACTATTGATGTCTCACAAAATTATATTTCACAAATAAACTGTAGATACGTAATACAATGCCAAATAAAAAACAACAAAATTCATGAATTTTTCGAAAACTTAAGGGGGGTAGGACGTCAAACGTGCCGACTTGGAGCAGGAGAGGCACCACAGGACATTTTATTTTCTATTGTTTATACTTTTACAAATAAATTCATAAACCTTTGTCAGCATGACCAGGAAGGATTCAGGATTCACACTCATAGCAGTGGAAGGGCAAAAATATAACAAAATAAATTCTTTTTTAGATATGAAATTTCATCATTTTTTCACTTATTGTTGGCTGCATTTGTTGCTATAGGTACATTTTTCTTCACAAGTAAGAGGGATTCTTTGATGAATTTTGCACAGCATACAAACCATACTTGAAGGTGAAACTCTAGAATTTTCCAAATCTATTAAAAACTGTGGTAAAAATTGAGATAATTAACTACAAAATTTGATTTTTTTCTAAACATAAAGTTTAAAACGTAACAGATTATTCATTTTTTCATTAAATAGTTTCTAGAGTTTCAGACATCTGTAAGTATGGTTTGTATGCTGTGCAAAATTCATCGAACACTCTCTCTTACTTATGAAGAAAAGTATACCTATAGCAACAAATGCAGCCAATAGTAAGTGAAAAGATGATGAAATTTCACATGTAAAAAAATTATTGTTTTATGTTTTTGAACTTCCGCTGCTACGAGTGTGAATCCTGAATCCTTCCTGGTCATGCTGACAAAGTTTTATGAATTTACTTGAAAAAGTATAGACAGTGGAAATTAAAATGTCCTGTGGTGCCTCTCCTGCTCCAAGTCGGCCCATTTGACGTCCTACACCCCTTAACATATTATTTTTTCTATAGCAATAATTTTGTAGTATATTTTACACTACTGAACAAATAATTATTTAATAAATTGTTTCATTAAGGTATTGTAGCTCATTATTTTTATTTTCGCGTTCGTCGCAACACTTTAGGGCGTTCCCATAGAACTCTCGAACTGCGATGCTGCTGGAGTACCAAAACATTTCTTTAATTTCTATACATCGTCATGTTTTTTGACACCCACATGGTTTATAAGTTCTATTACAGCTATCTAATCAGTGTCTTTGAAGCTACCTACTTCAGTTTTCTTCACCTCAACAATGATTGGAGAGGAAAGGTATGTTATCTCGACTTTACAGATGGCCGTACCTTTGTCTTTTATGAATAGAGACTCTGGCTTCAGAAATTCAGCTTCTATTTTACTAATTTTTTAGTATTGGTCTTGGAAAGACATGCCAGTCCATGCCCAGAACCACACAGCTTCCATGGTGGCTCAGAAACTCATGATAGTTTGATCGTGAGGTTGCTGTTTCAAGTTTTCTTGATTCCTTTTGAATGGTATCAGATGCCCGTTCAGGGGACATGAATCTGTGACCTCTGACTGGATGGTAGTGAGCTACTTAGTCGAAAACTATCAATAAAAGTCTAACACGAGCAGTAGATGTTCACATTTGGCAAAGACATTAATTGTAGATGTCGAGTTTAGACGAATTTCACAGTTTAGTGTGCAAGATTAAACAAGAAGATAGCAAGATTTCATAAAATCGTGTACTAGAATGGTTTCGAATCAGTTAGAAGTACACGAATACACATATAATTCATTTTTTCAAATTTTAGAGTTGTTGATTTTTTAAATTACAGAATTTGGCAAATTATACACCGCCTAAAACCTAAGACAAAGGTACAAGCTTTTTCTTTCTATCTTCCCAGACATATTTTATGCGTTTGTTGATGTCCTGCCTCTGTTCAATCGACTTGGCCTTCCTAGGCTGTGAATTTCGTTGCTGGACAGGAAATTCCCAGACATATTTTATGCGTTTGTTGATGTCCTGACTCTGTTCAGTCGACTTGGCCTTCCTAGGCTGTGAATTTCGTTGCTGGACAGGCATGCAGCTTTACTGTATGATTAAATGATGATGGCGTCCTCTAGGGTAAAATATTCCGGAGGTAAAATAGTCCCCCATTCGGATCTCCGGGCGGGGACTACTCAAGAGGATGTCGTTATCAGGAGAAAGAAAACTGGCGTTCTACGTATCGGAGCGTGGAATGTCAGATCCCTTAATCGGGCAGGTAGGTTAGAAAATTTAAAAAGGGAAATGGATAGGTTGAAGTTAGATATAGTGGGAATTAGTGAAGTTCGGAGGCAGGAGGAACAAGACTTCTGGTCAGGTGACTACAGGGTTATAAACACAAAATCAAATAGGGGTAATGCAGGAGTAGGTTTAATAATGAATAGGAAAATAGGAATGCGGGTAAGCTACTACAAACAGCATAGTGAACGCATTATTGTGGCCAAGATAGATACGAAGCCCACACCTACTACAATAGTACAAGTTTATATGCCAACTAGCTCTGCAGATGACGAAGAAATTGAAGAAATGTATGATGAAATAAAAGAAATTATTAAGATTGTGAAGGGAGACGAAAATTTAATAGTCATGGGTGACTGGAATTCGAGTGTAGGAAGAGGGAGAGAAGGAAACATAGTAGGTGAATATGGATTGGGGCTAAGAAATGAAAGAGGAAGCCGCCTGGTAGAATTTTGCACAGAGCACAACATAATCATAGCTAACACTTGGTTTAAGAATCATGAAAGAAAGTTGTATACATGGAAGAACCCTGGAGATACTAAAAGGTATCAGATAGATTATATAACGGTAAGGCAGAGATTTAGGAACCAGGTTTTAAATTGTAAGACATTTCCAGGGGCAGATGTGGACTCTGACCACAATCTATTGGTTATGACCTGTAGATTAAAACTGAAGAAACTGCAAAAAGGTGGGAATTTAAGGAGATGGGACCTGGATAAACTGAAAGAACCAGAGGTTGTACAGAGTTTCAGAGAGGGCATAAGGGAACAATTGACAGGAATGGAGGAAAGAAATACAGTAGAAGAAGAATGGGTAGCTTTGAGGGATGAAGCAGCGAAAGCAGCAGAGGATCAAGTAGGTAAAAAGACGAGGGCTAGTAGAAATCCTTGGGTAACAGAAGAAATATTGAATTTAATTGATGAAAGGAGAAAATATAAAAATGCAGTAAATGAAGCAGGCAAAAAGGAATACAAACGTCTCAAAAATGAGATCGACAGGAAGTGCAAAATGGCTAAGCAGGGATGGCTAGAGGACAAATGTAAGGATGTAGAGGGCTATCTCACTAGGGGTAAGATAGATACTGCCTACAGGAAAATTAAAGAGACCTTTGGAGATAAGAGAACGACTTGTATGAATATCAAGAACTCAGATGGAAACCCAGTTCTAAGCAAAGAAGGAAAAGCAGAAAGGTGGAAGGAGTATATAGAGGGTCTATACAAGGGCGATGTGCTTGAGGACAATATTATGGAAATGGAAGAGGATGTAGATGAAGATGAAATGGGAGATATGATACTGCGTGAAGAGTTTGACAGAGCACTGAAAGACCTGAGTCGAAACAAGGGCCCCGGAGTAGACAACATTCCATTGGAACTACTGACGGCCTTGGGAGAGCCAATCCTGACAAAACTCTACCATCTGGTGAGCAAGATGTATGAGACAGGCGAAATACCCTCAGACTGCAAGAAGAATATAATAATTCCAATCCCAAAGAAAGCAGGTGTTGACAGATGTGAAAATTACCGAATTATCAGTTTAATAAGTCACAGCTGCAAAGTACTAACACGAATTCTTTACAGACGAATGGAAAAACTAGTAGAAGCCAACCTCGGGGAAGATCAGTTTGGATTCCGTAGAAATGTTGGAACACGTGAGGCAATACTGACCTTACGACTTATCTTAGAAGAAAGATTAAGGAAAGGCAAACCTACGCTTCTAGCATTTGTAGACTTAGAGAAAGCTTTTGACAATGTTGACTGGAATACTCTCTTTCAAATTCTAAAGGTGGCAGGGGTAAAATACAGGGAGCAAAAGGCTATTTACAATTTGTACAGAAACCATATGGCAGTTATAAGAGTCGAGGGATATGAAAGGGAAGCAGTGGTTGGGAAGGGAGTAAGACAGAGTTGTAGCCTCTCCCCGATATTGTTCAATCTGTATATTGAGCAAGCAGTAAAGGAAACAAAAGAAAAAATTGGAGTAGGTATTAAAATTCATGGAGAAGAATTAAAAACTCTGAGGTTCGCCGATGACATTGTAATTCTGTCAGAGACAGCAAAGGACTTGGAAGAGCAGTTGAATGGAATGGACAGTGTCTTGAAAGGAGGATATAAGATGAACATCAACAAAAGCAAAACAAGGATAATGGAATGTAGTCTAATTAAGTCGGGTGATGCTGAGGGAATTAGATTAGGAAATGAGGCACTTAAAGTAGTAAAGGAGTTTTGCTATTTGGGGAGCAAAATAACTGATGATGGTCGAAGTAGAGAGGATATAAAATGTAGACTGGCAATGGCAAGGAAAGCGTTTCTGAAGAAGAGAAATTTGTTAACATGGAGTATAGATTTAAGTGTCAGGAAGTCATTTCTAAAAGTATTTGTAAGGAGTGTAGCCATGTATGGAAGTGAAACATGGACGATAAATAGTTTGGACAAGAAGAGAATAGAAGCTTTCGAAATGTGGTGCTACAGAAGAATGCTGAAGATTAGATGGGTAGATCATATAACTAACGAGGAAGTATTGAATAGGATTGGGGAGAAGAGAAGTTTGTGGCACAACTTGACCAGAAGAAGGGATCCGTTGGTAGGACATGTTCTGAGGCATCAAGGGATCACCAATTTAGTATTGGAGGGCAGCGTGGAGGGTAAAAATCGTAGAGGGAGACCAAGAGATGAATACACTAAGCAGATTCAGAAGGATGTAGGTTGCAGTAGGTACTAGGAGATGAAGAAGCTTGCACAGGATAGAGTAGCATGGAGAGCTGCATCAAACCAGTCTCAGGACTGAAGACCACAACGACAACAACAACAACAACAACAACAACAATCACATCGGTAACAGTGGACCTAGGGATGTTTAGTAGTGTGGAAATCTCGCGTACAGATCCATGATACAAGTGACAACCAATCACCTGACCGCGTTCGAAGTCCGTGAGTTCCGCGGAATGCCCCGTTCTGCTCTCTAACGATGTCTAATGACTAGTGAGGTCGCTGATAAGAAATACTTGTCAGTCGGTGGCAGCACAGTACACCTAATAATGAAAATGTGTATTTTTCAGAGTGTCATGATACTTTTGATCACTTTGTGTATGAACGTAAAATTTTAATCTACTGTTTCTTATTATGTCTGAGATAATTTCTATATTACTAAATAGATTTTCATTTCTCTACTTCATCCAGTTACCTTTGTTCTTTGTGGTCCTAAAGTTTTTCTGAGTATTTTCCTTTGGTTTTTTTTTTCAGTTCTTCTTGTTCATCTCCTTTATTCAGTGTTAGGCATTCAGATCCGTGCAATGCTTCCGGTTTAATTACAGTTGCTTTGCGTTTAATTTTTGCCTGGAATGATTCTGATCTTTTATTAAACGGTTTTGGGTGATTCCCGAATGAGATTTTCACTCTGCAGCGGAGTGTGCGCTGATATGGTAGAGCACTTGCACGCGAAAGGCATAGGTCCCAATTTCGAATCTCGGTCCGGCACACAGTTTTAATCTGCCACGAAGTTTCGGTTTTGGGTGAATTTGTACGCTAATTACATTTTCTTCGATCTTTCCTTACTTGTGGCGTTATCTAACCCATTTGATTGTATTGATTCTCCCAAATACTTAAACTTATCAACTCTTTTGATATTTCCGCGTTGCGTTTGGTAAATATTTTCCTCTGTTTTGTTTATGTTCAATTTATTCCGTTTTCTCATATTATATTAATAATCCGCAGTTTTGTGAAGTGTTTCTATCATTATCTTTGCATCTGTTTTGTCCTTAGAAATTACTGCAATATCATCCGCAATAGCGAGACATTTGGCCTCAGATTTTCCTCTTCCTTGTCCTAGATCCATTCCTTTGACGTTTTTCTCTTGTAGTTCTTTATCCCACTCTCTCGTGGCCTTGTGTAATACCAGACCGAAGAGACTCGGTGAGAACCCATCGGCCTGCTGAACACCTATGGTAATTCTGAAGAGTTCATAAACTTCTCCTAGAAATTTAATTTTTGAAGTTGTGTCTGTGAGCGTCTGTTCGATTAATAGTCTGGTGGTTTTGTCGATACCTGCTGTTTCCAGTGTTGGGAGTATTGTCTGTCTGTCTACAGAATCGTATGCTTTTTTGAAATCAATGAATGTGATTGTGCTAAGGTTCCGCATTGTTCTCATCCTCATGATAGATTCCAGGTTAAAAATTTGCTCTGGACACGATCTATTTTTTCTGAACCTTGCTTGTGTGTTCTGCCTTATTCAGTAGAGCTTTGGACATAATTTTGTAGGTGGCTGGAAGTAGAGACATGCCTCGGTAATTGTTGTTGTCTGTCCTGTCACCTTTCTTATGTAGTGGATGGATTATGACTTGATCCAGTCGTCCGGTGTTTTTTTTTTCTCTCAGTAATCTTTAATAACCTCATAAATGGTTTCAGCTGCCTGCTTCCCTCCAGTTTGAGTTTTGTTAAAACGGTCCTTAATTTTTATAGTTTCAGTCTTACGGCTGCCCTCCCCTCTGGAACTCTGTAGCATTTCAAAGATGTTATCCGACTCAGCAGCTGCAGACGAGTCTCTGGAGCGAACGAATCCCACTCTTGCCAGACAATGGCGCAAATGGCGGGAGAGCGCTCAGGGTTCCGTGAGACGCTGGCCTGGCGGGACAGTATGCCGCCAGGGGCAGCAGAAGAACCCGTACTCCATACTGCAGCATCGGCAGCGGAATGGTGAAGGCTTGTTCTTATCTTCTTCACCGTAATCTCCAACAAGAAAAACGCGATGAGAATTCTCATCGAACATAAGTGTGGGAGTGACAGTGACCATGTTTTACAGCCTAAGAAAAAAGAATTCGAAGTATTGCATCACCTCATTATTGTTGGAGTCTAGTACGAAGATTCCTTTGATTTTTACCCTCTACACTTCCCTTCACAATCAAGTTTACTATTGCTTCGTGCCACAAGATGTAGCCTATCAACTGATGCCTTCTTTTAGTTAATTTGTGCAATAGATTTCCTTCATCCCCAGTTCGTTTCGGTAAAAAAAGAAGATTAAGATTTAAAGTCTCGTCGACATCGACCCCACTAGAGGCAGAGCACAAGCTCGTAATGTTTCAAGGATGAGTAAGGTAATCGGCAGTGCCCTTTCAAGGGAACCACCCCGGAATTTGCCTGGAGTGATTCAGGAAAATCACCTAAAACCTAAATCTGGATGGCCGGAGGCGGAATTGAAGTGTAGTCCTCCCGAATACGAGTACATTGTGCTACCCTCTGCGCCATTCGCTTGGTAATTTGATTCATTATCACGTCGTATGTTATCCGTTCAACCTTCAGCATTATTCTGTAACTCAACATTTAAAACGCTTCTATTCTCTTCTTGTCATTTCTCCGGAAGCCAAAATAATTTTCCCCGAGGTCTGCCAGAATTTCGCGCGTAGGTTAGCCTAAACCTGTACGGCCAGGAGAAAACGAAGAAGACATTTTTTAAAAGATAGATTGTGCGAGTAATCAATTTATAGGATCCAGAGACTTTTCCCTATTCATTAGATACCAATCCCAGAGACGGTGGCTGTGCCAGCATATGTTTCACTATCTTGATATTGTCTTTCATAACACCAGTTTACAGGCTACAGTTACGTGGTGTATCAAAAACACATTGGGGTTACCATTCCGAAAGCAGTTGAACTAGCTGCAGGAATGTTTAGTAAACCTGCACTGACATCGCTGCGCTTTCTTTGCGTTTGTTTTGTTTTTCTGTTTGCAAAAACCTTGATGTTCTGTATTGATCTGCTGGACTATGACACGTACTCCACACTCGCTACATTCCACTGACCGCATCACACAATTTTGATTCAGAGGAGTTTGTTGGGTGCTACGTGTCGCTACTAGACATGCCTTTGGATACGCATAAGTATGCACGCTCGAATACTTAAGTAATGCTGCCATCTGTATATCCGAGACTCACTGGACTTTTTTTTAGACACAACTTGTATGCAGGATGCCGTGACTGTAACGCACTTCAAAATATGAGGGTTAGGGCTATAAAACATTTTATCTGACTCATGCAAGTAGTAGATGTGTAAAATTGCTCAGAGAACTCAACATTCGTATAGCACAAAGAAGTACACGCAACGAAAAAAGTTTCGCATCACCCCGGTTCCCAGAACTCCTGAAGATAGACGTTGACTGTGGATATTGTATCACAGACAAAGTCCCTTTGACTGTTCAGAGGTATCACCAAAAGATGTAAACAACCTTGCATGAGCTGTACCTATTAGACGGAGGGGTCCGACAGCTGATCAGTTCCAGTCATTCCACCTGTAGTTCAACCATACCTAGGCGGTCAATACCGTGCTTCGACACGTCCGCATTGTTACTTTGTGCCAGGAAGGGTTCTCAACAAGGGAAGCATCCAGGCGTCTCGGAGTGAACCAAAGCGGTGTTGTTCGGACATCGAGCAGATACAGAGAGACAGGAACTGTCGATAACATACATCGCTCAGGCCTTCCAAGGGCTGCTACTGCAGTGGATGACCGCTACCTACGGATTACGGTTCGGAGGAACCTTGACAACAACGCCACCATGTTGAATAATGCTTTTCGTTTAGCCACAGGACGTCGTGTTATGAGTCAAACTGTGAGCAATAGGCTGTATGATGCGCAACCTCCCTTACGACGTTCGTGTTCAAATGTTCAAATGTGTGTGAAATCTTATGTGACTTAACTGCTATGGTCATCAGTCCCTAAGCTTACACACTACTTAGCCTAAATTATCCTAAGAACAAACACACACACCCATGCCCGAGGGGGGACTCGAACATCCGTCAGGATCAGCCGCACAGTCCATGACCGCAGGCAACGCCTTAGATCGCTCGGCTAATCCCGCTCGGCCCGGCGTTCATGGCGAAGTCCATATTTGCAACCACGACACCACGCAGCGCGGTACAGATGGGCCCAACGACATACCGAATTGAACGGTCGGGATTGGCTCTGAGCACTATGGCTCTGAGCACTATGGGACTCAACTGTCGTGGTCATTAGTCCCCTAGAACTTAGAACTACTTTAACCTAACTAACCTAAGGACATCACACACACCTATGCCCGAGGCAGGATTCGAACCTGCGACCGTAGCAGCAGCGCGGCTCCGGACTGGAGCGCCTAGAACCGCACGGCCACCGCGGCGGGATTGGCATCACGTTCTCTTCGCCGATGGGTGTCGCATATGCCTTCAACCAGACAGTCGTCGGAGAAGTGTTTGCAGGCAACTCGGTCAGGCTGGACGCCTTAGACACACTGTCCAGCGAGTGTAGCAAGGTGGAGGTTCCCTTCTGTTTTGGGGTGGCAAAATGTGGGGCCGACGTATGCCGCTGCTGGTCACGGAAGGCGTCGTAACGGCTGTACAATACGTGATAGTGGAACCATATCGGCACCATATTGGCGAGGCATTCGTCTTCATGGACGACAATTCGCACCCACATCGTGCACATCTTGTGAATGACTTCCTTCAGGATAACGACATCGCTTGACTGGGAGGCCAGCATATTCTCCAGACACGAACCCTATGGAACAAGCCTGGGATAGATTGAAAAGGGCTGTTTATGGACTACGTGACCCACCAACCACTCTAAGGGATCTACGCCGAATCGCCGTTGAGGAGTGGGACAATCTGGACCAACAGTGCCTTGATGAACTTGTGGATGGTATGCCACGACGAATAAAGGCATGCATCAATGCAAAAGGACGTGCTACTGGTTATTAGAGGTACTGGTGAGTACGGAATGGTTCAAATGGCTCTGAGCACTATGGGACTTAACTTCTGAGGTCATCAGTCCCCTAGAACTTAGAACTACTTAAACCTAACTAACCTAAGGACTTCACACACATCCATGTCCGAGGCAGGATTCGAACCTGCGACCGTAACGGTCGCGCGGTTCCAGACTATAGCGCCTAGAACCGCTCTGCCACTCCGGCCGGCTTAGTACAGAAATCCGGACCATCACCTCTGAATGTCTCGCTGTATGGTGGTACAACACGCACTGTGTGTTTTTTATGAGCAATAAAAAGGACGGAAATGATGTTTATGTTGATCTTTATTCCAGTTTTCTGAACAGGTTCCGGAACTCTCGGAACCGAGGTGATGCAAAACTTTTTTTGATGTGTGTATTTCCTTTCTTCCTGTTTCTTACCTAAAGGCTCAAAGTGCAGTGTGTTGATGTGATGCAATTGTAAAAAGCCTGATTCAACCCGTACGTCATCTCCATTTAAATTAGTAAGTTTGTTCTCCCTGTCTCTGAGCCATATCATGTAATGTCACAATTCCTGCCAATATCTTTGCCCAAAGAGTGCAGCTTTTTCATGGCTATCAGTGAGTGAGGAGACTAGAGCAAGAATTAGTTTTGGAAAGTATCGCTTATGCGAAACCTTGCTTGCCCTTTCGAACCATAGATGATGGGTAACAGGCAGCTTCCCTATCCCTACGAGGGGCATTCAATAAGTAATGCAGTACATTTTTTTTCTGAAAGCGGGTTGGTTTTACTCATAATTCCAATACACCGTATTACTGCCCACGCCTCTGGCTGCAGGACCCTATTTTTCAACGCAATCTCCGTTCAGTGCGACGGCTTTACTCCACCTTACCGGGAGGGCCTATATTCCTGCATAGTACCACTCTACTGGTCGACGTCAGAGCCAACATCTTGCTGCATCAGTATCCTCCCCATCATGTACGTACTGCTTCCCGTGGGGTGCGTTCTTCATTGGGCTTAACAGATGGAATGTGCGAGATCCAGGCTGTAGAGTGGATGAGGAACAACAGTCCAATGAAGTTTTGTGAGTTCATCTCGGGTTCGCAGCATTGTGTGAGGCCTTGCGTTGTCATGGAGAAGGAAGAGTTCGTTTGCGTTTTTAGTCGCCGAGCACGTTGAGTTTGTTTCTTCAATTTCCTGAGGGTGTGTGCGCCCGGCCGGCACGCGGGACATCGCACAGGTTTGTGCGACCTTGTTTGAATGATGAAATACGTCTCGCCCAACGACTCACCTTGCTTTTGTTCACTGCCAGGTCTCCGTAGACATTCTTCAAGCGTCTATAAATATCTGCGATACTCTTGTTTTCCGCCAAAAGAACCTCAACGACAGCCCTCAGCTTAGAACGCACATCCGTCCAGACACCATTTTTAAGGCTGTATATAGTGCCGCCACCGATCGGTACTTTATGTAGACTGATGCGGGACTGTTCCATGATGCCCCACAACAAATTCGTCATTTTTTTCGGCTGAAGCGGCCGAGAAAAAAGGTGTTGCATTACTTATCGAACGCCCCACGTAAATTTCAGGAAAGCGTTTGACATGGTGCCTCACCACCGACTTTTAACAAAGGAACGAGGATACGAAATAGGTTTCCAGATACCTGAGTGGCTTCAAGCAATAGATCCTCGACGGCGATTGTCCAATAGAAACAAGGTTTCTTAGGAGTGTCTGAGGGAAGTGTGATAAGTTCGCTCTATTGACCAGGGACATTCTAAGCGAATACCTTGGCTGTAAACATTGGTGAGGGACAAGTTCGTTGTTTTGTGATACTTCACAGTAAAGTGTCAATTAAATCCCCTAAATAAGATATTTCAAGTACGTTCAATATAATCTTTTATTAAGATAAGTCATTGTTTTCAAATTTATCTACAGTAAATATATATTTTTAAAATGGTAAATGATACCCAAAATTTTATTCTTAGAAATTCATCAGTGGGTAGCTCAACATAAAATTAATTTTAGCAAGCACCCTACTGCATTTCGTAAACAATGCTAAGAATGGCCCCTAACATTTCTACCATCACCCGGTCACGTAAATTCACACAAACGGTCCTAAGTGATGCAACTTAACATTTACCTGATTAGCAACACATTTTGAAATACCTTTGGGTTCAGAACCATATTGAGGATCTTTATCTGGACTGCAGTATTCAACATCATCCTTATATTCGTAACTTGCAACTGGTTACTTACGTTCTGACGAAGTTGCTATTAGTGAGAAACTGAAATTCGTGAAGAGCTTCCTTTTCTACGTTTATCGTGGAACTGTCAACTAATACGACAACGCACATTAGTTAACCCTTTTTACATGTAACGACTCTATTTGTCAACGACTATCCTCCTACACACTGCCGACGACTCCAATTAAGAAACCGTCACACAACTAAACCTTAAGACCAGACTTTACAAAGATATATGTGAAAAGAAATAGGGAATTGAGCAGACAACATTATTTCAGCATTTTCTCTGCTCCACTCAATTAGCAAATATTGACTATCGTGCTGGCATTAGTTTTCTTTATCTCACCGTAGTCGAACGAAGACTGTTGCCAATGTTTCAATGTTTCCAGCTCGTGACACTTTCCACTAAGAGTGAAGACTCGACTGCTGCCTCACGTCGGCTTCTGGAAGTGACTGACGAAGAGTTTGCCTGTTCGTTTCGATGTTTTACTGCCGAAATGTCAATTTTCCCCGGAGATTAAGGGAGCGGAGCTATTGCCGCAGCTTATCCTACCGACACGCCATCGACAGAACTGCCGATAAAGAATCGTTTCCGATTAGAGTGGCGTTTGGTGTATCGGCAATTTAGTACACTAACTTAAAACACACATGGAGTCTTTCTGATCAACACTTTAATTACACCTGCGTCTGTACTCTGCAAGCTATTATACATTGTGTGTGGCGGAGGACATTTTAACTACCAGAGTCATTTCCCATTCCTGTACCATTCGCGGAAGGTTCGACGGAACGAATTCTCGAACATTAGAGCGTCTCCATTTACACCTAATAAATGAAAAGCGCTAATTAACCGGTTTTCGGGTTATTTACTGGCTGTTGGGACCAAAGAAGTTGCAATGTTTCTCAACGACATTGTAACTTTGGCGAAAACTGGTTAGCACAAGTAGAATTATTGTAGAAAAAAAGCAAACTAGCGCTTTTAATTTATTTTAATGTGTTTCTACCAGGAACCGACAGAAGATTCAGTTAACATCATCTACATCTGCAACTGCATGACTACTCTGCATTTCACACTTAAGAGCCTGGCAGAAGGTTCTTCGAAGCACCTTCAGACTATTTCTCTGCCGTTCCACTCTCGAAGAGCGCTTGGGAAGAAAGAACCCTTAAATATTTCTGCACGAGCTCTGATTTCTTTTAGTTTATTATGATGATCTTTTCTCCCTATGTGTACTGGCGACAGTGAAATATTTTTACATTCAGAAGCATTGAAGTTTCGTGAAAAGATCTCGCCGCAACGAAAAACAACTTTGTTTAGTGATTGCCAACCCAACTCGCTTTCTATTTTCGTGACATTCGCTCCCCTATTTGGTGAAAACTGCGGGAGATGTACAGCGAATTTCAAAAAGATTCTTCACATCTCAGGAGAATATATCATTTACATGAATTAAGATAGAACATTGGGTAAATTGTAACTTACGTATCGAAACTAAGTGTTTGCGATGGTTCCAATTGTAACTTGCCGGTTCATGTGCCTGCCTGTAGGGTGTAAAACGCTTGCCCTTATTTATTTATTAGTTTTTAAGTCATCAGTCTTCTGACTGGTTTGATGCGGCTCGCCACGAAATTTTCTCCTGTGCCAGCCTCTTCATCTCAGAGTACCACTTGCAACCCACGACCTCTGCTATATGCTGGATGCATTCCAATTTCTGTCTTTTTTTACAGTTCTCACCCTCTACAGCTCCCCGTAGTACCACCCCTGATGTATTACCAGATGTCCTACCATCCTGTCCTTTCTTGTAAGTGTTTTCCATATATTTCTTTCCTCCCCTATTCTGCGGAGAACCTCCTCATTGCGTACCTTATCAGTCCACTTATTTTCAACGTTCTTCTGTAGCACCACCTCACAAATGCTTCGAGTCTCTTCTTTTCCTGAAGGACATCATCTTTACGCCGGTGACTGTTATAAGTTTTTATTGCACTATTGCAATTTCGGCCTTAGGCCATTATCAAATGCTGCTATTAGGGCTTTAAGCCATGTCAACGTAATGTAAGCCATAATATCAGCACTTGATAATGGCTTAAGGCCGAAATTGCAATAGTGCAATAAAAACTTATAACAGCCACCGGCGCAAAGATGATGACCTTCAAAAATTTTTTTTTACTGTGAATCCCAGCTACAACAAGTTTCTTCTTTTCCTGTTTTCCCACAGTCCATGTTCCACTTCCATAATGCTGTGCCCCAAACGTACTTTCTCATGTATTTCTTCCTCAAATTAAGAGCGATTTTTGACATTAGTTGATTTTTCCTGGCCACTGCTCCGTCCGCCACGGGTTATTTTGCCACCTATAACAGAATTCCTTAGCCTCAGCTACTTCTCATTACTTTCGTTTTTCTTCGATTTACTCTCAATCCATATTCTGTACCCATCAGATTGTTCATTCCATTCAGCAGATCATGTAATTCTTCTTCACATGCACTGAGGATAGCAATGTCGTCGGCGAATCTTATGATATCCTTTCACCCTGAATTTTAATTCCACTCCTAAGCTTTTCTTTTATTTCCGTCATTGGTTCTTCGATGTATAGATTGACAGTAGTGGTGAAACACTACATTCCTGTCTTACACCATTTTTAATCCGAGCACATCTTTCTTGGTCTTCCAGTGACATTGTTATCTCTTGGTTCTCGTACATATTGTATATTACCCATCTTTCCCTATAGCTTATCCCTATTTTTCTCAGAATTTCGAACAACTTGGACCGTTTCAAGCTGTCGAGTGCTTTTTCCAGATCTACAAATCCTATGAACGTGTCTTGATTTTTCTTTTATCTTGCCTCCATTATCAACCGCGACGTCAATATTGCCTCTCTGGTGCCTTTACCTTTCCTAAAGCCAAACTGATCGTCATCTAACACATTTTCAAATTTCGTTCTCGTTCTTCTGTATATTATTCTTGTCATCAACTAGGATGCATGTACTGTTACATGGGTTGTGCGATAATTTTTGCACTTGTCAGCTCGGAGTCGTGAGGGTGATCATTTTTCGGAAAGGCAGATGGTATATCGCCAAACTCACACATTCGACACGCCAACGTAAATAGTCGTTTCATTGCAACGTACCAAAGTGATTTTAGAAATTCTGACGGAAAATTATGTATCCCTTCCGCCTTATTTGATCTTAAGCCTTCCAAAGCTCTTCTACATTCTGATTGTAGTACTGGACCTCCTATCTCTTCTACATCGGCTCCTGTTTCTTATTCTGTTTAATTTTATATTTATTCTATTAATGATAGGTCACTGTACTTTAGTGGGTATCGGACGAGTGAAACTGGTGGCTATTACATCAGACATGCAGGCGGCTACTGCATTTTATCGTGTCCCTAAACTGTCATACCCACTGATTCCTGTGCATATAGGGATCTACGCTTAACGACAGTGCTAGAATCATGAAAGTCGCTCAACTTTAACACACCTTATTTACATCTGAGACAAGTATATGGTCCCTAGTCAGTCTCACATAGTCGTACGTCACTCTTTCTGTCTAGCCTCAACGAAAACATTCATCACGCAGTTTACATTCAGAAAGATTTAACTGTGTGTATAGCTCGCTCAACAAGTTAAATGACTTCTTCCTGGAACCGCGCGACCGCTACGGTCGTATATTCGAATCCTGCCTCGGGCATGGATGTGTGTGATGTCCTTAGGTTAGTTAGGTTTAAGTAGTTCTAAGTTCTAGGGGACTGATGACCTCAAATGTTAAGTCCCATAGTGCTCAGAGCCATTTAAACCATTTGTGAGTACTAAAACGAATCCGTTAAACTTCGTTTACACGATAAATCAGTCAAATCTAAAGGCTGTAAATTCAACTAAATACCTACGAATTACAATTACAAACAACTTTAATTGGAGGTAACACATAGGAAATGTTGTGGGGAAGGTTAACTAAAGACTGGGTTTTGCTGGCAGGACACTTGTAACAGAACTACTAAGGTGACTGCCTACACTACACTTGTCCGTCCTCTTTTAGAATACTGCTGCGCGGTGTGGTATCCTTACCAGATAGGAATGACAGTGTACATCGAAAAAGTTCAAAGAAGAACAGGACGTTTTCTATTATCGCGAAATAGAGGACAGAGTGTCACTGAAATGATTCAAGATTTGGGATGGACATTATTAGCACGAAGGCGTTTTTCGTTGCGGCGAAATCTTCTCAGACATCCCAACCACCAACTTTCTCCTCCGAATGTGAAAATATTTTGTTGACACCAACCTACATAGGGAGAAACGGTCACCATGATAAAATAAGGTGAATCAGAGCTCGTACGGAAATATATAGGCGTTCGTTCTTTCCGCGCGCTATACGAGATTGGAATAATAGAGAATTATGAAGATGGTTCGATGAAGCCTCTGCCAGGCACTTGAGTGTGATTTGAAGAGTACCCATGTAGATATGGATGTAGATATGGATGCAGATGCCGGTTGGAGGAACCAGTAAATGCCTTCTCTCATTTTGGAATTTTTGACATTGTATTTTTTTATGTATGATGTATGTCTTCTCGGTAACAAATACTTGTTGCTTGAATTTTTACTACAATTTTAAAACACATGTCTCGCCTGAAATTTTCCTGTATTCATGCCAAGTGTATGACAGGTGTTGGATAATTATCTCTGACCGAAACCAGTCGCAATTTCTACGACTTCCCATATGGCTGAATATATCGTCTCATGGCAACAACGCACGTGGTTCCGCACACAGAGTATAAACTGTGATACCTATAGGCGAGCGACATTGAACGAAGGTGTGACCTTGAGTTCCTGAGCTTCGATTGCCGGTTTTTTATTTTATTTTATTTTAGTTTTTGTTTTTATTTCCAGGGAACGAACTGAGTCAGCAGTATGTGGTGTATGTCCGTGCAGGTGACTACACTAGACGGGGAAAAATTGGAGAATTAATATACCTTATTGATTCTTTAGTGTTCCATGACATTGTATCAAATGGTTCAAATGGCTCTGAGCACTATGGGACTTAACATCTATGGTCATCAGTCCCCTAGAACTTAGAACTACCTAAACCTAACTAACCTCAGGACATCACACAACACCCAGTCATCACGAGGCAGAGAAAAATCCCTGACCCGGCGGGAATTGAACCCGGGAACCCGGGCGTGGGAAGCGAGAACGCTACCGCACGACCACGAGCTGCGGACAACATTGTATCTATAGCGCAAATGAGTATTTTAAATTACTCAAGGCTATCAGTTACAAGCATCCTTATATTTAATTTTACCGTATTTATATTCAAATAAAAATTGCGTTAAGACTGTATCTTGTAATTTAGCAACAGAAATGTGGCACCGAATCCTCTCCAGATTTCCGCAACTACGTCATTTGGCGTCGATAAGCAACGTCTCCATATGGTAATATCGATAAAAAAGGAATTGATGCTGTTTACAGTTTACATTACGCCATGTTAGCTGATGGACATAAGTTAAACTGATGACCCGTGCAAATAATTCGTACTCTATCCTGATCAGTGACCAGTAGGTAATATAGCAATGGGGAAATAAGTAAATAAAGTATTTGTTAATGAATGGTATTATATTTTGAATAGTAGTAACACATATTAGTCTCATTATATAAAAGCGATATCATTATATGTCGGTAGTCCGCCTCTATAACTGAGTGGTCAGCGCGACGGATTGCAGTCCTACGGGCCGGGGTTCAATTGCCGGCTGGGTCGGAGATTTTCTCCGCTCATGGACTGGGTGTTGTGTTGACTTCATCATCGTTTCATCCCAATCCGGCGCGCAGGTCGCCCAATGTGGTGTCGAATGTACACTACTGGCCATTTAAATTGCAACACCAAGAAGAAATGCAGATGATAAACGGGTATTCATTGGACAAATATATTATACTAGAACTGACATGTGATTAAATTTTCACGCAATTTGGGTGCATCGATCCCGAGAAATCAGTACGCAGAACAACTACTTCTGCCCGTAATAACGGCCTTGATACGCCTGGGCATTGAGTCAGACAGAGCTTGGATGGCGTGTACAGGTACAACTGCCCATGCAGCTTCTACACGATACCACAGTTCATCAAGAGTAGTGACTGGCGTAATGTGACGAGCCAGTTGCTCGACCACCATTGACCAGACGTTTTCAATTGGTGAGAGATCTGGAGAATGTGCTGGCCAGGGCAGCAATCGAACATTTTCCGTATCCAGAAACGCCCGTACAGGACCTGCAACGTGCGGTTGTGCATTATCCTGGTGAAATGTAGGGTTTCGCAGGGATCGAATGAAGGGTAGAGCACCAATGGTACCATCACGCCGAGTGATACGCCAGTATGACGATGACGAATACACGCTTCCAATGTGCGTTCACCGCGATGTCGCCAAACACGGATGCGACCATCATGATGCTGTAAACAGAACCTGGATTCATCCAAAAAATGACGTTTTGCCATTCATGCACCCAGGTTCGTCGTTGAGTACATCATCTCAGGCGCTCCTGTCTGTGATGCAGCGTCAAGAGTAACCGCAGCCATGGTCTCCGAGCTGATAGTCCATGCTGCTGCAAACGTCGTCGAACTGTTCGTGCAGATGGTTGTCGTCTTGCAAACGTCCCCATCTGTTGACTCAGGGATCGAGACGTGGCTGCACGATCCGTTACAGCCATGCGGATAAGATGCCTGTCATCTCGACTGCTAGTGATACGAGGCCGTTGGGATCCAGCACGGCGTTCCGTATTACCCTCCTGAACGCACCGATTCCATATTCTGGTAACGGTCATTGGATCTCGACCAACGCGAGCAGCAATGTCGCGATACGATAAACCGCAATCGCGATAGGCTACAATCCGACCTTTATCAAAGCCGGACACGTGTTGGTACGCATTTCTCCTCCTTACACGAGGCATCACAACAATGTTTTGACCAGGCAACGCCGGTCAACTGCTGTTTGTGTATGAGAAATCGGTTGGAAACTTCCCTCATGTCAGCATGTTGTTGGTGTCACCACCGGCGCCAACCTTTTGTGAATGCTCTGAAAAGCTAATCATTTGCATATCACAGCATCTTCTTCCTGACGGTTAAATTTCGCGTCTGTAGCACGTCATCTTCGTGGTGTAGCAATTTTAATGGCCAGTAGTGTAATAAGACCTGCACCAAGGCGGCCGGATATGCCCCGCAAGGGGCCTCCTTTCCAATGACGCGAAATGCTGTTTTCCATTTCCATTATACGTCGGTAAGCCAAAATATTATGATAGCTTCCCGCCGCTACGATGTATGCTGCCCAGTCGCGTTGTGGGCACTGACGCGGTGGCAAAAGTCTGTAAGCGGAGCGGACGGGGGATGACCCTAGCAAAGATATGGGCTGCAAATGGGGAAATCTTCACACTTGATTGCTGACGTGCTTATTAATGCTCAGGCTTTTGATTACCAACCTAAATTCCTCTATTACTGGTGTAAGTACAATTATTTCATCATGGCTAACGTTGTGTCATAGCTGTTCGCTCTCTTTCCTTTTTTTCCCGGTATTATTGTCTCCCCAGTACCATTCAGCGCCAACGGCCTTGCCGCATTGGTAATACCGGTTCCCGTCAGATCACCGAAGGTAAGCGCTGTCGGCCTGGGCTAGCACTTGGATGGGTGACCATCCGGGCTGCCGAGCGGGGTGCACTCATCTCTTTTGAGGCAAACTGAAGAGCCACTTGATTGAGAAGTAGCGGCTCCGGTCTCGAAAACTGACATACGGCGTGGAGAGCGGTGTGCTGACCACATGCCGCTCCATATCTGCATCCAGTGACGCCTAGGGGCTGAGGATGATACTGCGGCCGGTT
The DNA here is from genome assembly GCF_021461385.2 of Schistocerca piceifrons. NCBI lineage: Eukaryota > Metazoa > Arthropoda > Insecta > Orthoptera > Acrididae > Schistocerca > Schistocerca piceifrons. Next base: position 510,828,820 of record NC_060142.1, on the reverse strand, counting down.
GGTACCGTTGGGCTTTCATGGCCTGTTCGGGAGGGATTTAGGGGTTTAGTAGCATTCAGCAGTTCGCTGAAGTATTCTGCCCACAGGTGTAGAATCTGTTTTCCTCTGTATCATTTCCTTCTTCATCCCTGCAGAATACAGGACGCGGCTGAATGCCTCTCTTCAGTTCCTGAACTCTTTCGTAGAATTTCCTACTTCTGGGTCGTTATATTTTCCTTATAGCTCCGAATCCACTTCTTCTCTGCTTCTCGTTTCTTTCTTCTGTCGATTCCGTCTCCCTCTTTCCTTTTCTTTGTGAATTCTTCTGTGTTAGATTTCGTTGCCCTCTTTATGAGGGTAGGTGATTCCTTTGATTTTGGAATCCGCATCCCTGCACGCAGGCGCTACAGTGGCTCCGGAGCGCCACTCAGCTGAATGTGAGTCGAAGTCACTGTACACGTACATTTTTAAGGCGGTCAGCAAACTTGCGCGGGTGGCACGGAGAATGTTCCCGAACTGGTGGGCCCTTAGAGGGAGCGTTTGCCGTTTTATTCTTTTACTCATGTATGTGTCAGTGTGAAACATCCCCTTTGCAAAATTATGAATTACTGTGCTGGTAAACCTCTTAGGTTGTTTGATTTTCAAACATCTGAGCAAAACCGAACGTACTCAGACATTTCTCTCTTTACGTATTCTGATCATCAATAAACTGACAAACCTTTTTTTTTCTTTAGTACAACGCAATCTGACTTTCAATAATCCCTACAAAAGAATGCCACTGACTAACAATAACCTATACCTTTCGTGAATCACTTACCTCACAAAAATTTTTCTTACTCGAACTACATCAATACAGCGAGCGCCAGTACTGTCAGCTAAATGAAAGATTCTAACTACTGAAGGCACTAACTACTCATAGGCATAGTTAGCAAATGAAAGATTTTGATGGACAACAAACAATGTATTTACCTTAATAGTGTTCAAATGTATCTATCAATTCGTGATATCCATCTTTACAAATTTCCTTTTTCTGGCGGACGCACGTCCAGATAGTCCGTTCTCAAAACTCTGACATCTCTCTCTCCACATCCACCACTTCTGGCGGCTCACCTCCAACTGCGCAACGCTACGCGCTGTTCACATCCAACTGCCCAACATTACAATAGCGAATATTCCAACAATGCAAACCAGCCACACACTGCACACAGCACAGTCAGTGATTTTCATACAAAGCGCCACGTGGCATTACCAACATAAAAACTTAAACAAGCCTACTTACAAGTGTTGCACAGGATTACGCCTCCTGCCCCCTACCCACCATTCCACCCCCCCCCCCCCCCGGTCTCCACCCCACACCTCCAGTTATCATGCTACAGGAGCATGCGAAACAGGAAGACTGGAAAAGGATAAATACCTTTTGTTTGCTGCTTCGTATTTCGTTGCCGCGCGGTTTCAGGCGCCATGTCACCGATTTCGCGGCCCTTCCCACCAGAGGTTCGAGTCCTTCCTCGGGCATGGGTGTGTGTGTTGTTGCTAGCATAAGTTAGTTTAAGTGGTGTGTAAGTTTAGGGACCGATGATCTCATCAATTTGGTCTACCAATTTACATACATTTGAACATTTGGTTCAAATGGTTCTGAGCACTATGGGACTTAATTTCTGAGGTCATTAGTCCGCTAGAATTTAGAACTACTTAAACCTAACTAACCTAAGAACATCACACACATCCATCCCGAGGCAGGATTCGAACCTGCGACCGTAGCGGTCGAGCGGTTCCAGACTGTAGCGCCTAGAACCGCTCGGCCACACCGGCAGGCTTGAACATTTGGGATCACGTTCAAATTTCGATTGGTCCCTAGTGGTTCCACTGTGTACAACAGAGTAAAAATCACGATCGCACTACACACCGCTCAATGGGGTTGCAGCCTCACGATGTTCTTGGAGAACGATTGAATTGCCCGCGTGGTCTCAGCAGTGGCGAACGTTGTCAAGAACGTCGTCCTGTTGCACACCACACTGCCAACTGCCGTTGTCGACTTTGAAATGTGTGGGAATCAAGGCCCCAAGGAAAGGGGTGGTTTCATTGACACCCCTTATGCCACCTCCAGAGGCCTTCTCGTGTCTTTTATGAGCGGCGGTGTTTCTGAAAAGTTTTCCTCTGCCACCCACAAGAAAACTACGTGACGTCAACGCTGGGTGTCGCGGTTCTGATTTCCATCGCAGGTACGTCAAAAGATGGGGTGAAATGTGGGTAATAACGGGCGTGACGACTTCCAATCTTGTGACGCATTCACGGTGGCATTGGGGAGAACTACGGGGTGCCAGAGTATCATCATTAACGCGGCTTACATTTCATACCAACAGACTTCAAGAAGAGAGTAATGATTCCAATCCCAAAGAAAGCAGGTATTGGCAGATGTGAAAATTACCGAAGTATCAGTTTAATAAGTCACAGCTGCAAAATACTAACGTGAATTCTTTATAGACGAATGGAAAAACTGATAAGAGCTGAACTCGGGGAAGATCAGTTTGGATTCCGTAGAGGTATTGGAACACGTGAGGCAATACTGACCATACGACTTATCTTAGAAGATCGATTAAGGAAAGGGAAACCTACGTTTCTAGCATTTGTAGACTTAGAGAAAGCTTTTGACAATGTTGGCTGGAATACTCTCTTTCAAATTCTGAAGGTGGCAGGGGTAAAACATAGGGAGCGAAACTGTATATACAATTTGTACAGAAACCAGATGGCAGTTATAAGAGTCGAGGGGCATAAAAGGGAAGCAGTGGTTGGGAAAGGAGTGAGACAGGGTTGTAGCCTCTCCCCGATATTATTCAATCTGTATATTGAGCAAGCAGTAAAGGAAAAAAAGAAAAATTCGGAGTAGGTATTAAAATCCATGGAGAAGAAATAAAAACATTGAGGTTGCCGATGTCATTGTAATTCTGTCAGACAGCAAAGGACTTGGAAGAGCAGTTGAACGGAATGGACAGTGTCTTGAAAGGAGGATATAAGACGAACATCAACAAAAGCAAAACGAGGATGATGGAATGTAGCCGAATTAAGTCGGGTGATGCTGACGGAATTAGATTAGGAAATGAGACACTTAAAGTAGTAAAGGAGTTTTGCTATTTGGGGAGCAAAATAACTGATGATGGTCGAAGTAGAGAGGATATAAAATTTAGACTGGTAATGGCAAGGAAAGCGTTTCTGAAGAAGAGAAATTTGTTAACATCGAGTATAGATTTAAGAGTCAGGAAGTCGTTTCTGAAAGTGTTTGTATGGAGTGTCGTCATGTATGAAAGTGAAACATGGACGATGAAGAGTTTGGACTAGAAGAGAATAGAAGCTTTCGAAATGTGGTGCTACAGAAGAATGCTGAAGATTAGATGGGTAGATCACATAACTAATGAGGAGGTATTGACTAGAATTGGGGAGAAGAGGAGTTTGTGTCACAACTTGACTAGAAGAAGGGATCGGTTGGTAGAACATGTTCTGAGGCATCAAGGGATCATCAATTTAGTATTGGAGGGCAGCGCGGAGGGTAAAAATCGTAGAGGGAGACAAAGAGATGGATACACTAAACAGATTCAGAAGGATGTAGGTTGCAGTAGGTACTGGGAGATGAAGAAGCTTGCACAGGATAGAGTAGCATGGAGAGCTGCATCAAACCAGTCTGAAGACTGAAGACAACAGCAACAACAACATTTCACAAGAATTTCAGTGCTCTGGCCTTTTTGTTGCTTGTGTCGACGCGTTGCTGCCTGAAGAGGTACGTAGCCAGAGGGTGAAATCGCAGAGCGCTACGATTTTTGCACAATGACAGACGAAGGTTATAGACACCTCCGAGCCCGATTTCAAACTTTTGCGGCGTTGCTGCCTGAAGAGGTACCTAGCCAGAGGGTGAAATCGCAGAGCGCTACGCTTTTTGCACAATGACAGAGGAAGGTTATAGACACCTCCGAGCCCGATTTCAAACTTTTGCGTCGCAATGGTAGACCATAACGGGGCTTCAAACAAGTGACCGTTTAATTTTGCTGCGCAGTATATAATAAGGTAGCGTGTAAAAAATCTTGAACAAATATTGCGTCGGATCTTTATAAGATTTCAAAGTGGTGGATAGATAGACAACTCGCTTCAGACATTAATAACAGTGTAACTTTGCATTCGAATTATGAAAGAATCACATTTGGATCCAGTCAATTCACAGAATTAACTGTCTGTAACAATTTGTAGGAACATGCGATGGAATGACCGAAGATGATCACTCGTATGGAAAGTTAGTGGTAGACTTTGGCTCATTCGTAGGATACTGGGAAAATGCAAGTACAGTACAAAGGAGATGGCAGACAACCTTGTAGGTAGGGCAACCACAGCTATGGGTAGTCATCTTGGGTGTTAATAAACCGCTGCAGCTGTATTTAGTCTCTTATTATTGGATCACTACCGGTTATTGTCACTAAAAGCCACGTCTTCAAGTGAACTAAAACATTAGAGCGGGAAAGCTCAGAACTCTGTACCCAACATTCGCTTTCCGTGAGAACAAAACACCGTTAAAAAGCGGTATGTAATAGAATAAAGCAGCCGGGTTCCAATATAGTGGATGGGTCCGCTTCACCGATCTATACAGGAAAGCGAACAGGGCACGCGTCCGCTTGCTGTGTCGTACTCATAGCGCATTGTGTACACAAGATGTAAAGTGACAGTGCATTGGCGGAGCTGTTATTTATACCCAAGTGATTCACGTGAAAAGGTTTCGGACGTGATTACGGCCTCACAACGGGAATAAACAGACTGTGAACGCGGAATGGTGGTTGGAGCTAGACGCCCAAGACATTGCATTTCGGAAACTGTTAGGGAATTCAGTATCACGAGATCGACAATGCCACGGTTTCAGGCACTGCCTCTCACCACGGACAACGCAGTGGCCGACGGTTTTCACTTAACAACGGACAGGAGTGGCGTTTGAGTAGAATTGTCAGTGCTAACAGACAAGCAACACAGCGTGAAATAACCGCATAAGCCAATGTGGGACGTATGACGAACGGATCCGCTAGGTCAGTGCGGCGAAATCTGGTGTTAATGGGCTGAGGCAGCAGACGACCGATACGAATGCCTTTGCTAACAGACACAACGTAGCCTGCTGGGCTCGTGACCACATCGGTTGGAACCCAGCTGACTAGAGGACTGTGGCCTGGTGATATGAGTCCAGATATCAGGTGGTAAGAGCTGATGGTATAGTGTTGTCAGCAAGGCCCGGTGCAAGTTGGTGGTGGATCCATAATGGTATGGGCCGTGTTTACATGGAATGATTTAAGATGATCACTGATCACACATGGGTTCTCGGTTATGTTCGGTTACTTGGAAGTCATCAAATCCCATCGAACATTTAAAGGATATAATCGAGCGATCAGTTTGTGCGCAAAATCCTGCGCCGACAACACTTTCTCAGTTATGGGTGCCTCAGTATTTCTGCAGGGGACTTCCAACGATTTGTTGAGTCCATGCAACGTCGAGTTGCTGCACTACACCGGGCAAAATGAGGTATCCCATGACCTTTGTAGTCTCAGGTTTATGACATCATGCTGAAGAACGTGGAGGTTGAGTTGTTAGATCAAAAGCGCGCGCGCGCGCGCGCGCGTGTGTGTGTGTGTGTGTGTGTGTGTGTGTGTGTGTGTGTGTGTGTGCTTGCGGGCGCTATTTCAATCGGTAAAAACGGAATCCTTGTAGGATCAGTTTGTTGTCCTTCTGTCTGTCTGTCCGACTGTTAAAAACCCATTTTATCAGAAACGGGTAGACGTTTCATGTGAAAATTATGGCACATGGTAAGTTATACGGTCCTTTGGCGACGTGAAAATTTAAGCTTGTTAGTCAATTAAACATAAGGTACGGCCATTTATGTAAAATATATTGATACTCGCAGACACACTCATCAAAATCTGTATGATACTTTCCATTGGCCTAGAGTAATGGAATTTGGCAGGAAGCAAGATTTCGCAGTACAACTAGAGGAAAAAAATCCGAAAATAGTTAATTTGTATGTGTATCCCACGAAAATTAAAAATTAAAACATTCTCGAAATTCTTAGATTTCCCGGGATCGATATCCGGCCACTATCAGTGTCAATAACGGGAAAAATCGTCGAGATTATCGAGTCCCGTGATGGATGTACTGTCTATATGCATGATTAAGTTTGTTAAGGAACCCTCAGAGTGAGAGCCCTACTTGCACCGGGCGATTTTTTTTTCCTTTAAAGTAAACATCTTGAAAGTTACGAATATAGTTTTTGATCGCTAGCTCTGTTTCTTTCATTTAGATCAAAGATGCTGAACATCTGGCTATGTAGATTTCAGTTTCTTATTACAAATCCGTCAATTTGGACTGCGTTGCTCTTTCGAATACCGATACTTGTATGCTTACTCGCAGCCAAATGGGAAGTTGCCTAGAGTTTTCTTTTATCTTAGTGTTTCTGCATGTCCCCTGTAACGGGTACTAAAATTTCTTGTTGTCAACCCTACGTAGTAGCGGGATCGAGAATAACAATTAAGCTTGCGTATACAAGCTGTAAATCCTTTATGCAGTTACGATGTTGCTTAACCCATCATGGAAAAGATCAAATTACATCCAAGTCTGTAACAAGTATTGCAGTGATGCGCTAGTCTTGTTCTCCATGTTAATTTAGATAGGCTATTCAAGAGCCGTAAGAATATTCGTCGGTAATGCATCACATGGGCCTCATCTAAGACATGTTGTATGTTACAATTGCTGTCAAATGCGAGTTGACATAACATATACGATGCTCACACACTAAAAAACACTTTAGAAGTACAACTTTTAGGATTAATGCACATTTGGCGTATTTTGACAGTGCACGTTGTGACCTCCATTTTTTGGCCCTCTCTTCCTTTTCTTCTCTCACTTCTCTCACTTCTCCTCTTCCTTCTTCCTTCATTGTACCGCGGCTATATCTCAGGGTTTTCAACACAAAAAGGGAGGGAGAAAGGGTGCACATGTGTGTGGTTGATCACGATGACGTAGTGCTGTGTGTGAGTGTCACCCTTATCTCCGTTTTGAGAAGATTGATGACTGAAGCAGAAACATTCCTCTAAAAGAAAAAGGTAAGTGCTCTTTTTGAAAAACAAGGTTAAATAGTAGTGTAGACTATAATGTCTATTGTCCTACCAAACTGAAGGAACACGACACAGTTTGTAAAGTTTCAACTTCGGTAGCTCTAACGGAGCATTGCGATCTGATATGCCAAAACACATTTATATCCATCTCATAAAGACTCATTACCTATTGATCCTAAAACATGTTGTTGTTGTTGTGGTTTTCAGTCCTGAGACTGGTTTGATGCAGCTCTCCATGCTACTCTATCCTGTGCAAGTTTCTTCATCTCCCAGTACCTACTGCAGCCTACATCCTTCTGAATCTGCTTAGTGTATTCATCTCTTGGTCTCCCTCTACGATTTTTACCCTCCACGCTGCCCTCAGTACCAAATTGGTGATCCCTTGATGCCTGAGAACATGTCCTACCAACCGATCCCTTCTTCTAGTCAAGTTGTGCCACAAACTCCTCTTCTCCCCAATTCTATTCGATACCTCCTCACGAGTTATGTGATCTACCCATCTACTCTTCAGCATTCTTCTGTAACACCACATTTCGAAAGCTTCTATTCTCTTCTAGTCCAAACTATTTATCGTCCATGTTTCACTTCCATACATGGCTACACTCCATACAAATACTTTCAGGAACGACTTCCTGACTCTTAAATCTATACTCGATGTTAACAAATTTCTCTTCTTCAGAAACGCTTTCCTTGCCATTGCCAGTCTACATTTTATATCCTCTCTACTTCGACCATCGTCAATTATTTTGCTCCCCAAATAGCAAAACTCCTTTACTACTTTAAGTGTCTCATTTCCTAATCTAATTCCCTCAGCATCACCCGATTTAATTCGGCTACATTCCATTATCCTCGTTTTGGTTTTGTTGATGTTCGTCTTATACCCTCCTTTCAAGATACTGTCCATTCCGTTCAACTGCTCTTCCAAGTCCTTTGCTGTCACTGACGCAATTACAATGTCATCGGCAAACCTCAAAGTTTTTATTTCTTCTCCATGGGTTTCAATACCTACTCCGAATTTTTCTTTTGTTTCCTTTACTGCTTGCTCAATATACAGATTGAATAACATCGGGGAGAGGCTACAACCCTGTCTCACTCCCTTCCCAACCACTGCTTCCCTTTCATGTCCCTCGACTCTTATAACTGCCATCTGGTTTCTGTACAAATTGTAAATAGCCTTTCGCTCCCTGTATCTTACCCCTGCCACCTTCAGAATTTGAAAGAGAATATTCCAGTCAACATTGTCAAAAGCTTTCTCTAAGTCTACATATGCTAGAAACGTAGGTTTGCCTTTCCTTAATCTTTCTTCTGAGATAAGTCGTAGGGTCAATATTGCCTCACGTGTTCCAACATTTCTACGGAATCCAAACTGATCTTCCCCGAGGTCCGCTTCTACCAGTTTTTCCATTCGTCTGTAAAGAATTCGCGTTAGTATTTTGCAGCTGTGACTTATTAAACTGATAGTTCAGTAATTTTCACATCTGTCAACACCTGCTTTCTTTGGGATTGGAATTACTACATTCTTCTTGAAGTCTGAGGGTATTTCGCCTGTCTCATACATCTTACTGACCAGATGGTTGAGTTTTGTTAGGCGTGGCTCTCCCAAGGCTGTCAGTAATTCTAATGGAATGTTGTCTACTCCCGGTGCCTTGTTTCGACTTAGGTCTTTCAGTGCTCTGTCAAACTCTTCACGCAGTATCATATCTCCCATTTCATCTACCTCCTCTTCCATTTCCATAATATTATTCTCAAGAACATCGCCCCTGTATAGACCATCCATATACTCCTTCCACCTTTCTGCTTTCCCTTCTTTGCTTAGAACTGGGTTTCCAACTGAGCTCTTGATATTCATGCAAGTGATCCTCTTTTCTCCAAAGGTCTCTTTAATTTTCCTGTAGGCAGTATCTATCTTACCCCTCTTGAGGTAAGCCTCTACATCCTTACATTTGTCCTCTAGCCATCCCTGCTTAGCCATTTTGCACTTCCTGTCGATTTCATTTTTGAGACGTTTGTATTCCTTTTTGCCTGTTTCACTTACTGCATTTTTGTATTTTCTCCTTTCATCAAGTAAATTCAGTATCTCTTCTGTTACCCACGGATTTCTACTAGCCCTCGTCTTTTTACCTACGTGATCGTCTGCTGCCTTCACTACTTCATCTCTCAGAGCTACCCATTCTTCTTCTACTGTATTTCTTTCCCCCATTCGTGTCAATTGTTCCCTTATGCTCTCCCTGAAACTCTGTACAACCTCTGGTTCTTGCAGTTTATCCAGGTCCCATCTCCTTAAATTCCCACCTTTTTGCAGTTTTTTCAGTTTTAATCTACAGGTCATAACCAATAGATTGTGGTCAGAGTCCACATCTGCCCCTGGAAATGTCTTACAATTTAATATCTGGTTTCTAAATCTCTGTCTTACCTTTTGTAATCTGAAACCTTTTAGAATCTCCAGGGTTCTTCTATGTATATAACCTTCTTTCATGATTCTTGAACCAAGTGTTTGCTATGATTAAGTTATGCTCTGTGCAGAATTCTACCAGGCAGCTTCCTCTTTCATTTCTTAGCCCCAATCCATATTCACCTACTACGTTTACTTCTCTTCCTTTTCCTACTGTCGAATTCCAGTCACCCATGACTATTAAATTTTCGTCTCCCTTCACTACCTGAATAATTTCTTTTATCTCATCATACATTTTCTCAATTTCTTCATCATCAGCAGAGCTAGTTAGCATATGAACTTGTATTACTGTGGTAGGCGTGGGCTTGGTGTCTATCTTGGCCACAATAATGCGTTCACTATGCTGTTTGTAGTAGCTTACCCGCACTCCTATTTTTTTATTCATTATTAAACCTACTCCTGCATTACCCCTATTTGATTTTGTATTTATAACCCTGTATTCGCCTGACCAAAAGTCTTGTTCCTCCTGCCACCGAACTTCACTAATTCCCACTATATCTAACTTTAACCTATCCATTTCCCTTTTTAAATTTTCTAACCTACCTGCCCGATTAAGGGATCTGACATTCCACGCTCCGATCCGTAGAACGCCAGTTTTCTTTCTCTTGATAACGACGTCCTCTTGAGTAGTACCCGCCCGGAGATCCGAATGGGGGACTATTTTACCTCCGGAATATTTTACCCAAGAGGACGCCATCATCATTTAATCATACGGTAAAGCTGCATGCCCTCGGGAAAAATTACGGCTGTAGTTTCCCCTTGCTTTCAGCCGTTCGCAGTACCAAAACAGCAAGGCCGTTTTGGTTAGTGTTCAGGGCCAGATCAGTCAATCATCCAGACTGTTGCCCCTGCAACTACTGAAAAGGCTGCTGCCCCTCTTCAGGAACCACACGTTTGTCTGGCCTCTCAACAGATACCCCTCCGTTGTGGTTGCACCTACGGTACGGCTATCTGTATCGTTGAGGCACGCAAGCCTCCCCATGAACGGCAAGGTCCATGGTTCATGGGGGGGGGGGTCCTAAAACATATTGTACTTAATTAAATTCTTTCCTCCACAAATTACTAATAAAATTTAGAAATGATTTACATGTATACTGTGTCAATCACTCAGCAAAGATTTCACAGCAAAAATATCTCGATTTGAGATGACGCCATGGGTTACTACCTGTTTTGACTCTGTTTGGACATCCCCACAAGATTATTTCTGATTATTTCATAAAGATTTCGAGGGCTATACGGACGACTACCCTTGTAATGCTACAACATGTTATTGCAGCCCTTAAATATCGACTTGAAAGATGATGCATTAACTATCAGTCTTCTTAGTGTTCCCCGAGCCATTTGTAGATGAACGTCCTGGTCCTAAATTAGCTACTACGTGTGACACTGGTCATGAAAGCGTGCGACTTAAATAAGTTTTAAACTGCTGCGATCTACCAGTCCAATAAATACATTGAAATATTGAAAAGGGATATCACCAACCAGAGTATAAAAGTTCATTATGTACTTTCCCAGAATAATTGTTTTTAAGCTAATGTTTTTTGGACTCATTCTGTCTAAACATCGTTCACATTCATTTACAATTAGATGCTGGCTATTCTTCGATAATTATTGAGTAGTTTTTAAGTAGCTACTACTTACATGCATGGACTGACAAGCTCTCGTCACGTCTGGTAATAAGATTTACTTTCCAGCTTCGCGGTGCGTTTGTGTCTACAGTTTCTGAATTGTGACTGACAATGCGTAATTGTTCTTGCGTCTCTGGAACCATAATGGAGCAAGACTTGTGTTTACCAATAAAAGTTGTCTCAGTACGATCGAATTACCAACCTGTCAAGCTACTGCCTCGTACCCTTGGCCTTCCTTCACTGCTTCTGGTTGTATATATTGCGTCATTCAGTTACTTGCGTGGCGATAGCGCATGGCGATAACAATCCGGAAGTAACGATAATGTTCCGCAGTTAAGTAAGCATTGCGGAAAGACTGCAAAGATCGCTCTCTTCAACTGCCGCATTTACACAGTCAGAAAGTAAGGAATGTCACCTCACTCTTCTTATTAGTCATTTATTAGTCATGGTGATATTTCAAGTGGGTTATCGGAAAAGTCGTAGACATTTTGCACAAATTCTGTCAGGGAGCACATTAGCAAACATGACGAAGTCTTTATGACAAATTTCCTGGGAATTATATGCTCACAAAGTTCGCAGCTAAGTCTCTAGTAATGAATTCTATTGCCTACACGCGAGAGAGGTGGTTCAAAAGGAAAGCATACGGGCAGCGGACTACTGATTTTGCTCCTGTTTCGCATGACTGCAGCACGTTCTCAGGTGTAGCAAGTGCTGACGTAGTACAACATGTTTCTCAAGCGTTTTCTAGATATCGAGATCCAAAGTTTTACAAACCTGTTCGCAAGCGTCATTGTACGTTCCGGTCACTTTTTCTTGTTCTCTTTTTTTTTTCTAATCTTGCACGAAACGTATCGCTATAGCGAATTATGTTTATTTGGAAAGAAACAAAAATAACAACAACAATAATAATCACTGTGCTACACTATTTACAGCCTGTAATTATGATGTAATAAGGAATCGCATTTATCGATACATTCATGCATGTATCGCAGTTAAGTCTTATCGGGCTACACCTGCTTTGAATAAAGTACACCGTCTTTGGGATACGTGCATGAATGTATGGATGTACATCCTGTATGTAAGTACTCCAGTAACTCCATAGTGGGCTATAACTGCTTTGATTGACGAACTATGAACTACATAAATGTGTCGATAAATAAAGGAGGAGTGCAAAAGTCAAACATTTTAAGTGCCAAATCTCAGTTTTGCCAGGGGACTCAAAAAACAATGTATGTCGTTTTACTCATAACCCATTTGTATACAAAAAACTGAGAAGGTATTCTAATACTATAGAGTTATGCTGTTTGACTCAACATTGCAAAAAATGATGGAACAAATTAGAAAATAATTTATTAAAACTATTGTAGGTGCCATGCCAGGGAACTGATTGGTTCTAAGTGCCAATAATGAAGTTTTTGTTTCAAGTGCCACTAATACTGAGGCATTATGTTTTATGTCTGATAATACAAGTACAGTAATAGAGCAGTAATGTTTTAACGGGTAGAACTGTAGTCAGCAAAAACCATTCTTCATTTCTTTTAAATTTTTTACAAGAGAAGAACAAAATTAGACTCAAGGAAAAAGATCCCACAGTATCAACTTCTGTTTTTTACAGAACTCCGTTCTTGGAATCAGGTACCGCAACTTTTGCTGTGAAACTCCCTGTGCTGTTGAGGCTGAAATAGCAACGTCGACAACAGGCCTTTCTATTTACCAGCTGATAAACATCGGTGGTCTTTCAAATAAAACACGTCTTGCAGTACATCAGCCATGGTCTTCCCTCTTTTGAACTCATTTGCTGTTTCAGAGGAACAGCTATTTGAGACGGACGATTATGAGACACTTTAATCATACTGTATTTGGAGATATTACACCCCTGCACTGGCAACAATGTTTTAGCACTATCTTTAACATCAGAGGAAAAACTGGAATTGCATGAATGAGTTCGTAGCTTTAGCATTCATAAGAATTTACAAACACACGTTGTTTTGTCTATTCATTTCTACAGCTTTTTTTTTACAATTTTGAAATCCCAACTATCTCTTTATTTTATTGATACACTAAAAGCTTACATGCATTTTGTCTACCACACAAACAGTGCATCAGCTAAATGGAGAAGACCTTAACGCATGGCACTTGGAAACCCAGAAAGAAACACTCTTAAAGATCGTGCTCCATCTAGTAATAAGTGCTCGAAGCATTTTGGCCAATATACAGCACTTGGACCAAGTCTGGGGACATGTAACAGAATACAGGGACACAACACGTTTAATGAACAACGTGGCACTTAGAGCGTTCGATATTCCCATTTTTCAAATGTTCACTTCATCACGGTTATTTATTTTTTATCGATTATGTCTCGCCTGTCTTGTTGTTGTTCCTTTCCGAAGAAACATGATTAGTTGTAGCGATACAAGTGTTCGTTGAGAGATGAGGAGAGAAAACGAAAATGGTCTATTTTACTATACCGCTATCAGGGAATCCGATACCAGTTGCAGGATGCCTTCTAACGACATCCAGAGAAAACAAATTTTTGATCTCAATTTTTTGTTTAGTTACTGAGAGAGTTAAAAAATTAAAATCCTGTCAATCTTACGTCAAATGTTCAACACAACTAGACAAATATTACTGTTGAAAACTCTGTGTTTGCTTTGAGGCAGCTTAGGTGACGGAGCGCAAATACCCGGACTATACTCAGAGTGCTTGAGACTGAGAGAATTTTAGCGACTTCCAACAAACTTCGCACATAGTTTCAAAACCTTTTCGAAACTTTTTTCGCTGGCTAACGCCACTAAATGATGAAACAAAGAAAAACTTTATCGCTTACTACATTTTCGCCGTTCATGCAGTCAGAATTCAGCGCAAAACGTGACGTTTTAATTTATTAATTCTTTACTACTAACTCCGTTCGCAACGCAATTTGCAAACAATATCTACATGGAACACTGAATGGCCGGCCGGGGTGGCCGAGCGGTTCTAGGCGCTACAGTCTGGAATCGCGCGACCGCTTCGGTCGCAGGTTCGAATCCTGCCTCGGGCATGGATGTGTGTGATGTCCTTAGGTTAGTTAGGTTTAAGTAGTTCTATGTTCTAGGGGACTGATGACTTCAGAAGTTAAGTCCCATAGTGCTCAGAGCCATTTTTTGGAACACTGAATGTACCTGCAAAATTATATCATTGCATGGTCGATAGTTCAAGAGATATGATGTCATAAACATTTACAAGCGTAAAAAGCTAGATTTTCAGAATGAGAGTTTCACTCTGCAGCGGAATGTGCACTGATATGAAACTTCCTGGCGGATTAAAACTGCGTACCGGACCGTGACTCGAACTCGGGTAGTGAGTCGTGTCGAGTCTCGGTGCGGTACGCAGTTTTAAGCCACAAGGAAGTTTCATATTAGCGCACACTCCGCTGCAGAGTGAAATTCTCATTCTGGAAACATCCCCCAGGCTGTGGCTAAGCCATGTCTCCGCAATATTCTTTCTTCCTGGAGTGCTACTTCTGCTAGGTTATCAGCAGAGCTTCTGTGAAGTCTGGAAGGTAGGAGGCGGGATACTGGCAGAGTTGAAGCTGTGGGGACCGGTTGTGAGTCCTGCTTGGGTAGCTCAGTTGGTAGAAGACCTGCCCGCGAAAGGTAAAGATCCCGAGTTCGAGTCTCAGTCCAGCAAACAGTTTAAATCCGCCAGAAAGCTAGAGTTTTCTTAAAATACAGCGCAAATTAGCCAGTCTATAATCATCCAGTGCGTATAATTTCAAACCTTTCGTAAATTTTTTCTCGCTTACGTGCTGAAAACAAATACTTAACGCATTAATTCATTTGTTAAGTAACCACACGTCTGAAGATTTTTTGTATGCAGGAGTTCGATTCTTTAAAGATACGGGTGTTTACTGGTGTGACTCGAGCGCAGTGCGGGCAGACTTCCAGTCACTCGCCTTAGCTGGCTATGCTATGGCCGTTGCTTGACTGCTGGCGTTCTTCTGGTACTCAACAGGCCTGAAAACTTTGAACCTCGAAAACACAAGAGAAGCGCATCGTACTAGAGCACCATTCGTTAAAGGTAAGTATACTCCGCAGTCGTGCGTAATATGAGCAAAACCCGTGACCCTTTGGGTAAGTGCTTGCCTTGTTAGTCGTTAAGTCACTGTTCTCGCTCCCTACCGAGCGAGATTTACGTTTGTTCGTAAAGGACTCCACTGATTTTCTTCCCTGTATTCCCACAATCCGAACTCGTGCTGTGTCTCTAATGACTTCGTCATCGAAGGGACGTTGAATCCAAGTGATCGGCCCAGGGCTAAATTCCTGTTGAATGCGCCGACACTGCATCCGTTTTCACAACGACGAGGAAAAAATCTTGTTTAAGATTAAATGTGGGAATTGTTGTTGTGTTCAGTCTTAAGACGACTTGTTGCAGCTCTCGACGCTAATCTATCTTGTGCAAGCCTCTTCATTGCTACAAAACTACCGCAATCTACATCCACCTGAACCTGCTTACCGTGTTAAAGCCCTGCTCTCCCTCTTCGATTTTTAGCTCTACACTTCCCTCCATTACCAAATTGACAATTCCATGATGCCTCAGTATGTGCTCTATCAACCGATGGCTTCGTTTAGTGGAGTTGTCTCATAAACTTCTTTTTTCTCCTATTTGATTGAATACCTCCACATTTGTTATATGGATCCACCCATCAATTCTTCAGCATTCTTCTATAGCACCACATTTCGAAAGCTTCTATTCTCTTCTTGTCTCGGTTGCTTATCGTCCATGTTCCACTTCCATACAAGGCTGCACTCCAGAAAATACTTTCAGAAAAGACTTATTATCGATTAAATATATATTTGATGATAAAAAATTCCTCCTTTTCAAAAAGGCTTTTCTTGCTTTTGCTAGTCTGCCTTGTGTATTTTCCGTACTTCGGCCATCATCAGTTAATTTGCTGCCCAAATAAAAACTTACCTGCTACTTTTAGTATCTCATTTCCTAATCTAATTCCCCCAGCATCTCCTACTTTAATTCGAGAACATACTTTTCCAATGAGCCAGCAGCATCCATTAGGTCAATGAATTACATAGTAAATACGGCCTCATTTTCTGCTGCACAAAGATATTATTAAATCGCTATTTACATACATGGCGCGTCTCGTTTCCATGGTTGTATTTTCAAGTATTCTGCATTATACGATGTACAATTTTTTAGTATGAAATCATACAATATAAATTAGATGGCGTACGTCTAGGCTGGTCCAAGCGGAGGTTAGAATCTTCCCTCGGGCATGGGTGTGTGTGTTTGTCCTTAGGATAGTTTAGGTTAAGTAGTGTGTAAGCTTAGGGACTGATGACCTTAGGAGTTAAGTCCCATAAGATTTCACATTTGAACATTGTTTTTTGCGTACGTCTAATTTTGTAGTTATTTACGTTTTTATGTGTCACACAACTTGACTAGAAGAAGGGATCGGTTGGTAGGACATGTTCTGAGGCATCAAGGGATCACCAATTTAGTATTGGAGGGCAGCGTGGAGGGTAAAAATCGAAGAGGGAGACCAAGAGATGAATACACTAAACAGATTCAGAAGGATGTAGGTTGCAGTAAGTACTGGGAGATGAAGAAGCTTGCACAGGATAGAGTAGCATTGAGAGCTGCATCAAACCAGTCTCTGGACTGAAGACCACAACAACAACATGTGTCTATTGTGACTTTTTTTATTAGTTGACGTGCTGTTGAGGCACCTGTCTGTGCATTGTAAGTAAAACTTCTTACATTCATGGCGCTCCGTACGCCATTCTTCACAAACGAAAATACAGTCACTAAAAACAAAAATCTCAATTTTATCGAACTCAGGAATTTATAAAATCTAGTGCAATGATTCTAACCAGTTTAACACTGTACAAACAGGTGGGAACTTCTTAATTAGAGTTAAGGAACACACGCGAAATTTTGAAAGTGATCAGTCCACATCTTACGTACACTTAAGCGACCATTAACGCAAAGCAGAACAGCCTGAAAATATATTATGTACCTAAAGGAACCGTAATGAATAAACTGTGAAACAGTATCAATAGACACTCCAGAACACTGTATTGTGACGCATATGAGACTCGTCATGTATGTACATAACTAGCTAATAAAATTATCGTGTGGAATAAAACGGGAAATATTTACTATGTCATTCAGTGATTTAATTTGATAACATTCAATTATCTAGTTTTTACTTTTATTGATGTTCATCTTACAATTTCTTTCCAAGACAGCATGCATTCCGTTCGACTGATGTTCCAAGTCCTTAAACGGTCTGTGATGCAATTACATCTACATCTACATCTACAAGGATACTCTGTAAATCACATTTAAGTATCTGGCAGAGGGTTCATCGAACCACCTTCACAATTCTCTATTATTCCAATCTCATATAGCGCGCGGAAAGAACGAACACCTATATCCTTCTGTACGAGCTCTGATTTCTCCCTATGTAGGTCGGCGTCAACAAAATAGCTTCACATTCGGAGGAGAAAGTTGGTGATTGGAATTTCTTGAGACGATTCCACCACAACGAAAAACGCCTTTGTTTTAATGATGTCCATCCCAAATCCTGTATCATTTCAGTGACACTCCCTCCCCTATTTCACGATAATACAAAACGTGCTGCCCTTCTTTGAACTTTTTCGATGAACTCTGTCAATCTTATCTGGTAATGATCTCACACCACGAAGCAGTGTTGTAAAAGAGGACGGACAAGCGTAGTTTAGTCAGTCTCCTTAGTAGCTCTGTTACGTTTCCTAAGTGTCCTGCCAATAAAACGCAGTCTTTGGTTAGCTATACCACACAACAATTTGTGTGTGTTCCTTCCTATTTAAGTTGTTCGTAATTGCAATTCCTAGGTATTTAGTTGAATTTACGGGCTTTAGATTAGACTGATTTATCGTGTAACCGAAGTTTAACGGATTATTTTTAGCACTCATATGGATGACCTCACACTTTTCGCTATTTAGGGTCAACTGAAAATTTTCTCACCATACATACATCGTTTATAAATCGTTTTGCATTTGTTTTGATCTTCTGATGACTTTGCTAGTCGATAAACGACAGCGTCATCTGCAAACAACCTAAGACGGCTGCTCAGAGTGTCCCCCAAATCGTTTATATAGATAAGGAACAGCAAAGGGCCTGTAACACTACCTTGGGGAATGCCACAAATCACTTCTGTTTTACTCGATGACTTTCCGTCAATTAGTAGGAACTGTGACCTCTATGACAGCAAATCACTAAAAAAATGGCTCTGAGCACCATGGGACTTAACATCTGAGGTCATCAGTCCCCTAGACTTATAACTACGTAAACCTAACTAACCTAAGGACATCACACACATCCATGCCCGAGGCAGGATTCGAACCTGCGACCGTACTAGCAGCGTGGTTCCAGACTGAAGCGCAAATCACGAATCTAGTCCCATAACTGGCGCGCAATTTGACTACAAGCCGCTGTGTGGTACAGTGTCAAAAGCCTCCCGGAAATCCAATTACTATGTCATTTGCAAAACGCAAGGTCTTTCTTTTTTCTCTGTGAACTTTAATCCCCGTAACAAATTTGTCCTTGGTTTCCTTCACAACTTGATCATTGTACATGAATGTCACGGAACCATGGATAAGGTGCAGGGACGGCGAAGGAGTTTTTGATCCCGGCTTCATTTGTTTTAAAATATCAACGTTCAAGCGGTTCGTCATGCCCCCGGTAACACCGCCTTTAACCATATGAGGCGTTGCCTTATGTAACCTCGGCTGAGACGCCGTCTGTAAAAGTGGCCCATTCACGTCGACTTGAATGTCTGTTGTGTATGCATGACGTGTAGAATATGCTTACAGGACAGGCTGTTTCTTGCGTCGTTTACAAGCAAGGCAGGCGCTCTTTACCTATTCAGAAAAGTCACTCTCAGCTGTTAAACACGTGTGACTCGTTTAAAGGCTATTCTGTGGGGATATGTGTCATAATATTTTGCTCGTTACTTACCATAAATCAAAAGCAGTCACTGGCCACCGCAACAGACAATCTTCGTTGCGATACTGGAATATTTTCATTGACTTTTCTGATGAATTCTTCCCTGGAAATCAGGTGAATAATACTTTCGTATCGTAAGACGTTTCGACAAGCTTCATACTTTTGGTTGAGAAGATAGTGAAACGTTTTAAAAAAAGTAAGACTAGCGACGGTGGACTATCGTTACAGTGTTCACCTACCTAAACATTAAACGGTGCGTTTATACCCACCTTGCAGAGTTACCAGGTTCTATCAATAGTACAATTAATGAGGGTATGTCTTTTTCGCTTACCTAGCATCACTGACTTTGGTTTGCTTACCTCGCGTAGATCTCGTTCCGATTGGCTTCTCCTCGGTACAGGCGCAGGATTCGAAGTGCAAACAACAAACTGCACTAAATAGGAGTGGCAGAGTGGGAGAAAACACAGTGCTACGAAACAAAGTTACCAAAAGATAGGGTGCCACCTTATTTTTACCCCTTAACGTTTAGCGATTATCAAGAATCGCAAGTAAGAACCTCATTGTGTTCATCCATTAAATCAAATTCCGGAAAGCTAACTACGTTCAGAGAACCGCAACACGACACAACATAATGATTCTCATTGTGAAAATATGTTCAAAACTTCGAACTACCGTTCATCAACGCACTGTTCAATACGACAAACGATAGTCGGTAACTCTTTACACTATACTATCTAAAACCCGTGTTGCATTTGTTTATACTTGATACAAAGCTTCTGGTGAGCTGTTACGCACAAACGCTTTCCGAGGCACAGTTAATTGCGACGAGTTATCGGCACCGTATTCCACCTGACCGCCCCGATACGCGTTGCCTCGCTCATTATGGCTGGAGGAGCATAGCAGAGTTTCAATAGCAAATATTAACTAGCAACACTGTATTGATTCAGGTCATGCTGTATATGTGTTTCCTGGCTGTCTGTACGGTTCTCTATCATGATACTAGCAGGCGCGTTCCCATCTGCAGCACAACCCAATGCACGGTAGTCTCTCCTTACCTTGCTGCTACTGAATGTTCTTGTCCGACTGCTAGCAAGTAGAATTAAAATGAAAATGTAATGCGGGCGAAGAATGTGGCAGAAACGGAGCAAGAGGTGTTCAGTTGAGCTACAGTTCCGTTTCTTCCATTAGGCGGCCGCCTATGGTGGCAAAATTTTAGGGGCGGCAAAGGGGGAAAAATTAATTTCGAGTCAAACAGTGAAAAAAATTGAGCAAATGAGGAGAAAAATGAAAAAGAGGAAAAATTAGAACATCGAATTGTTTTCAGAAGCGTACGGAACAATTAGTTAAATCACTTTGACGAAAGTAAACACATTCCCTCTGCCTGCCTCGAAATTAAAGCAGCCGCTACTGAAACTTTTTATTTAGTGTTTAATGACAGTGAGAAACTAAATTGGCTATAAGCAGCCGCCCGTCTCTAGCTTAGGGCCACTAACTCCAGGAGAGGGAGAGAACCAGTACCTTTAGACAAACACATAATCCATGCCTCACCAGGATTCGAACCCGGATCAGAAGCCATGCACTTGGCCCACTACCCTACCGGGGCGGCTAATAAAAGTTGTAGAACTATCAATAGAAAATGCGGACAATACGTCATTGTAGAAGATGCTGAAAAAGATGAGATTTTATCCTCATTCTAAAACTATTTCAATGAAAACAGAAACAAAATAACACCACGATTATCCAAATGACGTAGTCTGAAGCTTTGGCATGTCTCACATCACTATAGAATAATTTCTAAATTCAAGGAAAAATTAATTCGCATTAGAAAACAGCTCCAAACTTTTGTCAGTCCATTTTCTTGCAAGTAATTGATGCCATATTTGGTTGCACTGTTACATTCGATTGGCTTCTAGTTCAAAATGTTCAAAAAATTCTTTCTATTTCACTTATTTTGGGGACTTTCTAAAACTGAGGACAAAAAATAATAAATATAGGACATTTGTTGTCAATCAGTTTTAAAGAAATTGAGAGCAGAGCATGAAAATTGAGAACTGTCCCCAGAAAATGAGCACGTATGGTCATCTTAGTTTAATGTTGCTGTTGGATGTTGGTGTTAGTGGAGGGGGAGATATCGATGAGACCGATGATAATAAAAAAAAAGAGGGGGGCGTCATTTTTCAGCTGTCGCCTAGGGCGGCAAAACGCCTAGCAACGGCCCTATTGGGAGTGTAGTAAAGGAAACCAAGGAAATATTTGGAAAGGAAATCACAGTTCAAGCAGAAGAAATAAAAACTAAGGTCTGCTGATGGCATTGCAATTCTGTCAGAGACGAAATTGGAAGAGTAGTCGAACGCAATGGATAGTGTATTGCAAGAGATGAACACCAACAAAACTAAAACAAGGGCAATGGGCTGTAATCGAATTCAATCTGAGGATGGTGAAGGAATTATATTAGAGAACGAGACACAGAAAGTATTAGACGAATTTTGCTTCTTGGGCAGCAAAATTACTGACGATGACCGAGGTAGAGAACAATTCTGAAAAAGAGGAATTTGTTAACATTTAATGTAAATGTAAGTGTTAGGAAGTTTTTTCGGAACGTATCTATCTGAGTGTAGCTTTGTATGGAAAAGAAACGTAGAGGACGATAAGCAGTGCAGACAGCGAGAGAATAGAAGCTTTTGATATGCTGAAGAGTAGTTGGAGTAACTAACGAGGTACTGAAAGAAACTGGGAAAAAGAAATTTTTGACACAACGTGACTAAATGAAGGGATCGGTTGACTGAATACATTATGAAGCTTAAAGAAATTGTTACTTTGGGCAATGGGAGGAGGTGTAGAGGGAGAGCAAAGCTCGACTACATTAAGCAGGTCCAAATGAACGTATGTTGCAGCAGTTATGTAGAGATGGTGACCTTGCACAGTTTAGACTCTCGTGGAGAGCTGCATCAAAACAGTCGTCGGACAGGAAACCAGAACAACGGCAACATCTTCACCAGAAGATGATTACTAAGATATTTACCGAAATATCGTTCCGGAACCAAGATACTACTCGATTTCCAGAGTACAGCTCACTGAGAAAGCGTGTTTTTGTTAGTTTAGCTGAGATTCCGTAGCATCATCTATAGCGATGTACAGATTACAGGTATACGTCGCTAGTCGTTTTTTTTTCAGTAACGAGCAGAAATATTAAAATCCATAACTACATTTGTTCGCTAATGCTGCTGGATCCCACATTTCCAAGTTAATTTTTTTTGTTCTCTAATCGCACCGTACATACTGTAACGGAACAGTTCCTTAAAGTACTTGAAGTTGTATATTTCTTCACTGTGCAACTTTTTTTTTTTTTTTACCAGAATGGCTTTCATCTTCATGTCCCGCAACGAAAGAATTGCCGTGTTAATGTCGTGTTAATGGACCTGAAACGAAAATAACAAGAGCCGTTGTCACCACTTTGTTGTTGAATACTACATATACATACTACACTGAAGCGCCAAAGAAATTAGGATAGGCATGCGTATTCAAATACAGAGATACGTATGTAAACAGGCAGGACACGGCACTGCGGTCGGCAACGCCTATATAACACAAGTGTCTGGCGCAGTTGTTAGATCGGTTACTGCTACTGCTGCGATGGCATATTATCAAGATTTAAGTGAGGTTGAACGTGGTGCTATACTCGGAGCACGAGCGATGGGACACATCGTTTCCGAGATAGCGATGAAGTGGGGATTTTCCCTACGACCATTTCTCTAGTGTACCGTGAATATCAGGAATCTGGTAAAACATCAAATCTCCGACATCGCTGCGGTCGGAAAAAGGTCCTGCAAGAACGGGACCAACGACGCGGGACCAACGACGACTGAAGAGAATCGTTCAAAGGGACAGAAGTGCAACCCTTCCGCGAATTGATACAGATTTCATTGGTGGACCGTCAACAAGTGTCAGCGTGCGAACCATTCAACGAAACATCATCGATTAGGGCTTCCGGAGCCGAAGATCCACTCGTGTACCCTTGATGACTGCACGACACAAAGTTTTACACCGCGCCTGGACCCGTCAGCACCGACATTGACCTGTTGACGACTGGAAACATGTTGCCTGGTCGGACGAGTCTCGTTTCAAATGGTACGGAGCGGATTTACGTGTTCGGGTACGAAGACAATCTCGTGAAGCCATGAACCTTGCATGTCAGCAGGGGACTGTTCAAGCTGGTGAAAGCCCTGTAATAGTGTGGGGCGTGTGCAGTTGGAGTGATATGGGATACGTCTAGACACGACTCTGACATGTGACACGTACGTAAGCATCCCGTCTGATCACTTGCATCCATTCATTCATGTCCATTGTGCATTACGACAGACTTGGGCAATGCCAGCAGGACAATGCGACACCCCACACGTCCATAATTGCTACAGAGTGGCTCCAGGAACACTCTTCTGAGTTAAAACACTTCCGCTAGCCACCAAACTTCCCAGACATGAACATTATTGAGTATATCTTGGATGGCTTGCTACGTGATGTTCAGAAGAGATCTCCACCTCCTTGTACTCTTACGGATTTATGGACAGCCCTAAAGAATTCATGGCGTCAATTACCTCCAGCACTACTTCAGACATTAGTCGAGCCCGTGCCACGTTGTGTTCAAAAATTTTCAAATGTGCGTCAGTTCCTAAGGGACCAAACTGCTGAGGTCATCGGTCCCTAATCTTACACACTACTTAAACTAAATTATGCTAAGAACAGCACACACACCCATGTCTGAGGGCGAGAGGGGCCTCGCAGTCCGTGACATGGCGCCTTAAACCGCGCGGCCACTCCGCGCTGCTGCCACGCTGTGTTGCGTCACTTCTGCGTGCTCGCGGGGGCTCTACACAATATTAGGCAGGTGCACCAGCTTCTTTGGCTCTTCAGTGTATACTTACCTCTGATAACCTAACTATTGTTTGCTGTTACCTCCAAATAGTCCTGGTTGTGGCCCTGTACTATCGTTATTACGTATCGCATAACAAGAAACCGAATGTATGTGCAATTATATCCCCTCCCCGCCAAAATGTAAAACTAGAAAAAGTAAATTTTCTGAAGCATTTTCTCTTAAACAATATTCAGTGAGCAAAAGCACTTCACAACGTCGATTAGCGCACGACATAGCTACAGTGAGCAACGAGACTTTTACTTTCTAGCATCATAACTTTACTCTTAACAAAAGAAAGAGAAAACATAATCAAGTATTATATTATGTTACTTGTGTTTTCTTCCTATAAGGAAACTTCGACCTATAGAAAGAATAATAATGGAACATCGTCCTATAGAAAAAAATTATAAGGAAACATTGCCCTATAGCACGATGTTTCCTTACAATTTTTGTCTTAATGCAATATGCTGGCATTAAAGGACGAATGTTGGCTCACCACATTACTACTTATATTAACTGAAGGTGCCCCACAAGGGCGAAACATTTCATTGCCAATAAACAGATAAAACAATTTGCAAGCGAGACTGTCTTATTTCAAGAAATTCATAATCGCTTGCTGTATCAGGCGCCCAGCATGGAATGGAACCGATTTTAAGTTAGATGTCTCGTGAATAATAGCATAAACTGTATTAACGTACCTTACAGAAGTTCTTTAATAGTATGATTTAAATAAAACTCGATCCGATTTTCACGTTACATTAATATTCGGACGCTTTTCAGAACTAATTATTGCACTGCAAATTTTTGTGGAAGTTATGTGTTTCCATATCTTGTCTGTTAGGCATTCTGTAGTATCACTGCTTTCAAACGCTGCAGCATACTGATAATGATATTTTTCAAGTGGTCGTTACACAGACCGCCCCATTCTCCTTTTAATCGACCCTTCTACTTTTCTTTGGAAGATGTTGGTGTCTTCCTGAAACGTGGCTGTAGCGCTCCCCGCACATTCTCAATATGACTAGAGTCTGGTGATTGAGGTGGTGGTTGTAAGACTTTCAGTAAGTGTACAACAAATGCTTCTTGTACTTCGGTAATTGTTCTGGTAAAACTTGGATGTGTTTGATATCCCCATTTGTTAAACTCTTTTGCATAAATTGTTTTTTATATTTTTGGGTAAAGATATGTGCCTTTAATATTGTCGAGGAACATTAATTCGTCCGGTCCAAAGTGGATATACAGCCCCAGACAAGAACAGTGCCACATCCATGCCTAAATGCCTTATAGTCGGCTTAACATTTCTGACTTTAAATTCTTCATTTTCTTCCGCCTCTTCGTTCTTTCTCAATCCGACCCAGAAATGTTAACTTTACGTTTGTCGGTAAAAATGATGACGTTCCACCACGTTTCTTCCTTCGTAATAAACTCTTTATGAAAGATCAATCTCTTCTTTTGATTCCGTTCATTGACCTGCGGTTTGTTCCTACTCACTTTTCCACTCTGGCCACTATCTTTCAATACTCTGCGTATCGTTTGAGGATGTACCTTCTTTCTAGCCTCGTTTAGAAGCTCACTTGATAATTTGGGCACACCGAAAATAGGATCATTCTTTATTTTTCGTATTAAATTTCTCTTGTCACGTGCTAGCTTCTTTGATTGGTAATTTTGAGGTATAGAATCTATACGATCCTCGTTTGTGAGCCGTCTGACGATATGTGCCACAGTACCCTTACTGATACTGGGCATGGTACCAATTTGTCTATACGATCTACCTTTTTCGTTATGATAGATCATAACTAGTCACCGGCCGCTGTGGCCGAGCGGTTCTAAGCGCTTCAGTCCGGAACCGCGCTGCTACTACGGTCGCAGGTTCGAATCCTGCCTTGGGCATGGATGTGTGATCCTTAGGTTAGTTAGGTTTAAGAAGTTCTAAGTCTAGAGGACTGATGACCTCAGATGTTAAATCCCATAGTGCTTAGAGCCATTTGAACAACTAGTCGTGTGCTTAAATTGGTATTAGTTTTGCGTGGCATTGTACGGTCTGGATAGTTGTCAGTGCTTGCAGACAAACACTGGAACACTGCCTTCTAGCTCACGATATATAAATTGGTGGGGGAGATCAATACAAGTACTACACTATCAACAGTCCGAATATTAGAGTAACGTGAAAATCTAAGTGTTTTATTTAAGTTACATTGTTTAAGAACTGTTGTAAGTTGTACAAAAACGTTCATACTGGTATTTACTTGACATCTACTTTAAGATAATACTTGATTATTTTTTATTTTGTTTTGTTAAGATCAACGTTATGATGCTACAAAGTAAAAATCTCATAGCACCCGAATACTGACGTTACTCACTGTGTATCTTGGGAAAAAACACAACAATCAGAGCAAGAGACAGAAACACAATCATTCATGTCTTTGTGTTACACAAATACATTCATTCACATGCTGGAAATGATACAGAATGAGTGCCAACTACGTTAAGTGTACCGTAATGGCTTAAAATAACTCTTAACTTCAAAGATAAGCTGCCAGGTGCATTGCAGCATGATTGTGATTAATATTTTTCAGTCTATGGAAGGAGGTTATCTGATTTTTTTAGGAAAGCACTCCGTATACGAAAATTATCATGGTTTATGCTCTTTACTATTATCCCGGATATAGTAACAGATTTAAGGCATGGGCAAACGAATTCATGCAAGTACAGAAAGTAAAAGCTCACTGCAGTTATTTATTCTGAGATGTATGAAGCTACTGAGTTTACAAAATAAATGGGCCCTACCCGACATACAGCAGTGTGCCTACATATCACCGTCACAGTTGTGTTGTATACTGCCGCCGCCTCTAGTTTCGTCAATAAGCAAGAACATGCTGGCCACTCTACCCGAGCGATGTCGTTGTCCTGAAGGAAGTCAACTCACGTTGTGCTTATGGGGGCGCGAATTGTCGTCCATGAAGACGAATGCCTCGCCAATATGCTGCCGATATGGTTGCACTATCGGTCAAAGGATGGAATTCACGTATCGTACAGCCTCTACGGCGCCTTCCATGACCACCAGCGGCGTACGTCGGCCCCACATAATGCCACCCCAAAACAGCAGGGAACCTCCACCTTGCTGCACTCGCTGGACAGTGTGTCTAAGGCGTTCAGCCTGACCGAGTTGCCTCCAAACACGTCTCCGACTATTGTCTGGTTGAAGGCATATGCGACACTCATTGGTAAAGATAACGTGATGCCAATCCTGAGCGGTCCATTCGGCATGTTGTTGGGCCCATCTGCAAAGTGTCTTGGTTGCAAAGATGGACCTCGCCATGGACGTCGGGAGTGAAGTTGGGCATCATGCAGCCTATTGCGCACAGTTTGAGTCGTAACATGACGTTCTGTGGCTGCACGAAAAAAGTTATTCAACATGGTGGCGTTGCTGTCAGGGTTCCTCCGAGCCATAATCCGTAGGTAGCCCTTGGGCGGCCTGAGCGAGGCATGTCATCGACAGTACCTGTCTCTCTGTATCTATTCATGTCCGAACAACATCG
The DNA here is from genome assembly GCF_021461385.2 of Schistocerca piceifrons. Lineage (NCBI taxonomy): Eukaryota > Metazoa > Arthropoda > Insecta > Orthoptera > Acrididae > Schistocerca > Schistocerca piceifrons. The sequence continues at coordinate 510,801,197 of NC_060142.1, read as the reverse complement.
CTTCGGTTCACTCCGACACGACTGGACAGTTCTCTTGTTGAGAGCCCTTCCTGGCACAAAGTAACAATGCGGACGTGATCGAACCGCGGTATTGACCGTCTAGGCATGGTTGAACTACAGACAACACGAGCCGTGTACCTCCTTCCTGGTGGAATGACTGGAACTGATCGGCTGTGGGACCCCCTCTGTCTAATAGGCACTGATCATGCATAGTTGTTTACATCTTTGAACAGTCAAAGGGACTGTGTCTGTGATACAATATCCACAGTCAACGTCTATCTTCAGGAGTTCTGGGAACCGGGGTGATGGAAAACTTTTTTTTGATGTGTGTATTACTTCTTAACTACAATCTCTGTTCGCAACACAGTTTGCAGAGGGTATCCACATATACCACTGTAAGTATCTGCAAAATATATCACAGTATGACACACAGGTCAGAAGACATGAAGTCATAATCGTTGAGATGCGTGAAAAACTAGTGTTTGTTTAAAATAGTGTGCAGTAAAACTTCAACATCATGCATGACTTTTAATTTATTGCTTATTCACTACTAACTCTTTTGACCACAAACTTAGCAGAATATCTAAATATATCTCTAAATGTACCTGCAAAGTAATATCATTGTACAACGCGTACGTTGAAGAGATATGACATCATTAACAAGGAGGTGCGTGAGAACCTAGCTTTTGATGAAAATGGATCGCAGATTACCGGAATATAATCACCCAGTGTGCATAATTTGAAACCTTTTCTCGCTTATGTGCTTAAAGTGAAATATTTAACACATTAACGTACCTCTAATCAGACTTCTGAAGCAGTTTTATACATGGGAATTCGATTATTTAAAGCAGGCATAGGCAGCCTTTGGTAAAGTGCGGACCTGATTTATATACTAAGTTAAACTCGCGGGCTGGATGGTCACGTCAAGCTACAGTAGCGCTCCTAGCACGTTAAGTCAGAACTATCGCCTGTGACGTTGATATTGTAGGTTGGTTGATTTGCGGGAAGGTAGCAAACAGAGAGGTCACCGGTCCCTTCGGATTAGGGAAGGATGGGGAAAGAAATCGGCCGTGCCCTTTCAAACGAACTATCCCCGCATTTGCCTGAAGCGATTTAGGGAAATCACGGAAAATCTAAGTCAGGATGGCCGGACGCGGGTTTGAACCGTCATCCTCCCAGATGCGAGTCCAGTGTGCTAACCACTGCGCTCGGTCGACGTTGATATTAATGGGGTAACGAATCAACATGAATGGCACCCATTTCCCGACACGCCACGCAACAAATTATGCCTCCATGCCTCAAAACGCGCTTTCATATTTGTTGTTACCCCTTCTTCGTATGTCTACATTTATTTACATGTCATGAACATTGTTTATTCTCAGTGTTTTACAATAGCTGTCTTAAAAAAGTCCACTGGAAAATTTTGCAACTCCGTTAGTAAACAATGTTCACGACTCATAAATAAATGTAAACATCTGAAGATGGGATGCCAAGCATCGTGAAGAGTAATATGGTAACATAAATGCCTGTAAAAGCAACTGACTGCAGTTGGTTCACTATAAATTATCGTTAGTTTGCAGTGTTGCAATCCGTCCAAAACGGACAAGAATTATTTACTGATTTTAATACGAGAGAGAACAGAAATACAAATACGACAATCAGACAGGCAGTCCCAGCTGACAAGCAGTTAGGAGTAACTTTGCGGTTTTTGGCCACACGTAGATCTTTAGAGAGTCTGAAATTTAGTGTGTTAATATCCACAAAGAGTATTAACAAGCAGTTTTATAACATTTCTCAGAAAGTACTTTTGATGACTGACTTCATAAGCTTGGGTTGTTTGTGTAACACTAAACAAATAAAGATGTCATTTCTTTGTTCATTTCAAAACGTTTAGAAGTTTAAATTGCTTGGACTTAATACACTACTTGCCGTTAAAATTGCTACACCACGAAGATGATGTGCTACAGACGCGAAATTTAACCGACAGGAAGAACATGCTGTGATGTGCAAATGATTAGCTTTTCAGAGCATTCACACAAGGTTGGCGCCGGTGGCGAACCCTACAACGTGCTGACGTCAGGAAAGTTTCCAACCGATTTCTCATACACAAACAGCAGTTGACCGGTGTTGCCTGGTGAAAGGTTGTTGTGATGCCTTGTGTAAGGAGGAGAAATGACTACCATCACGTTTCCTACTTTGATAAGGGCCGGATTGTAGCCTATCGCGATTGCGGTTTATCGTATCGCGACATTGCTGCTCGCGTTGGTCGAGATCCAATGACTGTTAGCAGAATATGGAATCGGTGGGTTCAGGAGGGTACTACGGAACGCCGTGCTGGATCCCAGCGTCTTCGTATCACTAGCAGTCGAGATGACAGGCATCTTATTCGCATGGCTGTAACGGATCGTGCAGCCACGTCTCGATCCCTGAGTCAACAGATGGGGACGTTTGCATGACAACAACCATCTGCACGAACAGTTCGACGGCGTTTGCAGCAGCATGGACTATCAACTCGGAGACCATGGCTGCGGTTACCCTTGACGCTGCATCACAGACAGGAGCGCCTGGGATGGTGTACTCAACGACGAACCTGGGTGCACAAATGGCAAAACGTCATTTTTTCGGATGAATCCAGGTTTGTTTACAGCATCCTGATGGTCGCATCCGTTATTGGCGACATCGCGGTGAACTCACATTGGAAGCATGTATCGGTCATCGCCGTACTGGCGTATCACCCGGCGTCATGGTATGGGTGCCATTGGTTACACGTCTCGGTCACCTCTTGTTCGCATTGACGGCACTTTGAACAATGGGCGTTACATTTCATATGTGTCTCTACCCTTCATTCGATCCCTGCGAAACCCTACATTTCAGCAGGATAATGGACGACTGCATGTTGCAGGTCCTGTACAGGAGTTTCTGCATACAGAAAAGTTCGACTGCTGCCCTGGCCACCACAATCTCCAGATCTCTCACCAACTGAAAACGTCTGGTCAGTGGTGGCCGAGCAACTGGCTCGTCCCAATACGCCAGCCGTTACTCTTGATGAACTGTGGTGTTGTGGTATTGTATTGAAGCTGCATGGGCAGCTGTACCTGTACACGCCATCCAAGCTCTGTCTGACTCAATGCCCAGGCGTATCAAGGCCGTTATTACGGCTGTAGGTGATTGTTCTGTGTACTCTCAGGATCTATGCACCCAAAATGCGTGAAAATGTAGCCACATGTCCGTTGTAGTATAATATATTTGTCTAATGTCTAATGAATACCCGTTTATCATCTGCATTTCTTCTTGGTGTAGCAATTTTAATGGTCGGTAGTGTATAAGTCGAGTGTATTATAGGGAAGTCAAATTGGAAAAATGCGAATGGGCGTAGTATACTGTACTACGAATTTCTTCCGCGGGCCGGATTGAAATTGGTCGCGTGCCTACCCGACCTGCGGGCCACCGTTTGCCCAACCATGATTTAAAAAGTCGCGAGTTTACTGGTAGTAGCTGCCCTGTAAACAAGCAGCTGTCAATCACTTTGGTATTCTGGTCCATGTGTAGTTCGGCGCTGGGTCTTTCCTTTCCTCCTGTGCGGGAAGGCCTGGCGGTATTCGGCACACCTGGGGCGACGGTGGCTACAGACAGCTGCTCCGGATTACGCCGGCGCGCGCCCAGTCGTTTGTGGTGTGGCGAGGTGTGGTGGGCTGCAGTGCGACCTGTGCCGTGTCATGTGGTGTGGTGTGGTGTGGGATGGCGCCACTGTCCGGCTCCTTGCGCCGGCTGCCGGTGTGGCTGGGACACGCGCCGGCGTGTTGAGTCAGGCGCGGCCGAGATAAGGCGGGGCAACGCAGGCCAGTCGGTCGGCGCAGCCCAGCTGCTGATAGGCCGCCGCCTCTGCCCGCACTTCCTGATGCAGCCAGGGCCCCTTCACGCTTCTTCCTCAACGTTCATTTATCCCTGTCCTTATCTACGTCTCAGTATGACCCGGAAAGAACTTCGTTTTTCCACAACCTTTTTATATTTAAACACTAACGCTCTAAACTTGTTGCTAGAGTTGTAAAACTACTGTAGGCTACGATAAAGTAATCATAGAGTACGGTAGTTTTCCTAGTAGCCTCTGGCAATTTAGATGGTAACTGCGCTACCTGTATGTTACGTGTGTTGCATAACTATCAGGCGTTGCGTCATTTATATCCATTTGTTTGCATATGTGATCAGTTTCTAACTGGATTCTTCTAGAAAACAGAAGTGGTGAACCACCTAGAAGCCGGCCGGGTGGCCGAGCGGTTCTAGGCGCTACAGTCTGGAACCGCGCGACCGCTACGGTCGCACGTTTGAATCCTGCTCTGGCATGGATGTGCGTGATGTCCTTAGGTTAGTTAGGTTTAAGTAGTTCTAAGTTCTAGGGGAGTGATGACTACAGCAGTTGAGTCCCATAGTGCTCAGAGCCATTTGAACCACTTTTTGATCAAGAGCATCTCAGAAAAATTGGATGATTTGTGCAAAGGAAAGAGCTTACAAACTTTTCAGCCAATGCTCACATGAACCGTTCATGGCTATACCGATTTCGAATGGCTAGTCATTGCCAACAAAGCCAAAATATTTTTTGGCTTACGTCCATCTCATAGCAAGCAAGGAGTCAACATTTCCGTGAGGCTCTTACTGAAGAAGGAGTATGAGCGTCACACTGACAACATTCTGATGAGGTTCTGAGTGGAGGAAGAGTGGGAGTCTTATGTTAATTCCTAGCATTCCTTTGGGGTTCTTACTAGAGGAGCAGTGGCGCCTGATGCTGATGTCTAGCAGTCCCATGGGAATCTTACAGGAGGACGAATAGGAATCTCATGTTGACTCATAGCATTCCCATGGGCATCTTACTTGAAGACGAGTAGTAGCGTCTTGTTGACTCCTAGCATTCAGATGAGATGTTTACTGGGAGAGTAGTCGGAGCTTCGTGTCGACAACATTGCTATGAGGATCGCTGCGGGGGAAGAGCCTAATTTTGGCACCTAGCATCCCCAAACGGCTCTTACAGGAGGAGGAAGCTCATTGATCCTAGCATTCCCATGGGGATGTTGCCACAGGAAGAGTAGGCGCCTCATGTTAACTCGTAGCATTTGGGTGAGATACTTATAGGAGGTGTAGGAGGAGCTTCAAGTTGGCAACATTGCTATGAGGATGGGGAAGAGTTAGAGCCTAATATTGACTGCTAACATCCCCATGCGGGGCTTACTGGAGTAGGTGTTCGAGTCACATTTTGACAATATCCCCGTGGGGATCTTACTGGAGGAGAACTGGGAGCCTCATGTTCCAACACAGTGATGATTTTATTAGAGGAGTACTGATTCTTAAGATTCAAATGAGGATATGGTGGAGTAGATTCTGGGATGCAGCCATGAGCCAAGAAGTATTTGTGGTTGGTAGAGGTTAGCTACTCGAAACTGTCATAGCCACTAAACAATTTATGAGCACTCGCTGGATTAAACTTTATTGTCTATATGCCATCAAAAAAGCTACTTGGAAAGACAATTCATAGTGCTGAAAGATGTTTAATGGCAGAAATTAGAGAGTACTGACATAGTGAAGATACCCCGGAATTGTGATATACTATAACATTTGATAGAAAACAGTCCAATGGATAAGAAACGAAGCTCATAATTGCGAGGAAGAAAAAGCATCTTGCGAGGAACATAGTGTACATGTTGTCGGATTCGGTCGTTGTGCAATCGAGGCCATCACTGAGGAGTTTAAAGCGAGATAGAAAGCCGTTCCTAAATTTTCTATACCTCTGCCTGATCTTCAAGAGCAAATTAATATTCAATGGGAAGACAACGTTAAGGCACATCCTCAGGGGAATAGGGTTCAGGAGGAAAAAATGCATGTCAGGAAGAAGGTTATCTTAAAATAAAATATGGAGGACAGCGACAGTGCCAGAAAAAAAAAATACTCCATTTTAGAGATTTCAAGTTCAGTCAAGATCTATTGTTGCAACAGTGCGTATGGAGTACATAAAATGATTACATTTACAGATCAACAGCACAAACGGTTCAGTGGTACCAGGTATCGACCCATGCTGAAACACTAGTATTAGTACATGGTGTAGCCTGCACGGGTGGCAACGCAGGTGCTGACTCTGGATTCCAGTCGATCATACTGTCGTGGGATACGTCAGTCCACGCCTGCTCCACACGTTCACGTGGTTGTGCAAGAGCTGTTGGTTGGCGAGCCGCACGAGTCACCTCTGTCTCTCTCAGCTGAGACCGTGCTGGCTGGCTAGGGAAGTCGCTGCACATCTCGCAGAGCACTTTGCAAAGTGTTCGGGCGAGCATTATCCTTTTGCAACAACACATCAGCTTCTTGTTGCAAGAACGGCAGAAGAACTGATCAAACACCATTCTGTAGTTACCGAGCGTTGGTTAGCGTTCCTTCCAGGAACACCAAAGGTGAAACGGAGTTGTCGCTAATCGCACCTCAGAGTTTAAGGGGACCACACCGTGGTTCAGGTCGAAAAAAATCGATTTTCGGTTTTCATCATATTTCGACAGATTAAGCTTTTATTTAAGTACTCTGAAAAGGATTTTACTGAAACTTTTTTTTTCGAGCATTTAAAGAGCATTTTCCTACCACGTGTGTTTATGTGCCACGTCCACTTTTCCGTCATCCACTGTCAACCCACCGTCAACTCTAAGCCATATGGAGATGACATTATTAGCAAAATAGAATGTGTAGGCCATGTTCAAAAACGTTTGGGAACAAGGCTGAGAAAACTAACTGTTGATATGAAAGGAAAAAAAATTAGAAGATGGAAAATTGTTGACCGGACGGGGTCAGTTAACTAAAACTGAAATAGAAAACTTGCAGGTATAATATGGGCAGGCAATTAGGAGAAATAAAGAAAATCTGGAGGCAATGAAGAGAGATGTTTGGGCCATATTCTTCCATAAGTCCTCTACTGATGATAAGCCATGTCATGGACTGTGTTCATGGACTGTGTCTATCAGAAGAAAATTCGTGGTCCAAATACAATGCGGCTCAGGCAACTGGAGAATCTTATTCTCACCAGCATTCTCTTCCTGCTGCTGTTATTACAGCAATTAAACCTATTTTCAGAGACTTGGATCATTCTGACCTTCTAAGGAAATGTCTGCATGGCAGACACAGAACCCAAGTGCATGTTCCAACAGCATAATTTGGAACCGTCTTCCTTAAACTGTATTTGTAGGTATACATACAATGAAACTAGGAGTTCATGATGCTGTTATTACATTCAATTGTGGTAATATTGGAAAGTGCTGGGTAATGAAAAGCTGGGAATTAATAGTTCGAATGGCTCTGAGCACTATGGGACTTAACTTCTGACGTCATCAGTCCCCTAGAACACTTTTTTTTTTGGTCGTCAGTCTACTGACTGCTTTGATGCGGCCCGCCACGAATTCCTTTCCTGTGCTAACCTCTTCATCTCAGAGTAGCACTTGTAACCTACGTCCTCAATTATTTGCTTGACGTATTCCAATCTCTGTCTTCCTCTACAGTTTTTGCCCTCTACAGCTCCCTCTAGTACCATGGAAGTCATTCCCTCATGTCTTAGCAGATGTCCTATCATCCTGTCCCTTCTCCTTATCATTGTTTTCCACATATGCCTTTCCTCTCCGATTCTGCGTAGAACCTCCTCATTCCTTACCTTATCAGTCCACCTAATTTTCAGCATTCGTCTATAGCACCTCATCTCAAATGCTTCGTTTCTCTTCTGTTCCGGTTTTCCCACAGTCCATGTTTCACTACCATACAATGCTGTACTCCAGACGTACATCCTCAGAAATTTCTTCCTCAAATTAAGGCCGGTATTTGATATTAGTAGGCTTCTCTTGGCCAGAAATGCCTTTTTTGCCATAGCGAGTCTGCTTTTGATGTCCTCCTTGCTCCGTCCGTCATTGGTTATTTTACTGCCTAGGTAGCAGAATTCCTTAACTTCATTGACTTCGTGACCATCAATCCTGATGTTAAGTTTCTCGCTGTTCTCATTTCTAATACTTCTCATTACCTTCGTCTTTCTCCGATTTACTCTCAAACCATACTGTGTTCTCATTAGACTGTTCATTCCGTTCAGCAGATCATTTAATTCTTCTTCACTTTCACTCAGGATAGCAATGTCATCAGCGAATCGTATCATTGATATCCTTTCACCTTGTATTTTAATTCCACTCCTGAACCTTTCTTTTATTTCCATCATTGCTTCCTCGATGTACAGATTGAAGAGTAGGGGCGAAAGGCTACAGCCTTGTCTTACACCCTTCTTAAAAAATACGAGCACTTCGTTCTTGATCGTCCACTCTTATTATTCCCTCTTGGTTGTTGTACATATTGTATATGATCCGTCTCTCCCTATAGCTTACCCCTACTTTTTTCAGAATCTCGAACAGCTTGCACCATTTTATATTGTCGAACGCTTTTTACAGGTTGACAAATCCTATGAAAGTGTCTTGATTTTTCTTTAGCCTTGTTTCCATTATTAGCCGTAACGTCAGAATTGCCTCTCTCGTCCCTTTACTTTTCCTAAAGCCAAACTGATCGTCACCTAGCGCATTCTCAATTTTCTTTTCCATTCTTCTGTATATTATTCTTGTAAGCAGCTTCGATGCATGAGCTGTTAAGCTGATTGTGCGATAATTCTCACACTTGTCAGCTTTTGCCGTCTTCGGAATTGTGTGTATGATGCTTTTCCGAAAGTCAAATGGTACATCGCCAGACTCATATATTCTACACACCAACGTGAATAGTCGTTTTGTTGCCACTTCCCCCAATGATTTTAGAAATTCTGATGGAATGTTATATATCCCTTCTGCCTTATTTGGCCGTAAGTCCTCCAAAGCTCTATTAAATTCCGATTCTAATACTGGATCCCCTATCTCTTCTAAATCGACTCCTGTTTCTTCTTCTATCACATCAGACAAATCTTCACCCTCATAGAGGCTTTCAATGTATTCTTTCCACCTATCTGCTCTCTCCTCTGCACTTAACAGTGGAATTCCCGTTGCACTCTTAACATTACCACTGTTGCTTTTAATGTCACCAAAGGTTGTTTTGACTTTCCTATATGCTGAGTCTGTCCTTCCGACAATCATATCTTTTTCGACGTCTTCACATTTTTCCTGCAGCCATTTCGCCTTAGCTTCCCTGCACTTCCTATTTATTTCATTCCTCAGCGGCTTGTATTTATGTATTCCTGATTTTCCCGGATCATGTTTGTACTTCCTCCTTTCATCAATCAACTGAAGTATTTCTTCTGTTACCCATGGTTTCTTCGCAGCTACCTTCTTTGTACCTATGTTTTCCTTCCCAACTTCTGTGATGGCCCTTTTTAGAGATGTCCATTCCTCTTCAACTGTACTGCCTACTGCGCTATTCCTTATTGCCGTATCTATAGCGTTAGAGAACTTCAAACGTATCTCGTCATTCCTTAGTACTTCCGTATCCCACTTCTTTGCGTATTGATTCTTCCTGACTAATGTCTTGAACTTCAGCCAACTCTTCATCACTACTATATTGTGATCTAAGTCTATATCTGCTCCTGGGTACGACTTAAAATCCAGTATCTGATTTCGGAATCTCTGTCTGACCACGATGTAATCTAATTGAAATCTTCCCGTATGTCCCGGCCTTTTCCAAGTATACCTCCTCCTCTTGTGATTCTTGAACAGGGTATTCGCTAATCCTAGCTGAAACTTGTTACAGAACTCAATTAGTCTTTCTCCTCTTTCATTCCTTGTCCCAAACTCATATTCTCCCGTAACCTTTTCTTCTACTCCTTCCCCTACAACTGCATTCAGTCGTCCATGACTATTAGATTTTCGTCCCCCTTTACATACTGCATTACCCTTTCAATATCCTCATACAGTCCGCAGCTCGTGGTCGTGCGGTAGCGTTCTTGCTTCCCACGCCCGGGTTCCGTGGTTCGATTCCCGGCGGGGTCAGGGATTTTCTCTGCCTCGTGATGACTGGGTGTTGTGTGATGTCCTTAGGTTAGTTAGGGGACTGATGACCATAGACGTTATGTCCCATAGTGCTCAGAGCCATTTGCACCATTTGAACCATCCTCATTCACTTTCTCTATCTGTTCATCTTCAGCTTGCGACGTCAGCATGTATACGTGAACTATCGTTGTCGGTGTTGGTCTGCTGTCGATTCTGATTAGAACAACCCGGTCACTGAACTGTTCACAGTAACACACCCTCTGCCCTACATTCCTATTCATAACGAATCCTACACCTGTTATACCATTTTCTGCTGCTGTTGATATTACCCGATACTCATCTGACCAGAAATCCTTGTCTTCCTTCCACTTCACTTCACTGACCCCTACTATATCTAGATTGAGCCTTTGCATTTCCCTTTTCAGATTTTCTAGTTTCCCTACCACGTTCAAGCTTCTGACATTCCACGCCCCGACTCGTAGAACGTTATCCTTTCGTTGATTATTCAATCTTTTTCCCATGGTAACCTCCCCCTTGGCAGTCCCCTCCCGGAGATCCGAATGGGGGACTATTCCGGAATCTTTTGCCAATGGAGAGATCATCATGACACCTCTTCAATTACAGGCCACATGTCCTTTGGATACACGTTACGTGTCTTTAATGCAGTGGTTTCCATTGCCTTCTGCATCCTCATGTCGTTGATCATTGCTGATTCTTCCGCCTTTAGGGGCAATTTCCCACCCCTAGGACAAGAGAGTGCCCTGAACCTCTATCCGCTCCTTCGCCCTCTTTGACAAGGCCGTTGGCAGAATGAGACTGACTTCTTATGCCGGAAGTCTTCGGCCGCCAGTGCTGATTATTTATCAAAATTTAGGCAGTGGCGGGGATCGAACCCGGGAACGAAGACGTTATGATTATGAATTATGGACGCTACCCCTAGACCACGGGACCTACCCTAGAACTTAGAACTACTTAAACGGAACTAACATAAGGACATAACACACATCCATGCCCGAGGCAGGATTCGAACCTGCGACCGTAGCGGTCGCGCGGTTCCAGCCTGTAGCGCCTAGAAGCGCTCGGCCACCTCGGCAGGCACTGGGAATTAATCCTGGTGAAAATATGATCACTGGGCTGCAACATTGCGATAAAATGAGGATAGCCGATGCAGACAGGTCAGCATCTAATATGGCCAAGGAAGCATGACAAACATCCAGGAAGGTGAAAAAGAAGCTGGAAGACCTTCTAGAGGCCAAAGAAGAACCATCATATGCAGCAGGACAGTTTTAATTAACTGTAACAAATTTCAAAAGTTTTTCTTTAAAGTCAATTTCCTGCAAACTAAAATTTTCGGTACATATGCCCCATTATATCAGAAACTATCATAGATAAATGAACGAAATTTTCAGAGACTCTGCATAACATAAAAAACCACCTCTGGTACTACATTAATATTCCCCCATTAGGAAGTTCACAAAAAAATATTTTCTGCAGAAAAAAACTTAATATTTTTTGTTAATAAATTTAAAAAGGTATTTCTTAAAAACTATAAAATGGATAAAGTAGATTTTAATGCAGTTGACTCTGTTGGCATCACGTAACATACAGTAAAAATATTAAGGTCCTGCATCAAGTAGTTTTTTCAGAAATGTGTCAAATACTTGCCTAAATTAACAACTACATCTACAGCCACACTCCGCAAATCTCCTGACGGTGTGTGGCGGAGGGTACCTTGAGTACCTCTATTGGTTCTCCCTTCAATTCCAGTCTCGTATTGTTCGTGGGAAGGAAGATTGTCGGTATGCCTCTGTGTGGGCTCTAATCTCTCTGATTTTATCCTCATGGTCTATTCGCGAGATATACGTAGGAGGGAGCAATATACTGCTTGACTCCTCGGTGAAGGTATGTTCTGGAAACTTCAACAAAAGCCCGTACCGAGCTACTGAGCGTCTCTCTTGCAGAGTCTTCCACTGGAGTTTTTCTATCATCTCCGTAACGCTTTCGCGATTACTAAATGATCCTGTAACGAAGCGCGCTGCTCGGCGTTGGATCTTCTCTATCTCTTCTATCAACCCTATCTGGTACGGATCCTACCCTGCTGAGCACTATTCAAGCAGTGGGCGAACAAGCGTACTGTAACCTACTTCCTTTGTTTTCGAATTGCATTTCCTTAGGATTCTTCCAATGAATCTCAGTCTGGCATCTGCTTTACCGACGATCAACTTTATATGATCATTCCATTTAAATCACTCCTAATGCGTACTTTCAGATAATTTATGGAATTAACTGCTCCCAGTTGCTGACCTGCTATATTGTAGCTAAATGATATGGGATCTTTCGTTCTATGTATTCGCAGCACATTACACTTGTCTATATTGAGATTCAATTGCCATTCCCTGCACCATGCGTCAATTCGGTGCAGATCCTCCTGCATTTCAGAACAATTTTCCATTGTTACAACCTCTCGATATACCACAGCATCATCCGCAAAAAGCCTCACTGAACTTCCGATGTCATCCACAAGGTCATTTATGTATATTGTGAATAGCAACGGTCCTACGACACTCCCCAGGGGCACTCCTGAAATCGCTCTTACTTCGGAAGACTTCTCTCCACTGAGAATGACATGCTGCGTTCTGTTATCTAGGAACTCTTCGATCCAATCACACAATTGGTCTGATAGTCCATATGCTCTTACTTTGTTCATTAAACGACTGTGGGGAACTGTATCGAACGCCTTGCGGAAGTCAAGAAACACAGCATCTACCTGAGAACCCGTGTCTATGGCTCTCTGAGTTTCGTGGACGAATAGCGCGAGCTGGGTTTCACAGGATTGTCTTTTTCGAAACCCATGCTGATTCCTTACAGAGTAAATTTCTAGTTTCCAGAAAAGTCATTATACTCGAACATAATATGTAATCCAAAATTCTACAACTGATCGACGTTAGAGATATTGGTCTATAGTTCTGCACATCTGTTCGACGTCCCTTCTTGAAAAGGGGGTGACCTGTGCCCTTTTCCAATCCTTTGGAACGCTACGCTCTTCTAGAGACCTACGGTACACCGCTGCAAGAAGTGGGGGCAAGTTCCTTCGCGTATTCGGTGTAAAATCGAACTGGTATCCCATCAGGTCCACCGGCCTTTCCTCTTTTGAGCGATTTTAATTGTTTCTCTATCCCTCTGTCGTCTATTTCGATATCTACCATATTGTCATCTGTGCGACAATTTAGAGAAGGAACTACAGTGGAGGCAGGGTGTGGTCCCCTTAACACCTGGGACGGGGTCAATGTCTTCTGGACGAATCACTCTACGAGACAGCGCTCACCAGGTCTACGTCGTACGCACAGACGAACGTCACTCGAGTGCCGAACATCACTGAAGAACACGGCGCGCCATTCCATCGTCCAAGTGATCCTCAGACGGCAACATTGGAGCTGTGCACGTCGATGCTGTGGAGGACGGGTTAGAAGTGTGCTTGCCCCTAGTCCCACTGCTAATAACCAGTTGGCAATAGTTCGTGTTGAAACGTCTGGGCTCACAAGTCCTCTTATTTGTGCTGTGACAGCTGTACGATCTGCCACTGCCGCCCGTACAATATGACGAAACTGGCGGGCGTCTGTGCTGCGTCGACGTCCAGAACGTCATCTACGGGTGTGAGAATGTTCACATGACCACTGATACCAGCCTCGTTGCACAGCTAACGCAGCACGTCCAACTTGTGTGGTAATTCTCCGAAAAGACCATCCCACCATTGGGAAGCTCACGATTTGACCCCTTTCAAACTCTGGCCGCATGAAGCACGGGTGCGTCTACGTGGCAAGGTCAGCTGCTTGCTTCCCACGTCTGCAGCACCTTTGGGCCTTCCCTATTAAAGAGTAGGCACAGATGGTGCACTGACAGCTAGCCACGACGCACTCTGCAGGTGCATGACGTTTAAACTATCATCAGTACATCTACTATCATTCAAGGTAGCAAATGCCGTCATGGAATCAAAATCGACATCGTCTTTCTACACTACTGTCCATTAAAATTGCTACACCAAGAAGAAATGCAGACGATAAACGGGTATTCACTTGACAAATATATTATACTAGAACTGACATGTGCCGTTAAAATTCCTACACCAAGAAGAAATGCAGATGATAAAAGGGTATTCACTTGACAAATATATTATACTAGAACTGGCATGTGATTACATTTTCACGCAATTTGGATGCATAGATCCTGAGAAGTCAGTGCCCAGAACAACCACCTCTGGCTTGGGCATTGAGTCAAAGAGAGCTTGGATGGCGTGTACAGGTACAGCTGCCCATGCAGCTTCAACACGATACTACAGTTCATCAAGAGTAGTGACTCGCGTATTGTGACGAGCCAGTTGGTCTGCCACCATTGACCAGACGTTTTCAATTGGTGAGAGATCTGGAGAATGTGCTGGCCAGGGCCTCAGTCGAACATTTTCTGTATCCAGAAAGGCACGTAGAGGACCTGCAACATGCGGTCGTGCATTATCCTGTTGAAATGTAGGGTTTCACAGGAATCGAATGAAGGGTAGAGCTACGGGTCGTAATATATCTGAAATGTAACGTCCACTGTTCAAAGTGCCGTCAATGCGAACAAGAGGTGACCGAGACGTGTAACCAGTGACACCACATACCATCACGGCGGGTGATACGCCAGTATGGCGATCACGAATACAAGGTTCCAACGGGCGTTCACCACGATGTCGCCAAACACGGATGAGAGCATCATGATGCTGTAAACAGAACCTGGATTCATCCAAAAAATGACGTTTTGCCATTCGTGCACCCAGGTTCGTCGTTGAGTACACCATCCCAGGCGCTCCTGTCTGTGATGCAGCGTCAAGGGTAACCGCAGCCATGGCCTCCGAGCTGATAGTCCATGCTGCTGCAAACGCCGTCGAACTGTTCGTGCAGATGGTTGTTGTCATGCAAACGTCCCCATCTGTTGACTCAGGGATCGAGACGTGGCTGCACGATCCGTGCAGCCATGCGGATAAGATACCTGTAATCTCGACTGCTACTGATACGGGGCCGTTGGGATCCAGCACGGCGTTCCGTACTACCCTCCTGAAACCACCGATTCCATGTTCTGCTAACAGTCATTGGATCTCGACCAACGCGAGCAGGAATGTCGCGATACGATAAACCGCAATCGCGATCGGCTACAATCCGACCTTTATGAAAGTCGGAAACGTGCTGGTATGCATTTCTCCTCCTTACACGAGGCATCACAACAACGTTTCACCACGCAACGCCGGTCAACCGCTGTTTGTGTATGAGAAATCGGTTGGGAATTTTCCTCGTGTCAGCACGTTGTAGGTGTCGTCACCGGCGCCAACCTTGTGTGAATGCTCTGAAAAGCTAATCATTTGCATATCACAGCATCTTCTTCCTGTCGGTTAAATTTCGCGTCTGCAGCACGTCATCTTCGTGATGTAGCAATTTTAATGGCCAGTAGTGTAGGTGTACTGATTTTTTTGCAGCAATGTATGGTTGAAATGGCTCTGAGCACTATGGGACTTAACTTCTAAGGTCATCAGTCCCCTAGAACTTAGAACTACTTAAACCTAACTAACCTAAGGACATCACACACATCCATGCCCGAGGCAGGATTCGAACCTGCGACCGTTCCAGCAATGTATTTGCAGAAGATATGGATATTAAAAGATTACAGTAGGTACTATTTTAGGGCGTTGAGGTTTGGATTGATGGAGACTTAAGTAGCAGGAAGTGCCAGGAAGGTAGTATCTTTATAGGATCTGTGATTGTTGTTCGTTTAGAAGACGTCCAGGCTTTGTTGAATGCGGGAACAGCTACTGCCAAATGAATGGGCAGATTAACTAAGCTAATTTCGAAAAGTGGAGGAGAAAGTTATTTTCATTCTAGGCAAACTTCAGAAGCAATTTGTTGTAATTATTAATATCCTGGACATTAAACTACCTTCGAAAAGTTCACCAAAAAGAAAAAATGTTTGGTTGTTGACGACTTGATAAGGTGCGCTCTTCATACAAACACGCCCAGCGAGAAGACTGCGAGCCATGACCACATATTTCTGCTGTATATGTCTGATCTTAATTTGATCGAGGTGTGTTGGAGTCAAGTGAAGAAATATGTGGGGTCATTAGCGACTAGTGTTACGTTCACTGCAGCTCTGTAAGTGCCTCTTATTCCGATAAATGGTATCGTAAGACGCGTTGTCAAAGTCCAAGATTAAGTGGGATTAGTCGGTTAGTCATTATCTGAGTAAGATCTGAAGTCGGCTAATACATGTATCTGCTAAGTACCGTGAATTGCCCACGAAGCAGTTTCTCAGGACAGATGGTGCCACTTACCGTCGCTATAGAGCGTACCGACTCCGCTGTGGTCCTTTCTCATTATGATGACAGATGGAACGCGTTAAATGATCAGTTACAAGAAGAACCGATCCGAAAGTAACTTATATGTAAATCTAAAGTAAATAACGAAATTTTATCTTTTGTGTTTATGCAGTATAATTCACACATCAAACAAAGTTTTGCATCACCCCGGTTCCCTGAAATCATGAAGATAACGTTGACTGTGGATATTGTATCGCAGACACAGTCCATTTGACTGTTCAGAGACGTCACTAAACCCGCCCAAAGGTGAAAACAACCATGCATGAGGAGCGCCTATTAGGCAGCCGATCAGTTCCCCGTCATTCCACCAGGAAGGAGATACACGGTTCGTGTTGTCTGTAGTTCAACCGTGCCTAGACGGCCAATACTGCGATTCATTCACGTCCGCATTGTTACTTTGTGCCAGGAAGGGCTCTCAACAGGGCAAGTATCCAGGCGTCTTGGAGTGAACCAAAGCGATGTTGCTCGGACATGGAGGAGATACAGAGACATAGGAACTGTCGATGACATGGTTCGCTCTAGCCGCGCAAGGGCTACTACTGCAGTGGATGACCGCTACCTACGGATTATCGCTCGGAGGAACCGTGACAGCAACACCACCATGTTGAATAACGCTTTTCGTGCAGCCACAGGACGTCGTCTTACGACTCAAACTGTGCGCAATAGGCTGCATGATGCGCAACTTCACTCCCGACGCCCATGGCGAGGTCAACTCTGCAACCGCGACACCATGCAGTGCGGTACAGATGGACTGCTCAGGATTGGCATCACGTTCTCTTCACCGATGAGTGTCGCATATTCCTTCTACATCTACATCTATACTGAGTATGCCACCTTACGGTGTGTGGCGGTGGGTACCTTGAGTACTTCTATCGGTTCTCCCTTCTATTCCAGTCTCGTATTGTTCGTGGAAAGGAAGATTGTCGGTATGCCTCTGTGTGGGCTCTAATCCCTCTGATTTTATCCTCATGGTCTCTTCGCGGGATATACGTAGGAGGGAGCAATATACTGCTTGACTCCTCGGTGAAGGTATGTTCACGAAACTTGAACAAAAGCCCGTACCGAGCTACTGAACGTGTCTCTTGCAGAGTCTTCCACTGGAGTTTATGTATCATCTCAGTAACGCTTTCGCGATTACTAAATGATCCTGTAACGAAGCGCGCTGCTCGGCGTTGGATCTTCTCTATCTCTTCTATCAACCCTACCTGCTACGGATCCCACACCGGTGAGCCGTATTCAAGCAGTGGGCGAACGAATGTACTGTAACCTACTTCCTTTGTTTTCGGACTGCATTTCCTTAGGATTCTTCCAATGAATCTCAGTCTGGCATCTCCTTCACCGACAATTAATTTTATATGGTCATTTCATTTTAAATCACTCCTAATGCCTACTCCCAGACAATTTATGGAATTAACAGCTTCCAGTTGCTGACCTGCTATATTGTAGCTAAATGATAAACGATCTTTCTTTCTATGTATTCGCAGCGCATTTCACTTCAGCCAGACAATCGTCGGAGGTGTGTTTGGAGGCAACCCGGTCAGGCTGAACGCCTTAGACACACTGTCCAGCGAGTGTAGCAAGGTGGAGGTTCCCTGCTGTTTGCGGACACACTATGTGGAGCTGACGTACGCCGCTGGTAGTCATGGAAAGCGCCGTAACGGCTGTACGATACGTGAATGCCATCCTCCGACCGATAGTGCAACCATATCGGCAGCATATTGGCGAGGCATTCGTCTTCGTAGAAGACATTTCGTGTCCCCATCGCGCAAATCTTGTGAATGACTGCCTTCAGGATAACGACATCGCTCGACTAGAGTGGCCAGCTTGTTCTCCAGGCATGAATCCTCTCGAACATGCCTGTGACAGAAGTGCTGTTTGTGGACGACGTGCCGCACCAACCACTCAGAGATCTACGCCGAAATGCCGCTGAGGAGTGGGACAACGCCTTGATAAACTTGTGGATAGTATGTTATGCATCAATGCAAGAGGACGTGCTACTGGTTTAGAGGTACCGGTATGTACAGCAATCCGGTGTACCAGCTCTGAAGGTCTCGCTGTATGGTGGTACAACATGCAATGTGTGATTTTAATGAGCAATAAAAAGGGCGGAATGATGTTTAAGTTGACCTCTACTCCAAGTTTCTGTTCAGGTTCCGGAACTCTCGGAACCGAGGTGATGTAAAAGTTTTTTTGATGTGTGTAGTAAGAGTGCATGATTGAATTTGTAACTTAATTGAGGGTACACTGTGCCACCTCTGGTAGCAGCAACAACAGTCCTAGAGCTGCTGGCATGGAGTAGAACAGCTTGTACGAGAGGTACAAAAATACGTCATTCCATCGAATTTCGTCGGTCGTATT
The DNA here is from genome assembly GCF_021461385.2 of Schistocerca piceifrons. Classification (NCBI taxonomy): domain Eukaryota; kingdom Metazoa; phylum Arthropoda; class Insecta; order Orthoptera; family Acrididae; genus Schistocerca; species Schistocerca piceifrons. Next base: position 510,782,483 of record NC_060142.1, on the reverse strand, counting down.
GGCTGTCGAGTCAATCTCTCTGTAGCCCGTGACCAGATGTTTTCAGCGGGTGATGTATCTGGAGAAAGCGCTCAACGAAGCATCAGACGAACACCCTCTGTATCGAGATCGATCCGGACAGCACAGGCAGCATGCGGTCTTGCGTTATCTTGTTGACAGAACGTTACGGATGCCTCGAATACAGAACGCAGTCGCTGGCCTTAACAAGTCTGACATGTAACACCAGCAGTCTAAATGCAAATCAGTGGCGAAGCCGGAACTTAGCCTGACGGCTTCATTGATGGTAGGAATAATTGCTTGAGAGTGCGGCTACGACCCCAGATCTAGCGGCAAAGAACGAAAGATAACTGAGAAATAAATAAAATAGGAATAGTGTAGTGTGGAATATCTATTTCCAAAATCAGTACTACTGTATATGTCGCGTAGGGGGCAAAATAATCCCAGATACCTGCGGCACCTTGGTTTTTTTTTTTTTTTTAATAGGTCGTCAACCTGTTTGATGACGGCCGCCATGACCCTTCTTCCCTGCCCACCTCTTCGTCTGAGAGTATGATTTACACTCAATGTTCTAAAATACATATGATTCTATATGTGTTTTACATGTTTTGTGTGGGAGTTATTTGCTGATCTCTAAACCCACGTCTCATAAGTGTCAGTGTTTCCCACATATTATTTCCTCATCGAATCTGCGGTAGAATTTCTCGGTACTTATCAGACCATTTAATTTTCGTCTCACATCTCAAAAGATTCAATAGTTTTACGGTTTTCCCGCTGTCTATGTTTCACTTTTGTAGAATGCTGTACTCCACACTTACGTTCTCAGAAATTTAATTCTCAAATTGAATCATATGTTCTTTACTACCAAACTTCTTTTAGCTGGATATACCCTCTTTGCTTGTGCTAATCTGATTCTTATGTTCTCCTTGCTTCATTTGTAATGCGTCATGGTTCTCCTGAGTTAGCACAGCTGCTTTCCCTTCGTCTACTGCGTGATTCCCATTTTTTTTGTTTTTTTTTCTGTTTTTTTGTTGTTTTTTTTTTGTCTTTCGCGACAGTGTCGGAGATCGGGAGAACAGCGATAAGATGTAAATGGGAGGCTTACAGGGATAATCATTGTTCGTAGCCGCATTTCCAGCAAACCATTCTTAAAGGTCGATGAGGACACTCTGCGTATAACAATGGTCTTAATCCGAACTACAGTCGCAATGCGACGATCAATGGCTGCTCGCCATATGCGCGGTCCACTCGTGAATGATATATACTGCAGTCGTCAAGAACTAGAGCAGTAGGCGTGTCCACGTTCTTTGCACTATTTTGTTGTTGTGGTCTCCATTCCGAAGGTTTTGCTGTAATTCTCCACCTACTTGAACCTGCGTAATGTACTCAAAGATTTCGTCTCCCTTAATAACTTATACCTCGACCGCCCCGCCTCCCTCCGCCAATACTTTCGTCTATAACGAATTTGAAGCTTCCGTGATGTCTCAGGATGTTCTTCTACTGCGATTGTATCATAACGTTATTTTTTCCCTGATTCGATTCAGTACCTCTTCATTGGTTGCCCAATCTACCCACCTAATCTCCAAACCTCTTCTATAATATCACATTTCAAACGCTTCTATTCTCTTCTCATCTGAACAGTTTATCAAGCATTTTTCATAGGCAATTCGCGATAATTAGGAGTTACGTGTATTAGCCGACAACGAATGTTAATCAGATAATGACTAATCCACTAATCTCATTTAACCTTGGACTTTGACAACGTGTCTTGCGATACTATTTATGGGAATAAGAGGTGCTTATAATGCGGCTGTTAATGTACCAGTAGTCTTTAATAATCTCACATCTCGTACGAGGCTAGAAACCGGACAAATACACTTCACTGAAAAACTTAAAGGAAGAGATAGATAAAGTAACATAACGCATTAACAACTCGGTGGAAGTTAATCAAAGTGCAGGAGCATGTTACCAGAGATCTTACAGTCGTGTACAGAAAAATGGACGGCCCGTGGCGTGAGATCACAGTGACGATAGCGCCAAATATAGCTGGCAGTTGAAGGAGCGATAAAAGTCGGTATGTGTCAATCAGCGAGCATTTACTGTGCACTTTGTGTGTTCTTCATTACAACACTGCTGCCCTAAGCAGAGGAGAAAGTCACCTACAGTAACGTATTACCGCTAAACTGTGCAACAGGCAATAAGGGAGCACATCGAACAGCGGATGCGGTTGAAACCACTTTTAACAGAACTGCAGGGCACGCAATCTGACTGACCACAGTGGCACGGTGACTCAATGGAGTTGTCTCTTTCCTCGAAGACTACCATGTTGTGCTCCGCTGGCAACCACGCATCAACGACACCGTTTGCGATGCTGTCAAGAGCGTACAGACTGGACCAACCAGTATTGAGGTTCCAGAATGAGATTTTCACTCTGCAGCGGAGTGTGCGCTGATATGAAACTTCCTGGCAGATTAAAACTGTGTGCCCGACCGAGACTCGAACTCGGGACCTTTGCCTTTCGCGGACAAGTACTCTACGATCTGAGCTACCCAGGCACGACTCACGCCCCGTCCTCACAGCCTTACTTCTGCCAGTACCTCGTCTCCTACCTTCCAAACTTTACAGAAGCTCTCCCGCGAACGTTGCAGAACTAGCACTCCTGAAAGAAAGGATATTGCGGAGACATGGCTTAGCCACAGCCTGGAGAATGTTTCGAGAATGAGATTTTCACTCTGCAGCGGAGTGTGCGCTGAAGTTTGGAAGCTAGGAGACGAGGTACTAGCGCAAGTACAATTGTGAAGACGGGTTGTGAGTCGTGCTTAGGTAGCTCAGATGAAAGAGCACTTGCCCGCGAAAGGCAAAGGTTCCGAGTTCAAGTCTTGGTCGGGCACACAGGAAGTTTCAGTATTGAGTTTGTGTGCTCTTTTCGAAAGAGTGCAGATTTAGCCTCAGTAGTAATTCTGGACGTACCCTCGTATGGCGAGAGGTGGGAACGACGTAATGCAGCAAGGAACATTGTCGAACGTGATCGTTTTGGTAGTCCAGGTGTTGCGCTGTGGGAGGCGTACTGTTGCATGGGTGCACTGACCGCCAATTGAACACTGTACGTTCGCCGTTAAACTTTGTGACATTGTACACCTTCCCTGCGAGCATATTTTCAGGGGCGCATTCGCCCCTTGCCTCATTTTTTATGGATGAAAATGCTCCATCTCAGATGGAAAAGCTCGAGAGGAAATTCGGCGAATGGATTGGCCTGCGAGTTGTGGTGCTTTGAAAATATTGTAAGTTCGGAGTTGGCATGCCGTGCGGACCGCTCGGCAGAATGACCGCATGGTGCCGGACAAGAGGGGAAGTCCCAGTGCGAGGTCCTGCGACCGCATGGCTGGAAATTCCATGATGACGCTGTGTCGATGAAGGAGACATGCTGGGAGTGACAAAGATGGCGGACTTTGTGAAAGCTTAATGGCAGACATTTCACAGTTCGTATAGGAATTAATAGTAGCCAGATGAATCATGATACCTCAAAAAGAAACATGTACATTATCATTATTTGCACGACGATTCTGATGGTGTTACCAGATTTTCAATATCTTTATTAGTTTGGTATTTGACGACAAATTATACAAGCAACACCCAGCAAAGGATTTCCAAAATCTGAACGGCTCATACAATTTTGTCGATCAATGTGTCTCTAGAAAGCTATTAGTGTAAACCTAAATTGGTATAAATTACAGGCATGTAACTTGAACAGAACATGAGTTATTGGAGGTCAAAGTGACCGATTACTATCGATCGCGACAGATCATAAGTACTTCTCAGTTACACGAAAAAACGGTAGCATCATGCTTATAAATATATTTATTCGTCTGTGTCTTTGTTTATATCCGATATACACTATTGATGAAGAAATTGGTTAAATATTTACTGTGTTTTAGGAAGCACAGAGACCTTTTGTTTCTATTCCTTTGTTATATGTTTATTTAATTTGTTTGTGTATTTAATAATGTGTGTTAGAGCGTGTTTAGGGTCCAGCCATAAGAACAGTTATTTAATTTCAAGTCATTTAAATGTAAATACAGGACTTCGAATGTGTTTCAAAATGTTTGTGTGTGTGTGTTGGCTTGGAGACACGACGGGAGTGCTGTCGCCAATCACAGCGCTCGTTACTAAGGGAGGCGACTACCAAAGTGAATTTGGGGGGGGGGGGGGCTCTGGACAGTGCGGGGCGAGGAAGGGTATGCGAGAGGACAGGAGAGAGTGCAGGACAGTACGGCACGATGGATGCATGGTCGCGGGAGATAGAAATATTTCGTAGTGCCGTCTTGTGCAATTGTGAGATTTCCTTGGCTTCTAGAGTGAAGGTGTAGTATGTGTTTGGAAGTGAATATCTCGCGAACTATGTTGTCATTCATAACTAACTACGTGCCGTAGGAATCTATTGTTTCCCTTTTATTTAATTGCTGGACCATAGAACCAATAAGTGTTTTGCAGAAATATACCGCATTCTCATCATTTAAAGTCGTTAAGATAGTACCTGCAGATTTTATTTAATTGCAATCTTTCATTTACAAAGTACTATGTTGCATTAAAAATTCACAATTGCCGAGTCATAGGAATCTTCGACCATTCGATTCATGTGTATATTCATATTATATACTGTAGACTCAGCGGTATTTCACTTGTAATGCAGCAACTACGTATCCCAGCCCCTAGACAACGAAATCAGCCATAACTTTTAATATTTCAACTCTGAGTCTGAGGGTACGTAGTTGAGGACCACCACGCATCATTTCATTTAATAATTGAAAGCCCGCACCCCTCCTTATGTCATATCGAGCATGTGTGGATGCGTTGGGGAGACGCATTGCAGCAGGTCCAGATGCCCCAACGACCGGTTCTCAACCACGCTGGTGGTAGAATGGAATTCCTTACCACATGAACTCTTTACTAACCTTGTGGTCAGCATGGGGGCACATTGCAGAGCATGCACCACCGTCCATGGTGATCACACACCCTATTAAGAACCATGTCTCACATGCTTTTTTTATCATCCACGGGACCATCAGAAATTGCTTTGACTTCACTATAATTGTTGCCTTCAAATAAAAATTTAATTTCACCGAGCTACGTTACTTGGCAGTGATAGATCATGCGAAATATAGTTTCACTCGTAAGTTCTGCACACGAGTATACCTTCAGAAAATACTTCCTAAAATATTAATTTGTATTCGACAACAACAAATTTCTCCTTTTCAGAAATGCATGTCTTACTATATCAAGTCCGCATTTTAATTCATTTCTACTTCGGCTGCGATTATTTCGCTGTTCGACGAGCAAAATTTTTCTACTCCTTTTAATGCGTCATGAAAAGATTGTAACAACTACAGAGGTATCTCTTTAATCAGCGTTGTGGGTAAAATCTTCTCAGGTATTGTTGAAAGGAAAGTGCGAGTATTAGTTGAGGACCAATTGGATGAAAATCAGTGTGGGTTTAGGCCTCTTAGAGGTTGTCAGGACCAGATCTTTAGCTTACGGCAAATAATGGAGAAGTGTTATGAGTGGAACAGGGAATTGTATCTATGCTTTATAGATCTAGAAAAGGCATATGACCGGGTTCCTAGGAGGAAGTTATTGTCTGTTCTACAAGATTATGGAATAGGAGGCAAACTTTTGCAAGCGATTAAAGGTCTTTACATGGATAGTCAGGCAGCAGTTAGAGTTGACAGTAAATTGAGTTCATGGTTCAGAGTAGTTTCAGGGGTAAGACAAGGCTGCAACCTGTCTCCATTGTTGTTCATGTTATTTATGGATCATATGTTGAAAACAATAGACTGGCTGGGTGAAATTAAGATATGTGAACACAAAATAAGCAGTCTTGCATATGCGGATGACTTAGTTGTGATGGCAGATTCGATTGAAAGTTTGCAAAGTAATATTTCAGAGCTAGATCAGAAATGTAAGGACTATGGTATGAAGATTAGCATCTCCAAAACGAAAGTAATGTCAGTGGGAAAGAAATATAAACGGATTGAGTGCCAAATAGGAGGAACAAAGTTAGAACCGGTGGACGGTTTCAAGTGCTTAGGATGCATATTCTCACAGGATGGCAACATAGTGAAAGAACTGGAAGCGAGGTGTAGCAAAGCTAATGCAGTGAGCGCTCAGCTACGATCTACTCTCTTCTGCAAGAAGGAAGTCAGTACCAAGACTAAGTTATCTGTGCACCGTTCAATCTTTCGACCAACTTTGTTGTATGGGAGCGAAAGCTGGGTGGATTCAGGTTACCTTATCAATAAGGCTGAGGTTACGGATATGAAAGTAGCTAGGATGATTGCAGGTAGTAGTAGATGGGAACAATGGCAGGAGGGTGTCCACAATGAGGAAATCAAAGAAAAGCTGGGAATGGACTCTATAGATGTAGCAGTCAGGGCGAACAGGCTTAGATGGTGGGGTCATGTTACACGCATGGGAGTAGCAAGGTTACCCAAGAGACTCATGGGTTCAGCAGTAGAGGGTAGGAGGAGTCGGGGCAGACCGAGGAGAAGGTACCTGGATTCGGTTAAGAATGATTTTGAAGTAACAGGTTTAACATCAGAAGAGGCACCAATGTTAGCATTGAATAGGGGATCATGGAGGAACTGTATAAGGGGGGCTATGCTCCAGACTGAACGCTGAAAGGCATAATCAGTCTTAAATGATAATGATGATGATGATGATTAATGCGTCATTTCCTAATCTAATTCCTTAAGCATCTCTTCATGTGATTCGGCTACATTCCATTACCCTTGTTTCACTTTCCATCTTATGAGCTCTTATCAAGACATTGTCCTTTCCGTTCAACATTCCACTTAATTTATTGTCTAACAGAACTACAATTTGCAATAACCTACTTCTGTTAATAACCGTAAGGCTTATGTTCTCACCAGTTACTCCATTAATCAAGAAGGAGGATCAGCATGCAGTTGGTTAGGGTATCCCTTAAAATTATTTTAATTTCTGATATTTTCTGAACCTGTTGAAATAACAGGATCACGAGCTCATCTAAGGTTGCAACGTGTTACTATTATCCCAATTTCACACTCGCATGATTCTGAGCCAGTTCTTCGTGAGAAACGCTGGCCAGATGATCGCACAGGAGCCGAGAGCAAAAGATAACGATTGTTGCCGCCATATGTTGGTTGCTAAACAGAGCAAACTGAATATGCCAAACTTCGATAGCTAACAGTGTGTATAAAGGTATGAAGGAGACGATAATGTGATCTGATGCCGAACGGCGAGGCCGCTAACAGGTATATATGGAAACGTAGTTTATGCTTGTGTGTCAGAAAGTGACTTTAGGAACTTTAGTGCTCAAACAGCACCATTTAACGGTCCCGTTTCTTAAGAACAGTTGACTCCAGTCTAGGCGTCATGCGACACGAATATCATGCACAATGATATTGTCTGCCTCCGAACCTAACGGTTGCCTTAGGCACCAGGAAGTCGGTGGGACTGGTGGTTTCACATTGCAGGGTGCCAGTATGTCGGTTAGGACTCGAATGTCCACAAACTATTTATTGCTTTGCGGGTGACAGGAAATAAGAGTGAAAGCAAACAAGTTGGATCCGTTCGTGAACAGCTAGAAGGAGCTGCTTTCGCCATCTGTCAGCGAACTATGGAATCTGCAATGGTCTTTTTCCTTCAGTAAATAATAGGCGCTACATTCTATGACTTTGATGGGCTGGGAGAGGAAGTGGAAAGAGGCTCTCGAATTCGTGCTTGGTATGGCGTTGGAGAGAGGGATGCACGTAGGATTCCTGCTGAAAACATTTCTTTGGGGAGGAAAGTAACACGTAAGATAGGAAGCGTTAGTCGCCTTGAAAACTGGTAAAGGCCGATGGAACATAGCTAGATGACGACAGTTTTATTGCTGAGTATGCCGCGCTGGGTAGCCGCGCGGTCTAGGGCGCCTTGTCACGGTCTGTGCGGCTCCCCCCGTCGGAGGTTCGAATCCTCCCTCGGGCATGGGTGTGTGTGTTGTGCTTAGCGTAAGTTAGTTTATGTTAGATTAAATAGTGTGTAAGCATAGGGACCGATGACCTCAGCAGTTTGGTCCCATAAGATCTTAACACGAATTTCCAAAATTGCTGACTATAGGTTAGATGTACCGATGTTCTCATAACGAATTATCGGGTCCCATTTTCTGCTATTTTGTGTTATTAACTTTCCTTGTATTCCCATTCTTTTTTTTTCGAAACTACGTCTACATTTAGGGTAAGTTCGGGAGACTCGGGACAGAAGTTTATAAAACTATATAGTTTCTAGTTCGTTCTTTACTATATTATTTAAGGAACAAATTACAGGGTTTGTTACTTTTGTTATCAAATACGTAGAAAATGTATGAAAGATGACAATTAGGTACCACATGTCGCTATTTTCTCTTGCCAGGAGGCTGAATCGGGACACTCGTCTAGAATAATCGGGAGGTCGTTACAATTTCTTTTATCATGTACTGTACATATTTATTAAGGAAGTATACTGAGTGTCTCAAGACAACTTTCGTACTTTTGAATGTCATATTTTAAATACACGTCTACCAAAAACGAACTTCTTCTTTCTCTCAGCCCCTGCACACTTTTCACGGTACCACCCCTATTCCCTTACTTGGCACCGAATCCAGTCTTTTAGTTTTGATGGTACGTGCAAGCAAAAACGGTAATAAGTTCATCCCTCTCTCTGCGGGTAGAAAGTTTTGCAATCTTTCGCTGCATATGTGTTCCTGTTTGGTTTAGTATCCATTTGACAGCCTGATTCATCACATTTCTAACTCTGTTGTAGATTATCAAATAAATCCACGGGTTTACCCAATAATGTTCAATGTTGCTCAACGTCGTGCCTTTAAGTCCATAGCAGATATATGAAGACAGACCGTCAGCGTTTCTGGATGTTAATTCAGGAATGCACTTACGAAAACCAGTAAGTCAGTCGATTACTGCCATTTGATGGTGTTGCGAGAAGTTACGATCGAATTCATTTTGCTGTGCGAAGAAAAAAAGCAGCCTTCATTGCAACGTTAAAATCCAGTCAGAACCCACAAGCCGACAGCCTACGCATCCTTTCTCCTAACTGCTTTTATTTTTAGACGATGAATGTAGTTTGTACACCCTTATACTTCAGCTGATCATCATTACCACTTTGTAGACGACATGCTCCAGGCATCCCAAATAGTTCTTCAGCATGACGTATGCGAAATGCGGTAATCGCACTGCGCTTATCATCTTCAATCCAACCAACTTTATCAATGCCCATCTAAGAGATAATAGTAAAAAATAACTCAACAAAATGTGTTGTCCCTATTCAGCCTTAATTTGGTGTCGCTGTTCACCCAAAAAGAAATGTACTTAGTCTACAGAGGCCGGTAACACTGAAACCATTTCCCATAGCCGGCGACTGTGGGCGAGCGGTTCTAGGCGCTTCAGTCTAGAACCGCGTTGCTGATACGGTCGCAGGTTCGAATCTTGCCTCGGGCATGGATGTGTGTGATGTCCTTAGGTTAGTTAGGTTTAAGTAGTTCTACGTCTAGGGGACTGATGACCTCAGATGTTAAGTTCCATAGTGCTTAGAGCCATTTGAACCATTTCGCATAAACAGGAGAAATATCATAACCCCATTCAGGCCTCCGATTTAAAATCTACCTCAAACGAATACGTAATCAGAGTAACGGTTGAACTAATTTACTAAATTTAAAGAAACAAAATATTATACACCAAAAGATTCTATACCTATTACCTTCAACAACAGGTATTTGTTGTGAGAAATTATGAATACAACCTTAGACTGCCACTTCGTTAAACGATTTTCTGATACAGTAAATACAGACGATATTCTGGAGATGGCAGCAACTTCTTGAATGCAGTTCATTTCTACTTGAGAGTCACTATTTTAAAATGGTCCTTATCGGGCCACTGCCCCAATTCACCTTAGCTTACCCTACATCCATACACCGCCAGCCACGATACGATGCATGTCCTTGTGATACTGCTAGTCATTCTCCTTCATGTGCCACTCGCGTATGGAAAGAGAATAAAACCAATGTTGATATACTTCCGTCCGAGTCCTAATTTCTATTATCTTGTCTACGCTGTCTTTACGCGAGATGCACATTGGTTGTAGTTGAATCGTTCTGCAGACTGTCGCAAATGCTGAGTCTCTAAACGTTCTCAACGATGTTTAGTGAAAAGAACGTTTTATTTTCTCCAGGGATTTCGATTTGAGAAGACAGAGCATCTCCGTAATACTTACAAATAGATCAGATCTATCGGTGAGAGATCTAGCAACACGCCTCTGAATTGCTTCGAATTCGTAAACACTCAAGCAGTACTAAAGATTTGATCACACAAATATTCACTACACGGTCTCCTTTATAGATGAGCTACATTTTCCTAGAATTCTCAGTAAACCGAAATCGACGATTCACCTTCCCTGTACCAACCTCATGTCCTCGTTTCGGACCGAGCGAGGTGGCGCAGTGGTTAGACACTGGACTCGCATTCGGGAGGACGACGGTTCAATCCCGCGTCCGGCCATCCTGATTTAGGTTTTCCGTGATTTCCCTAAATCGCTCCAGGCAAATGCCGGGATGGTTCCTTTGAAAGGGCACGGCCGACTTCCTTCCCCATCCTTCCCTAATCCGATGAGACCGATGACCTCGCTGTCTGGTCTCCTTCCGAAAACAGCCCCCAACCTCGTTTCGGGTCTTTTCTCTATGTTATGCCTGGTCATTTAGTCGACGTGACCGCTAAGCAGAACACCACTACCACTTTATTCGAACATTACAGCATTGCTTTTACTACTTGTCTGCGTAAACTTACATTTCATCTCATTTAGAGCAAGGTGCCGTCATCACACCACCGAGCGAGGTGGCACAGTGTTTAGCACACTGGACTCGCATTCGGGAGGACGATGATTCATACCATCGTACGGCCATCATGATTTAGGTTTTCCGTGATTTCCATAAATCGCTTCAGGTAAATGCTGGGATGGTTTAAGTGAAAGGGTACGGCTGCCACTTCCTTCCTTAATCCGATGGGACTGATGACCTCTCTATTTGGTCCCCTCCCACGAGTAAACCAATCAACCCATCATCACACCAGATACTGGTTCTGTCGAAATCATCCTGCACCCTCCTACACTCATTCAACGATGACACCGTACAATATAGCATCATAGGCAAACAGTTGCAAATGGCTGCTCACCATATCCGTAAGAACTGTTATTTATACATAAAGAACGACCCTAAAACACATTCATGAGGTAGATTTGATAACACCTTTGTCTAACTCCTTTGTCTCTTATATAGGCAGAGAGAGGTGTCTGCTGAGGAATGAGAGGAGTAGTTACAGATGCCACAAAGGACGGCAGTCGGATGAACGTAAGCATATCGCTGAAGTTGCAAAGATGTGGCTTCCTAGTAATTACTAGGTCTCTCTTGTAACATCTGCAACTGGACTTTGATAAGAATCTCCACAGTGCTCTCCTACTTACAAAACAAAACCGTGAACATACGCCCCGTTATTAGAATCTTCTTAATCTCATCTGTTATCCTTACCGACAAGAGTCCCAAATGGACGATGAGAATCTTTTATACAATTGTTTTATAGACCGCTTCTTACGCGGATGAACTGCATTTCCTTTGTATTTTTCCAATGAATCTCAGTCTAATGTTTGCTTTCCCTACAGTTACTTTCACTTGGTGGTTACAATTAAGATCGCTCCAGGCGTTTATCGTAGATATTTTACTATTTTATCTACACTGATCAGCCAGAACTTTATGACCACCTGACTACTATCGATGTAAACCCGTCCAGGAGATAGCAGCGTCACCTGGCGAGAATGAATGCTTGTCAGACAGACGCATGTTGCGTTTGGAGTCAGTGAGCGTGCTGTCCGTGTGTACTGTAGAATTGGGAAAGAGCGCGATCTATCTGAGTTTGGGTGAGAGCAGATTGTGATGGCCTGGAGAATCGGCACGAGCATTTCGGAAACTGCACGATTTGGGTGTTCGAGGAGTATGGTGGCGAGTGCCTTCAACGCGTGGTGAAACCGAGGTGAAACCACGTCCACACGTCGTGGCGTTGGGCGGCCACCCCTACAGATGTCGGTCGTCGTAGGCTGGGCGGACTGATAAAACAGAACAGGTGGCGAACTATCACGAAACTAACATCAGAGTTTGATGCTGGGCAGACTCAAAGCGTGTCTGAACTCACAGTGCACCAAACACTCCCATCAATGGACCTCCGCAGCCAATGAGCCATGACCGTGGCAATGTTAACACCACGAAATCGGTAGCTACGACTGGAACGGGCAAGTGACCATCGGAACTGTACTTTGGCGCAGTGGCAGAGCGTTGCATGGTCTGATGAATCCCGATACCTTCTTCATCATACCGATGGGAGGGCGCGAATCCGCCGTCTTCCAGGGGAACAGCTCGTTGACAGCTGTACGGCGGGGTTGAGACAAGCTGGCGGCGGCTCCATATGCTCTGGGGATCATCCACATAGACATCGATGGGTCTAGTGAAGCTCGTGCAAGGCATCATGACAGCCAAGGAATATCGAACACTAGTCGCAGACCACGTACAGCCCTTTATGACGATCATGTTTTCCGAAGGCAGTGGCATTTTTCAGCAAGATAATGCTCTATGTCACAAGGCGAGAAGTGTGATGAAATGATTCGAGGAACACAGTGATGAGTTCCAATTAATGTGCATGCCCTCTAGTTCGATAGATATGAACCGGATCCAACACATCTGGGATGTGATCGAACGTGGCGTCAGGGTTCATCATCCCCTTACCCGGAATTTACGAGAATTAGGCACTTGTATGTGCAGACGTGGTGTCTGATCCGACCAGCGACCTACCACCTACCAAGGACACATTGCTTCCATGCCATGAAGCGACGCTGCTGATACCCGTGCCAAAAGTGGACATACCGGCTAGTAGGTAGGTGGTCATAATGTTCTGGCTGATTAGTATACATCAAGTGATTTATCGGCAATAGCATCATCCAACAGACAGGAAAATTTCACGTAAACTGTAACGCCAAATTCTACGGTCGTAGGTTCGAATCCTGCTTCGAGCATGGATGCGTGTGATATCCTTAGGTTAGTTAGGTTTACGTAGTTCTAAGTATAGGGGACTGATGACCTTAGATGTTAAGTCCCATAATGCTTAGAGCCATTTATAACGCGAAAGATACACGAAATCGGCGGATTTAAACGACATACCGGAAAGCTGGCAGCTTTTACGAAATGCAGCGAAAATTTGTGTTCCCTTATAAAAATGTCGTAAATCTAAGGCCATCAGTTAACTGATATAGATAACTATCAGTTACCCATATTAGTTAACTGGTGACAGTTATTTGATGCTGAAATCTAATTCTGATATTTTTTTTAAAAAAGTTGATCATCCCGTATTACTTTAAAATGTCGTTTCATCTCCTGCGTAAAGAGCTAGTGCTCGAACAGTGACGAATTCTATTCCGGCGACAGTTCTAATCGTTTGTGTGACCTTTCCCTGACTCTTTTACATAGTAAAATGTGTTAGTAATGACAAGTTTTGGTGAGATCTTTTGTGCGGTGCATCAATTACACTGGATATTTATTTGTGTTTCGCAAATATAAACTGAAAAAGTGACATGTACAGCGCTGTAGCTTTGCAAACGCATGAATAACAAGACGCCAAGTCAGCTGGCTTCTACCGGCCAATTACAGCACGGGATAGGTATTGTCAGTATAATTTATAGGAATATTTTCATTTTCAACATTACATTGAAGTAAGGCAAAAATGAGGAACATATGGCCGTTGGAAAACAAGCCGCCAGATAACAGACACCGAAACTGGCAAGAAATAACACCAAAATTGTCAAGAAATATCGCCGAAACCAGCTGTGAAATAATACCAGAATTAGCAAAAAGTAGCATCGAAATTGGTCATTCCTCCTATGAATGCGTAACGTGTTACCGTTATTAACTCTGAATGTCAACTGTCAGCCCTCTTGAGGTCTTCCTACATTTTTCTACAGTTTCATATATACACATACGAGAATATCCTCAGGGAGCTTCTGACGCAACTCAACACGTAATTTATATGTGTCGTTAGCTGTAATAGTACTTAAAAATCGCTTTGGTACTCTCAAAGTTCGTTTTATACCAGACGATTTTGCCCTGTTAAGAACCATAGGGGCCTACCTCTATGAGGTGTGTAAGTAATGTGTGTTTGTATAACGCTAATGTATCGCCTTGAGGGAAAAAAAACCTCGAGTAAGAATGGAGTGTACGACAAGATTAAGCTCTCGACACATGCATTTTCTGTCAATTAGTCCTTGAAGAGTGGGGTGGCCAGCGAGGGAATAGGCTCGTATGCGAACGCTGGCGGTTGACCTGTGAAGCCGGTAAGAGATGCGAAGTGCTCTGCAGAGACAATGGACTCACATACCGTGTTTTGTTTTTGTTCCAGAGCGAGGGGGCACAGCTGTTAAAGCAGTGGGCTCTTATTCGAGAGGAGCGAGTTCAAACCACGTCCGCTTTTTACGGTTTCGCTAAATTTCCGACAGCAAATGACAGGATTGTCTCTCTCAGAAAACCCAGAATTTCGAGCACCGGTATTTTGTCGTGTCTCTGATGTCATCGGCATCGACATCGATGGTGAACACTGGCCTTACCTATTCCGTTGTTACACTGGTTTAACGCCAGTAAGCAACATTACGAGACTTCTCTTCCTGTATCACTTGAATACGTTCTTATCGGAGCTCTTCCGCAACCTCATTATTTCTGTTAACGTACTGACTGCTTTGTAGGTTTTACCTGAGATAATGTTTGCTCTTTTGTCTTCTTCAATACACCTGTTTCCTTCCCGACTTTACCCAGCTTTCATTGCAGAGTTTGTACCTGAACAGCTATAGTCGTGGATCTGCCATTTACTTCCTTTCTTAGTTATGCTTTCGAATGCCACATATCAGTTTAATTTAAGGGGGGAAATTCTGCTCGTATCATCTGTCTGCAGATAGCATAAACACTGATGTTTCTAATTTTTTATTTGTCTTATTTGTCTGCTTGTTGAATTTCGGAGATGCAGAAGGCAAATAGGTTGCCACTCTCCTGAACAGATGTCTGTATATGTGTGAGGGGGTGGGGGGGGGGGTTGGGGGGTTGGGGGGGGGGGGGGAGAGGAGACTGGAGGCCACACACTCTTCTCACCTAACGATAGGTAATGCGGTTAGAGAACCTGGCTCACTCCTCTGTGTTATGCGACTTGTCCTATTAGAGCTGGTCTCAAAAATACGTTATACGTAACGTTTAATCAGTTAAACTGGGTGTTTCAAAAGGAAGGACGTGATCTAAAAACTCTATATTTATTGATAAAAACATACTACGTGTCCACCAGCAGTGGACGAACAAAATCTAGGCGATAGCTAAGTTCGTCATAAACTATATAGAATGTAGCTGCTTTTATAAAAGTTGTGGTGGCTCTTCTTCTATTCTTCATTTCTCCCATTTTACGAGATAGAGGGGAGATGATAGCTGTTTCCTTCACATATACCCACAAGAAGAAATCGCATAGAGTCATGTCTGCCGATCTTGGAGGCCAGGAATGCATGGCACAGTCTCCGGATTTCGTGCACCATATTCAGCGTTCAGATGTCTTAAAAGCTGCATATTGGCTTTTACAACAACTTCAGGAGGACTCTGATGATTTCATTTCACAACAGGATGGAACACCACCACACTGTCACAACAACGTACATCAGTTTCTCAGTGATGCTCTCCCTCGCCGGCCGCTGTGGCCAAGCGGTTCTAGGCGCTTCAGTCCGGAACGGCGCTGGTGCTACGGTCGCAGGTTCGAATCCTCCCTCGGGCATGGATGTGTGTGATGTCCTTAGGTTATTTAGGTTTAAGTAGTTCTAATTTCTAGGGGACTGATGACCTCAGATGTTAAGTCCCGTAGTGCTTAGAGCCATTTGAACCCACTCTGCCTCAACGATGGATTGGGGGGCACGGGACCCCGACACTGCCCTGCATTCTTGGCCTCCAAGATCGCCGGACATCACCCCATTTGGTTTATTCTTGTGGAGATATGTGAAGGAAGTGCGTTGATCTCCTCTTTACAACGTGACGTAGAAAAATTGAAGAAGAGATTAATAGCCACTATAGCTTTTGTAGAAGCAGGTACATTGTGCAAATCTTAGGACAAATTTAAGTATCATCTAGATGTTGTTCGTGCTGCTACTGGTGGACACATAGAACATTTGTAATAGCATAGCTAAGACTTTAAGATTTTATGAGTATTCTGCAATTCATCTCATGTTTGTAGCATCGTTTTATCAATAAATACGGAGTTATTGGTTATTATTTCTTCATTAATTTAGTACCATGTGCAGCGAATTGTATTCATCATTCTTGCTTCAAAAATTTTGTGTTGCTATGTAAATTTGCTTTTTACCGTCACGTGCTATTGTTGGTCACCAGCCTGTGCATCTCTATCAGACTTTGGGCTGTTGTAGTTCAGTTCTAATTCTCTTCCTATGTATCGATTACTTCATTCATCGTTCATCCAGTAGCAACCATTATCTGTTTTACATATTCTATTTTTTATATGGTCTCTGCAATGTTGCCCTCTACTGCTCGGTCCAGTGGTAGGCTAACGATTCCGGGACGCCGCGCGGAGTGCCCGCGCAGTTTGGGGCGCCTCACGCCGGAGGTTCGAGCCGTCCCTCAGGCATGTGTGTGTGTGTGTGTGTGTGTGTGTGTGTTGTTCTTAGCATAAGTTACTTTAAGTTAGTTTGCCGGCCTGTGTGGCCAAGCGGTTCTAGGCGCTTCAGTCTGGATCAGCGCGACCGCTACGGTCGCGGGTTGGAATCCTGCCTCGGGCATATACGTGAGTGATGTCCTTTGGTTGGTTAGGTTTAAGTAGTTCTAAGTTCTAGGGGACTGGTGACCTCAGATGTTGAGTCCCATAGTGCTCAGAGCCATCTGAATAATTTTTTAAGTTAGTTTAAGTAGTGTGTAAGTCTAGGGACCGATGACCTCAGCAGTTTGGTCCCTTAGGAATTCACATACATTTGAATATTTGATTCCAGGACGCCATAGAAGTATCACAGACGTGTCACTTCCTCCATAAGGCTATTTCAGTGACTTGTTCCCCCCCCCCCCCCCCCCCCGCCCACTATATCCGTTAGCTCCTCATTTCCTACTTTTATTGAGCGCTTAACTTTTCATCACTCTTCTATAGTACCGCAAGTTAAACGCTTTCAGTTTCATCTTACCTGGATTTTTCACGATTTACCGGGTGATCAAAAAGTCAGTATTAATTTGAAAACATAATAACCCACGGAATAATGTAGACAGAGAGGTAAAAATTGACACACATGCTTAGAATGACATGGGGTTTTATTAGAACAAAAAAAAAAAAAACACCCCATATTGCTAGACGCGTGAAAGATCTCTTGCGTGCGTCGTTTGGTGACGATCGTGTGCTCAGCCGCCACTTTCGTCATGCTCGGCCTCCCAGGTCCCCAGACCTCAGTCCGTGCGATTATTGGCTTTGGGGTTACCTGAAATCGCAAGTGTATCGTGTTCGACCGACATCTCTAGGGATGCTGAAAGACAACATCCGACACCAATGCCTCACCATAACTCCGGACATGCTTTACAGTGCTGTTCACAACATTATTCCTCGACTACAGCTATTGTTGAGGAATGATGGTGGACATATTGAGCATTTCCTGCAAAGAACATCATCTTTGCTTTGTCTTACTTTGTTATGCTAATTATTGCTATTCTGATCAGATAAAGCGCCATCCGTCGGACATTTTTTGAACGTTTGTATTTTTTGGTTCTAATAAAACCCCATGTCATTCCAAGAATGTGTGTCAATTTGTACCTCTCTACCTACATTATTCCGTGATTTATTCAGTTTTCAAATTTATGCTGACTTTTTGATCACCCAGTATATGCGGTTTCGCCCTGTATTATATATTTTTTTGTGGTCTACTTCCACACAGTGGTGTGAATTAGATATACACTTCCAGAAACCTCTTCTTCAATACCATTCAGTATGTGATACCGGTAGAGATATTCCGTTGAAGGAAGCATTCTCCGCTTGTGGCAGTCTACTCCTGATATCTACCGTGCTTCTTCGTAATCTTCCATCCTGAGCGGAAAAAAATCAGTCATTTCTTCTGCTACTGTGTATTATCTAATTTTGCCGTTAAAGAAGATATTATTACCTATTCATACGTTCTGCTGCTCTTCATCACTTTGCTATTGTCTTCATTTGCCCTTAATCCATGACCCACGCTGCCCATCGCAGCCAGAACCTCTCGTATGTCTTCCGTACTTTCGCCAGAAAGTCTGTGAGTTATACAACATTTTTTTGCGTCCTCGAACGTTCGTTCTCTGAAATTTTCTTTAGGTCTCTTTTGTTCGACATACGAGTAACGGACCAGTGGTGATAAATAGCAACTTACTTTACTTTATGCGATCAGGGCCAATGGACCGCGCCCTGCTTTGAGACATTGCCTCCTCTGCAGCCTGTCTTCAGCTCCTTTCTGCCATCCTTCCAACAGTCCCACTCTCTGTAGGTCTTTGGATCGCAGTCACTCCACCGAGTTCTGGGTCTTCCTACGGGCCTTCTGCCGGTTGGCTTGAGTACAGTTTTCGGCCATCGTATGTCCGGACTTCGAGCAACGTGCCCTGCCCACTAGAGTCGTCATGCCTTCATTATAGCCACGATGTTCGGCTCTTTGTAAATATCATATAACTCTATACTGTGATGAAACCTCCATTTTTCACTCTCATTATCGTAAACTGGTCCAAATATCTTCCGAAGGACTTTGCATTTAAATATCATCAGTCTCTTCAGATCTTGCTTGCTTGCTTGGTGGCACATCCATATAATACTACTGATTGTAGAAATGTTTTGTGGATGTTTATTTTGAAATGTCTTGACAAACTTCTGGTTTTGAGGAGAGCATTAAGGCCGTGGCAACAGCCATTACCTGACTGTAGTCTTGCCTATATTTCCATTTTACTGGATGGTTCATCTCTGAATGCTGCGCCCAGATATTTGAACTGCCTGACTTCACGATAAGAACCTTCAGTTGTCTGTAAGGGTAGAAGTGGTTCTTGAGTTCCATTATGTCTACGGTGTAGAACAACGTATTCAGTCTTGTCACGATTGATTTGAAGTCCAATTTTCCTCGCTATTGTTTCCAGAATGTCAGCCATTTCCCCTAATTCTTCTTGTGACCCAGATAGTAGCATTATATCATCGGCCTATCCGAGGTACTTTATGTTCACACCCCCGGTCTGGACGCCTGTGAGTTCGTCAGATGACATCTCTCGCATTACATTCTCTAATGCGAGACTGAAAAGAACAGGTGATAGTCCATCGCCCTGCCATAGCCCAGTTTTTATTTTCAATGTTTCAGTCACCTTATTTCCAATGTTTACCTTTTCTGTAGTATCCATCAGGCAGGCCTTCGTGCGGCTTGCTAGTTTATTGGCAAAACCGAACTCTTCCGGACTCTTTCGCACACCTCAGGACACTCTGCCGATGAATGCAATCATATGTTTTTCTGAAGTCGACAGACAGCATGTGTAGTTCTTGGCCAAACTCCCTCCTTCGTAGGAAAAAGATTTGGTCGATAGTAGATATCTCGTGCCGAAATCCTCCTCGATATTCTCCAATAATGGTGTCTGCCAACGGTTGTATTCGGTCTAGAAGGCAGTTTGAGAAGATCGTATAACAAATATTGAGTAGAGTGATACCACGGTAGTTTTCACATGCAACAATAGCAAACCTTCGTAAAAATTTTTCTTCTTCTACTTTCATTGCACCCACTAGTACTGTGTAACAATTATGGATTCTCTTGTCTCTCTCTGTACGTTGCCCCTATTCGCCGCACGATTTCCGACACCCTAGAACCTTATAGCATCATAGGCTTTCTCTTCCTTTTTTGGTCGTTAGACCTCAGACTGGCTTTATGCGGTTCGCTACGACTTGCACTCCTGTTCGAACCGCTTCATCTCAGAGCAGCAGTTGCAATCTGCGACCGCAGTTATTTTTAGTATATATTCCAGTTTCTGTCTTCCTCTACACTTTCTACGCTCTACAGCCCCTCAAGTACCATGGAAATTATTCCCTGAAGTCTTAAAATATGTTCTATTCTCCTTTCTTCCTGTGTATAGGCTGCAAGTATTATTAATACACTACTGGCCATTAAAATTGCTACACCACAAAGATGACGTGCTACAGACGTAAAATTTAACCAATAGGAAGAAGATGCTGTGATATGCAAACGATTAACTTTTCAGAGCATTCACACAAGGTTGGCGCCGGTGGCGATACCTACAACGTGCTGACATGAGGAAAGTTTCCAACCGATTTCTCATACACAAACAGAAGTTGACCGGCGTTGCCTGGTGAAACATTGTTGTGATGCCTCGTGTAAGGAGGAGAAATGCGTACCATCACGTTGCCGACTTTGATAAAGGTCGGATTGTAGCCTATCGCGATTGCGGTTTATCGTATCGCGACATTGCTCCTCGCGTTGGTCGGGATCCAATGACTGTTAGCAGAATTCCTCGTATCACTAGCAGTCGAGATGACAGGTATCTTATCCACATGGCTGTAACGGATCGTGCAGCCTCGTCTCGATCTCTGGGTCAACAGATGGGGACGTTTGCAAGACAACAACCATCTGCACGAACAGTTCGACGACGTTTGCTGCAGCATGGCCTATCAGCTGCGGTTACCCTTGACGCTGCCATCACAGACAGGAGGGCCTGCGATGGTGTACTCAACGACGAACCTGGGTGCAAGAATGGCATAACGTCATTTTTCGGATGAATCCAGGTTCTGTTTACAGCATCATGATGGTCGCATCCGTGTTTGGCGACATCGCGGTGAAAACACATTTGAAGCGTGTATTCGTCATCGCCATACTGGCGTATCACCCAGCGTGATGGTATGGGGTGCCGTTGGTTACACGTCTCGGTCACCTCTTGTTCGCATTGACGGCAGTTTGAACAGTGGACGTTACATTTCAGATGTGTTACGACCCTGGCTCTACCCTTCATTCGATCCTTGCGAAACCGTAGATTCCAACAGCTGTAGCTGTAGCTATAAAATTTAACTAAATGCCCAGGCGTGTCAAGGCCGTTTATCAACTGCACTTCTTTTTGGTGTAGCAATTTTAATGGCCAGTAGTGTATGTCCTCATTATTATTTATTCTTCCTTCCGCTACTAGGCCAAGTTCCGAATTGCACCTGTATTACCTGTACTGTTTCTGAAATCGGACCAATGATCTTCCGCTACCTCATCGACTTCTCTTTCTCTTCCTCTTTATTTTATACTGGTGATAAATATACGAACCTGAGATGTCACACTGAACGTGTGACAGTTTTCATGTTTATTTATTCATGCCTTCTTTCGTTGATGTGGTGATACAACGTTTGTGGAAATTTGATACCATGTCTTCCGTTTCATATAGTTTTAAAACTACGTCCGATAATCTTCCTGAGCTATAGCTCTCATTAATTTCAGTAGCTCCAAATGTATATCGGAGACTTCTAAATTATTCGAGTTGAAATCATTCTATCAGCGTGTAGCCACTTGAACTGATCACTTGCTTGTTGAGACATCAACCATCTTCTTGTCCTTTAAAATGCTTCGACGCACTTCTACTACACTAATAATCATACGCCGAACTTCTACCTTTTATTCTGTACTTAAGGCTTGTGTTTCGCATCTCGAACATCAAAAGTCTTTACTTTTTACATGTTCGTAAGTATACTTAACCTGCTTGTACATTGCATAAGTTCTTGCTTTGACCATTTCTTTCACAAATCCTTTACATTTTTCTGTCATCCATTCTATTTGCATTTCCCGCTTATTTCATGCCTGAGCAAAGGTTGCTGTTGGCTTCCTACCTCGTTCACAGGACTCTCATATTTTCTTCTTTCTTGGTAAGCTGCATTATTTCCTGAGCCATCCACGGTTTTAGTGCGTCTACTTTCGCTTTGCCTTTGTTGTGCTATCTATTCTTTATTGGTCCCCTGATCGTTGTCTCGGAAATGTTTCCTTCGTTTTATTTGTTCGTACATTCAGTATTCCACTTCTTTGTGTGCTATATTCTTTCATATATCCATCTAATTCTGATTCAACATCTTCCCTCTAACATAGCGTTCTGTAACTATAAAATTTTCGTCGGTTTCCGCATATTTTATAACATTTTCTGTTTCATTTCTTTTTGTCATCAGCTTGTGACGTGGGCATATAAGGCTCTAAACGTTAACTGGCTCTGGCTTCGTTTCAGTTCTACAAAATTGTCTGGTCTCTGCATATTGTCGTTGTTCGGGTAATCAATACTGAGGTCGGTCTGATGCATTTCTCCATTCTTGTCACCTGCCTGAAATCTTCTGTTGCTATTTCAGCATTGACGACGCTCATCGACAACGCAATTTTCGTATCCACTTGAAAAAGCCTGATGGGAAGGTGTAAACCGTTCGGAATAATGTTACTATTAGCAACTGGAGCGGTTTTTGTTAATTGAAAATACAGGAGCGGAAGAGCAGCGCCATCCAAACATGGAGAAACTAATAAAGGCTTGAACTCTTTTGGGAACATTTTCAGTGATTGTATGTCCATCCTTCTGGCAGGAGGTCTCTGGGACGACTGCCGTTTACTATCGTGGCAAAAGAAAACACCTACAGCCGTTCTTATGATATTATTTTATTTTGTTGCAACCAGTTTCACCGCTTCAATGCGTTATCTTCAGGCTGTTGTTGATGCGGCACGAGTTGATATGATCCCTGTATATATCACATCAGTTGATACCATTCATGGTTGGAGTGCTGACACGTGAGATTATCTGCGTATCCAGTAATGCTGGCAACTGATGTGATATACATAGGGATACATACATACATTTTTCCTTGTTCCATATCACAGGAATACGACATTTCATAATGATGTGGAACGTGTCACATTAACATAAGTATTCTTTACACAAAATAATTAATTTTTTTTTACAGTTACTACTTCATATCTAAGAATGAATCTATTGAGTAGAAGGAGTCGTCATTTAGAAATTATTTTAATTTGCTTTTAAATGTTGGTTGTCTGTCAGTCTTTTAATACTATTTGGCAAATGACCAAAGATTTTTGTGGCAGCATAATTCACCCCTTTCTGTGCCAAAGTGGCATTTAATCCAGAATAGTGAATATCGTCTTTTCTTATAGTGTTGCAGCTATGCACTTCGCTGTTATTTTTGAATTGAGATGGGTTATTAATGACAAATTTCATAAGTGAATATATGTATTACGAAGGTACTGTGAATATCCCGAGTTTCTTAAATAAATGTCTGCAAAGTGATCTTGGATGGGTTCCAGCTATTATTCTGATTACACACTTTTGAGCAATGAATACTCTCTCTCTTGATGACGAATTGCCCCAAAAATATGATGCCATATGAAAGCAGTGAATGAAAATAGGCGTAGTAGGCTAATTAACTGATATGTTTATCACCAAAATTTGCAATAACCTTAATAGTATAAGCAGCTGAATCTAACCGTTTCAGCAGATCATCGATGTGTTTCTTCCAATTCAATTTCTCATCAATGCACACATCCAGAAATTTTGAGTATTCTACCTTAGCAACAGACTTCCGTTCATAGTCTATATTTATCAATGGTGTTATGCCATTTATTGTACAGAATTGAATAAACTGTGTTTTCTCAAAATTTAGTAAGAGTCCATTTGCAGGAGCCACTTAATAATTTTCTGAAAGACATTATTTGCAATTTCCTCAGCTGGTTCTTGCTTCTTGGGTGTGATTGCTATACTTGTATCATCAGCATCTTCATGAATACAGAGTGGCAAGTCGTTAATATATATTAAGAACAATAAGGGACCCAAGACTGAACCCTATGGGACACCATTCTTGACACCTCCCCAGTTAGAGGACTCTGCTGGTTTTTGTAGACTATCACATCAACGCGTAGCGCATCAACAACAGCCTGAAGATGACGCATTTAAAAGTTGAAACTGGTTGCAACAAAATAAAATTAAATCATAAGAACGGCTGCAGGTGTTTTATTTTGTCACTTTTAGTGACGTGTCTGAATGTTTCTGCAAGCTGCCCATTCCTCAAGTGCCGAAACCCAAGAAAGTAGTGATGTTGAGCACCGGAGTCCGTAGCGAACTCGACATTCTAACTCATCTGAAAGTTGTTCCATTGGATTCGGATGGGGACTGGACAGGCCATTCATTTCGGGAATGCTGTTGTCCGCAAACCATTGCCTCACAACTGCTGCTTTATAACAGGGTGCATTGTCTACCAACAGTTTATTTACTATATGCAGTACACAAAGCTGTGCCGGCCGAAGTGGCCGTGCGGTTAAAGGCGCTGCAGTCTGGAACCGCAAGACCGCTACGGTCGCAGGTTCGAATCCTGCCTCGGGCATGGATGTTTGTGATGTCCTTAGGTTAGTTAGGTTTAACTAGTTCTAAGTTCTAGGGGACTAATAACCTCAGCAGTTGAGTCCCATAGTGCTCAGAGCCATTTGACCCACAAAGCTGTACAATGTGGTCATAATCTTCAGCATTTAGCGATTTCTTAAGCGCAATAGGGGTGCTACTCCCGAACCACTGGAGACTCCCCCATACTGTAACACGGCGTCCCCCGTAATTCACTGTTGGTATTACATATGACCGCAGGTGACGTTCCTTACGCATTCACCACACTCAAATCTTTCGTTCGTACTGTTGAAGGGTACAGCGTGATTCATCAGTCGCTCCTGTCATCTACAGTCCCGTGTTGTCACTCTTTACGCCACCTCAAGACACCCTTAGTAATGACTACAAAATGCGTGGCTTATGAGAAGATGCCCGACCATCGTACTCCGGCCTTTCTAACTCCCTACGCACAGTCATTACGGTAGCTGGACTACTAGTAGCTCTTTGGAAGTCCGAATGATTCTTTCTGCTGATGTCATGCGATTTTTTACAATGACCCTCCATAATGCCCGACGGTCGTGTCTGTCAGTACATGAGGTCTACGTGATCTCGGCTCAGCTGTCGTTGTTTCTTCACATTTCCACTCCATAATCACATGATGAACTGTCGACTTGAGCAACTTTACAAGGACTGAAATATGCCTGACGGATTTTTTACTCAGGTGACATACAATGACTAGTCAACGTTCGAGTCACTGAGCTCTGCTGATCGACATATTCTGCTTTTAGAGCTTCTCTTTTGCGAACATAATACTCATGTAACCAAATGAAACACCAACAGCCATCCTTACGATGTCTTTTATTGTAGTATGGCTACCAGTTTCAGTGCTTCCGTGCACCATCTTCAGGACTTTGCGGATGCTGAACGGGTTAACACCATACGTATGCACGATGCATCAGTGGCCAACATAACTGGTTTACGCAGACTACCTATAACTCTGATGTTATCTCTCCAACCATCAACTGTCAACCCCTTCAGCATCAGTTAAGCCTCTGAGCACTATGGGAATTACCATCTGAGGTCATCAGTCCCCTAGAACTTAGCACTATTTAAACCTAACTATCCTAAGGACATCACACACATCCATACCCGAGGCAGGATTCGAACCTGCGACCGTAGCGGTCGCGTGGTTCCAGACTGAAGCGCCTAGAACCGCGCGGTCACAGCGGCCGGCCATCAGTTAAGGCCTGAAGATGGTGCACTGAAACGCCGAAACTGATAGCCATACAGTAAAAGA
This sequence comes from Schistocerca piceifrons, assembly GCF_021461385.2. Taxonomy (NCBI): domain Eukaryota; kingdom Metazoa; phylum Arthropoda; class Insecta; order Orthoptera; family Acrididae; genus Schistocerca; species Schistocerca piceifrons. Next base: position 510,756,690 of record NC_060142.1, on the reverse strand, counting down.
CATCTTAAGGACGGCTGTAGGCATTTCATTTTCTTACTTAAGTAAACAGTCGTAGTCTACCAGACCTCCAGTCACAAGGGTCGACATACAAATACATTAACACTGAGCCCCTCCTTTTGCACTGGCGATGCCTTCTCTCACGACATCTACACTATGTGGTCAAAAGTATCCCGACACCTGAAAAAAACTTCCAAGTTCTTGGCTCCATCCATCGGTAATGCTGGAATTCAATATGGTGTTGGCCTACCCTTAGCTTCCTCTCTCGCAGGCATATGTTCAATCAGGTGCTGGAAGGTTTCTTGGGGAATGGCAGCCCATTCTTCACCGAGTGCTGCACTGAGGAGCGGTATCGATGTCGGTCGGTGAGGCCTGGCTTGAAGTCAGCGTTCCAAAACATCCCAGAGTTGTTCTATAGGATTCAAGATAGGACTCTGTGCAGGCCAGTCCATTACAGAGATGTTGTTGTTGTACAACAACTCCGCCACAGGTCGTGTATCATGAACAAGTTCTCGATCTTGTTGAAAGATGCAATCGCCATCCCCGAATTGCTCTTCAACAGTGGGAAGTACATCAATGTAGGACTGTGCTGTGATAGTGCCACGCAAAATAACTAGGGGTGCAAGCCCCCTCCATGAAGAACACGATCACACCATAAGAACACCGCCTCCGAATTTCACACGCTGGCAGAAAACGTACACCGGGCATTCGCCATATCCACACCCTGCCATCGGATCGCCACGTTGTGTACCGTGAGTCGTCACTCCACACAACGTTTTTACATTGTTCAATCGTCCAATGTTTATGCTCCTCGTTTGTCATTTACGCGCGTGATGTGTGGCTTATGGGCAGCCGCACGACCTTGAAATACAAATTTTCTCACCTCCCGCCTAACTGTCATAAGTGCATGCAGTGGATCCTGATGCAATTTGGAATTCCTGTATGATGGTCTGGATAGAATACACATTAGGATCCTCTTCAACTGTCAGCGGTCTCAGTCAGTCAACAGACGAGATCGGCCTGTAAGCTTTTGTGATGTACGCGTCCCTTCACGTTTCCACTTCACTATTACATCGGAAACAGTGGACCTAGGAATGTTTAGGAGTGTGGAAGTCTCGCGTACAGACGTACGACACAAGTGACACCCAATCACCTGACCACGTTCGAAGTCTGTGAGCACCGCGAAGCGCCACATTCTTCTCTCTCACGATGTCTGACTACTGAGATCGCTGATATGGAGTACCCGGCAGCTGGTGGCAGCACAATGCACCTAATATGGAAAACGTATGTTTTGGGGGTGTCCGGATACTCTTGATCACATAGTGTAGTTATCAATTCTACGAGGGTTGCTCAGAAAGTAATGCATCGCAGTTTTTTCTTCAATTGTTCTTTATTGAACACAGTGAGGATTATACACACGAAAGAATGGTGTTTTATCTACACACTCTGTTTTTCCACGTAATCTCTGTCCCGTTCCATGACCTTCCTCTAGTGCGAAACAAGAGCGTGTATGCCCTGTTGGTACCAATCCTTGCCCTGATAGCCGGCTAGTGTGGCCGAGCGGTTCTAGGCGCTTCAGTCTGGAACGGCGTGACCGCTACGGTCACAGGTTCGAATCCTGCCTCGGGCATGGATGTGTGTGATGTCCTTAGGTTAGTTAGGTTTAAGTAGTTCTAAGTTCTAGGGGACAGATGCCCATAGATGTTAAGTCTCATAGTGCTCAGAGCCATTGTCCTGATGGCGGAGCCATTGCTTCACTGTGTGAATCACCTTCTCATAGTCCTCAAAATGTCTTCCACGAATGCCATCCTTTAACATGTCTGTCCTCACAAATAACAACATCAGCTCGCTGCAACATGTCATGTTTGACAGCTGTGGATGGTCTCCCCGACTTCTGCACATCGTGGAGCTCCGCCGAACCGCCTTCTTTTGACCTCAACCTTCGTGCCCAACGACTAACTGTACTACTGTGACTGCAGATGTTCCATAGAATTTGCAGTTTCTTTCTTTGCACTGAGAAATTCAATGACGGCACATTGCTTGTAACGTACATCACTTACAGACGCCATTTTGAAACTGTCCTGCAGCTACACTATCTGTCGGAAGTGACGGAAACTTGGCGCGCTCTCTCAGGAGACTTGAGATGATACCAGGGCTATCCACAAAGTACATTACGTTTTGGAATTAAAAATAAATAAAGTATTGGAAATTTTTTTTATCATATACAGATGAAATCCACACTTAAATACTACTTTTCTATATAGTTGCCATTTAAAGTAAGGCATTTATCGTAGCGATGGACGAGCTTGGAAATTCCTTCGTCGTAAAATTCAGCCGCCTGCGCCTTCAACCACGTAATGACTGTCTTTTGCGACAGAAAAGGTGTGATTTTTGTGGATTTTCTGGAAAGAGGCACTACAATAAACTCTCAAAGGTATTGCCAAACTCTGCACAACCTCAGAAGAGCAATACAAAACAAGCCCAGGGGAAAGTTGGGCTCAAAGATCTTGCTGATTCACGACAACGCCCGGGCCCACACGGCAAATGCCACTCGTGAAGTTCTCGAATCTTTTAAGTTGGAGTTGTTTCCTCACCCGCCGTACAGTCCCGACCTGGCACCGAGCGACTTCCACTTATTCCCAGCAATGAAGAAGTGGTTGGCTATGCAGCGTTTTGATGACGACGCACAGCTTCAAGAAGAGGTAACCACGTGGTTGAAGGCGCAGGCGGCCGAATTTTACGACGAAGGAATTTCCAAGCTCATCCATCGCTACGATAAGTGCCTTAATTTAAATGGCAACTATGTAGAAAAGTAGTATTTAAGTGTGGCTTTCATCTGTATACAATAAAAAAAAATTTCCAATGCTTTATTTATTTTTAATTCCAAAACGTAATGTACTTTGTGGATAGCCCTCGTACATACGTAACGTTTCGCTTTCGTAGCATTGATTTCGGCAGAGAAAAAGAATGCGGTGCATTATTTTCTTGGCAACCCTCGTACATTACACATCGCTTTCCGGAATCTTTTGATCTGATAGTGCACTTCACCAACAACGATGTTAAAGCAAGCACTACGGCGTGCCAACATAAAAGTTCCAAACAGCTGAAGATGAGCACATCGCAGTCATCTACTGGAAATGTGTACAGTGGCCTGAGATATTGTGCCAGACGTGTGGACACGCTCGTATCTACATACGAGCATAGAAACATCATGATGATCATGTACAATACTGGCCATTAAAATTGCTACACCAAGAAGAAATGCAGATGATAAACGGCTATTCATGGGACAAATGTATTATACTAGAACTGACATGTGATTACATTTTCACGCAATTTGGGTGCATAGATCCTGAGAAGTCAGTACCCAGAACAACCACCTGTGGCCTGGGCATTGAGTCAAACAGAGCTTGGATGGCGTGTACAGGTACAGCTGCCCATGCAGCTTCAACACTATACTACAGTTCATCAAGAGTAGTGACTGGCGTATTGTGACGAGCCAGTTGCTCGGCCACCATTGACCAGACGTTTTCAATTGGAGAGGGATCTGGAGAATGTGTTGGCCAGGGCCTCAGTCGAACATTTTCTGTATCCAGAAAGGCCCGTACAGGACCTGCAACATGCAGTCGTGCATTATCCAGCTGAAATGTAGGGTTTCGCAGGGATCGAATGAAGGGTAGAGCCACGGGTCGTAATACATCTGAAATGTAACGTCCACTGTTCGAAGTGCCGTCAATGCGAGCAAGAGGTGACCGAGGCGTGTAACCAATGGCACCCCATACCATGACGCCGGGATACGCCAGTAAGGCAATGACGAATACAGGCTTCCAATGTGCGTTCACCGCGATCTCGCCAAACACGGATGCGACCATTATGATGCTGTAAACACAATCTGGATTCATCCGAAAAAATGACGTTTTGCCATTCGTGCACCCAGGTTCGTCGCTGAGTACACCATCGCAGGCGCTCCTGTCTGTGATGCAGCGTCAAGGGTAACCGCAGCCATGGTCTCCGAGCTGATAGTCCATGCTGCTGCATACGTCGTCGAACTGTTCGTGGAGGTAGTTGTTGTCTTGCAAACGTCTCCATCTGTTGACTCAGAGATCGAGACGTGGCTGCAAGATCCGTTACAGCCTTGCGGATAAGATACCTGTCATCTCGACAGCTAGTGATACGAGGCCGCTTGGACCCAGCACGGCGTTCCGTATTATCCTCCTGAACCCACCGTTTCAATATTCTGCTAACAGTCATTAGATCTCGACCAATGCGAGCAGCAATGTCGCGATAATATCCGTCGGAAACGTGATGGTACGTATTTCTCCTCCTTACACGAGGCATCACAACAACGTTTCACCAGGCAAAGCCGGTCAACTGCTGTTTGTGTATGAGAAATCGGTTGGCAACTTCCCTCGTGTCAGCACGTTGTAGGTGTCGCCACGGTCGCCCAACCTTGTGTGAATGCTCTGAAAAGCTAATCATTTGCATATCACAGCATCTTCTTCCTGTCGGTTAAATTTCGCGTCTGTAGCACGTCATCTTCGTGGTGTAGCAATTATAATGGCCAGTAGTGTAACTCCGATGGGAGTCACTATATTGAGTAAGGCAAATGCGCGGGTGGTTCCTTTGAATTGGTCCTCTATTCTTGTTCCATACGGACTTCAGTTTCGAGCGACCTTCTCCGTCTGTTGTTGGGCGTCGATCTTCCTTTCAGGTCGTCTGCTCTAGTTAATACCCTAGTTCATGTACAAAAAATAAAAAATAAAAAAGGTCAGTGTTTTCAGCCCTGGATGGGTATTACGGTGTAGATGGATCGTCCGTTAAGGTCAGAGTGTATAACGTTCTCATGTGTCGTAGCAGGTGTCGCAGCGTGAGGGCGGGAGCGTGTGTGTGGCCCGACCTGCCAGGCGCTTGTTTCTGGCCTTATCGCGGCTGGAACACAGCAAACACGATTAGCTCCTTATCTACCCCGTGTCGAGGCGGTGAGCTAACGTTATGGTTGCCAGCAGCAACTTTCGCAGAGCCCTCCAGCAAACTTGCTCGGTGCTTCTCTGCTGGAGCATATGGAAATTCCTTCTCTTCCTGCTTTTTTTTCGCTTGCCTTGTTCAGTAACATTAGCAACTCGATTTGCATTTGAATCACCTTTCTCGCTCCCACCACGCTCGGAACAAAAAGTTTGGTTCCCCTCTTTAATAACCTTTCTGTCGTACTCCCAACTGTTACGTCCACTGCAAAAACAAAGTTCACCGAACAAAATAATTGTCAACCCCCCCCCCCCCCCTTTCCTTGGAAGTACATGCTGATCCATATGCTGTGCTGTAGATGGTGTGCAGTGGGTGTATGGAGATCGCATAACTCTTCGCCGTTGAAGGTATAGCAGTGAAGTGGTGTGTGTGTACGACTCGGTCGTGTGGAACCAGTACATTAAGATGGGCGACGCGGGGACGTAACAGAATGACAGAAAGGAGCTGTTGTGTCAGGATGTGCCTAGCACCATTCTGTGATTGAATTTGCCCGGTCTGTTGATGAACCAACGCAAGTTGCCCAACGTTCAACAAGGAATTGTGGCAAATAACACGATGGACGAATAGTGTAGAAGGCAGGAGGCCGGTGATATATCATCAGACTTTCGGAAAAACATGACACCCAATTCTGAAGGATGCAAGAGCCGACAAGCGCGAGAGTTATCGCACAATCCAAGTTGCTGACAAGAATAATATAGAGAAGAATGGAAAAGAAAATTTATCTGTTAGGTAAAGGCTTTAGGAAAGGTAAAGACATCAGAGAGGCAGGGTATTTTTCTGCCTGGAGCTGGGTGTTTGTGTTGTCCTCATCATTTCGTCATCATCATCGTACGTGACAGTGGCTCGATTGTATTATGAAAAAATTGAACTGTATAAAAATTGGCACTTTGTACGGGCGCTGATGACTGTGCAGTTGAGCGTCCTATAGTCCAAACGTCATCATCATCATCATCATCATCATCATCAGAGAGGTAATTCTGGCGTTGCGCTTGATAATGGAAGCAAGACTGAAGAAAAAGCAAGACACATTGATAGGATTTGTAGACCTGAAAAAAGCGTTCGGCACTGTCAAGTGGTGTAAAATGTTCGAAATACGGAGAAAAATAGGGTAAGCTATAGAGAAAGACTGGTAATATGCAATATGTACAAGAGCCAAGACGGATCAATAAAACCGGAACACGAAGAACGAAGGAGGAATGATGAAAATAAAAGAAAGGTTCAAGACTGAGATTAAAATCCAGAGTGAATGGATGTCAATGACAAAATTCGATGACGACATTACTATCCGCAGCGAAAGTGAAGAAGGATTACGGGGTATGTTAAATGGAAAGCGCTGTCTAATAAGTGCAGAATATGAATTGAGAGTTAACTGAAGGAAGACGAAAGTAAGCAGAAGTACCAGAAATGAAAACAGCGAAAAACTTAACATCTGGTTTGGTCATCACGAAGTAGATGGAGTTAAGGAATTATGCTACCTAGGCAGCGAAATAAACCATGACGGACAGAGCAAGGAGGACATAAAAAGGAGACAAGTGCTAGCAAAAAGGGCATTCTTGGCCAAGAGAAGTCTACTAGTATAAACATAAGCCTTAATTTAAGAAAGAAATTTTTGATAATGTACGTCTGGAGTGACAGTGAGACACGGAGTGTGGGACAAACGGAACAGGAGAGAATCAAAGTATCTGAGATGGGGTGCTGCGGAAGAATGTTGAAAATTAGGTGTAATGATAAGGAATGAGGAGGTTCGCTGCAATATTGGCGAGTAAAGTAATAGAATATAAGGAAAACACTGACAAGAAGAGGGATCGGGATGATAGGTAATCTGTTAAGGCATCAGGGAATAACTTCCACAGTACTAGAGGGAGTTTTAGAGGGCAAAAACCGTAGAGAAAGAGATTGGAATAATCGAGGACGTAGGTTGCATGTGTTTCTCTGAGATGAAAAGAATGGCACAGGAGAGAATTTCGTGGCGGACAGCATCAAAAGAGTCAAAAGACTGGTGACTAGAAAAAACAAGATAGGAATTGCTGTTGCCGGCGAATGCACGTTCATCTCAGTTTCCGTGCGAACGTTGTACGTGGAACTGCGTGCAACATTTGGAGTCAAGTGCCTCAGAAAAGGGCGTTGCTCACTGAGGCACAAACTACTGCACGTTCCCCAAACGATACAGAAACTGGACAATGGCTGACTGGAGACGCATAGTGTTGTCCGACGAGTTTCCATTTTTTTAACAAATGGTACAAGGTGTCAAGAAAATGAGCGGTGAATGAAGCGTTTGAGGCCCAGTGTGTGGAGGGCGTATTTCCGGCAGCAGGGGTGGTTTCACGTAAGCTTTTACAGTTTTTTCGTGCCATGACTTGGGCCCCGTTTGTTCAGTTTACCGTGAACATGAACCAAAATGCGTATCTCAACATTTTCGGTGACTGTTACCCTTTCTTCTACACGTTCATGATGAGTATGCTGTGGACACTCCCGTCTTCCAAAATAAGCAACTGCCATATTCGCAAGACGGTACGCATACGTTCAAGGTTCGACGAACACTCGAGCACGCTATCGCATTTCATCTGGCCTTCTAAATCGTCCGATGTTAATCTCATGGAACATGCCTTTGACTATTCTGAACGTTGGGTGAAACACAGAAATCAACAACCCCTTGGCATACTGAATGATTCATCAGATTTCGGGCGCTTCAACCGCTGTATGTTCATCTCACATTTCTTCACCTGATGTACAGGGTTCCCAGGACGAATGGTCAGTATTCGGGGAGACAACAGGAACAATGATTTGAAGTAACAAATTTCACAAGGACATATGCCCCATTCCGAATGGTTTCCAAGCCAGAAACCATTTAGTGTATAATGCTCTTTATTTTCTGCATTATTCAATACATTGTAAGATTGTCACATGTACAACAATTAGTGAACAATGCAACGTGTGTTTTACAAAGTATCGATTAAAAAATACGTTTTTTTAACAATTTCACCTCTAAGCATTATCTTACACGTCACATTGTAGCTGTTGAACAGATCACAATAAACGCTTGAATATCTCACTGTCAGCTTCACTGCATTTGTGCACTCTTAAGAGAAAATATTGTGTCACTTGTCAGAGATCCTCTGCACGTTCCCTTTGATGGCAGCAGCGTCCTTGACGCGACCAGGCTGTACATCTTGCATATTCACTTTTTGTTTGTACACCTCAGACTTAATCAAACTCCATAAACAAAAATTTAACGGCTTAAGGTATGGCGACCTTGCTGGCCATTTAATTGTACTACAACGACCAATCCAGAGATTAGGATAAGTGCGGTTGAGGTATTCCCACACATATTCGATAATATGTTAAGGAGGAGGAAGAGATTAGTGTTTAACGTCCCGTCGACAGCAACGTCATAAGAGGCAAAATGTTGAGGGGTTTGTCCTGTTGAAAGCACAAAGTCCGAGCGGCCAAAGGAACGTCCTCAAGGTGTTCAACAAACGAATTTCCCAAAAAAGCTAGGAATTGTGGCCCGACAATCGCTGTTCTAAATTCAGTAGATCTAACAACAAATTACGGATCATGCCTTACCAAACACTGATCGAGAAACGAAGTTTGCTTTCCACAGAGGCGTGTGGATTTTCCTGCAAATATCGATTGTTACGTGTGTTAATGATTCCATTTCGTGTAAACGCGAGTTCATCAGTGAACAGCATTTATTGAAGGAAAAGACGATTGTCATTTAACCGGTGACAAAAATCAGGTCGTATGGCACTGCCGCCGATGTGAAGATTGTTAACGCGCTGTTTGTAAAATGGGTACAAGTTTTCCGCGTGTAATGTTGGGCATACACTTGCTGCTTGCTATGTAGGTGGGGGCTAACAAAAAATTCTCGCGCTCTGAGCAGAAAATTCCTGAGCGAAATTTCATGAGAATATCCTGCCGCAACGAAAACCGCCTTTGCTTTAATGATTACCACTCGCATATCATATCCGTGACACTGTCTCGCCTATTTCGCGATAATACTAAATGAGCTGCCGTTCTCTGAACTTTTTCGATGTCCTCCGTTAGTCCTATCTTATGCGGATCCAACACCGCATAGCAGTAGTCTAGAAGAGGGCGGACATGCGTAGTGTAAGCAGCCTCTTTAGTAGACCTGTTGCATTTTCTAACTGTCCTGCCATTAAATAGCAGTCTTTGGTTTGATTTTCCCACAACATTATCTATATGATCGTTCTAATTTAAGTTACTCGTAACTGTAATCCATAAGTATTTGATCGAATTTATAGCCTTTAAATTTGTGTGTTTTCTCCTGTAACCAAAATTTAGCGGACTCCTGTTAGTACTCAAGTGGATGACTTCACACTTTTCATTATTTAGAATCAGTTTCCACTTTTCGCACCATGAAGATATCTTGTCTAAATCGTTTTCCTGTTTGCTTCGACCATCTGATAACTTTATAAGACGGTAAATGACAGCATCATCTGCGAACAATGTAAGAGGCTGCTCAGATTGTCCCCTACATCGTTTACATAGATCCCGAACAGCAGAGGGCCTCTAACGCTTTCTCGGGAAACGCCAGATATCACATCTGTTTTGCTCGATGACTTTCCGTCAGTTACTATGAATTATGACCTTTCTGACAGGAAATCACGGATACAGTCGCACAACTGAGACAATAGTCTATAGGCACGCAATTTGATTAGAAGTCGCTTACCAGGAACGGTGTCTAAAGTCCTCGGAAAATCTAAAAATATGGAATTAGATTGAGATCCCCTGTCGATAGCACTCCCCATTGCTTCGTGAGAATAAAGGATTAGCTGAGTTTTTCCAAGAACGATGTTTTCTGAATGCGTGTTGGCTGTTTGTCAATAAATCGTTGGTTCAAAAAAATGGTTCAAATGGACCTGAGCACTATGGGGCTTAACATCTGAGGTCATCAGTCCCCTAGAACTTCGAACTACTTAAACCTAACTAACCTAAGGACATCACACACATCCATGCCCGAGGCAGGATTCGAACCTGCGACCGTAGCGGTCGCGTGGTTCCAGACTGAAGCACCTAGAACTGCTCGGCCACTCCGGCCGGCCCGATAAATCGTTGTCTTCGAGATAATTCATAATGTTCAAATACGTATGTAATTCAGCGGATTACTCATATTTCCTTTCTTGGGTATTGATATGGCTTGCGCAGTTTTCCAGTCTTTACGTACGGGTCTTCCTAAGCGCAGGCGGTTGCATGTGGTTGCTACGTATGGGGCTATTATATCGGCATACTCTGAAGGGAATCTGACTGCTGTACAATCTGGGCGGGAGGCCTTGCCTTTGTTTAGTGGTTTAAGGTGCTTCACTACACCCAAGATATCTACTTCTAAGTTACTCATGTTGGCAGTTGTTATTGGTTCGAATTCAGGAATGTTTACTTCATCTTCTTTGGTGAAGGAATTTCGGAAAAATTTGTTTAGTAACTCTGCTTTAGTGGTACTGTTATCAGTAACATGCCGTTTGTACCGTGCAGTGAGGGTACTGATTGTGTCTTTCCGCTGCTGTACTTTGGATACGACCAGGACATCTGTAGATAATTTGCCAGATTTCGAAACAGAATTTCGTTAAAAGCATCTCGCATTGAAGTTCGCTTTATGCTTTGAGCTTCTGTAAAATATTGCCAATCTTGAGAGTTGTGCGTTCTTTGAAGTTTGACATGAATTTAACGTTTCTTCCGCAATAGTGTTCTGACCTATTATGTGTACCATGGGGGATCAGCTCCATCTTTTATTAGATTAGAAATGGTTCATATGGCTCTGAGCACTATGGGACTTAACTTAGGAGGTCATCAGTTCCCTAGAACTTAGAACTACGTAAACCTAACTAACCTAAGGAAATCACACACATCCATGCCCTAGGCAGGATTCGAACCTGCGACCGTAGCGATCGCGCGGTTCCAGACTGAAGCGCCTAGAACCGCTTGGCCACAACGGCCGGCTTTTTATTAGTTCAATTGGCATATATCTGTCAATTGCCATCGATACTATTTCTCTGAATTTAAAACACATCTGGTCTGCAATAACAGCACATAGTCAGGTTGTAGGGAGTGGGAACTGTCTCGTAGGAAGACGTAAAGCGAATTTTTATCTGCTTTTTTAAATAAATGTGTTTAGCGTCAATTTCTGGTGGGTTTTGATGTTACGTTATTTAGTCTCGCTACAGCAACCTTGTGGTCACTTATCCGTGTATCCGTCATGATGCGCCCTATGTGCTATCATTTGTTGCAAACATGTTTCGGGTTTCGAGTGGGCTGCTGAACTAATTATTCAAAATAATTTTCTGAGAAAGTATCAGAACGATTTCGGAAAACGTTTTATGCCTATACCAACTTCCTGGTATAAGCGGCTTCTCACAGTTAGGTGTGGTGACAGACTGATCTGTAGCTTAGCCCAACGTCTAGGTTGGATTGGGAGACGATAGTTCTGATTTCTCTAAGCAAACGAATGTCGAATCAGGAAAAGATGTGGTTGTGGTGGCAGGTATCTGTAGTTTAGCCTGTTAGCTTATGTAGGAACGTGACTGTATGGTTGTGAGTTGGCGAAGGCAACGAATGTCAAAACAAAATGCTACCTGACGTGTCTTGGGCTCCGCAGAAGTGTCAGCACATTCATCTCCGTACAAGTATCACTGCGCACAATTGTCACAAGCTCTACTTACAAACTCTGCTGGCCGTGTATACCAAACTAGAAATGTGTGTCACTTGTCACAACCTCGTTCCTCCGGCCTTTGCCTTGGTAGAATGCTCTCGGTTATATTGCAAATGCAATTTCCACTGCCCGCGGCCTGCTAGTGCTTTTCCGCGTAATCTCAAGCGCAGCGCCCCAGAGCCTTTTTGCGAAATAAAGAGGCGGCGATTTGGCAGCATGCGCGCTTGACGCGGCTGCGTAGCTACTACTCCCTAGAGGGCAGCTTCGAGCTGGCGCAACTCTGGCGGGAAGGTCACGGGATTCAGCAGCGAGACCTCTCATTAAACTCTCTCGTGCCGGTGCACTCTCTGCGGATTGCGAAACTGCGGCTCACAGGAATCTCCGTAAACGCGGCGAGTGCTACTACCCGCTACGGGACCAGGAGGAGGAGGAGGAGGAGAGAGAGAGAGAGAGAGAGAGAGAGATAGAGAGTGGAGGCGAAACGGAAGACTGATTTGCTTGGTGGGGGGAGCATCCCTTCACTCCAAGCAAGCTAAGCACCGCTGCATGATTTCCCCTGGCACTTTTTACGGAGCACTAAAATTCCACTCGGGCTCGTTCCGAAGTGATGTGATAGAAATATGGTTTGAAGCGGGCCTTTCTTTTTATTTTTAGAGGATTTCTCCCGCTGTTGGCGACGAAATAAATGATCAACATTACCTCCGCAACTTAAGCAGTAATCAGCACGAAGTCAATAAGGGATGGTGTTCCCTGATGGTATCTTCCAACCGGCAAACGCAGCCGTATCTTCTCTTTGGGTCGTCAGTCTTCCGACTGATTTGAAGCGGCCCGCCATGAACTCATCCCTCTCGAAAACCGCGAGAGGTATCACAATGATGCGACACTTTGTAGTGATACGAATAATTTGATTCGTCAGCGCAAAACTGGACGTGTGGTACTGAGGCAGAGGAAGGTATTTCTCCGTTTTAAAACTGGCAGTGACGCGAATGATGGAGTAAGAGCAGAGCGCGCATTTGGCTCATTCACCTGTTGGCGGCGGACAATGTAATGTCCTTTTCGTAGGACAGGAAGTGAGAACGAGACCCTTAAGTTCAAAATAGGAGAACAAGACAGAGATACGATCAGTCACGTGCCTCGTACAAAATCGGCCATAACAAGAAGTTTACTTAAACAATTAGAATAGTAATGAATGTTAAGATATTTTAATTTGGTATGTTGAAAATACTCAGACAGCATATTGTGGACAACTTACTTTTCAAAAACGTTAGTGCAGAAACTAGCTTTTTTACATATTGATGTATGTGGCTTAAGATTCTTTAATTTATGCTGTAACAAAAGTTTGTTTTTCAAATTTAATTAATAGTGGTGGGGTATTTTGCAAAATTTCGGATAATTACATAAGCTGATTATATAGTTGTCAAGAACATTAATTACATATCAACTTTTATACGGAAAACATCATTCATATACATCACATCATTTCAAACATATGCCCTCTAAATTGAAAATGCCAAATTACCCATCGGGGTGTGTTTCAGCCCTTAGAAGTGAAATTGAGCACAAAAAACAAATACGTATTTCACTTTCTTGTCCCCTCAACGCACTCTCTAAGTTGAATCAAGATCGTTTGTTGACACTTAGGAATATTCTCTTGTTATTGGACTACGCCTGTTATTATGAATTACCTCGAAGGGAACTATTGACACACAGTCAACATGGGTTTAGAAAAAATCGTTCCTGTGAAATACAACTAGCTCTTCATTTATATGAAGTGTGGAGTGCTATTGATTTCAGATCGATTCCGTATTTCTGTATTTCCGGAAGGCTTTTGACAGTGTACAACACAAGCGTTTTGAAGTGAAATTTCGTGCTTATGGAATATCGTCTTAGTTATGTGACTGGATTGGTGGTTTCCTGTAAGAGAGGTCACAGCTCGTAGTAATTGACGGAAAGTCATCGAGTAAAACAGAAGTGATTTCTGGCGTTCCCCAAGGTAGTGTTATAGGCCATTTGCTGTTCCTTATCTATATAAATGATTTGGGAGACAATCTGAGCAGCCGTCTTAGGTTGTTTGCAGATGACGCTGTCGTTTATCGACTAATAAAGTTATCAGAAGATCAAAACAAACTGCAAAACAATTTAGAAAAGATATCTGAATGGTGCGAAAAGTGGCAGTTGACCCTAAATAAACAAAAGTGTGAGGTCATCCACATGAGTGCTAAAAGGAACTCGTTAAACTTCGGTTACACGATAAATCAGTCTAATCTAAAAGCCGTAAATTCAGCTAAATACCCAGGTATTACAATTACGAACAACTTAAATTGGAAGGAACACACAGAAAATATTGTGGGGAAGGTTAACTGAAGACTGCGTTTTATTGGCAGGACACTTAGAAAATGTAACAGATTTAATAAAGAGAATGCCTACACTACGCTTGTCCGTCCTCTTTTAGAATATCAGATAGGACTGTCGGAGTACGTAGCAAAAGTTGAAAGAAGGGCAACACGTTTTCTATTATTGCGAAATATGGGAGAGTGTCACAGAAATGATACAGGATTTGGGCTGGACTTCATTAAAAGAAAGGCGTTTTTCGTTGCGACGGATTCTTTTCACGAAATTCTTATCACCAACTTTCTCCTCAGAATGCGAAAATATTTTGTTGACACCGACCTACATAGGGAGAAACGATCACCAAGGTAAAGCTCGTACGGAAAGATATAGGTGTTCTTTCTTTACGCGCGCTATACGAGATTGGAATTATAGAGAATTGTGAAGGTGGTTCAATGAACCCTCCGCCAGGCACTTAAATGTGATTTGCAGAGTATCCATGTAGATGTAGATGTTCATGTAGATGTGGTATAGGTTAACCGTTTTGTGTGCCAAGACCGTTGTTATACCGACAACTAGAGCTAAGCTCGAATTTTCTCTTGAATGCAACGTGGTTGTGGAGCATAGGTTACCAGAGCTTTTGTGAAATTCACATAACAAAAACAGAGCTACTCGCAGACTGAGGTAGTGGAGCGGGCAGTAAGGTGTGTCTAGATAGCTCAGGTGGTAAAAGCGCTCCTCTCGTGAGGCAACCAGTTGAAAATTTCGGCTTAGTACTCCGGAGATTTTTTTTTTTTTTCAATGTATTGGCTTTCGGACCGTGCCCATTCAGCCATCTGTCAAGTATGACGATACGATCGTAAAGACAACACAACAACCAGTCCCCGATCGGAGAAAAATCTCGCCCCCAGGGGCTCAGCATTCATTTGCTGAGTACGGGCTTGGCGACCCCGGGGTCCTGAGCTGGGGACTGGTCGGCGCCGCCAGTCTCCTGTCACCGTAACCCCCGGACATGCTTCAGCGACCACCGTATGGCGCGGCGGTGGAATGTTGTGTGCTGCGGGGAATGGTAATCTTGGCTTGACCGCCTGGATTGCGAGGAAGGCCAACCTCTATAAAAACCCCTCAATCTTCCGGTGTGCTCCGCGCCTATGAGATGCATGGCTGTTGAGGTGGAACAGTCGCAAGCGGGCAACCTCTGGGGCACCTGCCGCACCCCAGTTGTATAAGGCTTACTCAGGCACGCGGGGCTCTGTCTGAGCGGACCTTTAGTTCCCTAGCTGCTCGTGGGACCACAATGGACCCTTCGACCTCTACATTTCCCCCTAGCAGTGGCTTGGGTGGGCCACTGGTAGGAAAACACACCCCATCGAAGAAGTGACTTCGTGCTGCGAGTCCTCCAGCGCCTAGTGTTGATCGAGATTTATCAGACTGTCGTAACAGAGCACATGCTGATAATCAGAATGTGTTTTTGATTATTAAACGGAAGGAGGGTAGCTTTGAGAGGGTTTCTCCCTTTTACATCCACAAGGGTCTTGAGGGAATTGCAGGAACACTTAAATCTGTGAAGCGACTGCGCAAAGGGGCTCTGTTAGTTGAGACATCTAGTTCCCGTCAAGTCGCTTCTCTTCGGAAAGCAACCTGTCTCGGTGAGTACGCTATTGAGACCGAGCTCCACTCCACTCTGAACTACAGTAAGGGTGTTGTGACATGTAGGGACTTGGTGGATATCCCCACAGACGAGTTAAAATCTGAATGGTATTGTTGACGTGCAGCATATTATGAAACGAGTCGATGGGGACCTAGTCAAATCCTACTCATTTATTCTCATGTTCAGTTGCCCACGACTCCCAGAGCATGTTAAAGCGGGGTTCTTACGTTTGCCAGTAAGGCCATATTTCCCCAACCCAGTGCGCTGTTTTAAATGTCAGCGCTTTGGGCATACTACGTTGGGGTGCAATGGGATGGCCACTTGTGGTAAATGTGGTCCGCCTGCCCATGAAGGAGCTGATTGTTCATCGCCTGTGAAGTGCGTGAATTGCTCTGGGAGTCACCCTGTCTGGAGCCGGGTCTGCCCCATCTATCTCGACGAACGGAAGATACAGGAGATTAAAACATCTAAGCGCATCCCCTATGGTGAGGCCAAGAAGCTCTTTAAGGCCATGCAACCTCCTGTGTTTACCACATCTTTCGCTTCCGCTCTGAAAAAAACGGTACAACTGGCCACTGTTGCTACGCAAACGGAGGTTGCTAGTGTTAGCACTAATACCTGCGTTTGCCAGTGCACTTGTGCTGCTGCGGCTGTTTTGCAACCTGCGGCTCTCCCCGCAACGTCGGACAAGGCTGTGGTTGCTGACATTGGGGTACTTCCTCCCTCTCCCCATATGGGGCCTTCTGCCCAGGCGAGTAATGCTCCAACTGTTGACAAGGCTCTGCATTCTAAGCCCCCCAAGACAAAGACGCCGAAGCTGAAGGTTTTGCCACCTGAGTCGGTCTGATGACGAGGCCATCGTACTGTCTGACATCTCCCGTGGGTCGTCATCGGAGCTGATGGACATTGATGTCGACTAGGGGCGATCTTCTCGCCCCAGGAATAAATCTCCGGCCAGTACGGGCTCTCCTCCAAAGCACAGAGGCAGGGTGAGAGTTCAGCCCCCCTGATCACTGGCTCCCATATTACAGTGGAACCTGAATGGGTTCAGGACGCATGT
This sequence comes from Schistocerca piceifrons, assembly GCF_021461385.2. NCBI lineage: Eukaryota > Metazoa > Arthropoda > Insecta > Orthoptera > Acrididae > Schistocerca > Schistocerca piceifrons. The sequence continues at coordinate 510,739,965 of NC_060142.1, read as the reverse complement.
GGGCGAATTACAACTCCTTGTACGAGAGTGCCCTTTGTGCTTATGTCTCCAAGAGACACATTTTCGGGCCACTGATGCTCCTTCTTTACGGGGCTATACCGTATATCGAAAAGACGATCTGACGGGGGAAAGGGCAAAGGGTGCTGTTGTGGTTTTTGTCCGTGACATGCATCCCTCATCTGAACTCCCTCTCGTTACAGACTTGCAAGCAGTTGCAGTTGACCTTCTTATGGGTCGGAGGCTCACAGTCTGTTCAGTTTACTTACCACCTCAGGATGCGATAGACTCTGGGGCCCTCACAGACCTTATTAGCCAACTTCCCCGCCCATTTCTTCTGCTGGGGGACTCATAATGTCTTATGGGGCTCTCTGACTACTTGCCCCAGGGGTCGCATTCTGGAAAGCCTCATGATGTCTGAAGAACTGTGCATCCTCAACTCTGGTGCTCCTACTCATTTCTGTACTGCTTCCGGGTCGTCATCGGCTATTGACCTTTCCTTTTGCTCTCCAGCACTCGCGGATTCTGCTCTGTGGGAGGTTGTTGCTGACCTCCATTCTAGTGACCACTTCCCCCTTTGGATTCGCCTCCTAGATGAGGCTGTGGCATTATCAGAGCTGACTGGACACTTTTCAGCCAACTGGCTGTTTTGGAACACCGTGCCAGCGTCCACGAATGGGTAGACCATGTTACAGCCGTGATCTCCCATGCTGCTGTATTGTCAATCCCACGGTCATCCGGTCATCCCAACAGGCGTCCTGTCCCTTGGTGGACCACTGAGTGCCGCTCAGCTATCCGAGCCCGCCGTGCAGCTCTGCGCCGCTTCAGGTGCCGTCCCTCAGCTGACAATCTTGCGGCCTTTCGGGTGGCAAGGGCCAAGGCGCGGCGAGTGATTAAAGAGAGCAAACGACGGTCATGGCAATCGTTCTTGAACTCCATCTCCCGCTCCACTAATTCTCCGAAAGTATGGGAAGCCATCAGGAGGATTTCCGGGAAACTCAGCCAACTACCTGTCACGGCATTGCTGCATCAGGGATGTCTCCTCACGGCGCCGAGAGACATTGCCCAGACACTGGCCATGCATTTTGCGGAATCTACCGCCACTATTAACTGTGATCCAGATTTCTGCCGCTACCGCACTGCCATCGAGAGGGGTCACTTGGATTTCCGGTCTCCTAATTCTGAACCCTACAACTGCCCCTTCACAATGTGGGAACTGGATTCGGCGCTGTCTGTGGCTCATGATACTGCACCTGGTCATGATCAAATCCGGTACAGCATGCTGCAGCACTTGTTGCTGCCATCCAAGGAAGTTCTCCTGCATTGTTTTAATATGGTATGGTTATCCGGCACATACCCTGACTCGTGGAGGGAGGCGATTTTGATTCCTCTCCTCAAACCGGGGAAGGACCGAACGCATCCCAGTAGTTATCGAAGTATTGCTTTGACGACCTGTGTCGGGAAGACGTTGGAACGCATGGTCAACCGTCGCCTGGTTTGGCTGCTCGAGACCAGGCAGCTCCTTAGCCACTCTCAGTGTGGCTTTCGGAGATGTCGTTCAACTATAGACAACTTGACCCTGCTTGAGGCGGCCATCCAATAGGCCTTCCTGCGTAACCAGCATTGTCTAGGTGTATTCTTTGACATTCATAAGGCGTATGACACTTCTTGGCGCCGCCATATCCTCAATCAACTCCATGAGTGGGGCTTTCGTGTCCGTCTCCCCATCTTCATTCGGTCCTTTCTTTCGCACCGCCTCTTTCGATATAGGGTTGGTAATGTGCTATCTGATTTGTATGTGCAGGAGAATGGTGTTCCTTAGGGAAGCGTTTTAAGTGTCACCCTCTTTGCCGTCGCCATTAACAGTATCACGTCCACTATCCGGAGTCCTGCCCAATGCTCCTTGTTTGTGGACGATTTTGCTGTTTTCTGTTCTTCCTCCAGTCTTGTCACTGCTAGTCGGCAGTTGCAGCTTACGATACAGCGATTAGAGGCATGGACTGCGAAGACGGGTTTTACCTTTTCTGCAGACAAATGTGTGTGTGTTCATTTTAATCGTTCTCGACGTCTTTTTACCTCCCCTGAATTGCGTCTGAGGGACACCATTCTTCCTTTTAGCGACATTGTGCGGTTCCTGGGCCTCACTTTTGATTCCAAGTTGTCGTGGTTGCCTCACCTTAAAGACCTCAAGGTGCGGGCCCTGAAGTGTCTGAGCTATCGGTCCTGAGGAGCAGATCGGGCGCGTCTGCTGCAGTTTTATAGGGCTTTCGTCCGATCGCGTCTTGACTATGGTTGCACCGTGTATGGGTCAGCAAGGCCTTCGTATCTGAAGATTCTTGACGCAGTACACCATGAGGGTATCAGGCTGGCCACTGGTGCCTTCCGTACCAGTCCCATCCCCAGCCTGTATGCTGAGGCAGGGGAACCGCCGCTCGCCATCCTGGGAAACTCCTCATGGTGCGACGGGTGTGTCAATTCCTTGCCTGTTCTACCTCCCCTGCGTACCCTACCGTTGCCCGACCGCCTATGGAACGTCTCTTTTCCAGTCGTCCCAGGGCAACGAGACCATTTGGGATTCGTGAAGCATTTGCTTGAGTCCCTTGGTGTGGAGCGTGTGGCGCCCCAACGACAAGGTTTTACTCGCCTGCCTCCCTGGTTGCTCCAGAGGCCCAGCGCCCTTTTAGACTTGTCGGAGTACCGGAGGAGCTGCACTCCTGCGTTTGTTTTTACCTCCTTATTTTATGATATTTTAAACCAGCATCCCGACCATGTACCAGTATTTACGGATGGCTCTAAACAGGGGGACTCTGTTGTTTGTGCTGTTGTTTTCCCTGATCGAGTCGTCAAGTTACGGCTTTCTGCGGCGTTTACCATCTTTGATGCCGAATTGTTTGCGATCTTGCGGGCATTGGAGCAGATGAGATTTGTTCCCAGTCTTAAGTTCCTCATCTGTTCTGACTCCCTGAGTGCCCTTCAGACCATGCAACACTTGTACCCAGCGGATACGGTCGTCCAGAACATCCATGATGCCCTACTCCACCTGCAACGGCAGGGGAAGGAGGTTTCCTTCTGCTGGGTGCCGGGGCACGTGGGTATTAGGGGAAACGAACTGGCGGATGTGGCTGCCAAAGATGCATGTTCCCTCCCTCACGTTGTTGCATGTGCCGTCCCCCTCCATGCTGTTACCTCCCTCCTGCGTTTTCGCGTTATGCGTCAGTGGGAAGAGGAGTGGCTGGCAGTCGGTGAAAATAAGCTGCGTCTGGTCAAGGCCACCACGCGGCCATGGCGTACGTCCTACCAGTCATGCAGGCGGGATGAGGTTCTCCTCACTCGCCTCCGCATCGGGCACAGTCCCTTAACGCATGGTTTTTTACTCCGGCGGGAGGACCCCCCAATCTGCAGTGCTTGTGGCGTCCAGATTACTGTCCGCCACATTTTACTTGACTGTCTTTTATTCTCTGGCCAGAGGGCGGTGGTTTCTTTGCCACCGGATTTGCCCTCTATTTTACAAGATGACGCGACGACTGTAGTTAAGGTCTTACGGTTTTGTGTCCTGTCCAATTTGTTGCCTAGGATTTTAGGGAGAGGGTTTTAATGTGCTGCTGGGTGACTGGCTGACCCAGGTTTTAGGTAAGAGGTCAGCCAGTCACGATTACCTCCTTGTTTCCCTTCGGTTTCTGTTCTCTTTTCCTTGTTTCCCTTCCTTTTTAGTGTGTTCCTTCTCCTCTTGTTTTGCCTCTGTATGTGAGGATTTGGAACTGCGTCAGGTCTGTGTCTTTTAGCCGTTCTCCTTGTTCGCTGTCCGTCTTAGTCCCTTCACTGCATGTGTTCCTGTTTTTATGCGTTTGGGCGCTGATGACCCCGCTGTTTAGCGCCCGTAACCCTCAAACACACACAGAAAAATCTCCGACCCGGCCGGGAATCGAACCCGGGCCCCTTTCCTGCACAATTCACCGCTCTCTCCTCGCAGCTATCGAGGCGAACACCGGAGAAGTTACAAAACTCTTTACATACTGATGGATATAGAAATACTCGCACTGCAATTTTATCTCCAGCTGGCCTGTCGAAGCGTCGTAACCTGCGTCCATTGCAAATGAGGGTCTAAAAGCGAGACTTTGGTCAGACTAAATAAACAAGTAATGCCACATAAATGCTGTAATGGCAATCTGAGAGCAAATAAACTTACCTAGGCGTGGGAAATAATAGGAATGGTGCAGATATTTACAGTTTCCACTATTCTTCAGCTTCGTCGTTCACATTGTTGTCCGTTGTGGCCCACTCACATGTCGCAACACCGAGAGCATTTGCTTGCGGCACAGAGATAAGCCAGAGAAGGATCAGCTTCACGCTGGTAATTAACGACCCTGCCTGGTGTGACCGCTCGACCTGGTGTGTCCTTTCAGGCTGTTTTATGCAGCGTTTAAGCCAAATGTCAGCTGGATCCACGTTCACCACTGGCACACGCCACAAGAAAGCCGTTTAAATGCGGAAAAAGGCACACAGCAGAGTTGCAGAAGTTGTACACTACTTTCCCTGCTGGTTCAGGTTTCACTGTGGCGACAGGTAAGGATGCTGGCTAGGGAAATAAATGTGTAGATGTTCATGATTTGTGCACACCGAGACAAAGGAAACAGCGCTTGAGGAGAATGTTTAACAGTTTTGGTTGCTTGTAAAAGGCCGTGGTCGTATTTGATCTGTCAAGATATTTCATAATTGAAATGTGGTCACAAACCATTCTTGTGACTGTTAGTACAATGAACAAAATTGCTAAGACTCCTGGCACACTTTATCGTGAATTCCTGCTTTCCTGTAATTCCAGGGTGCAAAATTAGCCCCAGAAAAGGAGTTGTAAAATATGCGAAATTCTCAGAAGAAATAGGTACAAGCTATAAGGAAAGACCGGTATTACGCAGTTTGTAAAATAACCAAAAGGAAAAATATAAGAATGTAAGACGAAGATAGAAGTCTTTGCCTTAAAAAAAGGTGTAAAACAAGGATGTGGTCTGTCTCCACTATTGTTGAATCTGTGGCCTACATACAAAAAGCAATGACGGAAATAAATGTTCAGAAGTCGGTCTATAATTCAGGGTGAAACAATATCAATGATAAGATTCGCTGACGACATTGCTGTTCCCAGTGAAAGTGAGAAAGAGTTCCAGAATTGTTGAATGGAATGAAGATTCTGATGAGCACAGAATATGGACAGAGCGAGGCCTACGAGAAAGACAGGCCGCGGCGAGTACGTCACGAAGGTAGTCCTGCGCTCTCTCAGATCAGCAGACAGACACGTTTCTTCACCTGATAACTCGTAACTAGGCGTGTCCGTACAAACGAAAACTGAATCTTCTAGTGGAATCCACTATTATGGTATCTTACTGTTATTAGTTCTATAATGATGGGAAGTCAGTGGGTCTACTTATAATTTGTTACGGTTGTACTCGAGTACAATAAAATAAAATCATGCTAAAATGATTATCAGTTGCATAAGGCACCACTTCCAGCATGTAATGAGTACTGTTAAGAAGAAGAGACTAAATGCTACAAACAAGCCGTTATACCATTTAATCGAGTACTGATATTAAATTAAATTTTGCTGTAGTACTGTTAATCAGTAAGACTTCATAATAGCAGGTTCCAGTGGAAGATGCAATTCTCGTTAGTACTTACACGCCCAGCTGCGAGTTAACAGGTTTATAAACGCATTTTGCCTGCTGACCTGAAAGAGCGAGCGAGTTCAGGACTACCTTCGTGACGAAGGCGCTGCGGCCTGTCTTTCTCGTGGGCCTCGGGACCGAGTAAAAATGAGTGTAATGAGGGGTAGCAGAAGTTGCAGATCACTGAATAACTTTAAATACAAACTTGGAATCATGCAGCAGACGAAGTGAAGAACTTTGCTACCTTGGAAGCCAAATAACACATGGTGGGCGACGCTATGTGATCAAAAGTATCCGGACACCTGGCTGAAAATGACTTACAAGTTCGTGCCACACTCCATCTGTAATGCTGTAATTCAGTATGGTGTTGTCCCACCCTTAACCTTGATGACAGCTTCCACTCTCCCAGGCGTACGTTCAGCCAGGTGCTGGAAGGTTTCTTGGGGAATCGCAGCCCATTCTTCACGGAGTGCTGCACTGAGGAGAGGTATCGATGTCGGTCGGTGAGGCCAAGCATGAAGTCGGCGTTCCAAAGCACCCCAAAGATGAGTCAGTTGAGGACTCTGTGCAGGCCAGTCCATTACAGGGATGTTATTGTCGTGTAACCACTCCACCACAGGCAGTGCATTATGAACATGTGCTTGATCGTGTTGATAGATGCAATCACCGAATTGCTCTTCAACAGTGGGAAAGAAGAAGGTGCTTAAAACATCAACGTAGGCCTACGCTGTGATAGTGCCACACAAAACAACTAGGGGTGCGAATCCCATCCATGAAAAACACGACCACACCATAACATCACCGCCTCCGAATTTTACTGTTGGCACTACACACGCTGGCAGATGACGTTCGCCAGGCATTCGCCATACCCACACCCTGCCATCGGAACACCACATTGTGTACCGTGATTCGTATACTCCACACAACGTTTTTCCACTGTTCAGCCGTCCAGTGTTTACGCTCCTTACACCAGCGAGGCGTCGTTTGGCATTTACCGGCGTGATGTGTGGGTAATGAGCAGCCGCTCGACCATGAAATCGATGTTATCTCACTTCCCGCCTAACTGTCATAGCACTTGGAGTGGATCCTGATGCAGTTTGGAATTCCTGTGTGATGGTCTGGGTAAATGTCTGCCTATTACACATTACGACCCTCTTTAACTGTCAGCGGTCTCTGTCAAGCAACAGACGAGGTCGGCCTGTACGCTTTTGTGCTGTACTTGTCCCTTCACGTTTCCACTTCACTATCACATCGGGAACAGTGGACCTATGGATGTTTAGGAGTGTGGAAATCTCGCGTATAGACGTATGACACAAGTGATTCCCAGGCACCTGACCATGTTCGAAGTCCGTGAGTTCCGCGGAGCGCCCCATGCTGCTTCACGATGTCTAATGACTACTGAGGTCGCTGATCTGGAGTACCTGGCAGTAGGTGGCAGCACAATGCACCTAATATGAAAAATGTATTTTTTGGGGGTGTCCAGATACTTTTGATCACATAGTGTAACAGACTAGTGCATGCAAAGAGGACATAGCTCCATTAAACACGTCTACTAGTATCAAACATAGCTCCTAATTTGAGGAAGAAATTTCTCAGAATATATGTCTTTTTCTACTTTGGCGCTACCCCCGTTGACGGGGCTTGGCATCCTCGAACAACTGCATACATTTCTGTTCCACATCTTTTTCCATCATTGAACCTCCTCCTTGCTGTCAGCTAAAATATTCTCTAGCCGTCTTGCTGTTGATCGGCCCTTCCTTTCATTATTCTTTAGGGATTTGTGTCGTCTACCACCGTCTCCATACGTCCTAAACAGAGTATTCTCTGAGATTTAATAAATTTTACTAAATATTTCCTTTCCATAAACTGTTATATTTCATAGTTATGTCTTACTCTGTTCCCTCACAGACCAATAAACGTTTCGTAGGATTTTTATTTTCTAAGGAAAATGTATGTCCGGAGCATAGTGTTGCATGAAACTAAATCTAAGCGTTTGAATAATGGTGTCCAGAAGTGTGCTGCAAATTAAGCGAACTGATAAGGTAAGAGATGAGGAGGTGGTCCACATAATCGGCGACGAAAGAAACACTTGAGAAACACAGAATAGAAGAAGAGACAGGATGACAGGACATGTATTAAGACAGCAGGGAATAACTTCCATGATGCTAGTCGGAGCCATAGAGGACTAAAACTGTAGGGGGAAGACAGAGATTGGAACATATCAAGTGAATAACTGACGACGTTATGTGTGAGTACTGTTCTGAGAAGGGAGTTGGGACAGGAGTGAAATCGTGTAGGGCTGCATCAAACCAGTCAGAATAAAGATAAAAAAATGTTGGAAGGTAAATGAGACAGAAAAAACGTGAAACAACGTGAATACTCTGGGAACTGTGAGGACAATGTGCCTTCAATGATACGTCGCTAGGAGGCTTTGATGTCATGCAAAAAGAAAAAAAAAGTTTCGGTTACGTTCTTAACTGGCCTCTTAGGACTTTTATCAAATTTTGTACATATGAAGAAAAAAATTACAAAATTTCTGGGTCGGATATAAAAATAAATGTAAAGAAACAAAAATGTAAGTGGTGAAGACAGGTTGTTAATCATCTTTTAGACTAGTGTGAGACGGAAAAGAGCGGCTGATCAAGTGACTGGGGAGAAACATGAAGTGCGAGGAAATGTTTATAAGCTCAAGCGGTCTCTCCCTCTTTCGCGTTTCCAGTGAAGTAATAATGACAGGGCTAATCAAGCTTACTGAATGGCAGTCACGCTATCGTGTTGGCTGTCATATCAAGTGCACAATATTTGTAAGCAGAGAGGTAGAAGTTGTATGGTTCCACTCCAAACTCAAGGGTGACGGAAGACTCCTTTTTAGTTTCAGCAGCGGTTTGGAGAAGTCATACTGGTTTTCGTGAAAAGAGGCATTACCGCTTCCCGTTAGCACCTGCAGTATTTTGCAACCCGTGTCACACACAGTCCGTCATCCCGGAGGTGTCTGGAAACGCCTGTTGTGTAACCTCGCCACCAGGGGAGCTCTCCTCGACAAGAGACCTCTAACGTGGCGAACATGTCAAGCGCAAGCGCTAATGTCTTGCTCTCGGAAAACGTGCATCGACGACTTTCAGCACATTTAGATGGTTTCTTCACAGTAAGTGGCGCAGATTTGGCCCGATGCACACCTACTTGCCATCGACGGCTAAACAACCCTATAAAAGGAACGAAAATAGAAAAAGACTGATCTTAAATGTCAAGATCGTATACGGCCCAGCACGCCCCATAGAACTAGACGTGTCGCATCCGGCGATTCAGTTATTCCATCCGTGATATTTGTAACTCTTTTTTTAGTGCAACGACCAACAAGAAATTTTGAATTACCTTCTTATAGAAGAATGTTGAAGATTAGATGGGTAGTTAAAGTTAATAATGAAGACGTACTGTATCGAACTGGAGAAAAGAGGTTTGTGGCAAACTTTGTCTTAGACAAGGGATTGGATGATATAATACATGGTAAGGTATCAAGGAGCAGTTATTTGGTATTGGATATATTCACATTGAAGATCACAACAATAAATTGTTCATTGTTGATGGAAAAAGCTGACTACGGCACAAGTCATCATTTGGAAATGGTAAACGAAGTTATGGGATGCAGGAATGAAGAACTATAGATTTGGTTAGGATTCATACACAGATTTTGGGCGAACTTTGCGCTCAGTTAAAATTATGACTGCAATGAAAATAAATTGGAGATGTGACTTTTCGCTAGACGAATGGATTTTAGATGGGCGAACGAAGTACTTTACTAGTTTCCAAGCTGACATTGCAAAACATTGCATAGCGCTGCAGAGAGGAACCAGCAGAGAATTATGAAAGAGATCTTCATCTGGCCGTAGATGTAAAATGAAAATGCTAATGATGATAATGACAGTGACCACGCCCACTTACGAAACACAGTGTAGTGATACTCTACATAAATATGCATCATCTGAAAATGGCTATTAAAACATGCGAAACTACTCAAAGAGGAAAAACGAAAGTTTCGAATCCTAAATTGTAACTGAGTGATGCAAATGCTATCATCACTAGTATATGATTCGGATACGGAGCTGAAGAATCTGCAATGAAGAAATCGACAGTAATGTCGTTTGTCTGTCACCCACAGAAAGTAAAAGCAAAGTAGAAACAACTAAATAGATAACCGCGTTGCACGACTACTGTGATGAAAAAGTAGACGTTCAGACATGTAGAAACAACTGAACTGTAATCGGTACGGATGATTTAGGAGTCCTACCAACCTACCGAACAAAAAGACTGTAGTCAAATCGGATGCGAACCGTGTAATAGATCTTCATGCACGCCCGCAGCATGCAAATCAGTGTTACATTTATGGAACAGGACATCCGCTTCAGCTATTGTTGGCTGACTTTCTTACTCTGCTGACCTACTGGCTTTACCTTCCCGTGCTTGCATCACACCGCGGTCCAATGGCTGCAAGAAGTCCGATACATTCTCAACAAGTCGTAAACCTCACGTGATTATCTGTCGTCCACATGCTTTACTTCACCGGTGGTACAATTAAAAAAAAAAAAATCTTAAGCACAGGAGCAGAAGGAAAAGTAATACAGTATGCAAACATGGTTTCGGAAGAATTCCTCATCTACGCTCTTCAGTGTCTTACCTTCATTAATTTTTCGTGAAAATAGTAGGATGGGTTAGTAGTTTTCCGATGGTAAAATTGCTTTTTTATGTATTTCTGCTATTTCCCGCAGAAACATTGAACAACGGAAATATTCAAGTCCTAAGAGCTTTCAGAAGAGAAAAATACTCAGTAATTCTTGAATCACTGCAAAGTGCAACTGTTCTTCAATGATTTTATTTCTGACAATCGCGCGGGATTAGCCGAGCGGTCTATGGCGCTGCAGTCATGGACTGTGCGGCTGGGCCCAGCAGAGGTTCGAGCCCTCCTTTGGGCGTGGGTGTGTGTGTTTGTCCTTAGGATAATTTAGGTTAAGTAGTGTGTAAGCTTTTGGACTGATGACCTTAGCAGTTAAGTCCCATAAGATTTCACACACTCACACATTTATGACAATGTATAAATATATACACAATGATCTCTTCGATGAGGCAGAATCACAGTTCGGACAGGATATTAATTTTAAAACACGTCTCGTTTTATTAATACTCATTCCATCTACATGTGGTTTGTTAATAGTAACGATTTGTTTGCTCGTGAGTTCAGAGCTGAGAAACCTAGGTTGACGTAATCTGTTGGTGTGTTGCGAAAAAGTTCGTGCCTTGGACGTTACTGGTTTGTGTACCACGCGCTACAGCGCCACGGCGATTGTCATCTATTGACGGACGCTACAAAAGATGTGTATTGCAGTGTTTGTGTTATTCCGAATAATGATGCAATTTTCCTTTGGACATGCATGCATGTCCATATCAACAGGCACTGCGACGATTACAGCCGTTATGAAATACAATAAATGTATTCGCAATTGCTAATAATGACGACAATGAAAATTTGTACCGGACCGGGGCTCTAACCCGGATTTCCCACATATCGGGAGCGGCCACTTTACCAATTTTTTAAATTGTTCTCATTTTTTTTCCATTTTGTTTGTTACCTTTGTTCGGTGCGGATGTCCCATGACACTCATTCAAGTCATTGTTGAGCTGTTGACTCAGTTTTTTTTATTACAGGTGGCAGCTAACCCTCTGACCGAACACGCTGAGCTACCGTTCCGGCAGCCTTAGACTATCCGTTTACTACTCATTGTTTCCTTCAAACTTCCATATGTCGTGAACCGTGTGTCTACAGCCTGGGACTCGTATATCCAGTATGTCTATTCCCGTACAGGGGAGACATTTCACTTGAAAGTCGCTTGCCTGGTGTCGGCGGATAAATACGATATCGCAGTGCCTGTGTTATTCCGAATTAACGATCTAGATTTCAAAGGAGCAGGCACTGGGGCGACAAGAGCCGTTATGAAACACATTAAATGTATTCGCAGTTGCGAATATGGACAATCATCAACTGTAGAATGAAATGATTGCATCTTAATTCGGAATGACACAGACACTGCAATACCGTATTTATCCGTCGAAACCGGGCAAGCGACTTTCAAGTAAAATGTCTCGCCTATACAAGAATATATACAGGGTGTTACAAAAAGGTACGGCCAAACTTTCAGGAAACATTCCTCACACACAAATAAAGAAAAGATGTTATGTGGACATGTTTCCGGACACGCTTAATTTCCATGTTACAGCTCATTTTAGTTTCGTCAGTATGTACTGTACTTCCTCGATTCACCGCCAGTTGGCCCAATTGAAGGAAGGTAATGTTGACTTCGGTGCTTGTGTTGACATGCGACTCATTGCTCTACAGTACTAGCATCAAGCACATCAGTACGTAGCATCAACAGGTTAGTGTTCATCACGAACGTGGTTTTGCAGTCAGTGCAATGTTTACAAATGCGGAGTTGGCAGATGCCCATTTGATGTATGGATTAGCACGGGGCAATAGCCGTGGCGCGGTACGTTTGTATCGAGGCAGATTTCCAGAACGAAGGTGTCCGACAGGAAGACGTTCGAAGCAATTGATCGGCGTCTTAGGGAGCACGGAACATTCCACCCTATGACTCGTGACTGGGGAAGACCTAGAACGACGAGGACACCTGCAATGGACAAGGCAATTCTTCGTGCAGTTGACGATAACCCTAATGTCAGCGTCAGGGAAGTTGCTGCTGTACAAGGTAACGTTGACCACGTCACTGTATGGAGAATGCTACGGGAGAACCAGTTGTTTCCGTACCATGTATAGCGTGTGCAGGCACTATCAGCAGCTTATTTGCCTCCACGGGTACACTTCTGCGAATGGTTCATCCAACAATGTGTCAATCCTCATTTCAGTGCAAATGTTCTCTTTACGGATGAGGCTTCATTCCAACGTGATCAAATTGTAAATTTTTACAATCAACATGTGTGGGCTGACGAGAATCCGCACGCAATTGTGCAATCACGTCATCAACACAGATTTTCTGTGAACGTTTGGGCAGGCATTGTTGGTGATGTCTTGATTGGGCCCCATGTTCTTCCACCTACGCTCAATGGAGCACGTTATCATGATTTCATTCGGGATACTCTACCTGTGCTGCTAGAACATGTGCCTTTACAAGTACGACACAATATGTGGTTCATGCACGATGGAGCTCCTGCACATTTCAGTCGAAGTGTTCGTACGCTTCTCAACAACAGATTCGGTGGATTGGTAGAGGCGGACCAATTCCATGGCCTCCACGCTCTCCTGACCTCAACCCTCTTGACTTTCATTTATGAGGGCATTTGAAAGCTCTTGTCTACGCAACCCAGGTACCAAATGTAGAAACTCTTCGTGCTCGTATTGTGGACGGCTGTGATACAATACGCCATTCTCCAGGGCTGCATCAGCGCATCAGGGATTCCATGCGACGGAGGGTGGATGCATGTATCCTCGCTAACGGAGGACATTTTGAACATTTCCTGTAACAAAGTGTTTGAAGTCACGCTGGTACGTTCTGTTGCTGTGTGTTTCCATTCCATGATTAATGTGATTTGAAGAGAAGTAATAAAATGGACTCTAACATGGAAAGTAAGCGTTTCCGGACACATGTCAACATGACATATTTTCTTTCTTTGTGTGTGAGGAATGTTTCCTGAAAGTTTGGCTGTACCTTTTTGTAACACCCTGTATAATGGACGTATGAGTACAGGTTGTAGACTAGTGGTTAATGACGTATGGAAGTTTGGGTGTGGCCGTGAGTCGTGCAAGGATAGCCTAAAGGTAAGGCGACTGCTCGCCATAAGCGGGAAATCCGGGTTGGAGTCGCTGTCCGGCACAAATTTTCATTGTCGTCATTCCATTCTACAGCTGATGGTTGCCCTTATTCGCAATTGCGAATACATTTAATGTGCAACTAGAGAGGTATCGCCCGTCTTGAAAAAGTTTACTCTGTCTTAGGGTGAGAACGCACGTTTTAAGAGGAGTCAAAACGCATGTTACTTCCTCCCAACACACAAGCTGCGGAACACCCACGTCGATAGAGAGAAAGAAAGAGAGAGAGAGAGAGAGAGAGAGAGAGAGATGGAAAGATACGAGATATTCAAGCTCGTAATGAGGCTTGCGCATAGTGATTCTTTCCTCACACTACAAATAGAACAGCAAAGAGGTGAGCGGGGTGGGACGATAATTGTATCTGAATTACGTTGCGCCACACACCGCAAGTTAGCTTGAGTACAAAACAAGATGTAGGTCCGCCGAAGCTGGAAAAACGGCCCTGATTGTCAACTTTGACTGAGGCATGGAAGCCAATCATTCTGTTTACTCGGTTATCTACCCCTCGGTTATCTACCCCTCATCCCTGGATCTTCGTCTTCTTTTTCTCCTTCACCCGTTTCTCTGCGGGGTCGACATTGTATAATAGTTTTGATAGTATTAGTGACAGTTGGAGACTGATGGCCCTCCCTAACACCACGCCCCCCTTGGATGCAAGTCGGAGAACGTTTTCGAAATATTTGCGTAGCATGTAACTGAGGCAGGACACGGGTACCAGTCCGGCATTCACCTATTCGTATGTGGGAAACCGCCTGAAACTACATAGAGGCTGTACAGCTCATCAACCCTCACCTCCCCGTATCTCAGAAACGGCGCGTTTTGCTATCCGGGCGGCTTTTTTATCACTGTGTATCTGGACGCAGATATAGCATTTCCTGTATCAACAGCGCTCATGAGTTCCTCGCTTCGTTATATTCTAAAATTGCTTTCGGTTCCTCTCCACACGACCACAAGTCGAGGGTGTACTCGCCGCGCGGAGTGGCCGCCCGGTTTGAGCCGCCATGTCACGGACTGCGCGGCCTCTCCCGCCGGAGGTTCGAGTCCTCCCTCGGGTATGGGTGTGTATATTATTCTTAGCATAAGTTAGTTTAAGTAGTGTGTAAGTCTAGCGACCGATGACTTCAGCAGTTTGGTCCTTTAGGAATTCACACACATTTGAACATTTGTGAGCACTCGACGGTAGATTAACATATTTGTAACTTTCCTGTACACCTCAGTCTGGTACTTAAAGTCCTTAGCAAAATTGTCTACTGGACGTTTCGTTAGATGCGATTTATCCCCGACACGGAATGCTTTGCCTGCAAATGCACGTTCAGTGGCCGTCAGTTTTATTCTTTCTTCTCTTGCTGTTTTCCGCTGTTGGCTATAGATAAACAGAACTTATGAAGTACATGTAGCCAACAGAATGGTTCAAATGGCTCTGAGCGCTATGGGACTTAACTTCTGAGGTCATCAGTCCCCTAGAACTTAGAACTACTTAAACCTAACTAACCTAAGAACAGCACACACACCCATGCCTGAAGCAGGATTCGAACCTGCGACCGTAGCGGTCGCGCGGTTCCAGACTGTAGCGCCTAGAACCGCTCGGCCACCCCGGTCGGCCATGTAGCCAACACCCATTGTCTAGACCATGTATTATTAACGTAGTTTTTGCGTAAAGTTGTTATTCCGCAAGATCATTGAAACAAAGGCAACAAGCCATAACAATGTACGTAGTGCCAGTCTTTGATTGCTAATGTTAGCAATACAGTTCGTTGATTCCTCAGCTGCACATCGGATGAACTCCTCGAGTAGCTAGCTGGATGTTCGAGATCTGCTGAAATTTAATGTCTCCGAATTTTTTGAGTGAAAACTCTTAAATGGAGGCTGTAGGAATTTTTATCCCTATTCTGCCAATGCTGTTTTACCCTTTGAATAGGTATATTTTTCAAAAGAACTATAAGTGTTAAAACAGTGAAAATTTTCGGAATGTGTATCACATATATGCCTGCATTTGCAAGTAAAATGAACAAAATACCGCGTATGGATCTGAAGAAAAAATTATTTTACTTTTTCACTAACAAAATTTTAATTTTTTTAAAGCATTTATTGTTATAAAACAGTTTCTGTTGGGTTGGTGGTTCTCAGTTTACTTGAAATAACTTGTTACCATCCTGAGTACAAATGGGCCAAAGTTCTTATTTCTAACACCAGTCGATTGGAAAATATTGGTACCTGAAAGTCAAAAATATGTAGTTATGAGAAAAAGTAATTTAAAGTTTAGTATTGCAATTTTAGTACAGTTATTGCTGAGATTTACTTACCACTAATATTTTTTGCTGCACCATACTGAGCTTCCTCTGAATCATACTGATCTTTACGTCTCTTTGTCCCTCTTCTTTTCTGTCTGACTTCTTTGCGCATTTCCTGCTTTGCCGATTCTCCCTTTATCTATTTGCACGAATGATTTTGTAATATTTCCACTGGATTTATGCCCAATACTTCCAAAACATCCAGTTTTCTTGTTATACCATCATTTAAGCATAAAGTGGCATCATAAACAACAAATTTGAGGGTTGTAATCTGAACAAATACAGTTTACGGTAACGCGCTCTGTATGACACAATTCACATACTCATTTAAATTTTGCGTCTTCTCATGAAGACATTTCTTCAGTGAAGTATCTTTACAAATATCTCTATAGATTTCATTTCAGTCATTACTGCTGCAAGTAAGGAATGTTTGTTGTCATATGTTGCACTTCTCCTGTACTTGCACAAAGTGTCAGGACCATTCGGTCAAGAACAGCGCTCAGGATTTTCATTTAGGAAAAGCTTATGGGAAAAAATAGCCCATGCAGCTTTTTTTGTGTTTTCTGAATTCCCCAAACTTCTTCTTATGGCCAAGTCACAATAATTCATATATATATGCCTCTAGATCCGACTACCATTCCGCTTTGAAAGTCTTAATCGCCGTCGTGCGGCCACAAATATATCGGACACCTTATCATATGACTCACCTGGATACAAATTCACTGCCCTTTAATACCTCGTATCGCGATACTCCCACCATCAGTGTATGTGCATGTGCAGTCACATGACCTTTTCACCTCAATGTATGCATGATAGGTAATACTTCAGTCGGTATTGAGAAAAGAAAAAAAATTCGGAGGCATTACTTCTCAGCACGCTTTCGTACTATTTGACTGCTGTGTACAGTTGTCGTAAGATCGACGTACGTAAATTGTACCCCTATCGCGATTCCATTCCTACGATACTCCCTAACCTGCTTTGAGCTCTGCCCAGAAATGATATTAGTAGCTATCTGAAAAACGAGAAATGAGTGTCAAAAGAGAAAAAAAATGTAAGCAGTAACACAAATTATTTATGTGGTACACTTACTTATTATAAAACCGTCGAGCAAAAACTGATAAGAACTTGTGGAAAAATTTAGAAATTTCAGTTCCGAATAATGCTTGGACGAGTCAAACCTGCGAACATTACTAGAAGAAGCAACAAGAGAAAATAACTGATCGTCACTGAAATGTTCCGGAATAGTTCCCAACAAAAGAAAGTGGAGAGTAGAATGATATAACAAAGGGAATGAAGATGGGGAACGTCATACATGAACGTTTTCGTAAGTGTCATGTTAATCTGTTGTTACGCTCACATCTTAATTTTTCACTGAATTCCAAGGCAGTTGAAGTGGGCGAGGAGGGCGTCGGGGAGAAGCACTGGATGCGAGGAAGAAGTGTTCAACAACTCTTTTTCCACTTTCAATTCTATTCATGGATGTAAGGAATCATTTGAAGCAAATCTTTATAGCCAGTGTTTCGTACAGTTTGGTTCGATACCGATATCGGCTCTAAGTAAGATCATGCCGGGAACGGATAACAATACGTGAGAAACTGAACACTCAAAAAGAGACGTCAGTGAGGATACATTAGAAGTACTCGTTTGATGTGCTGCTGAAGCACCTGTCCCTGTCACGGTTAATAAGCAAGTTTAAATGCGGTGAATTCTTTCGCTGTTAGCCGACAAATACTCTTGAAGAGTGATGGATGAGCCAAAACTGATACTCTCTATTGACGACCCACTACTTTTATCTTAAGAAAACTGAAAGGAAACGCTTAATTTTATCTTGTTTATACATGTCCAAGCAAACAAGAGACGGATTACCGATGATGACAGGATCGTCCAATGACGAAAATATACGGTAATGTTATCGGCGGCGTATAGCCCGGAACTCGCAACAAATCTTCTTGCAGGTAACAAGTGTCACCTTCTGTCTACGACATACGATGCCTTTCGTTCAACACTGCTGAGGGTTTCAAACTGCTTCTTTCTAAAAACCAGTTAATAACACACTATAGAATTTGTTACACTTTGAGAACTACAGTATTATCAAGACGATATGCAGGGTCGTCCATTGATCGTGACCGGGCCAAATATCTCACGAAATAAGCGTCAAACGAAAAAACTAGAAAGAACGAAACTTGTCTAACTTGAAGGGGGAAACCAGATGGCGCTATGGTTGGCCAGCTAGATGGCGCTGCCATAGGTCAAACGGATACCATCTGCGTTTATGAAAATAGGATTCCCCATTTTCATTACATATTCGTGCAGTACGTAAAGAAATATGAATGTTTTACTTGGACCACTTTCTTCGCTTTGTGATAGATGGGGCTGTAATAGTCACAAACATATGGCTCACAATTTTAGACGCACAGTTGGTAACAGGTAGGTTTTTTAAATTAAAATACAGAACGTAGGTACGTTTGAACATTTTATTTCGGTTGTTCCAATGTGATAAATGTACCATTTTGAACATATCATTTCTGAGAACGCATGCTGTTACAGCGTGATTACCTGTAAATACCACATTAATGCAAGAAAATGGTTCAAATGGCTCTGAGCACTATGGGACTGAACATCAGTGATCATTAGTCCCCTAGAACTTAGAACTACTTAAACCTAACTAACCTAAGGACATCACACACGTCCATTCCCGAGGCAGGATTCGAACCTGCGACCGTAGCGGTCACTCGGTTCCAGACTGAAGCGCCTAGAATCGCACGGTCACACCGGCCGGCCCACATTAATGCAATAAGTGCTCAAAATGATGTCCGTCAACCTCAACGCATTTGGCAATACGTGTAACGACATTCCTCTCAACAGCGAGTAGTTCGCCTTCCGTAATGCTCGCACATGCATTGAAAATGCGCTGACGTATGTTGTCAGGCGTTGTCGGCGGATCACGATAGCAAATATCTGTCAAATTTCCCCACAGAAAGAAATCCGGGGACATCAGATCCGGTGAACGTGCGGGTCATGGTATGGTGCTTCGACGACCAATCCACCTGTCATGAAATATGCTATTCAACAGCGCTTCAACTGCACTAGAGCTATGTGCCGGTCATCCATCATGTTGGAAGTACATCGCCACTCTGTCATGCATTGAAACATCTTGTAGTAACCTCGGTAGAACATTACGTAGGAAATCAGCATACATTGCACCATTCAGATTGCCATCGATAAAATGAGGCTGGCCGAGCGGTTCTAGGCGCTACAGTCTGGAACCGCACGAACGCTACCGTCGCAGGTTGGAATCCTGCCTCGGGCATGGATGTGTGTGATGTCCTTTTAGGTTCTAGTGCTCAGAGCCATTTGAACCATTTTTTTTACCCTTCGTCCCATAATGCCGCACCATACATTAACCCGCCAAGGTCGCTAATGTTCCACTTGTCGCAGCCATGGTGGATTTTCCGTTGCCCATACTGCATATTATGCCGGTTTACGTTACCGCTGTTGGTGAATGACGCTTCGTCGCTAAATAGAACGCCTGCTAAAAATCTTTCATCATCCCATAATTTCTCTTGGCCTCAGTGGCAGAACTGTACACGACGTTCAAAGTCGTCGCCATGCTATTCCTGGTGGATAGAAATATGGTACGGGTGCAATCGATGTTGATGTAGCATTCTCAACACCGACGTTTTTGAGATTCCCGATTCTCGCGCAATTTGTCTGCTACTGATGTGCGGATTAGCCACGACTGCAGCTAAAACACCTACCTGGGGATCATCATTTGTTGCAGGTCGTGGTTGACGTTTCACATGTGGCTGAACACTTCCTGTTTCCTTGAATAACATAACTATCCGGCGAACGGTCCGGACAGTTGGATGATATCTTCCAGGATACCGAGCAGCATACATAGCACACGCCCGTTGGGAATTTTAATCACAATAGCCATACATCAACACGATATCTACTTTTTCCGCAATTGGTAAACGGTCCGTTTTAACACGGGTAATGTATCACGAAGCAAATGCCGTCCGCACTGACGGAATGTTACGTGATACCACGTACTTACACGTTTGTGACTATTACAGCGCCATCTTTCACAAAGCAAAAAAAGTGGTCCAACTAAAATATTCATATTTCTTTACGTACTACACGAATATGTAATAAAAAATGGGGGTTCCTATTTAAGAAAATGCAGTTGATATCCGTTTGACCTACGGCAGCGCCATCTAGCGGGCCACCCATAGCGCCATCTGGTTTCCCCCTTCAGACTAGACGAGTTTCGTTCTTTGTACCTTTTTTGTTTGATGCTTATTTCGTGAGATATTTGGCCCGGTCACTGTCAAAGGACCACCCTGTATAGGCGAGGTAGATCCTTCATGCCCCCTCCGATACTAGACTACGTATCTTACACTTTACAATGTAGCTGCTCACCCTTTAACGTAAAGACTAACTGCAGTACATGAGAGCATGCCCGTGATACAAGAAATTGTTACGAGAGGGAACGAGTAACAGAATACATTAAAGAAATGCAGAAATGCAAAGGAAAAGAGGAAGCAGGAATTTAAAACCTGACCAAGAGTCTGGTTAACATTTTTCAGATACAAGATTGGGGTTTACTGGTGGACAGTGACAGGCAGAGCTACAGTGATTTCAAGAAATAAGCCGTGTGTAATCGAATACTTTACTGACAGGTCCGATCCCAGTCCGACACAAAGTTTTAATCAGTCAAGAAGTATCAAATCAGCGCTGTCCTGCTGCAGAGTGAACATTCATTCTGGAGGCTAATCTAGAGTTGTGTGCTCATAACGCAGACGTAACTGACGTGAACTCGTGAGGGTAGTATGGAGAGCGATTAAGATAAATTTACGAGGGGCGTTCAATAAGAAATGCATCACATTTTCCCTCGGCCAGTTTCTGCTGGAAAAAAAAAGATGCAAATTTGTTGTGGTACGTCATGAACTACACTACTGGCCATTAAAATTGCTACAACACGAAGATTACTTGCTACAGACGCGGAATTTAACCGACAGGCAGAAGATGCTGTGATATGCAAATGATTAGCTTTTCAGAGCATTCACAAAAGGCTGGCGCCGGTGGCGACACCTACAACGTGCTGACATGAGGAACGTTTCCAACCGATTTCTTATACACAAACAGCAGTTGACCGTCGTTGCCTGGTCACACGTTGTTGTGATGCCTCGTTTAAGAAGGAGAAATGCGTACCATCACATTTCCGACTTTGATAAAGCCTGTCGCGATTGCGGTTTATCGTATCACGACATTGCTGCTCGCGTTCATCGAGATCCAATGACTGTTAGCAGAATATGGAAACGTTGGGTTCAGGAGAGTAACACGGAACGCCGTGCTGGATCCCAGCGGCCTCGTATCACTAGCAGTCGAGATGACAGGCATCTTATCCGCATGGCTGTAACGGATCGTGCAGCCACGTCTCGATCCCCGAGTCAACATATGGGGACGTTTGCAAGACAACAACCATCTGCACGAACAGTTCGACGACGTTTGCAGCAGCATGGACTATCAGCTCGGAGACCATGGCTGTGGTTAGCCTTGACGCTGCATCACAGACAGGAGCGCCTGCATTGGTGTACTCAACGACGAATCTGGGCGCACGAATGGCAAAACGTCATTTTTTCGTATGAATCCAGGTTCTGTGTACAGCATCATGATGGTCGCATCCGTGTTTGGCGTTATCGCGGTGAACGCACATTGGAAGCGTGTATTCGTCATCGCCATACTGGCGTATCACCCGGCGTGATGGTATAGGGTGCCATTGGTTACACGTCTCGGTCACCTCTTGTTCGCACTGACGGCACTTTGCACAGTGGACGTTACATTTCAGATGTATTACGACCCGTGGCTCTACCCTTCATTTGATCCCTGCGAAACCATACATTTCAGCAGGATAATGCACGACCGAATGTTGCAGGTCCTGTACGGGCCTTTCTGTATACAGAAAATGTTAGACTGTTGCCCTGGCCAGACATTCTCCAGATCTCTCACCAACTGAAAACGTCTGGTTAATGGTGGCCGAGCAATTGCCTGGTCACAATACGCCAGTCACTACTCTTGATAAACTGTGGTATCGTGTTGAGGCTGCATGGGCAGCTGTACATGTACACGCTATCCAAGCTCTGACTCAATGCCCAGGCTTATCAAGGCCGTTATTACGGCCATAAGTGGTTGTTCTGGGTACTGATTTCTCAGGATCTATGCACCCAAATTGGATGAAAATGTAATCACATGTCAGTTCTAGTATAATATATTTGTCCAATGAATAGCCGTTTATCATCTGCATTTCTTCTTGGTGTAGCTTCAGCCGCTATAGTTCCGTGAAGTTCCGAATAGTGGCGGCCCTATACTAGCTTTAAAAAGGCGTCTGTAACGGTGGTGTTTCTAAGCAGAGATCTCTCATTGAATTTCTTTTGGCAGAAAACCATAGAGTGGCAGATTTTCATAGGCGCTTGCAGAATGACTACGGACACCTGGCAGTGAACAAACGCACATTGAGTCGCTGGGCGAGGCGCCTGTCATCATCGCAACGAGGTCGAGCGAACCTATCTCCCGCTGCCAGCTGGCCGCACATAGCTGCTACTCCTGTAGGGTTGGAACGTGCGGAACTCTCTTTGGAGGTCATCGGCGGATCAAAATCAAACACCTTGTTGCTCAACTGGACGTCTCTGCTGGTAGTCCTGACACACTCGTCCACCAGATGGGGCACTCGAAGGTGTGTCCCGCTCACTTCCTCGCCGTCTGGCAGAAGACTACAAAGAGCAACGTAGGACCTTCTATGGGGAACTGCGTGCGTGTTACGAAGCTGATTATGACATTTTTTTTGTCGAACATCGTCACAGGTGATGGAACACAGGTTTATCACTTAGAGCTGGAAAGAGAACGGCAACCCATGGAGTGGTGGCACATCCCCTTCGCTCCGAAGAAAAAGTTTAAAGCTGCGCCGTCAGCCACCAAAGTTATGGGGCTCTGAAGGAGTTACTCTGTTTGCTTTTTCCCTCATGGTACAATAATCAACTGTAAAGTGTATTGTGCTACCGTCAGCAAATTGAAGAAACGACATCCGTGTGACGTCGCCGCAAAAAGGCAAACGAACTTCTCCATGAAAACGCAAGGCCTGACACAAGTCTGCGGCCCGAGAGAAGGTCACAGAGCTTCATTGGACTATTCTCCTTCAGTCACCTGACAGCCCGGATCTTTCACCTTCCTACTTCGAACTGTTTGGCGCAATGAAGGATGCAACTCCGCGGCAAGCAGTACGTTGATGATGGGTAGGTTATTGATGGAGCAAGACGTTGGCCCCGACGTCGACTATTAGATGATGATGATGATGATGTCTGGCTCGTGGGGCGCTCAACTGCGCTGTCATCAGCGCCCGTATAAATTCCCAACCTTTGCTCAGTCCAATCTCGCCACTTTCATGAATAATGAGGACAACACAGTCTTCTCGAAGCAGGTGAAAATTCCTAACTCGCCGAGAATTGAACCCGTGACCCCGTGCTCGGGAAGCGAGAACGCGACCGCGGGACCACAAGCTGCGGACTCGAACGTTAGAGTGGTACCATGTGCGTATACAGGCATCCCCAATAAGGCGGTGTAAGGCCGTCGCATATCCCCAACAAGGCGGTGTAAGGCCGTCGCATTGAACGGAGATTATGTTGAAAAGTAGGGTTCTGTAGCTAAAAGAGAGACGAATAACATAGTGGATTGGAACCCTGAGTAAAACCAACCTGCTTTCAAAAATAAGTGTTGTATTAGTTAATCGACAGCTCTTGTATAAAATAGGAGGTCGCGAAGTCCTGCTATCTCTTTAGAAAATCATAACTTGGAAACGAAAAAAATGGTTCAAATGGCTCTGAGCGCTATGGGACTTAACGTCTGAGGTCATCAGTCCCCTAGAACTTAGAACTACTTAAACCTAACTAACCTAAGGACATCATACACGTTCATGCCCGAGGCAGGATTCGAACCTGCGACCGTAGCAGTCGCGTGGTTCCAGACTGAAGCCCCTAGAACCACTCGGCCAAACCGCCCGGCGCCCTTGGAAACGCTTAGTGATGTAGCATCGTGGATTGGTATATAATATTTAGCAGTTCTCGAAGTTTACTCATTTCAGTGTGTGACCCACTCGTCGCTCGAACAACATAATGGCGATATTCGAGTTCCGCCCATGTACATGTCAGCATGGCGGCATCAAGTGCTCTGATTGCTTCAATGATTCGTGCACGAAGGGTGGCAATATCGTTGGCTGGCGTTGCGTACACGCGATCCTTGACGTAATCCCACAATGAGAAGTCTGATGGTGTAACACTGGGAGATCACGGGGCCATGCGGTAAGTCCGGCACGACCCATCCACATCTCGGCAACTGTGTCATTCAGCACATCCATACGGTCGTATTCCAACGCGGAGAGTGCACAATCATGCTGGAAAATGGTACACAGCTGCAGCTGTTCGATATGTTCTGCTAGGAACTGTTCGAGCATGTCCAGGTAAACATTCCCCGTTATGGTTTCCTCCCCGAAGAAAAATGGGCCTATAACCCTATCGTGTATTAGGCCACACCAAAAATTACGCTTCGGGCTATCACTGACGTGTTCGCTTGTGTTGTGTGAGTTTTCTGAAGCCCAAATCCCAATGTTGTGTTGATTGACACGTCTAGAAACGTGGAATGTTGCTTCACCTGAAATTTTTTTCAGGTTGTCATTGTCGGCATGTGTCATTTTGATCCATGGAAGGTGCGTATTCACACCGCAAAGGACGATCTTTTGCCTGCTAACCTTGGACCATTTGAACTTCGTGCGCAAAAAGGTCTTACCTTCTCTGCGCGATAGCAATGGAAATACTATCGACGACAGTACTGCCAAAGCACTGTTACTAAACACAGCCTTTCAAAATTGCTCTACCAAAGAAGACGAAGTAAATATTCAAGAATTCGAATCAAGTAAAGCTGCTAACAAGCGTAACTTAGAAGTACGTATCCTCGGAGTAGTGAAGCAACTTAATCACTTAATAAAAGCAATTTCGCTGGTCCAGATTGTATACCAGTCAGATTAGTTTCAGAGTAAGCTGATACAATAGCTTCGTAATTAACAATCATATACAACCGTTCGCTCGACGAAAG
This sequence comes from Schistocerca piceifrons, assembly GCF_021461385.2. Taxonomy (NCBI): domain Eukaryota; kingdom Metazoa; phylum Arthropoda; class Insecta; order Orthoptera; family Acrididae; genus Schistocerca; species Schistocerca piceifrons. The sequence goes on along the minus strand of NC_060142.1, from coordinate 510,715,009 downwards.
ATCCCTACCCAAAGCCTGGAAAGTTTGCACAGGTCACACCAACATTCAAAAAAGGTAAACGTAAGTCACTAAATTACAGGCCCATCTCATTAATGTCGATATGCAGAATTATTTTGTAACCTATATTGTGTTCGAACATTATGAATTACCTCGACGAGAACGGTATATTGACACACACTCAACATGGCATTAGAAAACATCGTTCTTGTGAAACACAACGAGCTCTTTACTCATACGAAGTGTTGAATGCTATTGGCAAAGGATTTCGAATTGATTCCGTATTTCTAGATTTCCAGAAGGCTTTTGACACTGTAGCACACAAGCGTCTTGTAGTGAAACTGCGTGTTTGTGGAATGTCATCTCAGTGATGTGACTAGATTCGTGATTGCTGTGAGAGAGGTCACAGTTCATAGTAATAGACGGAAAGTCATTGAGTAAAACAGAAGTGATTTCTGGCGTTCCGCATGGTAGTCTTATAAGCCCTCTGCCGTTCATTGTCTGTGTAAACGATTTAGGAGACAATCTGAGTACCCGTCTTAAGTAGTTTGCAGGTGTTGATGTCGTTTATCGCCTAATAAAGACATCGAAAGATCAAAACAAATTGCAAAACGATTTGAAAAAGATATCTGTATAGCGCGAAGATTGACAGTTAATCCTAAATAATGAAAAGTGTGAGGTCATTAACATGAGTGCTAAAAGGAATCCGTTATACTTCGGTTACACGATAAATCAGTAAAATCTAAACGCTGTAAATTCAACTGAATAATTAAGAATTACGATTACGAGCAACTTAATTTGGAAAGAACACATAGAAAATGTTATGGGGAAGGCAAGCCGAAGACTGTGTTTAATTGGAACAACGCTTAGGAAATGTAACAGATCTACTAAAGAGACTGCCTATACTACGCTTGTCCGTTCTCTTTCGAAGTACCGCTGCGTGGGTCTGGGATCCTTATCGTCTAGGATTAACGGAGTACATAGAGAAAGTTAGAAGAAGAGCAGTACATTTTGTATTATCAGGAAATAGGGGAGAAAGTATCACTGACGGAGGATTTGCGGTGGACATCATTAAAACAAAGGCAGTCTTCGTTGCGGTGGAATCATCTCACGAAATGCCAATCACCCACTTTTTCCTCCGAATGCGATTTTTTTTAAATGTGTGTGAAATCTTATGGGACTGAACAGCTAAGGTCATCAGTCCCTAAGCTTACACACTACTTAACCTAAATTATCCTAAGGACAAACATACACACCCATGCCCGAGGGAGGACTCGAACCTCCGCCGCGACCAGTCGCACAGTCCGCGAAATTGTTTTGCTGACGCTGACATACATACGGAGAAACGATCATCATAATAAAATGAGCAAAATCAGAGCTCGCACGGAAAGATATAGGTGTTCGTTTTTTCCGAGAGCTTTTCGAGATTGAAATAATACAGGATTATTGTTCAAAAATGGTTCAAATGGCTCAGAGCACTATGGGACTTAACATCTGAGGTCACCAGTCCCCTAGACTTAGAACTACTTAAACCTAACTAACCTAAGGACATGACACACATCCATGCCCGAGGCAGGATTCGAATCTGCGACTGTAGGAGCAGCGCGGTTCCGGACTGAAGCGCCTAGAACCGCTGGGCCACAGCGGCCGACGGGATTATTGTGAAGGTGGTTCGATGAACCCTCTACCAGGCACTTAAATATGATTTGCAGAGTATCCAAGTAGATGTAGATGTAGACCGCTTATGCAACACTTTACGGACAGTTAATCTTGCTTTGTCTAATTCACGTGACGCACGACGAGTTGACTCCTGGGGACTGCGTTGAAATGTAGCTTCTACTCTGCCAGCACGTGCTTCCGGTATTGAGAGGACGTCTCTGACGCTGCCGATCTCTTTTTTGATCTGTCTCATTATAATTGTTTTTGCCGCTGGTCCTCTCCAATACTGGCGTTGAAAACTCTTCAGTACCTGCGTACCAGATGAAACATTGCACCTTCTCCCTGTCTGCCTGGTTTTGATGCAAACCACGTCAGATTTGCAACAAGGGATAAAGAAGATAAAAACATGAGAGCTGCTAAACGTCTTACAATAAATCACGATTCTCTGTCTCATATAGTTTGGCTCAAATGGCTCTGAGCACTATGGGACTTAACATCTATGGTCATCAGTCCCCTAGAACTTAAACCTAACTAACCTAAGGACATTACACAACACCCAGTCATCACGAGGCAGAGAAAATCCCTGACCCGCCGGGAATCGAACTTGGGAACCCGGGCGTGGGAAGCGAGAACGCTACCGCATGACCACGAGCTGCGGACCATATAGTTTAAAAGTTAAGATTTTTTTAAATAATGCCGAGACATCCTTTATATTATACTATCTGACAAACACTTAAGTGAACTTTTACGAACTGTGCACACCAATATTATCAGTCAGATTTCAAACAGCTCACAGCAAAAGTAAACACTCGAAAAAGCACATCACAAATGTAAATTGTAATTTCTTGTTGTGTTATAAAATAGTACATTAATGTTATTTTTAAAATAGTGTTCCTTCGTTGATGTTAACTATTAGTCTCTAAAAAATGTGGCTCGCTTCGAAACGGCTCCGTAAGTTTGCGACTCCCAAAAGTAAGGTAAGTGACCACCCCTGCAGTATAAGGAACGAATGTCTCTTGAGCGTTGTTGATGAAGGAAATGGAAGTGTTTGCGGACAGATACTCAGTGATAATGAGTAGTCGATCACGTAAACACAGTTGTTTACTTGTTCTTGGGCCCACAGTCACAGCGAACGTTCACACGATTAAAACCATTTTACCACCTTCGTCTGCTCTACATCTAACCCCACATAACCGTATAATCTTACACTATGCGGCGGTGGGTAATGTGGGTCCCCCTCCCCCCACCACCCCCGTTCTTACTCTATTCATGAACGGTGTACAAGAAGGACGATGTTGACCCGTAGGAGCTCGAATATCTGTCATTTTACCGTCAGGCAGGGTCATTTCTCAGTTTATATGTTGGAAAAGTGTTCTCTGAATCTTGATGGAACTTGATTTTTCGGTATTTTAGACGCATATCTAGTATTGCTTACTGCTGGATAACGATCGCATCCGCACTTGCTAACCGAATGATCCTAAGTCTGGTTTCTACTTTCCTACGACTGCAAGTATTTCGGCACTCAAATCGCTCCGGACGCATACTCCTGCATAATTTCCGGTTGTGATTCTTCCTAGAGATTGATTGCCAATTGCGTAATCAAACAATGAAGGGCATTTCCACCTATTTATGCACAATTCGTAACATTTATCTGCGTTGAGGATCAAATACCAGTCTCTATATAAAGCATTGATTGTCCTTAGGGCTTCCTGCATTTCTCCATGTTTTCTGACTTTTTGACTACCCTGTGTACATCATGATGTACAACAGCTCCAACTGTCATTCAGTTTCCACTGTGCAACAGCATAAGGTACCACTGTCAGCGGAAGATGACAAACGTTTGTTTGCTAGATGAAGTTAATACCTTAGCTTGGGGCCACTACAACGTTTGGGTGGCTTTGAAAAGTAGCTGAATGCTGCAAGCTGAAAGCATAGCAATCATCATTTCTTACCAACACGAATGAGTCATAAATTTCGGACGTTAAAACAGCTGTTCAGTACATTACTACAGCGAATTATCATGTACTTCCATTGTGAGAGGATAAGTTAATCATCGCAAGTGTACTTTAACCTGTAAGTTACAGTAGTAGTGCCAGTAAGACAGGCAGGTTTATTTTGTACTATTATAGAAGAAATAATTACCTATTTTTCTAAATAATGCAGACAATTTTTGGTTTCTTTAAAGTGCTGTTTTACATTTATGCAAAGATGGAATTTTTGGCCACAATCAGACGTTGAACTTCCCTCCATGTGGAACCTTGTCCAGAGAGTTACTCCTTTCAAGCAAACCGAAAATACACCATATTCATATAAGTATTTACACAGCTAACATGTATTTGCTGCTTCTCATTATACTCGTGTACTACGAAACTAGGTAGGGTGCGCGATACAACGCACTGAAGAATTCTAAAACGGGTTATTTTCAGTGTGATTTGTTGTGCTTAAGTGTTAGAAAATATGACGTTTGCGGCTAAACATGCGTTAATCGTATCTTGGAGTTAGCTACATGTATTATTTAATAACTGGTAATATTTTTTAGAAAACCTTGTTAGCATAGTTGTGATCGGTAAATGTCGCTTCCTTCCTCAGAAGTTTGCTTTTGTTTCACTAATGGAACATTACGTCCAGTGGGCCTAAGACCTAAAATAATAAAAAAGCTATATTAGCCAGTAAGTAACACCAATTATATATTTCTAGTGTAGAAGAAAAAAAGATGCTTGCTGGGTTGAAGTATGACTGATAAACTTCTAAAAATGTCAAGTGATAAAAGTTCGATCTTTGTACCACCATTGACATAGCCTCAGGGCCTCAGGGATGTCTGAGAGAAACTGTTAACTATGACTATCTTGACTGCTCAGCATATTATTTTAGTCACATGTGCTTTGTGCTGTTGGCAGTTAAACATGAAATAAACATCGAGATATTTCATTTGAGTGTTCATTGTTTGTGTCTTGCATCAATTTGGGTACCAAGATCAAACATCAGTCGTAGTTTAGCGGAAATAGGGTGTAGAGAACAAGATGGGCAATCCTTTGGGCCCATCCTCAGGTACATATCGTCTAACGTGTAATTTACTCTTCCCCTTGAGCGAAGTGAAATGTATTTTCCCGTTACTCACGCGTTAGGATTCATATTTCGTGAATCGAGTGCGGAACTGTGTGAACAACCCTGGGATACATATTGATGGGCTGTTTCATTTAAATGGCCAGTAAAGTAATGGCATGTACTAATTCCATGGAAACGTCTTGATCGCTAAAAACTTTATTTATGACGCGTTTCGAGTCATCACCATCAGGTAAAACGTGCTTAGCAAAAAAATGGTTCAAATGGCTCTGAGCACTATAGGACTTAACATCGGAGGTCATCAGTCCCCTCGATCTTAGAACTACTTAAACCTAACTAACCTAAGGACATCACACCCATCCATGCCCGAGGCAGGATTCTAACCTGCGACCGTAGCGGTAGTGCGGTTCCAGACTGAAGCGCCTAGAACCGCACGGCCACTCCGGCCGGCTGTGCTTAGCAAAACTCCTATAAATGAGCAATAAAAGAAAAGCGTGGACTCTCTTACGCAACTCCCGTTGGGCGAAGTCTCCAAATGACATCTTTTGCAAATACCGCCCATCGGCAGTTGCATATCAGATCGTTCGTCTTTTTGCAGTGATCACTTATATGAGCTTTCCTAAGCACATTTAATCTAATTATGATGACTAGAAAAGCGTCATAAATAAAGTTTTTAGCGATCAAGACGTTTCCATGGAAATACAACATGATAAGTCTGGGTGGTCGCATACCTTACAAATGGAAGACTTCATCAGTCAAATGGCTGTAAAATACCGCAAATTGGCATTCATAAGAAAAAGAACAACACCAAAAATGCAATAGGAGCGTAATATGTAAGAAATTGTCCACACAACCTGTAAGTACAGTTCAAAACATTACTACTTAATAGGAAATACCAACCACCAGAACTGTTTATAACCTATAGCTACAGTGAGAAAATGTAAATTAAATAGCAAACGTATATACACATTCCAGGCCACTGATGATGCTTTGCAGAAAATAAAGGCGAAACGCGTATGGCACTAAAATTGTGTTTTATTCAGTTGCTGTCAGACGGTCCATAAGTAAAAATTATCAATATACCGTAACACTGAAATTGTACGTTTTGCTGCGAAAGCTATAACCCTGTGGCCAATCAGGGCGTAGCATGAACGGATGGTTCCCCGTCAATTAAAAGCAGTTAACCAAACTGTAGTGCCCTGTGCAAATCTGCATTTGGAACTTATATTTAAAACTTCGTTTGAATCTACATGTGGAAATTTGCTTCGCGAAATGGCTCTAAACACCGGTCAATACTTTGCACGGGAAGTTTGGATACAAAAGCCTTCAGTCACAATTTTTTTCTTGTTTTGTTAAATTACATTATGCACTTCAGACCCTACGGGTCCATCTTCAGTTGCGTATCGTCTAATACATAATTTAAATTTGCCCTTGAGCGAGGTGAGATGCATTTTCCTGTTACTCAGGCGTTAGGTTTCATATTTCGTGAAACGAGTTCGGAAATATGCAGGAAAAAGTGGAAAAATTGTGAAAAACTTACTCAGTGTACGTTGGTTTATTCATACTGTCGTCCCACATCGCACATCACGCCACTCAATGCGCACATTTGTCTACAAATGTTTAACAGTACGTCACAGACGTAGTTTTTCCTGATGTGATTACCATTAGCATCATTGTACAGTACTATCAAATTGTTTCGTATCTCGTTGATCACATGTTTGCAAACTCAGTTATTGCACAGCATATGCTAGAAACCAAAATGGTGGAATTAGTAAGCATCTGTGTGTTCTTGGAAAAGGAGTTTCGAAGTTTCTGCCCGTTTTCCCTAAATAGTAGTCAGAGCAACTGGGGCATGAAACTTTGTACACTAGACTACTGTTGAATTGTTTTATGTTGTGGATGGGTAAGTGTTCTAACTTATTGTTAGGGGAGAACGCAAATTGTTAAATTTCTTTTTTTCTAAAGGCTTGTAATTTTTTGTGCAATTGGGCTAAGTATGGGATGCTGGCAAACATTTATTTTCTTTCTTAGCGTGGAACTTTTTTGACTTACTTTTGTGTATATGTGTATCCAAATTATAAGTTATTTTGACTGTGAAGCCAGTGTTTATATTATCAGTTCTTTTGACTGTGAAGTCAGTGTTTATGACGATACTTTGTATTGTACCTAATTCTGTCGTAAAGCAGTTCTCTTCTAAGTCAAGTGTGTGTGCTTTGCGTAGCATAGACCGGAAGACAGCATGTTTGTGTTGCAGTCGGTGGCATGATAAGCTGTCAATTATTATATATGTGTATGTGTGTGTTTTCGGTATATACTGAAATTACGTTTTTGTTACAGGTTGGTGATTCTACTATCCAGGAAATCTGTGTTAAAGCCTATGTTACATCAACAAACAGGTTTTGCTAGTGATAAATATTTTAGTAATTCTAAATACTTGCTTTAAATTTAGTCCCTGCATATATCAATGTCTTAAAACTCGGATCCCTGACACTACCTGATATGCTGATCTCAAAAGGTTACAAACGTTCTTCATTGTTTGTTATGTAAGATTTTACTGATTTTGTAGCAGCAATCGGTATTGTAATTGTAAACTGTCGAAGCTGCGTTGGTAAAGTACCGGAACTTCAAGCGCTAATAGAAAGCACCGAAGCTGAAATCGTTATAGGTACAGAAAGCTGGCTGAAGCCAGAGATAAATTCTGCCGAAATTTTTACAAAGATACAGACGGTGTTTAGAAAGGATAGATTGCATGCAACCGGTGGTGGAGTGTTCGTCGCTGTTAGTAGTAGTTTATCCTGTAGTGAAGTAGATGTGGATAGTTCCTATGTATTATTATGGGTGGAGGTTACACTCAACAACCGAGCTAGGTTAATAATTGGCTCCTTTTACCGACCTCCCGACTCAGCAGCATTAGTGGCAGAACAACTGAGAGAAAATTTGGAATACATTTCACATAAATTTTCTCAGCATGTTATAGTCTTAGGTGGAGATTTCAATTTACCAGATATAGACTGGGACACTCAGATGTTTAGGACGGGTGGTAGGGACAGAGCATCGAGTGACATTATACTGAGTGCACTATCCGAAAATTACCTCGAGCAATTAAACAGAGAACCGACTCGTGGAGATAACATCTTGGACCTACTGATAACAAACAGACCCGAACTTTTCGACTCTGTAAGTGCAGAAGAGGGAATCAGTGATCATAAGGTTTATCTGTTTAGCAAGAGTAATAGAAGGCAGATTTCAGACTACCTAACAGATCAAAACGAAAGTTTCTGTTCCGACACTGACAATGTTGAGTGTTTATGGAAAAAGTTCAAGGCAATCGTAAAATGCGTTTTAGACAAGTACGTGCCGAGTAAAACTGTGAGGGACGGGAAAAACCCACCGTGGTACAACAACAAAGTTAGGAAACTACTGCGAAAGCAAAGAGAGCTTCACTCCAAGTTTAAACGCAGCAAAATCTCTCAGATAAACAGAAGCTAAACGATGTCAAAGTTAGCGTAAGGAGGGCTATGCGTGAAGCGTTCAGTGAATTCGAAAGTAAAATTATATGTACCGACTTGACAGAAAATCCTAGGAAGTTCTGGTCTTACGTTAAATCAGTAAGTGGCTCGAAACAGCATATCCAGACACTCCGGGATGATGATGGCATTGAAACAGAGGATGACACGCGTAAAGCTGAAATACTAAACACCTTTTTCGAAAGCTGTTTCGCTGAGGAAGACCGCACTGCAGTTCCTTCTCTAAATCCTCGCACAAACGAAAAAATGGCAGACATCGAAATAAGTGTCCAAGGAATAGAAAAGCAACTGGAATCACTCAACAGAGGAAAGTCCACTGGACCTGACGGGATACCAATTCGATTCTACACAGAGTACGCGAAAGAGCTTGCCCCCCTTCTAACAGCCGTGTACCGCAAGTCTGTAGAGGAACGGAAGGTTCCAAATGATTGGAAAAGAGCACAGGTAGTCCCAGTCTTCAAGAAGGGTCGTCGAGCAGATGCGCAAAACTATAGACCTATATCTCGATGTCGATCTGTTGTAGAATTTTAGAACATGTTTTTTGCTCGAGTATCATGTCGTTTTTGGAAACCCAGAATCTACTATGTAGGAATCAACATGGATTCCGGAAACAGCGATCGTGTGAGACCCAACTCGCTTTATTTGTTCATGAGACCCAGAAAATATTAGATACAGGCTCCCAGGGAGATGCTATTTTTCTTGACTTCCGGAAGGCGTTCGATACAGTTCCACACAGTCGCCTGATAAACAAAGTAAGAGCCTACGGAATATCAGACCAGCTGTGTGGCTGGATTGAAGAGTTTTTAGCAAACAGAACACAGCATGTTGTTATCAATGGAGAGACGTCTACAGACGTTAAAGTAATCTCTGGCGTGGCACAGGGGAGTGTTATGGGACCATTGCTTTTCACAATATATATAAATGACCTAGTAGATAGTGTCGGACGTTCCATGCGGCTTTTCGCGGATGATGCTGTAGTATACAGAGAAGTTGCAGCATTAGAAAATTGTAGCGAAATGCAGGAAGATCTGCAGCGGATAGGCACTTGGTGCAGCGAGTGGCAACTGACCCTTAACATAGACAAATGTAATGTATTGCGAATACATAGAAAGAAGGATCCTTTATTGTATGATTATATGATAGCGGAACAAACACTGGTAGCAGTTACTTCTGTAAAATATCTGGGAGTATGCGTGCGGAACGATTTGAAGTGGAATGATCATATAAAATTAATTGTTGGTAAGGCGGGTACCAGGTTGAGATTCATTGGGAGAGTGCTTAGAAAATGTAGTCCATCAACAAAGGAGGTGGCTTTAACACTCGTTCGACCTATACTTGAGTATTGCTCATCAGTGTGGGATCCGTACCAGATCGGGTTGACGGATGAGATAGAGAAGATCCAAAGAAGAGCGGCGCGTTTCGTCACAGGGTTATTTGGTAACCGTGATAGCGTTACGGGGATGTTTAACAAACTCAAGTGGTTGACTCTGCAAGAGAGGCGCTCTGCATAGCGGTGTAGCTTGCTCGCCAGGTTTCGAGATGGTGCGTTTCTGGATGAGGTATTGAATATATTACTTCCCCCTACTTATACCTCCTGAGGTGATCACGAATGTAAAATTAAAGAGATTAGAGCGCGCACGGAGGCTATCAGACAGTCGTTCTTCCCGCGAAACATACGCGACTGGAACAGGAAAGGGAATTAGTGACAGTGGCACGTAAAGTGCCCTCCGCCACACACCGTTGGGTGGCTTGCGGAGTATAAATGTAGATGTAGATGTAGATATTTCGGCACTCGATTCACGAAATACGAAACCCAGCATCTGACTTCCTCTAAACAGGAAAACAGATTTGACGTCATTCAAGAGCAAATGTAAGTTATCCATCAGACGATTTGGACCGAAGATGGACCCTCCGGATCCGAAGTGCACCCATTAAATAGCAGTGGTTTCTGTCTGAAACCTCAATTTTATTATTACTATTATTATTATTATTATTTTAAAGTACCAGTACCCTTGGGATGAAACCACCAATGCCATTGCAAGACAGAGACATCTAGAAATACGATGAAGTACTTCTACAAGTGTAGTGCATTGTAACACAGAGTTTAAAGCAACAGTAGGAGCGGAGCTTTTGCTACGTGATTGTGGGAGATTGTGACGTAGTGTTTTTGTGGTTATATTGACGGTTGACCCTGAACGTAAATACCGCGTGATCAAAAAGTCAGTATAAATTTGAAAACTGAATAAATCACGGAATAATGTAGATAGAGAGGTACAAATTGACACACATGCTTGGAATGACATGGGGCTTTATTAGAACCAACAAAATACAAAAGTTCAAAAAAATATCCGACAGATGGCGCTTCATCTGATCAGAATAGCAATAATTAGCATAAGAAACTAAGACAAAGCAAAGATGATGTTCTTTACAGGAAATGCTCAATAGGTCCACCATCATTCCTCAACAATAGCTGTAGTCGAGGAATAATGTTGTGAACAGCACTGTAAAGCATGCCCGGAGTTATGGTGAGGCATTGGCGTCGGATGTTGTCTTTCAGCATCCCTAGAGATGTCGGTCGATCACGATACACTTGCGACTTCAGGTAACCCAAAGCCAATAATCGCACGGGCTGAGGCCTGGGGACCTGGGAGGCCAAGCATGACGAAAGTGGCGGCTGAGCATACGATCATCACCAAATCATCACCAAACGACGCGCGCAAGAGATCTTTCACGCGTCTAGCAATATGGGGTGGAGCGCCATCCTGCATAAGCATCGTACGTCCCAGCAGGTGTTTATCAATCAGGCTGGGGAAGATGCGATTGTGTAACATATCGGCGTACCTTTCACCCGTCACGGTAGCAGTTACAAAACCAGAATCACGCATTTTCTCGAAGAAAAAAGGCCCGATAACGGTAGATGTGTTAAATCCAACCCATACCGTGACTTTCTCGTCGTGCAATGGAGTTTCCACGACTGTTCTAGGATTTTCGGTAGCCCAAATTCTGCAGTTGTGGGCGTTGACAGACCCTCGGAGAGTGAAATGAGCTTAGTCGGTCCATAACACGTTACTCAACCGATCGTCATCTTCCGCCATCTTTTGAAACGCCCACACCGCAAATGCCCTCCGCTTCACTAAATCGCCAGGTAACAGTTCATGATGCTGATGGATTTTGTACGGATAGCATCGGAGGGTACGCCTAATTGCCAACCAAACAGTAGTGTATGGAATGCGATGTGCGACTGCACGAGCCCTGACTTCCCCGTGCATAGACGAACCCGCTACAGTCACCATTTCTTCCTGAACTGTCTCAGCAGCATTACGCCTTGTGCTCGGTCGGCCACTATGGGATCTATCGTCTAAACAACCCGTGGCTTCGAACTTCGAAATCATTCTCGCCACAGCTGCATTTGTCAACGGACCTTTACCCGTTCGAATCCCCGTCCTATGGCTTTAGGATCATAACGCTGAACTAGCACATTCCCCATCCTGATAATACAGCTTCACTAAAAGCGTCTTTTCAGGTAACGTCAACATGCTGCGACTGTTGGCGCATCTGATTCTCTCTCATTACAGCTCCTTTTATACACGATTTTCATGCACAGTACTGACGTTTTGCTGTCCAGAGCCATCTGTCGGACATTTTGTGAATTTTTTTTTTATTTTGTTCCAATAAAACCCCATGACATTCCAAGCATGTGTGTCAATTTTTACCTCTCTATCTACAATATTCCTTGGTTTATTAAGTTTTCAAATTTATACTGACGTTTTGATCACCCGGTATATCTAAAATTGCTGTTACGTAAATTTAAGTTTCATCTGTTGCTGCTATGATGTGGTTTGCAAATGAAATCACTGGAGCAACATGTACGTTTGATATAAAATTATTGAATTTTAGGCCTATTTTTGCTTGTTATTTAATGCCATAATTGTTCTCGTCATCATGAGTTGTGTAAATTTGCGGCTGTGGGATTACGTCTTGGAAAAATGCAAAATTGTTTACGAATATCTCAGGAAATGGTGGATAGTTGAAAACTGCATGTTGCAGTGGTTCCAAAATGAAACCATAACTTTAAAGCAATGTATTGTTTATTTTTTGCCAGTTTCTTCTTGTATTCGTTGCTTATTATCACTGTAAAGGTCAGTTTTCTGGAAAAACGTTGAAATTAATTTTTTTATGTTGGATGAACTCAGAGGATTAATGAAACACGAAGAAAATGATAACTGGAGGCTTTTTTATTCGAACTTCCTGTGTAGTGGATACTGTAATGTTGTGGAAAATATGGATAAAATTAAAAAGATCAATACTTTTGTGTGACGTCAGCTGCCTGCTATAACACGGAGGATACTCTGGATGACGAGGGAGTAATCGTGGATGCAAGGGCCAGAAATGTTTCTGTGTCCTCCCCATTTCTGCTTTTTTTTTTTTTTTTTTTTCTCGCCGTGTTGAAGCAGTATGGTACACTTGTTACTTCAAGTTCTCCTTGCGGACACTGAGAGAGCCGTGGACGTCAACACTACGGATTTCGTGCGGTAATTGGACCAATCAGAGAGGAGACAGCGTTAGGAGTGGCTGGGTTGGGTTGGGCGGTCCAGACGGCTTGGCGCGCCGCTGCGTCCTCATTAAATTTGCTCGCCGCGTCGGGTGGTGTGGTGTGAGGGCCGTGTGGTGTTCGGCTGACAGACAGGGCAGGGCAGCGCGTGGCGGGCAGGTAGAAGCGGACCGCGGGCAGGGGCTGCGGGTCTCCGGCAATCGATCAGTGGTGGCGCGAGCAGATGCGACTCAGTGCTGGCGGGCGGGTATGACGGCAAGACCCGCGCACTGAGCGTCGCGGAAGCGGGCGCCCGCGCCAGTTCCAATCTCGGCTGCTGCGGTGGCCATTCAAGAGCTGCTCACATCTGTTGTTTCACCAAAGATGACTGAGGTATAATTCCTCACCTCTGATGTCAGTCGGATGGAGAAAGGACCGACATAGACGTGCAGCATTGTATTGTATGTTAACCGGGGACCTAGAAACGACGGAGAGGCTCCGTCCCCGTCGCAGTCGCAGTGGTCCACAACCCCACGACGACTACCGCAGTCCACTTCACCCCTCCGCCGCCCCACACCGAGCCCAGGGTTATTGTGCAGTTCGGCCCCTAGTAGACCCCCCAGGGAACGTCTCACACCAGACGAGTGTAACCACTATGTTTGCGTGGTAGAGTAATGGTGGTGTGCGCGTACGTGGAGAACTTGTTTGCACAGCAATCGCCGACATAGTGTAACTGAGGCGGAATAAGGGGAACCAGCCCGTATTCGCCGAGGCAGATGGAAAACCGCCGAAGAACCACCCACAGACTGGCCGGTTCACCGGACGTCGACACAAATCCACTGGGCGGATTCGTGCCGGGGACCAGGCGCTCCTTCCCTCCCGGAAAGCCATGCGTTAGACTGCACGGCCAACGGGGCGGGCTACGTGCAGCATTTCTCTGAGATATACCGAGGTACACAATGTTCTTGCAGCTAAGGCTAGGTGCTTGGGACCAGCTCTAGGGTCGGCCGTCTTTACTCGGCCGATAATGGAAACCAGCGAACATTCAAGCACAGATCGTAGTATGGGTCATGAGGAGTTAGAGTACTATCTTTCCCATGGAACATCCATTCGCTCTCCCCCTCCCCCTTCCCCACACACATACCCATTTAACACAAAGCAGATGCCTAGGATTTTATTAATAACTAGCGAACCCAGCAATGTTTTGTAACTGCTATAAAAAAAACAAAGGAATTACCCAATGAGACCGAAATCGGCAGATATGATTTACATGTACAGGCTACAAATGATTACAATATCAGAACAATTGGATGATTTATTCAAGAGAAAGGGCTTCACAAATTCAGCAAGTCAGTAACGCGTTGGTCCACCTCCAGTCCTCATGCAAGCAGTTATTTGGCGTGGCATTCAGTCAGCTGTTGGATGTCCTCCTGAGAGATACAGTGCCAAATTATGTCCAACTGGCGCGTTAGATCGTCAAAATCCAAAGCTGGTTGGAGGGCCCTTCTCGTAAGGCTCCCAGCGTTCTCAGTTGAGGAGATATCCGGTGACCTTGCTGTTCAACGTATGGTTTGACAAGCACAAACACAAGCAGTACAAACTTAAACTCTCGTCATGTCTGGCCAGGCATTATATTGCTGAAACGTAAGCCCAAGACAGCTTGCTATGAAGGGCGACAAAATGTGGCGTATCATGTCATTTCTGGAAACCCAGAATCTACTCTGTAGGAATCAACATGGATTCCGGAAACAGCCATCGTGTGAGACCCAACTCGCTTTATTTGTTCATGAGATCCAGAAAATATTAGATACAGGCTCCCAGGCAGATGCCATTTTCCTTGACTTTTGAAGGCCTTCGATACAGTTCCGTACTGTCACCTGATAAATAAAGTAAGAGCCTACGGAATATCAGACCAGCTGTGTGGCTGGATTGAAGAGTTTTCAGCAGACACAGCATGTTGTTCTGAATGGAGAGACGTCTACAGACGTTAAAGTAACCTCTGGCGTGCCACAGGGGTGTGTTATGGGACCATTGCTTTTCACAATATATATAAATGACCTAGTAGATAGTGTCGGAAGTTCCATGCGGCTTTTCGCGGATGATGCTGTAGTATACAGAGAAGTTGCAGCATTAGAAAATTGCAGCGAAATGCAGGAAGATCTGCAGCGGATAGGCACTTGGTGCAGGGAGTGGCAACTGATCCTTAACATAGACAAATTTAATGTATTCCGAATACATAGAAAGAAGGATCCTTTATTGTATGATTATATGATAGCGGAACAAACAGTGGTAGCAGTTACTTCTGTAAAATATCTGGGAGTATGCGTACGGAACGATTTGAAGTGGAACGATCATATCAAATTAATTGTTGGTAAGGCGGGTGCCAGGTTGAGATTCATTGGGAGAGTCCTTAGAAAATGTAGTCCATCAACAAAGGAGGTGGCTTACAAAACACTCGTTCGACCTATAGTGTTGGACCCGTACCAGGTCGGGTTGACAGAGGAGATAGAGAGGATCCAAAGAAGAGCGGCGAGTTTCGTCACAGGGTTATTTGGTAACCGTGATAGCGTTACGGAGATGTTTAGCAAACTCAAGTGACAGACTCTGCAAGAGAGGCGCTCTGCATCGCGGTGTAGCTTGCTGTCCAGGTTTCGAGAGGGTGCATTTCTGGATGAGGTATCGAATATATTGCTTCCCCCTACTTATACCTCCCAAGGAGATCACGGGTGGCTTGCAGAGTATAAATGTAGATGTAGATGTAGAAATGGTATCGAAACCATCACTCCTGGTTATATGGTAATATGGTGGGCAACAGTTAGGTTGGTATCCCACCGCTGTCCAGGGTGTCTCCAGACCAGTTTTTGGTCTGTAATCTAATTGAATGGAATAGGATTGTTTTGAGTGAAAAGTTTCGCTTCAAACTGAGCTCTGATGACCACCGAAGACCTGTCTCGAGACTCTCCAGACAGCGGTGGGATACCAGTAGGACTATCGTCTGCTATATGGCCCGACAACCAGGAGTGATGGTCTGCAGTGCCATTTCTTTTCGTAGCAGACCCTTTGGGCGTCATGCGCGGCACCCTTCCAGCACAGTGGTCGACGATATTCCAGGCCCCGTTTTGTTGTCTTTCATGGCAAGCCAACTGGGCCTAAACTTCAGCTGGATAATGCCCGCCCACACACGGCGAGAGTTTTTACTCTTGTTTTCATGTTTGAGAAACGCTACCTTGGCCAGCAAGATAGCCGGATCTCTCCCCAATTCTGAACGTTTGGAGCATTATGGGCAGTGCCCTCCAACCAGCTCTGGATTTTGAAGATCATACCTCAGGATGACATCCAATAGTTCTATCAAACAGTGCCAAGGCGAATATCTGCTTGCATAGGGGCAGAGGTGCACCAACGCGTTGTTAACTTGCTCAGTTTGTGAATCTCTTTCTCTAAAATAAATCATCAATTTCTCCTGTAATTGTAATCATTTGTCTGTACATGTGTATCACATCTACTGATTTCGTCCTATATGGATATTTCTTCTTCTTTTTCTCTGTATTTCGTCTTAGAGTGTATGTAGGGAATTGGATATATGTACCAATTCTTTCCACTCCTTTCTTTCTGCCTATCTCCTCCTCCCCTCTTTTTTTGTATCTTCTCCTCCTGCCCTCTCTCGCTGTGCATCACCTCCTCGCCCCTCTCTCTGTCCAACTCCTCCTTCCTCTGTCTATTTCCGTTTTTCGCCTCACTCCTTCCTCCCAACACTGTCTCTGAACTTGGATCCTTGCAAACCAAACCTTCATTGGGAATTAAATAAATGAATCGGTAAACACTCCATATCCTATAAACTGACTCGTTCACTTCAAATGATCTATGGAATATGTAACTTACTGTATAAGTATGAAACGTGTCATATTTGTTATTTTCAGCAGGAGCGGACAACTCATGTGTGCAATTTAAAAGTGTCCTACGTTAAACATAGCTTCTAGTTTTCCCTCGTTCTTCGTCATTTTTTAGACTCTTAGTTTTCATTCTACATTATTTTCCAAAATTAAGCTGAGAAACTTGCAGATTGATATGTACAAATGTAAACAATTTTAGTAAAGTGTTATCTACAGAGGCTCAGCCGAGTGTCTCTATATCGCTGCATAAGTGCCTGCTGGTCGTATGCGAAATTTGAGGGCGTCGAAAGTGTTGCCTATCCCACCAGCGCGAAGTCATCGGTGGTCGCATGTGTCTGTACAGGGATATTTTAAGGTGCTTAACAAAGGTGTGCGGCTGGCACAGATTGTACTGTGGGCCTGGGCGGTCTTTGAAGGACGCTTTGCCTTTTTATTCACAGACGAGTCGATGTCACACAGTCCCTTGATAGTGCCACAGCAGAACGCGAAACAGGTGGATTGAAAAGGCGTGAACATACTTTACTGCTTCAGATAACGTTCGCCGCCAAGGGTGGCCGAGCGGTTCTAGGTGCTACAGTCTGGAGTCGCGCGACCGCTACGGTCGCAGGTTCGAATCCTGCCTCGGGCATGGATGTGTGTGATGTCTTTAGGTTAGTTAGGTTTCAGTAGTTCTAAGTTCTAGGGGACTGATGACCTCAGAAGTTCCATAGTGCTCAGAGCCATTTGAACCATGTATCAGATCACGTTCATGTTTCGTAGAATGTTTTTGAACGGTCCTTAGTGGTTCCACCCTGTGTATCGGAATAAAATTTGCGATCACGCTGCATTCTAAAGCCGTGACATGTTGTTCAGTAGGACTGCAATACCACAATATCCGTAGGGAAGTGTTGAGTCGTCCGGAAGGGGGGAGGAGGGAAGGTTGGGAGGTGGAGTCAACAGTATCTAAGGTTGTCAAGAACGTCTGCTGCACATCGCATTGCAAGCCGTCATTGTCGACCGCGAAATGTGCGTAAATGAACACCCCAAAGAAAGGGATGGTTTCATTGACGCCCTTTATGCCACCTCTTGAGGCCTTTCTGTGTCGAATCTGAGTGTGGTGTGTCGGAAAAGTTTTCCTCGGCTATCAATAAGAAAACGACGCGATTTAAACGAGGCATCGTAGATCTGACCTCCACTGTAGAGACGTCAAGAGAAGAGGTCAGATTTGGGTAAGATGGGATGTGACGACCTTACCCTGCGTGACATACTCACTGTGGCGTTAGGCGGAATTGTGGTGAATTTGGTGCCTAGGTGATTTCATTAACCCACTTCACCATCTCACAGGAATTTCTGGGCTGTGGCCTTTCTTTCGCATGTGTCGACAACTTGCCGTTTGAATCTACGTCGAGCCCGAGATGACGTCGCAGAGAGCCACGCTTTTGCATCGTAACAGAAGAAGATTGAGGCTCCTTCCTGCCAAATTTAGTACACCTGAGTCGCAAGGGAAGAAAATGACGTGGAATCAAAAATAGTGACCCTTTAACTGTGTTGCGCAGTGTAGTTTCAATCGTTATAGGCCATCATCAGAAATGAAAAATATTTCAGTTTATAGGTATGGTAACAACTAATATATCCAGAAATACCTTATGCAACGTTGAATAACTTTTTAAGAACTTCACAGCGTAATGGGAAAAAATAGATGAGTCTCACAGAGCTACGTAAAGCATCAAGCGAGGTGTTATAATGGTTGGGACACTGGACTGGATTCGGAAGGGCGTGGGTTCAACGCTCGTCGTTCCTGTTCTAGGTTTACTGTTTCCGTAAACAAGCGGAGGTAAATGTCAAGACTGTTCTTTGAAATCTCCACACCAGATATTCTTATACATTCTCAGTCAGTACGGGCTTGTGGTCCTGTAATGACATCGTCTACTGTGGTGAGTTGAAGCCCAATATTTCTGTAGCGTCTTAAGACTTCAACATGCTGTCAGCTCGTCTTCTCACACGCTGAAGTTAATATTCAGATTGTGTGGCCACAGTGTGTGGTTTTGAAGCCGTTTTCATGGGTGTGCAATTTCTTAGCGGTCGAAAAAAAAAAAGAAAAAAAAAAGAAAAGGGAGGACAAAAGGAAAGAGTAAGAGGGAAGATGAAGACACGGCTTAATCGAAATTATATGGACATTAATATGGGGTGTGTCCGCCTTTAGCCTTTGTGATGGCTTGAACTTTGATGGGGACACATTCTATGAGATGTTAGAATGTCTGGAGGAATTGCAGTTCATTCTTCCTCAAATGGTTCAAATGGCTCTGAGCACTATGGGACTTAACATCTGTGGTCATCAGTCCCCTAGAACTTAGAACTACTTAAACCTACCTAACCTAAGGACACCACACACATCCATGCCCGAGGCAGGATTCGAACCTGCAACTGTAGCAGTCACGCGGTTCCGGACTGAGCGCCTAGAACCGCTAGACCCATTCTTCCTCAGCAGCCAAAACCAGAGAAGGAAGTGATGTTGGACGCTAGGGTCTAGAGCGAGGTAGACTTTCTAACTCACGACAAAGGTGTTCCCTTGGATTCAGGTCAGGACTTAGACACACCCATCCATTTCAGGAATGTTATTGTCCACAGCCCATTGTCTCAATTGTGCTGCATTATGACTGGGTGTATTGTCTTGCTGTAACAAACAATCATCATCTACAGTCTGTTCCTGTACTGTTTGCAGTACACAATGCTCCGAAATATGCTCATAACATTCCGCAAAATTAACGTTTCCTTACGTGGAATATGGGGCCACACCCAAACCACGAGATACACCAGGATACCGCAACACCACCTGCACCGCACTCCGCTGTTAGGAGTCGGGACTGCACATGATGGCAGATACTGTTCTGCATGCATTCGCTTAACCCAAACCCATTCGCCAGTTTTCACGCATTTCTGCTTATCCAATGTCTAGTGCCGTCACTCTTACACCACTACAACCGTTGCTTAGCTCTGGCTAAAAAAATGTTGGTTTAAAAGCAGCTGCTCGACCAGTGTACCCCATTCTTTTAACTCACTGTGCACATTCATTGTGCTAGTTGGACTACCAGTAGCATTTTCGAGCTTACGAATGGGTTCTTATGCTGATACGCGATTTTTGCAACAACCTTCTTCAATGTTCATCAATCCCTGTCCATCAGTACATGAGGTATGCCTGAGATTGGTATAGTTGTGGTTCTTCCTCTGCAATTACGCTTCACAACCTAAATCATCAACACTCGACTTGGGCAGCTTTAGAAAGATTGAAATGTCTCCGATGAATATGTTTCTCGAGTGACAGCCAGCGACTAGACCACATTCGAAGTCACTGGGCTCTTGAGATTACCCATTCTGCTGTCACTGCTTTGCTACTGGCAACAGATTACTCCCTGCTAGTAGTGGGGCAACAAGTACATCAGGACAGGACATTTTGTTAGTGCGGGTTGCGTACATCAGGGGCAGGTAATATGTGCATGTGTTGCAGACAGCTTCCAGGATCAGGTCCTCCTGCAGGTGGACCAACGGTGCGTTACGTCCTAAGATGTGTTCTTTGTTCGAAGTTGGATCCACCAGTGGGAGGACATGGTCCTGCTGGGAGCCGTCCATGACACATGCACATATTACGTGCCCCTGATGTAGGTAACTCACACTAACAAAATGTCCTGATGTCCTTGTTGCCCCCCTACTCCTGCCTCCTTTTGTACTAGCAGGTCCACCTCTCGTAACATGTAGTGATCGGTTCCACATTACGTAAGGGTGTCCAGACACTTTTCACCAGATAGTGTGTTAGGCAGGAGAAGACAGGGGGGAGGAAAGGAGGAGGAGGAAGATTAAGAGGAAGAGGAGAAGAAGAAGAAGAATCAGGGATCATTAAAATATGAAGAGGGTGGAGGTGCATCAAAAGAATAGCGTGCAGAGATTCGGATTGGACTGTGTTGAGCAATATTTCCTTAACAAGTACCCCTCCCTGGTAAGGACACAATTTTTTCTTGTTTTCAGAAAACATAATGGTTCAAATGGCTCTGAGCACTATGGGACTTAACCTCTGAGGTCATTAATCCCCTACAACTTAGAACTTGTTAAACCTAACTAACGTAAGGACACCACACACATCCATGCCTGAGGCAGGATTCGAACCTGCGAGCATAGCGGTCGCGCGGTTCCAGACTGTAGCGCCTAGAACCGCTCGGCCACACCGGCTGGCTTTCAGAAAACAAATGGAACCAGTGTTATGATGCGAAGTGAGCTAACGCAACGAAAGTATAAAGAACAGTTTTTGCCTTTGTTCACTGCTTGTTACTGCTTCCTCAGGTCGTCAAAGAAAAAGTAAAAAAGGAATGGCGTTATTGTTACAAGAGCTGCTGCTTTGGTTTGTGTGCTATTTCGTGTTTTGAATTATATCATGCAAACCAGAATAACTGTTGAATGCGCACCTTTTACTTCATTGTGAAGTCGCGTTGATCTCAAGATTGTTTGCGCAGTCCAAGCTGAATCCTTTATGGTCACATCAGCTTAAACTATGCAAGCAGTAAACGAATCAACAGGCTTTGCAGTTGAGTGGGTAAACGAATCAACAGGCTTTGCAGTGGAGTGGACGGAACAGAAAAAGGGGGTTTTGGAATTAGGCAGCACGGAGGAGGGGGTCGATGCGACACATGGTCGAATTTCGCATAGTTATGCCACTGCACGAAGGGCTCATGTGGTTTAACCCGAGACGCATTTAAAGCGCATTTAAGCATAGAAAGATTTAGCTTGCTTGTAGTAGTTTTTGCAGAGATATTTGAAAGACAAATTTGTAATATACAGAAAGCTAAGTGTACAAATTATGACGAAGGAATATGTTATGAAATACTACCTACATTAGCCATTAGGCTCCAGATAGCTAAAATATAACGGGCGATCAAAAACTTTCCGTTCAGAAGCTGAACAGTAGAGAATCGTTATGCCAATCAGGTAAAATTGGCGTCAGCGTTGAGGCAATCATCCCACCGACGCACCGTGTTAAACATACCTTTTTGATAACATTCCGTGTCCTGCTCCTTGAAGGAGTCCGTAACTGCGTGCTGCACATCCTCGTCCAACCGGAGTCGACGACCCTTCAACACAATGCAGTAAGAGGTGAGACCAATCCGAACCCAGTTTAGCATATATGTGCTATCCCCAAATTTAAAATAATTTATCCCTAAAACCACTTCCTCAGGTTGGTCAATAGGTCTTCCAATATTCTCCCTGAGGTTCTCTCTAATTATATGGTGTAGATTGTCTGATGGTACTGCTAGTTAAGGCCGGCAGGACTGGGTTACCGTTGTATACGGGGCCCAAATCAATTACTATTGGTTGCTTTGCAATTTCACTCATTTATTTCAGTAAATAATTTTTGAAAACAAGCCGATGAGGTCACAATCAGACTTTTAAGGCACGTAACCACAATCAAGGCTGAAGGCCTGTAACGCGAAAAATGGCAATTATTTAAATTTTAGCAAATACATAAAATACAGACAGCAAATAGTTTTGGAAAATAAGCCAATGTGGTAGCAATCAGAATTTTAAGGCAAGTAACCACTATCACGGCTGAAGGCCTTTAACGCCCAAAATGGCGATTATTAAAAAAAATTTAGCGTACATACATAAAATACAGGCAGCAAATAATTTTTGTAAACAAGCCAATGTGGTCGGAATCTGAATTTTAAAGCAAATAACCACAATCATGGCTGAAGGCTTTTTAACGCCAAAATGGCAATTACAAAATTTTTAACAAATATAGTGTCAAACGGTATACGGCATAGCAAAAGTTAATTTTAAAAAGACAAACAATAGATCACCAAACAGGTAGGACAAATGATGGTAACTTATAATACAATAATAAAATAAAACACAAGGGCCAGTTACAGACGGTGCTCCAGGAATCGACCTCTGAGTAGGTCACACCAAAAACACTTTCGTGAGCGAAGAGAAAGGCAGCCAAGAGTTGCATTCAGGTCACAAGATGGTAACTCGGACTAGTGGCAGTCTAACGAGCGAGTAATGACAAGCTTGGCGAGGCTACGTGACATCCAACAAAACAAATGCAAGACGTAAAATTACACCAAAGCTGGAACCGACAGTCTGGATTCCTCCAGCAGAATACTGCGCCTAGAACTCATGGAACAAGAAGGAATGACTCCCACTATAGTAGAAGAGTGCCACCCACCCTACAATCAAGAAGCAGTCAAACTTACACGCCTCACTGGACAGCGACGGCAAGGCGAGGAAATGTACACTGCCGTTATATACACTAACCCCAAGGCAGGTAACCGAGGCTTTAGCGGCCACAAGACAGAAAAAAAGCTGGTTGAACGGAACAATGTAAGAAGCTGAAAACAGTAAATAGTAATTAGAAGCTCAGGAAGGCTAGACCCACCTTCCCCAGGTACTACACTCGCTGCTTTTCGCCTTGGCGACACTGCAAGCAGGAGCACGAACCCAAGTCACTGGAGAATCGCGAGATTTCACAATGGTGGAGGTTTCTCTACGCGAATTGCAATACACTCAACTTAAACATGCAGGATCCGGTTTCGACGAGGTCGTGCACCCTCGTGACCACCGCCCTTCGATCCGGCTGTCAATACACGCCGCCAGCGGTCCCAGCGTGTTGTCGGTCTGCGCGGACTTCGCTGCTTCTGCGTCTCCAACCGAACTCCGACTCACACGACACGGAAACACCACAACGTCACCCTAAAGACAGTACCACTGTTAATAGATATCGATAACCACTAGATATCGATAACCACCGCTGCTGCCACTAGCGGACAGACAACGCTTGCAAACGGAGTGGCGCCAATGAACACAAAAAGAGGACAACAACCGTAACTATACCAACTAGACGTTGCCAGCCTAGCAACGGCACCAACGCGAGCCGCAGCACGGCTCAGTATGCTTAAATATATACAGGGTGTTTCAAAAATGACCGTTATATTTGAAACGGCAATAAAAACCAAACGAGCAGCGATAGAAATACACCGTTTGTTGCAATATGCTTGGGACAACAGTACATTTTCAGGCAGACAAACTTTCGAAATTACAGTAGTTACAATTTTCAACAACAGATGGCGCTGCAAGTGATGTGAAAGATATAGAAGACAACGCAGTCTGTGGGTGCGCCATTCTGTACGTCGTCTTTCTGCTCTAAGCGTGTGCTGTTCACAACGTGCAAATGTGCTGTAGACAACATGGTTTATTCCTTAGAACAGAGGATTTTTCTGGTGTTGGAATTCCACTGCCTAGAACACAGTGTTGTTGCAACAAGATGAAGTTTTCAACGGAGGTTTAATGTAACCAAAGGACCGAAAAGCGATACAATAAAGGATCTGTTTGAAAAATTTCAACGGACTGGGAACGTGACGGATGAACGTGCTGGAGAGGTAGGGCGACCGCGTACGGCAACCACAGAGGGCAACGCGCAGCTAGTGCAGCAGGTGATCCAACAGCAGCCTCGGGTTTCCGTTCGCCGTGTTGCAGCTGCGGTCCAAATGACGCCAACGTCCACGTATCGTCTCATGCGCCAGAGTTTACACCTCTATCCATACAAAATTCAAACGCGGCAACCCCTCAGCGCCGCTACCATTGCTGCACGAGAGACATTCGCTAACGATGTAGTGCACAGGATTGATGACGGCGATATGCATGTGGGCAGCATTTGGTTTACTGACAAAGCTTATTTTTACCCGGACGGCCTCGTCAATAAATAGAACTGGCGCATATGGGGAACCGAAAAGCCCCATGTTGCAGTCCCATCGTACCTGTATCCTCAAAAAGTACTGGTCTGGGCCGCCATTTCTTCCAAAGGAATCATTGGCCCATTTTTCAGATCCGAAACGATTACTGCATCACGCTATCTGGACATTCTTCGTGAATTTGTGGCGGTACAAACTGCCTTAGACGACACTGCGAACACCTCGTGGTTTATGCAAGATGGTGCCCGGCCACATCGCACGGCCGACGTCTTTAATTTCCTGAATGAATATTTCGATGATCGTGTGATTGCTTTGGGCTATCCGAAACATACAGGAGGCGGCGTGGATTGGCCTCCCTATTCGCCAGACATGAACCCCTGTGACTTCTTTCTGTGGGGACACTTGAAAGACCAGGTGTACCGCCAGAATCCAGAAACAATTGAACAGCT
This sequence comes from Schistocerca piceifrons, assembly GCF_021461385.2. Taxonomy (NCBI): domain Eukaryota; kingdom Metazoa; phylum Arthropoda; class Insecta; order Orthoptera; family Acrididae; genus Schistocerca; species Schistocerca piceifrons. The sequence continues at coordinate 510,690,181 of NC_060142.1, read as the reverse complement.
GAAGCAGTACATCTCATCTGCATGTGAAGCCATTCCGCCAGACACGTTGTCAAAGGTTTCGGGTAATTTCATTCAGAGACTACGCCATATTATTGCTACGCATGGTGGGTATGTGGAAAATATCGTACTATAGAGTTTCCCTGACCGCAGCGCCATCTGTTGTTGAAAATTGTAACTACTGTAATTTCGAAAGTTTGTCTGCCTGAAAATGTACTGTTGTCCCAAGCATATTGCAACAAACGGTGTATTTCTATCGCTGCTCGTTTAGTTTTTATTGCCGTTTCAAATATACCGGTCATTTTTGAAACACCCTGTAATTCTTGTATCAAAGGAAAGTAGGTAAGTGCCCTTCGGGATTGACATAGACAAAAAGTCTACTAATCAGATCCTCCCTATTCGAAATGTTGTAGTTTGCGGACTGAAGGCGTGATAATCGTGTGGGAAGAGACTAGGATTATAGGGCAGGTGCTTTAGTGTCTCCCAGTTGAAATGGCCCAAGGTCTGCGTTACGATATTTGCGGTACGGGGACGCGTGTTATCATGAAGCAGCACCATGCCACAATGGTGGTTTTGGACAGATATGCTGCCCCATAAACATACTTCCTTCTGGGATGGCTGTCTACAGGCGTTCGTCCTTCGGCAGCCAAGAAAAGAATAACTGCACGTTGGTCCTGTTTGGACACACGTGGTAATACCGTCGCCATAGTTCACGTTTCCGCATTTTTCCTAACGCAAGCCGGAACGTCACAAATACACTAATGGTTCAAAATGGTTCAAATGGCTCTGAGCACTATGGGATTTAACTGCTGAGTCCCCTAGAACTTAGAACTACTTAAACCTAACTAACCTAAGGACATCACTCACATCCATGCCCGAGGCAGGATTAGAACCTGCGACCGTAGCAGCAGCGCGGTTCCGGACTGAAGCGCGTAGAACCGCACGTACACAACGGCCGGCACACATACACTAATCCCTTGCCTACAATCTGTGGGTTTATAGCCACATCGTAGTCGCGCGACGGTGTATATACGCTGTAGTAACGCCCCCAAAGAGAAACTTTCTTGATCGCTCCTTATAAGGGAAACTGCGAAGTGTTTGCTGTAAATCCAGAAATACTGTGCAACCAAGACTGGAAGAAAACTATTACCCGTTCATTTATTTCCTTGTCTAAGTCTCATAACCGTAGCCTTACACGTGATTCTTTCTCTAAAGTTTCCAACCGCTATCATCCGACGCGTAACTGTGCTTCACAGTGACCATCAAGGCGCACTTCACATCCGGCAAATTGAAGCTGCGGCTGTTAATCCGGTGAGGAGCAGTGTCCGCGCGTTTGCAGTAAAGGTCGCTGTTGAACCGAAACGGCGTGTTCTCGGGCCGTAAAACCGTTTAACAACACGCGCTTCCAGAAATAACTGACTGCTGCCCTCTGCGGTGAGAAGTAGTGTTGTTCGAGACAGCCCCTTCACATCGGGTCGTTTACTGCAACGCACCTTCTTGCCTGAGGAGCAGTGTGCGAAATATTCAAACTTAGCAAAAGATTGTGAAATATTTGTTATATAAGAAGATAGTGAAACTGCAAGCTACAGTGCCTTATCACTTTTACAAGTGAACAGCTGTTTCCGACTTATCACTACCGGGTAGCTTATTGTTGCACTGTAGTACTTGTAGGCCACTGTACAGTTTTAGAAACTCACTTTTTATGCTGAGATTGGGCGTTTCTTCCGTTGCTAAGCTGGTAAACAGAACTTTTTGTTAAATATTTGAGAAGAGGGAGAACAAGACTTCGTAGAAACTGCACAACTACACTACTGGCCATTAAAATTGCTACACCACGAAGGTGACGTGCTACTGACGCGAAATTTAACCCCCAGGAAGAAGATGCTGCCATATGCAAATGATTAGCTAGTCAGGGCATTCACACAAGGTTGGCGCCGGTGGCGACACCTACAACGTGCTGACGTGAGGAAAGTTTCCAACCGATTTCTCATACACAAACAGTAGTTGACCGGTGTTGCCTGGTGAAACGTTGTTGTGATGCCTCTTGTATGGAGGAGAAATGCGTACCATCACGTTTCCGACTTCGAAAAAGGTCGGATTGCAGCCTATCGCGACTGCTGTTTATCGTATTGCGACATTGCTGCTCGCGTTGGTCGAGATCCAAAGGTCGGATTGTAGCCTATCGCGATTGTTTAATCGTATCGCGTAAGGCGTACCCAGGAGCAGAGATAGACTCAGATCACAATATAGTACTGATGAAGAGTAGGCTGAAGTTCAAGACATTAGTCAGGAAGAAGTGGGATACGGAAGTACTAATGAATGACGAGATACGTTTGAAGTTCTCTAACGCTATAGATACAGCAATAAGGAATAGCGCAGTAGGCAGTACAGTTGAAGAGGAATGGACATCTCTAAAAAGGGCCATCACAGAAGTTGGGAAGGAAAACATAGGTACAAAGAAGATAGCTGCGAAGAAACCATGGGTAACAGAAGAAATACTTCAGTTGATTGATGAAAGGAGGAAGTACAAACATGTTCCGGGAAAATCAGGAATACAGAAATACAAGTCGCTGAGGAATGAAATAAATAGGAAGTGCATGGAAGCTAAGATGAAATGGCTGCAGGAAAAATGTGAAGACATCGATAAAGATAGGATTGTCGGAAGGACAGACTCAGCATACAGGAAAGTCAAAACAACCTTTGGTGACATTAAAAGCAACGGTGGTAACGTTAAGAGTGCAACGGGAATTCCACTGTTAAGTGCAGAGGAGAAAGCAGATAGGTGGAAAGAATACATTGAAAGCCTCTATGAGGGTGAAGATTTGTCTGATGTGATAGAAGAAGAAACAGGACTCGATTTAGAACAGATAGGGGATCCAGTATTAGAATCGGAATTTAAGAGCTTTGGAGGACTTACGGTCAAATAAGGTAGAAGGGATAGATAACATTCCATCAGAATTTCTAAAATCATTGGGGGAAGTGGCAACAAAACGACTATTCACGTTGGTGTGTAGAATATATGAGTCTGGCGACATACCATCTGACTTTCGGAAAAGCATCATCCACACAATTCCGAAGACGGCAAGAGCTGACAAGTGCGAGAATTATCGCACAATCAGCTTAACAGCTCATGCATCGAAGCTGCTTCCAAGAATAATATACAGAAGAATGGAAAAGAAAATTGAGAATGCGCTAGGTGACGATCAGTTTGGCTTTAGGAAAAGTAAAGGGACGAGAGAGGCATTTCTGACATTACGGCTAATAATGGAAGCAAGGCTAAATAAAAATCAAGACACTTTCATAGGATTTGTCGACCTGGAAAAAGCGTTCGACGATATAAAATGGTGCAAGCTGTTCGAGATTCTGAAAAAAGTTGGGGTAAGCTATAGGGAGAGATGGGTGATATGCAATATGTACAACAACCAAGTGGGAATAATAAGAGTGTACGATCAAGAACGAAGTGCTCGTGTTAAGAAGGGTGTAAGACAAGGCTGTAACCTTTCGCCCCTACTCTTCAATTTGTACATCGAGGAAGCAATGATGGAAATAAAAGAAAGGTTCAGGAGTGGAATTAAAATACAAGGTGAATGGATATCAATGATACGATTCGCTGATGACATTGCTATCCTGAGTGAAAGTGAAGACGAATTAAATGATCTGCTGAACGGAATGAACAGTCTAATGAGTACACAGTATGGTTTGAGAATAAATCGGAGAAAGAGGAAGGTAATGAGAAGTAGTAGAAATGAGAACAGCGAGAAACTTAATATCAGGATTGATGGTCACGAAGTCAATTAAGTTAAGGAATTCTGCTACCTAGGCAGTAAAATAACCAATGACGGACGGAGCAAGGAGGACATCAAAAGCAGGTTCGCTGTGGCAAAAAAGGCATTTCTGGCCAAGAGAAGTCTACTAATATCAAATACCGGCCTTAATTTGAGGAAGAAATTTCTGAGGATGTACGTCTGGAGTACAGCATTGTATGGTAGTGAAGCATGGACTGTGGGAAAACCGGAACAGAAGAGAATCGAAGCATTTGAGATGTGGTGCTATAGACGAATGTTGAAAATTAGGTGGATTGATAAGGTAAGGAATGAGGAGGTTCTACGCAGAATCGGAGAGGAAAAGAATATGTGGAAAACACTGATAAGGAGAAGGGACAGGATGATAGGACATCTGCTAAGACATGAGGTAATGACTTCCATGGTACTAGAGGGAGCTGTAGAGGGCAAAAACTGTAGAGGAAGACAGAGATTGGAATACGTCAAGCAAATAATTGCGGACGTATGTTGCAAGTGCTACTCTGAGATGAAGGGGTTTGCACAGAAAAGGAATTCGTGGCGGGCCACATCAAACCAGTCAGTAGACTGTTGACAAAAAAAAAAAAAAAAATCGCGACATTGCTGGTCGCGTTGGTCGAGATCCAATGACTGTTAGCAGAATATGGAATCGATGGGTTCAGGCGGGTAATACGGAACGCCGTGCTGGATCCCAACCGCCTCGTATCACTAGCAGTCGAGATGACAGGCATGTCATCCGCATGGCTGTAACGGATCGTGCAGCCAGGTTTTCGGATGAATCCAGGATCTGTTTACAGAATCATGATGATCGCATCCGTGTTGGGCGACATCGCGGTGAACGCACATTGGATGCGTGTATTCGTCATCGCCATACTGGCGTATCACCCGGCGTGATGGCATGGGGTGCCATTGGTTACACGTCTCGGTCACCTCTTGTTCGCATTGACGGCACTTTGAACGGTGGACGTTACATTTCAGATGTGTTACGACCCGTGGCTCTACCCTTCATTCGATCCCTGCGAAACCCTACATTTCAGCAGGATAATGCACGATCGCATGTTGCAGATCCTGTACGGGCATTTCTGGATACAGAAAAGGTTCGACTGCTACCCTGGCCAGATATTCTCCAGATCTCTCACCAATTGAAAACGTCTGGTCAATAGTGGCCGAGCAACTGGCTCGTCACTATACGCCAGTCACTACTCATGATGAACTGCGGTATCGTGTTGAAGCTGCATGGGCAGTTGTACCTGTACACGCCATCCAAGCTCTGTTTGACTCAATGCCCAGGGCGTATCAAGGCCGTTATTACGGCCAGAGGTGGTTGTTCTGGGTACTGATTTCTTAGGATCTATGCACCCAAATTGCGTGAAAATGTAATCACATGTCAGTTCTAGTATAATATATTTGTCCAATGAATACCCGTTTATCATTTGCATTTCTTCTTGGTATAGCAATTTTAATGGCCAGTAGTGTAATTTTGTCCGAATTTTCATAGCCAATCGAAGTGTGGGACATGGAAAATGAAAAAACTATTGCTTGAAGGTAATCAGATTAAGTAATAAAAACTAAATTAGTGACCTGAGGGAGAATTTTAGGTGGAACTCGGCTAGCTAGGTAAACGTATTGTCAAAATATATGAAGTCGCTGCATAAACTGAAACAACTCTGCTCTCTCTTTACTTATGCACTCTTAATGTAAGGGACAAAGAAAAGTTTCCGTCTGGGGGCATTGCTACAAGTATGTGCAATGCAATGTCACTCCGATGCGGTTACATAAGCACCGACATGTACGCAAGGGACTAGTGTGGTATTCGTGTCTTTCCGACGAGCGTGCGGTAAACATGGAAACATGAACTAAGACGACGTTGCCACCAAATGCGTCCAAACAGAACTAACGTGCTGTTGTTCTGTTTTTGGATGCTGAATAACAAATATTGTATTCACCCATCGGAGAATTAAGAATGTCTGTGGGGCAGAATGTACGTCAAAAACCACCGTTATGGATTTACTTATATGGATATGGTGTCTGTTCTTTCGGACATGTAATGTGTAGACATACAATGTGAGAATGTGGGTCTTGCGGGAGGCGTGCGCGAGATAGTCCCTGCAGTCGCACTATCCAATGTGCCCTCGGTGGCTCAGATGGATCGAGCGTCTGCCATGTAAGCAGGAGATCTCGGGTTCGAGTCCCGGTCGGGGCACACATTTTCACCTGTCCCTGTTGATATATATCAGCGCCCGTCCGCAGCTGATGGTATTAATATAATTCTAATACCGTTATGGATCGTTGCGCCAAGTTCCGCGCTGGTCACGATTCGTCACAAGACGACAGTCGATCTGCAAGGCCAGCCGGAAGTTACGCCCACACAAGTGGGAAGCACTCGAACACCTGGCCTATTTTTCTGATCTCTTCCCATGAGATTATCACGCCTTCGGTCACCTAAAACAAGCTGTGAGAAGTTGACGATTTCAGTCGGATTAGAATGTGCAGCAGGCAATTACGCTCATCTTTATGCAGTGGGGCACGATTTTTACCAAACGAACGTCTTAAATCTTGTGGGTCGGCGGGATAATGCCTCAACACTCACGGTGATTGGAATACCGATTAAGGACTGCACGGTCTTCGGACGGAAACTTTTTGATCGCGCATTATAGTAATAAAATACAGGGTGAAATTTACAAGTGTAATTTTTCGTGGTTGCTGAACGAAACAAGAAAATTAAAAAAAAATCATAAAAAATGGTCTGAGTTTTTTAAAAGATTTATATAAAAGAGAGAAATAAAATAGGTTAGAGATACGAGGGGCGTTTGAAAATTCCGTGCAAAGTCCCAGAGATGGCACCACAGGCGCGTATTGAGGTCATGTTTATTTTGTAGCATCTTTGGAAAGAACGCACACCAAGTTCAGCCATATTGGTCTATTCTTTTGTATTTGGCATTCGTGTGAATCAAGGAAGTCGAGTGATTGTCAAAAAATTTGATGAAAAATAATTTGGTGTGGTAATTAAACATTACTTTATGAAAGGCAAAACGCCTCATGAGACTAAAGAGAAGCTTGATGAACATTACGGTGACTCTGCACCTTGGATTAGAGCAGTTTATAAGTGGTTTCAAAATTTTAGGTGTCGCCATATAGGCACAAGTGATGCTGAACGTTCTGGACGCCCTGTGGAGGTTACGACTCCAGAAATCATTGATAAAATCCATAATATGGTGATTGATGACAGAAGAGTTAAGGTGCGTGAGATTGCTAGTGCTGTGGGCGTCTAGAATGAACGGGTACATAATATTTTACATAAACATTTGGACATGATAAAGGTACCCGCAAGATGGATTCCGCGATTGCTCACGCGTGACCAAAAACGGAATCGTGTGGAAGTGTTGCAAGGACGGTATGCAGCTATTCAGGGAGAATCCGCAGGACTTTAAGCGTCATTTCGTCACTGTGGATGAAACATGGATACATTACTACTCAGACCAAAGAACAATCTAAAGAATGGGTTACTAAAAAAGGCGAAGACCATTCCTTCGGCCGGAAAGGTTATGGCGACTGTCTTTTGGGATTCGCAATGGATAATCCTCAATGACTAACTGGAAAAGGGTAAAATTATAACAGGTGAATATTATTCATCATTTGTGCACCAGCACACACCTCAGCAGTTGTGGTCGCAAAATTAATGGAAATAGGATTCCAACTCGTTTCACATCCCTCCTATTCTCCAGACTTGGCTCCCTCGGACTACTATTTGTTCCCCAGTTTGAAGAAATGGCTGGCGGGACAAAGATTTTATTCAAACGAGGAAGTGATTGAAGCAACTAATAACTATTTTGCAGATTTGGACAATTCATATTATTCGGAAGGGATCAACAAATTAGAACAGCGTTGGATTGCACGGACTTGTCAAACGCCCTTCGTACATTCGAAGCACCTTTGCATGATGAACAAAATCATGCTCGCCAAAAATGGAGCCGATTGAGAATTTAAATTTAAATGTGTAACTTAGAATCTCAGAATTTTAAAGAGTAACTTACGTCACTAACGTGCGAGCATCTCAGCTGCTATACATGATTCTGAGCATCATTCAAAGGCGTGTCAGGTGTTTCTTTAATCTGTTTTGTCTCTTACTTTTAGACAAAATATTTGACAATACATTTGACCACTCTTTTTCAATTTTCTTTCTTTTCGAACATGTTACTAACTTGCCTGTCCCCTGTTTTCACAGACAATGGAACGAATGTGATACTACGTCTGACTAGCTCTATAAGATATTCGTGGCGTATTTACAGTGAGGTGACAGAAATCATGGGATACCTCCGAATACCGTGTCGGACCTCCTGCTGCCCGCCATAGTGCAGCAACTGGACGTGGCACGGACTCAACAAGTCTTTGGAAGTCTCCTGCAGGAATATTGAGCCATGCCGTTCGTAACTGCGAAAGTGTTGCCGATGCAGGATGGTATGCACGAAGTGAACTCTCGATTATGTCCCACAAATGTTCGATGGAACTCAGGCCGGGCTATGTGGGTGGCCACATCATTCGCTCCAATAGTTCTTCAAACCAATCGCGAAGGTTTGTGACCCGGTGACATCGTGCAATGTCATGGTGCATTGTCATTCATAAAAATTCCACCCGTGAACGGCCGCAAATGGTCTCCAAGTAGCCGATCGTAGCCATTTACAGTCGATGATCGGTTCAGTTGCACCAGACTACCCACTCAGTTCCATGTAAATACAACTCACACCGTTGAGCCACCACCAGCTGTTGACAAGCTGGATCCAAGGGTTCGTGGGCTCTGTGCTACACTCGAACGCTGCCATCAGCTCTTACCAACTGAAAATGGGGCTTATCTGACCAGGCAACGGTTTTCAGGCGCGTAGGGCCCAACCGACATGGTCATTAGCCCAGGAGAGGCACTGCAGGCCATCTCGTTCCGTTTGCAAAGGCCCTGACGTTGGTCGTCTGCTGAAATGGTTCAAATGGCTCTGAGCACTATGGGACTTAACATCTGAGGTCATCAGTCCCCTAGAACTTGGAACTACCTAAACCTAACTAACCTAAGGACATCACACACATCCATGCCCGAGGCAGGATTCGAACCTGCGACCATAGCGGTTCAAAATGGTTAAAATGGCTCTGAGCACTATGCGACTTAACTTCTGAGGTCATCAGTCGCCTAGAACTTAGAACTAATTAAACCTGACTAACCTAAGGACATCACACACATCCATGCCCGAGGCAGCAAGCGAACCTGCGACCGTAGCGGTCGCTCCGCTCCAGACTGCAGCGACTAGAACCGCTCGACCACTGCGGCCGGCTGGTCGTCTGCTGCCATAGCCCATTAACGCCAACTTTCACCGCACTGCCCTAACGGGTACATTCGCCATACATCCCACACTGATTTCTGCGGTTAACTGAGAACTGCACGCAATCGCTGCTGCTCTCTGTCGTTACATGAAGGACGTCGGCCAATGCGTTGTCGCTGGTAAGAGGTAACTCCTGAAGTCTGGCAATCTCGGCACACTCTTGACACTGTGGATTTCAGGTATGGAATTTTCTAACGACTTCCAAAATGAAATTTCCCTTGCCTCTAGCTCCAACTATCATTCCGCGTTGGTTAATTCCCGTCGTGGGGCCATAATCACGGCTGAAACCTTTTTACATGAATCATCGGAATACAGATGACAGCACCGTCAATGTACTGACCTTTTATGCCTTGCGCAAATGATACTACTGCCAACTGCCGGCCGGGGTGGCCGAGCGGTTCTAGGCGCTACAGTCTGGAACCACGCGACCGTTACGGTCGCAGGTTCGAATCCTGTCTCGGGCATGGATGTGTGTGATGTCCTTAGGTTAGTTAGGTTTAAGTAGTTCTAAGTTCTAGGGGACTGATGACCTCAGATGTTAAGTCCCATAGTGCTCAGAGCCATTTGAACCATTTTTGATGCCGTAGCGTGCGGATACCGCTCGGGATTTTTGAGAACTAAGGACGGCTCTATGTCTAAAATGTGAGACTTCTGTGCGAAATTTTAGTTACGGTTTCGGCGTCTACTATAAAATTGGTACTGAAAGACTGGATTAATAATGCATTGCATTTCTAGATTTCCAGCATGATGGCTGGGTTAATGTATGTTTCTCCTACCATTGTTCATGCAAAAACATCACTTGTTAGTGTATGTACAGTCTTAACATCGTTTTCATGCTTTTACGGAATACACAATTTTTTTTGTGTAGATCATTGGTAAATGGGTTCAAGTAACTCGAAAGCATTCGTCAAATAAGAAAACTGAATTGTGCAACTTTGGCTGTTTTCTGCATCAAACATTGCATTGTAGTTGTCCCTTGTATTAAAGTGGCATTTCGAGAACGACTTCTTACGGCTGTTATTTTTCGATGTTTTGTTTCCTCCATCAGCCGGTCATCTTGACCAGATACATCTAGAAGGATTCCTTTGCTGGTTTGCAAAGTGAAAATTATTATGGGCTTCCGTGAAGGTGGGAGAAATTTACCCTGACAGCATTTTGGTACCATTATTGTAATGAACTGAAAAGTGTACGCAAAAACAAAAGTCAGTAAAATATTGTCCGGAAGACACGTTTGTATTTTACCGAGTGTAGCACGGATAACTGTAAATTAATTTAGATGTGAATATTTGGTTCGTAACGTTTTCTTGTTGCCGTACCTGAATATGCTAATGCTTTGTAATAAATAACCCTTGGTTTCTCTACGGAGGAGTCATACGATCATGTGGATTACTTCACAGCAAGATATATGTAAAGAGGGAAAGTTTAACAGGTTATTTCAGAAATATGATGTCGTTCCCCTCGCTGCTTTGCACCTAATCGAGACGGAGAGATTGAACCAGCTACATTAATGTGTATATTAATTTCCTGGTTTGTCATGGCGCAATACTCATCTTTAGATAATCTGTTACCATAGTATGAAAAGTGTGTTGAATGCAAATTGTTTTCAGTGTTTAATGGTGGTGGAAATAATAAAAGTGGAAAGTCAGAAACAATAAGAGGCCTTGTGCAAGGTGTAATGTTTAATTATGCATTGCATAGCGATGAAGGAACTGAAATGGAAGTACAGATGAGCATAACAAGGCCACGCAAAAAAGTTCGCACATGGATTTTGATGATCTTCTGGAAGTTTTAAATATTTACAGCTATGAAGCGAAGTGAATGGAGCACTTAGGTTATAATCCTATTTAAGGATAAAAGGAGAGAATAAATTATGAGGAAAACCTAAAGAAGTACTATATCTACCTGCAGACAGTCAAGTTTCTAGAAGGTGTGATAAAAAAAAGCTGTAGGAACTGTGATCTAATATTCTCATAATCTGGACAAAGTCAGATAGACATAAAAAGGACCAGCGTAAGAGAACGGAGCCTTGTTATGTACTGAGACAGATCTGCAGGTACAGAAGTAACAGCATCGCTGACGAAACACTGGAATAGGTATACGCTATGAGAGGAGCTGCGTATGGGAATGAGACATTAACAAGAAAAACAACGGAAAGAATTCTAGTACCGCAAAATAATGTTAGAATGATACTTGTGGGAAAGGAACAGGATACATAATTATTAGAGAGAAGAAGCGTTTGAAATGTATTGTTATGAAATTAGATAACTTATTAATACGATAGAGTGAAACCACAAGTGCATGTTCTTAAAATATTCTGAAAAATCGTGTTGATAAATGGGCTCTCATGATGCAGCTAACACATCGCCAATTCTCGATATTGTTGATTCCGATACCCTTAGATTCTCATAGGAACTGAAATTTCCTCTGTTATTTTTTATCCAGGTAGGTAATACGTTTATGGTTTTCATGTTCATGAAAATCAAAAACATATTAACTACCTGGATCTCGTTTTATCCAATAACAATGGCAAACATTACATCGCCATATACAGAAAACCTAAAACTACTTATGTCATTATTAATGCTAGGTCATCTCATCCTGACAAATATAAAGTATTTTTTAAGTGAATGATCCACCGGATGCTAAAATAACCCCTTGAGGAAAATGAGATAAAAAAAGGAACAACGATTCTAAAACAGATTGCGAAGTCCAATCCTTTTGGAACGCATCAAGTTGACATTATGTTTATTAAAATGCAACAAGTACACCACTAATAGGAGCTCATAATGCACAAAAATGACATACATGGGGAACATATCAGATAATATCAGTAATTTATTTAAGAATTCCGAAATCACAATAGCATTTGAAACTAACAACACTTTGCAGAATAAATTACGACACACTGCAGGTAATGATAACGATAGATTTATCAGATCAGGGGTTTACCAGATCCAATGTGGTGATTCCAGAAAAATATTGTAACCTCCCCACAAAATTGTTTCACATTTAATCTAAGCTCAAAACAGAAAAATTCCTAAACCTCTCAACAGTAAAAATTATAATTATGTCGTTCACATTCAGTGTAACATCCCAATAAAAAAATAAATTCAGAAACCTGGTAATAATACAATGTAACTAACCTCTCAATTAAATTGTCGCTCACTTATGACTTTTCAATAATTCACTGTGATTTTAACCTGGTAAATTTTGGACGACAGCAGTGCTGCGTCATGGCCCTGAAAGATCATTCTGAATAAAAAAAGGAAAAATTCTTACCTCAATGAAGTCGCCGGATAACGCATATATATCTGCTCTTACAATAAATTTTTCTGGCACAGCCCTGTGCAATGCTGGCCGATAGATCTGTCATTTATGAAAGGAAGCAATTTATTTATTTATTTTTTTGGAACAATCGGGATGATCATGAATGGGAGAAATTAGTAAATTCTTTAAATTGAAATGAATGGTTGTTAAAAGTTACTTTTTATGAGGAAGATTATTATTACGAGATTTTTAAAACACTTACATGCGACTTCAGATAACATTACTACATATGCGCGAGGCTGATTTTTACCTTATACAATAATACTCAGGCTCCGGCATCGCTGCACCACGACCGGGCCAGCCAACACGATACACCAGACCAGACCAGAGCAGACTGCAGACTAGCCACAACTTACTGCTACAGCTACACAGTTCCTACTGCAGTCAACACTGCTCTCTGGTCAGAGACCTTGCATATCGCAGGCAGCGCATGAGCAATACATCGAAATTACATCTGCTCGGACCTCTTACAATATACATTGGCCAAACAGGCCGGAGCTTTACTACACGATACAAAGAACATACATCCGGTACCGCACGAGCAAAATCAGCCTTCGGCCATCACATGACTTTTAATAAGCATGCCGAGGGGAGGGTACAACAGAATTTGCAAGTCCTTCATTACGCTAATAAAGGCTTATTATTAAATATTTTGGAGGAGATCGAGATATATGCCCGTTATAGAGATGAATCGTCAGTGCTTCTCAATGAACAGTTGGATTTTAGTGAAAAACATTTTTATGATCTCTTTGACGAAATTCTATGAACACGTATGTACTCTTTTGTTCATAAATCATAGGACCCAGTTGTACCCATGGCAGAAATGTACCTTAGAACAGTACGTAAATATTTATATCACAGTCTTAAACTTCCAACTAGAAATATTACGAAATATGACTCAATTTTTAATAAATCAGTTTTATGACATTTAAAAAGTATATATCATAGCACTCTGCAGCTGATCATTCCATTATTACATATATCACCAGTGGCAAGTAAAGTTAATATAAGAAAGACAGACTAAATCTAGCATAGGTGTAGACTTGCAGTCAACTCACATATAGATATGATGCCGCAATGGCAAAGACCTTCACAACATCGTTGACTTTGAAACCATTGTGGTAATACTACCTTAGCCCAAAGAGGGCACTCTGAGTAAACATCGTCTGTACAGTTATTTTAAAGCTTTTAATTGATATTTTATACAATATTTAAGTAGTTACATGATTGTAAAGAGATATTTTATACATAACTAATTTTATGTTACTATTGTACTCTTTTTTTTACGATTATGTGAACCCGTTTTACACTGATTGGTTGACGTGAGGTAGAGGGAGAAGAGGTAGGCGGAGCATCTTCGCATTTAAGCGTATGCCCGTTGCTTCTGGCACCAGTTGACAACACAGCAGCTGAGAAGAATGCTACACCTACCGTGTTCGAAAGATGCCATGAGTATAACAAGTCTTATTGTATTTTATCCTTATAAGCATTTTGTCATATTTTATTGTCTGTCTAGTAAGGTTTCTATTACTTTCTAAATTAAATTACAGTTCTGATGATGGTCATTCGCTATGACCGAAACCTGTCACCCATGTTCTTGTAGCATACGTGGTGCGATCAAGACCGAATTTTAAAAAGAAAATTTTTTTAACAGATTTTAGGTATCATGTTTATCTACCATTGTAGAGTTGATGCCGCCTTGGAATGATATCCAGTCGATTTGATTCCTTTGCGTAAGGGGCAGTCTCAGAAACGGGTACACGTACAAGTTGAAAGCCGAATGGCAAAAAAAAAGAAAAATCGTGTAATATGATTACAAATTAACAATTTTCGGAATTTTCCCTCTACTTGTACGGTGTAAGCTCGATGCTTGCCAAATTGCATGATTCTAGATCAACGGGAAGTACGCCATAGGTTTTGGTGAGTCAGTTTTTGAGTATTAAAATATGTGACATAATTGACCGCGTCTTTTCACTGCATTGACTAAGCTTAAGGTTTTTAAACCGCCAAGGGGTCGTAGATCATAGTATGTGACATGTGATACGTCTACTCGTTCCTGAGAAAAATCAGTATCCTTTTTCTCAGGAACGAGTAGACGCATCAAGTTGAACATATCTCAGTTACTAAGATCTGCGGTTGCTTGGCGGCTTAAAAACGTTAACCCAAGTCAATGCAGTCTAAAGACGCTGTCATTTATGTCACATATTTTAATACTCAAAAACTGACCCACTAAAACCTATGGGGCACTTCCCGTTGATGTAGAATCGAGCGGACACCGTACAAGCAGAGCGAAAAATAAGAAAAAATTTGCAGTCATATCATACGCATTTTTTTCCATTCGGCAGAGTGTGAGTGGTATTCTTGCTTTAAAGACTCCCTACGCACTTAAAAATGTGTATAAATCATCCATTGGGGGAATCGAGAATTTCGACGATTTTTGCCTGTTGTCGATATCGATACTGGCAAGATTTCGGTCTCAGGATTTCCAAGACTTTTGAAAATTTTTTAATTTTATGTTTAAATTCTTTGTGTAATTTAGTATTTATTGCTGTAAATCCCGAGAAAAAAGGGGTCTTAACAGAGACACAGGCCGACATCAAATATTTTCTCGTGTTATATAATTACAATTTTTTTTCTCAGTTGTAATGCGAAAGCTTGCCTCTTGCCCTATTTAATGATACTACGTCAACGGGAGGTACCCTACAGGTTATGATGAGTGAGTTTGCGAGTATCACAATACATGATAGTCGGACAAAAAATGGCTCTGAGCACTACGCGACTTAACTTCTGAGGTCATCAGCCGCCTACAACTTAGAACTAATTAAACCTAACTAACCTAAGGACATCACACACATCCATGCCCGAGGCAGGATTCGAACCTGCGTCCGTAGCGGTCGCTCGGCTCCAGACTGTAGCGCCTAGAACCGCACGGCCACTCTGGCCGGCTGATAGTCGGACACACAATAAGGGCAGACAAATGTACAACAAAGTCATCCTATGAGGTTTCCGTTTTTACGGACTGAGACACGGAACAGTCAGTGTTTTTATGGAGAAATGATCGCCGTTACTTACTGTAGCATGCTTGTACACACGTGTGCGCCTCTTCGTTTGAAGCAAATCAACGCCTAAGAATATCTTTCTTTAGTGCTCCAAAAACGTGGAAATCGCGTGGGGAGCCATCGCGACTGTATGGAAGATGTTCAAGGTCTTCGCTGCGAAACTCCTGCAGCGTAGCTGAAACAGCCTTGGGAACATGTGTACACGTGGACGCTTTGCAAAATTTGAAGCACGTCATCAAGTCCTAACTGCACGAATGTTGACGACCGGCATGATTCTGTTGTAGGATAATGCCCGCCCATATGTTGTCGCTGGAAGATCTTTGCACATCGGCCGTTCAGTCCCGATCTCTCCCCATAGGATTTCCATATTTTTGCAGCCCTGGCGGAAGTCACTCTTCGTCTTCGATTTGGCTCGGAGGAAGAGGTGCACACTTGGGCACAATCATGGTTTCGTTAGCAACCGAAAATGTTTTTTGATGAAGGCATTGATCGTCTTATCTCACAATCGGATAAATGTATTAACAGTTATGGGGATCACTTTTGAGTGAATAAAAAGTTTATTTACTTTTTTCCGTCTGTCTCGTTTCCATTTGACTACCCTCTGTAATACTACGGGGGCTATTCAGAAATTAAGGTCCGATCGGTCGTGACATGGAAACGACTGTGAAAATTAAAAATGTTGAATTTGTAACAGTTTAGCTTGTTGTCTACATAATCACTGCTCCGACTTCAAAATTTGCCGTAGTACTTTCCGCCAATTCTCTACGGTGGTCTACAGCTCGTTATCTGTGCCAAAATGTTTTCTTCATAGCCAGCGGTTCACGTGAGCAGAGCTGAAACTCAGGGTGAGCCAATTACAGGCTGTATTGCAGGTGATCACTTTCCAACACAGACGCTGCAGGAGCAACTTCACTGCCCATGCAGTGCGGCCGAGAACTGTCATGAAAAAGAAAATACCTGACAGTTATGTTAGGTGGGCTGCATGACACCGGACGAAATATCTCACCAGACAGTCATACTTAGCAGGAGACACTATTTATGTAGGCATCTTTACATGCTCACTGTGCGCTCAGAACTGGAAAGAGCTACACTCCTGGAAATGGAAAAAAGAACACATTGACACCGGTGTGTCAGACCCACCATACTTGCTCCGGACACTGCGAGAGGGCTGTACAAGCAATGATCACACGCACGGCACAGCGGACACACCAGGAACCGCGGTTTTGGCCGTCGAATGGCGCTAGCTGCGCAGCATTTGTGCACCGCCACCGTCAGTGTCAGCCAGTTTGCCGTGGCATACGGAGCTCCATCGCAGTCTTTAACACTGGTAGCATGCCGCGACAGCGTGGACGTGAACCGTATGTGCAATTGACGGACTTTGAGCGAGGGCGCATAGTGGGCATGCGGGAGGCCGGGTGGACGTACCGCCGAATTGCTCAACACGTGGGGCGTGAGGTCTCCACAGTACATCGATGTTGTCGCCAGTGGTCGGCGGAAGGTGCACGTGCCCGTCGACCTGGGACCGGACCGCAGCGACGCACGGATGCACGCCAAGACCGTCGGATCCTACGCAGTGCCGTAGGGGACCGCACCGCCACTTCCCAGCAAATTAGGGACACTGTTGCTCCTGGGGTATCGGCGAGGACCATTCGCAACCGTCTCCATGAAGCTGGGCTACGGTCCCGCACACCGTTAGGCCGTCTTCCGCTCACGCCCCAACATCGTGCAGCCCGCCTCCAGTGGTGTCGCGACAGGCGTGAATGGAGGGACGAATGGAGACGTGTCGTCTTCAGCGATGAGAGTCGCTTATGCCTTGGTGCCAATGATGGTCGTATGCGTGTTTGGCGCCGTGCAGGTGAGCGCCACAATCAGGACTGCATACGACCGAGGCACACAGGGCCAACACCCGGCATCATGGTGTGGGGAGCGATCTCCTACACTGGCCGTACACCACTGGTGATCGTCGAGGGGACACTGAATAGTGCACGGTACATCCAAACCGTCATCGAACCCATCGTTCTACCATTCCTAGACCGGCAAGGGAACTTGCTGTTCCAACAGGACAATGCACGTCCGCATGTATCCCGTGCCACCCAAGGTGCTCTAGAAGGTGTAAGTCAACTACCCTGGCCAGCTAGATCTCCGGATCTGTCCCCCATTGAGCATGTTTGGGACTGGATGAAGCGTCGTCTCACGCAGTCTGCACGTCCAGCACGAACGCTGGTCCAACTGAGGCGCCAGGTGGAAATGGCATGGCAAGCCGTTCCACAGGACTACATCCAGCATCTCTACGATCGTCTCCATGGGAGAATAGCAGCCTGCATTGCTGCGAAAGGTGGATATACACTGTACTAGTGCCGACATTGTGCATGCTCTGTTGCCTGTGTCTATGTGCCTGTGGCTCTGTCAGTGTGATCATGTGATGTATCTGACCCCAGAAATGTGTCAATAAAGTTTCCCCTTCCTGGGACAATGAATTCACGGTGTTCTTATTTCAATTTCCAGGAGTGTATTTTCACTGTGGTCGCTTCCTGAACATTCCTCATACTGCTGTGTGCCATGGCATTGTACATATATCTTTGAAAATGCCAAACCGTCGAAGCTGCATTCGCTAGTAATAAATACACATTATGATCATTTCCCACCGCAAGATGGAATGCCGCCCTTTGGCATTGAGGGCATGTGATGTGGCAATGAAAGTGTAGAATTGCAACAGAGACGAATGGGGAATCTTCATAGCGACGCAGCGGTACGGGTAGCCGGTAGGGAAATCATCAAATACACAGGCTGATCAGAAGTATTTGGACACCTATTAGTGGTCATACCCCTTTGCCTTTGTGACTGCTTGACCTCAAGTGGGAACCCTTTCAGTGGTAGTTTTGGACGACAGTGCAGGAATGGAGCCTACTCTTTCTCAAAAGCCGGATACAGAAGATACGGACTTCGGACATCGGGATCTGGAGCGATGTCGAAATTTTAACTCATCCCAAAGAGGTTCCATTTGGTTCAGGTCGGAATCCAGGCAGGCCAGCGAATTTGAGAAATTTTACTGTCCAGAAAACCATGGCCTCACAGATGCTGCATTGTTGCTCTGGTACAATCAATAATCGTCTACGAACTCTTCATTTACTGTATGCATTCTTCACCACTGGCCATTAAAATTGGTACACTAAGAAGAAATGCAAATGATAAACGGGTATTAATTGGACAGATAAATTATACTAGAACTGACATGTGATTACATTTTCACGCAATTTGAGTGCATAGATCCTGAGAAATCAGTACCCAGAACAACCACCTCTGGTCGTAATAACGGCCTTGATACGCCTGGGCATTGAGTCAAACAGGGCTTGGATGGAGGGTACAGGTACAACTGCCCATGCAGCTTCAACACGATACCACAGTTCATGATGAGTAGTGACTGGCATATTGTGACGAGCCAATCGCCCGGCCACCATTGACCAGACGTTTTCAGTTGGTGAGATATCTGGGGAATGTGCTGGCCAGGGCAGCAGTTGAACATTTTCTGTATTCAGAAAGGCCGAACAGGATCTGCAACATGCTGTCGTGCATTACCCTGCTGAAATGTAGGGTTTCGCAGGGATCGAATGAAGGGTAGGGCCACGGGTCGTAACACATCTGACATGTAACGTCCACTGTTCAAAGTGCCGTCAATGCGAACAAGAGGTGACTGAGACGTGTAACCAATGGCACCCCATACCATCACGCCGGTTGATACGCCAGTATGGCGATGACGAATACAGGCTTCCAATGTGTGTTCGCCGCGATATCGCCAAACACGGATGCGACCAACATGATGCTGTAAACAGTACCTGGATTCATCCGAAAAACTGACGTTTTGCCATTTGTGCACCCAGGTTCGTCGTTGAGTACACCATCGAAGGCGCTCCTGTCTGTGATGCAACGTAAAGGGTAACCGCAGCCATGGTCTCAGAGCTGATAGTCCATGCTGCTGCAAACGTCGTCGAAGTGTTCGTGCAGATGGTTGTTGTCTTGCAAACGTCCCCATCTGTTGACTCAGGGATCGAGACGTGGCTGCACGATCCGCTACAGCCATGCGGATAAGATGCCTGTCATCTCGACTGCTAGTGATACGAGGCCGTTGGGATCCAGAACGGCGTTCCGTATTACCCTCCTGAAGCCACCGATTCCGTATTCTGCTAACAGTCATTGGATCTCGATGAACGCGAGCAGCAATGTCGTGATACGATAAACCGCAATCGCGATAGACTTTATCACAGTCGGAAATGTGATGGTACGCATTTCTCCTCCTTAAACGAGGCATCACAACAACGTTTCACTAGGCAACGCCGGTCAACTGCTGTTTGTGTATGAGAAATCGGTTGGAAACTTTGCTCATGTCAGCACGTTGTAGGTGTCGCCACCGATGCCAACCTTGTGTGAATAGCTAATCATTTGCATATCACAGCATCTTCTTCCTGTCGGTTAAATTTCGCGTCTGTAGCACGTCATCTTCGTGGTGTACAGTTTTAATGGCCAGTAGTGTACAATGCTGCAAAATGTGTTTGCATCCTTTTGCAACTAGCCTTTTCTTAATCACACTGCGTGGATCACACCCAAACACCTTCACAGCATAACACCTCCTGCGTACCAGCTGGTAGTACACATGCGGCAGACATTCGCCAAACTCAAACTCTTCCATTGGATTGTTAAATGATACATGGTGATTCATCACTCTAAACCACTCGCTTCCAATCAGCTGTCCTGTGGCATCTCGCGTTTACATTACCTCAGCCGTCGCTTAGTGTTGCCTTCAATGGTGTGTTGCTCCTCAACAGTTGTAACCCATTTTTTTGATCTCCCTAAGCGCTGCCGCTATGCTAACTGGGCTGCTGGCTGCGCTTTGGAACTCACCAGTGATTTAATGCGATTTTTTGCAACCACCTTTCGTAGTGCTCAGCGGTCCCTGTCCGTCTCCATATCACATCACCAATAGTCGATTTGGGCAGCTTTAGAAGGGACATCATATTCCTGATGGATTTGTTATTCGGGTGATATCCAATGGCTGGTCTATGTTCAAAGTGGCCGAGCTCTCTTGACTGACCAGTTCTGCTTTTACTGCTGCTCTACTGGCAAGACAATAGTCCCCGTCTCCTTTTGCATTGGTAGGTCCACCTCTCGTGATATTTAGTGGCCAGTTCTGCATTACATAAGGGTATCTGGATACTTTTGCTCCCATAGTGCATAAGCAGCTTTGAGAGAGGCCCGTCGCCTGGAAATGTGCATGTGGGAAATGAAAAAGATGCTTTGCTTGGCTGTTCACGCGCTGTTGTCGTCAGCATGTATGGAAACTGGTCGACAGATGATGAAACCATGAGTAGGCAGCAAGTTGTTTAACCTCTACGCATCATCACAGAACGTGAAGATCTTAGATACGCTGTAAGTGGGGTGGGGGTCAGGCGGTGCTCTTTTCCTTTTTTTATATTTCATTCCCACAGGAACAGCTACAAGTGTTTCTGAACAAAGGTTCAGTAGACTTTGTTGATCATGGGGCCCTGAACATGTTCTTATTTTGACCCAACGACGTCGCCGTTCACGTGGGTCTTACAGGAAACGTGCAAGGGATAAGTCCCTGCAGTCGCGCTATTCATCTGTGTCTACAGTGGCTCAGATGGATAGAGCATCTGCCATGTAAGCAGGAGATCCCGGGTTCGAGTCCCTGTCGGGGCATACATTTTCAGCTGTCCCCATCCAGGTATATTAACGACAAATGTCGGCAGCTGAGGGTTTAAATTAATCATCATTTATTTACGAATGCTGTGCGCGTGGTATCTACGAGATTTGATCAATGGAAACGCGACGTCTGGTCGATTGAATCACGTTTCTTCTTACATCAAGTCGATCGTCGTCTTCGGATACACTGTAATTCGGGAGAGCGGCTGCTCGAAACGTGCACTGCGCCACGGATGCAGGCCTCTGGTATCACAGTGTCCAGTCACGTATGTGACCAACTATCAGAAGCCAGAATAACCACCTTTGCCGGCCGGAGTGGCCGAGCGGTTCTAGGCGTTACAGTCTGGAACGGCGCGACCGCTACAGTCGCAGGTTCGAATCCTGCCTCGGGCATGAATGTGAGTGATGTCCTTAGGTTAGTTAGGTTTAAGTAGTTGTAAGTTCTAGGGGACTGATGACCTCAGAAGTTAAGTCCCATGGTGCTCAGAGCCATTTGAACCATTTTTAACCACCTTTCACAGCACGGACCGCTGCGAGACGTATAAGAAGAGAGTTAATAAGGTTCTGGAAGGTACATATAGGAATATGGAGCTATGCCGACTCCTTTGCCGTGGCCAGCTGCAGTAGGTACCTGGCACGTACAGCCCGATCGAGGTGGTCCCACACATTCTCGGTTGGTTTTCAATCCGGGGAGCTTTGCGGCCAGAGGAGTAAGGAAAACTCATCCTGGTGATCTTCGAACTGCGCTGTGTGGCACGTTGCATTGTTCTTCTGGTAGATGCCATCGTGCATGTAGGGTCAACATGATCCCCAAGGATAGATATATATTAGTGTTGGTCCATTGTGCCTTCCAGAATGACGAGACCAGCCAGAGAATGCCACGAAAACAATCTCCATAATGTAACGCTCCCTCTCCTATCTTGACCCTGACGAGGTTTGTTGCGAGGTGTTCCCTTTCAGACGTTTGACGCCATATATGCGAACGGCCATCTGCTCCAAGGAGCATACGACATGATTTATTTGAAAAAAAAAAAAAAACAACAGTCGCAACTCAGTAGACGTCCAGTTGCGGTATTAGTGTGCAAAATCCAGCCTTCGTCGTCGATGAACAGCAATCAGCATGAGCGCATGAAGGAGCCTTCCGCAAGGGTCCACAAGCAGCAACAGTCACCGAACAGTCGTTAAGGAGACACTGTTAGTAAGCATTTGGTTCATCTGGGCAGTCAGTTGTTAATCATTTGCACGTCTATTCATCCTTACACATCTCCGCAGCCATGTTTCACTTCTGTCATCTGTGGCCTCGCTGCTGGTTTCGGTAATGCTTCCACACTGGGCCGGAATGCCAATGATCATGCCCTTTTTTCTTCCTTTATTGGATTTCGATTCACCCCGAAGGGGGATGGCCTGGCAGCAGCTTAGTACGCCGCTCTTCAGCCTACAGAATTTGTTTAAAAAAATTAGGATAATAAATAATGAAGCAGGCGATAAAATTGGTGACTTAAATGGGAAAATGGCGGAGAATTGTGGAAAACATAAAACAAAGGGTTGGCGATGCTAATAAAATACACATGAGGCAGGCAGGTAAAATAATAGACAGACAATTAAAAAACACGGCGACAGTCTGGTTTCTGTTCGCAAGAGGTATAAAAGTCACACCCAGCGACAGCATGATTTCTGTTCGCAACACTTCGGAAAAGATGCACAACACTGAACACTCACTTGAACACTGCACTAAAAGGTTAGCACAAATATGACACACAACAGCCAAGAGCAGATGAGGGGGGCAGGACAGATGAGGGGGAAAAAAGGGGGGAAAAGGAGAGGAAAACCGAAAGGGGGAGGGAAACGACGGAGGGAGAGAAGGGGAGAGCAGGGCAGACGCGAGAGGGAATGGCGAAAGGCAGAGGAAGGAAATGCAAAAGGACTCGGGGGGAGAGAAGGGAGGCAGAGAATGGGTAATCGAGAAAAAAACAGGATGGAAGTGTGGGGGGAGAGGGAGCTCGGAAAAAGGACAGAGGAAAGGAGGGGGAGGTGAGGATCAGAGTTGATAGGAGGGATAAATTGAGGGAGAGAAGGCATCATCTGGGAGGGGGAGCTGACGGAAGCCACCTTGGGAAAGAAGATGAAGGGTGTAGAGATGGAGGATGATCATGCCCTTATCGTCCTTAGATAAATTGCTCCATTTCCGCATTATGACAACGACCGCACTGTAAGCAAAAACGCTCTCCCGAAGGTCGCTTGCAACAGGGACCGAAACGTCGGTAGTTTTATATATATTGACAATGCGGCCACAAATCCAGAAAAATTTTTTGAACGACCGCACTGTTTTTCGCGTCTCCCAACGCGCTTTATATAGCCTACCCTCCACTGCTACCGCTGCCATCTGCCGTCTGTGATGGTTACTGCATGCTGACGTCGAACACAGCGATGATGGTGAATTACTCTGTGGGGAACATCTCCTGGGTTTCCATGTGACCTGCAGTAGTAATCGTGGGCACCATGACAGCACTCGAGTCTGTGAACTTCATTGCGAACTAACTGTATCCTGTTATGCTTGATGTCATCATCGACATCTTCCGACAGCGTAACTGTCTATGTCACAAAGCCAGAATCGTGCCACAGTGGTTTAAAGTGCATGATAGTGAAGTTTGCCTTGGTATGACCATATTCCTTTCCCCCATATGCTCCTATTCCTCAAACATATCCGCATACTCTACACCTCCTGCCACCTTGATCCCCCTCACCCCCTGGTTGCTCCTCTCCTCTCCCATCCCTGCCCCCTGCCACATCTTCACTGTTGTGTCCCCCCTACCCTCCATCTCTACACCCTTTGACTCCTTTCCCAAGGTGGCTTCCATCAACTCCCCCTCCCGGATGATGCCCTCTCTCCCTCCATTTATCCCTCCTATCAACTCTGATCCTCACCCCCCTCCTTTCCTCTGTCCTTTTACTGGGCTCCCTCTCCCCCCATTCCATCCTCTTTTATCCCCACCTACCCTCTCTCTGCCCCCCTTTTTTCCCCCGAGTCCTTTTGCATTTCCCTCCTCTGCCTTTTCCCATTCCCTCTCGTGTCTGCCCTGCCCCTCCCCCCCTTATGAGTCCTCTCTCTCCTTTGGCTCCCCCCTTTCGTTTTTCCTCTACTCCCTCCCTGTTTTCCCCCCTCATCTGTCCAGGCCCCCCCCCCATCTGCCCTTGGCTATGGTGTGTCATCTTTGTGCCGACATTTTAGTGCAGTTGTTCAGTGTTGTGTGTCTTTTCCGAAGTGTTGTGAACGGACAACATACTGTCGCTGGGTGTGATTTTTATATCTCTTGCAAACAGAAACCAGACTGTCGCCATGTTTTTTAATTGTCTGTCTACTATGTTACCTGTACACTTCCTGTGTATTTTATTAGCATTGCCAACCCTTTGCTTTATGTTTTAACTTTCCACAATTTTCCGCCGTTTTACAATTTAAGTCACCGTTTTATCGCCTGCTTTTATTGTTTCTTATCTTCTTACGTTTTAAAAAGTCTGTAGGCTGCAGAGCAGCGTAATAAGCTGCTGCCAGCACGTCCCCTTTGGGGGGAATCGAAATTCAATAAAGGAAAAAAAAAGTTTGTCTTGGTCACTGAAGTCGCCTGATCTGGATGCGATGGGACACGTCTGATATGCTATCAGTTGCCAGTTCCGTGCCCACATACCGCTTGCCCATAGTTTACATATGCGTAGACCTCTGGTCCCAAATACATGAAAAAACCTGCCAACTACTTGCCAAATTCATGCTACTCAGCATCTCTGCTGTTTTCAGTTCCACAGGTTAAGTAACACGCTGTTTAGCAATTGCTCAAAGTTTTGGCACATCTCTGTATATTGTCAGCCATAAGGGTATTTATCATGTATCGAAACAAAGAGACTGGCAACGGATGAGAAAAGTCGATGTTGGTGAAAGAAGGAGAGGTACATGCAGGTACGATCCAGACGAGAGCAGACGACGGCACAAATCTGCCGACTGGGTTGGGAAAGCGTGAATAGCTGGAAGCTGGGACCGTAGCGCCCCATAATTTACTAATCTAATAAAAGCACTCTCCAGTGAGCTGGATCAGTTAACAGACGTATGGGTTGCTTCCAGTAATGTAGATGGAACAGCTGCCCTCTATGAGCGGCTGCAGCGTACTGTACCTCACAGAGGCAGAGAGAGAGAGTGAGAGAGAGACGCTGGGTTTGCGGATCTGATGCAGACGAGCGTGTGTCTCTGCTGCCGGTGCTTCTCCGCCCACAATAGCGGAGACACGATACCAGCTGTATCAGATGCATCGCTCCTGTCAAGGGACCTTGATAATTAAACGCATAGTCTCCTACGAGATTGCCCGCATCTCGTGGTCGTGCGGTAGCGTTCTCGCTTCCCACGCCTGGGTTCCCGGATTCGATTCCCGGCGGGGTCAGGGATTTTCTCTGCCTCGTGATGGCTGGGTGTTGTGTGCTGTCCTTAGATTAGTTAGGTTTAAGTAGTTCTAAGTTCTAGGGGACTGATGACCATAGATGTTAAGTCCCATAGTGCTCAGAGCCATTTGAACCATTTTTTTCTTCTACGAGATTAGGGTCCTAGATGATCTACTCGCTTGATAATGTCAAATCAATGGCACATAACCAACTACTATGGCTGAAATCTGTGTGATAATGCACTATGTGAACAACATATATCACATGCTCTGACACAGAGAGGAGGAACGTTCTCGGAAAGCGAAGTACCGGGAGAAGTTGCAAAGTGGCTTAGAAATTAGCTTTCTATTCTGGAGAAGCGGATCTGAGATCCTTCTGTTGCCATGCAGATTGAAAGTTTCTGTCGTTTCCCTACATGCTGGGATGGTTCATTTGAAAATGAGGCAGCCGACCTACTTCCTGTTTTTGGCCATGTGGAGCATCTGTCCATCTCTAATACCCATGTCGTGCACGCTAGGTTAAATATTACACCGAGGTGACAAAAGCCACAGGATTGTGATGTGCCCATATGTGGAAGGCGGTAGTATCGCGTACACATTATAAATAAGGAAAGTGCGTTGGCGGAGTTGTCATTTGTACTCAGGTGAATAAAACGAAAATAAATTCAGTTTTTCGAGATCCACAGTGTCAAGAGTGAGTCGAGACTATCAAATTTCAGGCATTACCTCTCACCACGAACAACGCAGAGGCGTACGGCCTTCACTTAACGACCCAGAGCAGCAGCGTCTGCATAGAGCTGTCAGAGCTAACAGACAAGCAACACTGCGTGAAACAACCGCAGAAGTGAATGAGGGACGTAAGACAAATGTATGCGTTCGGCAGTGCGGCAAAATTTGGCGTTAATGGGCAAAGATCGTGCTAACAGCACGACATCACGTGCAGTGCGTCTCCTGGGCTTGTGACGATACGGTTGGACCCTAGACGACTGGAAAACCCTGGCCTGCTCAGATGAGTTCCGACTTCAGCTGGTAAGAGCTGATCTTAGGTTTCGAGTGTGGCGCAGGCCCCACGATGCCATGGACCCAAATTGTTAGTAAGGTACTGTGCAAGCTGATGGTGACCCCATTATGGTGTGGGCTGTGTTTACATGGAATGGACTGGGTTCTGTGGTGCAACTTAACCGATCATTGACAGGAATGGTTATGTTCAGCTTGCAGACAATTTACAGCCTTTCATGAACTTCATGTTCCCAAAGAACAATGGAATTTTTATGGATGACGATGTGCCAATTCACCGGGCCGCAATTGTTTGCGACTGGTTTGAAGAACATGCTGGACAATTTGAGCGAATCATTGCTTGACATGAATCACATCGAACATTTATGGGACATAATAGAAACATCAGTTCTTGCATAAACTCCTGCATCAACGACACTTTGCACAACTACACTGGTCTTGCAGTTTGAGTTGAAAGGCTATAGGCGACTGTCAGTGCACACCCTGACAGCAATCACTTTAACTCGTAAGCCTTCCATCTGCCTACCTGGCCATGTGTGCGCTAAATTGATTCTGTCCTCTGACAGTGGTTGTCGTGGCTGGCCTGCATTGGAGGTTATCACTTTTATCAGAATTTTAAATAGAGCCTGAATGCTGAAATAATTTAATGAAATGGTGGCCATGTCATTATTGTAGGCAATTATTGATGGGTGATTAATATGTCACACATGATTAATCCATTATAAAAAAAGACAAAAAATCATTGATCACAAAAATAGGACAAACAACTCAAGTCAAACGAGATAACAAATAAATCATAAACTGTTGGCGACTCAGATGGAAGCAACAAATAATTAGCACTCCACTGGGTAGCGTTTGGTTGTGAAAGACTAAGGTTTATCGGTTTAATCTATTTACCCTGGCTCAAAACATGCATAACACAATCTGAAATCATCTAACGCTGAATATGATGGATTTACTCTACACAGGCGTTATACTACGTTGGTGCAGCTGAGAACAAGTGGCGAGACTGTGATACTGTTTACCCTAACAAGCTGGAGCAGCAATACTGTACCCCTTTCTCGATGCGTAGTGCTTTTTTAGGTGATGGTTGTGGTGCAAGTAGAGTAGCGATGTGCAGCGCCTGTAATTCGTTGTCGCGAGCACAAAATATGGAAAGATGTGGGCTGGTGATCTGTTACACACATCGCAGTACTCTCTGATGGAGTCCTGTGTGTGACACTCCTCGCTGGTCATGCCATGGCCCAATTCGACTTACTTATACGGCAGTTCACAGAAGATGATCAAATGTCAAGGTGGCAAACCTGATAGGAATAAGACTGTCCGCAGCACAGCGAGTTGTCCTAAATAACTGAGGTCTAAACGGTCAGTACAGCTGAGACTTCTCCACAGACTCCCCAGTCAAGATCAGTAACAGTGCGAAGTCATGCTCAGGACGAGTGTCCCAAGTGCAACTCTCTCAAGAGTCAAGACCAAAATATTCTCTCTGGACTGGAGTCTGAATCAGAAGCCACTTTTCTCCACTCCTCCGTTCCATCAAACCTCGATAAACTCCAAAAGTGCACAGATGGAACTGCCGCCATAAGAGTTGCATGCCAATCACAAGACTCCATGAGCGCCTTGTCTTCCATTTAGCTCGTCTGCTCTACCTTTCTGCCAGTCCTAACCAAAGTTATTATTAACTTCCCTGCTGGTGAAGGAGACAGTCACTGACTTGTAAATTCCTGCACGGGGAGGAGAAGGTGTTCCTCTCCCAAATTGCTTTTCCCATGGCAAATTTGGGCAGCATGTTATGAGTTTTCGTTTAAGCCTAAGGTTAACAACACATTCATTTGAGAGATAATTATCTGAATGGGCTGAAGACCGCAACATGTCTGACCAGGGGCCTTGGCTAAACTAAGATAAGTGCTTTTGTGTCCCCAAATAGACCATTTCAGAGCTGACATAAATGTTAAATTTCATCATAAAACTCTTTCAAAGACCGGAGGCTTCCCCAAAACCTCGGCAGGCAGAGGGATGACACCACCTGACGGCTCTGTCGATAGTGTCTGGTCTATGGTGAACATGGAAACTCGTGGGTTTTTATGGACGCCACCTCTTTATAAAATATGCGCTTAAAACACTGTCGAACCACCTAGGCCGGGCGGCGCACTTCTCTCCTCTGCTGTGGTCAGAAATGCCTAACAGATAAATCCAAATAGGCAATTTTTTCGCCTTTTTGCCCGAACATATTGTCTGCACACCAGTGCGAGAAATTGTTGGGACCAGCATTCTGTCCACAGTAAGTGCTTTGGGATTTTCATCTCTCTAAGAGCTGCAAGTGGCTTCCAAGCTCGAAATGTCCACTGCAAGAGAGTTACTGTTAAATAACCAAACTACCTGCTTGTTCTCAACTCCAGAAAATACTGTACGAAGGAGAGCTACCATAAAGATCCTTCATGCATTAACAGTGTACATCCTCCCATCAATAATATCTCGTCATGTTGATAAGTTCCTGTCGTCTCACAAAAATTATGTCTACGGTGCAATAACAGCATTAAAATGTAGCCTTGAATCTGAAAATATGTGAGAGAGTGGCTTGTCTTCTCTCAACTTTCGGAATTATGGACGGCTGTATAGACAGTATGCCTGAATATTTCTGCGGGGGAGTTCCAACGACTAATTGACACCCTGACACATCCAACTGCGTCACTACGTTGGGCAAAAGGACGTCTGACACGATATTAGGAGGTTTCCCATGAATATTGTCACCTCTGTTTAAAATTAGTTAATTTTTTTGCAACACATCATTCGCTTTGAGGAGATATGAAAGGTTGTGAACATGTAGGGGTCGAGTGTCCACGAAATAACTTGACCCATACCTGTGCAGATGGTATGGCTGGCGAGGAGAAAATGGTAGCGTTTGGGGCTGCGTTGCGAACGACCACCGCGGGGCAGTGGAGGTGCAGCTGAGCATTTGAAGTCTCCACACAAACTTACGACTTACAAAACTTCTAGGCTACAGCCGGCAGGTCTGCAAACGGTCGCACTAGCAGTTTATACCAGTACGACCAATAATTCAACAAATAGTCACTCAGAATCAGTAGTCTCTGAATAGAGTACCAAATAAGAAAATTAGCACATACACAGCCCGAGATGGCCAGTTCTAATGGATGAAGCTCACAACTCAGCAGGCGACAGCGGCCACCCCTTCGGATAACAGTGCTGGACTCGCCAAGTGCTCCACACGAGAATACGTTTCAGCTCATGTGACAAGCTGTTTTGTGTAAGCTCAACCTCATCGACTGTCTGTGGGAGACAAACATTCGCTGGGCATAGGTGTCACGACTGAGCGAGTTTCTCGAGCTGAGTGGGTGCACGTTTTCAAGTAGGACTCGTCAGTAGCAGTCAGGCAATAAGAGTCAAGAATCGAGTACTGAAGCGTGTTCCGATGGGTGTTGAAAATGGGGTGAATGTCGATGGAAAGTGAGACGTAAAATTACAAGAAAATGAAACATACCGACTACGAGGGCGTGCTGAAAAGTAATACTTGGAAAATTTTTATTTTGTTCTCAATGTCGGTTGAAATGTTACTCGTCATGCATATTCAAAAATGGTTCAAATGGCTCTGAGCACTATGGGACATAACATCAGTCAGGCAGTAAGAGTCAAGAATCGAGTACTGAAGCGTATTCTGATGGGTGTTGAAAGTGAGGTGAATGTCAATGAAAAGTGAGACGTAAAATTACAAGAAAATGAAACATACCGATTATTAGGGCCTGCTGAAAAGTAATGCTTGGAAATTTTTTTATTTTGTTCTCAATGTCGGTTGAAATGTTACATGTCATGCATATTCAAAAATGGTTCAAATGGCTCTGAGCACTATGGGACTTAACATCTGAGGTCATCAGTCCCCTGGACTTAGAACTACGTAAACCAAACTAAGCTAAGGACATCACACACTTCCATGCCCGAGGCAGGATTCGAACCTGCAACTGTAGCAGCCGCGTGGTTCCCAACTGAAGCGCCTATAATCGCTCGGCCATAGCGGCCGGTTGTCACCCATATAACTCGTCGATTTTCCGCTTCACTGACACTAGTTACAACTCTGTGCCACTACAGGGCTCTGAACCGTAGCGTGTAATATTGCAGTGTGCAGCGCAGCTGTTTTGGTGCGTGAGGAACAGTGTGCTGTAATCGAGTTTCGAATTCGAAGAGTTCGTCCACACAATGAGCACCGTCTCCTTCAGCATGACAATGCCAACCCACGCGTGAGTGCTGCAACGTCTGTTAACAACCCGTTGCCTCGTGTTCACTGTTATCGATCATTCTCCATACAGTCCCAACTTGGCCGCATCCGATTTTTATCTGTTTCCAGAATTTAAAGAATACCGTCAAGGACCTCACTTTGGTAGTTATGAAGCGGTACAGGCAGAGATGGTGTTGTGATTCCATCAGAAATTTTACAGTGACGGTACCAACAAACTGGTCTCTCGATGGGAGAAATATATTCGTGGCCAGGATGAGTATCTTGAGAAACAGATATGTAGACATGAAAAATAAAGCAGTAAATGTTAGTGGCGTTTCTTTTGTTTAACAAGCTTTGACAGTTTTCACATAATAAATACACAGGCATTACTTTTCATCACGCCCTCGTAGGAACCCAGGGGCAAGTTATGTAGTGATAAGTTATGAACGTAAACACATCAGAAGTTTTGTGGCACAAGTACTGAAGATTAACAATCGAACTTGCATGATGAGAAATGGTACTTACCCAAAATGGTATTTGATTTTTGATTCGGTAAATTGCGTGGTGAGTATTTCGTAGAGAACGGAACAATTGTTGTAAAGACACGGACGAGTGTCAGTGTGTACCAAAGTATTCTTCACTCGAAATTATATGCTAAACAGTAACTGCAAGTATTCTTATTAATTATTGGCTATAGCAACGAACATTTCTCGTTTATCATTCTTCACATTATCGTGTAAAATGCTGTCAGTTGCGTCAGAAGACTGAAACTGGGACTCAGGATTGGTAACAGGTACATAATCACAGTTAACCTTCTCTTGTCCACCCTTATGCAACAACTTCCGTACCCACAGATAACTGAAGTCTTTTGGGCTTGGTTGAATTTGGGACTGTTAAACGAACATCGTAAATAAAGCGAGAGAGGGAAAAGCGCTGCTAGCAGAACGTTGCGACTATGCTGTATCATGAAATACCATGTTTGATACAAATTTCGATAATTAATTAATACGTATTAGTTCGTTCTTTCTTTGGTTGGTGGCATTTTTCTTTTCTTTTTTTAGTCTGTTTTTATACATAACCTGCATCCTAGAAGCTACTGCAAACAATGTTTTATAGTTGTTATTATCATCATTAAGATCCACAGAGTGTTAATAAATTTAATCCTTCTTTTGCAAACAGTTTACTGCAAATCCCCAAATACAAAACCACATTACACTACTTAACTATTTCCAAGACATAATTGAAAACAAAGTAATCTATAAAGGACCTTTCGATGTTGTTATTTTAATCTTCGGTGCGAAGACTGGTGGTTTGATGCAGCTCTCCATGCTACTCTATTCCGTGCGACCCTCTTCATCTCCGAGTAACAACTGCAACCTATAACGGGTTCCCGGGTTCGATTCCCGGCGGGGTCAGGGATTTTCTCTGCCTCGTGATGGCTGGGTGTTGTGTGATGTCCTTAGGTTAGTTAGGTTTAAGTAGTTCTAAGTTCTAGGGGACTGATGACCTAGATGTTAAGTCCCATAGTGCTCAGAGCCATTTGAACCATTTGCAACCTATATCTCTCTGAATATGCTTACTGTATTCGTCTCTTGGTGTCCCTCTAAGCGACCCTCCCCCCCCCCCCCCCCCCCTCCACACACTTCCATCCAATACTAAACTGGTGATCCCTTGATGTCTCAGAATGTGTCCTATCGACCGATCCCTTCTTTTAGTCAACTGGTGCCACTAATTTCTTGTCTCCTCAATTCTGCTCATTACTTATTCATTAACTACGTGATCTACCCGTATAATCATCAGCATTTCTTCTGTAGCACCACATTTCAAAATCTTCTATTATATTCTTGTCTAAACCGTTTATCGTCCATTTTCTTCCATACATGACTGCACTCCAGACAAATACCTTCAGAAAAGACTCCAAACATTTAAATCTCCATTCGATGTTAACAAATTTCTGTTCTTAAGAAACGCTTTTCTTTCCATTGCCAGTCTATATTTTACGTTCTCTCTACTTTTGTCGTCATCAGTTATTTTGCTATCAAACAGCAAAACTCATCTACTACTTTAATTGTCTGTTTCTTAATCTAATTCCCTCAGCGCCATCTGATGTAATTCGACTACATTCCATTATCCTTGTTTTGTTTTTGTTGATGTGCATCTTCTATCCCCCTTTCAAGACACTGTCCATTCCGTCAAAAATGTTCAAATGTGTGTGAAATCTTATGGGACTTAACTGCTAAGGTCATCAGTCCATTCCGACCAACTGCTCTTCTAAGTCTTCTGTTGTCTCTGACAGAATTACAGACCCATCGGCAAACAACAAAGTTTTTATTTCTTTTCCCTGAACTTTAATTCCTATTCCAGATTTTTCTTTGATATCCTTCCCTACTTGCTCAATGTGGAGTTTGAATAACATTGGAGATAGTCTACAACTCTGTCTCACTCCCTTCTCAACCCTTTCATGCCCCACGATTCATATAACTATCGTCTAGTTTCAGTGTAAGTTATAAATAGCCTTCCGCTCTCCTTATTTTACCCCTGCTACCTTCAGAATTTCAAAGAGAGTATTCCAGGCAGCAATGTCAAAAGCTTTCTCTAATTCTACGGACGCTATAAATGTAGGCTTGCCTTTCCTTAACCTATCTTCTATGCTATATCATAGGGTCAGTATTTCCTCGCGTGTTCGTACATGTCTCCGAAGCCCAAACTGATCTTCCCCGAGGTTCGCTTCTACCAATCTGTCTTGCGATAGTTCGTCAAGTAATATGTTACCATTAAAAAGACTCATCGTCATTAATAAGTGATGGATTCGGAGCGGCTGAAGGGGTGTGGAGGAGGGGTTTTTGGCGTATTGATGAGAAAGGCATGATCACGCGTGGATTCCTCGCTCATTTGGTGCTTACTACGAGACACGTCACCTCAGATACGTACGGTACAATCATCAAATACCTTCAGAGAAGACTTACTATCTTTTAGATCTCAATTCGATGTTAATAAATTTTCCTTCTTTAAAACGGTTTTTTTGCCATTGCCAGTCTACATTTTACATCCTCTCTATGTCCGAAATAAGTTGTCGGTTGTCGCTAATTTATGACGAATTCAAAAAATGGTTCAAATGGCTCTGAGCACTATAGGACTTAACATCTGAGGTCATCAGTCCCCTAAAACTTAGAACTACTTAAACCTAACTAACCTCAGGACATCACACACATCCATGCCCGAGGCAGGATTCGAACCTGCGACCTTAGCGGTCTGGCGGTTCCAGACTGAAGCGCCTAGAACCGCTCGGCCACACCGGCTGACCATTTATGACGAGATAACGGTCAATGTGACTAATTTACTGACTTAAGCAGGTAATTTTTTTACGTTTCTAGCAGCTGAATATTGACACTGCCTTTTTTTAAAAATAGAAATAGGCTCTGCAGAGCACTACAACGACTTACAATGTGTGGAACTTGATCAGATAACGACGTGATAACGTTGCCGCCGATCACTGTTCCCGCCAACAGCAGAAGATGCTCCTACAGACGTGTTCTCTAGGAGAAAGATTTTCGGACATTCCTGTACTGCCACTTACTTCCTAAACTTCCGGGAGGAGAGAGCTGCTGAAGACGGGGTCTCCTTGCAAAGTGAGAATTCGGTGGTTGATTATACCGTTAGTTGTCTAATAATAACATTTTCTGAGGAATGAGGGGCTCTCAGTGGCATTTTATCCTCAGGAGGTCGCATGGATGTTGCATAGTTTATTACTGTTCATAGTACTGAGATTTTTCGTAGTTTTGCGTTTCATGTGTTAATGGTTTATGTATGACGTCAAATATTCTTAATCTGCCTTTCAGATCAGCTTTTTATCATTTTCGGTGCAGCCCAGTAGTGGCTTACATTATACAGTTCATTAACTATGAAGATCACCATTTCGCCTCCGTCGAATTGTGGTTAGCTGCAGTCCAGCTGTGACCCATTACGGAAGAGTACCGTTAATAGGACGGTTTACTGGTCCATGATTACTACAAGACGCGAGGGTGTTTCAAAACTCTGTAAGTCTACACTAACTGAACATCAGCTGCTGTTATCACAGCCATTTTTGCACTGGATATTTCTGTGGCTGACCCAGTTCCCTTCGTCAGATGCTGCGACCGATGGTCTTAAGAGCGCGTGTGTAACTGTGTGTGTTGCCTGGACTCCAGCCAGACTCCTTGGCCGAAGTCCAGGCAGTGTACGCAATACGTGACTCCCAGCACCTGCCGAAAAAGACTAGGTCAGTCTCCGAAATTTTGTGCTGACATATGGAATTCTCAAACCACCTTGATGCTGGAAAGTATATCTGATCTCAACCACGCCGGGAAAGTCTGAGTAATTTGTGACCATATCTGCTCCAAACTGCACTTCGTTGTTCTGTCTTGTTGATGATACAGGTGGCCTGAAGGTTTCTGTACGCTAATAAACACATACGTCACAAGACGCAGAGACAGTCGTAACTAATAATTTAAGCATTCTAACATGAATGCACTTTAACTGCCATAACGATAAAGTATGGTTTTTTTGCAATATTTTTCATCAGTATAGTTTATTTTGCCCGCCTCCGTGGTCGAACGGTTAACACGACAAACCGTTATGCAGGAAACCTGTGTTCGATTCCCGATACTTCCAGTGATTTTTCATTTGCGGAAGGACTGTACCGGGCTGCGCTCAGCCTCGTGATGCCGATTCGGGAGCTACCTGACTGAAAGGTAGCGGATCGAAGGTCGAAACGTTGATAACAAATGGTTCAAATGGCTCTGAGCACTATGGGACTTAACTTCTAAGGTCATCAGTCCCCTAGAACTTAAAACTACTTAAACCTAACTAACCTAAGCACATCACACACATCCATGCCCGAGGCAGGATTCGAACCTGCGACCGTTGATAACAGCCAGGAGTGCTGTGTGCTGTCCAAATGCCCATCCTCCGATGATGAAATTTGAGGACGACTTGGCGGTCGGTCGACTATTGAGTGGTCTTCAGGGCCTGATCGCGGGGTTTCTTATTTTGGTCCATGTAAGTAATATTATTCCGTAATTCTCCACTTCGAGTAAACCTTTTTTTATCAGTCTCATGACTGCTTTGACCCAGCCAACATTGCATCGCTGAGACCTACGTCTTCATTTATTTACTGGATGTATTCCAATCTCTGTCTTCCCCTGCAGTTCTTACCCTTACAGCTAGTACCAAGGAAGTTTCTCCTTGATGTCTTAAAAGTATTTGTCTTATATTCCTTTCGTTCTCGAATCTGTGGAGAACCTTCTTATTCCGTGCCTTGTCAGTCACCCTAATTTTCAACACTCCTGTGTAGCACCATATCTCAAATGCTACGATTCTCTTCTGCTCCTGCTTACCCACAATCCGTGTTTCACTACCATATGATACCGCCCCCCAAACGTACAGAAATTTCTTCCTCAAATTAAGGCCTATGTTTTGATACTAGTGGACTTTTATTCGCCAGGAATGCCCGTTTTTGCCATTGCTAGTCTACTTGTTATGTCCTCGTTGCTCCGTTCATCACAGGTTGTTTTGCTGCTTAGGCAACATAATTCTTCAACTTCATCTACTTCGTGATCACCAGTTCTGACGTTAAGTTTATCGCTGTTCTCATTTCTGCTACTTCTCATTACATTCCTATTTCTTCGATTTACTCTCAGCCCTACACTGTATTCATTAGGCTGGTCATTCCATTCAACATATCCTGTAATTCTTCTTCACTTTCACTGAGGGTAGCAATGTCGTCAGCGAATCTGATTTCCCCTTGAATTTTAATTTCTCCTTGAATTTTTATTTCTGTCATTGCTTCTTCGATGTACAGATTGAACATTAGGGGCGAAAGACTATTTCCTTTTCGTGCACACTTTTTTATCCGAGCATTTTGTTTTAATCTTCTGGCGTTATTGTTCTCTCTTGATTCATGTACATATTGTGTATTACCCGTCTTTTCCTATAGCCCTACTTTTCTTAGAATTTCCAACATCTTACCTCATTTTACACTGTCGAACGCTTTTTTTCAAGTCGAAAACGTCAGAACTGCCTCTCTTGTGCCTTTACCTTTCGCTAAGCCAAACTGATCGTCGTGTAACACATCCTTCATTTTCTTTTCCATTCTTCTGCATGTTATTCTCGACTGCAACTTCGATGCATGAGCTGCTAAGCTGATTGTCCGATAGTTATCGCACTTGCCTGCTCTTGCTAACTTCCGATGGTGTGGATAATATTTTTCCGAATGCCTGATGGTATATTGCCAGTCTCATACATTTTATACACCAGCATGAATAGTAGTTTTGTTGCCACTTCTCCCAATGGTTTTAGAAAAACTTTCTTGTAAAATCATAAAATTTGCTAAATGTGCATAGAAAAATTGCAGGTATTGGGAGGGGATCAGCTTTGTCAGGTCTGCCATGTGTACAGCATTACCTCGGTACGCCTATGGTAGGCAGTGTTGTAAAGGAGATAGTTCATACCCTAGATCCATCGGTATCCTACGCAACGACAGTTCAATAGACCCTCACCTTAAAACTACCCCGTTAGTCCCAAACTTATTCTTCGCATGGAATATCGATTTGATTTTGCTTGTGTTATTTTAGCGGTGCATCTACACTCCTGGAAATTGAAATAAGAACACCGTGAATTCATTGTCCCAGGAAGGGGAAACTTTATTGACACATTCCTGGGGTCAGATACATCACATGATCACACTGACAGAACCACAGGCACATAGACACAGGCAACAGAGCATGCACAATGTCGGCACTAGTACAGTGTATATCCACCTTTCGCAGCAATGCAGGCTGCTATTCTCCCATGGAGACGATCGTAGAGATGCTGGATGTAGTCCTGTGGAACGGCTTGCCATGCCATTTCCACCTGGCGCCTCAGTTGGACCAGCGTTCGTGCTAGACGTGCAGACCGCGTGAGACGACGCTTCATCCAGTCCCAAACATGCTCAATGGGGGACAGATCCGGAGATCTTGCTGGCCAGGGTAGTTGACTTACACCTTCTAGAGCACGTTGGGTGGCACGGGATACATGCGGACGTGCATTGTCCTGTTGGAACAGCAAGTTCCCTTGCTGGTCTAGGAATGGTAGAACGATGGGTTCGATGACGGTTTGGATGTACCGTGCATTATTCAGTGTCCCCTCGACGATCACCAGTGGTGTACGGCCAGTGTAGGAGATCGCTCCCCACACCATGATGCCGGGTGTTGGCCCTGTGTGCCTCGGTCGTATGCAGTCCTGATTGTGGCGCTCACCTGCACGGCGCCAAACACGCATACGACCATCATTGGCACCGAGGCAGAAGCGACTCTCATCGCTGAAGACAACACGTCTCCATTCGCCCCTCCATTCACGCCTGTCGCGACACCACTGGAGGCGGGCTGCACGATGTTGGGGCGTGAGCGGAAGACGGCCTAACGGTGTGCGGGACCGTAGCCCAGCTTCATGGAGACGGTTGCGAATGGTCCTCGC
Organism: Schistocerca piceifrons; assembly: GCF_021461385.2. NCBI lineage: Eukaryota > Metazoa > Arthropoda > Insecta > Orthoptera > Acrididae > Schistocerca > Schistocerca piceifrons. Next base: position 510,651,757 of record NC_060142.1, on the reverse strand, counting down.
CGATACCCCAGGAGCAACAGTGTCCCTAATTTGCTGGGAAGTGGCGGTGCGGTCCCCTACGGCACTACGTAGGATCCTACGGTCTTGGCGTGCATCCGTGCGTCGCTGCGGTCCGGTCCCAGGTCGACGGGCACGTGCACCTTCCGCCGACCACTGGCGACAACATCGATGTACTGTGGAGACCTCACGCCCCACGTGTTGAGCAATTCGGCGGTACGTCCACCCGGCCTGCCGCATGCCCACTATACGCCCTCCCTCAAAGTCCGTCAACTGCACATACGGTTCACGTCCACGCTGTCGCGGCATGCTACCAGTGTTAAAGACTGCGATGGAGCTCCGTATGCCACGGCAAATTGGCTGACACTGACGGCGGCGGTGCACAAATGCTGCGCAGCTAGCGCCATTCGACGGCCAACACCGCGGTTCCTGGTGTGTCCGCTGTGCCGTGCGTGTGATCATTGCTTGTACAGCCCTCTCGGAGTGTCCGGAGCAAGTATGGTGGGTCTGACACACCGGTGTCAATGTGTTCTTTTTTCCATTTCCAGGAGTGTATATGATGATATCAGGAATAGACAGCTCAAAAGCGTACAGATAAGAAAAAGGTGAAAAGTGGAACAAGTGTAAAAGTTTTCGCTTTGCATTTCTGCGTGAGGTGTGCAGCGTAGCGCAATAGGAGCTGCAATGCCCTCGGGAGGCATGGATAGAGCCCCAATTCGAAAGACAATTTTAACGTCGCGAAACGTTCAACACAAAAGTCGATTGCAAAAGTTAGTTAACTACATAGAACTTAGAACTAATTAAACCTAACTAACTTAAGGACACCACACACATCCATGCCCGAGGCAGGATTCGAACCTGCGACCGTAGCGGTCGCTCGGCTCCAGACTGCAGCGCCTAGAACCGCACGGCCACTCTGGCCGGCTCATAAGTTAAATCCCATAGTGCTCAGAGCCATTTGAACCATTTGTAATGGTAGTACAGAGCTCGTGCTTTATCCCATTAAATACATAGAAAGTACAAATAAGGCCTCAAATTCTGGAAATTGGAAAACCTGGGATGCAAACAATTGGAAAGTTAATTAGAAATGTAACTGCAAAGAATATTAAATACAGAGGAAGACATAAAAATAAATAACAAATGAAAATACATCGCTTGGTAATAAATTTTAAGCTGTTTCTCAAGATATTGAGGTCTAAGTTTAATGGATTTTTATATTGCAATTTTTTTAATTAGAATCATTCATTTTTCATGCTAACATCTCTGCAGTCTAAAGTTATTTATTTCCAAGGACTTATTACTTCAATTTCCTGATTAGTTACTTAATTTAGTATATGTACATAATTTTATCAATGACAACAATCCACCGATAATTATGACGACGCATGTCAAAATGGTTCAAATGGCTCTGAGCATTATGGGACTTAACTTCTGAGGTCATCAGTCCCCTAGAACTTAGAACTACTTAAACCGAACTAACCTAAGGACATCACACACATCTATGCCCGATGCAGGATTCGAAGCTGCAACCGTAGCGGTCGCGCGGTTCCAGATTGTAGCGCCTAGAACCGCTTGGCCACTCCGGCCGGCCAACGCATGTCCTTCCAGAGCATTCCACAGGCCTTCGCAATGAATATCAAGTTTTTTTATCAAATATGACAGAATGATATATATATCAGAATTATATATATATATATAGACACACATACAAGGCCTTAGGAAGCACTGAATTGTCTGATAACTGTTCGGACGTATATAAAAAAAGGTGGTATCGGACATTTATATGAGTCCTGAGGGAGGCTGTACCGTTATAAGATGCTCCCTGCAGTGTGGGAACAATTTGAATATCGTCAATACATTTACTGTACATGTCAAGGGAAACATGTTGAACACCTATGAAAAGGTGCGAAAAAAGCTTTTGAGTTTCCGTTCCTCAAAAATCAAATTTCATTGTGTGTTTTTATTAGTTTCAGAAATACAGTCTTGCCAAATATATTAATTTATTTTATTTACTCGTCAAGTTCCGTAGGATCAAATTGAGGAGTAAATCTCCGAGGTCATGAAACGTGTCAGCATTTGGACTTACAACATAAAAGTAATAACAGATGAAAATAAATGTTCATGAACCTGAAAAAGAAGTCAGTCCATAAGTTTAAGTAAACGCTATCAGCAATACAATAAGAATCAGCTTAATTTTTCAAGGAGCTCCTCAACTGAGTAGGAGTGACCCATGAGGAAACTCTTCAGTTTCGATTTGAAAGCGCGTGGATTACTGCTGAGGTTTTTGAATTCAGGTGGCAGCTTACTGAAAATGGATGCAGCAGTATACTGCACACCTTTTTGCACAAGAGTTAAGGAAGTCCGATCCAAATGGAGGTTTGATTTCTACCAAGTGTTAACCGAGTGAAAGCTGCTTATTCTTGGAAAGAAACTAATATTGCTAACAAGAAACGACAATAAGGAATATACATATTGAGAGGCCAATGTCAAAATACCCAGACTCGTGAACAGAGGTCGACAAGAGGTTTGTGAACTCACACCACTTATTGCCCGAACCACCCGTTTCTGAGCCAAAAATATCCTTCTAGAATGGGAAGAGTTACCCCAAAACATAATACCATACGACATAAGTGAATGAAAATAAGCAAAGTAGACTAATTTACGTGTCGAAGTATCACTCACTTTTGACACCGTTCGAATAGTGAAAATGGCAGTATTAAGTCTTTGAACAAGATCCTGATCGTGGGCTTTCCACGACAGCTTACTATCTATCTGAAAACCTAGAAATTTGAACTGTTCAGTTTCACTAATCATATGCCCGATCTGTGAGATTAAAACGTCAGGTTTTGTTGAATTGTGTGTTAGAAACTGTAAAAACTGAGTCTTACTGTGATTTAACGTTAGTTTATTTTCTACAAGCCACGAACTGAGGTCATGTACTGCACTACTTGAAACCGAGTCAATGTTGCACACAACATCCTTTACTACCAAGCTAGTGTCATCAGCAAACAGCAATATTTTAGAGTTACCCATAATACTAGAGGGCATATCATTTATATAAATAAAGAACAGGAGCGGCCGAAACATTGATCCCTGGGGCACCCCCCACGTGACAGTACCCCACTCAGATCCCACATCAGAGCCGTTATCAACATTGTGAATAATGACCTTTTGCTGCCTGTTGCTAAAGTAAGAGGTGAACCAATTGTGAGCTACTCCCCTTATTCCGTAATGGTCCAACTTATGGAGCAATATTGTGAGATCAACACAGTCAAATGCCTTTGTTAAATCAAAAAATACGCCAAGCGTTCCCAACTTTTTGTTTAGCCCATCCAGTACCTCACAGAGAAAAGAGAATATAGCATTTTCAGTTGTCAAACGACTTCTAAAGCCGAACTGTACATTTGATAGCAAATCGTATGATATAAAATGATCAATTAACCTTACATACACAGCGTTTTCGATAACTTTTGCAAACACTGATGGCATAGAAATAGGTCTAAAATTATCTACATTATCCCGTTCTCCCTTTTTATAAAGCGGCTTTACTACTGAAAATACTGAACCGGATGATTCTTTTTGATACACCCTTTATTTATTACGAATTGTAGCTCTAGTCATTTAATATCACCAATGGTGTGTGCGCGTATTGACATCCAACATGTCTTATGTGCGAGTCATGTTTTTCGTCAGCCAGTGTAGTAGAAGGTCGCGGTTGACGAGAAGATATTTGTACTGGTGGACAGGAGCGCACGTGAGCCGTGGCGCTGATCTGTCGGAAATGAGGCCTGGAGCGGCGTGAGGCGGCCCGATGGGCGCGGGGCTTCCGGTCATCGGGGTCGGCGATGGAGCCAGCGGGCGGCCGCCGTGCTACGCCGCGGCCGGCCATCGATTTTGCAACGGCGTGCCGTGGCCGCCGCTGTCCGTCTCCGCATTTAGAGTTGCCGAGGCGAGGCCCGCCCCCCGGGCCGGCAGCAGCGGGTCACGGCCAGAATGCGATGTGCTCCAACCTCGCAAACCCCCCACCCCGCGCCCGTCCCTGCTACCCCCCCCGCCGCTTCGCGTCGCTCCAGCATCCAGTGACGGACGTGGCGATCGAATGTCGCCCTCCTCGTGGAAGGAATTCCTGTATTGAAACTTCCTGGCAGATAAAAACTGTGTGCCGGACCGAGTCTAGAACTCGGGACCTTTGCCTTTCGCGGACAAGTGCTCGGTCCAGCACACAATTTTAATCTGCCAGGATGTTTCATATCAGCGCACACTCCGCTGCAGAGTGAAAATCTCATTCTGGAAACATCCCCCAGGCTGTCGCCAAGCCATGTCTCCGCAATATCCTTTCTTTCAGGAGTGGTAGTTTCTGTAAAGTTTGGAAAGTAGGAGACGAGGTACTGGCAGAAGTAAAGCTGTGAGGACGGGGCTGAGTCGTGCTTGGGTAGCTCAGATGGTAGAGCACTTGCCCGCGAGAGGCAAAGGACCCGAGTTCGAGTTTCGGTCCGGCACACAGTTTTAATCCGCCAGGAAGTTTCATGTCAGCGCACACTCCGCTGTAGAGTGAAAATCTCATTCTAGAAACATCCCTCAGGCTGTCGCCAGCCATCCTTTCTTTCAGAAGTGCTAGTTCTACAAGGTTCGCAGGAGAGTTTCTGTAGAGTTTGGAAAGTAGGAGACGAGGTACTGGCAGAAGTCAAGCTATGGGGACGGGGCGTGAGTCGTGCTTGGGTAGCTCAGATGGTGCTGGCACGGTAGCTCAGAGTGTTCGGTCAGAGGGTTAGCTGCCCTCTGTGATAAAAAAACTGAGTCAATGAATCGACGACGAACTGAAACGGGTGTCTTGCGACGTCCGCCCCGAGCAGATAGAACGAACGAAAACCAACAAAATGAGATTCAAAAAAATAAAAAAAAAATGGTAGAGCAATTGCCGGCGGAAGGCAAAGGTCCCGAGTTCGAGTCTCACTCCGGCACACAGTTTTAATCTGCCAGGAAGTTTCATATCAGCGCACACTCCGCTGCAGAGTGAAATTCTCATTCTGGAATTCCTGTTTTCCCTAAATTTAGATACACCTTAATTCAATTTTATTCATTGAAACACTGCAATGTTAAACTGAAGCATGGCATCTAATTTTAAAAAATACAGGGTGAGGCGTAATAATAAAGAGTAATTTTTAAAAGGCTCTTAAGTAAAAACAATTCTTTAAAATTTTTTAAATTTCTTAATCTTAAAATACATGAAAAAGCATTTTCTTCAATAGTAAAACATCGGTTATTTTTTAAAGATAACTCCGGTAAGATGGCGTCCGTTTAGACGCACATATTCCTCCAGCCAGACCTTGAAGTGATTCATCACATTGCGCAGCATTGCCAGTGGGATTTGAACAACTTCCTGTCGGATGCGCTCTTTCAGGGCTCAAGTGTCCGAGGAGGGTTACCTTGGTAAGCTTTCCTTTTCAAACAACCCTACAAGAAAGAGTCACACGTTGTGAGGTCCGTTGAACGAGAGGGCCATCAATATCCCCATTTCGGGACATCACCTGACTTTAGGATCAGACTACTAATAGTATATTCACGCTTACTCGAGCAATGTTTTTTGGTCTGGTTTTGCTTTAGGGCACAAAAAACATACGCACCCAAGTCAAAACTAGACAACACGAAGACAGAGAGGAATTAAAAAACGACTATATGTCAGTCCCAATTGACATAATAGAAGACAGCTACGAACAAGCACATGGAAAATGGGCTAAAAAAGACACCATACGGAATCGGAGGTCCAAAACTAAAAATGAAATCGCCCTCGCCATATTGCTTTGTCGGACAGAAACTAAAACGTGGTCGACAGCCCGCGCACCATTTTCTAAAACGGCCGATGAATCAGACGGCAAACCTAAACGGGAATGTAAACGGGTGAAAAATAGGCATTCCATCAGGAAGTGATGGCGATTAAAACTTTGGCGCAATGTGTACAAAGTAGTGGGATAGCGCCACTTAGCAAATGACGATGGCTGAAGAGGCAGTGCCCAATACGCAGCGGGAGGGCCGAAAGGAGGTCGTCCAACTCGGGCAATGTGGGAGGTTCCTCCATCCTGCTGGTAAAACATCTCGTCGTTCACTTGTAGTGTGCAAGTTGTGGAGTAAAGAAGTTTTCCAACATGTCTGCGTATCTCGGTGAAGTCACTGTTGCAGCACTGCCAAAGCCATCTTCAAAAAGTGTGACCTTATGATTCCTAATGAAGACATGGCGCACCACGCAGTAGCTTTTGCGGAGTGCAATGGTTGCTGATGCAGTTCTCTAAGATTAACATCATTTCAAAATCTGAAAGTCTGCTCGCTCACATTACCGGAGAGATGGAAGTGAGCTTCATCACTCATCAGCAAACGATTTACAATGTCCTTGTCTTGATCAATCGTGTCCAAAAATTCTAAGCAGAACCGACTTCGGCTCTCATAATCTGGCCATTTGAATTTTGTAGGCGTGAAAGTGCAAATCTTGATGTAAATTCTTCTTACCGTTCCGTTTGAAATCGCAAGTGTAGCGCTGTGCCGGCGAGCTGAGCGGCAAGGGTTTCTCTCAATCGCAGCTCTTACACGTTCGATGTTTTCAGGTGCACGCACAGTTTTTGGTCTCCCACTCTTCTTCTTTCTCTTTGACGCCTCAAAGTTCTCAACCCACCTTTTAATCGCTGACAGACGGGACCGTCCGATTCCGATTAATGTTGAAGCGTGTAATGGTTATTTATTTACGAAACCATGACCACTCGCCAACCCTATTTTTCGATACCGTACATTATGCATATTTTTCTACGTAATGCATCATATTTTTCACTCTATTCAAATTTGGTTTCATTTTTATATGTATGTACGTCGATATTTTGAGATGTTGAAATAGATCCAATATCTAGTGTGAATATCTTTGTACTTACTGTTATCTTTGATGCTCACCTGTGACTTTTGGCGCGGAAGCGTACAAAGCAGTCAAGTTTTTGTGTTGAATATGAACGATCTTGACTTTGTGTTGGAAATTAAAAGATGAGTCCGAGTTGTGGACAATGAAAAATGTTGAGAGTTTTATTAAGAGCAGTAATGGCTGCGAAATTGTATGTTGAAGTAATGCGAAAGGATAAAAAGTTTAATAAATGTGAATTTTTGTGAAAATTATTCAAGACGGCGTAATTAACATCCGAGTGCCTTTCGCACCAACAGCGATAGTCACGCTACCTAGATAACATTTTTAATTACGAGCCAAAACCAGAGCGAGATCGTCATTGGACTGCAAATACAAGATAAGTGATATTATTGTCAATTTTCTTCAGTGACTGTAATAAATTGACGTAGCAATACCTGCCACCTTAAAGACGTTTTAGTTGCGCAATAAAGAGATCATACTTTGAGTGCGCGACGTGATAATTTTTGAACTAATTAACTGTGGAGGTATTCTTATAAGCGGTTGCAGAATGCACGACGTGATACCTGGTACGAATGATCGTTTCGATAAAAATGCTTTGACAGCGTACGCACGGTGCTGTGAGGTCCAGCGCTTCATTATGACTAAATGCTATTTCGCGCCAAACGTACCTGACGCTGTCCCCTGTACATCTGCAAAGCCAAGACCACTAAAGATCATCACATAATAATTATTTATTTAAAACTACCAGTTTCCACAGACTTTGCTGTCATATTCAGGTCTTAGAAAATCTTTTTGTTATGAAATGTGTTCATTTTAAGTTGGACGTCATGCCAAGTTGTCATGTTGTTGTTGTTGTGGTCTTCAGTCCTGAGACTGGTTTGATGCAGCTCTCCATGCTACTCTATCCTGTGCAAGCCTCTTCATCTCCCAGTATCTACTGCAACCTACATCCTTCTGAATCTGCTTAGTGTATTCATCTCTTGGTCTGATAGTAAATAGCACGTTGTAACAAGTTTGCCCAACTTAAAATGAACACGTTTCATAGCAAGCTGCTGGACTTTACTCCACAACAATAACGGAGGCTTTAGTCAACAATAATATATTCTCCTTCACTATTTATAACAGCCTGCCACGACTGTAGAAATCACGCGGATTAGGCGAAGACCTCGTCGAGTCATGTTTGGAGCGCATTTTCATCCGGAAAGGAAATTCCTTGAAGATTGTGCGATAGAGAGGGAAAGATGAAAATCAGAGGGTGCCAGATCAGGTGAATAAGGAAGGTGGAATGACTTTCCAACACATACCCTAATATTTTTTGTCAGTTTAGCATAATGCGGGCGAGCGTTATCACAGAATAGCACCACTTCACGCAATCTCCTTGGCCATTGTTCTAGGACTACATCTGCAAGACGTCTCAGGCGTTCACGATAAATGTCAGCAGTGATGGTTACACCTCGCGGAAGCAATTCGTAGTAAGCCAGACCGTCGCTGTTCCACCAGATGCATGAGATTATCTCTTCTGGATGCGCGCAAATCTTTGATGGGGAGTCGCTAATTTGTTTTGGGCTCAACCCTTCCTTTCTTTTCCTTATGTTAGTATAAAGACACCATATGTCGTCACGAGTAACGATATAGGACAGGAATGGTCGGTGTTGTTCACGAGTCAATTGGTGACGAACAAGAAGAGATGCACATATGGCCACCCGCTGATTTTTGTGATTTTTGGCTTAGAGCATGTGGTACCCATACACTGAATTTTTGAATCTTCCTCATTGTGTGCAGATGTCGCAAAATGGTGGAACGACCGCAGTTTATAACATCTGCCAGTTCTCGACCACGCTGACGTGGATCGTTGTGGATTAATGCGTTTAAACGAAAAATCAAACCTCGAAGGTCTTCCTGAACGTTTGGAGTTACTAATGTGACAGAAGAATATGTGGAAATGTTCCGGTTTCTCCGCTTGGCACCCTATTTTCTAGCGCCCACGGCTCCACTCACTATTTCCAAATGACAAAATGTAAACTCAAATAGCAACAGTAAACTACAAATAAAAATTAACAATCGATAAACAAACTCATAGCAACAGGAATACCATCATGCAAAACTGAAACGGTACGAACTTATGCACCAACCTAATGTATTAATGACTTAGGAGACAGTCTCAGCAGCCCTCTTAGGTTGTCTACTTATTATGCTGTCATGTACCGTCTACATCAGAAGATAAAAACCAATGGAAAAGTGATTTAGACAAGATATTTGTATGGTGCGAAAAGTGGCAATCTAATTTAAATAATGGAAAGTGTGAGGTCATCAACACGATTGCTCAAAGCAATCTGTCAAATTTCGATTACACAATAAAATATACAAGTCTAAAGGATTACAGCCACGATTAACTTAAATGGGAACGATCACATAGATAATGTTGTGGGAAAGCGAACCAAAAACTGCATTTTATGGGAATAGCACTTAGAAGATGCAAGAGCTTTATTAAAGACACTGCATACATTACGTTTGTCCGACCTCTTCCGGAGAATTGCTGCGCAATATGGGATCCACATCAGATACAATTGACGGAGGACATCGAAAAAGTTCAAAGAATAGTTGCTTATTTTATATTATCGCGGAATATGGAAAAGAGTGTCACGGATATCATACGCGAGTTGGGATTGTAATCATTAAAAAATAAAAAAAACTTTTTTTGGGGCGAGATCTTTTTCACTAAATTCCAATCACCAACTTTCTCTTCCGAATGCGAAGATATTTTGTTATCGCCCATTTACATTGGGAGACATGATCTTCGTAATAAAATAAGAGAAATCAGAGCTTGCACGGAAAGATTTGTGTCCGTTTTGCACACACGTTTTCCAGAGTGGAACAGAAGATAAACAGCTTGATGGCGGTTCGATGAACCCTCTGCCAGACACTTGACAGTGAATTACAGAGTAGTCATGTAGATGTAGAAGGTACTAATTCTGATGATGAGTACCAAGAGCGGAACAGGAATCTGTCCCAAGTCCACAAATGTGGACAAAACTGCTGTGAATAAAAAAATAAATTTTGTTGTCATGCGTTTCCTGACACTTGCAGCGGTACTACTATTTGTCCCGCATTATTGCGTTTTGTTGTGTAAGTCCCAAAGATCGATAACGACCGATAACAGTCAACAGTTTTCAGGATCGCTAGACTTTTTGGTGACAATCACGTTGACGTTTGAACTCTAATGTAAGGGCAAGGGGAGGAGTGACAGGGGTGCAAAGACAGTGACATATCAACGTATCTCTGCAACGGCTGAAAAAATTTCTACAAAAACTGACACGCGTTCCGCTCACTATACGGAAAAATGTACTGTCACAGTAACAAACGTCTTTTACATGTATGACTGAAAATTTGGAGTGAGAAGGGGCTACATAAATGCACAAATCAGGAACGAATGGATCAGTTTGGACGAAATTTTGTGTGTAAATCACTCTTCATTTTTATAGAAGTACTGTGAGAGTAAGTCGTCGCCGTCGTCTCGGCCCCTACCTCTCCCCACAGCGCCTACTACCCCTACGGTGGGTGTGAGGATGAGAGCAGAGACATGTAGAAGTGTCCAAGAAAGGCCCGCTGGTATTGTTTTTCTGTAATTAGCTAACTTGAAATACAGCAGACAACTTTGTGGGTGGAGCAACCACAGCAATGAGTATTCATCTTGGGTATTAATAACCGCCTCAACTATATTTAGTCCTTTATTACTAGATAATTACCGCATTGCTGGCACTAAAAGTCACATCTTCAGGTGAACATCTGATTAAAACATTAGAGCGAAAAGACTCTGAATCTTTTTACCCAACACACGTTGTCCGTCAAAACAAAACACAGCTAAAAGACGGTATATCATAGATTAAAAACTGCCAGACTGCAATATAGTGGATGGGTCCAAAACAAATCCTACCATAGCGATCGGTTCTTAGATCTATACCGAACAGCGTATAGGGGACGCGGCCGTGTCTCTGTCATGCTGACGGAAAGAAAACCGGAATCTGGAAGTTTTTAGTCGATGACATACAGTCTTTTAAAGGTGTTTGGATAAAAACATTCCGGGCTTTTCCGCTCTAACGTTTAATCATACAGTATGTTCACCTGAAGATTTGACTTTTAGTGCCACGAAACCGGTAGTGATCCAGTAATAAAGGACTAAATACAGCTGAAGCGGTTTAACGTCTCATCGACAATAAGATCATTAGAGACGGAGCACAAGCTCGTATTAGGGAAGAAGGAGGAAGGAAATCGGTCGTGCCCTTTCAAAGGAACCATCCCGGCATTCGCCTGAAGTGATCTAAGGAAATCACAGAAAACCTTAATCAGGATGGCCGGACGTGGGACTGAACCGTCGTCCAGTGTGCTAACCGCTGCGCCACCTCGCTCGGTAAGATGACTTGGAATAGTTTATAACTAAGAAGCGCAATCTGTCCCTTATTTACCGTTGTTCAATGCATCAATCACATCGGGAAAATAAGCACTTCAGCGAGGGAATAATTTTACCAGCGTGCTTCGGGGCCACAGATCACGCCACACGGCTCTACATCACCGTAACGTTCCCTCTATACTTGCATGCTGTAAAACAGCTGCGAATCAGTCGCCAGCGACAACGCTTCTTCTCGAAACGACATTCAGCTACTGGCAGTATTACAAGTTTCCTCAGAAACTGAACGAAACTGCACGGCAAAATTCTCTACAGATACGAATGAAATATGTCTGAAATACAAGGTTGTAAAAAAATGCAGATAGTAGCTAAGATTTCAGGTTGCAGTGTCGTATTTGACTACCAACGCCACTTGTGCAACGTCCTCAATGCTTTGCAAGTGCTAGTCATGGTCAGAACAGTATTCTGCGTAGTTGTGAGTGCATTGTGTCGGAACTAAGTGAAAAAAAAAATGGTTCAAATGGCTCTGAGCACTATGGGACTTAACTTCTGAGGTCATCAGTCCTCTAGAATTGAGAACTACTTAAACCTAACTAACCTAAGGACATCACACACACATCCATGCCCGAGGCAGGATTAGAACCTGCGACCATAGCGGTCGCCCGGTTCCAGACTGTAGCGCCTAGAACCGCTCGGCCACTCCGGCCGGCGAACTAAGTCAATCTGAACGTAGGCAAACTGGTGGTGCTCGTTTGTTGGGTGCTCCCGTAACAGAGGTGGCGTAAATGTTTGGTGTTTCAAGCGGCACCGTACTGAAGATTTATAGCGCGTACAGGGAAAAAGGAGATTCATGCGCTAAGTCAAACCTCGGACAAAAGTATGTGTTCTAGTGATGGTGATATACTATCGCTGGAGAGGACTGCGACGAAAAATAAGAAGGCGACAGCTGAAAAAGTCATTGAAGAAGTGATTGTCGTACTCACGAAGCCTGTCAGCACCAAAACAAACACGAAGGGAGCTCCATATGCAGGAATTTCAGGACGAGCAGAAACTGCAGAAACACTCATCAGAGACGCAAATGCACGCAACAGGAAAATGTGGTGTCGAAGCCAAAACCTGGGCAATGGAGCAATAGAAGAAAGCCTTTTGTCGCACTGTTTCCAACTTACGAGCGAGTTTATGACACAAGAGGGATACCTGAGGGAGGTTCGGTGATGGAAGCAATATCGTGGTATTGGATGAGATCGACAGAAAGTGGAAAATGGCTAAGCAGGAATGGCTAGAGGACAAATGTAAGGATGTTGAGGCTTATCTCACAGGACAATTAAAGAGACCTTTGGAGAAAAGAGAACCACATGTATGAATATCAAGAGCTCAGATGGAACTCAGTTCTAAGCAAAGAAGGAAAAGCAGAAATTGCTCTCAGCGCTATGGGACTTGGCTTCTGAGGTCATCAGTCCCCTAGAACTTAGAACTACTTAAACCTAACTAACCTAAGGACATCACACACGTCCATGCCCGAGGCAGGATTCGAACCTGCGACCGTAGCGGTCACGCGGTTCCAGACTGTACCGCTAAGAACCGCACGGCCACCCCGGCCGGCGGAAACCAGAAAGGTGGAAGGAGTATATAGAGGGTCTATACAAGGGCGATGTACTTGAGGACAATATTATGGAAATGGAAGAGGATGTAGATGAAGATGAAATGGGAGATATGATACTGCGTGAAGAGTTTGACAGAGCACTGAAAGACCTAAGTCGAAACAAGGCTCCGGGAGTAGGCAACATTCCATTAGAACTACTGACAGCCTTGGGAGAGCCAGGCCTAACAAGACTCTACCATATGGTGAGCAAAATGTGTGAGGCAGGCGAAATACCCTCGGACTTCAAGAAGAATATAATAATTCCAATTCCAAAGAAAAGAGGTGTTGACAGATGTGAAAATTACCGAACTATCAGTTTAATAAGTCACGGCTGCAAAATACTAACGCGAATTCTTTGCAGACTAATGGAAAATCTGGTAGAAGCCGACCTCGGGGAAGATCAGTTTGGATTCCGTAGAAATACTGGAACACGTGAGGCAATACTGACCCTACTACTTATCTTAGAAGAGAGACTAAGGAAAGGCAAACCTACGTTTCTAGTATTTGTAGACTTGGAGAAAGCTTTCGACAATGTTGACTGGAATACTCTCTTTCAAATTCTGAAGGTGGCAGGGGTAAAATACAGGGATCGAAAGGCTATTTACAATTTTTACAGAAACCAGATGGCAGCTATAAGAGTCGAGGGACATGAAAGGGAAGCAGTGGTTGGGAAGGGAGTGAGACAGGGTTGTAGCCTCTCCTCGATGTTATTCAATTTGTATATTGAGCAAGCAGTAAAGGAAACAAAAGAAAAATTCGGAGTAGGTATTGAAATCCATGGAGAAGCAATAAAAACTTTGATGTTCGCCGATGACATTGTAATCCGGTCAGAGACAGCGAAGGACTTGGAAGAGCAGTTGAACGGAATGGACAGTGTCTTGAAAGGAGGATATAAGATGAACATCAACAAAAGCAAAACGAGGATAATGGAATGTGGTCGAATTAAGTCGGGTGATGTTGAGGGAATTAGATTAGGAAATGAGACACTTAAAATAGTAAAGGAGTTTTGCTATTTGGGGAGCAAAATAACTGATGATGGTCGAAGTAGAGAGGATATAAAATGTAGACTGACAATGGTAAGGCAAGCGTTTCTGAAGAAGAGAAATTTGTTAACATTGAGTCCAGATTTAAGTGTCAGGAAGTCGTTTCTCAAAGTATTTGTATGGAGTGTAGCCATGCATGGAAGTGAAACACGGACGATAAATAATCAGGACAAGAGGAGAATAGAAGCTTTCGAAATGTGGTGCTACAGAAGAATGCTGAAGATTAGATGGGTAGATCACGTAACTAATGAGGAGGTATTGAATGGAATTGGGGAGAAGAGGAGTTTGTGGCACGACAAGAAGAAGGGATTGGATGGCCGTAGACACGTAGGGTGTGGTACGTTTGAAAGCAAAGGGTCCAGACCGGTGGAAGGGGTGTTGTGGTCTGGGGACTGTTCTCGTAGCGTTCCCTGGCTGATCTTGTCGTTCAGGACGGTACAGTGGATCGACGCAAGTGTGCATATATCCTAAGGCACCATGTTCATCCCTACATGCAATTTGTTTTTCCTCGGTGCGTCGGCATGTACAACGCGACAGCGTAACTTGTCACACAGTTCGCTGTGTAGTGTGAGGCACCAGAATGAGTTTACTGTACTCTCCTGGCCACTAATCTCCCAGGATTAAAAACCGAAGCGTGAATTTGTGGGGCCACGTCGACCGGGCTGTCCGCACTGTGGATCCTCAACCATGAACCCAGAACAACTGTCCATGGCAGTGTAGTCAGCATGGGTCCAAGTCCCCGTCGCCACCTTCCAGAACCTCACTGGCACTGTTCGTGCACGTCTCGCAACGATACGCTCTGCAAAGAGTTGTTGTTCAGGCTTTTGACAGATGGTCCCATTAATGTGAGTGGATAGTGTAGTACGAACTAGTGTACTGATCCCAATATTTAAGGGGAAAGATGATGTGCAGGACTGCAGTAACTATAGAGGTACTAAACTGATGCCACACACAATGAAAATTTCGTACAGACTTATAGAAGCAAGATTACGCAGGGAGACCGTGGTGTGTGAGGAACAATTTGGGTTCAAGCCTGGGAGAGGAACGACTGACGAAATACATGCTTTAAGGCGGATAGTGGAGAGACAAGGGGAGTTACAAGCCGATCTACACATGGCTTTCATTGATTTGGAGAAAGTATATGACAGAGTCCCAAGGGACGAAATATGGAGAAGCATGAGAGCAGTGCGTGCCAGAGAAGTATGTGAGGTTAGTGAAGGAAATGTACAGAGGAGCAATGACTAGTAGTGTGGGCATGACAAAGGTGTTTCCAGTAAAAGTAGGGTTACATCAAGGGTCTGCGCTTAGTCCCTACCTCTTTTACCTGATTATAGATGTGCTGGTGAAAGATGTGAAGAAGGAAGCGCCGTGGAATATGATGTTTGCGGATGATATGGTTCTTTGTGAGCAGAGCATCGACAGACTTGAGGAACAGCTGGAGGATTGGAGGAAGGCACTAGAAGAAAGAGGGATGAAAATTAGCAGGACAAAGTCAGAGCATTTAGCACTGAAGGATGTGCAGATGAGGTCTTGCAAGATCCAGGATGATGAGCTGAAATCGGTCTGCAAATTTAAATACCTGGGTTCGTACATACAGAGGGACGGAGGACTGGAAAGCGATATACAAAACCGAGTAAATTGCGGTTGGAACAACTGGAGGAAAATGAGTGGAGTGTTGTGTGACAAGAAGGTGAGCATTGGGTTGAAAGGGAAAGCGTACAAGTCGGTGGTAAGGCCTGCTATTATATACGGGGCAGAGACATGCCCATTCACAGTAGCCCAGGAAAGGAAGTGGCGGAAACGAGGATGCTGAGGTGGATGTGTGTGGTATCAAGGAAGGACAGGATCAGAAATGAATTTGTTAGAGGAGCTGTGAAAATGGGACCCATGGGCAAAAAGATACAAGAGAACAGACTAAGGTGGTACAGACACTTACAGAGAAAAGGGGAAGAGTATATCGGAAACAGAGTTGAAGATAAAAATATTGAAGGAGCGAGAAGGATAGGAAGAACGAAGATGAGGTGGAAGGATAAGATATCCGGGGACCTAAGGGAGAAAGGATGGAAGGATGGAAGAAGGAAGAGGCAATGGATAGAGTACTTTGGAGGAGAAGGATCCAGAAGACCAACACCGACCCTAAGTGACGTGGGACAAGGCGACGATAAAGAAGAAGAAGATAGTGTAGTAAGAAAGGTCAAGTGGATATAGCTTTCATTTCTTCTTCAGAGATGAGAGTAGTTCCACAAGATAGACTAGAAAAAAAAAGAGCTGCATTAAACGCCTTCATGATGAGGACCACAGCATGCGAAAAATACGAAAAGAAAGCTGGAGATACTGACATTAGAATCGAATACTCTTCAATTTTTTTATATATGTACGTTTATTACATCAGGCAAGGTGAAGGCCTTCAGGCCATCTCTTACATTTAACCAGATACCATTAGTACGTGTAACCCTACAACTACTGCTACTAATAATGATAATTAACACCAAATTTTAGTAATGAATACGTGATATTTCAGAAATCTCATTAACATTATGTTAACCAATTTCCTGGTTACGTTTTTGTCCAACTTTGAACAATGTCATCTAACAGAAATGTGTAGCAACCATATCAGGACACAAAATTTTGTGCAGAGAGAATTTGTCAGTTCATTAGGAATTGTGACAAATGTTTGTTTTGAAAATAAGCATTCCACAACCGCTGTGTTTGTTTATTTTTTGTTTACCTTTGGTTCTTTGTTACTAGTTTCTGGGTCGTAACCCCATTCTTAAGGTTTCATTCTTGCCGTAAGACGAGGCGTCATGTCGGTATCCGGAGTCACAAAAAAAAAGAAAAAAAATTGATTTGGAATGACCAGTTGTGACTCCGGGTCCCAGCTCGACCGTTGTGGAATGATTGATTGAGAATGGGGCTACGACGCAGAAATTAGTAGCAAAGAACGAATGATGAACACAGCAACTAAAAACGATGAGGTTGTGGAACGACAGTTTCCAAAGCAAATGCACTATCAGTTTCTGACCTGCCGATAAAATTATCCCTAAAGAGTAATTGAGAAGATAATGAAACGCGTAAATGTTTCTCATAATAAATTTGTTTTCGAAAAATGATACCTCGTTGAGTAAACACGATTTCCTTCTTCTTTTTACGGAGACTTGTTTCGGTGAAGTTTCACCATCGTCAGTGAGTTTATTTCAATTTCCGTCGAATGACAGGTTTTGCGTGATAAGAATGTACAGTTCTGGATTTGTAGTCATTATGTTAATCAGATTTTAGCAAAATGATTATGTACCTTAATAGGACATACTGATGTTAGTGTAGCTACCTGTCGTGTGTAATGGAAAAGAAGAAAATTGTGTTAGCTAAAGCCGAATCCTTTCTCCAAAACATATTTATTTGAAACCAAAAATAAACAAGACGAATTAATGATAACTACCTAGGTAAGAAACAGAAAGATGTAATTTAATTTTCTTTAACTGTTCTGGTGTATTATTTACTGCCCAGATAGGCGTCGAATTAATCTTTCATTTTCGCGACTTACGGTAATGAACTGGTGCGCGACGAAATGTTTGTGACTCGCTGCCGCGATTCGGAAAGGAATCTGTTGATACGCTGGGTGGTAATTGACGCAAATTCGGTTTGTCGTCTGCGGGGCTCCAGTAATTGGGTCGTGGTGCCTCACTGGAGAAGCAGGCAGCTGGGAGGAGAGGGGCACAGAGGATAATGAGACGCCCTCCCAAAGGGTTAATGAGGTCTCTAACCAGGCGCTGCCCCCCACCCGGCTGCGCCTCGAGATTCCCAGTTAATGGTCGACTGACATCTCGCGGATCAACACAAGCCTATGTGTTTAAAAATTAGTTAATGATGCGCCAGAAAAGTTTCTTTATACCAGATTTACTTTCTACCAACTGACGGAAGTATACGTATTTTTGATGAATTTTATAGCTGCTGACATTCCTCTGCAGATAGTGTGCTTAACAGTAAATTTTGACCTGTATTCAATCTCTTAGAAACACATTCTGTATTTTAACACCTGCCTCAGCGAAGGCTATGAGTATTTGTCGAGCATCGGATTTTCGATGGCCCTCCAGAGGAACAATGAAAAAGCTCTCGCGTTGAGTGCTGAACACATATTGACTGGGGCTTTGCAACTGTATGTTGTGAGCTCGACAGCTTTTGCAGTTAAATTTCATCCGTTTCGGGAAGGATCTAACATCCCGTTGACGACGAGGAGCTCATTAGTGACGGAGCTGAAACACAGACTGGAGAAAGATGGGCAACGAAATCGACATTCCTTTTCTATGAAAACATACCGGTATTTCTCTTAAATCAGTGGTTCCCAACCTGGGGATAATTACTCCCAGCGGGATAAACACTTATTACGAAAGATGTTTCCAGAGGGGTAAAAACAAAATCATACAATTTTATTTCTGCCATGAAACTAAATTATTTCAGAATAATACTCTATAGTCAAATGGGAATATACCGGGTGATCAAAAAGTCAGTATAAATTTGAAAACTTAATAAACCACGGAATAATGTAGATAGAGAGGTAAAAATTTACACATATGCTTGGAATGACATGGGGTTTTATTAGAACCAAAAAACACCCAATATTGCTAGACGCTTGAAACATCTCTTGCGCGCGTCGTTTGGTGATGAACGTGTGCTCAGCCGCCACTATCGTCATGCTTGGCCTCCCAGGTCCCCAGACCTCAGTCCGTGCCATTATTGGCTTTGGGGTTACATTAAGTCTCAAGTGTATCGTGATCGACCGACATCTCTAGGGATGCTGAAAGACAACATCCGACGCCAATGCCTTACCATAACTCCGGACATGCTTTACAGTGCTGTTCACAACATTATTCCTCGACTACAGCTATCGTTGAGGAATGATGATGGACATATTGAGTAATTCCTGTAAAGAACATCATCTTTGCTTTGTCTTACTTTGTTATGCTAATTCCGCGCGCTTCTAGGCGCTTCAGTCTGGAACCGCGTGACCGCTACGGTCGCAGGTTCGAATCCTGCCTCGGGCATGGATGTGTATGATGTCCTTAGGTTAGTTAGGTTTAAGTAGTTCGAAGTTCTAGGGGACTGATGACCTCAGAAGTTAAGTCCCATAGTGCTCAGAGCCATTTGAACCGTTTTTTGAGGCATTCCAGACGATACCGTTGTCTGTGACGAACACTCGCATTCCTGGACAACGTACGGGGTTGTGTTATTTAAGAAGTCTTCCAAACACTATAGGAGGGACCGATAAAATGAAGAAGCTGCTGAAAAATTGCGTCTGGAACACAGCATTGTGTGGAACTTAACGTGTACCAGCGTGAAGCAGTAAAAGAAGACACTGGAGGCATCTGAAGTGTGATGCTATCGCAGAAAGTTAAAAATTAAGCGGACAGAGTAAGTTCGAAATGAAGAAATTCTAAAGAAAATAGGTAAGGAAAGAATCTAGAACATGTTCTAATTTAATTTCAAAGATACAAGAAGAAAATTTGTTCGACTGTCATACCAGAGGAATACTCTAAAAAACTTTTTTATCATTGAGAGACAAAGGACTAATTTCGATATTCTTTTATTACTTCTAGTATTAACTACCTTTTTTGTTCTGATGTGCTGGCGCAAAGACGTACTGTATCGTTTCATGTCTATGTGTGTGTTAAATGAAGGTGTTAAATGATGAAAAATGTGTTTTATAATTTCTGTCAACATCAAGCCTAAATCCCTTACCAATGGAGTACAAATTATTCTGTTAATTCGAGAAGGCGAATTTTAGATGGAGGCGACGATCTTTACGACGGCGTTGCTCAAAAATAGAGGTACGTGATTGTTCTCACTACTTTCTTTTGGTGGCCGCTAAGATTAATTTCGATGTGTTTTTGCCGAGACATTCAGAACCTGCAATCTTCCTTTTCGTATAAAAATAGGAGTCCGATTGAAAAAGAAATATTCTTACATTTAAATAATTGCAATTCTTTTACCCAGGCCACGGGGAATGATAGAAAGTACGTGCCTCTACCCTGATTGTACGTTCGCAATCTCCGAGTGTGCTACGACGTAATTATTTTACACAAAAAAAATTAAGGTACATGTTTCTCATCAGATCGTAACCACTCGTACGCGAATGTACGTACCCTCTGAATGTGTCTAGTCAGTCGTGCGCATTGTTCTAAAGCCTTTCTGTTAATATTCTGTGAATTGCATCTCCGCAATTAATTTTTGTTTATGCCGTAAATAACACTTCACGCGAAATATTTATTACGCAAGTTTCAGGCTCCAATTAATGTCAAAATATTCCGAAGTACGGCTGACTAAGCAAACCGCTACAATAATTTCATATCTCTACAACCACAATAAGAAAAAAAACAATAAAAAAACAATAACAAAAAACAAACACAATAACAGAGAGGGTACGTTACAAACACTATTACCAAGGGAGGTGTCAGGCTACTGCGACTTGGGCTACAGTATCTAGGAATAGTCACCTTGGAATTTGAAGCAGCCATAGAGGGGAGTAAAAGGAAGGACAGGCAAACAATAGAATATCTGAGAGATAGTAAGTACAATAAGTAGACAGATATGTAATATTTACCTAACGAATAAAAGACTAGCTCAGTGTTGGTAAATGTTGTTGTTGTTGTGGTCCTCAGTCCTGAGACTGGTTTGATGCAGCTCTCCATGCTACTCTATCCTGTGCAAGCTGTTTCATCTCCCAGTACCTACTGCAACCTACATCCTTCTGAATCTGCTTAGTGTATTCATCTCTTGGTCTCCCTCTACGATTTTTACCCTCCACGCTGCCCTCCAATACTAAATTGGTGATCCCTTGATGCCTCAGAACATGTCCTACCAACCGATCCCTTCTTCTGGTCAAGTTGTGCCACAAACTTGTCTTCTCCCCAATCCTATTCAATACTTCCTCATTAGTTATGTGATCTACCCATCTAATCTTCAGCATTCTTCTGTAGCACCACATTTCGAAAGCTTCTATTCTCTTCTTGTGCAAACTATTTATCGTCCATGTTTCACTTCCATACATGGCTACACTCCATACGAACACTTTCAGAAATGACTTCCTGACACTTAAATCAATACTGGATGTTAACAAATTTCTCTTCTTCAGAAACGCTTTCCTTGCCATTGCCAGCCTACGTTTTATATCCTCTCTACTTCGACCATCATCAGTTATTTTGCTCCCCGAATAGCAAAACTCCTTTACTACTTTAAGTGCCTCATTTCCTAATCTAATTCCCTCAGCATCAGCCGACTTAATTAGACTACATTCCATTATCCTTGTTTTGCTTTTGTTGATGTTCATCTTATATTCTCCTTTCAAGACACTGTCCATTCCATTCAACTGCTCTTCCAAGTCCTTGTTGGTAAATATGACCCATAAAAATTAAATTAAATACCCACAGACGATTTTATCAAGAAAGGGTTCAATATTTAAGCTGCTTCTTGTAAAGCATTCGAAAAATAAATGTAAAAGCCAGCATACAATAAAAGCAAGTAACATTTTTGTTCTGTAGCGTCATATTTTTACTTTGAACTTGTCGTTCGGCCGTGAAAATAATTTTCCAACTGTGACTGCAGAACAAGCGACACGACGTGAATAGCCCCGCAGCGGAGTCTGCAGAAGACAGCCGCTCAGCTGCAGACCGCTTCGAATGTTTTGCTTACCGCTGGCGATATTTAAAAGCAATTCGCAGCTGGTTTTTTTAAAACTACTGGAACATTCTGGAATTCCCCTCGAACACGTTGACCACCTATTTTGATTCTCATCGGCTGTATTTCGTTGCGACGCAATAACTCGTTTAAAAAAGTTGTCGTCAGTAAATGTAAACGCACCGCACGCCTTAGACCTCACGCCTGTCCGACGGCTGCCTATAACGCAGTACATGTATCGATCTGTGATAGTGGGCACATTCAGTAGTGAAAACCAGTACAAAGGAATACATATTTGTTGGAAAATTTACATTGTCCTTTGTGATACTTGTGCACAGTGTATATGCAGTCACTGCGCTCCGTCATCAGGCCACGAGTGGCCTACCGGGACCATCCGACCGCCGTGTCATCCTCAGTGGAGGTCGTTATGGTGGTATTCTTGTCCGAAACCGCTACTATTCTGTCGAGTAGCTCCTCAATTGGCATCACGAGGCTCAGTGCACCCCGAAAAATGGCAGCAGCGCATGGCAGCCTGGATGGTCACCCATCCAAGTGCCGACCACGCCCGACAGCGCTTAACTTCAGTGATCTCACGGGAACCGGTGTATCCACTGCGCCAAGGCCGTTGCTACTGTGTATATGCGATAGTATCAGATCCAGCATACCGATTAATGCAGTCAAACGGGATCGCATTTCATGTCAGTAGTGCAGTATATAACAAGACATCAACTATTCGGGTGGGAGAGGATGGAACACGGTGCAGAGGCACTCGGCTCTGCGCGACGTTAGTGAGTGCGTACGTGCCTTTACTGCGGATAAGAAAAGACACCATTAGTCACAGTGCATGCTGCGTACGTAAATCACAACTCTGACCACTCCGCGCAGAAAACATTTATCATGAGACGAAAAAAGCAAAAATCGGTGCGTGCAACGAAATGCGACTCTCTAATCGTAAAAATCGCCTAGCAGTTGAACCGTTCGGCTACAGTGACTGATAATTTCGTTAGATTTGGCGCATAATATGGACAGAACGAAAAATATGGCCAAATTATAAAATTATCTGAGACATCGAAATGGTTATTTTTGCGGAAAGCAAGGGCCACAAAGCGTTGTTACTCTCAGCTTGTTGCTCGTTTACTGTTTTCCGTAATTGCCAGACATGTACGACAAATTTTGTCACCTGACAAACGTCTCGCACTCAAGAAACGACTGCAGAAACCTCCTGTTGACACCTAAACATAAATAGTCTAGATTGGAGTTTGGTGAAAAACATTTTTCGTGGACTTCAGATTAGGATAAAGACGTCTTCAGTGATGAGGAGAATTTAGATGGCCGAATGGATTTCAGTATTATAGGCATGATCTGAGAACAGAGGAGCAGGTAAGAATGAACAGAAATTTTGGTTGTCGAAGGGTTATGATTTTGGCAGCATTCTCGCTAAAGGTGAATCACGCATTGCTTGGATGAGCTCTAGAATGAACTACGTAACATCTGCACTGCGATGCCAGAGACAGAACTGATTAGAATGTATGAAGACCTAGGGGACGAAAGTCTCATTTATCAACAAGATAAAGTATCTGTGCATGTTTCTGCTGCGACCAAAAAGTGGTTTGAAGATATAGATGCCGATGTCTTGCTCTGGTCTGCACGTATCCCGCATTTGGACCCTGTGGAAAACCTTTGGGGAATACTTGCTAGATGTATTTCTAGCAATGGAAGGCAATTAATGGCCGCATGTGAGCTGAAGAGAGCGATACGAGAAGAGGAGGCGACAGTTTCACTGCAATAACAACAAACCCTAACAAAAACATGGCCAAAAAGAATTTTTGTGGTACTAGAGGTTCCAAAGGTAACGGCCTTGCCGCAGTGGATTCACCGGTTCCCGTGAGATCATCGAAGTTAAGCGCTGTCGAGCGTGGTCGGCACTTGGGTGGGTGACCATCGAGGCCGCCATGCGCTGTTGCCATTTTTCGGGGTGCACTCAGCCTCGTGATGTCAATTGCGGAGCTACTCGACCGAATAGTAGCGGCTTCGGTCAAGAATAGCATCATAACGACCGCGAGAGCGGTATGCTGACCCCAAGCCCCTCCTATCCACATCCTCCACTGACAAGGGAACCTCCCCATCGCACCCCCCTCAGATTTAGTTATAAGTTGGCACAGTAGATAGGCCTTGAAAAACTGAACACAGATCAATCGAGAAAACAGGAAGAAGTTGTGTGGAACTATGAAAAAAAAGCAAAATATACAAACTGAGTAGTCCATGTGCAAGATAGGTAACATCAAGGATATGCTCAGCTCAGGAGCTCCGTGGTCCCGTGGCCAGCGTGAGCAGCTGCGGAACGAGGGGTCCGTGGTTCAAGTCTTCCCTCGCGTGAAAATTTCAATTTCTTTATTTTCGCAAAGTTATGATCTGTCCGTTCGTTCATTGACGTTTCTGTTCACTGTAAAAAGTTTAGTGTCTGTGTTTTGCGACCGCACCGCAAAACCGTGCGATTAGTAGACGAAAGGACGTGCCTCTCCAATAGGAACCGAAAACATTTGATCGCAAGGTCATAGGTCAACCGATTCCTCCACAGGGAAACACGCCTGATATATTCTATACGACACTGGTGACGGCATGTGCGTCACATGACAGGAATATGTTGTCGACCCACCTAACTTGCACACTTGGCGAATGGGTAAAAAGATTCTTCTACCTTGCCCGATGTGGATGTGATAATCCTTTCTTGTGGATGTGATAATCACTCCCAAAAAAGTGATGAAAACGTAAGAGTTTGTCACACAAACTGCAACAAATAAATGCAACAGTTTCACAGTCGTACAGTTTTCCCTGTGCTCTGTCAAAACATATGTTTTTAACGTTTTCAAATTTTTCCTTGTGTAGACCGTCAAATCCTGTATATGTCCAAGCAAATCTGAACATGTCCTGGAATTTTGGAGAGCGAAATTGATGTTTGAGTGCCTGAACTTTGATAATTGTCTGAAAACAAAAGATTAAATTTTTCACTCGAGGGTAGAGTTGAGCCAAGGACCTCTCCTTCCACAGGTGCTCACTCTAACCATGAGACCACGGTGCTCCTCAGGTTACATCATCCTTGATGTTACCTATCTTGTGCATGGACTACTCAGTTTCTATATTTTGCTTATTTTTTCATAGTTTCACACAACTTCTTCCTGTTTTCTCGATTGATCTGTGTTCAGTTTTTCAAGGCCTATCCACTGTGCCCACTTATAACTAAATCTGAGGGGGGTGCGATGGGGAGGTTCCCTTGTGAGGATGACACGGCGGTCGGATGTTCCCGGTGCTGTGGCTCCTGGGCGCCGCGGTTAGTACACGTTCACCGCGGCGCCCGGAGGCCACTGCACCAAGTTACGACACCTGAAGATGGGCTTATAAGAGCCCGAAACTGGAGGTGTGATAATAAAAGAACTTCACAACTGACGCGGTATTTTCAACATGTAGTTTAATGCTCAGTTGCGGTTGTTCCTCCAACAGGAATTTTTGAGGTATTTAGGAAGAATGGAGGTTGGATGAAGTACTAATAGTACAATAACACAACAGCACGGTGGATGCATTTATACGAATTTCCATGCAGGAAATGCAAACGCCTTATTTTGTTATTCGTATTATGAAAGAAAATGTGTAATTCAGTCATGACTGTTAATCTGTTACATGTATCCATTACTTTCATAATAAATTCGTTACCTCTGTGCTTCAGACATTGCACTATTAATTTCATAGGAACCTTGCCTTTATACTGATTTCCACTACTGTACAGCTTTATAAAATAGGCAGCCACAGCCGTTGAAATTCTTGGTAAAATAAACCTGAATAAAACAGCATGCATCAGTTAGTTGATAATTTATTCACAAACCTGTTTCGCTCCGTTAAGCGGCATCTTCAGATAATAAATAGTATCACGCTGATTAGCACACGGAGACGCCCCCAACGATGGTAGTCACAGAATCCAACTCTATGAAAAGGGGACATGTAATCAGCATGTCGCCAGTTCCTCCAACCGTTATTGCCAGTAAATGAATCTTGATGGTGCCACCGCTTCTTTTTCAAGCAGCTCCTCATTTGGCCTAATGAGTCTTAGTCGACCCCGTTCCAGACCTCCCTACCTCAGAAAAATCCGATGTACATGGAATCGAACTCGGGTCTTCCACACCGAAGACAGCGAGGCTAACCATTCTCTGTTTTCGTTCTGTCATTCATCAGCAGTTGTGTGCCAAATTCACATGACATCTCTCTAACACCATCGATGAAAACTTCACTCAGTTTTTTTTCGTCAGTTTCCTTGAAATATGAAGCACGCACAGACACACCATGAGGTACCACACATAGGAAAAAAAGTTGGAGGATCGCTTTTTTGAAACCCTGTAAATGTTTCACACTGAGATGCAGGAGGTTGAATTTTGACTCAAAGGTGCCTACAACCTTCCTTTGTAATGGTGAAGAAGCGTGGCGCCCTGCGACGTTACCCTTAGGGTCGGCGACGCTTGAAATAGCAAGTGTTGCCTTACGCAAAAAAAGAAAGGCCAGAACTCATAAGTTCGTGTGAGCTGTAAGGTGGGTTTATGATGACGCACTGGCACCAAATTTTACCACATTTCGACGATACTGTGGACTTGTCACACGACGGGAAGGTCCTCACAACCCCTGTTACCGACATCTCACCCTCGTCGTTCGACACCTTTGCGACAGATGTCAGAACCTCGACGCTCAGCGTAAAAATCACGCAGTTTTCTTATGGGTGGCCGAAGAAAACGTTTCAGACACACCGCCGCTCGGAATCGACTCGAAAAGGCCTCAGATAGTGGAATAAAGAGCGTCAATGGAACCACCTCTTTCCTCAGTGCATTTTTGACAAATTTTTCCCCTTCTGCAATCACCGGGACGAGTCAACTCTTTTCTAAGGACATCGTGAGGCTGCGACCCTTTCGAGTTATAACTGCCCACGTCGTGTTGTGCCGAATCCACTGTAGCTTGAATGGATTTTTAAGTTTGTTTTATATGCCCGACTTCTAATTTCATCACACAAGTCTCCAGGGTTGAGCAGTTATTGGCCGATGACGACACGCAATACAGTTTGTAACCTCCCAGCAGAAAAGTTCCGAAACCTCCCAACAGAAAAGTTCCGAAACCTCCCAACAGTAAAAAATATAACCATAACATTGACATTTAGCGTAACCTCCTAAAAAATAAATTGCGTGACCTATCAATAATAAAATGTGACTAATCTCTCAATAAAAAATTGTGGCTCAGTTATAGCCTTTCAATAATTGACTGTGAATTTAAACTGGTAAATCTTGGACGTCAGCAGTGCTCCGTCATGGCCCTGAAAATGCATTCTGAATAAATTGAAAATTCTTACCTCAATAAGGTCGCCGGATTACGCATATATATCTGCTCCTATAAAAAAATTTTCTGGCACAGCCCAGTGCAATACTGGCCGATAGATTTGTCATGCATAAAAAGAAACAACTGATTTTTCTTTGCAATAATCGGGATGACCATGGATTGGAGAAATTAGTAAATTCTTTAAACTGAGATGAATGATTGTCAAAAGTTAATTTTTATAAAAAGGATTGTTATTAAGAGATTTTTTTAACATTTACATGGGACCTGATATAACAATACTACATAAGCGCGAGGCTGCTTTTACCTTATATTACAACGCTCAGGTTCCGCCATCGCTCCACACGACCGGCCCACCCAACTTCACACACACGACTACTCGCTACTACTACTACAACCAACACACAGTTCCTACTGCAGTCAACACTGCTCTTTGGTCTGAGATTCTCTTATAGCTTACATATCGCAGGCAGCGCGTGAGCAATCCATCGAAATTATATCTGCTCGAGTGCGCTAGCAAGAAATTCCTTAATCATGGACCTCTTACACAACCCTCCACTGGGGGGCAAAAATTTGACAGCGATGGTGAGTCAATTGGACTTGCCATGAGCAGCAAATTTTTCTATAACCTATTTAGTTACTAAGTCTACAGTCACAGAGTATATACATTATTGATAAGTGCAGAGCATATTAAGAAATGAAATAGAGTGCACACGCACTGAGTTCAGAACATATTAAGAAATGACAAAATGTATATGCAATGAGTACAAAATATATTAACAAATGACATAAAGTGCACACGCATTGTAAAACTCTTTAGCATTTTTTACATGAATTAGACATGTGAAGGAGTGAAATAAAGTGCATACGCAATGTAAAAGTCTTTAGCATATTTAGGAGAACTGATCATATTAACAAATGAAATGAAGTGCACACGCACCGTAAAAGTCTTTAACATTTTACAAGAACTAGGAAAGGGATGGGAAGGATAGCATCATGGTTGTAGCACAGTAGGTTGCACGTAGCTGCACTGAAAGTCCGTATCTTTCTACAGAAGCACAACACCAAGTGAGACAATCTGAAGTTCTCTTCCCTGAAGTATTCATCGGTGTAGGAAAGACACTGAAATCTTGTATTAATATTGTATGTTATTATTTTGGTAGTGCATTAGGTACACCAAACAGTAGAACCATAATGACATCTCCTTCGGCCAGAGTGCTGTACAGTTTGATGTCAACACCACATTCTGGTAGAATCCATACTGTTACATCAATGTAGAATTAGTGCAAAAACCAAATATAGTGCTCCATGATCATGAGGATGGACGGGACATAGGGATATTGCAGTAATTGCTGGTAAATAGGACAGAAGGTGAAGGATACATTAAGTCTTATACTAGTCATCATTCAGAATTACACTAGTGTATCAACCGATCTGAATAATTATTCGCATTCATTGGCTATTTACACAGCATTTCAGTAGTATGTATGGAGTATTACAGAACATTATTCATAGGTCATCTCATTAAACTAATTATTGGCATAGCATTTATGCATAAGGCATCTAGTTACAGTAATCATTGACATAGCATTTATAGAGTATAACAAAATACTATTTACAGAAATTATTGGTATAGCATTTATGCATTAGTAATCTCATTACAGTAATTATTACAGAACATTATTCATAAGTCATCTAATTACAGTAATTATTGGCATCATAAGTCTTCTCATTACAGTAATCATTGGCATAACATTTATAGAGTATAACAAAATATCATTTACAGCAATTATTGGAATAGCATTTATCCATAAGTCATCTCATTACACTAATTATTGGCATAGCATTTATAGAGTAAAGCAGAATATTATTTACAGAAATTATTGGCATAGCATTTATGCATAAGTCATCTCATTATAATAATCATTGGCCTACCATTTATGCAGTATTACAAAACATCATTCATAACTCATCTCATTACAGTAATTATTGGCATCATGTCATCTCATTACAGTAAACATTGGCATTCAGTTATGCATAAGTCATCTCATTACAGTGATAATTGGTATAGCATTTATACAGTATTACAAAACATCATTCAATATTATTCAGAAGTCGTCATTCAAAACAAGAGTTATTACATGTAGCAACAAGCTGCTAGTGACTATATATGATATCAAGTAAGTGACATAAGACATACTTAAAATGTAAGACAGTGTAACTATTAGTCAAGGTCTGTAGTCCACTAATACATAGACATAATGGAATCAATACATCAGAAAAATTTGCATGATATTTAGGACTAGTAATATATCTTAAACTGGTAGCATTATTTAGTTGTATACTGGTAATAGTTGGGACTGGTAATATTTTTTTTTTTTTTTTGTGCTAGCAATGCATTGCGTTGGGATCGACAGTTAATTGCTGGGACATGAAAATATTTGCTTTTGACTTATTGCTAGAAATAAGGATTAATAACGTCATTCGTCATGAGTCAGCTGTAGCAAGGTTGTGAAACAAGTACAGTGTATGTGATCATATTCATAAATGATAGACACAACTGGGTAAAAAAATGCAAGTACTAGAACAGGTTTAATAACACATGTGTAGCAGCATATTAATATCATGAAAAGCTTCTCCTGGAAAAAATACAAAATGGGTTATTGACCTGAAAGAAAAAAATTTATATTATGCTGAAAAGTAGTAAACTTCGAATTAACAGGTAATGAAACGTGTACTCAATATGTATGTACTCTAGCTGTCTTTCCAAAAACATTCAGTCATTATACTATGCGACATAGACATACTGTCAAAAAGGAACTGCAACAAATACTTAAATAACTACATAGCATTTCCTAACTAATACAAAATATATAAACATCATTATCATCATCTGCAAAGAAAAACTTCATTATTCATATTACCATAACTTCATCATTATCATCGTCTGCAAAGAAAAACTTCATTATTCATGTTACCATATACTTCATATAACTATTCATCATCATTTATTATCATCTGCAAAAAATAGACACTTCATTATTCATATTACCATTTACTTCATACAACTATTCATAGTATAGAGTTTCTTACTTCTAGCATATTTCATCACTAAAATTAACTTGTGTAGTTCTGTCTGACAGCCTGCATCAATCGCCTCGTATTCTGAAAGAAAAATAATTAGTTAAGACTGCTATCATATGAAGTGTATAGTATATTCTTGTTAATTCTGATTCATTTACCTTCATGACAAGGTATTGCATCTTCTTTCGTTCATTCCGATGGTGAAATTCCCATTTCGTAGTAAATCACTATGGTTTGTTTAATTTATTTCTTTTACACGTTATTGCTTTCTGAAAATGATGAACATGGATTAATATCTTGCATTTAAATCATATACCCATTAAATGAAAACTTGTGTCTCGTGATACGACTAAGCATACAACATAGCATTACAGAAAACGTATTAGGTCAAAAACATAGAAAATTTTTAAGTGCAAAAAATGGACTCATAGTATCATAATGCAGTAGCAAAAAAATGTAGAATAGTCAAGATGTTGACGTATCTTAAGGCAAAATGTCAAAGTCAACTGGTGTTTGTTATATCTTAGAGATTTCATAGTGCATACAGAGAAAAATTCTACTTTCGATAGGAAAACAATCATACATACACAAAAAATGGAAAATGTGCACGTTCTGATATATAACGACAAGAAAAGCGACCTGCCAACCTTATCTTGCTGGACACTTGCCAGGAAAAAATATAATCATCATCAGTAAGTAGTCACATAGATATAATTGCTTAAGTGGTCATATAAATATCAGGAAATGGCCTTACAGTGTGGTAAATCGTGAAATATGTTCATTCAGTAAAGGGTTTAATATTGGAGACATGGTGATTGCCTTTGCTTCTTCTGGTTCTCAAAGTTTCGACATGTACTACATTGGCGTGAGGAATGCTGCGAATTCTATATGGACCAGTGTATAGAAGCTCAAATTTACTGCATCTACTCTTGCCTCTGTCGGATAAATAGTGTGTGCATACTAATATTTTGTGTCCAATGTAAAAGTCACAGCACGTACAAACCTGTTTTTGCTGTCTTCTCGGGCGCTTTGCGGCACGTTTGATGTTGTTGAACGCAATGTCAATTATTTCATGGTGGCGTAGTCGACGAGATGTAGGAAAAGATACTAATTCTTTAATTTTGTTAGGTGGTTCAACATTTTTCAGTATAACAGTAGGAGATAGCATAGTAGATTCATTTGGTATGGAGTTAATTACATCCTGGAATGACAGTATGTGTGTATCCCAATTATTATGTCTTTTATGGCAGTATATTCTACATAGTTTACCAAATTCTTTCATTAGTCGTTCACAAGGGTTCGAAGACGCGTGATACTTGGATATATAGATAGGAGAAATGTTTCTAACTCTTAACATACGTGTCCATATCGCAGATCGAAACTGTGGTCCGTAGTCGGAAATTACTTTCAATACATGCCCTACATGCAACAGAAAATGTTTTACGAATGCGTTCGAAACAGATTTAGCAGTAGCTTTGCGTAACGGAGTGAAGGTAACAAATTTCGAAATGAGTTCAACAGCGACAAAGATGTAACAAAAACCTCTTCTAGATCTGGGAATCGGACCAAAAATGTCTACAGCGGCCTTATGTCTCAATTTAATCGGTACAATAGGATGTAACGGAGGAATATGTGAAGTCGTGTCTGATTTAGCTTTCTGGTAGATTTTACATGACGCTAAAACTCGTCGAATACGTTTCTCCACGTTCGCAAAATAACAGTTCTGTCTCAATATAAGAAAACATTTTCTGGCTCCATAATGTGCGTAACTTAAATGAGTATACCAAATTAATTTGTTAACAAGCTCGTCAGGAATACATAATAAATAACCAGTTGTTGCTGTCAGGGTGAGAGCGGCGAAACAGAATATTCTTGCGTACCGTATAATGGTTTCTAATGGTAACGTTATTCCTATCTTGCCAAAGGTGTGAAATCTGTTTCCACACGTCGTCTTTGCTCTGCTCTTGTGCTATGTCTCGTAATGACGACGAAATATAATTTTCAAATGCAACTTGTTGAATATACATGACGCTAGAATCTGCTTCGCAGAAGTTGGCTACGATGTCTTGCTGATTGTTGCTGAGAGAACGGGATAGTGCGTCGGCTACAATATTTTGTGTACGGATATTCGGAATAAGATAATGTTTAGCTTTAAATGTGTCATGCTGGTTAACTTGAAATTCATACATAAAACCGGACATAGTACCAGAAATGTTGTCAAAAACTGGAGCTTGCTGTAAAAGAATTTTGCGTAGCTCTGTACGTTCGTCATCTGTATTTGCACTGCTTTGCTTTACTTTCTCAGAAATCATTTGCATAGCGTCATAGTCGGCTTCGTCTGGTGTATTGTAGTTGAGTACGTACGTATCTGTGAACAATGTGGAATGACACTCTATGTTACGCGATGTAGAAATGACATCTGTCCGATTAATTGCCTTTCTTATGCAGATAAAGAGTGCTGAAATTCTAATGCCAGTTGTATATTTTCATCCTTTAACATTAAATAGGAATTTTGAAAGTCAATAATTGCGTCATATTGTACCAAAAAATTCGTGCCTAAAATGACCTCTGTTGTCAATAAGGGCACACTCCAAAAATTTGAGTGGAACGTTATGACCTGCAGTACAAAATGATAAGTGTGTCTGTAATTTTACATCTACTCCTTTACCAGATACTGCTCCTTTTACTTTAGTTTTGCCTAATGTTAACGTAGGATAGGTATTCTCTTTGTTACATTGATTGAAAGTTTCTTCATTTATAACTGACATAGGTGATCCAGAATCGATTACTGCTGAAAATGTGGATGATCCAATGGTTTATTGAATAACTGGTTTTTCATGCAAAAGTGTGTCACGGATGTCGTCAAAAGTAATAACATTTTCGTGAACAATATTCTGTGTGTCAAAAGTATTGCTTACGTTGCTGGAAGATGCAACCTGTACTGTATCTAGTCAAATTCTTTCTGACGTGCTGTTATTTGCGGGAGGGTGCTGTGGCATTTAAACTATTTGTACTGTTCTGTTATTTCGTCCTGACGTATTTGGCTCGGGATGATACCGACTGTCTGGTTCGTTCATGATAATCTGTTGTTGTGGTTGATTCTGCTGCTGGTAAGACCGACTGTTACGCTGAAAACTGTGCTCATTACTTTTACGTCTGTCATGATAATCATTGCTATACAGCGCGTTGCGATAGGAATTGAAATGTTGTGTCTTCTGTACGTAGTGATTTCCTTGTTACTGTGCGTTACTATTTATCGGAGCCGACGCTATATGTGTAGGCGGCGAAACATTAAAGCTTGGTTGACCTTGCACATTATATTGTTGGTTAGGGATGCTAATCAGCTGGTTTTGTTGCTGTTGTCGGGAAAAACCTCTATTGTTGCCAAAATGTGTCCGCAATTGCTGAGAATTTTGTACGTAGTGATGATTAAACTTTTGTCTGGTATTAAAGTTCTCGTGGTTGTCATTTCTGGAGCGTATAATGATAACTGTCGCTTTCAGTTAAAACTTAGCGTATCAGGTTTTCTTTACCCATTCTTAATCCTAGATAGATCGATAGTTGAAGAGCTGTTTTGATAGATATAAAGGATAGTAAAAGAGTAGGCAGCAGTGCAGAAAGCTTAAGATGAAATAGCACTACTATGGCTCGGGGCCCTGTGCACGCTACGGCACATATTCATCGAAGTGTAATGAATCCTCTGAAGTCTGTTACACGCTGCAAATAAATTTTAGTTTCTGCATTACAGGCCAAGCTGGTG
This sequence comes from Schistocerca piceifrons, assembly GCF_021461385.2. NCBI lineage: Eukaryota > Metazoa > Arthropoda > Insecta > Orthoptera > Acrididae > Schistocerca > Schistocerca piceifrons. The sequence goes on along the minus strand of NC_060142.1, from coordinate 510,617,896 downwards.
GAAATGCGAAAGCAAATTGTTGTATCCAGTCCGAAGGTTGTATTTGTGATTCTTAAATACCTTAAATTTTCTCACGAATAGAAAGTGCTTATAGTCAAAATTATCGTCTCTGTATGTCTGAGCAGGTACAGGATTGTATGATAATCTGTTTGTCTGTGACTGTTCGGAATCTAAGTCACGTACACTCTGTAAATTACCTAAATTGCACTGGCTGTGTGAATGTGACAAATGTTCACAATGTGGCGTATGCTGTGACGTGTTAGAGGCTGAAACATTTTTCATTTCTGTCATTTCTTGCTGTAAAGACGACACTGTTCTACGCAAAGTATTATTGGACGAACTTATCTCACTGATTGTCTGCTGTAAATTTTGGAATTCGGCTGTTTGATTGAAAGAAATTGGTGACGTATCGTCTGATTTGGTGTCATTGTTATTTTCGATAACGTCAATACGACTGGCCAATTCATCAAATTATTCAGTCAGTGCTTTTACCTGATCGTCATTTTAGAGTCACAAACATTAATTTGTTTTTGGATTTTACGTGTGGTTTTGTTCAATTTCTTAACGTCTGCTTTGATTGCATCTGGATCCTGTATTAATTCCAATTGTTCAAGTCTGCTGGTCACTGTCTGAAAGTCTACTGTGTGTGTGTCTGTTTTTGTTTTAGGATCAGAGATTTCATCATGCAGTTCGGTGTTCAACTGTTTGATAGTATTGATTTCGTCTGATACTGCAGCAATGTTGTTGTTTACGTATGTTTTTGCTTTCGTAAACAATTTACGCTTATCTTCCTGTATAAATTTACGGTAACGCGTTTCACTGTTTTGTAGTTGGTGATTAAAACGTTCGTCAATTTGACCGTTCTGTTGTTCGAATTTCTTGCTACTTTCGCATCCAGTGTGCATGAAAATTCTGCTGACATTAATTTAAACTCGTCGCATAAATGTGTTGCGTTTTCTGAACTTTGTTTAACAACTGCACTAATTTCATCTTTAAGTAATTTTGTTGTGGCTGCATGTGTATTACATATTTCTTGTGCAACGGATCTAATTTCTTCACTACTATTCCCAGCACTTGCCTTACTTTCCTCACGTAACTGTTTTTTAGTTTCGTTACATTGCTCGGCAATGGCTGTAATCTGTTCAATACGCTGTTCAGTAGAGGTGTCAAGTTTTTCATTAATGTGTTTGAGATGTTCATTAAGTTGTTTGTAATTGTTGTCTTGTTTATCATTCGACTGTTTGAGATTTTCATTAAGTTGTTTGTTCGATTCATTAAGGTTGTCGTGTTTTTCATTCAGCTGTTTGAAATTTTCATTAATTTGTTTGAAATGGTTGTCGTATTTTTCATTTCTTTCGTTGATTTGTAGTAATAATGCTATAACTTGATCCATGCCAAAATTAGCGACTCTATTTTCTGTGCTGTGTGATGGTGTATCTACATGTGTCACGTTTTGTGTAACCATTTGGTCATTGTCTGATTCACGAAAAGGTCTGATAATTGGATGTGCACTGTGGGTCACTATATCGGAATCAAATAAATCTGACGTATTTTGACTACAATGTTCATTTTCGTTAGAAACATTTATCTGTTCACTGCGTAAATTTTGCACATCAGGTGTGTCAAACTGGGCAGCGTTCATTATATCGGAACGTGCCTTGTCATCAATTTTCGTTAAATTTAGTGTGGACACAATTGAATTTGTTTGCTCATCATTTAGATTAAAATCATTATTGGTGGTCGGCACACACTGATTATCTGTAAATAGAGGTTTATCATTATAAAGCTGAGTGTCGCTAGTATTACCGGTCAAATTATTCAAGTCGGCTTTTTCACTCATTACTGATCGCGATGTACTGTTGGCAGTTTTTCGCGGCATTTTCACAAGTCAAAGATAAGCACAAAATCAAACAAAGACAGCAAAAAATGGAACAAATACGATAACAACAAAGAGCAATAAATTACCAATGATCTGTGAAAAAAGAGTGAAAAATTAGTAAATGCGTTGCGCCAGATGCAAACTACAGTTAATATTATCTCAATAAGAGCAGATATATACCTGACTACTCAGAAATTCACAAAAATACGATCCTGGCCGGTTGTCACCAAGTGTAACCTCCCAACAGAAAAGTGCCGAAACCTCCCAACAGGAAAGTTCCGAAACCTCCCAACAGTAAAAAATATAACTATAACATTGCTAATCTCCCAATAAAAAATAGTGGCTCAGTTATAACCTTTCAATAATTGACTGTGAATTTAAACTGGTAAATCTTGGACGTCAGCAGTGCTGCGTCATGGCCCTGAAAATGCATTCTGAATAAATTGAAAATTCTTACCTCAATAATGTCGCCGGATAACGCATATATATCTGCTCCTATAAGAAATTTTTCTGGCACAGCCCAGTGCAATACTGGCCGACAGATTTGTCATGTATAAAAAGAAACAACTGATTTTTCTTTGCAATAATCGGGATGACCATGGATTGGAGAAATTAGTAAATTCTTTAAACTGAGATGAATGATTGTCAAAAGTCAATTTTTATAAAAAGGATTATTATTAAGAGATTTTTTTAACATTTACATGGGACCTGATATAACAATACTACATAAGCGCGAAGCTGCTTTTACCTTATATTACAACGCTCAGGTTCTGCCATCGCTCCACACGACCGGCCCACCCAACTTCACACACACGACTACTCGCTACAACTACTACAACTAATACACAGTTCCTACTGCAGTCAACACTGCTCTTTGGTATGAGATTCTCTTATAGCTTATATATCGGAGACAGCGCGTGAGCAATCCATCGAAATTATATCTGCACGAGTGCGCTAGCAACAAATTCCTTAATCATGGACCTCTTACAAGTTTGTTAAAGCGGAGTTCGCCGTTATTAATTATGTTTTTTAGATTTAATTTTAGTACTCGTACAGAGACTCAACGTTCGTTTGTTTAATAGCGCGTCGTCAAAATAAATTATGAAATGCTAATGTCTTTGCAATACATAGTGTCGACTATTGAGTTAAAGTTCCTACCTATTTTGCCATTTTAGAGAAGAGAAAGCTTAAGCGCTTCTGCTTCTATAGTCTCAGTATCAAATGTTCACTAATTTCAGTTTACTTCCTACCTCAGTTTAGTATTTAACACAAATTATAAAGCAATGTCATTTCAGAGATATTACGTCGGTTCCACACTAACGGAATAAAACGTATTTGTCATTTAACATCACTTTTATTAATAATCCTTTTTCTTATGACGTAAATGTTAATGAATGATCACTATCTAGGAGGAAAGAGGGATTTATCCTAATCATGGGGTAATAGCATTTAATGAGCCCGCAATCGTTAATTAAATAAAAAGTCACGTTCAAGAATGATATGCGAACAACTTTCGTTACGTCCGTTTTCACGTATCTGTCAAAACTAGTCCTGTCGCCCACGATTCAAATTAACACTGACGTTAACCCATTTTGTCGGAACATCAAATTGTAACTATTATGTGAAAGTTTATTATAGTCCCCGAATTAATTCCTTTCAGATACGCGATGACCGAACAGCAGAACGGAACACAAACGACTCCTTTTAACAACCAAACAACGCAATGACGTTACAGTACGACAATGTCCGCCCAGTGGACATCTCTTTGACTTTATCTTCTCTACTCTGATTAATTAAATTATTCCTAATTACAATTTATTCAGCTATTTAACGAAAACAAACAAAAATAAAATAAATTTATCCCAATGTAAAAGATCAGTTATAGAGTGTAATGCGGCCTCAAGTTTTGGTTTTGTATACAGGGTGGAAGCACTAGCGAGCGTTCAAAACTTTTCGACCAAATTTGAGAGTGATCTGAAGCAGAAAAGCATGTTTATGCTTTTTGGGGGGGGGGGGAGGATCGTTTATAATCACATGCTTTTCAATGTCGTATCCCGCCGTGCATGCGCAACGAGATGGAGCGAAAAAGGAGGGATGAAAGAGCGTGAACATCCTTTTCTGCTTCTCATCACGTTTTAATTTCGTCAAATGGTTTGTGGAACGGCCTCTGAGAATTCCACTCTGTAAATAAAAGTAAAACTTACGGTCACGCTACACCCCAAAGGGGTGGAATCACTGTCGCTGGGGTCGCAGCCCCACGATGTTCTTAGAAAAGGGTTGACTCGCCCGGGGAATATCAATATTGTGAACATTTGTCAAGAGCATCGTCTTGTTGTTTGGCGCACTGCAAACTCTATTTTGAGCGCGAAATGTGTGAAAATGAACGCCTACATTGGAGGGGTGGTTTCATTGACGCCTTTTATGCCATATCCTGAGATTCTTCCATTTCAATTCTGAGAGACGGTGTGCCTCAAATGTTTTCTTCCGCGACTCATAGGAAATCCGCGTGATTTCTACGCTAGGCGTCGAGTTTCTGACTTCTATCGGAGGCGTCAAACGACGGGGTAAGTTGTGGTAAGGGAGGGGGAGGTGATGACCTTTCCACCATGTAACACACCCACGGCGGCGGTGGGAAGAATCGTGGCGAAATCTGGTGCCAATGTGTCATCATTCATCCACCTGTTACAGTTCACAAGCACTTCTGAGCTCTGGCGTTCTTTTTTTTCCGGTATGTGTCGACCCTCTTGCTGTTTGATGTCCGAGGGTGACCTCGTATGGCGCTAGGCATTAGTACTATTATAGAGGAAGGTTGTAGTCAACTTTGAACCAAATTTTGCGTCTCTGTGTGAGGCAATTACGGAGTGTAACTGTGTTCGAAGTGTAAATACAGGAAATTACAATAAGGCCACACGATTATAATTTTAAGTGTAACATGTTTTACTGTAACAAAGCATAGTAATATTTAATGGTTTATAATGTAGGCATTTGGGAATTATGTATGGAACAACACACCCGTAAACTGCTTCCACAGCTTCGGCGGAGCACACGTCCCGTTCTGGAGAAAATTTCAATGACGGTTTTGCGTCAACACCGCGGTATTTCGTTGATACAGCGTTCATTTATGGTCTTTGATGCTTGGGTAGTCGTGGTCTTTGTGGCGTGAACCTGAGATATCAGGAAAACCCAGCCCTCTATTACTTGTTGAATATATTCCTATCTCCGTCTTCCCCTACTACCCATTTCATTCTATTCAGCTATCTCAGGTACTATGGCAGGTATTCCTTTATATCTTACCACAGGCCCTATAATTCTATTCTTTTTGTCAATGTTTTTCGCAAGTTCCTTTCCTTGGCGATTCTACGACAGACCTCTTCATTTCTTACCTTATCAGTGTACCACATTTTCAATACCGTTCTATACCGCCATATCACAAGCGCATCGATTCTATTCTTTCACGGCTTTCCCGCAGACCATCTTTCACTTCCCTCCAATTCCGTGCTCCAAACATACAAATTTATCCCTCAAATTAAGTCCGATGTTCGATACTGGTAGACTTCTTTTGGTCAGGACTCGCCCCTTTGCCAGCTTGTTACGCTGTTTTTGCTTCGTCCATCATGTGGTCTTTTGCTTCCAAGGCAGCAGAATTCCGTCACTTCACCTACTCCTCGGTCTGGAGTATTTACGTCAACTTTAACACTCTCATTTCTGCTAAACTTCTTTCGTCTTTCTTCGGTTTACTCTCAGTTCGTAGCGTGCGTTCAGAAATTCCATTCAGCAGGAGTGCAATGCTTCTGAGGACAGCAGTGTCGGTAGCGAATTCTGTCGTTGACATCCTTTTCACCCTAAATTTTAATCCAATAACAAATGGTTTTTTCTTTTCTACACTACTTCTTCTACATCTGCATCTACATATATACTCCGCTAGCCACCAAGCGATGTGTGGCGGAGGGCACAATTCGCGCCAAGTCATATTTCCTCCCTTCTGTTCCACTCGCGGGTCGCGCGAGGAAAAAACGACTGTCTGAACTCCTCAGTACGAGCTCTTCGATTTATAGATTCCATAAGAGGGCGAAGGGCTATATCTACGTCTTACACTCTTTTTCATCCGGGAACTTCATTCTTTGTCTTCGAATCTTATTGTTTACTCCTCTTTCTTGTACAGATCTTACTCTATTCATCCTTCCCTAAAGCATACAGAATTTAAAACATCTTGCACCATTTTACATTGTCGAGCGCATTTTCTAGGCCAAGAAACACTATGAACGTGCCTTGTTTTTCCTTAAGTCGGGCTTCTATTATCAAGCTCACCGTCAGAACTGACTCTATGGAGACCGCCTTCTAACAGCGCTCAATTTGTGGTCCGTTCTTCTTTATATTATTCTTGTCAGTAATTTGGATGCATGAGCTGTTAAGTGGATTGAGCGATTGTTCTTGCATTTATGTGCCCATTCTGACTTCGGGATTGTGAGAATGCTATTTTTCCGGAAGGCTGATACTATGTCTCCAGATTCAACGTGAATAATCATTTGGCTACTTCTTCCCCCGGTCACTTTACAAATTCCGAAGGAATGGCATCTATGCCTTAGGTTTTGATGGTACTATAAATCCATAAAGTTTCAGCAGCAATGTCTTTAAATTGTAACTTCCAACCTGTTCTTCACAAAGTGTGTGATCTGTTTTGTTTTATTTTTCTCTTATGGTAAAAGACTGATGTCAGAATCTAAGCAATTGATATTAGATTCTTAAAACAGTAACTTTTGATCTAGATTTGCATTTTTCCAAGAGTATATATATATATACTGTAGTTGGTGTAAATGGTATGCGCACCGTGAAAGGCGAAATACAGCAGTGCATTCTCTTATACTAAAAGATATTCAGCAAAACTCAGGGTCCGTAACACTTTGTTCTTTATTTCATACACTGAAGGGTTTCACGACTAGTTGTCATAGTTGCTGGTGAATCTTCCAGGTTGCTCCGTTGTGGTGCATGAAACTTTTTTCTTCATGGCGTTTCGTCCAGAGTTGCTTTCGATATCTTTAGAGACGCTGTTGTTTCCAGCAAGACTCAGCGGATACAAGAACTCTATGAAGACGTAAAATAATTGTGGGTGAACAATTTCATGGACAACGACCATACAGGACGGAAGATCAGCCAGCAACTATAACGGGCGATGAAAAAGTTTCAGTTTGAGAGCGTTGCTGCAAGCAAGTATGCAACGTAGCGTGACTGCAGTGCGGGTATATAAGCACCAACATGTAGGCAACGGATTAGTGTGTTATTCTTGTCTTTAAGACGCGCATGCTGTAAATACGGAAACGTAAACTATGGGACGTTTTTACCAAATGCGTCCAAACGGGACTAACGAGCTGTTATTCTTTTCTTGGCTACCGAAGGATAAACAGCGTCAGATATCCGTCGGAGAGTGAAAAATTTGTGTGAGGCAGCATGTCTGCCTAAAACCACCGTTTAGGAATTGTGCACCATGTTCCGTGCTGCTGCTTTACGATGACTCACGTCTCCATATCGCGAGCGTCGTAACGTAGAACTTACACCGGTTCAACTGGGACCTCGTCGCACTATAGCCCTGATCTCTCCCCATGCGATTATCACTCCTTCGATCCCTTAAAAAGGGCCGTGAAGGGTCGACGATTCCTGTCAGAGGAGGATGTGCAAAAGGCAGTTACGGACTTCTTCACGCAGCAGGACACGCTGTTTTACTAACACGGCACCTTCGACCTGGTGTGTCGATGGGACGATTGCCTCAATACGATATCTTTGCCTGATTGGCACTGTTGGCCTTCGAACGGAAACTTTTTGATCGTATCTCATATTTTTTTATTTGGAATTTTTTTTCTGTTTTCTACCGCTGTGCCATGTTGTGTGTTAGTACCCTTGGCAGGGACTGTATCCTTGTAGCCTGTTATTCTTTTGGTGACTCATATTTGATCTGTTTTGTTTGACTAGATAGCGTGTGAGTGTCTCTTTCCGAGCTTGGCGATTGGAAATTTTCCCTCGGTCGAAAAGTCAATTCTGTTGTGTAACGAAGGCCGAAGACATGTAAAATACACCTATGATAGCTGTGTTCGATCTTGAAAAGGAGGCTTGCTACAAAAATAAATAAATAAATAAATAAAAATAAAACAAGTAAATTTCACTCATGAATTTGCACATACAATGCTATAATGCCGTGAAGTAACATGACCGTCTGTTGCAATCTGGACGCCACTTATGTGACTCAGTCCTCTTATGAAATTTGTACGTGCTATACTGTGCCAAGCGACGTTAGTAGGAGCGTACCCTAGACGTGGCCGCTACAGCTTACATTTACGTACATGTCTGCATGTTCCCTGAGAGATTGTACAGTGCGTGGCGTCGGGTACTTTGAACCATATACTTGGTGGGCAAAATACACAAAAAAGTTATACAAAGGAGTTATCCTAATGACACGGAAATCGGTAGATGTGATGCACATGTACGATAAACAAATTGATTAAAGTTTCAGAAAAACTGGATGATTTATTCAAGAGAAAGAGCTTCACGAATTGAGCACGTCAATAACGCTTTGGTCCATCTTTGGCTCTTACACGAGTAGTTACCCGACTTGGCATTGAGTGACAGAGCTGTTGAATGTCTTCCTGAGGGATATTGTGCCAAATTCTGTCCGACTTGCGTGTGAGATCTTCAAACTCCTTAGTCGAAGGGCCTTGCCTATAATGCTCCAAACGCCCCAAATTGAGGAGCGACCCGGCGACGTTTGGCAGGGTTTGGCAAGCACTAAGACAAGCAGTAAAAACTCTCGCCGTGCGGGAAGGTGCATTAAATTGCTGAAATATAAGCCAGGAGGCCGGCCGGGATGGCCGAACGGTTCTAGGCGCTGCAGTCTGGAACCGCGCGACCGCTACGGTCGCAGGTTCGAATCCTGCCTCGGGAATGGATGTGTGTGATGTCCTTAGATTAGTTAGGTTTAAGTAGTTCTAAGTTCTAGAGGACTGATGACCTCAGAAGTTAAGTCCCATAGTGCTCAGAGCCATTTGAACCACTTAAGCCAGGAGGGACTGCCATGGAGGCCATAGAAATGGGGCGTAGAATATTGTAGACACATCGCTGTGCTGTGAGTGTGCCACGGATGACAACTAAAGGGGTCCTACTATGAAAAGAAATGGCACCCCGAACCATCACTCCTAGTTTCGAGCCTTATGGTAGGTGGCAGTCGTGTTGGTGTCCCACTGCTGTCTGGGAGGTCTCTACACACGTCTTTGCTGATCCTCGAGGCTCAGATCAAAAAGGGACTCATCACTGTCGCCAATTCACTCGAGTCATTGAGACTGCTGGCCGAAGACGTCTGGAGACGCCCTAGAAAGCGTTGCATTACGAACCTTTATATCACCCTCCATACCGTCCAAGAACCAGGACTGATGTTCTGGGGTGCCATTTCTTTTCATAGGGTGTAGTGTAACGACGTAAGTTTTGTATAAATTATTTTCTTTGGACATATGACCATGTGCAGACTTCGTCACCTACGTCAGTTACAACGCACTTCAAAATTATTTAAACTCTTTTTAAATTGTCTCTGAATGGTTCGTGAACGAAACTGTAAAACATCATTTGAGTCGTATGCGCAGAATTACGTCACTCAGGCCAATTGGTTTGCACAAACTTCTTCAATTTAGATGTCGTTTGTTTCTTCTCAGAAATTATATTAACGCAAGTTATCTGATTTAATAAATATTAGAACCACATTGCACAAACTTTCAAGACTCAAACTCGCGATGAACGTTGTCAAAATTAATGATCTTGTCAAATATATTATTAATTGATTCACATAATGCTTCATAAATAAATTCTCGGAACACGTATTTAAACTTTAGTAGCATCCACTAGTTTATTATCTTCCTACATATAGACGTGAACCTGAGCCTTGACAAGACAGAACTGAACATTTACAACGTGATTAAACTTTCTATGACGTCATTGTTGTAGAAACATTACAAATTCTTAATTTTAAATTTTTAGAAGCACGACGCAACAACTCGGTTTCAGGATCTTCTGTTGCTCTTTGACTGTCGACCCGCGACGTAAAGTGGCCAGCAATTTTCTCTCTGGTCCCGGCAGCGAAGATGCTGTTTCCGTTCGTTGCGCCGCCCTCTCCGTACATGAAACATAAAATTTAAATACAAAACTTTAGTCAATTCACAACCATTACAAATATTACAAAAAATACATCAACAAAAAACTAAACTTATATTCACCTGCAAACTGGGCTGACACTGGTGGATGGGTGACGCTTCAATTTCACGTCCCACTACAAGGGGGACCCCTTTGGTTCTCATTCGTGGCACCCTTAAACCATAGCGGTACGTTGACGATATTCTATGCCCCGGTTTGTAGCCCTTCCTGGCATGCCATTCTGGGATTACATTTCAGCAAGATAATGCCCACCCGCACGGAGCCAGAGTTCCTACTCCTTGTCTTGGTGCTTGCCAAACCCTACCTTGGCAAGCTAGATCGCAGGATCGCTCCCCAATTGGGAATGTTTTAAAGTATTATGGGCAGGGCGCTCAAACTAACTTGAAATTTTGACGATCTTATGAGCCAATGGGACAGTATTTGGCACGATATCCTTCAGGAGGACATCCAACAACTCCGTCAATCAATGCCAGCAGCGCGGGATTAGCCGAGCGGTCTAAGGCGCTACAGTCATGGACTGTGCAGCTGGTCCCGGAAGAGGCTCGAGTCCTCCCTCGAGCATGGGTGTGTGTGTTTGTCCTTTGTATAATTTAGGTTAAGTAGTGTGTAAGCTTCGGGACTGATGACCTTAGCAGTTAAGTCCCATAAGATTTCACACACATTGGAACATTTTTTCAATCAATGCCAAGCCGAAAACTGCCCGTATAAGGGGCAAAGGTGAACCAACACATAAATCATACAACTTCTCTGAAATTATAATCGTTTTTTTTTTTTTGAACCACGTACATGTACTTCTGTCCCATTCGGATAATTCCTTCCTTCGCGGTGATTCGTTCTAGCTTTTTTTTTATTATTTTAAGTGTAAAACTGTCCCGTAAAAGTTCATAATAAGACATGCGGGACTGACCCTTGTTATTGAACGTGACGTAAGTTGCTGGAAATGGCCACCGTCGCATCTATGCAATGCTGTGCTCGATTTATGAAACTGTTAAGAGACGCACGGCAGCTCTGCCAGAGTAACAGGAGCAATAGAGTCTACAGCGGTCATGCGAGACACAGCTGGCTCTCTTTGTGCGACATATACAACAGGCTCTAGATACCGGCTCCCAGGTGGATGCCGTATTTCTCGACTTTCGAAAGGCGTTCCACTCAGTTCCGCACTGTCGCTTGCTGCAAAAAGTGCGCGCTTACGGTCTATCCGATGACATATGGGGTTGGATAGAAAGTTTTCTAACAGATAGAGAGCAGTTTGTCGTCCTGAATGGGGTGACTTGACTTCAACAGAAATAAGCGTAACTTCAGGTGTGCCCCAGGGTAGCGTAATAGGTCCGCTGCTTCTTACGATTTACATAAACGATCTGGTTGATGGTATTGATTGCGGCATTAGACTGTTTACCGATGATGCTGCAGTCTACAAGAAAGTATTATCACACGTAAGTTGTGAACAAATCAATGAGGATTTGCAGAAAATAAATGCGTGCTGTAATGCCTGGGAGTTATCTCTTAATATTAGTAAGTGTAACCTAATACGTATAACAAGACGAAAATCCCAATTAATGTAAGAGTACAAAATAAATGCCCAGTCTCTGGAAGTCGTAACATCCGTCAAGTATCTGGGCGTGACTATTCGAAATGACCTCAAATGGATCAAAATACACAAGTAATGGTAAGGCAAACTCTAGATTAGGGTTTATTTGTAGAATCCTGAAGCGATGCAGTCCTTCAACAAAGGAAATTGCTTACAATACGTTAGTACGTCCAGAGTATTGTTCGTCTATATGGGACCCTTACCAGTTGGGTCTGATTCAAGAGTCTGAGAAGATCCAAAGAAGAGCGGCAAGATTTGTGACTGGTACATTTAGCCATCGCAAGAGCGTCACAAATCTCATACGAAGTCTGAAGTGGAACACACTTGCAGATAGACGACGCGCTAAACGGAAGGGACTGCTCACTAAATTCCGAAATCCGATCTTCGCCGAGGATCTAGAGCATATGTTATTACCACCAACGTTCAAATCGCGCTATGATCACCATCCAAAGATAAGGGAAATTGAGCTCTAACTGAGGCGTTCAGACAGTCGTTTTTCCCTCGCGCGACCAGGGAGTGGAACAGAGGGGGGAATATGACTTTGGCGCGAGTTGTGCCGTCCGCCACACACCGCTTGGTGGCTAGCAGAGTATATATGTAGGTGCAGATGTAGAATGTTCTGCTGTAGCTCTTCCAGTGTGTGAAGATTGCCTGAGTACACCTGACCCTACAATTTGCCTCACAGGCAAAAATCACAGGAAGAGAGATCAGATGTTCGAGGTGGCCAGATGACTGAACTGCGTCTGGTGGTTGTACACTGCTCACCGAACACCTCATGCACTCGTCACAAAGCTGTCAAGGCGGTGTGTGGTATTATCCGTCTCTTTGAAAACATCCATACAGTCCTTGACTTTCTATGAGCTGATACACATATGGATTAAACAGTTTCTGTCCATACCGTTTCACATTAGCAGTTTTTGAAAGAGCCGTGTTACGATGCGGGCATGAGACATTGCGCACTAAACGATAATCTCGAGATAGCGGCTTATCAGAGTACTGATCGGGGTTCTCTGATGCATAATGTCTCATGTTCTGTAGATTCATTTATCAGGCGCTATATGAAGAAATGGAAAATTGAGGATCCCGAAGTCCTGACATGTGACATGTGACCTGTAACAGCAACCGGCTGGCATTTTCTGCGCTGGGCAGTTCTCTTGTTCGTTAAGGGGGGACGGACGTTGAAAAACACACACTATTTCAAAAATACACGAAATACACATTTTTGGAGATGTGGCAATGAAATTTTGTACCGCGCTTTACATGAAAGTAACACATTTACATATAAAATCCTTTGATTATATATATTCAATTTTTTTAATCAAATTTGAAGTTTTATTTTTAAAAAATAACGTATGTTCCTTTTTCTCAGAAAGTAGTCAAGAGATTTCTACAAAAGTTTCTCTGTTTCATGTCTTTATATGTTGTAAGCTTCTCTCATGACGTTTTTGGAATAGGTCAAATAGGACAATTTCATAATTTTTAATTATAGTTCCAGAAGTACAATTTTAAATTCATGCAAAATTCCAAGCACTTTGCCCTGCATCTCAGCTTGCAATCAGAATTTCAAAATTTTCTCTTGAGACAACGTTTATTAGGTTTACAGAAATATGTACATAATTTCATAATTCTAGCATTCATAGAATCTGAGGAAAAGGTACATAAACTATAAAAAAAAACTTTTCAGGAAACGCAATTTAAAGTTCAATCCAACTTTTTTCCTTATGTCACTTCTTCAGAAGGCACCACATCTTTCCCTTCGAGGCTTCTCTTCTGGTTTCTTGTGGTCTGTCTTCTTTCCTTTACCAGGTCTTCAACCGACTTTTCAGTTGCAGAGACGCGCTGTAAATCTATTTTTCTCAGGATGTCTTGAGTAAAATTTCCTATCTTGAAGCCCATTCTTTCTAATACCTTCATCCTTCCGACATTCCTATCATTAAATACAATAACTGCATCATAAGTTGCAATCCTGACAGCTGTAGCAGATGCAAATGTGTTTTTAGCTCATCATTTCCATATGAGTGAATTTAGAGACTAATTTGGATTTTGGGTTTTGCCATGAACACACTTTTTGAGAAGTACAGGATCGGCCAGAAACCTGTAAGTGGCCTTGACAAGATCCAGGATACAATTTGGAAGCCTCTCCTTGTGAATGTAGGGGTTGTTACTCCTATGAGCTTGGTGTGGCAGGAAGGCCGCGTCACACTTTTAATTATGTTACTTAAAATCCGTCTTGATTGCAAATTTTTTTTATTATTCATATGACCGGTTTCGGTTCATTCAGAACCATCTTCAGATCTGATATTTAAGTTACAGGAGTAACCCGTCCAATTCAGCAACTTTCACATGCTACGTCACATATGACTGTAACTTAAATATCAGATCTGAAGATGGTTCTGAATGAACCGAAACCGGTCATATGAATAATAAAAAAAATTTGCAATCAAGACGGATTTTAAGTAACATTATAAAATCACTGATTGCGGTTGTCCCATAAGACATTATGTCTGTTTTTGCAAACACTTTTAATTAATTTTCAGGCTCTTCGGATTTCAACACTGAAACTTTAAGAACTTATTGTCCATGAGGTGTACTAATAAATAAAAAAGATATCGAAAATTGACATTTTTGGTCAATTTCATCAACGTCCCCCCTTAAGGAGGCCCACTTCCGTGCCAGTCTTATAAATATTCTTCGGGCCAGTTCTATTTCCCCCACTCTGTAAAGTCTGCACGCTCTCGTGGCCGTTGCCATTGACCATAAAAACTTCTGAGTCTTTAGACTAAGTTGGATTCCTCTTTAAACATGTTCATTTATCGACGTTTCGATCCCTCTTTTTGTTCAGAAGTTTACTGGTGTACCTGGATATCTGAACTGGCGGAGGGACCGAAATGTCTATCACTGAAGGAATTGGAAGAGGAATGTGACTCGGCATAACGACTAAGAAGTTTTTATCAACTCATTGTACCACTAAATGCGATTGTATTCCAGTGATGAACTCTTCTTGGGTGGTCAGCCGAGTGTTGGCGTCGTCTTGTCGCAACGTTTCGATTAGTTTCGTACCCATCATCCTCAAGCTTGAGTATGATGGGTACGGAACTCATCGAAACGTTGCGACAAGACGACGCCGCCACTCGGCTGATCACCCGAGAAGATTTGGGTTGGGTTGATTTAGGGAGGACACCAAACTGCGAGGTCATCGGTCTCACAGGATTAGGGAAGGAAGTCGGCCGCGTCCTTTGAAAAGAACCATCCCGGCATTTGCCTGAAGCGATTTAGGGAAATCACGGAAAACCTAATTCAGGATGGTTGTACGCGGGATTGAACCGTCGTCCTCCCGAATGCGAGTCCAGTGTACTAACCACTGCGCCACCTCGCTCGGTTCACCCGAGAAGAGTTCATCACATTGTACCACTGCTGTTCACCCCCTTTCCCGTTCTGTTGGCAGAAAGAGCGAAGGAAAAATGCCTTTATGCCTCTGTAAGGGACCCTAATCTCTCTTATTTTGTCCTTACGGTCGTTGCGCAAGATGAGCGTTGGGGGCAATAGAATCGTTCTTCTGTCACAAATACTGGTTCTCTAAACAATCTCAACAGTATGCCGCGAAAGGATCTTCTTATTCGCTCTATAGATTACCTGCAACTACCTTATATCCTTATTCCATTCGAGGACGTTGGTAATGTTATGCCGAAAGACTCGTGGATATGACAACAATTCAGTGGACCATTCAGTGTAAAATCTCCAAAACGCACAGATATGGACCATGCTTTCTAGGTCAGAACAAACTTATTATCGGTGCTTTATTTTCCGTTTCAAATGTGCCTTAACAGCAGCCAGTCATTGTTCTGGAGATTACCGAATTAATCTTCTACTCCGCAACGAGTGTCGGCCAGGTTCCGAGTTCGCGCGCAGTGGTAATCTACCAGGAAGTCCCATTGTTCTACTGCATTTTGGCTGCTCACAGCGTGTGCTAGTCGTGAAGCCCAGCGTGATCGGCAGAACAATTACATTGTCACCGTGCTTGGTAATTTGATTTCTCAGCAAAATATGATGGTACTGCTTCTATACAGCGACGTAGTTTTAGAGAACGCTGAAGAGACCGTCTGCTGTATTCTAGCTATCTGCTCTTGTTCAAGTTTTTCCACGTATAGCTTATAATTAGGGATCTGTCTGTGTCTTCTTTGACTGCGGCTTAACGACTTCCCTTCAAATGCGCCTTGCGACTATCAAGAAACACTGAAAATTTTTCTCATTAGCGACCTGTCCTCATTGTCTTTTTCCTGTTACGACTAGACTTCCTTTAATCAGTACTGTGGGACCGACGGGCACCACGCCCATAACGAGCCCGTGTATTAAAGCTTGAAGAGTGTAAAGAAGTCTGCAGTCTGAGTTTTTTGTGAGAAGCTACTTAATACCGAGACAGCGTAAGACACTTAGTGCATCGGGGAGACATAATTGTGCAAAAGAAGCGGGACGAATGAGTACTGAATAAAAAGAAAAGTGAAATAGCTTTTTTTCAGCTAGATTCAACACGATTAGAGTTTCTGTTTAGTTGATACACACTATGGAACGGTAGCCTACATTGGGGTAACGTGAATTAAACAGTGAAATAAGCACAATGTTGGAGAAATGTGTAACCGCTCTTCAGGATTGCAGCGTGTATGTCACAGGTTAGCTTTTTTTTTTAAGTGTGTTTACAGAAATAATTGCAGAAGACAGATACTCATAGACAATAAATGTTTTGTAAAGATCTTCGTAGCGGGCAGAACAGTGAAATGTAAGTGGAGATCAAAAAGTTGTGACGCCTCGTGTAAGGAGGAAAAATGCCACGTTTCCGACTTTGATAAAGGTCGGATTGAAGCATATCGCGATTGCGGTTTATCGTATCGCGACATTGCTGCTCGCGTTGGTCGAGATCCAATAACCGTGTTTGGCGACATCGCGGTGAACGCACATTGGAAGCGTATATTCATCATCGCCATACTGGCGTATCACCCGGCATGATGGTACGGGGTGCCGTTGGTTACACGTATCGGTCACCTCTTGTTCACATTGACGGCACTTTCAACAGTGGATGTTACATTTCAGGTGTGTTACGACCCGTGGCTCTACCCTTCATTCGATCCCTGTGAAACCCTACATTTCAGCAGGATAATGCACGACCGCATGTTGTAGGTCCTGTACGGGCCTTTCTGGATACAGAAAATGTTCGATTGCTGCCCTGGGCAGCACATTGTCCAGATCTCTCACCAATTGAAAACGTCTCGTCAATGATGGCCGAGCAACTGGCTCGTCACAATACGCCAGTCACTACTGTTGTTGAGCTCTTTTTGACTCAATGTCCAGACGTATCAAGGCCGTTATTACGGCCAGAGGTGGTACTGATTTCTCAGGATCTATGCACCCAAACTGCGTGAAAATGTAATCACATGTCACTTATATATAATATATTTGTCCAATGAATACCCGTTTATCATCTCCATTTCTTCTTGGTGTAGCAATTTTAATGGCCAGTAGTGTACACAGAGGATGACTTAGAGATTTATGTGATGCATAAAGGAAATATTGCTCTGCTCTAATAGCTCTTCAGCAATTTTTGTAAACAGTAATTTTTGTTGTTATACAGGGTGTTCAAAGAGTGATGCAACCTTATGAAACAATGTTTCTTTTTTGTTGCAGGTATGATGCTTTGATTAATTGAGGAAGAAATGGATTACACGTTGCAGCAGCGAGTAGCCTATTAATTGACAACAAGTACGTAGTAGACTCGGAATTCCTTCACTGAAAATTATGGTAAGGAAGGAAAAAAACAAATCCGCAATCAAGTGGCTGCACCTAAACTCCAGAAGCCAGGAAATGTGTCAGGTGCCGCCAGAACTGGCGGACGTAAAGTGCTGAGGCCAGACAAGTTGATCGACGCGCAAGCCGCACATATTGTGAGCCTCATGAAGTTTGTGCAATTCCTATCTAGCCGGTCTTGTCTCTCCATGGCATTGGACAAGTGTTTAGACATGCATTTGTACAAAAATCGTAATTTTACTGGATTGTTACCTGAAGACAATTAAAAAATTGTAGCTTTGTGTCTGTTCATGCCACCTGCAGAGCCAGATGGGGACGATTTCTGGTGTTGTCTCAAAAGTCAAGTTTTCTTATGGACGGATACGTGAATGCCGAGAATTTGCACATTTGGGCTGCAAAAGGTCTGCATCAACTGCTGAAGTCCCATCTGTGCACTCAAAAAGTGGGAGTTGGCTTTGTTATGTCATATAGGCGAATGTTCATCTCATAAAGTTGGCGCAACTATTTGTAAACACTGGTAACTCAGGATCAGCTACAGTGCCCACAATTTCAGCAACATAATGGTACAATTGATACAGCCAACAACATATTGGATCAGTTTTCTCACGCACAGGTAATTTTGAAGAGGATCTGGTTTTTTGGTGGTGGTGGTGGTGGGTAGTGTTTAACGTCCCGTCGACAACGAGGTCATTAGAGACGGAGCGCAAGCTCGGGTTAGGGAAGGATTGGGAAGGAAATCGGCCGTGCCCTTTCAAAGGAACCATCCCGGCATTTGCCTGAAACGATTTAGGGAAATCACGGAAAACCTAAATCAGGATGGCCGGAGACGGGATTGAACCGTCGTCCTCCCGAATGCGAGTCCAGTGTGCTAACCACTGCGCCACCTCGCTCGGTGGTTTTTTGGTCTCTTGATTTATCCCCTCCCGACGTTTTCGTGTTTCGGTACCTTAAAGATGCTGCATACAAAAATCACTCTCACACTATTCGCCAGTTGCAAAAAGAAAATGAGCAGGGTGTTGCTGCAATCTTTAACAAATGTTACAAAGCGTGTTTAGGAAGATGCAAAATCATATTAAATGATGTGAATCATGTAAGGGGGTGGAGGGCGGGGGATACTTTCAAAGTCCTACGCAATATTTTCCCAAAGGACTGCTTTACGTTTTGATTACAATGCACATAACTGTGTTTGCAGATCATTGACGGTTACAATGTGTGTGTTTATGCAGTGTCTGTATTTTCACAATGCAATGAATATATAGAGCTCATGCAAAATAACTTGGCCCATACTCGGAAACATGTTCTCTTCCTGAACGATTTCATTGCTTTGTTCTGTATGGGTGGCTGCCACAGCTAACCATCACGTGTCGATCTGGGTACTTCCGGGCGTTGTTGTCGCCTTCTCTTTACTAACGTACTGTAGCACCCTGCAGGGAAAGTGAACATGTGGTTATATGCAATACCATTAAATTTATGTTGTAAGTGGCACCTGAGAAATCAAAAAACGGTGACGAGTGTGCTTGAGAGGATTGCAAGAACTGCTAGCTATTCAAGTCACACAACAAAAAGAATTAGGGGAAAAACATAGCCACGCGTATTTCTCAAAGGTTCGCTATGTCAGGAAAGATGCAGAAGAAGGAGAATTTTTTAAATATATAAACACAAGTAGGCGGTTCAGATGGCTCTAAGCACCATGGGAATTAACATCTGAAGTCATCAGTCCCCTAGACTTAGACCTACTTAAACCTAACTAACCTAAGGACATCACATACATCCATGCCCGAGGCACGATTCGATTCTGCGACCGCAGCAGCAGCGCGCTTCCGGACTGAAGAGCCTAGAACCGTTCGGCCACAGCGGCCGGCCCAAGTAGGCGGCATTTCAGTGTCCTTCACAGTTAATACTGAAAATTTAACGCTGTTCATAGTCCTTACACACTCTACCAGGTTTGGTTGTAGGAGGTGTGACAGAACAATGCTGACAAGCTTCTGAGTATTGAAGAGAGTGTTTTGATGAACGTCTTCAGGATAGGGGGATCTCAATCCGCGAACGTCATCCAACGACGCTACAGAGTGTCGAAATCACAGGTACCAGCGCCTGTACGTTGACGGACCGCAGGTGGAACGTATCGCTATATGCCCGACGGCATTCTGAACGTCACATGAACGCTGTAGAGGCCACTAATAGTAGTGGCATCATAGGGGAAAGATGGACATACACAGTAGAAACAAGCGCTTATTCGTGTTTTGTCTCGTGGTGTTGTGCCGTGTCATGAAGAATCTCACTTGGTACGAGCAGCGCGATATGCATTTCGTTTATCATGAGGCGAGTGGAAATAGGCACGCAGTTTCACGCGTCTATGGACAAATATATCCAAATAGCCGTGAGCCACACCATTATAAGTTTCCGTTTGTTCAACAGCAACTGAGTGAAACAGGTGGCTGCAGAGACCGTCAAATGTTCAAATGTGTGTGAAATCCTATGGGACTTAACTGCTAAGGTCATCAGTCCCTAAGCTTACACACTACTTAACCTAAGTTATCCTAAGGACAAACACACACACCCGTGCCCCAAGGAGGACTCGAAACTCCGCCGGGACCAGCCGCACAGTCCATGACTGCAGCGCCTGAGACCGCTCGGCTAATCCTGCGCGGCGTAGAGGCCGTCAAAACGGCGTAGTTTGCTCGTGAAGCGTTGTACGCTGCGATTTGGAGAGGCCGTGTTGGAGAGGCTGGATGCAGACCCATCCACAAGCACTAGCGCTGTGACGTACGTATCGCAGAGCAACCACACAGTTGTTTGGAGGGTGATGCATGAGGAGGGAAGCACAGGTGCCGATGGTCCATGATTTTGCTCCACATGAGTGGTTTTTGCAACGTTGCACCACGCTACTGTATTACGCTGTGTATGTGTTGTTCACGTGCGAGGCTTCCTTCAACCTATGTTCAACGCTCATAATTATCATGTTTCGGCTGGGGAGAAACACCACACGTCATCAAAAAAAAGTTTACCATGAATTTATGAGCTGGCATGGTACATGGTACACGATTACATGGTGGGCACCTAAATGCTTCCTCATCGACTCACTATACAACGTTGGTTCTAGAAGTGTTGCTGGAATTACTGGAGGAGGTGCCACTTGCAGTCTATCGACGTCTGTGGTTGCAGCATGCTGCGGCACCCACGCGCTACACTCTAGCTCAGTGGTCCTCAAACTTTTTCTTTCAAGAGCTAGTACAGACATTGTGGTGCGTCACTTCGTGCCGATCTTATTATTAACTGGTAGCCTACGTAAATTAGTATGTTGTGGGCTCCCAGTAGATGAGCTATTGCAAGTGCGCGAAAAGCTGGCCGTCGGCGCCCAAGTACTGATCGTTAGAATTCGGTACTATGCGGAACACTTCGTGTCTGCATTCTTCTGTTTCAGCTTCCTGTCACTCTGTCGACCCAAAGTCTTGTAATGGCCTGATGAAATTTTGTTGTGTTGTCTTTCTGAGAGGATGATTAATTGATTAACAACAGTGTAAGGTGGCTAAAATTTCGCACCGTACAAGAACTCATCTACATACTTTGCCGTGATCTGCGAACAGAATTAGGTATCATGTGATAGGTTGTACATCGTATATATGAATATATAAAGGAGACTGACATTGTCACGTACGTCTTGTAAGCCGGCCGGTGTGGCCGAGCGGTTCTAGGCGCTACAGTCTGGAACCGCGTGACCGCTACGGTCGCAGGTTCGAATCCTGCCTCGGGCATGGATGTGTATGATGTCCTTAGGTTAGTTAGGTTTAAGTAGTTCTAAGTTCTAGGGGACTGATGGCCTCAGAAGTTAAGTCCCATAGTGCTTAGAGCCATTTGAACAATTTGAAACATGGACTCTGGGGAATCCGGAGCAGAAGAAAATCGAAGCATGTTGAAAATTAAGTGGACTGATAAGGTGAGGAATGAGGAGGTTCTGCGCAGAATTGGGGAGGAAAGGAACACATGGGAAACACTGAGAAAAAGAAAGAACAGAATGGCTGGACATGTGTAAAGTATCAGGAATAACTTTCGTGGTACTAGTGGAAGCTGTAGAGTGTAGAGGGTAAAAACTATAGGGGTAGACAGAGATTGGAATACATCCAGCAAATAACTGAGGACGTAGGTCGCAAGAGCTACTCTGAGATGAAGAGGTTGGCACTAATATGAATTTGTGATGGGCAGCATCAAACCAGTCAGAAAAAAGTTACCGTCTATAGTTTAATCTTATTTGAATCTCGTTGGTCTTCTGTATGGTATACTACAAACTAAAAATGCTATTTGAGGGTTGTAATTCATACACCGGGAAGCGAGTACTCTCTTGCTCGCTGTAACTATGAGCTCGACGTAGGTGATATATTGTCACCGGCTGCCCACTCTGCGCAAGTGACCCACACGCGTCCGGAACACCTGCACACCGCGCTTAACATGAAGTGCAGCCCCATAAATCATGCGCCGCGGCTGCGTCCCCCGGGGCACTTTGCTCGCACCTGCCGCGCTACCTGCTGCATCCCCTTTAAACGTTGGCCGAGGCGGCCGCGAGAGGCCGATTTCCATAACCGCTGTCGCAGCCAATGCATCGGTGAGCAGCGGCATTGTGTGTATCCCGCGAAGCTCTTTTCATAGCGAGCAGCCTTCAGCACCGCACAGCTTGCAGAAGCGAAAAGAGGCTCACGCGTCACCGACCGCCTGTGGTGTCGGAGTGGTCTGTAAAGCACCACACGGGAGGGAAAATTTCCAGCGGACTCCAGAAACGTAGCAACGACTTTTCTTCAATGTTTTGGTCATGGAAATCGTAGCAATAATTTGTAGGTTTCGGTGCTACTCATAAAGTATGCGAGCAACCAACCTTAACTTCACAGGAAATATCTAGGTTCTAGTCATGGTCCAGGAAACTAAAATAACAGTGTTGCACATATGCAGCCAACGAGTCTCTAATAAGTACGTGAAAACGTTGTTAGGGTAAAAACGAAACCCTAATGGGATCACATTGTTGTCTGGCCGTCTATCTGTCTTCCTGTCCGACAGTTAAGACCCCTTTTTCTCAGGAACGGGTGGACGTAGGAAGTTGAAATTTATGGTTCAAATGGCTCTGAGCACTATGGGACTTAACTTCTGAGGTCATCAGTCCCCTAGAACTTAGAACTACTTAAACCTAACTAACCTAAGGACATCACACACACCCATGCCCGAGGCAGGATTCGAACCTGCGACCGTAGCGGTCGCGCGGTTCCAGACTGTAGCGCCTAGAACCGCTTGGCCACCCCGGCCGGAAGTTGAAAGTTATGTCACATACTAAGGTCTATGGTTCCTTGGCGGTGCGCAAAACATAAGTTTCTAAGTCGAAGCAATCAATAGATGCAGCCATTTATGTCACATATTTTGATACTCGTAAACTCACTCATAACCTATATGGTACTTCCCAATGGCCTATAATCACGAAATTGGGCAAGAAGCAAGATTTCACAGTAAAACTAAAGGGAAAAAAATCGTTAATTTATAATTACATTAGACGACAGAAATACTGTTTTTATCATTCTAGGAAATCTTAGAATTTCTGGGACCGATACCTTGGAAGCATTGATATCAACAACAGGCAAAAATCATCGAGTTTCACGGTTCCCGGGATGGACGAACTATCTACATACATTATCGAGTTTGTAGGGAATCCTCTGTGCGGGTTTCCAACTCGCACTTTTACGGGTTTTCCGTTATGTCGTTGCCCTTGCTGATATTACTTTAGTTACTACTCGGCGAAGCTAGCCCAACATCGGGCATTAGCGGTAATCAACTTGACCACGTGAGTAGGTACAGCCATGCCATAGTTAAATAAGTTAAAAAAAATGGTTCAAATGGCTCTGAGCACTATGGGACTTAACATCTATGGTCATCAGTCCCCTAGAACTTAGAACTACTTAAACCTAAGTAACATAAGGACATCACACAACACCCAGCCATCACGAGGCAGAGAAAATCCCTGACCCCGCCGGGAATCGAACCCGGGAACCCGGGCATGGGAAGCGAGAACGCTACCGTACGACCACGAGATGCGGGCAACTGTTAAATAAGTATGCGCTTTTACCAGACTGTGGAAGCTTGATGTTAACAGAATTAAATTTAGTGCCGATGAAAAGGGGGAAAATGGCAGAATGTATAAGAAAAATATTACGGCTGATCAAATGACGGAGGGAAAATTAGGACACGATTAAAGGGGTGCTTAGATGAATGGAACTGAGCTATTTAATGTAAACAAAAAACAGTAAAGTCGACACAATACATACGCCTTGAGGATGGGGACAAATGTGTAATACGACGGGAATTTGTGCGATATTATTATCGATATAAGGAAATACCGACACTCTATAGCTGCTATTACTAGTTTCATTGTAACTCTCGTAAACAATTCTGAGAGCTAGATTTCATACTAAATGTAAAAAAAGACCTTCAGTGTGAATATGATGACAAAATACGAAAACACCTTGTTAGATGGAAGGAAGGGCTCAGGTAAGTAAATAAACTAATATGAAAAAGATTTCACAAAAAGTCTCTGGGGCACCCGTCTTTGCATCTCACTTTTAATTAGTTAAAGATATATGTAAAACCCTTTTATCTACATGTATAGTGACCAAAGGGCACAAGAAATACATCAACGCTTTTGTGAAGTTCTTTAATCACCGAGATACGTTAATCAACTTTCAAGGCTATTTTTAGTGGAACAACAGTTAGAGTAAAGTTATATCACTCGAACATGTTTCTAAGTTAAATAAACGGAAGAGAGAATAGAACACAAAGATCAGCTGCGTGATTAGACTTGAGTTTTCCGAATGAGGTCAAAACTCTCCCAGAAGTTGTCAGTTATCTCCTGTCGCAAATGTTACAGGACCTTGTGAATTATTACGCGTCGAATTCCGAATGTAAATTCCAAGATGAGCTTTTTCTCCCACATAGATTTCATGCTATGTCCGTGACGATAAATTTACAACGGGTCATCAAAAAGCTTCCATTAGAAGGTGTTGCTGCAGCTTATGTGCAACACTGCGCGAGCCTGTTGCGGGTATATAAGCACCAACGTGCAAGGAAGGGATCAGTGTGGCATTCGTGTCTTATATGGATATGGTGTCTGTTTTTTCGGACATGTCCGAAAGAACAGACCCCGTTGATGACCCGCAGCCGTCTAGAACGAAATTAGAATTATATTAATACCGTTAGCTGCTCACGGACGTTGATATATATCAACAGGGACATGTCCGAAAGAACAGACACCATATCCATATAAGTATATGGTTCTGGCAATAACGGCCATGACCTTCTTCTGTGTGGATGCACACATATTCCCCGAACTATTACGGGACTTGGTAAGAATGTCTTCCACTAGTAATGAGTGTGTTGGGGTGGTACACTACGAATGTAGTGTGTGGAAATACAAGTTGAGAATGTGAGTCTCGCTGGAGGCTTCCGCGAGGTTGTCCTTGCAGCCGCACTATGGCTCAGATGGATAGTGCTTCTGCCATGTAAGCAGGAGATCCCGGGTTCGAGTCCCGGTCGGGGCACACATTTTCACCTGTCCCCGTTAATATATATCAACGCCCGTGAGCAGCTGACGGTATTAATATAATTCTAAATTCGTGTCTTTCCGACGCGTGGGCAATAAATGCGGCAACGTGAAGTATGGCGACGCTCTTACCAAATACGTCCAAACAGGACCAAGGTGCTGTTATTATTTCCTTGTCTGCAGAAGGACAAACACGGTTAGGCATACATTGGAGAATGACGGTTATGTATGGGGCAACGTGTCCGTCGAAGACTGTCTTTGTGGAATGGTGCGCCAAGTTCCGTGCTGGTCGCGATTCGACTCAGGTAGCTGCTCCATCTGTAGGCCAACCTCACCCATTAAACTCTACACTCTAAACGCTCGAGCACCCGCCCTGTATGTCCTGATCTCTCCCCTTGCAATTATCACATCTTCGGTCCCTTAAAAACGGCCTTGAAGTTCGACGATTCCTGTCGGACGAGGACGTGTACCTGGCAGTTACGGATTTCTTCATCTGCAGGACATAGTATTTTACAAAATGGTTATCTTCGTCCTGGTTTGTCGGTGGAATGAGTGCCTCAGTGCTCATGGCGATTTTGCCTGATTAGCATACCAGTACTGGACTGTACAGGCTTCTAACAGAAACCTTTTGATCGCCCCGTGTAGAAAGATTCAGAGGTCCCGCATACCATACCCGAATTGGTTAAGTGTTAGCCACAGGTGATGGAAGTGATGGTTCAAAATGGTTCAAATGGCTCTGAGCACTATGGGACTTAACATCTGAGGTCATCAGTCCCCTTGGACTTAGAACTACTTAAACCTAACTATCCTGAGGACATCACACACATCCATGCCCGAGGCAGGATTCGAACCTGCGTTCGTAGCAGTCTCACGGTTCCGGACTGAAGCGCCTGGAACCGCACGGCCACCGCGGCCGGCGATGGAACTGATGAAGGGCCGAAGGGGATGAAGAAACACAGTACTATGTACTCTCAATCGGATCTCGAGTGAAGCACCTCGAGCGAGGAGAAACAGTGAGTAGATTACAATTTCTGTACTGTCTTCTTAATTTGTGTTGTTATTGACATTGTAGTCATGTGGACGAAGGCTGGTTTCATGAATTTCTACGTGCAAGTCTGGAAATTTTTCATATCTGCGTAACTATTGCTTTGTAAATCGATATTGATCTCTTACTATATTCAAGACTTCGTCTGTTTCTGCAGTTTCTACCCGACACTCTTTTTTTAACACGTTAACTGTTCATTCATGCCTTGGGAAGCGGCCTACCAAGCTTTCCCTTCTTCTTGTCAAACGCTATCATAAAACTCTTTTCTTGAATGAAATTTTCACTCTGCAGCGGAGTGTACGCTGATATGAAACTTCCTGGAAGATTAAAATTGTGTGCTGGACCGAGACTCGAACTCGGGACCTTTTTAACTCTTTTCTTGTCGATCAGTTTCAGCACCTCTTGACTATTTACTCGATACTCCGTCTCCGTATCCGAGGGCTCTAGCGCACGTCTTTACGGCAGCGATCGACTCGGAAGCCTGCTGGTTCGAATCCAGGTGGTCAGTCCATTCCGCTTCGAGCGCCGAGCGCGAAGGTTGCTGTTTATCTCACTTGCCGCATCGCCGCTCGTGTGAAGTTTTCCTCGTTAGTGTTGTTCTGTGTGCCAAGTGAGTCCTAGCGCCTGCGCTCCGCCTTGCCCTCCGCGTTCGTGCACTTGCAGCGGCGTCTGCCGCTCCGCTATGGCTACCTTGGTTTCCACGTGCATCCCACGAAAAGGTACTGTGAGCTTTACTTTCGATAAAAAAAAGCGCGACACGTACTGTCTGGGTATCCAGAAATCCACGATTGGCTTTGTTGATACAGTTCATGTGAACTCTGTTCAGGTATACACCGTTTATTTTGACGCAGACGAGTACGAATTTTACGTGAAATTTATGAATCCTCTTCACGATGAAAGAGTATTGTCGCGACATGGTTCTCAAGTCCAGTTCAACCATCGCGATAATTCCGTTAGTAAGGCGTCACTCGCAGCTGCTGAAATTGACTACACCAATGTTAGAGTGTTCAACCTCCCGCCCGAGGTAGATGACAACTTTCTGAAGAACATGTTGGCTCCTTATAGTAACGTGAAAAACGTCCATCGTGAACGGTGGTCTACTCAATACAAATTACAGTGCTAAAGTGGAATTCGTTCTGTGGAAAGACATGTCAAAAGCAATATTCCATCACATTTGCAAGTGTGTAGTTACCGCGTTCGTGTCATGTGTACTGTTGAAAAGGAAACCTGCTCCCTGCGTAATAAAAGTGGACATCGTCGGTCTAACTGCCCGCGGAGGATGTTTATATTAAAGCCGTCATTAGTGCAGCGTCGCAAATTAACTGTTGCTGATTTTGTTCCTTCCACCCGCGAACTCGGATCTACCTCTGCTTCGGATCATAATGAACGAAAAGACGGTTCTGATAATGGTGTAAGTGCATTTCCGCCTTTATCTCCCCGACAGGATCAAAATCCTATTGCCCCCATGACAGAACCTGCAGCAGTGACAAACAAGCGAAGTCGTACTCACGATGGCGAGGTTGAGGACATGGTTGTGCCTTCTTCCCCATCACCCCCCGCAGCGATTTTGGCCACTGCTCCTGTCCATGGTACGTTGAGTGGCGGAGAAGTTATCTCCAGCATCCCTGCTCGCGAAGTGGCTCCTTCTGAGATGCCTGTGTGTGAAGAGAAGAGGGAGCGGAGTCCCCCCCCCCCCCCCTTCGTCTCTGTGTCCTCCGTTATAGTCTGAGACGTGGTAATGTCGTCCTACTCCTTCGTCATCAGCCGCTGACGGTATCCTGAATTTTCAGCCTACGGCAACACCAGAGGAGAATGAGCGACAAAGTATCACCTGTTACACTGGTGCTTCCACGGAATGCTTCTGACTTAGTGAATGGACCTGCATTACATGTCCCTTGTTCTATAGGCAGAAAGGTGTGCCTATGACCCCTCCCACACGTGCGTCTGCAGAGGCCGCCATGCCACGTAGCAGACAGCGTATACAACTGACCGTGCGGAGGCATGTAAGAAACCTAAGGAAAAATGTTCCGATGACGGTTGTTCTGGGTCCCCATGGGGGACTCTGCAATGGACCTTGACGCTCAGCTGTTTACGTAATTCTGCTCGGTACGTTCCGTACATCCCTGTATAGCTGTGGTAAATGACCCAAACCTACACATTCCTTTCCTTACATCTTCATCTACATCTATGTGATTACTCTGCTATTCACAATAAAGTGCCTGGCAGCGGGTTCAAGGAACCACCATCAAGCTGTCTCTCTACTGTTCCACTCTCGAACGGCACGCGGGAAAAACGAGCACTTAAATTTTTCTTTGCGAACCTGATTTTCCTTATTTTATCGTGACGAACATTTCTTCCTATGTAGGTGGGTGCCAACAGAATGCTTTCGCAATCGGAGGAGAAAACTGGTGATCGAAATTACATGAGAACATCCCGTCGCAACGAAAATCGCCTTTGTTTTCATGATTGCCACTCCAATTCATGTATCGTGTCTGTGACACTATCTCCCCTATTTCGCGATAATACAAAACTAGCTGCCCTTCTTTGCGCTTTTTCGATGTCATCCGTCAGTCCCACCTGATGCGGATCCCACACCGCACAGCAATACTACAGAATAGGGCTGACAAGCGTGGTGTAAGCAGTCTCTTTAGTAGATCTGTTGCACCTTCTAAGTGTTCTGCCAATGAATCGCAGTCTTTGGTTTGCTCTACCCACAATATTATCCATGCGATCGTTCCAATTTAGGTTATTTGTAATTGTAATCCCTAAGTATTTAACTGAATTTACAGCCTCCAGATTTGTGTCACTTATCGAGTAATCGAAATTTAGGTGATTTCTTTTAGTATTCATGTGAATAACTTCGCACTTTTCCTTATTCAGGGTCAATGGCCACTTTTCGCAACCTACAAATATCTTATCTAAATCATTTTGCAAGTCGTTCTGATCATGTGATGACTTTAGAAGACGGTAAATCACAGCATCATCTGCAAACAATCTAAGACCGCTACTCAGATTGTCTCGTACATCGTTAATATAGATGAGGAACAATAGAGGGCCTATACGACTTTGGTCTAGTGGTTCTAGGCGCGCAGTCCGGAACCGCGGGACTGCTACTGTCGCAGGTTCGAATCCTGCCTCGGGCATGGATGTGTGTGATGTCCTTAGGTTAGTTAGGTTTAAGTAGTTCTAAATTCTAGGGGACTGATGACCACAGAAGTTAAGTCCCATAGTGCTCAGAGCCATTTGAACCATTTGAACCTAAACGACTTCCTTGGGAAACGCCGGATATTACTTCTGTTTTACTCGTTGACTTTCCGTCTATTACTACGAACTGTGACCTTTCTGACAGGAAATCACGAATCCAGTCGCACAACTGAGGCGATACTCCGTAGGCACGCAGTTTGGTTAGAAGACGCTTGTGAGGAACGGTGTCGAAAGCCTTCTGGAAATCTAAAAATATGGAATCAATTTGACATCCCCTGTCGGTAGCACTTATTACTTCATGAGTATAAAGAGCTAGTTGTGTTTCACAAGAACGATATTTTCTGAAACCTTGCTGACTGAGTCTCAATAAATCGTTTTCTTCGAGGCCTCGGTGTGTCAGTTCCTTCAAGATTCAAGTGCGGGCATAGTATTCTTACAGGGGATGTTATTTAGGCATTTCTGCTTACCTGGTTTTCGTATGATCTCTAATATAGCACCCGAATTATCTACGGGCACTGCCTTATTCTTTCGCGAAGGCATTCCTATTGCCGAGGTGGAAATGTTGGATTCTGGCACGGGCATAGGTTGTCAACTTTTTAACCTTACCTTGGTTCTTTTAGATGCCGCGTCTGCACTGGTCTCATAGTGGATCGTTCGCGTTTTTATAAAGAGAAATGAGTCCTCCGGGTATTCTGTTGGGTGGTGATTTTAACTGTGTGTTGCATCCTGCAGATCAATCTCCAAATTTTAATTTCTATCGTGAATTACATAAATTGGTCCGTTCCTTAAGCATGGAAGACGTATGTCCCACTTTACTGCGACTTCCAGTAGCAGACTAGACAGATTTTACTTACCAGAATACCTACACGACAGTATTCTTAATGTTGAAGTCATCTCTGCTTCCTTTACGGATCACTCTCAATCTTGAACGGCAACCAGTCAAATTGTTTTGCAGTACGTGTATGTTAGACGTCGCTCACCTAGCTGATCCCTCTCTCGATGACATGATGCGAGCCGTGTGGGAGCGTATTCTCCCGTCCTCTGGGAAGTACTCTTCCATCCGTGACTGGTGCACATAACTGGCAAAACCGAGACTCAGGAAAGCCTTTATATTTTTGTGCTGCCAGAGCGCGAGACTTACGAATATACTATTCCATCCTGTGTGAACTTTATGATGCTGCGGATCACACCACGATGCGAGCTGCGGATGTTAGCGGTGTAAAGGCAAACTTGTTTACCTTGAAGAGGATACAAATGGAAGGTTTGAAAATTCGATCCAAGTCACGTTCATTGATGAGGTAAGAACTGACTTCCTTATATCATTTACTTCGGCGTCTTACCCGTCGCTGGCGCGCTTGTATTCATTCTCTCACGACAAATGATGAACGTATCGTGAGGCGCAAGCTGATACACTGCGCGTCTTACACCAC
Organism: Schistocerca piceifrons; assembly: GCF_021461385.2. Classification (NCBI taxonomy): domain Eukaryota; kingdom Metazoa; phylum Arthropoda; class Insecta; order Orthoptera; family Acrididae; genus Schistocerca; species Schistocerca piceifrons. Next base: position 510,587,197 of record NC_060142.1, on the reverse strand, counting down.
TATTAAGTGGACATCTATGACATCGATGAGTCCAGTGATCCACTAATCAGCACCTTGGATACGATAATTACACTTGAACGTAATGAAACGCTCTTAGCTGCCTTTCAGCCTGAGGAAGTTTACAAACTTATTATGGGATCGGCTTCTCAAAAGTCCCCAGGTCTTGATGGACTTCCCAGGGAATTTGACGTGCGCTTTTGAGCGCTATACCGGGTGCTACGTTTACTTCCCTTTTGAATGAACTATTACCGGGGCGCGTAGTGCCGACTTTGTTCACAGTGGGAAAAATTGTTTTAATCCCGAAACGCCCTGGACCGGCTGCCCCTGATAGCTTTCGCCCAATTACTTTGTTAAACTTTGATTATAAGACTATGGCGAGGGCAGTTAATAGCAGTATGTCGGCTCTGGTGAAGGCGATTGTTGCAAAACATCAGAGCTGCGTATATGGTCGTACCATTCTTACCCTTATAGTCGAGCGTTGTGATGTGGTTTCGGTCGCTGCTGTAACGTCCGTTCCTTGTGCCCTTGCTTTTCGAGACTTTGATAAGGGATTTGATCGTGTTAATAACGAATTTTTGCTTAGGATTCTGGAGGCAGTTGGCTTTACTGTTTACACATGGTATTTCAACCCCATTGGTTCTTAATGGCAACTGACGCACGCGATAAATATCCGTTGGGGAGTGCGTCAAGGAAGCCCGCTGTAAGTCTTTGTTTGTGTTGTCTCTGAAGCCCCAACTTCGGACGGTGGGCATCCCAGCTAAAAGGTTGGACGCTTTTCGGAGAGACTACAGCTGTTCGTGCATACGCGGATGACATGCTGGGCCTACTTCGCGACCTGCGGATATACGTCGATAATTATTGTCGGAGTTCAGGTGTACTACTTAATGAAGGTAAATGCAGGCTTCTTACTTTGCGAGAATCTGATGACGTGATTGTGCCATGGACTACTGCCATGGATTGGAAAATGTCTCTCGGTATCATCATTCATCGTTTTCCAATCAAAATGTCGGCGCTCAACTGGAAGTCTGTTTCGGACAGAATTCAGGGAGAAATACTAGAACATGAAAGGCGTTCTCTTACTCTGCTCCAGAAAGTCTGAATATTGGGTACCTATGTCTTAAGCAAAGTTTATCCGATTCCCTCGATGATGGCAAAGAAACTGCATCAGTTGTCTGGTCTTTCGCTTACGGTATGAGGTGGTGATGAAGCCTCGTTCCTTTGGGGAGGTAGTGCCTGACTGATATACGAAGGAAAACGCAGACGCTACATGTGTGACGTACTGTTTTGACGATAACTCAAGAAACTCACACATGCATTCCTCGTTTATTTCTCTGTGCTCAACCTGCTAGTATTTAACCCCTACTGATGTTGGTCGCATAAGTTATGAGTCAAAACACATTCGTGACTTCTATCTTGCGGTGAGGTATTTAGGGAGTGACATTTTATGGAAACCCGTTCTCACCATGGAATTAATAAAGACTCGTTGGGAAGGAGTCCCTTGCCCGAATCTCGTTGAAAGAGAATCACGACGCGACGAGTGACTGCGTGGTTTGAGGCGCCATGTCACGGATTGCGCGTCCCCTCCCGCCGGAGGTTCGAGTCGTCCCTCGGGCATGGGTATGTGTGTTGTTCTTAGCATAAGTTAGTGTAAATAGTGTGTAAGTCTAGGGACCGATGACCTCAGCAGTTTGTTCCCTAAGGAATTCATACACATTTTAACATTTGAAAGAGAGTCACCGCAAACAACCTGGACTACAGTTTGGTTCAGTATCAGTCTCCCGATTTTGTCGATGCGCGTAGCGTCCTCGTGCTATAAAGTAGTCAGTAACTTAATTGCAGCGAGCGACTTTTCCGTATTGGGCTTAACGACAAGGATTTATGTGGTCGTTATACGTCTACAGATACGATACGACATCGTTTCCTTTGTGGAGGTCATATGGCAAACTGGTCTCTGATTGGGACACTACTGGCCTTCCTTATTCAATCTTCTGAAACTATATACACTACGGACATCATATTGCGCGCAGATTCTTCCTTCTTCTCAGGGTCGAAAACCCATACCGTATGTGTGTTTGCGTGCACACTTCATTATTTATGTGGTAGAAGTCAAGGGAAAAGACCACGTGGCCTTTAGGCAATGCATGTCATGACTTATTGGACATGCTTGCGACTGCCTCGATATCGATACCTCTCCGCCAGCATGTTGACTCATGTTTTTCGTCGGCAAGGTATTGGTTAACTTCATTTTTCATTGCTATGTATGTATTCATCTGTTTTCTTTCGGCTTGTCGCTCCTAGTTTCCCTGCTCGTTTTGTTTTGTGTTTTGCCTCAGTATCGCTCCATATCTATTGCACAATCTGTATAGATGAAGTACATGTGCACATAAGCGTATATAATCCTCGCAATCAAATTGGAATTCTTCTCTAGAGGGAAGGCTTCGTTTGCGATTGGAATATAATCTGATATCGTTGTGCTTCTGATTTTAGATTCTGTATAAAAATATATAAAGAGTACAAAATAAATACAAGTTTAAAAGCTCGCCGCGGTGGTCGTGCGGTTCTAGGCGCTCCAGTCCGGAGCCGCGCTGCTGCTACGGTCGCAAGTTCGAATCCTGCCTCGGGCATGGGTGTGTGTGATGTCCTTAGGATAGTTAGGTTTAAGTAGTTCTAAGTTCTAGGGGACTGATGACCACAGCAGTTGAGTCCCATAGTGCTCAGAGCCATTTGAACCATTTTTGAACCAACAAATTTAAAAAATTAATAAAACGTAACTAAATAAAAATTGTTGATTAATTTTTCCACCATTTGCAGCTTATATTACATGATTATTCGACCATGATGTACTGAAGTCACTCTAAGTCACTCTAATAATAAATAAAATGGTAAGGCAATTGCTTGCGATAAACGGAAAGCCCAGGTTCGAGTCCCAGTCTGGCATAAATTACCACTGTAAAAAAAAAAAAAAATTAAAGAAATGTCGCTAACGCACATCCGGTTGCGCTCTATTTGGAAGTACGCTGGTTCGAATCCAGGTGGTGGACGAAAATTTCACCGACAGTATTTACCTGGCAGGGGGAGGCGAGGAGATGGCGTAAAGTACTTGATCACAAGAATTTGCAAGTGTCCTGGATTAAATTTCAAACCCTTCTACAGTATCTCAAGAAGTGAGGGCGTATGGCACTGTTGATGGTGATCCGCCCGTAGCATGAGGGCGTCCCCTTCGTGCTACTGAAACGAGTAGGCTATTTGGTGGGACCGAGTTTCACCCTCTCCTTCCTCTCGTCATCATACAACACGAAGATAACAATATATTACATACGCATCCGTTGCACCAATTCCCCACCAGTTGGGATTTCACAGCCAACAACGCCATACGGCATGTAAATTTATATTTTTACTTACCCTATCTATTTATTTAGTCTTCAGTAATCTTCCGCAACACCACGGGACAAAGCTTCTGTTCTCTTTTCGTACGTGCTGTTTATCATCCAAGTTTCACTGTAGTTTCTGTAGCTGCCCTAAATCGCTTTAGAAATATGTCGGGCTCCTTCGCTAGAAAAACCCAAGCCTGATTTCCTGCCTTCCTCCAACTCGAATTTGTGCTGCTTTTCAAAGGCACTTTTGTTAAAAGGACGTAAAGTTCTGTCCTTCCTCGGTGGATTCTGGGAATACCAGAAGACTCGAAGACCCAAGCACAGGAGTCTAAAATCGAGTATGTTGAAGAAATAGAAGACGAGAATGATGGGTCTAATCATCCAAAAGATTCTCCCTCTGCAATTATGACCCTTCGCTATCATCGTGTATCTCACACTAAGTTACACTCATGTTCAGAAAAAAATAGAACACCTTGAACGACTAGAGACAGAACATTCATATTCACATGTACATTAATTAGTATATTCTGCATAAACGATTAAGCATTTCAGTCATCTCGGTTCAGCATGTGTCCTGTTGCCCAGCAGAAACAGGTCCGCCACGGGCCCTGATAAAATGTTCCATGCGTGATGGCATCGACGCGTGTAAGGCGCTAATGGTGTGCTGTGGTATAGCCACCCCTGCTCTATTCACCCTGTTCCAAAGTTCATCTGTGGTGGTTGGCACTGGGTCACAGCGCTGCTCCCGTCGTTTCACCGTACCCCACACACTTTCGATTGGCGACAAGTCTGGTGAACTGGCGGGACAGGGTAGAAGACTGACATCCCGTGACACCAAGAAGGCACGTGTTCGAGCAGCAACATGTGGTTGTGCATTGTCCTGCTGAAAAATGGCGTCTGCGGTGTTGTGCGGAACCCGTATGGATATGGGTTATGGGATGTCATTCACGTTCATCACACAGCTCACAGTGCCCTGGACACGCACTAACTGTGGTTTGTGGTTGCACCGAAAAGCACCCCGCGCCATAAGGTCTAGTGTTGGTGCTGTAAGTCTTGTGCGAATGCAGTCACTGTGATGCCGCTCTTCCTGTCTGCAGCGAAGCAAAATGCGGCCTCATTTTCAAACAAACAAAACCTAGATTCATCCGAAAACACTATCTGATGCCATTCCTGTACCCAGTGATGTCGTTCCATACGTCATTGCCGTCCAGCAGGTTTCTGCACATTCGTCAAAGATAGGCAGAGAACTGGACGGCGAGCACGTAACCTACGCCATAATAAACGGCGACAGGCCGACACCCCCTGGATAACAATATATCAAATCAAATATACTGCTTACATTGGTATCTATAGTTTTACGTTAACTTACACACTTTACAGTTAATACATACTGAAACATTCTAAATCGGAACAATAAAAATCGTTTAAACAATACTTTCAATGAAAGTAAACGGTGGAGTCTTTGTAGCTGTAATTTATTCTTACGAAATTAGCTTCGGTTTTTTTGGTAATAATGTAACTTGTTACTACTCCACTGAATGATCAGAGGGAGTGAAGTTCTGCCGTCGAATAGCATGTGTCCACTTCTTCCTCAGTTCAGCGTCCTTTGGAAATCTGAACACAGATATCTTTTTCCCAGTCCGGTAGTTGCCAGTACAGCCCGGTACACAGCACTTATTCACCATAGTGTAACGGACAAGTACTTTGCGGTGGTGAAAGAGATGTATCAAAATAACAACAGTTTCAGCAACTCACAGCTCGACACTCGAAAGCAATCCACTGGCAGCAATATACTATCGCCGTATTGGGCCGCTTGTCGTGACGTCACGGTGACGTAGCAACCCTTGTTGGTTGGCCTTGTTTTCTCGGAGGTGTCGGACAGATTGTCACCCCTGATCGTAAATGCGCTAGACCCCAGGAGGGCGCAGATCTGTCCCTTGTTGCCACTCTGGTGAGGTGTCAACCTTCTCGGGGTGTGGTCTGGCTGGTGCGGCCTGACCCATCTTCGTCGTGTTCTGCGGCCTTCCGTAAACCATTCGGCACACACCCGTTGCACTGCCGAAACACTTCGTCCCACACGAGCAGCAATTTCCCGGATGGATGCATCACATTCTCTCGTGCCAGTAATGCACCTTCTTTCAAACTCAGCCGCCCGTTGTGGCCGAGCGGTTCTAGGCGCTACAGTCTGAAACCGCGAGACCGCTACGGTCGCAGGTTCGAATCCTGCCTCGGGCATGGATGTGTGTGACGTCCTTAGGTTAGTTAGGTTTAAGTAGTTCTAAGTTCTAGGGGACTTATGACCTCAGCAGTTGAGTCCCATAGTGCTCAGAGCCATTTGAACCATTTTTTTTTTCAAACTCACTGATTAGACGGAACGGTTCGCGCATACGCCTGTGAGGCATCCTGCACGTCTGCTCAAGTCACACTAATCCATTACTTTCGATTTATAGCGACTACGGGAGCAGCGGGCACATCTTACCGGTGGGTGGTGTTGAGCCGCGATACTGATGTTAACTTTGAACCTGTGAGCCGACATGTTTCAAATTAAAATCATTCCTGCAGAACATACTAATGTACATGTCCTGTGAATGTGAACGTTCCATCTCTAGTCGTTCAAGGTATTCTGATTTTTCTGAACATGAGTGTATTTCTGTGAGGATGATGCTCCTTCCGGAGTAACATATTGCGTCCTGCTAATCAATAAATTTTCACTCTGCATCTACTGGACTATTCTGCAGTTCATGGTTAAGCGCCTGGCAGAGGGCTCATCGAATCATCTTCAGGCTATTTCTCAACTGCTCCAGAGCGCGCGAGAAACGAACACTTAAACCTTTCCGTGAGAACTCTGATTTACGTTATTTTATTACGATCATAGTTTCTTCCTATGTAGGCGGACACCAACCAAATATTTTCGTATTCGAAGAAGAAAGTTGTTGATTGAAGTTTCTTAAAAAGATCGCACCGCAACAAAAAACACCTTTGTTTTTATGATCGCCTCCTCAATTTGCCTAACGTATCCGTAACACTTCTCTCCTATTTCGCTATAATACAGTACGAACTCCCCTTCTTTAAACGTTTTCGATCTCCCCCCTCAATCGTATCCCATTCCACACAGCAATACGCCAGAAGAGTAAAACTTTGAACATAGCTGCTAAGGTTCAGTGACCGTGTCAGAATTATATTGTAACAAATAAGCCCTCGGTCACAAATATTAAGTCAAAATTGACCTGGTTTCGACACTACTATGAGCGTCGTCTTCAGAATTAGACTAACTGTACTAAAACATTAGGTATATAGTGCATTAATAAAATTAAAGTTTGTACTGACTCGAAAAGATGCAGTACTTACAAGTCACATATTAAAAAAGATATAAGCCGGAAAGCCGATGTCATGAACACTAATGAGCTAAGGGCTGTTCGTTCAAAAATGGTTCAAATGGCTCTGAGCACTATGGGACTTAACATCTTAGGTCATCAGTCCCCTAGAACTTAGAACTACTTAAACCTAACTAACCTAAGGACATCACGCACATCCATGCCCGAGGCAGGATTCGAACCTGCGACCGTAGCAGTCCCGCGGTTCCGGACTGAAGCGCCTAGAACCGCACGGCCATCGCGGCCGGCAAGGGCTGTTCGTACTGCGGACAAGGGTTGCAACAAGGACCGACAGCCGTAATGTAACAGTCTCTTTAGAGGAACTATTGCAGCTTCAAAGTGTTCTGCCAATACAGCGCAGTCTTTGCTTCGCTTTCCCCACAACGTTATCTACGTGATCATTTCAATTTAATCATTCGCTATTTTAATCCCTAAGTACGTAGGTGAATGCACAGCCTTTAGACTTGCGTGATTTACCGTGTAACCGAAATTTAACAATCTCCTGTTAGTATTCATGTTGATGGCCCCGCTCTAAAATTAGCCTGATATCTGTGCGAAAGTACGGGGTGTTCAAAAAGACTCTCCGCAGTGCCGTATGATGGTTAGCCGCGCGTGCCGTATGATTGTTCGCCTGTCAAGTGGACTCTCCCAACATTCCACTGTTTCGTTCAGGTCAGCTTGCGTCAGTAGCGTCGTTGGTGTGTCGTTACGTGCTAACGAGAACGTTTAGTTTAGTTCCTTTGTTCGTTTGTTTCGTTTTTGTCAGTGCTAAAATGCTAACACTTTCTTTTGAACACTTGTTCGACTAAAAACACACTTTCTTCAATAGAACGTGTGTTATTAGTCGAACAAGTGTTCAAAGCTGGCGGTAAATACACTTTCAGTTCGTCAAACATTTAATTCAGTTTTCGCGGAGACAACACTCCCACATCGCTATACTGTGCGAGATTTGATTAACAAATTTGGAAATTACAGATGCTTCGAGAAGTGGTCGTCCTAGCGTTTTGTCCGAGGATAAACTACTCGATATTTCCAATAAAATGTCAATGAGTTCGAACATGTCAGTAAGAAAACTCGCCCAGGAAATCGATGTTAGTGTCGGAACGGTCCACACAGCTGTAAGGAAAAAATTAGAACTTTTTCATACAAAGTGATAGTCGTGCAAGAACTGAAAAATACTGATCATGTCAAGAGACTGCATTATTGTCAATGGTTCAAAAATTTCGTTCAACAAAATGTAAGGGATATTCTTAATGAACCTTTTTTCACTGAGAGGCGTAGTTTCATTTCTCCGGTTACATGAATTCGCAAAATTCTCGTATGTGGAATACTGCGAATCCATTGTGTATTCATGAGGAACCACTTCATTCTGTGAAAATAGGAGTTTGGATTGCAATTCCTAGACGTCGAATTGTAGGTCCCATATTTTTCAACGAAATAATAAACGCACAACGATAGTGCAGTGATGTTCTGTAGCCATTCTTAGGAGAACTTGTGTAAAGTGAAATACTGAACGGTTATTTTCAACAAGATGGTGCAACCGTGCACACAGCTCGCGTTTCAGTGTCACTGCTTACTGATGCTTTTGGTGATCGCATAATTTCACAGGGAATTTGGCCTCCACGATCGCCTGACCCAACCGCACCTGACTTTTTCTTCTGGGGTGCAGCGAAAGCAACTGTCTAAAAAAACGTCCAAAATCGATCGATGAATTGAAAACTGCAATATCCACTTTCACTGCTTCTGTTACAGAAGAAATGTTACAGCTTATGTTTGGAAACATGATTAGACGAATTGAATTGTGTATTCAACACAGATGGGACACTTTCAACATTTTATGTGAAAATTTGTAAGTAAAAATGAATATTCAGTAAATTAGTAACTTGTATTTTACTGAGTTTCATTTCGGTATATTCACTGCGGCATACGGCACGCGCGGCTAACAATCATACGGCACTACGGAGAGACTTTTTGAACACCCCGTATTTTCTTCATTGTGTGCCGCTGCAATGGTGGATCGACAGCTTTCCAAAGTCTAGTATCATCCTGAACACTTGTAAACTTCTTTCCTGAAAATACAGTGCCTAAAAGTTGCAGACAGAAGTTTCACAAAAAGGAATGTCTAGAATAGCAACAGACAAATATGTCACAAAAAGAAATGAGTAGACCGACAATAGTTAATTATGTATTCTAAAGCCTCTTAGCAAGGGTAATGGACGCTTGTTGTGTTCAGGCTTTGTCGGACGCCGACAAAGGCCTTACGTATACATCAGCAGGGTTCTGCCATTACGGTATTCTTGCAACGAAGTGTATCTGATACAACAACAGAATTCTTAAATTCGTCGACATTGCTATTTAAAGATGATTGAATTTTTTTGTTGCCTCAGATTTTCTATATTAAGTGGTACTTGTAGAAAAATTGCTGCTCTCTGAGCACATCTTTTGTACGAAAATAGTCTCCGTTGGGCCGTCCAACAGAATGAATTGATGCGGACGTTTAGGAATTGCAGATAAGACTGATTTGTATGCAGCTGAATACAGTAGCCGCGGCGAAAGCTTTCTACTTACAACTTACACAGAGGGATTCCAAAGCCACTCCAAGCCAAGCGAAGACAACGGAATCGCATTTATCAGACCTCGAACTCGGACATAAATGTCAACATCTAATTAATTACGGTACCTAATACACTTTAAAAAATTGTTTCTTCTGTTTCTACATACTTGGTAGAGCAACTCTTCCATCGCTAATGAAAAGCAGCGCATGTATGTCGGCTATTCTTGGAAGGAACGTACTATTCTGTTCGGGGGCTGTAACAGGTTCGAATACGTCGTTTTGCGTTTGTTTATAACTCATAAAAAATAAAACAGATTCATTGTACCTTTTAGTGAGAATTAAATTTCACCACGTGAGGTTTAAAGAACATGAGTGATTTTTTTTACGTACAAGAGCACGACTAAAAATAAATCATCTCTAATGCTGGACGAGAATTGTAAAGCAGGTTTACCGATATCTCGCGCCATATCGTTTCGTAAGATATTCGAATTATAGCTCATAATTTTTCCTTGGTATTTACTCGGCGTCTGTTTGTTATCTGTATGTTTCCAATGGCTGGGTCGTAGCCTGTTTTGTCCAGAGGTTGGCCTATCATCTGCCTCGATTACCAGAGAAACAAGTGTGAGACATTTACGATCTAGTGACTCAGTGCCCAACCCTGTGATACTTTTGGTGTTAAGCTTATCTACTTCTGTGTGTCATAAATAACCAATAAAAAATAACTAAAAAATAAACTCTTAATCCGGTGACTCTGCCCCATTTACCGTTAGTAATAAAGCTTCCTGTTTTTGAACACTGTCTGCACGGTATGTAGTAGTTACCTGCAGCATTTACTCTTTTAATTGGCTTTCACAAATGCTATTAAACCGTTGCGAGTATCATTAATCTGCTATTAAACAACAGCGTATGAGATTTTAACATCGTAATAATAAACTGATGACACACGAACAACGACCGTGATCAAATAAAAACAAAATCGTCCCCGTTCATATTACTGTAAACTGTAACAAAATATTTGCAATTTTCATACTCTGAAATTTATTTTCTGCTGCTTGTCTTTTCTTGCACTAGCCTCTACGTTAATTTGTAGAACAAAACGGTCTTCAGTTGCCTAATTAGAGGTAAATACTACCGATGAATGTTTTATATTCAAATGTTTATGCCAAAGTGAAGGTCCTTATTTCATTTAATGCAGGGTGGCGTTCACTACTGTAGCAATAGCCAGATCTACCCACCCCACAGTGACAGGTGCTCAGTACTCATGTAACCGTAGCGTGGGAAATCTTGAATAGGTGGGAGATGTTCGTTGGCTGGCACAGACACCGGAGACTCCCGTCCAAACAGGAAGCAATATTGATAACTTTAAATATTAATTATTAATAAAATAACTTAACAACACGATATGCCGACCTTACTGGTAGCTTTATTCAAAATGATATTGGTATTTGCAACATCATTTTATTCAGAAACCTCTCCAGAAAGTAGACAGCAGAATAACGTAAGAATAAGGAGAGGCGGCGTATATCACCGATCTTCAACGAACCGCACTTTACTCGGGCACAGATGATATTTCAGGAAAATCGGGAAGCAGTCTCGCTCTGTGTTCTCAGAATAAAACATGTAAATCATCACAGTGTGTTTATCTTAGAATTTTGCATTCAAGTAACTAAAGGATCTGTGAAAAATACCTGGGCTAATTTTGATATTATACAGACTTTCGCTGCTGAAAGATATGCACAAAACTTTGGTTAGTCACGGATGTGGAATAAACGCTCACTTGTGGATTTTTTTGGGTCTCATGCGACATTAAAATTACTACGCCTTCATCGACATCCATGTAATTTCCTTATCTACATTGCCAAAAGATTCCAGACTTGTCCCCCATTCGCATCTGCGGTAGGGGACCGCTAAACAGGAGGTGACCATGAGAAAAAGATTGAATAAACAATGAAAGGATAACGCTCTACGAGTTGGGACGTGGAATGTCAGAAGCTTCAACGTGGAAAATCTGAAAAGGAAAATGCAAAGGCTGAATCTAAATGTAGTAGGAGTCAGTGAAGTGAAATGGAAAGAAGACAAGGATTTTTGCTCAGATGAGTGTAGGGTAATATGAACAGCAGCAGAAAATGGCTTAACGGGACTAAAATTCGTGATGAAAAGGAAGGTAGGACAGAGTACGCTACTGTGAACAGTTCAACGATAGGGTTGTTCTTATCGGCATCACAGCAAACCAACACCGACATCGATAGTTCAGATATACATGCCGACGTCGCAAGCGGAAGATGAAGAGGTAGAGAACTTATATGAGGATGCTGAACGGGTAACTCAGAACATAAAGGAAGATGAAAATCTAATAGTAATGGGGGATTGAAATGTGGCTGTAGGGGAATAAGTAAAGAAAGGGTTAAGGGAGAATCTGACCTTGGGACAAGGAATGAGAGAAAAGAGATTAATTGAGTTCTGCAATAAATTTTAGCTAGTAATAGCAAATATTCTGTTCAAGAATCGCAAGAGGAGGAGGTATACTTGGACCAGACCGGGAGAGGTAGATTTCAGTTGGATTAGAACATGATGAGACAGAGATTCCGAAATCAAATATTGGATTGTAAGGCGTATCCAGGAGCAGATATAGACTCAGATCACAATTTAGTAGTGATGAAGAGTAAGCTGAAGTTCAAGAGACTACTCATGAAGAATACTAAGGAATGAAGGGGTACGGCTGAAGTTCTCTGAGCCACGGATACTGCGATAGGCAATTCAGTTGAAGAGGCATGGGCTTCTCTGAAAAGGGCAGTCACAGAAGTTGGAAATAAAGCCGTCGGCTCGAAGAAGGTAACTATGAAGAAACCATAGGTAACATAAGAAATACTTCAGTTGTTGGATGAAAGACGGAAGTACAAAAATGTTCAAGGGAATCCAAGAATACAGAAATGCAAGTCATTTGGGAATGAAATTAACAGAAAATGCAGGGAAGCTAAGGCGAAACGGCTGCATGAAAAATGTGAATAAATCGATTCGAATCCTGCCTCGGGCATGGATGTGTGCGATGTCCTTAGGTTAGTTAGGTTTAATTAGTTCTGAGTTCTAGGCGACTGATGACCTCATAAGTTAAGTCGCATTGTGCTCAGAGCCATTTGAACCATTTTTTTGAATAAATCGAAGACGAAATGGTTATTGGAAGGACTGACACAGCATGTAGAATAGTCAAACCAACCTTCGGCGAAATTAAAGGAAGGGCAGTAGCATTAACTGTACAATGCGAACTCCAGTGTTAAATACAGTGGATAGGCAGTTCAGTTGAAGAGGAATGGGCTTCTCTGAAAAGGGCAGTCACAGAAAGAATACACTGAAGGGCTCTATGAGGCGAAGGACTTCTCTTGTGGCGTGACTGAAGAAGAAACAAGAGTCGATGTAGAAGAGATAGGGGATCCAGTATTAGAATCAGAATTTAAAAGAGCTTTGGAAGACTAAGATTGAATACGGCAGAAGGGATAGATAACATTTCACCAGAATTTCAGAAAATCTTTGGGGGAAGTGGCAACATAACGACTATTTACGTTGGAATGTAGACTGTATGAGTCTGGCGATACACCATCTGACTTTCCGAAAAATATCATCCACACAATTCCGAAGATTACAAGATCTGGCAAGTACGAGAATTATTGCACAATCATCTTAACAGCTCGTGTATTCAAGATGATGACAAGAATAATATACAGAAGAATGAAAAAAAAAACAAATGGGAATGTGTTAAATGACGATACGTTTGGCTTTAGGAAAGGTAAAGGCACCAGAGAAGCAATTCTGACGTTGTCGTTGATAATGGAAGCAAGATTTAAGAAAAATAAAACTTTCATAGGATTTGTCGACCTGAAAAAAGCTTTCCACATTGTCAAATGATGCGAGATGTTCGAAATTCTAAGAAAAATGAGGGTAAGCTATAGCGAGAGGCGGGTAACATACAATATGTACAAGAACCAAGAGGGAATAATAGAAGGTTAAGAACGAAGTGCTCGGACTAAAAACGTTTAATCCAGGGAAGTAGTCTTTCGCCGTTACTGTTCAGGCTATATATCGAAGAAGCCATAATCGAAATGAAACAAAGATTCAAAAGTGGAAGTTGAAAGGATATCAATGAAAAGATTCGCTGGCGGCATTGCTCTCCTCAGTGAAATTGAAGAAGAATTACAGGATTTGCCGGTCGGAATGAGCAGGCTAATGAGTACAGAATATGGTTTGAGAGTAGATCGAACAAAGACGAAAGTAATGAGAAGTAGCAGAAATGAGAACAACGAGAAACTTAACATCAGAATTGATGGTCACGGAGTAGATGAAGTTAAGGAATTCCGCTACCTAGGCAGCAAAATAAACCATGACGGACGGAGAAAGGCGCACATCAAAAACAGACTAGCACTGGCAAAAAGGGCATTCGTGGCCAAGAAAAGTCTACTAGTATCATACGTAGGCCTTAATTTGAGGAGGTAATTTTCTGAAAATGTACGTTTGAAGCATAGCACTGAATGGTCATGAAACATGCAGTGTGGGATATCAGGAAGAAAGACTCGAAGCATTTGAGATGTGGTGCTATATACGAATGTTGAAAATTACGTGGACTTTTAAGGTAAGGAATGAGGAAAGTTCTTCGCAGTGTCGGTGAGCAAAGGAAAGTATGGAGAACACTGACAAGAAGTAGAAATTGGAAATTTGTGGGAAGTTCGATGGGACCAGACTGCTGAGGTCATCGGTCCCTAGGCTTACACATTACTTATTCGAACTTAAACTAACTTACGCTAAGGACAACACACACACACCCATGCCCGAGGGAGGACTCGAACCTCCGACGGGAGGAGCCGCGCGAACCGTGGCAAGGCGCCCGTAGACCACACGGCAAGAAGAAGAGACAGGATTGTAGGACATCAGTTAAGACGACAGAGAATGACATCCGTGGTACTACAGGGACCTGTAGAGGGTAAAATTGTAGAGTGAGACAGAGATTGGAATATACCCAGCAAATAATTAAGGACGTAGCTTGCAAGTGCTACTGCGAGATGAAGAGGTTGACAGGAGAACCAGGATAAAAGGTGTACCTGACGAGTTAAAGGGCCAATAAAAATTTGATTTTCAATATTTCACATAATTATCGACCAAATTTAAAAATTTAGTGTGCTATCATTGTCTGCTCATTAGGCGGTATAAGCTTATGTTAAAAGTTTAACAAAATAAGACAAGTATTACAGTTAGAAACTGTCTTGAGAGAGCGTAACTCATGGCGCACAAATACCTGGACTACATTCATCCAGTATTTGAAAATGAAAGCACCTAACTATTTCCAACAGACTTTACTAAACTTTTTCTCGATGACGACCCCCCACCCTCACAAATCGCTCCAAAAAATGATGAAAGGAAAATAATTAATCGCTTACTACATTTTCGCTTTTCGTGCAGTAAAACTTCAGCATGAGACACGATATTTCAGTGTATTGCTTCTTTACTACCGATTCACAGCAAAGTTCGAAGATAGTATCCAGGTATACCACTGAATAAACCTGCAAAATAATATCGTTTTACGACACATACTTTAAGAGCTGGACGTCACAGACGTTTAGATGGCTGAAAAACTAGCTTCTGCTTAAATCTGCAGTAGAACTTCAACATCATGGGACATTAACTTATTCCTTCTTGGTCACACATTTTGGAGACAGAGTCTGCACATATCACTCGATGTACCTGCAAGATTATATCATTTTACTCCTGATAGTGCAGGAGATACGACGTCATATACACTGATAAGCGTGAAAACACTCTTTTACATAAAATGATGCGCAATTTACCCAGACTATATTCATCCAGTGTCATAATAAGAGCACCTAGCGACTTCCAATAAATTTTAAGCATAATGTCAAACCTTTTCAAGAATTGCTTACCACATTATCTATCTCATGTGTAAAGTAATCAGACGCATGAACCTGTTGAATACTTGAGAGTTCGATTCTTTACAGAATCGGGTTTTACTGGTTCGACATTAAAATAAATGAAAAAAAGGGGTGACATCCTTTAGTCCGAGAATCCACACAGCGTTCAGTTTGTACAGACCGGAAGATGCGACTTATGGAGGGGAAATCCAGTGGGACAACGAGACAGCTTTAGAAGATTTGAGGTAAGACAACTCCACTTCCATTGCTCAGCGTATCACCGAATACAGACTGTTGAAATCATCACTTGCAGCTTATCCAACGAGCGTACCAAACATAATTTTTCGTCAGGTACAACTCATAAAGTTAATATATTCAGAAGCAGTAATGTTTTAAGTGTCGAAACGCAAATACTACAATAACTGTTTGCAACAGATGCTTCCGACTACGTGGACGGTGGGATGAAGTTACACAAAGAAATTTACGGGAGACTGCAGAAACTGGAAGTAACGCAATAGGTTTATTTTTATGTAAGACAAGTGTTCATTAAACAGACTGGAACCAAGTGCACTAATGTAAGCTTCGTGGACCTTTGTCGAGAGGAAAGCATATCTTGTCAGATATTGCTACGAATTCGTATTCTGAGAGGCGCTGCACAGAAATCCCGGTGCTGCCTTCCCTCTTTATGTTCGCCTTAGTTTCCTCGAAATCACTTTACATAAATGCTGAAGTGATCGTCTTTGGAAGGTGTAAAGCGATTATAGGGACTTATTACTTATAAATACCCTTCCAAATTAGGAACAATAACCGTGGTACATAAGACCCCAAGCCCCAAGTTACAACGAAAATTTTATAAGTGCACGTACTACGGGGACTTTAATTTCGTGGGCACAATTTCGAAATCAGAATTAGGGAAAAAATAATTTTACTCATTTACTGGAAGGTTGATGTAGGTATGGTCAATGATTTAGTATCCTCCAGCACCGAATTGATGTAGTAACAGTTTGGCATAGCAGCAGGAAATGAGCCATAGTATTACTCATGCAGAAAAATGACACACTAATTATTGCAGTATTAAAATATATTGTGAAGCTTGCAAGATTATGTGACGCGACTGTGATGGGCTTTAGAAATGTAATATTGCGAGTATGAATTCTTGAAGCGAATATCTATAGAGGGTGAGTCAGGAGGAAAGGCATATGCTTTGAGACGCGATAGTATTAGTGATTCTGATCAAAAAACTTCTTAGGGCCATATGCCCTATTGCGAATGGTTTGCGAGATAGAACACGTTTAATATCGCTTTTGTACTTTGTTCTTTAATAACTCGAAAACAGCACATTCCAACAAAAACCGGTCTCAGTACACATTTAAACTAAACT
This sequence comes from Schistocerca piceifrons, assembly GCF_021461385.2. Taxonomy (NCBI): domain Eukaryota; kingdom Metazoa; phylum Arthropoda; class Insecta; order Orthoptera; family Acrididae; genus Schistocerca; species Schistocerca piceifrons. The sequence goes on along the minus strand of NC_060142.1, from coordinate 510,570,602 downwards.
TGCTACAAGAAAGGTCCTATTTATTTTCTGTCGAGGACTAACAGTTTGGGCGGAGAGATCGCGGGAGTATTGAAAATCTCGCGCGACGCGCGTACGCTAAAGCTTAGGTACTTTTTGTAGCTTTCCGACTTGATAGAACACAAGTGTCTGTATCAAAATGTTCGTATCAACTTTACCTATATGGCTGTGGTATGTTGTAAAGAATGACAATGAATAATACAGAAAATATATAGAAACACACATTAAAAGTGGTCTATCTCGGAAACCGTTGGCAATATGGCATATGTCCATACGAAGTTTCTCTTTTCAGGAACACTAATACTATCACGTCTCAAAACACGTACCTGTCCTCCTGACTTACCCTGTATATAGGGAGAGAGGGAGAGATGGAGAGAGAGAGAGTGAGGGAGTGACCAGAAACAGTCTGAAAAGCTTAAAAGAAAGTTGCAGCATAGTAAACCACGTCGTTCAAAAGGCGTGTCAGAAAGAGTGAAAGACAGTGTTACCATACGTATGTTCGTTTTGTTTCCTCATACCGAACACACGTGGATTTTGCTTACCTAACTTAAATTTATCACTTGCGGGAAAGGCACATTTTAACTGGTAAAGATCATTTCAACATGTACTAACCCAAGGAGCCAAAGACGACCATGCATTACCACATTTTAGCTAGTGGAAATGCTTTAATCTGCGCACGCAACGACCTGCTTGGCTAACTTAAATGTTAATTAAATCAGAAACGGGCAACGTATCGAATTTTTTTGATAACAATTATTCCTCAGCACTACCTATCCTGCAACATGCATACACGGTTTTTATACTGACAACCCTTTGTGTATGTCCATGGCGATTTTACAGTTAATAATCCGTGGCGACAAGTATCATCTCATTCATCTCAGTACATCGCAACCAAACATATATCAAGCTACATGGAGGAGGAGGAGATTAGCGTTTAACGTCCCGTCGACAACGAGGTCATTAGAGACGGAGCACAAGCTCGGATTAGGGAAGGATGGGGAAGGAAATCGGCCGTGCCCTTTCGAAGGAACCATCCCGGCATTTGCCTGAAGTGATCTAGGGAAATCACGGAAAACCTAAATCAGGATGGCCGGACGCGGGATTGAACCGTCGTCCTCCCGAATGCGAGTCCAGTGTGCTAACCACTGCGCCATCTCGCTCGGTGTCAAGCTACATGTTTCTCTCCGTACGCCACAAGTGGAAACAGCTATATGCAAAGCACACTCACACTCATTGCCATCAACAGACTGTTACTGTTCGACTCTTTCAACAACAAGTATTGTCTTTGCCGTACCTAGCACAGTTCTCTTTCAAAGGATAGCAAAAATGTTTACATATACATTTTACTTTGTATTGGACATTGTACTGTTTGCATGTTGTTTAGGCCTTTAAGAAAACGTGTCATTAAAATGACACAAGTTACCAAATAAAATCACAACTTTGAAGTCGTCACTAACAGGTGGCACTACTTGTTATGCTTACACAGTGAGCTCAGTACTAAACTGGAGATATCAGTCCATGAAGTCAGCTCATGAAGCAATAAGCCACAGTCGCCATGAAGATCGTAATTCGTTCTACTAAACAGATAAAATGAAATTACTGTTTACTGACACTACACGGCATTGTCTAGGTTTAGTTTGCAGTTCAATGAAAGAACCGCTGGTAAGCACAAGCAGTAGTAATATCACCAAATGCCCCTTGCCAATAAGGCGTACCCGCTAAACACCGTCACAGTCTTCTACACAAACAGACCTTTGAGTAGTCTCTCTAGAGTAGTCTTGAGCTCACAGTGTTGACAGACCATTCGCATATATACTGAGATACTCCGAAATGAATTATTGAAGAAACTGACAAATAAAAGAAAGAAAATTTTGTGTTCTGTTGGTTTCATGCGGTAACTTACCAAAGTTTTACGGTTGATGATTTGCACTTAGTATCGATTATGTGGCCAACTTGTACATAAGTACAGATTCTTTGATAATCCTGATCTGAATAATTACTAGTGGCGAACATTGTACTTGGGTACGGATCCATTAGTAACGATGGTACCTAGTCAGCAGAAACCGACAGTCATCAAGTTGTTATTTTATATTTTACTGTGGTCAAGACTATTAAAAATTTTATACAAATAATACAGATCGCTGTATCTCGTTCACGCAACGGTCTCAGGTCTTACATATTTTGCTGCCGATTAAAAGGGATATTTAAATGGTGAACCCTGGAACTGGTGTATATGCCCCTTATAATATTGGTCTGTTCCGAAGTATTCATTGACGCTTTTCCTTTTAAGTACACAACGTAAATAAAAGGTCAGAATGACATTTTTTTAAGCTTTCACGTTTAGTTACGTAAGAAAGCAGGATGTGTGATTAAGCAACTCTCAGATTTGAAGTACATTCATTGTGATTACGAAAGTGTTTCGCGACTGAAAGCCGGACGTGGAAACGCCAAACGAGGTCTCTCGTTACTGTCTAGCCGATAACTGCCCATACGTGCCCGGACGTGTTGGGACGCCGTTTTGCGTGTCACTGTGATAGAGAAACCTGTTTCACGGTGACACATAAGAGACTCCTCGTGTGCAGTTGACCAATGTCGAGCACAGACTTCTCTTACAAAGAACATGTTTTCTTTTAACAGTCAGCACGTGGGCTTGACAATGTTATTGGGAAGAGTTCGCCATCTTCTCGAAAGAAATACTAGAAGCTTGAACATAAATTTGTTAGGATACATTGCTACACTGAAGAGCCGAAGAAACTGGGACGCCTGCCTAATATCGTGTAATGCCGCAACACGACGTGGCATGGACTCTACTAATGTCTAAAGTAGTGCTGGAAGGAATTGACACCATGAATCCTGTAGGGGTGCCATAAATACGTAAGAGTACGAGGGGGTGGAGATCTCTTCTGAACAGCACGTTGCATCCCAGACAAGCTCAATAAGGTTCATGTATGGGGAGTTTGGTGGCCAAGTGTTTAAGCTGAGAAGAGTGTTCCTGGAGCCACACTGTAGCACGTATGGGATGTCGCATTGTCCGGCGGAATGCGCAATGGACATGAATGGATGCAGGTGATCAGACAGTATGCGTACGTACGTGTCACGTGTCAGAGTCGTATCTAGACGTATCAGGGGTCTCTTATCACTTCAACTGCACACGCTCCACACCATTACAGAGCCTTCACCAGCTTGAACAGTCCCCAGCTGGCATGCAGGGTCGATGGATTCGTGAGGTTGTCTCCGTACCACTACATTTCCATCCGCTCGATACAATTTGAAACGAGACTCGTCCGACCAGGAAGCATGTTTCCAGACATCAACAATCCAATGTCGGTTTCGATGGGCCCAGTCGAGGCGTAAAGCTTTGTGTCGGGTATTAATCAAGGATACACGCGTGGGCCTTCGGCTCCGAAAGCCCGTATCGATGGTATTTCGTTGAATGGTTCGCTTGCTGAAATTTGTTGATGGCCCAGCAATTGAAATCTCCAGCAATTTGCTGAGGGGTTGCACTTCTGTCACGTTGAACGATTCTCTTCAGTCGTCGTTAATCCGGTTCTTGCAGGATGTTTTTCCGGCCGCAGTGATGTCAGAGATTCGATGGTTTACCGGATTATGATATTCACGGTACACGTGTGAAATGGTCGTACGGGAAAATCCCCATTTCAATGCCACCTCGGAGATGGTGTGTCCCAACGCTCGTGCGCTGACTATAACACCACGTTCAGACTCACTTAGATCTTGATAACCTGCCATTGTAGCAGCAGTAACCGACCTAACGACTGCGCCAGACACTTGTTGTCTTATTTAGGCATTACCGGCCGCAGCACCTTAATGTGATCGTGTACATATCTCGGTATTTGAGTAAGTAGTTTCTTCGACGCTTCACTGTGTTTGTAGGTAGTAATAGTTTACGTTAAGGCTAGGTATTACTGTTGGATAAAGTTGAGACTCTATTAATTTGTATGTATTTATTCCAAGGAAAAAATATAATTTATTCTAGTAAATATTCAGCGTGGCGAGTTTTTTCTTTCATCCGAATGGAGCCAGCCGTAGAAAGACAGTTATCTTGCGTAAAACTGATCTATCTTTATTTTTTCTGGTTTTATTAGAGTAGCTTCAGTATTTGCAAATACATAAAACTGTCTTTCATACAAGAAGCGTACTCTCCCTCGTAGCAATCTTGTCCTGCTGCAGCTTGAATCATGACTAAAAATACATTTATCTCATGATTAACCGGTGTTGGTTCCCACACTACACCTGATAATGGAACCAAGAAAACACAAGATAATTTCACCGGATTTGCAGATGTACAAGAAGCATTTGACTGTTAAGTGACACAAATTTTTTTTAATTCTCAGAAAAATATGTATAGCGCGCCAGTCCAAAAAGTTTCGAGACAGGATTATTAGAAAACAGAGAAGAGCTTACGTGATCAATTTAATGCTTCAGGTGTTCTGTACTTGAGTACAATGCATAGGTCGTTCATACAGCAATGTGAAAGTGTCAGAAAAGTTCTTATTTGGTGTCGTTTCATTTGCACGTCACGTTTGCTCCTTCTTTGTTCTTTGCGAAGCATTAGAGACCCATGCTGCACTTAGCCGTTTTGAGGTAGGTTCATATTAAAAGCACCAAGTATCGTCACCCGTGAAATCACGCTCCAAAAGAAGAATTGTTGACGTTTACGCTGCTATCGTAGTTACTGCACTAACGTCGCTTAAACGCCAGGTGTAGAATTAAGTCTTACAACTATTTGCACGGACGGTGTAAACTGTGCAAGAACCAAGAGGGCAGAATAAGAATGTAAGACCAACACAGAAGTTTTCGATCGAAAAGGACGTAAGACAGGCATGTTATCTTTCCCCATAATTATACTACCTTTGTATCGAAGGTGATGTGAAGGAAATAAAAGAAAGGTTGTGAAGTGGGATTGAAGTTCAAGCCAAACGGAAGATAATGATGAAATTTGCTGGTTACATTTCTTTAGTCAGTGAAAGTGAGGACCTTTTGAATTGTTTGAACAGTCTACTAAGCACAGAAAATGGACTCAGAGTAAAGCAATGAAAGGCGAATGTAATGAGGAATAGCAGAAATGAAATTGGCAGTGAACTAAACATGAAAATTGAGGACCACGTAATAGTGAAGTGAAGGTATTCTGCTACCTTGGAAGCAACTAAGGCGTGAACGAAGCAAGGAGGATATAAGAAGTATAAAAGCTGAAGCAAAGATTATGTTGCTAGCCAAAAGAAGTCGACTAGTAGCAAACATAAGACTTAACTTGAGCAATAAATTTCTAGGCTTGGACGAATGGAAGCGTGGAGGTGATTCACGGATTTGTGCGATAATCGGAGAGGAATAAATGGAGACGTTTGAGATGTGGTGTTACATAAGTTTTGCTGAAAATCGAGTGACCTGATGAAATGGGAAATGAGAAAGTTCCCTGCAAATTCAGCAAAGAAAGAAATCTATGGTTAACATTGACTAGAAGAAGGGGTAGGATGAGAGAATATTTCTTGTAACATTAGAGAATAACTTCGACAAAGTCTAGTGAGCTGTAGCGGGCAATGAAGCATGTTGGTTGTGGATGGTACTCTGAGATAAACGACGACAACAATGGCGAGCTGTATGAAACGAGTTGGAAGACCAATGACCCTAACCCCCCCCCCCCTCCACGGCCCCACAAATAAAACGTGTGATAGTATACTGAGCAATATATGTTAGTGCCAAAGTTTGTAAGCGGACCGGTTAGCACTCAGCAGGTATTCCCACGCTATTTTGGCGTGATGTTAGTTCATCAAACAGTAATGCCTCGTCTCACAGGCAAGCATCAAGAAGAAGAAACTGCAATTAATTACACGTACCTGCAGCATGTGGCACCAGTTAGCCCACAAATATCGATCACATAATTTTTCCCAGTCACTGTGGTCGTACACTGGCACATTTACATTAAGATGAGGCATCCACGTGAAGTAAAGTTACGAGCCTCCATTTCAAGGAAGTTAATGTGCTGTTTGACCACCGATGCTGCTCAGAACAATAGAGCACTGGACAGTTCTACACTACTGGCCATTAAAATTGCTACACCACGAAGATGACGGGCTACAGACGCGAAATTTAACCAACAGGAGGAAGATGCTGTGATATGCAAATGATTAACTTTTCAGAGCATTCATATAAGGTTGGCGTCGGTGGCGACACCTACAACGTGCTGACATGAGGAAAGTTGCCAAACGATTCCTCATCCACAAACAACGGTTGACCGGCGTTGCCTGGTGAAACGTTGTTGTGATGCCTCGTGTAAGGAGGAGAAATGCGTACCATCACGTTTCCGATTTTGATAAAGGTCGGATTGTGGCCTATCGCGATTGCGGTTTATCGTATCGCGACATTGCTGCTCGCGTTGGTCGAGATCCATTGACTGTTAGCAGAATATGGAATCCGTGGGTTCAGGAGGGTAATACGGAACGCTGTGCTGGATGCCAGCGGCCTCGTATCACTAGCAGTCGAGATAACAGGCATCTTATCCGCATGCCTGTAACGGATCGTGCAGCCACGTCTCGATCCCTGGGTCAACAGATGGGGACGTTTGCAAGACAACAACCATCTGCACGAACAGTTCGACGACGTTTGCAGCAGCATAGACTATCAGCTCGGAGACCATGGCTGCGGTTACCCTTGACGCTGCATCACAGACAGGAATGCCTGCGATGGTGTACTCAACGACGAACTTGGCTGCACAAATGGCAAAACGTCATTTTTTCAGATGAAACCAGGTTCTGTTTAGAGGTACAGCATCATGATAGTCGCATCCGTGTTTGGCGAAATCGTGGTGAACGCACATTTGAAGCGTGTATTCGTCATCGCCATACTGGCGTATCACCTGGCTTGATGGTATGGAGTGCCATTGGTTACACGTCTCGGTCACCTCTTGTTCGCATTGATGGCACTTTGAACAGTGAACGTTACATTTCAGATGTGTTACGACCCGTGGCTCTACCCTTCATTCGATCCCTACGAAACCCTACATTTCAGCAGGATAATGCACGACCGCATGTTGCACATCCTGTACGGGTCTTTCTGGATACAGAAAATGTTCGACTGCTGCTGTGGCTAGCACATCCTCCAGATCTCTCACCAATTGAAAACGTCTGGTCAGTGGTGACCGAGCAACTGGCTCGTCACAATACGCCAGTCACTACTCTTGATGAACTGTGGTATAGTGTTGAAGCTGCATGGGCAGCTGTACCTGTACACGCCATCCAAGCTCTGTTTGACTCAATGCCCAGGCGTATCAAGGTCGTTATTACGGCCAGAGGTGGTTGTTATGGAAACTGATTTCTCAGGATCTATGCATCCAAATTACGTGAAAATGTAATCACATGTCAGTTCTAGTATAATATATTTGTCCAATGAATACCCATTTATCATCTGCATTTCTTCTTGGTGTAGCAATTTCAATGGTCAGTAGTGTAAAATTGGAGTAGGATTAAGTGTAAAAACATGTAGTCGGCTGTAGCGGAGAGGGGACTGTTGGGGAAGGAGGGGAGGGGAAGGAGGACATGAACGCAGTGCCTATATGATACATAAAGTGACAAACAACTTTCCGTTTTCAAACTGATGAGGTGGCGCCGACCCATCCAGATTAGCATAGTGCGAGACAAAGCAGTTGCCCTGGGATGAAGTTGGCATTGTCGGGAAACAGCATGACGTCATGTGGCGCCTAGCGGAGATCCTGAGCTATATTGGCGCTGCATTGGACACCGGCAGTCAGTTTGGGCGGACTCTTCCGGTGCATGCAAAGTGGCGCATTCTGCTAAGGAATACAGCATCGTGAGTCTTAGCAAGCTGTGAGGTGGCAGCAGCAGATGAAGTTGGCGTGACCTAGTGGTCGCAACCTTACATCTGGTATGCTGTGGTGTGGCAGTTTTTGTTTAAATAATGACACAAGTGCACATCCGTTCTATTCCTGTTGTGCCACACAAACAGTGTCGTGTTTTAGACAACCACACTTGCTGCATCAGTGAGATGAGCTGTATAAAGTTCGTCCAGGTGGTCCTGCTCTAACAACCAGAGTGCTTCCCATCATTTTAAACTTAGGGTAAGTAGATTTCTAGCCGTCTTGAACATAGGACTTACAGATTTTTTTGAGTATTCTTCATTTTAAACTTAAAATAACTGGGGTGGGATAAGTTACTTAAATTGTAATGTCAGAGGGGTGGGGGAAACTGTTTAAGCGTAGCACAAGAGGACTTAAACTTATGGAAAGTCAAGTGTAGCGTTGTAGGCTTGGGGAAAACCAATGATCCGTTGAATTTTCCACTATTTTAAACTTAGTACCAGATTCTGTTTGGAGTACAAGTGTGCTGGTGTACATGTAGACTGCATGAGTGAGCTGAGGCAATTGGCCTGTGTCAGAGGGGTTGGAGAAGGAGGAAATCTGGCAACAGTGCATGACATCATAGGGCAGAGGAAGGAAATATGGCAACAGTGAAGAGTGTGCCAGAACGCCTCCAGACCACCTACTATGCCGCACCATTGGTCGAGGACTAGCAGCAGCCGGACTAGGGAATTACTGCTGTTAGCGCCACAACACAAACGGCTGCGTTTGGAATGGTGTAGTGACTGGGGAGTATGGACTGCTGATGTAAGGTGTTGCACTGTGTTCAACTATGAGTTGTAATTCTGCACTATCCCGGATGAACATTTCTTGCGAGTACTGTGGCAAGCACTGGAGAGGCATCATGTGCCGGGAGTCATTGGCGTTCAGCTCACAACTGGAAGCAAGCGGGAGAACTCCGACAGTACAACGAGAGGTTACGAACAGCCTGCGATGTTACATATTTTCACTCATGCAACAGGTTCGTGGTGCCTTTTTCCAACACGACAATACTAGTCCACACATGGTACGTCTATCTATGACCTGTCTGCGTGATGCTGAGGTACTACCTTGGCTGGAATTTTTCCATTTGTGTGTCCGATATGTAGTGGGTAGGACCGGCTTGGACATCAGCTCCGCTTCATTGTTTGCATTGAGGCGAGAGGGCGTGCAATGTAGTACTCATAACTGGACCTGCACTGCCAGTTTCCTTGTAAATTTGACACGATTCTGTAATCACTGAAAGAACATCACGTAGCGTCTCAATCCGTGAAGTTTCATTCGTTTCCTCTTCTCTTCGGGTGCATCACATTTTTTATAAGGCATTCTAAGTGTCTTGCGAAACTCTTGTTTTTCAATATTGTTCATCAATTTTGTACTCTTAACATTTTCGATAGGGAAGATCCACGGAAGAGCGGCGCGTTTCGTAAACTAAATAGAGTTTTCGAAAACAAACTTTCGATGGGTCTGAATATGGAAGTGCCCATTACCAGTTTCGAGTTACGAAAGTGAGGCGTGCGCTTATACTCCGAAAACCATTAAAGTACTGAGGCCTACTCAGCGTGAAATGGAGAGATGCTTGTTGACAATTTCTAGATATCAGGGAACAAACAATGATGTTAGAAAAAAGATTGGAGTGGAGGACATGATGCTGACTGTAATCAAAATGAAATGTAGGCTGAAGTGAGAAATAGCCAGGTGAATGGGTGACAGGCAGTTCAAGAAAGTTCTCTGCTCGATTCAGCTTGACTGCGGCTCTCACCTTGTTAAAGGTGGGTAGATGTCAAAAGACATGGAGGAGCAAAATAAATGCGTGAGGTAGACAAGTCTCGAACAAACCTGTGAGGTATAGCAGTCACTATTTATCAATACCTAATTGCGCCCGGACATCTCAGATAAAGCCTTGCTGTGTCACTGTTTTGCTTCGTCTGCTGGTGCTTGCGAGCACCTTGACCTTCAACAACCAATTCCGACACACCTTGCCAAAGACTGACCTTGCGCCAGTGAAGGGTGATGTCTGTGTCTCTCCCTACCCAGTTGGCCTGTGGTTCAGCTTTAGTGGAACTTTGGGATGAGAAGTCGACACGTGGTAACGAGACTGGCTAAGAGGAAGCTCCTTCTGCTAGCTGGCGAATATATTTTTGTAATATATTCTGTGTTGATTTTCGAATCATAGAAAGTTTTTCCGTTAGAATGATTACATCTGAGATGCCAGACCAGAATAAATAGTCAATGCTGCTTTCAATATGCAACAAACATTTGTTATACACCGTTTTGTTCGTTGACATACCTTTCATTTATGTTGTGGTTTAGACTATTTGTCGTTTACGATTTGCATACGGAAAGTTGCTTTATGAACTCTTTTGTCTATCACAAAGTAAATGCCGGCCGCGGTGGTCTAGCGGTTCTCGGCGCTCAGTCCGGAACCGCGCGACTGCTACGGTCGTGGGTTCGAATCCTGCCTCGGGCATGGATGTGTGTGATGTCCTTAGGTTAGTTAGGTTTAAGTAGTTCTAAGTTCTAGGGGACTGATGACCACAGATGTTAAGTCCCATAGTGCTCAGAGCCATTTTGAACAAAGTAAATATATCAGGCAAAAGTATTCGCTAAAAACATTGCGTAATCATAGCCTGGTGCTTCCATCCCCAAATTTCAAGCAAAAGGGCTTCAAATAAATATTACTAAAATTTATCCCTTCACTCTATTTACGACATACCTGAATCAAATCCAGCTCCCCAATTCACTATGCTACTTACTTTGATTTATACACGCCATAAAACTAAAGTGTCATCAAATTAGTTTACAGTTCATTTAGCATCTGTCATTTATCGCTGATGTCTCATCTCAGCTAAGTATTTAAATAAATTCTGGGAGCCATTCGATTGTTCCGTAGTGCAGACACCTAGGTGTGTATACATACAGTGTGATTCAAAATTCCACTTACACAGTTATAGGCATTGTAGAAGGGACTCAGGACACCAATATTTCGTAATAATCCCATGTCCGGAAATGCACCGTTGGAAGATAAACTGCTTTGAAAGAACGTCAAAAGATAGGCTGCACGTGCATCCATCAACTCATAGGCTTGAACTACAACATATACTTATAGCGGCGACCAAGAGTTTCTTTGCACAAAGTATACCTTTGAACAATGTTTACGTACACATGGTCCAAAAGTCATGGAGTGTCCCGAATGAGTTCCGCTCAGCCATTATACGGGGAAGGTAGTCGTCTTCTGACTCCACAGAAGTTTCGTAAATAATGCTCTTCACGTAGCCGCAAGGCAATGAAATCCAAGAGAGTGTGAGGCATGCGGGTTTTCCTCATCCAAAATGTGGCTGCTGTGGCGGTTTAGCAAACATTCGTTTGGAAATGCGCTTATTTGTGAAAAGAATAGTTCGAGGAAAGTCTCGAACGTCAACGCAGCGGAGTAGCAACCATGAGCGGTAATTGGCATGTGGCGCAAATCAGCTGGATCCCAATGCCTGCACCCACTGGAGGTGGTATGGAAGGAGCAGCTTCTAGGGGAGAACTCGCCAGACGCTTCTCTGGGATATATCCATGGAACCTGCAACGTGCGGGTACTCTTCGACAGGGTCTAGTCGACGAGTTGCAGGACCTCCTCTTCCACGTCAACAGTGCGGCGCTTCCAGCCACGCCCACAATCGTCCATATCAAACTTGGAGGTGCCCGTTTCCCGAAGCCACTGTTCCAGTCTTGCAAAAATGTCGTGTGATGGACGGGCACCGTTCGTGATAGGGGCGTTGTGCCAGTCGACCTTGTCGTCCACTTTCACTGTAGATGAGCAACATGTGAGTGTACTCGGAAAATGCGTATTCTACCATTCTGTAAAGCATCGTCTTTCTCAGTCACTTAGTGGAAACTGACGTACAGGCGCTTCACTTCATTGGGTTGCTCTCTAATGACACGTCACATGACGTCAGAAGAGATATCACGTGACACAAAACACCGACCTCTGTCAATGTGTATTGCCTTTTAACGTTCGAAGTGGTTCTGCCAAACGGCACATTTCTAGACATGTGTTCATTATCAATATTGCTGTTATGAATCCTCTCTACAACACCTATAACTGGGTTATGGGAATTCTGGCTAACCCTGTATAGAACCCCTCACCTTAAAAACCTTATCTAACAGTGGACTTCAAATGGCCGATGTTGATGTGCGTTAAAAAATGGTTCAAATGGCTCTGAGCACTATGGGACTTAACTTCTGAGGTCATCAGTCCCCCAGAACTTAGAACTACTTAAACCTAACTAACCTAAGGACATCACACACATCCATGCCCGAGGCAGGATTCGAATCTGCGACCGTAGCGGTCATGCGGTTCCAGACTGTAGCGCCTAGAACCGCTCAGCCACTCTGGCCAGCGATGTGCGTTAAAGTGTATCAAATCATAGAAAATAAATCATTTCTTCTGAGGTCGTGCTCTGTTTTGTCCTGCAGGTATTCCAATCCACACATTGTGTTGCAACTGGTTGTTTTACATGTACACTCAGTCTAGGTACGTCATCTTTTGTAGTGTTGCACATTATAGCTCCCTGCAGTCATCTTACATTTATTCAGCCCACAATCACCCTCCCCTCAATGACGACTCCAATCTCTTCTATTTGGTAACTGATTTACGTGTCCACCGAAATATACTGGCTAGCAATATCACAGACGTCCCTTTAATGCGATTTAAGCGAAGGGAGGGACTGTAAGGAGAGATTAGAGTTCTGCTCAGATCTGAGACGGCTTAGCCGGATTAGCGAAACGCATTAGCAAGTCATATAGCTAATCTAAACTCTCAGGCCTGTGGAGAATTTGAATTTTTATCTAACATAGCGCATTCAGATTCTGCGCAAGGATAAGCTCTCTGACAATCACCGATCTGTAATCCTGACTCTTGACACACAATAGTTCTGTTAGCTTTTTCTTACTGGAGTTTAGCTTTTAATTTAAGAGTTGATTAATAAATATGTTTGTTACTTTTCGACCTGTGCGGATAAACGCACATAAGGAAAGAGGTAAAACCGTTGGCGCAACTACAGCCGAAAAGTACTGATGGATTTTATGCGTGAATTTCACAGCAATTTCGAAAAATTTAACTGCTATCAGGACATATACTTTTGTGTCTCTTTAAGGTTACCTAAAAGGAAAGATACAAAATTTACACTAAACAAGTTTCAAATAACGCAGAAAGTTTTGCCAGTGTAAACATTACTTTTGGAGCATTTGAAAATACGATTATTTGACAGAGACACAAACACGAAACTGCACAGTAGAAGTAAAAAAATTACCAACCAATCAGATCTGTCAAATCCTTCTGCGGAAAGGCTCAGTTCTTGGTAGCGAATCAAAGGCTACGGTAGGATTTGACAGTTGTTGTTAGACCTCTACATAAATAACATCAAGGAACAAAGATTTTTTTATCTTTTAGCCTTGGAGGGTATACCGGACTCGGTGTCTCATTCACGATGAAGTCATCGTATAAACATCATGATCGTTATTATCATCATCCCATTATATATTATCATCCACTTCAACGGTTAGGCCAGTGGGCTCCTACCGATCTATCAGTCCCGCTCCTACATGATCATCCCGAACATAATTCGCCCGTCGGTCGATTTTGCTAGCCGCTCACTGGCCGTTTGAACGATACGGCTAAGCCCATTTCACCTGTAATCTTAGTTGTTTCTGATATTGAAAAAACCTTCAATTCTTTTCTGTGGCATCACGGCGCATCTTATCCACCTTGTTACAACCTTTACTTCCTTCCGTGAATTCGACTTTTGCGTGGCTTGAATTCTGCTTTTGTCGGTGGCCTTCGGAACCAATACTTCAGTGCACCACATAAGAGTAATTCAAAAAGACACTAATAGTCACAACTCTCAGATTAAAGTCAAAAGCAGTTAGAATTTTTTCCTCACCAGACTGTATTACGAAAGTGGTTGTCTTTGGAACGCAGTGTTTGTCACCGATAGCAAGTGATTTCTATTTGATAATTGTCTGCATCCAGTAAAAAATGAAGAAAACATGTTGCAAATACCAGCTTATGTTTACTGCCAGTAAAACTTCAGCAGAAATATGAAAGTGTAGCATGTGATGTGTGTCCGAAATTCGTCTAATTTTACTGCAGTACTCGTACTGCCCAAGACAACTGTAAATTCAAAAACTTCTTGTTGAGATATGAACTTGACCTCGTTGTTTGGAACAAGTTGATTTAGAGTCAACGACTACAATATAATCTGGTTTCTACGGTGCAGCTTTACTTGCTGAGTGTCCGTCCCCGGTAGTTGAATGGAGCCGGCACTGAAGCTCAACGTGTTCGGCCAGAGAGCTGGTTGGCCTCTGTAATAAAAAAACTGAGTGGAAGGATCAACAAACGAACTTTAACGGATGTCATGTGACGTCCGCAACGACCAATCCCAACGATCAACAACGAACCAAAATGGAAAAAAGTGGTCAGCGTGACAGAATGTCAATCCTAAGAGCCCAGGTTCGATTCTCGGCTGGGTCGGAGATTTTCTCCGCTCTGGGATTGGGTGTTGTGTTGTCCTAATCATCATCATTTCATCCCCATCGACGCGCAAGTCACCGAAGTGGCGTCAAATCGAAAGACTTGCACCTGGCGAACGGTCTACCCAAAGGGAGGCCTTGTCACACGACATTTTTTACTTGTTGAGTAACCAGTATGAACCCTTTCCGCATCCTTACGAATTGGTTGATTAAAGTATAATTCATATCCCGGAGCTCCTGGCGATCTTTGCTTACGACGACAGCAACGCCATACAGATTTGAGCGGTGTTATTCACATAAGCTACAACAGCCTTTCAACGACCGATGCTGGTAGTAAAACAGTACTCTTCTTGCTATAACTAACTTGAGTGTTTCTTTCTAATACTTGCTACTATCAAATACAAAGAAAACTGCTGTCCGCTCTATACTATGTCTTAGTAATATTTATTACCTTGCTCACGTCTGTTTACTATGTACTGATAAGCAAACACGCATGTCTCCTTAATTTACCATTGACAACATTCATACGCACTCACATACATCCACCTATCGTAACTAACTGTATTTCAACGGCAGGTGCATGTCAGATAACTAAGAGAGAGATTAATATTTCTTTATAGACAGCGACAGTTAGGCGGGACTCTGATAACCTGAATTTATTTTCCACAATTTATAGATGTCAGTCTGATTTAAATTTCGTTACTTAGTTCCTGATTTAAAGAATCTTGTCTGATATTTTATTAAGTCAGTAACTTCACTAACGTGTCGGAGCTTGCGTCGAATAACATTGATGTGTTTACCTTTTGTTATTATTATTTAGACTGTGAAGTCGAAGATGTATTAGGATGGACCCAGAAATATAAATCTGCGAGTCTTCTATCTGAGGACTACATCAATTTTATGTACACATGAAGGTATAATGAGGGGAGTCATAATTTCACAAATTTGAAGCCGACATCCTCCATGTTACGCGCCCCAACGTTAGCTTCTGATGAATGTGTTTTGATCATTTACAGATGTAATAGTCATTCTGAAGTGTAAAGGAACCACATTTCATTCGTAAGTGGAATCGATCAAGAGATATGTTCTTTATCATGCATGACCTTTGGTTGCACTGTTTTATTAAAGTGGCTTTATTTCTGTCATTTAGATTTACTATCAGTCAAGCTCGAAAAGCTCTCTGGGTGGAAGGTTGGAAACCGGCCAAACAGAGCAAAAACCGTTCTCAGCATTTTCGCGGAAAATGAGCGAACGCCATTTTCGTCAGTCCATATTAATGAAAATGCTGGCTTAAGAAAACATCATTTTCACATGAAATACTTCTCTTCTTGGCGAATCGAAATGTTTAACAAAAAGGAAGTTACATTAACGAGGCGGAATGCGTCATATTACTGGATCAAATCTGCATTTAAGAGGAGAAAAAGATCTGAAAATGTCTTGTTGACAGCGTGTTATTGACGAAAGCACTGTAAAATTTTCTATTTAAAACAACTGTTACGTGCACATGGCGTAAGTTAAGAATAAGACGCAAACGTAAACGGTAGTAACGTCTCGAGCCCCAAGAGAAAGACAGGCCTTGGCGTGTACGTCACAGCATGTGTCACTGTGCGTCTTAAGAGTGGCAGCAGCCGTCTCCGGCGGGGAGCGATTAACTCTTTCAGACAAATTTAGTAATTCTTGAATGCATGTTTGAATGCTTGGAAGTTCTCGATAGCACACGACAAAATTAAGACTTTTAGTGGATGCCTTTTCAATTAAATATTGATTTCCCGTGGGCCCTGTTCGGAGCAGAGCGCGTACGAAGTGTGGCGGACAAGCCTGCTAATGTGACGTCACAAGTTTCTTGCGGGACCCGTATATCTCGTTGGCCCCGTAATGTGTTGGTGCATCTAATATGGCAGCGCCGGATTCAAAGCAACGTAGCTTTTATTATAGCTCCATGCTTGTAGAAGAAGCAGAGTGACGTGCTCTCTGGATCGCTTCTTGCTGGTTTCGCAAGATGGCGACGAGAAGGCGTCTGCTCCAACGTAAAATTTTATAAATTCAGTAAAAAATATTTTTCTCCACCACACCACTCCAGGAAACAGCTCGTTGTCTAGAAGTGCTGTAGCCTCTCCAGCAGTTCTAACGCCACAGTCCATCTGCCGTATTTATTATTGAGTTGTCAACCTTCTGCGGCCCGCCATGAATTTCTCTTCTCCTCTCCCGTGCAAGTCTCTTCATCTCAGATAGAACTTGCAATTATTTGCGGAATGTATTCCAGTCGCTGTCTTCTGCTACAGTTTTTACCCTCTACAGTTCCCTCTACTATCGGGGAAGTTATTCTCTGATATCTTAACATATGTCCTACCATCCTCTCCCTTCTTCTTGTCAGTGTTTTCCCAATATTCCGTTCCTCGCCGATTCTGCGGAGAACCTCCTCATTCCTTACCTTTTCAGTCTACCTAATTTTCAACATTCTCCTGCAGCACCCCATCTCAAATACTTCGGTGCTCTTCTGTTCTGGTTTTCCCACAGACCGTGTTTCACTATCATACAATGTTGTGCTCCATACGTACATTCTTACAAATTTCTTCCACAAATTAAGCCCTATGTTTGATACTAGTAGAGCAGGAATGCCTTTTATGGCAGTACTAATCTGCTTTTGATGTCCTCCTTGCTCCGTCCGTCATGTTTTTTTTTTTTTACTGCGTAGAGAGCATAATTCCTTAACTTGATCTACTTAGTGATCACCAATCGTTAAATTTCTCTCTGTTCTCGTTGCTGCTACTTCTCACTCGTCTTTCTTCGACTTACTCTCAGTCCATATTCTTTACTCATTAGACTGTTCATGCCACTCAATAGGTTCTGTAATTTTTATTCACTTCCACAGGGAATAGCAATGTCATCAGCGTATCATATCACGGATATGCTTTCACCCTGAATTTTAATTAAACTGTTAAATCTACCTTTCATTTCCGTCAATGCTTCGTCGATGTAGACTTAACAGTAAGAGCGAAAGACTCCATCCCTGTCTTACAGCCTTTTTAATCGGAGCACTTCATTCTTGATCTTCCACTCTTATTGTACCGTCTTGGCTGTTGTACATATTGTATAACACCCGTCTTTCCCTAAAGTTTATTCCTTTTTTCTCAGAATTTCGAAGATCTTGCATCATTTTACATTGTCGAACGCATTTTCATGGCCTATAAATCATATGAACGTGTTTTGATTTTCCTTTAGTTTTGCTTCCAATATCAACCGCAACGTCCGAACCGCCTCCCTCGTGCCTTTATCTTTCCTAAAGCTAAACTAATGATCATCTAAGTGATCCTCAATTTTCTTCTCCATTCTTCAGTATATTATTCTTGTCAGCAACTTGGATGCATGAGCTGTCAAGGTGACTGTGCAATAATTCTCGCACTTGTTGGTTCTTGCAATTTTCGGAATTGGTGTTTTTCAGAAAGTCATATTATATCGCCAGACTCATATATTTTACGCATCAACTTGAATAGTCGTTTTGTTACCACTTCTCTTAATGATTCTAGAAATTCTGACAGAATATATATCCCTTCTGCCTTAATTGGTCTTAAGTCTTCCAAAGCTCTTTTAAATTCTGTTTCTAATACTGGATCCCCATGTCTTCTATATCGACTCTTGTTTCTTCTTCTATCATTTCAACAGACAAGTCTTCCCCCTCATAGAGGCCTTCAACGTACTCTTTGCACCTATTAGCTCTCTCCTCTACATTTAACAGTGAAATTTCCACTGCATTCTTAATATTACTGCCCACTCTTTTTAATTTCACCGAAGGATGTTTAAATTTTCTGTACTACAAAGTCCAAAATAAGCAGCTCGCTGAGCAAGTTCACTTAACTTCACACTCCGTAAATCACAGTTCATTCACTATTTGGTGGAAAAATCTAACTTAAGCTACTTAAATCTTCAAATGGACCACGTCTACGCCATCAAACGATGCTTGATCTCTTCTTTCCTAGAAATCTTCCCTTGAAAATTACTTTCGCTTCTTCTTCTATGAACCGATCTGCTCCTCTTCTTTCCATGCTCCACCTCCACAGCTGCTAAATACTTTCGTATACTTGTCGTTCAATTACGAGTACGCAAATGCATCCCACCAGGACGCCATTACTAACAAGGAGACCACACAGATATAGTATTTTTGTATTATTTTGATATTTATGGTTAGCGAAGTCCAGAACTCGAGGATCAGTCTTCCATAGCCTTAGATGCAACTCTAAAAAATTCCTGAGATAATCGCCTTTGAAGTTTTCCGGGCGTCTTTAATACCCTGAAGCAAGGTCGTCTTTCCGAGGGGTCGTGTAAGGCCGTGCGGTGTGGGTGGCGTGGGATGGACTCGTGGTTGTGTTGAATTTTAAAACACAGGTGCATTTTCCGTGAGCATTTCCATGAAGGGTGAAATACGTAAGAATGGAAAACAATGTAATGTTTTAAATCCAAACAATCTTTATCAATAATCTTTTATAAAAGATCGGTATTTAAAAATTTATAATTGCAATGACACCTGTAGTTCTGCGCCCAATATGCAATTAGAAATAAGAAGACGTTCATTTTTCATAAAAATGAGAATTATATATGTGTTAATGTGCATATATTTGATGATTTTTATGTTTAAACTACCGAAATATTCGAACTGAATGGGCAAAAGAACGAAAAAAAGGATGGCTGATTTGAGACTGGAACTAGTGATTACTGGCCTCGAAAGCTACTGATTTTTTTCTCTTTTTATATACTGTACGCTTCACGGAAATGTTAGTAGAGCATACACCTCAGTTTCAAAATTGGCATCACTCGGGAATCGAACCCAGGACGCTACCTGTCGATAAAATTCGATCTTACTTTATGACATTGAAGATGTTGGAAATCTTCAAAGTCTGCTTTTTCGAGAATTTTTGAGAATTACTAGGAAAAGGTTTGGGTGCTTGATATTTGAGTTCTGAAATTCACATAGTATAAATATAAATAACCACAAAAAAAGGTCTCGTGATCAGTCTCTGACAACACTTTTCACCACGTCTTCTGTTTCTCCACAACAGCTTCACTTTATCTCGTTACAGTATCTCTTTCCCTGTCCTCCACACATCAGATTTTATTTTTGTCTTAAAAAGCTCCTTTTTCCTTCAATACATAAACTACTACTCCCTTAACGTACTACCATGATGCTCACCATCTTCCCATTCTCGACTGTGTTGCTCATTTAATGACATAGATATAAATATTGTTCTAATGGATATAGTACCATATATGCCTGTGTCACAACTCTTAATATTAATATTACATTGAAACAGAAGAAAAAATACATTTACAAATAAAATAGACTCACTTTACATTTTATATTAAGAAAAATTACTAATAAAGGATAAATAAACGTAAAACCATAGGCAGTAAACAAGGTAAAGAATGCTAGTCGAATCGATCTATGTTAACTACAGAGTGAGAGATTTCAGTTTTTTTAAAATATTTTAATGTATTAAAATGCGCGTGGTATAATGTCTTACTAACAGATTCGTTCAAAACAAGAATTTCAAATTTACGTTTCAATGTACTCTCAATAAAAGTTCAATAACTAAGTCTGAAAGTATTTTTACTCATCCCACCTACTGACGGGCACCTTCCAGTTTTATACTAACCGTTCGGATGTTACTGCTGCACGACGTAGTATCTCATGTATAAAAATGTATTTTCGTTCATTTCTTTTGTCTTCTATGCGTCCCTATATAATTCATCCGATTAAGATGAAATCTCGATCAATTGTGCACACGTCCGCGAAGCTTTCTGTTGCAGTAAGAATTGCCTCTCACACATACGAGGGGGAGTGAAAAGAGGGTGACACACAAGATTAACCCAGGAACGTCTGGAGCAATTTTAATCAAATTTTGTATATACATGGCTCGTTATTTGTATAATTACTTCCACAAAAATTTTGTAGGGATAATAGACCACAGCCAACCCTAGGTGTAAAAATACTCGATAACGACCAATATTAGTATCAAATCTGCAATCTTCGGGGTCGCTAGACTTACTGGTGACAGTCAAGATGACGTTTCAACGGTAGAGTTGGGGGCAGGGAGACAGTGTAAAGGCAATGAGGTATCAGAATATCTCTACAACGCGTGATGAAAGTTCTACCAAAATTGACACAAATGTTAGTATCTGGGAAAATTTGTTGTGATAATAAACACACGCTAGCATCCAATGGCTGAGGGTGTGGGGTAAAAGGAGTGACGTAATAGCATAACTCAGGAACGATTAGAGCAATTTCGACAACCGCTAGGAGAGGGTGTGGAGATGAGAAGAGGTGACATCTAAAGAGGCCAAAAAAGTCCCGATGGTGTTCCTTCTCCGCATTTAGTTGACTCTGAATACTTTAAAAATATGAACTGGTAACTCTTTCTCTTATTTGCGTTGTTCAGTGCATCAACTACATCGTGAGATTGAGCCCTGTATCGAGCCTGTAATTTTGCTGGCATGTTTTGGGACCAAGAATTATGTCACACGGCTCCGTGTCTCAAATAAATAGACTGTCCAAATTGGTTCAAATGGCTCTGAGCACTGTGGGACTTAGCATCTGAGGTCATCAGTCCCATAGACTTAGAACTACTTAAACCTAACTAACCTAAGGACATGACACACATCCATACCCGAGGCAGGATTCGAACCTGCGACTGCAGCAGCAGCGTGGTTCCAAACTGAAGCGCCTAGAACTGCTCGACCACAACGGCCGGCGGTATAAGATAAGACTCTCCAAAGCTTAATGAGTTTTGTGCAGTTTCACGGAAAAAGGTGTATGGTCTATTTTTCTTTGCCGAGAACACTGTTACCGGAAGCACATATCTCGATATGCTCGAGAAATTTCTTTTCCCACAGTTGGAGACTGATTTCGAACGACTTCATTTACCAAGAGGATGGGACACCCGCAGATTGGCATCTCGAAGTGCGGGAATCTTTAAATCAAAGGACTACTGAACGATGGATCGGTCACTCTGGACCAAGTGATTCAGCCTTACATTACTGGCCTCCAAGGTCTCCCCACCACACTGTATGTCATTATTTCTTGTGGGAGTTTATAAAAGTCTCTGTTCATGTGCCTCCGTTACTAACAACGATGAATGAGACATAACATCGCTGTAACTCAAGGCATGCTCGCTGCAGTGTGGGGACAATTTGAATACCCCACTGACATATGCCGTGCATCTTAACGTGGCACATTGACCACCCGTGAGAAGATATGAAAAAAACTTTTTGAGTTTTCCGTTCATCAAAAACAAAGTTCATTGTACAGGGTGTCCCAAAAAGAATGGCCCGATTTTAACTTGTAATAAAATTGAGACAAATGTCACTAGGTAACTGTAACAGCGCTGGATGTAATCGGCATGGTCTACACTGAGTTTCAGAAAAAATCCGCTAGCTGTCACTACGAGCGCTGACCTGGAGCGTGCAATCAGTCTCGCACAATATGGCGGCCGCGCAACGGAAGGTTCAAATGGTTCAAATGGCTCTGAGGACTATGGGACTTAACTTCTGTGGTCATCAGTCCCCTAAAACTTAGAACTACTTAAACCTAAGGACATCACACACAGCCATGCCCGAGGCAGGATTCGAACCTGCGACCGTAGCAGTCGCGCGGTTCCGGACTGAGCGCCTTAACCGCGAGACCACCGCGGCCGGCTCGCAACGGAAGGCCTATTGTGTTATTGAATTTAGTCGTACTCAATCAGTGATCGGAGTCCAGTGGGCGTTTCATATTCGATTTCGTCCTAAACCACCATCATAAATCGATGAACTAAAATCCAGAATATCAGCTGCTGTAGCTTCAGTGATAGAAGACACCTTACTTTCAGTTTGGGTTGAATTCTGCTATCGGCTCGATGTCGTCTGTACAGCCAGTGGAGGCTCAAATGGCTCTGAGCACTATGGGACTCAACTTCTGAGGTCATTAGTCCCCTAGAACTTAGAACTAGTTAAACCTAAGGACATCACAAACATCCATGCCCGAGGCAGGATTCGAACCTGCGACCGTAGCGGTCGTGCGGTTCCATACTGCAGCGCCTTTAACCGCTCGGCCACTTCGGCCGGCAGCCAGTGGAGGACATATTGAACATTTATGATGGATTTTTATAAACTTCTATCTTTTCTGACTAATTTAGTATCCGGTTTGTTGGTGTTAAGCCCTTCTTCCTAATAAATAATTGTATTTAAAATCGGGTCATTCTTTTTCGGACACCCTGTATGTCTTTATCAGTTTCAGAAATTTAGACGTGCCACATCAGATGATTCTCTTTGATACACTCTCTACATCAGTTTTTGCGAGACCTCGACGTTATTGACTCTTCCAGAGTTGTCGCTTCCGCGCTTTGCCGCTAGCAGGTGAAGCTTGCGTCGTGACTGTAGAGCAGGAGTCACAGACTGTGGAGTGGGGAAGCCGCTTGCAGCCTGCGCGGCCAGCGCATCGGCGCCGCGCGCAGGTCGAGGTCGTGCGTCAGTGTTCAGTAAACAATGCACTGCCGCCGCGGCCCCGCCTCTGTATGGAAATGTGCCGCCGCGGCTCGCTGCAGGCCGCAGTGCACCTGCCGGCAGCGCAGCTCCGGGAGCGGACTTCCTTGCAGGCGGAGGAAGGTAGGCAACGCCCGACATGGCAAAAGGATGACACTTCGGGGGGCATTCTGAGTGGTTAAACCTGCCATTCCTTTTGGAAATCGAATCTGAGTTCTCGTGCAAGATTATGAACACGGTTTCTGCCAAGAAATGCATCCCCAGAAGCTGAATATGGCCCGTTAATAACACAATGTCATTATAGATTTCAAATATCTGATTTGGCAAATATTAGGAAAAGGCGGAACGGAAAGGGGGGAGGGGGGTTTACTTGGAGGCAACACAACTGGGTTTTAAATTACAACAATGACCACGAACCTCACAGTATACTGCCTCTTAGTGTGTTATACTTGCGCGTTGTTGTGGCCTTCAGCCCGAAGACTGGTTTAATGCAGCTCTCCATGCTACTCTATCGTGTCCATGCCTCTTAATCTCCGAATAACTACTGCAACCTACATCCTTTGGAATCTGCTTACTGTATTCATCTCTTGGTCTACCTGTACGATTTGTACCCACGACGCTTCCCTCCAATACTAAATTGGCCATCCTTTGATGTCTCAGAATGTGTCGCATCATCTGATCCCTTCTTTTAGTCAAGCTGTGCCACAAAATTCTTGTCTCCCCAGTTCTATTCAGAACATCCTCATTAGATACATCTAATCATCGGCAGTCTTCTGTAGCACCACAATTCAGAAACTTGTATTATCTTCTTGTCTCAACTGGTTATCGTCTAAAAATAACAGTAATAAGTGGACTGGCAGTGGCAAAAACGGCATTCCTGCCCAAGAGGTGTCTGCTAGTGTCAAGCATACGTCTCAATTTGAGAAAAAAATTCCTGAGAATATACGTTTGAAGCACAGCATTGTATGGCAGTGAGAAATTGATGATTGGAAAACGGGAACAGAAGAGAATAGAAGCATTTGAAATGTGGGGCTACAGAAGAATGTCGAAAATTACATGAACTGATAAGGTAAGGAATGAGGACGTTCTCCTAAGAATCGGCAAGGAAAGGAAACTATAGAAAACACTGACAATAAGAAGGATAAGGGCGATATGATATTTGCTAAGACATCAGGCAGTAACTTCCATGGTACTAGAGGGGTCTCCAGAAGGCAAAAACTGAAGAGGAAGACAGAGACTGAGATACATCCGGCAAAAAATTGAAAACAGAACGTGGAGGTCGGAAGTCTACCAGCTATCAAACCCGGATCAGTGGCAGATCAGACGACAAAGTACAATGCTGATGTTTCGGAGCTCAACGTTCAGCGTACATTTTTTTAGTACGGGCTTCCCATTTTACTACGTGTTCCTGTTTTGTGCCAACGACATCGTCATTTACGACTGCAGTAGCCCTGGGATCATCGAAATTGGACCGTGGATCAAGGAAAACGAGTCGCCAAGTCGGGTGCCCACGTTTCTTCCTACACCAGCTCGATGAACGTGTGCTGATACACCGTCTTCCAAATGAACAGCTTTTCGAAACATGCGCTGCACCGCGGACACAGGCTGTTGCGGGTAGAATTATGCTAAGATGGACATTCACCTTAGCTTTCAAGGGGCCTGTAAAGGTAACCGAAGGCACGATGACAATTATGGAATACGTGCCATTATTGCGAAACACCTGCATCCCTTCATGTCTGATATTTTCCCCGACGCCGATGGCATCATCCAACAGGATAACGGTTGGTATCACACTGCCTGAAACATGGTACAGTCTTTTGAAGAGCATGGTAGTGAACTCTTGCCACCAAATTAGCCTGATTTTAACTCGACGGAACTAATGTTGCACGCTTTTGGACGTCAGCTCCATAGTTCACTTTCCACCTATCTCTCTCTCTTCTCAGCGATCACGGACCCTGTAGACGACGCGCTGCATTAACGATCTGCTTCCACTGCCTTCTATCTCTCGCAGCCTCTCTACACCCTGTGCAAATTCCTAATGCTGCGATGTCCTTCTCTATGTCAACTTTCCACCTTGTACGAGGTCGGCCCAATGGTCTTGTTACCTGGAGTGTTCCTTCAAATTCTCTCTTGGTGATTCTATTGTTTTCCGTTCTGGCCACATGTCCAGCCCATTTCAGTCTCCTACTTTTTAATTTCTGAATTCTAGTGGGTTGCTTCATTAACTGGTAAATTTCATTCATTTTTAGAATTCTCCATACGCCAGTCTCCTACACAGGTCCCCAGATTTTTCTCATTACAATTTTTCGAAAACATTCAGTTTTTCTGTTTCATTCTTTGTAAGCGTCCAGCTTTCTGAACCGTACAATACTATGGGGCAGATAATAGTGTTTTATATCTTTATCTTTGAGGTGATTGACAAAGCTTTGCTTTTGAGTGGGTTGCTTAGTTAGTACAGACATCTTGACCCTGAGGCTATTCTTTCATTTATATCCATTGTTATGATGTTTTTACTGTTGAAACGTGATCCAAGGTATTTAAACTGGAGAACTTATCTGAATTTAGAATGTTGGTCAATTTCAAAGTAAGGATTTGGGTTTATGACTCGACCTATTTCCATATATTCGGTTTTCTCTTGGTTAATCAAAAGCCCGATTTTGCTGGCACTGTGCCTGAGAGATCTGTACATGTCTTTCAGTTCTTCTTCAGTTTCACTCAGCAACACTACATCATCTGCACAAGCCAGGAGTTTTACTTTACTGTGTTAGAAACGGACACCATTGTGTAATGTAAATTACTCTCCCGAAGCACTTTTTCTAGTGCATGGTCTAAGAGGACACATGAAAGAGCGTCTCCCTGTGGTAAGCCTGTTTTCATTGGAAAGGTGAGGATATGGATCCGCCGGCCGCTGTGGCCGAGCAGTTCTAGGCGCTTCAGTACGGAACCGCGCTGCTGTTACGGTCACAGGTTCGAATCCTGCCTCGGGAACGGATGTGTGTGATGTCCTGAGGTTTAAGTAGTTCTAAGTCTAGGGGACTGATGACCTCAGATGTTACGTCCCATAGTGCTCAGAGCCATTTGAACCATTTTTTTTTATATGGATCCTCTGAACTTCACTGCTGCCTGGGAGCCATCCATGCACAGTTGTATCATCCTAATGATTTTACTGGGTATACTAAATTCTCGTAATGTGTTGTAGAGGCTACTTCTGTGGATGCTGTCATGGGCTCGCTGGACGTCAATGAAGAGACAGTGGATGTTTTTGTTAAATTCCCCGTATTTCTCAAAGATCTGTCGTATAGTAAACAAATTATCAGTTGTGGAACGGTTTGTTCGAAATCCAACCTGGTAATCTTGAATACTGTTTTCTGCGTAAGGTTTAAGTTTTTCCAGAATGGTCATTGACAGGATTTTGTATGTTATGTTCAGTAAACTGATTCCTCTGAAATTTCCACATTCCGTTCTGTTTCCTTTCTTGTGTATGGGAAAAATTATTGCAGTTTTCCAATCAAAAAATGGTTCAAATGGCTCTGAGCACTATGGGTTCAAATGGTTCAAATGGTTCTGAGCACTATGGGACTTAACATCTGTGGTCATCAGTCCCCTAGAACTTAGAACTACTTAAACCTAACTAATCTAAGGACAGCACACAAATCCATGCCCGAGGCAGGATTCGAACCTGCGACCGTAGCGGTTGCGCGGTTCCAGACTGTAGCGCCTAGAACCGCTCGGCCACCCCGGCCGGCAGTTTTCCACTTTCCACCTATCTAAATTCTAAAAGCATCCTTAACGGTATCGAAGTAATATTAGTTACGTAGATATTGGTACCTTACCAATTTTTCCTGCTCGTATCGTGTATCTGATAAACACAAATTAAGTAGCGTTTCAATCCTGGAAATATGTAAACTTCTATTGAACGTGATTCGATTATTAGTTTTTCATTAACTTCTTTTTCTCGGCAAACTTCGGTTGAAGAAAGGCGGACTTAGTTGTGGTACATTGTGGAACATTCCTGCTTCATGAAGTCGCAATAGGCGACGGTCGTATACGTAGCCTTCAAAATGGCGGGCTGTAGCGCAGGTGGATTCCAAGCAGAAAGCTGATGTTAAGTTTCTTTTGGTGGGAGACCAGAGCATCGCGTAAGTTCGTATGAGTTTGCAAAATGTTTAAGGACTTGGCAGTAAACAAAAGCACGGTGAGTCGTTGGCCGAGGCGTCTGTCATCATCGCAACAAAGTAGCGAAACCTGTCTCAACTTCCGCGGCAGCAAACAGCTGTGACCTTTCCAGCATTGGAACGTGCAGACACTCTCATTCGAGCTGCTCGACAGATCACAGAAGCAGTACGTGGATGATGAGTTAATTGGCGCCGCAAGACGCTGGCTCCGACGCCTACCAGTGGAGTGGTACTACGCGGGCATACAGGCTCTCCCAGTAAGTTAGCATAAGACCATCGCATTGAACGAAGATTATGTTGAAAAATAGTGCTTTCTAACCAAAATAGTGGCTAACAATATGGTGTATTGGAATCCTGAATAAAATTAATATGCATTCAGAAAAAGAGTGTTGCGTTACTTATTGAACGCCACTCATATTATCAGCGTGTCACACGAAGTAACACACAGTTAAAATGTGCTGACTTCTGTGAGGCCTTTAAAATTTTTAATGAAGACGGTTACAGGTAGAAATCAAATCTCTGTTCGTCAATAACTGGGCTTCCCTTTTTTTTTTTTTTTTTTTTGGCCATCAGTCTACTGACTGGTTTGATGCGGCCCGCCTCGAATTCCTTTCCTGTGCTAACCTCTTCATCTCAGAGTAGCACTTGCAACCTACGTCCTCAATTATTTGCTTGACGTATTCCAATCTCTGTCTTCCTCTACAGTTTTTGCCCTCTACAGCTCCCTCTAGTACCATGGAAGTCATTCCCTCATGTCTTAGCAGATGTCCTATCATCCTGTCCCTTCTCCTTATCAGTGTTTTCCACATATTCCTTTCCTCTCCGATTCTGCGTAGAACCTCCTCATTCCTTACCTTATGAGTCCACCTAATTTTCAACATTCGTCTATAGCACCACATCTCAAATGCTTCGATTCTCTTCTGTTCCGGTTTTCCCACAGTCTATGTTTCACTACCATACAATGCTGTACTCCAGACGTACATCCTCAAAAATTTCTTCCTCAAGTGAAGGCCGGTATTTGATATTAGTAGACTTCTCTTGGCCATAAATGCCTTTTTTGCCATAGCGAGTCTGCTTTTGATGTCCTCCTTGCTCCGTCCGTCATTGGTTATTTTACTGCCTAGGTAGCAGAATTCCTTAACTTCATTGACTTCGTGTCCATCAATCCTGATGTTAAGTTTCTCGCTGTTCTCATTTCTGCTACTTCTCGTTACCTTCGTCTTTCTCCGATTTACTCTCAAACCATACTCTGTACTCATTAGACTGTTCATTCCGTTCAGCAGATCATTTAACTCTTCTTCACTTTCACTCAGGATAGCAATGTCATCAGCGAATCGTATCATTGATATCCTTTCACCTTGTATTTTAATTCCACTCATGAACCTTTCTTTTATTTCCATCACTGCTTCCTCGATGTACAGATTGAAGAGTAGGGGCGAAAGGCTACAGCCTTGTCTTACACCCTTCTTAATACGAGCACTTCGTTCTTGATCGTCCACTCTTATTATTCCCTCTTGGTTGTTGTACATATTGTATATGACCCGTCTCTCCCTATAGCTTACCCCTACTTTTTTCAGAATCTCGAACAGCTTGCACCATTTTATATTGTCGAAAGCTTTTTCCAGGTCGACAAATCCTATTAAAGTGTCCTGATTTTTCTTTGGTCTTGCTTCCATTATTAGCCGTAACGTCAGAAATACCTCTCTCGTCCCTTTACTTTTCCTAAAGCCAAACTGATCGTCACCTAGCGCATTCTCAATTTTCTTTTCCATTCTTCTGTATATTATTCTTGTAAGCAGCTTCGATGCATGAGCTGTTAAGCTGATTGTGCGATAATTCTCGCACTTGTCATCTCTTGCCGTCTTCGGAATTGTGTGGATGATGCTTTTCCGAAAGTCAGATGGTTTGTCGCCAGACTCATATATTCTACACACCAACGTGAATAGTCGTTTTATTGCCACTTCCCCCAATGATTTTAGAAATTGTGATGGAATGTTATCTATCCCTTCTGCCTTATTTGACCGTAAGTCATCCAAAGCTCTTTTAAATTCCGATTCTAATACTGGATCCCCTATCTCTTCTAAATCGACTCCTGTTTCTTCTTCTATCACATCAGACAAATCTTCACCCTCATAGAGGCTTTCAATGTATTCTTTTCGCCTATCTGCTCTCTCCTCTGCATTTAACAGTGGAATTCCCGTTGCACTCTTAATGTTACCACCGTTGCTTTTAATGTCACCATAGGTTGTTTTGACTTTCCTGTATGCTGAGTCTGTCCTTCCGACAGTCATATCTTTTTCGATGTCTTCATATTTTTCCTGCAGCCATTTCGTCTTAGCTTCCCTGCACTTCCTATTTATTGCATTCCTCAGCGACTTGTATTTCTGTATTTCTGATTTTCCCAGAACATGTTTGTACTTCCTCCTTTCATCAATCAACTGAAGTATTTCTACTGTTACCCATGGTTTCTTCGCAGCTACCTTCTTTGTACCTATGTTTTCCTTCCCAACTTCTGTGATGGCCCTTTTTAGAGATGTCCATTCCTCTTTAACTGTACTGCCTACTGCGCTATTCCTTATTGCTGTATCTATAGCGTTTGAGAACTTCAAATGTATCTCGTCATTCCTTAGTACTTCCGTATCCCACTTCTTTGCGTATTAATTCTTCCTGACTAATGTCTTGAACTTCAGCCTATTCTTCATCACTACTATATTGTGATGTGAGTCTATATCTGCTCCTGGGTACGCCTTACAATCCAGTATCTGATTTCGGAATCTCTGTCTGATCATGATGTGATCTAATTGAAATCTTCCCGTATCTCCCGGCCTTTTCCAAGTATACCTCCTCCTCTTGTGATTCTTGAACAGGGTATTCGCTATTACTAGCTGAAACTTGTTACAGAACTCAATTAGTCTTTCTCCTCTTTCATTCCTTGTCCCAAGCCCATATTCTCCTGTAACCTTTTCTTCTACTCCTTCCCCTGCAACTGCATTCCAGTGGCCCATGACTATTAGATTTTCGTCCCCCTTTACATACTGCATTACCCTTTCAATATCCTCATACACTTTCTCTATCTGTTCATCTTCAGCTTGCGACGTCGGCATGTATACCTGAACTATCGTTGTCGGTGTTGGTCTGCTGTCGATTCTGATTAGAACAACCTGGTCACTGAACTGTTCACAGTAACACACCCTCTGCCCTACCTTCCTATTCATAACGAATCCTACACCCGTTATACCATTTTCTGCTGCTGTTGATATTACCCGATACTCATCTGACCAGAAATCCTTGTCTTCCTTCCACTTCACTTCACTGACCCCTGCTATGTCTAGATTGAGCCTTTGCATTTCCCTTTTCAGATTTTGTAGTTTCCCTACCACGTTCAAGCTTCTGACATTTCACGCCCCGACTCGTAGAACGTTATCCTTTCGTTGACTATTCAATCTTTTTCTCATGGTAACCTCCCCCTTGGCAGTCCCCTCCCGGAGATCCGAATGGGGGAATATTCCGGAATCTTTTGCCAATGGAGAGATCATCATGACACTTCTTCACTTACAGGCCACACGTCCTGTGGATACACGTTACGTGTCTTTAATGCAGTGGTTTCCATTGCCTTCTGCATCCTCATGTCGTTGATCATTGCTGATTCTTCCGCCTTTAGGGGCAATTTCCCAACCCTAGGACAAAAGAGTGCCCTGAACCTCTATCCGCTCCTCCGCCCTCTTTGACAAGGCAGAATGAGGCTGACTTCTTATGACGGAAGTCTTCGGCCGCCAATGCTGATTACTTATCAAAATTTAGGCAGTGGCGGGGATCGAACCCGGGACCGAAGACGTTTTGATTATGAATCAAAGACGCTACCCCTAGACCACGGACTATTGATTCCAAATTAAAAATGCTTCAAATGGCTCTAAGCACAATGGGACTTAACATCGGAGGTCATCAGTCCCCTAGACTTAGAACTGCTTAAACCTAACTAACCTAAGGACATCACAAACATCCATGCCCGAGGCAGGATTCGAACATGCGACCGTAGCAACCGCGTGGATCTGGAATGAAGCGCCTAGAACCGCTCGGCTACAGCGGTCGGCTTAATAGGTTTATAGTGTGCCTTTCATCTATTATTAATAGTCTCAATGCTCCCAGCTGCCCATGAGGTAAGGTTCCCTTCGCATTCAACCCTCATTTCATACATTTGATGAAATACACAAGCAAGTAAATAACTAGGTTAGGTTAAAACAAGCGCTAAAAGCGACAAGAAACAGCACACAGGCCTTTCCAGACAACGTCGTTAGACGGATCAAGTGGCACAGTACCACCTACTCTCTTACGGTTTCTTATTCGTCGAAACCGGTTGTAACTGTAAAAGTTTGCGGCTGCGACTGAAAACAAAACGAATTTATCTCACATAATGGCTCACGTGGTGCACTCTAGTAGAATACTTCACGGCACAGAGCCACTGCGTAACAAGGAAAGTCATCACTGATGTACATGTCACTAATTCTACACATATAGAGCTTCTTACAATTTTACTTAGTTGGACTTTTCTTGGGTTCGGTCTAGAAGAAGGGACATGAAGATAGTATTAGCGTTAAGAGACGAGGAAATAAGTTCTCCGGTTCTGGAGGGAGGCGTAGAGTGCATAAACCGTATGGGAACACAGAAATGGGAACATGTTCAACAGAAGACTGAGGACGTTAGCTTATATGATGAGGTCAGCACAGGAGAGGGAATTTTGGCAGGCAACACCAAACTAACGCCGGCCTCTGTGGCCGAGCAGTTCTAGGCGCTTCAGTCCGGAACCGCGCTGCTACTACGGTCGTAGGTTCGAATCCTGCCTCGGGCATCGATGTGTGTGATGTCATTACGTTAGTTAGGTTTAAGTAGTTCTAAGTCTAGGGGAGTGATGACCTCAGGTGTTAAGTCCCATAGAGCTTAGATACATTTGAACCACTTTTGAAGCGCGTAGAACCGCTCGACCACCGCGGCCGGCTCCATGTTTTAGCTAGTCCAGAGACAAGCAGTTACATTTTAAGTGCTCTAGTGCAAAAACTCTTTTGTACCATCAGAGTAAATGTACAGAAGATGCTACAGGATGAAACCGCAGCTTACATCGGCATACATTCCACGTTGTAACATGCAACCCTAACAAAGTAATTTTAACCACATAAAACTAATAAGTATGGGACCCCATCGGTTCCAAAACTGATTTATAAATTAAAGGACATAATTATGAGTAAACTTAATACGTAAACGTTACACCGTTGCTTAAGGTGGTGAATATTTCAGTATGGCTATGTTTCATATATCACACTGCAGCCTACAGTCAGTATGACCCAGTTATACGCTGTTTAACACTACGACTGAAGTAATGTTGCACAACTGCGGTCATGCAAGATCAAAAAATGTTGTGGACAGAAGAAGTATATGGATCATTCATTTTCACATTGGGAAGTACACTACTGGTCATTAAAATTCCTACACCAAGAAGAAACGCAGATGATAACGGGCATTCATTGGACAATTATATTATACTAGAACTCACATCTAATTACATTTTCACGCAATTTGGGTGCATAGATCCTGAGAAATCAGTACCCAGAACAACCACCTCTGGCCGTAATAACGGCCTTGATACGCCCCGGCATTAAGTCAAACAGATCTTGGATGACGTGTACAGGTACAGCTGCCCATGCAGCTTCAACACGATACCATAATTCATCAAGAGTAGTGACTGGCATATTGTGACGAGCCAGTTGCACGGCCACCATTGACCAGACGTTTTCAATTGGTGAGAGATCTGGAGAATGTGCTGGCCAGGGCAGCAGTAGAACATTTTCTGTATCCAGAAATGCCACGGGTCGTAACACATCTGAAATGTAACGTCCACTGTTCAAAGTGCCGTCAATGCGAACAACAAGTGACCGAGACGTGTAACCAATGGCACCCCATACCATCACGCCGGGTGATACGTCAGTATGGCGATGACGAATTCACGCTTCAAATGTGCGTTCACCGCGATGTCGCCAAACACGGATGCGACCATCATGATGCTGTGAACAGAACCTGGATTCATCCGAAAAAATGACGTTTTGCCATTCGTGCACCCAGGTTCGTCGTTGAGTACACCATCGCAGGCCCTCCTGTCTGTGACGCAGCGTCAAGGGTTACCGCAGCCACGGTCTCCGAGCTGATAGTCCATGCTGCTACAAACGTCGTCGAACTATTCCTGCAGATGGTTGTTGACTTGCAAACGCCCCGATCTGTTGCCTCAGGGATCGAGATGTGGCTGCACGATCCGTTACAGCCATGCGGATACGATGCCTGTCATCTCGTCGTTGGGACCCAGCACGGCGTTCTGTATTACCCTCCTGAACCCACCGATTCCTTATTCTGCTAACATTCATTAGATCTCGACCAACGCGAGCAGCAATGTCGCGATACGATAAACCGCAATCGCGATAAGCTACAATCCGGCATTTATCAAAGTCGGAAACGTGATGGTACGCATTTCTCCTCCTTACAAGAGGCATCACAACGTTTCACCAGGCAACGCTGGTCAAATGCTGTTTGTGTATGAGAAATCGATTGGAAACTTTCCTCATGTCAGCACGTTGTAGGTGTCGCCACTGGCGCCAACCTTGTGTGAATGCTCTGGAAAGCTAATCATTTGCATGTCACAGCATCTTCTTCCTGTCGGTTAAATTTCGCGTCTGTAGCACGTCATCTTCGTGGTGTAGCAATTTTAATGGCCTGTGGTGAGTTTACACGCTGAACAAAGTAGTAGGCAGGTCTGTAATTAAAGCAGGATACTAGCAAGCACGACACGACAAGAATTTTTTTTTTTTTTAAAGAAATCTTGGTTTGGTTTTATGAAGTACTTCAGATCCTTATTTCATATTCAGTTATCAGACGACTCCATTTGTATGACCTTCTGTATGTTATGGTAGATATTGCAGAGATATCTAGCTATTTTGAAATAGGCCGAGCAGTTCTAGGCGCTTCAGTCCGGAACCGCGCTGCTGCTACGGTCACAGGTTCGAATCCTGCCTCGGGCATGGATGTGTTGATGTCCTTAGGTTAGTTAGGTTTAAGTAGTTCTAAGTCTAGGGGACCGATGACCTCAGATGTTAAGTCCCATAGCGCTTAGAGCCATTTTGAAAGAACACTGACATTTCTGGCGTTAAAAGTCTGGCCTATTTCATTGCCTGTGCAGCTCCACACTTTTTCGACAGTCATTAGAAACAAGTTCTCCGCAAACCCGTCTGGCTGCCGAGTGAACTGAATAATGCAACACCACCACACTGATCTACACTGTATCCTTAACGTTAGAAGCGAGTGGCATTTGATAACTTGTCGCCCTTGATGTGCTCTGAGACAGCTAACAATCTGAAGAACGAGGTTTTGAGCTCAGAACGATATTATGTTCTTTTGTGTTCTCATTTGCGGCGAGACTTGCATTTCATCACACTGTTCGGTTCGATAAGGTTAAAAAGATATGCAGGGTTACAGACAAGACATGCATAAAAATTTCTCATATAAAAATGAAAGATTTTCAAATCCCAGATCTTACGACAGTGGAGAAGCACCATTTACTACCGGCCAAGGTAACATGATGATAAAGAGACTGGGCACTAGAAACATTCGTGCACCTAACGTAATTTTTACGTGGTTTTCTTAAATTATTTAACCGAATTACACGGAAATTTCTCTATCAAGTCAAAACTTTGGTGTGAAACTAATCATCTGAACACTTTTAATTCAAAGCCGTATGCCTTATATATTCCTGTTACCATATTATATCTAGAACAGCCTTTTCTACTCTCCTTTCAAATAGGAACATGAAATGTATAAATTCATTCGATATGTATGGTGACCATTATTCTAAACTGAATCTGACTATTCATACCAGAGTGAATACAAAGAATGGCTATGAACGATACACGGAATGGCTTCGTCACCAATAACAACGGCTAATTGTCGTGATTGAAACCGTGCCCTGTTAGAAAATGCTCCTCCTGAATTATGTAAAACAATAAATCAAATGAATACTACCTCCTAACTTCGCCTCACGAAGTTGTTTAAGATCCTGAGTTTGTTTGTTACTCTGCTTAACTACGGAATAAAAATTGCTGAACTGCATCTTCCTGAAGTAAATCACTGCGTGGCTAGTGGCATTATCATTTACTTTAAGCTGGTTTCCCAAATAAGAATTTTTCTATCTTTACAAAAATGCATTTAGATGTCCAAGCAATAGTGCAAGGCATAACAGCATGTACTGTAAGTGTTAAGATTTGCATTCAAACTCTGAGGATAAACTTAGTGAAACGTTTGCAAATAACTGAAAATATGGCATTATGATTTTTCAATAGCAAAGAAATGGATCACATTAATTTGAAGACTATATTCTTTCTTTGACACTGTTATAATGATAGATACTGAAGAAATACACTCCTGGAAATGGAAAAAGAACACATTGACACCGGTGTGTCAGACCCACCATACTTGCTCCGGACACTGCGAGAGGGCTGCACAAGCAATGATCACACGCACGGCACAGCGGACACACCAGGAACCGCGGTGTTGGCCGTCGAATGGCGCTAGCTGCGCAGCATTTGTGCACCGCCGCCGTCAGTGTCAGCCAGTTTGCCGTGGCATACGGAGCTCCATCGCAGTCTTTAACACTGGTAGCATGCCGCGACAGCGTGGACGTGAACCGTATGTGCAGTTGACGGACTTTGAGCGAGGGCGTATAGTGGGCATGCGGGAGGCCGGGTGGACGTACCGCCGAATTGCTCAACACGTGGGGCGTGAGGTCTCCACAGTACATCGATGTTGTCGCCAGTGGTCGGCGGAAGGTGCACGTGCCCGTCGACCTGGGACCGGACCGCAGCGACGCACGGATGCACGCCAAGACCGTAGGATCCTACGCAGTGCCGTAGGGGACCGCACCGCCACTTCCCAGCAAATTAGGGACACTGTTGCTCCTGGGGTATCGGCGAGGACTATTCGCAACCGTCTCCATGAAGCTGGGCTACGGTCCCGCACACCGTTAGGCCGTCTTCCGCTCACGCCCCAACATCGTGCAGCCCGCCTCCAGTGGTGTCGCGACAGGCGTGAATGGAGGGTCGAATGGAGACGTGTCGTCTTCAGCGATGAGAGTCGCTTCTGCCTTGGTGCCAATGATGGTCGTATGCGTGTTTAGCGCCGTGCAGGTGAACGCCACAATCAGGACTGCATACGACCGAGGCACAAAGGCCAACACCCGGCATCATGGTGTGGGGAGCGATCTCCTACACTGGCCGTACACCACTGGTGATCGTCGAGGGGACACTGAATAGTGCACGGTACATCCAAACCGTCATCGAACCCATCGTTCTACCATTCCTAGATCGGCAAGGGAACTTGCTGTTCCAACAGGACAATGCACGTCCGCATGTATCCCGTGCCACCCAACGTGCTCTAGAAGGTGTAAGTCAACTACCCTGGCCAGCAAGATCTCCGGATCTGTCCCCCATTGAGCATGTTTGGGACTGGATGAAGCGTCGTCTCACGCGGTCTGCACGTCCAGCACGAACGCTGGTCCAACTGAGGCGCCAGGTGGAAATGGCATGGCAAGCCGTTCCACAGGACTACATCCAGCATCTCTACGATCGTCTCCATGGGAGAATAGCAGCCTGCATTGCTGCGAAAGGTGGATATACACTGTACTAGTGCCGACATTGTGCATGCTCTGTTGCCTGTGTCTATGTGCCTGTGGTTCTGTCAGTGTGATCATGTGATGGTTCTGACCCCAGGAATGTGTCAATAAAGTTTCCCCTTCCTGGGACAATGAATTCACGGTGTTGTTATTTCAATTTCCAGGAGTCTATATTAAAATTTGTGCCACGGCCTGGACTTGAACCAGGGTCTCCTGCTTATTAGGCACAAGTATTAGCCATTTTAATTCATTTCTTTAGCTTCCATCATTATCGTAGGTAACGTTGAGTCTCAGGTCTCAAAGTAATTGTAATTCCATGTGATCAACAGACCACCTACGGCTGAGGTACAGGCACAATTTCCCCATTAGGGTACAAAGCTGGGTTGCTGTTTAATACCAGAGAGCCTCGGCAATATTGACGATTTAAGAAGGGAAAAATGGGCTGTAGGCGTGAATTGAAGTTTGTGTTATGGAGGGCAGTGCACTGGTGTAGTCGGAGCAGCTGTTTTAGCTGTGCTGCCACAGTGGTGTGACGTCTAGCGTATCTGCCTGGTAAGCAGGATATCTAAGTTCAAGTCCTAACTGTGGCACAAATACCAATTTATTTTTTCTGGTTCTGTTATTATCGAAGATTAAGTTGAGACTCATATGTGTCAAGGAAATTTTAATTCCATCTGATCAACTATTATGATTAATCGAAACTGATTCAGACAAACAGTGCTTAAAAAATTTACCCTCTGTTTTTCTTATTGAATATCATTCACTAAAAGTGGAGGGTGACGAATAGTAGTTCAAATTTTGAACACATGACCGATTATTTGTCCTGGTTACCGAATGTAGATATTGTTGCTCGCAACAAGTAAGATGTCTCTTAATGGTGCCTTTCTCCAAATGTGCTGTTGTTCCATGAAGTCATCTCAAAATCATCCTCTATCCTCAGTTGCAGCAGGGAAGATATGAAATAAAATTCATTCTCCATTCAGCACGTCGGCCATCAAAGCTCCTCTCTCACCGGCCACTCAACACCGTCTCACGCCAAAGACACTCGCCCCCTCATCTGTTCCTAACACAACCTCTGGTAGCCAAAGATCAACATTAATTCATATGTTCAGGCATCCAAAGACGCTCATAATGGCAAACATTCCAAGCAAAACTGCCATTTCTCCTGATATATAAGCCTATAAGCCCTTCAAAGTCTACAATCAATTTCCTTTTGCACCCGCCTAAAGTCCGAGTTAATATTCCATATCTAGTGACTTCCATATGGACGGGGTGATAACATTCCCACCTTTTTTCGTGTCCACAGAGAGTGGTGTTTAATTTCGTATGCATATGTTTATTTCTGTTTTCCCACAGTTTCACTAATTTACTTCACGCGTATATGATATTGATCTTGAATGAGGCGGGATATTACTAGCCCTATTCTTGTTTTGCTGAGCAAGTGCTCTGCCTCTTATATAACCTTAACGTCGACGGACCATAACGTCCATTACTCTTGTTTTTTTTACTCTGATGTGTCAGTCTTCCACTATCCAGTTGTTCATGTATTGCGTGGTGGAATAGCCTACAAGTAGGAGGAGAACTCGTGTATTATTCGTTCTCAAATCGAGTCAGCGCTTTAATTGACCACAGGCACGGCATAGCGCTTAAGAATCGTTACGCCGTACACAAACTTCACCGAATCGATCCCACGAGCAATATATTTTTCATTAAGGTGTTCTACCGTTTTTTTTTTTAAATTTCCTTCTTCTCGAAAACATTTAGTTGAAGTTAAAAGCAATCACAAGCCTTGTTAAAGAGTGGTTGTAAAATAAATCCTCACGATGTTAGCAAAAATATATAACGTGCAGATTAAAATTTATTATAAACTTAGACGAGAAAGTAGGAAGAAAGCTCACTTTGTATCGGAACTGAAGACATACAACACTAAGGGTGAATACGTAACTAAAGTCAATGCGAACAGAAACATTATTGATCGTTGTCTTTACCTAATAACATACACGTTTGACGAATTTTATGTGGGATGTTTGAAACGACAACGAATTCTATGAGGAAAATTCATACAGTTTGTATCATCGCGTTGTCTGCAAATACATCCTGTAACGACCCAAGGTTGACGCCCTGTAACCTTTACTGCATCCATCGATACCCGTTTTCTCAATTGAAATTACTGGTACTGCTTTATGTAAATTCGCGCGTATCTGGTTTTTTACAAGGCAGCTGGTTGTATGCATATTACTCTTAGTTATTAGCATTTCTGTGTCCTGCCTGAAGTTTATTTCATCATTTTTTATGTACCCAGAAGACATAATTATGATAATTCCGAAAAGGTTAGTCATCCAGGGATTCTTACGTTCAATTAAAACAGAATGGGTTAAAATAATAAATATTAAAACGAATCATATTCTGCAGTGACACATGAATTTCTACTTTTCTTTGAATGCCACTTAAAATATTTTTTCTTGAATGCCGCTTAAAATAAGGGGCAAATCTGTCGGCAAATATGCTGCTTCCATCTCGCCTGAAAATAA
Organism: Schistocerca piceifrons; assembly: GCF_021461385.2. Lineage (NCBI taxonomy): Eukaryota > Metazoa > Arthropoda > Insecta > Orthoptera > Acrididae > Schistocerca > Schistocerca piceifrons. The sequence continues at coordinate 510,531,281 of NC_060142.1, read as the reverse complement.
AACACTTACGGTAAAAAGTAGCGCGCTGTGAGCTGTACACCTAAAGCACTACACATTGGAGGGTTCTCTCTCCGGAGGTAGAAGCCATGCATCATGGGGTTGTGGTCTATGTGAAGACGCCTACGGATAACCTCATTCGTCCTCCGTGACTTGAAGTAGGTACGCCACGGTTCGAGTTTCATGGTTCTATGATATTTCTAACTTGTTTCCTAAAATTTTATGGAGATGATCTGAACATGTTAACGAAGTGACTGGCTCAACCATGTTTCTTGTAAGTGGACAGCCAGTCACATATTTCTCCGGACATGCAAAGCAAAAAAGTCAGAAAACTGTTAATCTGTAATTATATCACACAAAACATATTTCTTCCTCATTTCTTATTAGATTTAAATCCTAAAATTAAAACACACTCTAAAGTCTTGGAATTCCCACGACCGCTATCTTGCCAGTGTCAATGTCGATAACAGGCAAAAATTGGGGAGATTCTAGATTCCCGCGTGTATGAACTGTCTACACAGATAACACATACATAGGACAAGGCGAGTCCTAATCGCACCCGGCCGTATTTTTTTTTTTTAAAAGAAAAGACGACAGTCCTCTCCTATCTTCACTTTCACCGTTTAGTACTTCGGAGTGCGAAGTGGTACATCGACGTTCCACCTAGTGTGAAAACCCTTAACATTTGACGGGACATAGCCGTTGCGTCGACGTCGACTGTAAACCGACTTTAATGCGGCTCAGCGGTTCAATTAAGACGGGCACTGACAACTGTATTAAACGCAACGTTAAATGAAGAGCTCCGTAGCCTTAATATAGCGTACTTGTCTTGTCAGCTGATGGACCTTCGTTCCAATGGAAACTCGTGTCGCGTACTGATGGGAGGGCAAGTAATATTCAGTACTGTCTGTCTACAAGACAACTGGAAATAAGACTACTTCTGTTACGTGGATTCGTTAAGTGTAATCATTTGTATACAAGACAGTTCAAACGATTATGAGTACTTAATGCATAACGATACATCGATAAGAATTATAGAGAATGTAACAGGAAGTTCAAAAACTTTATAGGTGTTCTATACGACTCCCATTGGCTGCAAGAACAAAACGCAGGTTCTTTCCGCAAGAGCGCGCAAAAATTTAATAAGTCATTGAGGATGCGCCGTTGAACAATTTGCCGTAGGAAAGCTGGGGTTGGAGAAGCCAACTTAAGGAGATAATAGGAGTAAAATCAAATTACTGCGTACTTTTTTATATACCTTAGTTATAGTTAACTGTAAATATCATCATTGACACAAGGAACGTACCATTTGCACTGTATCTTACAAAATGTGCTGAAACTGACTGCCATCAAACTCAGTTGTAGCGTTGACGAACAAGATTCTGACGACCCTCCTCTTCAAAATCGGATGTGCGAATGGCTCACGTGTTGCCAGGTCCTTCGTTTCTACTTTCCGGTGAACCGGTCTCAGCCGGCCGGGGTGGCTGAGCGGTTCTAGGCGCTACAGTCTGGAACCGCGCGACCGCTACGGTCGCAGGTTCGAATCCTGCCTAGGGCATGGATGTGTGTGATGTCCTTAAGTTAGTTACGTTTAAGTAGTTCTTAGTTCTAGGGGACTGATGACCTCAGATGTTAAGTCCCATAGTGCTCAGAGCCATTTTTGAACCGGTCTCCCGCATTCGTCGATCGAGAGAAATAAACATTCGTCATTGACGGTTGATGCCAGTTAGGGAATCGTTCTCTGTACAGCCTTTCAGCAGCGAGAGCATTGCAACGTACTTCCCCATGCACAAGGTGCATGTTACTGAAGTCTGCGAGACTGTACTGATACTGCTCCATCGTATGGCACTGTAGGTCTCTGAACAGCACTGAGTAATGAAGGGGTCTGACGTTGATTCGTGGGACAATGTAAGTACGAAACAACGGAGCTACCTTATAGACAAGTAAAGAAAGCAAAAATCGGGCTCGTCCCCCTTGTTTCATTGCAGGAAATAAAGAATGTATGCGCAAATAAACAGCACAGTACGTGTAAACTTGTACGCCTGTTAGTTGTAAACAAGATGGATGACAGTAATGCTAGGCAAAGCGGTACAGAAGTTTACTACCGTATCTCCTTCAGCTGGCTTCTCCGACGCCAGGTTCCCTATCTCAAATTGTTCAGTGCAGCGTTCTCTGTGTCCTGTTATATTTTTGCACGTTCTTACGGAAACACCGCGTATAAGTGATAACCCATTTCACGTCATACACTCTGACTCAAATATGGAGTAACAGACGCAAGCACATAAGAAATGCGAATTTTGAGTTTCCAATTGTTTTCGACAAAACTAAGCACCTACACTCGACTCTTCACATACATCTACATCTACATCCCTACTCCGCAAGCCACCTGACGGTGTGTGGCGGGGGGTACCTTGAGTACCTCTATCTGTTCTCCCTTCTGTTCCAGTCTCGTATTGTTCGTGGAAAGGAAGACTGTCGGTATGCCTCTGTGTGGTCTCAAATCTCTCTGATTTTATCCTCATGGTCTCCTCGCGAGATATACGTAGGAGGGAGCAATATACTGCTTGACTCCTCGGTGAAGGTATGTTCTGGAAACTTCAACAAAAGCCCGTACTGACCTACTGAGCGTCTCTCTTGCAGAGTCTTCCACTGGAGTTTTTCTATCATCTCCGTAACGCTTTCGCGATTACTAAATGATCCTGTAACGAAGCGCGCTGCTCTCCGTTGGATCTTGTTTGTACGGATCCCACACCGGTGAGCAGTATTCAAGCAGTGGGCGAACAAGTGTACTGTAACCTACTTCCTTTGTTTTCAGACTGCATTTCCTTAGGATTCTTCCAATGGATCTCAGTCTGGTATCTGCTTTACCGACGATTAATTTTATATGGTCATTCCATTTTAAATCAATCCTAATGCCTACTCCCAGATAATTTATGGAATTAACTGCTTCCAGTTGCTGACCTGCTATATTGTAGCTAAATGATAAAGGATCTTTCTTTCTGTGTATTTGCAGCACATTACACTCGTCTACATTGAGATTCAGTTGCCATTCCCTGCACCTTGCGTCAATTCGTTGCAGATCCTCCTGCATTTCAGTACAATTTTCCATTGTTACAACCTCTCGATATACTACAGTATCATCCGCAAAAAGCCTCAGTGGACTTCCGATGTTATCCAAAAGGTCATTTATATATATTGTGAATACCAACGGTCCTATGACACTTCCCTGCGGCACACCTGAAATCACTCTTACTTCGAAAGACTTCTCTCCATTGAGAATGACAAGCTGCGGTCTGTCATCTAGGAACTCTTCAATCCAATCACACAATTGGTTTGATAGTCCATATGCTCTTACTTTGTTCATTAAACGACTTTGGGGAACTGTATCAAACGCCTTGCAGAAGTCAAGAAACACGGCATCTACCTGGGAACCCGTGTCTATGGCTCTCTGAGTCTCGTGGACGAATAGCGCGAGCTGGATTTCACACGATCGTCTTTTTCGAAACTCATGCTGATTCCTACAGAGTAAATTTCTAGTCTCCAGAAAAGTCATTATACTCGAACATAATACGTGTTCCAAAATTTTACAACTGATAACCCCATAAAAAGAAATGTCTGGGCATCTAGGCGTCGTCATGTTCAGTGTGACGATCCAGCAGACTGGAACGCGTTGATTTAATAATGTGCGTACCTTCCGATTCACTGAGGTTGCACAACGAAAAATTATGAACCTTCATTTACATTTTTTGTAATTCTTATCTATGTTTCGATCTGTATTTGTTATAGCTGTTTGTAATCGCTATATCTAATTTAAATTACCCTGTATTTCGTTTAAAAGTATGTTGCCTAATGTCTAACATGCAACGATATTTGAACAATAGAAATGTCTGTGCATATGCGATATTCTTTGATCTTGCAGTGTCGTTTGTGTTGGTGTGTGTGTGTGTGTGTGTGTGTGTGTGTGTGTGTGTGTGTGCGTAAACTAATATGTCTGTAAGGCAAATGAGATGGAAAGTGTGAAACTTCCTGGCAGATTAAAACTGTATGCCGGGCCGAGACTCGAACTCGGGACCTTTGCCTTTCGCGGGCAAGTGCTCTACCAACTGAGCGACCCAAACACCACTCACGCCCCGTCCTCACAGCTTTACTTCTGCCAGTACCTCGTCTCCTACCCTCCAAACTTAACAGAAGCTCTCCTGCGAACCTTGCATAACCAGCATTCCTGAAAGAAAGGATTTTGTGGACACATGGCTTAGCCACAGCCTGGGGATGTTTCCAGAATAAGATTTTCACTCCGCAGCGGAGTGTGCGCTGATATGAAACTTCCTGTCAGATTAAAACTGTGTGCCGGGCCGAAACTCGAACTCATTCTGAAAAAACCCCCAGGCTGTGGCTAAGTCATGTTTCCGCAATATCCTTTCCTTCAGGAGTGCTGGTTCTGCAAGGTTCGCAGGAGAGTTTCTGTAAAGTTTGGAAGGTAGGAGACGAGGTACTGGCTGAAGTAAAGCTGTGAGGACGGGGCGTGAGTGGTGTTTGGGTAGCTCAGTTGGTAGAGCACTTGCCCGCGAAAGGCAAAGGCTCCGAGTTCGAGTCTCGGCCAAGCACACAGTTGTAATCTTCCAGGAAGTTTCATATTAGCGCACACTCCGCTGCAGAGTGAAATTCTCATTCTGGAGGTGGAAAGTATATTCGTAAAAAAGAAAAGAATATATGGTGCATATCGAGCCCTGGTTCCTCATTGTGCAAGGAAGTAACGCATCCTATAGCTATGGCCAAGTTATGCCTCTGCAATATCCTCTCTTTCAGGAGCTTAGTCCCGCAAGGTATACGGGAACTTCTGTAAAGTTTGGAGTGTAGGAGATGAGGTAGTGGCGGAAGTACAGCAGTGAGGCGGGGGGGGGGGGGGGGGGGGGTCGAGGTCGTGATTCGTGGTTGGATAGCTCAGCCGGTGAAACGCTTGGCTTCTAAAGGCAAGGGTGCCAGTCTGGCACACAGTTTTGATCTGGCGGGAAGTTTCCAGAAAAATGTTACAGTGTGTGTGAATTTCTAAGGGAGCGGCCGCGCAATCCGTGACACAGTGCCTCAAACAGCGCTGCCACTCCGCACGGCATTCAAATCAGTACAAACTTTGCTACAGATCGAAAATTAATTCTGGAAAGAGAAATAGATTACCTCAAATACAAATTTAAGCGGTTGGAAATTCTATCTAAAGATATTTATAAGTTAGACTTTAACATTCCGGCTATATCATTTTAGGTAGGTACTTGTAAGAAATGTTGTCTTGTATGGAAGTGAGACGTGGATGATAAACAGTTCTAAAAAGAAGAAAATAGAAGCTTCTGAAATGAATGCTGACGTTAGTGCGATAGATAAGGAGTTACTGAATCGAACTGGGGAGTAAAGAAATTTGACGTAACATGACTAAGAGAAGGAAACGGCTGAAAGGATACAATGTGACGCTTGAAAGCATAGTCAGCTTCGTAAAGGAAGGGCTTGACTACGGTAAGCACCTTCAAACGGATGTGGGTTGTAGCAGGTATGGAGAGACTTACACAGGCAAGACTAGCGTGGTATGCCGGCCGGGGTGGCCGAGCGGTTCTAGGCGCTACAGGCTGGAACCGCGTGAACGCTACGGTCACAGGTTCGAGTCATGGCTCGGGCATGGATGTGTGTGATGTCCTTAGGTTCGTTAGGTTTAAGTAGTTCTAAGTTCTAGGGGACTGATGACTTCAGAACTTAAGTCCCATAGTGCTCAGAGCCATTTGAACCATTTGAACTAGCGTGGCGAGCTGCCTCAAATCGGTCTTCGTGTTGAGGACCTCAACAACAACAACAACAACAACAACGACGACGACGACGACGACGACGACGACAATTACCTCTTCGGAACTTGCTCTATCTTCTAATATCTCTCGCTTTTTTCTTGTATCTCCTGTATTGCACTCCCTTGTTCTGCGAGTGTGACAGTGAAACGGCGAGAAGAGCCGATGTGGGGAGAGCAATAAGGGCTGCAACTGTCGCCGTTCCTCGGGAGACAAAAGTTAGCCGGGAACAAACGGCGCGCCAGGCAGCGGTATCAGGCCGCTGACCTCTTCGTAGCAAAGGTTTAGTTGTGTGGCAGTCATTCAGTGGCAACAACTTATTAAAAAAAAGACGAAAAATAACTGCTATTAGAGAGGAAACATGGAAATGAAGCTGTTGTCAGTTAAATTCTGACAAATTCCCAAAAGACATGTTGCTTATAATATTAAGAAATTTGGTTCGTAATCTAATCTGAATTTGCTTTAGCCGTATTGTTTATCGTTGACATACGAAAGTTTGTGACAGACCGGGATTCGAACCTGGTTCTCGCGCTTGTCGTGAGCGCTCGCCTTAACAATTTTGGCTATCTGGACACGCCTCCCGGACCGACCCAAAGCGGCATATGTCTCACTTCTCCACACACACACACACACACACACACACACACACACACACACACATTATGTTATTCCCACAACAGGGAGGGCCATTTATTGCGATCGTCGTTTTAACCCGTCGTGGAATGTGATATTTATCATTTTATTGTACAGTGCCTCTTTTGACAGTTCACATTGTACAATATGCCTCCAGACATGGAGAGGGAGAGGGGGGGGGGGCAAGGGAGAAGAAGTTTATGACATAACCTGACTAAAAGAAGGGATCTATTGATGGGATGCATCTTGACGCTTACAAGAAACGTCAATTTGATAATGGAAGGAAATGTAGAGGTCAATTGTATAGTGCCTGTGTTGACGTTTAACATTGTACAATGTTTCTTCAGACATTTTTCAATAAAATAGTGAATATTACATGCCTCGACAAGTTAAAACGACGATAACAACAAATGTTCCTCCCTTTTGCGGGAAGCATGGGGTGTGTGAGCGAGCATTAGGAAATGTGGACTAGTGAGACATATCAAGGTTTGGGTCGGTCCTGGAGGCGTACTCGGGTAGCCGAAGTGGTTAAGGTGTTAAAGCGACCGCTCGCAACAAGGGCGAAATCCGGATTTGAGTCCCGGGACAGCATAAATTTTCATATGGCATCAGTAAATAGTACAACTGAGGTCAATTCAGATTCGCAATTCGCGAATAAAACTCCGCAATGTGTAAACGAGCAGCTGTGGATCGTCAAGCAGTGTCAGTTCCTTTACACATGCATGCATAACTGAATGTACATTGTACGGTGTGAACTGCAGCACAGACATTTAAAATAAAATAAGAAATCTTGTATTCCTTGACGGGTTTAAACTACGATGTGTGTGTGTGTGTGTGTGTGTGTGTGTGGGGGGGGGGGGGGGCGGGTGGGTGGGTGCGCGGGTGCGCGCACATGCGTTGGGCAATGTGGACAAGTGTGACATTTGGAGGTCTGGGGTGGTCCTGGAGGAGTGTTCAAATGTTCAGATAGCCGAAGCGGTTAAGGCAGCTGCTCGCAATAACGGAAAATCCGTGTTCGAGTCTCGATCCGGCACAAATTTTCACATGATACCAACAAATAGTACAGTTAAATTCAGTTTAGATTATTGTTTTACCTCTGTATTGTTGTGTATGCTCTAGCTGTTCTAGAAAATATTTTAGTTTATATCTGCTACAAAAATTTTGTTATTGTGTAACAGTTACAATTTCATTTAAATTACGTATGTATATTTGCAATTGACAATGGCATGAATACACAAGCGGTCGCTGTTGGCACTAAATGTCAACGTGTTCTGCAGTAATTGTCGCAGAGCGTCAGTTCAGCAGCGATCCTATATCGGTGATGTACTGTGTGACTTCTAAAATAGGATGGATGCACTTGGAGAAACATATTGTAGGTACTGGTTTTAACATTGACATGGCAATGCACCTTACGCCAGTTATCCGGCTAAATAAGATATGGAGTACATTTATAGCTCTAATTGGGCTCTTGTATTAACCCTTATCGAGGTATATGTAATAATAATTCACTCTGTGTGTTATATTTATGACGTTTATATTTAAAATCTAATATGCTTTGCACTTTATGTACACCATTCATGGTTTAGATGATGGTGACTCTGTTTACCGAAACCGGCCATTGCAAATAAACGTTTTACAAATTCGAACTTGTCTGAATATCTACAGCTTACCCCCTTGTCGTTCAATATGAGCATCTTAATTTCGATTCAAAATTTTCGAATCAGATTTCGTATTATGTAAACGAGCAGCTGTGGTTCGTTCTAGCAGTGTCTGTTCCTTCCGAGATGCATGCATATTTGAAGGAATATTGTATAATGTGAATTATCAGTACAGACATTGTACAATAAAATAAGGAATGTTGGTTATAAGTCACGGGGAAGACTATTTATCAAACTCTTCCCCATCGCTTACAGGTGGTGGTGCAGGAAATGGGATGGAGGGAGCTCTATCCAGCGCATTGTCCGTTGGCAGAAGAGTAGAAGAGTAATGGTATGTCAGGGATGGGGGGACGGCAATGGAGAAGCTCCACCGACCACATATAGACCTCAACTGCACTGTGTAACTATCTTTCCTTCCCTTCATCAAAGACATATGCAGTTGCAATTTTTACTATCTCAACTGGACGGAGAAGGTAGCAGAAACAACTACTGATGGAATACTTGCCTTGGATGCGGCTGCCTCAGCCTATTACTACGAAGGGAATATCATAATTAACGGTGTAAATACGTACAGCCAAAAGTAATGATACTAGAAGCAAAAAAAAGTCTCAGTGAACTATGGCCCGCAAACGATTCGTTTGCGAGATAATTGAAGTTACCGGCTACTATTGACGCGATTCTGTGTAAACACCGCATGTCGGTCCGTAGTTTGGTTTTGACGATTTCGAGACCTGGAGTTGTAGACAGTACGGATACGATAGTACAGTACACATTCAAAGTGTCACTTATATCAGTTGTGTTGTATGAGTGTTGCTAACATGAAGCATTACGTAATGAGGAGAACGCGGATACGCATTGCATGTATGGTGGGACTAACGGCACTGCAGGGGAAGCATCACTGTACCAAGAATCATAAGCTACTCGAAGACATCCCGAGATTCGAACGTTTACAAGAATGCATCAATGGCTCTGAGAAACTAGGAGCTTTGCACATGTTGCGGGAGTGGGTGGGCCGGCAGGAATTACACTTGTGCTTGAATATGTGGTGCTGGAAATAGACGAACATTCTCCAGGAATCTCAACAAGGACACATACCACGCTAATTCCTGGAATGAGCCACAGTAGTGTTTGAGGAATAATGCATCGCAATGCAGTGGGCCTGTGGCACCGCCAATGAGATGTGTCTCAGTGAGGCGGACTTTGGCCCTAGGCTAACATTCTGTCAGCGGATGCAACAAAAAGCTGTAGGCAGTCCTATGTTTAACATTTTACTTACAGGTGAAGCAGTGTTCACTCCTAATGGTGGGTCTAATTATCACAATTCTCACGCTTGGAGCCATCTAGGCTTCATCCCACGTGCTGTGGACGAGTCTCCTTATCAGCGACGTTTGTCATGGAATGTTTGGTTAGGGGTACTAGGTGATCGTCTTATTAGGCCGTACATGTTACCAAACAAGTTCAGTGGACGGAATTATCTTGCGTTTCTGCGGCATAATCTTGCAGGATTGACTGAGGATGTTCCCATTGAATAACGCCAGAGGATGTAGTTCATGCTTGATGGAGCAACAGCACATTTTGCAGCTATGGTGAGAAGACATCTAACACGTCGGTATGACCAAAGATGGACTGGGCGAGGAGGACTTGTACTGTGGCCTCAAAGATCATCGGATCTGAACCCCATCGATTTGTGTATGGGGTCACCTTAGGAGTGTCGAGGACGCCACTCTGGTTAACACTGTTGAAGAATTCGAGCAGAGACTTGTCAGTGTTTGTCGAGAATTTCAGAATGATCCAGGCTTTTTTGAAAGGATTCGAAAGTCGTTATGGTGGCATGTACAAGCCTGCATCTGGGTAAAAGGACGACACTTTGAACACCTCTTTTAACTAAGAGTAAAGTCATTCAACTGTTGTGTCCATTCAAAGTACCCCAAAGAATCTCCATTAAATTTTATAAATGTTGTACTTTACCTTTTCCTAATAGAGATGAGGCTTAGACAGAATCAAGTCAGTGATGTCTGGTAACATCGAAGTCGCTATTACCTCATAAAAGGTTCATCTGCAGACCTGTGGTTACTTGGACTTTTTCGCTTCTAGTATCGCGTAATTTCGGCTGTATGCGTTTACGCCATTAATTATGATACGCCATGTACTCATGTGGCAACGGCCTTGCCGCAGTGGATACACCGGTTCCCATGAGATCACCGAAGTTAAGCGCTGTCGGGCGTGGCCGGCACTTGGATGGGTGACCATCCAGGCCGCCATGCGCTGTTGCCATTTTTCGGGGTGCACTGAGCCTCATGATGCCAATTGAGGAGCTACTCGACCGAATAGTAGCGGCTCCGGTCAAAGAAAACCATCATAACGACCGGGAGAGCGGTGTGCTGACCACATGCCCCTCCTATCCGCATCCTCAACTGAGGATGACGCGGCGGTCGGATGGTCCCGATGGGCCACTTGTGGCCTGAAGGCGGAATGCTATGTACTCATGTCGTAACTAGAATCAAGTCGAAATCCGGAATGAAATACAACAACTAGCAATGAAAGCAAGATTATTACAAATATCAACATATGACCAGAACAGAATTGACTCCAGGAATAAGAGTGCATTTATTTATACAAACATCGAATGTTCTAGAATGCTGGTATTTATACGAATATGGAATATTCCATAACATAGAGACACGACAAATATAAAATATTTCAAGAACCTTCCACCGATGACAACACTAATATCAAATAATTGCTAGTGGCTAGGTTTGAACTGGCAACTCGTAGCATGTAAGCCAGCAATGATGACCACTAAGCTACCCTGCAGGCGCCACAGTTAGCCTCATTGTTCCCTCTCATGAAGCAAAAGTAACCCGCTGCTCACGAAGTTCTCATTGAAGTCGACTAGAGTACCCTAGATCTAGATCTTTTAAATTGTCCTCAGTTGGTGGTGCTGGCGGATTATTGCGCTCTGTTTGTGTTGTTACATTCTCTTCGCTATGATGAGCGGTGATAGTAATCATTCCTGTCGAACCTACGAGATCGTTGATTGGGTCTTTTTTCCTTGGAATTCCCGTTGTTGATATTCGCCTCTGGACTGGCTTCATACGGAGGATATGGGCGGTGCCTCTGCACTCTTGTCTTCTTGATGAAAGGTCATTATCCTCGCTTTCATTTGTGAAGGATACGATAGGGCCCAAAGTAGTGCTTCCACTGTCCTCGCAGGTGTAAAAATCCATACCGAGCCTCCTGGGTCATATCTCACTGGCCATTGTTTGGCGTTATAAAGCTCCCTGTCTTTCTCCTGGGCCTCCAGGGACCGAATGCGAGCCAGCTACCTTGCTGGTTCGATCCTGGTGACGAGGTATTTAAGGTAGATATCCTGAGTATTGTCCGGATGAAGCAGGAGCAGTGTATCAACTGTCGCGTCGGCCTCTCTGCCGTGAGGCAGAAAGAACGCTCTAAAGCTTGTAGTGTCTTGCTTCCTTTATTTGTGAATGTCGTGATGGGAATTACTGGATCTCAGTCTCACTGTTAGACGTCAGCATACTTTGAGAGCATGTCTTCTAATGTCTTATTAAAGTATTTTGTGAGGAAATCGGTCTGTGGGTAGTGTCACAGTGTGAAATTATCTCTGATACTAGTCTCGACTGGAAAGCTTTTCCACGATCAGAGATGATCATGTGAGGTGCTCCGTGCTTCAGAACGACGTCTTGTACAAGGGCTTTTGCAGTTTCTGGTGCTTTGGCAGTCTTGGCAAGAGCACAGCGGGTGAGGTAGTCAGTGCAGGCTATCAGTTATTGATTTCCATTTCTCGACTTCGGGGAACGACTAAAAAAGTCGATTTCAGTTTGGTGGAATGGCGCTGCTGCGAGTGAGATTAGCACCAGGAGCAGGTAACTTTGACACATGCTTCCGTCGTTGGCATTCCTTACAGATTTTACATAAAGTAGAGAACTGGCGAGTGGAACCTGCTTCTGATTCCAGGTAACCAGATGTTAGTGCGTCGTGGAAATATTTCTGGGTCACTACCCCCAAATGAGCTGGGATGCCGAGCAACGCGTTGGCTCTCTAATACCATGTTCCATTTATTAACTGGTCAGTTCCTCGTTCTTCAAGGCGTCTGTAGTTTTCAGAAATGTTAGATCCTTCCTCTGTTAAGCACCAATGTCATTTAATGCAGAAGTGACTGAGATTTCATCCACGCTTTTGAGTTCTGCCAAATGATTCCTTGAAAGGTAGTCGGCGTCTTTGTGTTTGCCCCTGTTTTTGTATACCCCTGTTACGTCATACTCCTGAAGCCTCAGTTCCCACTTCATACAGATCCTTAAGGTTAGTGAGCTAGCGTAGAGAATAGCGTCCATCACAAAGACAAATAGTTTGCAAAATAAGTACGGCGAGAACTTGTTGGTGGCTTAAAAAACTGAAGGACACACTTTGTCAGTTGTAGGGTAGTTCATCTCGGACTTGGGGGGTACTAGAGTCGCATAAGCTAATAGATTTTCGGCACCTTCCTGAATTTGTACTAGAACTGCCCCTGTAACACAACCGCAATAATCGGTCTGAAGTTCTTCCCCGACGTTCTCGTCATACAATGCTAGAACAGGAGATGTTATAGCCTCCTTAAGGACAAGGATTTTTCTTGAGCTTCACTCCAGGAAAATTTGGTGTCTCCCTATGAAAGTTCTTGCAAATGACATCCTCGGTACAGAAATCGATCGCTTTTAGTTCGAGCACATTCCAAGAAAATTTCTCACATCACGAATGCGCTGAGGTGTTGGAAAATCTGTAGCTGGACAAACTCCATCGCCATCCACTATGTGTCCCAAGGTTTTATTTCTTGCATGACGAAGAGGCACTTTTTTGGATTGCGGCGCAGAAATACAGTCTGATACACTTGTCCACTGTTGTCAGACGCCTTAGATGTTCTTCAGATGTCGTCGAGGAAATGATCCGGATAGCAAAGATACGTCGTTCATTTAAGTCGTCGAAACTGGTTGTCCATATGTTGGAGGGTCTATTTATGGTGGCTAGTTTTGGAAACCTAGGTCCGTTTACAAATCATCCTACAAAGGAAAATACTGTTGACTTCACAATTTTATACAAAGGTAGCACGTATTTGAAATACCATTATAGTACACTAATATATCTGTAAGATATACAGATCTATCATAGTTATTTACTTTTACGAGTTGGCTTACTAGCTACGTACCATATCCTGAGTGTGAGAATGTAGGTGACAGCCTATGCACAAAAACTGTCCCTGTAGTGATGACGAAAGCGACACTATGGCCGACTGAATAGCAGTTAAATAGACCACAGTTTTCTTTGTCATCAGTCTTCTGACTGGTTTGAAGCGGCCCGCCACGAATTCCTCTCCTGTGCCAACCTCTTCATCTGAGAGTAGCACTTGGAACCTACGTCCTCAATTATTTGCTGTATGTATTCTAATCTCCCCCTTCCTCTACAGTTTTGCCCTCTACAGTTCCCTCTAGTACCATGGAAGTCATTCCCTCATGTCTTAACAGATGTCCATCATCCTGTCCCTTCTCCTGCTCAGTGTTTTCCACGTATTCCTTTCCTGTCCAATTCTGCGCAGAACCTCCTAATTCCTTACCTTATGAGTCCACCTAATTTTCAACATTCGTCTGTAGCACCATATCACAAATGCTTCGATTCTCTTCTGTTCTGGTTTTCCCACAGTCCATGTTTCACTACCATACAATGCTACACTCCAGACGTACATTCTCAGAAATTTCTTCCTCAAATTAAGGCCGATATTTGATACTAGTAGACTTCTCTTGGCCAGGAATGCCCTTTTCCCCAGAACTAGTCTGCTTTTGATGTCCTCCTTGCTCTGTCCCTCATAGGTTATTATACTGCCTAGGTATCAGAATTCCTTAACTTCATCTGCTTCGTGACCTCCAATCTTGATGTTAAGTTTCTTGCTGTCGTCATTTCTACTACTTCTCATTACCTTCGTCTTTCTTCGATTTACTCTAAATCCATACTCTGCACTCATTAAACTGTTCATTCCGTTTAGAAAACCATGTAATTCTTCTTCGCTTTCACTCAAGATAGCAATGTTATCAGGGAATTGTATCATTGAAATCCTTTCACCATGAATTTTAATTCCACTCCTGAATCTTTCTTTTATTCCCGTCATTGCTTCCTCGATGTACAGATTCAAAAGCAGGTGCGAAAGGCTACATCCTTGTCTTACACCCTTTTTAATACGAGCAATTCGTTCTTGGTCGTCCACTCTTATTATTTCCTCTTGGGTGTTGTACATTTTGTACACGACCCGTCTCTCCCTATAGCTAACGCCTACTTTTTTCAGAATTTCGAATATCTTGAATCATTTTACATTGTCGAACGCTGTTTCCAGGTCGACAAATCCTGTGAAAAGTCTTGATTTTTCCTTAGTTTTGCTTCCATTATAAACCGCAACGTCAGAATTGTCTCTCTCGTGCCTTTACCTTTCCTAAAGCCAAACTGATCGTCATCTAGCTCATCCTCAATTTTCTTTTTATTGTTCTGTATATTATTATTGTAAGCAACTTGGATGCATGAGCTGTTAAGCTGATTGTGCTATAATACTCGCACTTGTCAGCTCTTGCCGTCTTCGGAATTGTGTGGATGATGCTTTTCCGAAAGTCAGATGGTATGTCGCCAGACTCATACATTCCACACACCAATGTGAATAGTCGTTTTGTTGCTACTTCCCCAAACGATTTTAGAAATTGTGATGGAATGTTATCTGCCCATATTGCCTTATTTGGTCTTAAGTCCTCCAAAGCTCTTTTAAATTCTGATTGTAATACTGGATCCCCTGTCTCTTCTAAATCGACTCTTGCGCTGCATCAGACAATGACGCCACGTGTTGTTGACACTACCGTACTGTACTCTACCCTCCGTGTTCAAACTACTATGCATTACACTTAAATAAAATATAGTATCTAAAAAAAAGAAAATTACGCATGAGAAATCGTCACGCGGTACGTTATGTAAGCAGTAAGCCAACTCGTGAAGCTAAACAGCCATGGCAAATTTGTATACGTTACATGTTCTATAACTGTAATGCAAATAAGTGCCTTGTTTGTATAAAATCGTCATGTCAGCTGTAATTTTCTTTGTAGGTTGGTTTGAAAACGGACATGTCCGAAACTAGTCACCATCAAGAAATAAAAAAGATACTTCTTAATGCAGTTTCTGATGGAGCTACTACCATTTATTTCAATAAGTTTCTTAGTTTAACTGAGCATCTCGACGGACAGCTGATATTGGTCTCATTGACGATGGCAAGACACCAAGCTCTTCAATCGAAAACAAATGTCCAGAGTAGTCTTTTTTATGTTTGCTTGGAGGAATAGATTCGTCAGTCTGGAGCTCTGATCTTCCAGAGTCTATGACCGCTTGTGCTGCCTACAAGAAGTCCCATTCGAGAATGACATCATGACTGCATTTTGTTGAAACGACAAATTCAAAGGCTGTGTTCTGCCATTAACAGTTATCCTTACAAGACATGTTCCTGTCGGATGGACGTATTTGTCATTCGTGACCTTCAGCACAATCGCTTCTGTGCGAAGATAACTATTCGACATCACAGAAAAAAAGGTCCTGAGAGTATTATCGCGCTTTTTGGTTGGCCATCGATGGTGGTGAGATTTCCCGTCATCTTGGTAACTGTCGTTCATGGAGGATTGTCATCTGTGGGATCCCACCTCGATAGATGGTCGCCTCGCTTAGTTTTCCTGAATTTGGCTGCTAGGAGAGTGGCTGGTAGCCCTGTGCGACGATAGAGAGCGGCTACGGTATACTGGTGGGCGACCTCGTCCGGGGTATGGCGATGGGCCTTGGCTCACAGTCGACTATAATCATCTGCAGTTGACTGGCTTGAACAGGTCTGTTGTGATGGTTGACGTCCTGCAGCGTGATAGTTATCAAACACTCGTCTTATTTCCCTGTAGTAATGCACAATGTGTCCGCGGCGTCCACAGTGAAAACAGACCTGCGTGTTGTTCTCTGTCTTCCTAATGTCTGGTGTTCTGCGGACCGCTTTCGTTGGTGGAGTAGTTGGTTGCACCGGCACCGGTCGGATGCTGGGCTGCCGTTTGACGAGGGGGGCGTAAGTCCGAGTTGGCCGAATCCATTTTTGATGGCACGAACGTCCGACTGGTGGTTTATATTGGTGCCTAAGACCGATACAGTTCTTCAATAGTTTCTGTTACCTCCTGCTATTGGGTCGACATTGATGGCTGCTATTTCTTGTGTACTCGTCCGACAGTTCTGGGTGCCATAAAATGGTGTATGTCTTCCCTTTCAACATCGCGTGTGAGAGAAATGGTTCAAATGGCTCTGAGCACTATGGGACTCAACTGCTGTGGTCATCAGTCCCCTAGAACTTAGAACTACTTAAACCTAACTAACCTAAGGACAGCACACACATCCATGCCCGAGGCAGGATTCGAACCTGCGACCGCAGCAGTCGCCCGGTTCCTGACTGCGCGCCTAGAACCGCGAGACCACCGCGGCCGGCACGTGTGAGAGAAGTAAGGTCTCTTCCGTAACTGCCATACTCACCACTTTCGGAAGATGATCGCGCCTCTTTCGTCAGACTCGTTTCTTTAGCATTTCCTGGATGCATTGGCACCATCTGATGATTTTTTGTGTTCTTGTAACGTCCTTTACCAGAAGAGTTTGGCACACGTCTTCTGCGGCTCCTTTTATCAAATGTGAGACTTTGGTGGCTTCTGTTCTATATGAAGGGCCAAAAGATTCTGTATGTAGGACTGTGTTGTTTCGAATTGACGTTCTGCCATTTTCTTCAATTGTTCTTCTGCGAGGATGATTTGCTGTCGACTTTCACCGACTGTTTTCTTGCACTTCGGCCTGGAATTCGTTCCACCTATTGAGCTTCTCTTCGTTGTTCTTGAACGATTGCTGGGCTGTGCAGTCCAAGTAAAAGTGTACATTTTCCAAACGTTTCATGTCATCACACCTGCTGTATTTGGCAGCTCGGTCGAATCCTTTCAGCCATTTCGTCACGTCCTGATCAGTGGCTCCGGAAATCACTAATGGATGTCCTATGTGCACCTGACTTACTGTTGGCGTGGGTCTTCTGAATATACAGACTTTTGGAACGATCTACTGCTTGTATTATTCTTCCTGTCCGTGTAGTCGACGGCTTTTACATTGACTGAATAGAGCCATGGTGATGCAGATGTTCTGAAGTAACCGGCATCTGTACCAAAAATGTCGAACCAGAAGCAAGTCCAAATTCGGAAGCAGTGCCGTCAGTGAAATAGAACAGTCAACACCGAAAGTACGATAGTTACAAACACCAACATTACAGCCGGATCAGAACTGACCTCCCTGATTGAGAGCGCGGCTATTTACACAGTAATATCGAGTATTCCAGATTATACAAACATACAAGAACCTTCCCTAAATGATAAATGCTAAATAACAAACAACTGCTGGTGGTTGGCTAAGACGTGCGATCCACAGTACACCAGGCATCGACGCTAAATACTACACTAAAACTGCACGCGCCACAACTCGCGGCAGTATCAGACTCTTTGTGTCCAACCTGATTACATGAAAACTTAACATTTAAATTACTTATAACTGTCTAATAATCCAGAATGCCGATTTTACGATCCATTTCTTTCATTTTTACACGCATTTCAGTCAAATATTTAACTAATAAGATTATTTTTATATTTTTATATTCTCTACCAATTTCACATTGATAGTTTACACGACTTCTAGTTATGAGCTCTGCATTATTCTCTGTATACATTTTTATATAACAACCAATTATTTTTGAAACGTAAGCGTATGCTTTCGCGGGCATTGTCGCTATGTATCAAACTGTTCAAGATAAGTGACCACATTGTTAATTTGCAAAAATCCCTAACGTTCCAGCTGAGCCGTTGGAGAATTTTCATATACCATGAAGTATTTTTCAAACCTTCTATTTCCTTTCTCTTACTTTAAATTTTTTTTAAATTTATGTTTAGTAGTAATCGGACTAAGCAAAAACTAATGGAATTATCCACTCATATATATAAAATTTCTAATGTAATAATGCGAGTTTGCAAGACGGATTGCAATATTCCATACTATTAACAAATGGCGAAAATAACGTTTTTATTCGGTTTGACAATATAGTGGGATCCCCATTATGTAAGAAATATTAATTTATTTCGAATGGAAAACAGCCCACAGTTGCACTTCTTATCAAATCAGTATTGGGCACTGCCCAAAACAATTTGTAAAATTTTTTGTGGGGAGCATGGGTGCTATGTAAGTAGGCTGTTTAGGCTTTTATGTTGGTAACGCCACGTAGCGCTCTGTATGAAAATCACTGAATGTGCTGTGTGCAGTCTGTGGCTGGTTGGCATTGTTGGAATATTCGCTATTGTAGTGTTGAGCAGTTGGATGTGAACGGTGCGTAGAGTTGTGTAGTTCGAGGTGAGCAGCCAGCAGTGGTGGATGTGGAGAGAGACATGCCAGAGTTTTGAGAAGTTAATATAAGTTAAAGATTTGGACGTGTGTCCGATTAAGGTAAATACATTGTTTGTTCTCTGTCAAAATCTTTCATTTACTAACTATGTTTCTCAGTAGTTAGTGCCTTCAGTAGTTAGAATCTTTTATTTAGCTGGCAATATTGGCGCTCGCTGTATTGCAGTAGTTCGAGTAACGAAGATTTTTGTGAGGTAAGTGATTCATGAAAGGTATAGTTTATTGTTAGTCAGGGCCATTCTTTTGTAGGGATTATTGAAAGTCAGATTGCGTTGTGCTAAAAATATTGTGAGTCAGCTTAGTGATTATCAGAATAAGTAAAGAGAAAACTGCTTGAGTACGTTCAGTTTTGCTCAGCTGTTTGAAATCAAATAACGTAGAAGTTTACCAGCACAGTCCTTTATAGTTTTTGAAAGGGGACGTTTCAGCTGTTGTACTGGAGCTTCAAGCAAACAGAAAGATAATAAAAAATGCAGTTTAATATTGCTCGCCTCCCGCTTCGTGAACGTGAAGATAAGTGTGCTTTGCTTTTGCGTTCTCTATTACTCATCCTCGAGCTGAATTCAGGAACATAATTTTTTTCGGTGTTAAACTAGTATTTGTGTACACAGTGCCTGTTAGCATTGCAACGTACGTGGTTGTTGCTTGGAGGAGGAAGTTAACACACATTTGCGCGTGCTTTATGATCAAGTCCTATCTTTACGATGGTGCTTTCTGAGCCGCGTGTTAAGGTAATGGTCTCATAATTTTCTCCGCCTCAGCGAGCACGTTATGAGTCGTTAAAGTGACGCACGTCTCCGGGAGCCGGTGTTACCGCGTTGGAGCCGTGGCTGTGGGAACAGCACCTGCCACGGGAACTTCTGCGTAAGGAAAGAAAGTTAGAAAAAACATCTTACTTTCATGTATTCGGGACGCACGAGTATACAGTGAAATAGGATAGCAGCTTTCGAGGCTAGTTGTTGAGACCTTGTGCAAGGCGGTCACATGAATATTTTCTTTTTATTCGTTGAATATGTGCTATGCAACTGAAAATAGTCCTCAGTGTGTTAAATAACTGTGTGACTACTTAACTCACCTCTTCTTCATCACTGTTGTTGTTGTGGTCTTCAGTCCTGAGACTGGTTTGATGCAACTCTCCATGCTACTCTATCCTGTGCAAGCTTCTTCATATCCCAGTACCTATTGCAACCTACATCCTTCTGAATATGCTTAGTGTATTCATCTCTTGGTCTCCATATACGATTTTTACCCTCCACGCTGCCCTCCAATACTAAACTGGTGATATCTTGATGCCTCAGAACATGTCCTACCAACTGGTCCCTTCTTCTTGTCAAGTTGTGCCACAAACTCCTCTTCTCCCCAGTTCTATTCAATACCTCCTCATTACTTACGTGATCTACCCATCTAATCTTCAGCATTCTTCTGTAGCACCACATTTCGAAAGCTTCTATTCTCCTCTTGTCCAAACTATTTATCGTCCATGTTTCACTTCCATACATGGCTACACTCCATACAAATATTTTCAGAAACGACTTCCTGACGCTTAAGTCTATACTTGATGTTAACAAATTTCCCTTCTTCAGAAACGCTTTCCTTGCCATTACCAGTCTCCATTTTACATCCTCTCTACTTCGACCATCATCAGTTATTTTGCTCCCCAAATAGCAAAGCTCCTTTACTACTTTAAGTATCTCATTTCCTAATCTAATTCCCTCAGCATCGCCCGACTTGATTCGACTACATTCCATTATCCTCGTTTTGGTTTTGTTGATGTTCATCTTATATGCTCCTTTCAAGACACTGTCCATTCTGTTCAACTGCTCTTCCAAGTCATTTGCTGTCTCTGACAGAATTACAATGTCATCGGCGAACCTCAAAGTTTTTATTTCTTCTCCTCTTCATCACTCACGTTTCTTCTCCTCTTCATCACTATGCCGAAATTTTAAAATAAGTTTGGTATCAGTGTGATCGCTTTCGTGTCATAGAATCCAGAGTGCTGTGATGTTACAACATAATCAGATGTACATAAAAATGAAAAAAAAATTGTCGGAAAGATGCTTCAGCCTTTCTGAGATACCTCTTATTTTCAAGCAACATTTTATTTTCCTATTTTACAAATTTTCATTTTACATCACGTCGGCAGATATCAGTAGCATTCAGTGACCTCAGGCAGTACTGCAGAACGCATAGCAGTGAGTAAGATTTCAGTTACCACGCTGGCTGGAGTACACGCTGGACCATCTGACTTTGCCAGAATAGACAGTGGGGCGAGAGCTGTGGCTAGTTGCGAGAGAGACAAGTACGTCAGCGCACGATATGTAGGGAAACCACAGCCATGCTGGCGAGAATAAAGTGATTTTGTGTAACAAATATTAGCGAATACAAGCTACTTTTTCCACTACAGATACTAGGAGAAGCCTACTGGTCATAAACGCTTCCTTTCAACTATATTACCAACTAAGAAAGCGCCCAATTCAATAAACAAATGAACAGTTCTTGAGATAATGAAATTGTACAACAGCTACGATTTTTCACAAGATCTAAACTGTGTGCCATAGTCGCCAGTCGCCGATAGGATGCTTACCGAAGTACACTACTGGCCATTAAAATTGCTACACCAAGAAGAAATGCAGATGATAAACGGGTATTCATTGGACAAATACATTATACTGACATTTGATTACATTTTCACTCAATTTGGGTGCATAGATCCTGAGAAATCAGTACCCAGAACAACCACCTCTCGCCGTAATAACGGCCTTGATACGCCTGGGCATTTAGTCAAACAGAGCTTGGATGGCGTGTTCAGGTACAGCTGCACATGCAGCTTCAACACGATACCACAGTTCATCAAGAGTAGTGGCTGGCGTATTGTGACGAGCCAGTTGCTCGGCCACCATTGACCAGAGGTTTTCAATTGGTGAGAGATCTGGAGAATATGCTGGCCAGGGCAGCAGTCGAACATTTTCTGTATCCAGAAAGGCCCGTACAGGACCTACAACATGCGGTCGTGCATTATCCTGCTGAAATGTAGGGATTGAATGAAGGGTAGAGCCACGGGTCGTAACACATCTGAAATGGAACGTCCACTGTTCAAAGTGCCGTCAATGCGAATAAGAGGTGACAGAGACGTGTAACCAATGATACCCCATACCATCACGCCGGGTGATAGGCCAGTATGGCGATGACGAATATACGCTTCCAATGTGCGTTCACCGCAATGCCAAACACGGATGCGACCATCATGATGCTGCCAACAGGACCTGGTATCAGTCGAAAAAATGGCGTTTTGCCATTCGTGCAACCAGGTTCGTCGTTGAGTACACCATCGCAGGCGTTCCTGTCTGTGATGCAGCGTCAAGGGTAACCGCAGCCATGGTCTCCGAGCTGATAGTCCATGCTGCTGCAAACGTCGTCGAACTGTTCGTGCAGATGGTTGTTGTCTTGCAAACGTTCCCATCTGTTGACTCAGGGATCGAGACGTGGCTGCACGATCCGTTACAGCCATGCGGATAAGATGCCTGTCTTCTCGACTGCTAGTGATACGAGGCCGTTGGGATCCAGCACGGCGTTCCGTATTACCCTCCTGAACCCACCGATTCCATATTCTGCTAACAGTCATTGGATCTCGACCAACGTGAGCAGCAATGTCGCGATGCGATTACCGCAATCGAGATAGGCTACAATCCGACCTTTATCGAAGTCGGAAACGTGATGACACGCATTTCTCCCCCTTACACGAGGCGTCACAACAACGTTTCACCAGGCAACGCCGGTCAACTGCTGTTTGTATATGAGAAATCGGTTGGAAACTTTCCTCATGTCTGCACGTTGTAGGTGTCGCCACCAGTGCCAAACATGTGTGAATGCTGTGAAAAGCTAATCATTTGCATACCACAGCATCTTCTTCCCGTCGGTTAAATTTGGCGTCTGTAGCACGTCCTCTTCGTGGTGTAGCAATTTTAATGGTTAGTAGAGTAGTTCAAGCACAAGACCATGATCACAAGAAATTGCTAGTTTCGAATAAACAATTGATATATTGTTTCGTTATTGTCAGATTGCGACGTTTTCGTAATTAAATACCTCGTAAGGGCATCCATGAACATTATTTCGAGTAATATACCTTCCCGGATCATCACTTAGGACTGCAGGGTGTAGTAATGCACATTCCAGAGAATATGATGGCTGTGATACTGCGTCTGTGAGCGATATCAACTACTAGAGCTTTGCGTTAAAACAGATTGGAAGAAATCGTACGCAAACGAGTCGCTAAGATGTAATCGTACTGTACGCCTCTTATGCCATCGTGTACGGGCTAACTAGCTAAACCTAGACACTTCAGGAGGTTTAGTAAATTGGAGGGATCTTACCATGATTATCGCTGTGAGATATAGCACTTTGCCTCATCGCTATTTTTGGTACAGCGTTTTCCGTGTGAAAGTATGCTACAAATAGATATTTAAAAAGCTATTTCACCGAACAAGAAAGAATTGTGTGTGAAGTACAGGGCTCTTCACGAAGATTCATCCGCGTTCAGGAGAAAGAAACTGAAGGTGCATTTTAGATCACGAATCGAAACTAAAAATTTACTTTGGCGCCAGTTTAAAGGTGCTGATTTATCTAGTTGCCGGTAGGAATCTCCCTCGTGCAGAGACCAGGACGCCCGCACCAGTGTGGGAGAACAAGTAGCTGTACCATCCGATCACTGCACTGCACGGCAGAAGCCTGGATCCGACTGAAATGAGCCTGGAGGCGGGTCATCAGTATAGAGGCGCCTCGACCAGGAAGGAGGACTTAGTGCCAGAAGATGGTCTGGTGGTGGCAGAGGCTCAAACTCGAGGTGGCTGCTTGCTGAATCACATTGCTCTGGCGCATGGTGTAGTTCTCTCGTTGTACTACGTGTTACGGAATGCGAATATGCATGTATTAGAACTGACAGGTGTTTACAGGGTGGCTCAAACAAAGCTGTCCTGGAGAGCGGAGTTCCAGGGTACAAAGAAACATAGCAGGGAAAGGACATACAGTTCTAAGCTGACTACAACAGATGCTGAAAGTGACAACCATTCATCTCTTGGCACTTTTGGGCCCTAGTCAGCAAGTTTGTAACTAACCTGTTTCTACGGGTTATTACGTTATTATTGGGAATGGAAAGGCTTATTGATTGTGAAATTAACGTGAGAACATTAGGGTCGCCACCGACTCTGACCATACAACTAATCAAAGGTTTGGCCTAGTCGGAAAATAAATAAATTTGATCACAGATCAAAAACTCATAAAAATGCATACGTCGTGATATCGCTCATAGGGGATGCGATGTAATTAATAGTATTTCGCGTGCACTGTTCATGAGAATCAACCATTCAAAATAAAATAACACATGCATGAACACTGCGCAGAAGATCAGCTCCCAGCAACACACCTGAAAATAAGACTTAATCTAAACCATTTGTTTTAAAATAAAAGGGGAAACTAATCACTGGACCTGTGCGTAAGGAAACGCGTTGGATTTGCTAACAGGAAAGCTACGAGGTGAGTGGCTTAGGTGCAAAAACGTAACCTCGGAATGCAAGAGAAAATTGTGTATAAAATCATTTATTCCTAAGATATGGATGTGAGGCATGTACACAATTCCTGATAGAATTAATTCCTAAAACATTAAAGAAAAGCATCGATACATTCACTGTTTTAATCTACACCTAAAATCATTGGTGTGAATCAATGACACAACTGCTGTTGCCTGATAACTGATCGCAATAACTCGTGAAACGGTACACGTTTCGCAGTACACCCGCGTGCCCACGTGCCCACGTGGTTTGTGGAGATGCAATTTCTAGGTATCGTGCCAAGTTGCAACAATATCACATCACACAATCATGAACAGTTAACATTCTTTAAAACAAACATGAGACCGGACAGTTAGTGATGACGGTAGCCCAACAAACTCTAGTGTTCTGCCACGTGGTTGGCTCCCCACGGACGAGAGACACTTAAAGCAAGGAAAATTTACGAGAAGGCAAAGCTATTAATATTTAGAAAAATAAAAGCGTATACAGGCATAGCTCAAGGCAAACAGACATTCATACAGAAGCGAGTGCTCACTTCTTATCGACACCTTTGTGTGGTGCTCTTTCGGCGGATCCAAGTCTGCTACAGAAATTTACTAAAAGAAAAATCTGCCGAAGTTTTGCATTCCTTGCTGCGACAAGGCAAATCAATCTTTCATAGTTGAAAAGCGAGACCAAAAGGTAACAGCTCTCCTCTTTCCAAGTAACAACGCACCACGCGGTCAGTCTAACTCACCCTTCTTCGATTGGAGCACAGCTGTGGACGCTTCCCGTACCGGCGGCAGACTGCCTCCCTTTTTCTTCTCCAGCCTCTTCCACGCTCCGCGTGGCCCAGAAAACCCAAAGATGCCATTTCCGCCACCAACCTAAGGCAGGTGGATTTCTCACAAGTAGCGCAAGCCTCTTTGCCTACTTGACCACTACCAGAGTTGGCTATTCTGTACAACTGCTGCTGAATCTGTATGACTATCGCAGATTTTCTGCAGCAAACTACGCCACCGTCTAGCAACGTGACATACAACCACATTCATTCAATTACACCACTATGAGAGTTATGAGAAAAGAGAAGGAAAGGAAAGAGTAATGCTAGTGAAAATGGGCTACCAGACTAATGAAAGGTGGCTACAGGACCCTTTCAAGTTGCTGACCGTGGACCAAAGCTGGACTGCTGGTGTTGCTGCACTCTCATCCGAAATATTCTGCTGCAGTTTTTGCAGACTACGAGGGCTGTTGTGGTCAACCTTAGACGTGAGGACTCCCCAAACAAAGTAATCGCACATTGGCAGATCAGGTGACCTGGGTGGCGAGCTAGGACCACGATCAGACTGACCTTTGTAACAAACTCCGTCAGGCGGGAAGATTCTCTAAATGTGCTCCAAGGTTCGGCCGGCTGTACGGGCAGTTGTTCCAACTGTAGGTTTTTTTTTTCCCTCCTTCTTTAACGCTGCCCACCTTTTATAAGGGGCAGTCAAATGGAAGCCGAACACCTGCTACAGCAGGACCACTGAATTGTTCCATTCAAATGTAATCATCACACTCGTTAAAGCATTTATCCCACTGGGAGATGAGACAATCATTTCCTGTTTCGTAGAACGCAGTTGGCTGCTAACGGATCCACAACCCTCATCCGCTCTTGCAGTTACTCGTCCGTCTGAAACCGACGTCCACGCATGTCCATCTTCAGGTCGCCAGGAATGAGAAAATCACACGGTGGAAGATCCAGGCTGTACGGAGAAAGCTGCAGTGTTTGCCCACAAAATCGCTGAAGCGCAGTCTTCGTCCGATTGACAGTGTGGGCGAAGGCGCTATTGTGCAACAGGATGATTCCGCCCGACAGCATTCCTGACATGCTTGCTCGTTGCAGTTCCTGCAAAGTACACTCATAGTGCTGTGCATTGATTGTGTTCCAGGAGTCGACGAGCGCAGGGTCTCTGCGACCAAAGGAGAACTTGCGTGAACAGCCTCGGGAGATGTGGGCTCTGAGGCCATATTAAACAGAGACGAATCCCAAAGAGACACACAGCTCGGAGAATACTAGAGAGGTTTCAGGAAAGAGTGCTTTTGTACTGAATAGATACTCAAACTGAAGTCAGAGTTAAAACAAGTGAAAAAGGCGTGGTAAGAAGTGTGCCGTCGTCTTTGTTGGTTTTACGAAAGCATATGACTCGATTGGCAGACCTACTTTCACGAAGACCCTGCAGGAACTAGAATTGCTCTAGAAGACCCATAATCTTAACCAGCAGACTTTAAACAATACATGATCACGAACGAAATTCAGAGGAGCGCTTTCAAGAAGTTTGAAACGAAGACAGGAGTAAGACAGGGAGACGGGCCTTTCCCTGCCCTTTTTAATTATGAAGTGGCAAAGGAAACATGAGAATGGAGGAAAATATAGCTAGATGGGGATTTCAAAATGGTATCTCTCTGGGGCACAATCGCAGTGGTCTCATTTTTGATTGCCTGGCATTTGCCGACGACCTGGCACATGCGGCAATGGTAGGGTTACGCGTGTTGCCTGAAAAAACACAATACATAACGAACATCTGTGACTCTGCTTGCACACTGCGCCTGGGGCGGGGAGGAAAAAAACCATGTGATTTAAGTAACAGGGAGAATGGCTACAACCCAACCTTTCTGAAAGAATAGCATTGCAACTCGAGTAAACAATGTGGGACTGACATACCAACTGACCAAGAACACCAATAACAAAACGTGTCTCTCACTTAAGACAAAAACGAAGATTACTAGACAGTCATCCACCCTAAAGCCCTATCTGTTTCGGAGTGCTACGGCAGAACACTACAACAGGGAACACTGAATGGTCTGAAATTAATTATTCTTTACAACTGGATGGAAACAAAACTCAATGTTTGATACAGCTAGAGTCCCACACATTACTTCCTCTATATAACTACAGATAACTTGCCCCTGTCCACATTTGTTGTGCGAATACAGAGCACGGAGTGGAGCAAGTTGTACTCTGTCACATCAGGGCAGAACATACAGGCTGTAACAGTCTATCCTACTGGGTGTCTTCTACAGATGTCTCTGCACAGAGGCATCTTACATGGGTCCTGGATCCGTAAGGGTGCAAGAAAATTGCTAGTGTTGTGCGGTATAGCCGTCACCATTAGGTATTAATTGATGTCAGATATGAATGGGGATGATGGTAACTTTTTAATAATTATAGGAATCACGTAGCAGATAGAACCACAAACTGTTAACAATCGATACGCTAAATGTTCGATTACAATGTCACATGTTATGTATTTTCAGTATGTAATACGCTCCACTCTGCATTGCTCACAGAGATACAGTATTTGAAGCTAGTTACATACCATGCAGCTAGGACGTTAAATGTGCTACATACCACCTGTTGTGCAGCTGCTCCAACTAATATCTCTCACTCGATTGTGCACTGAGCATTGTTGGCACTCTGAAGGTGCACAAAGTGCTTCATGTTCATTAAGTAATATTAAAGTTATTACACAATATAAATAATGAAAAATATGGAGTCCTGAAGGATATACAGCCCATCGACGAGTGCTGTGCCGACCCGTACGGCTTTGGAAAGAGCGGGCAGCACCACACCTCCAGGAAGACAGAGTTCAGCGCCCCCTGTCAACACTGACTTAACCAGACTCCCATAGCTGGTCGGCCTCAGTTCGATTTTAGACTTTGAGAGCATCAGTACTGAGTAGTGGAAAATTCAGGATGGAATGTAACAATACTATGATGGTTGCTACTCACTATATACTGAGCCGCAGATAGGCACAACAAGAAGACTGTCATACAATATGCATTAAACCAACTAGCCCTTTGTCAGAGATAGACAACACACACACACACACACACACACACACACACACACACACACACACTCATGCAAATGCAACTCACACAGACATGACCACAGTCACTGGCAGCTGAAGCCAGACTACGAACAGCGATACATGATGGGAGAGGCAACTGGGTGGGAGTAAGGAAGAGGCTGGGGCGGGGAGGGCGAGGAATATCAGGGTAAGGGTGCGGGACTGTAAAGTGCTATTTTGGGATCATGGAGAGACAAGGTGGATGCAGGGCGGGGCAGCTAGTTGCAGTCAGGAGGTTAGACGGAGGCCAGAGGAGAGAGGGTAGTGGGGGACGGGGGTAGCGAAAAAGGAAAGAAGTAAATGCGTGCATTGGTGGAATAAAGGGTTATATAGTGCTGGAATGGGAACAGGGGAGGAGCTGGTTGGATAAGGGCACTGACTAGCGATGGTTGAGGCCAGAAGGGGTAAGGGAACATAGAATATACTGCAGGAGAGTTCCCACCTGTGCAGTTCAGAAAAGCTGGTGTTACTGGGAAGGATCCAGATGACTCAGGCTGTGAAGCAGTCATTGAAATGAAGAACATTGGCCAGCATGCTCAGCAACAGGCTGGTCCAGTTGCTTTTTGGCCACAGCTTGTCAGTGCCAATTCATGCAGAAAGACTTTTGGATGTCATGCCTATGTAGAATACACCACAGTGCTTGCAGCTTAGCGAGTTTGTGACCATCCTGGAGTAGGTGGTGGTGGTGGTGGGAGAATGTATGGGATGATCTTGCGTCTAGGTCTATTACAGGGATATGAGCCATGAAGCAAGGCATTGGGAGTAGTGGCTGTGTAGGGATGGATGAGGATATTGTGTAGGTTCTGCAGGCGGTGGAATATCACTTGGTGAGGGTGGGAAGGACAGTGGGTAGGAAATTTCTCAGCTCAGGGCACGTTGAGATAGTTCAAACCCTGGCAGAGAATGTAATTCAATTGTTCCAGCCTGGGAACGTACTGAGTCATGAGGGGAAAGCTCCTCTGTGGCCATATGGTGGGACTTTGGAAGGTGATGCATGACTGGAAAGATAAGGCACAGGAGATCTGATTTTGTGTAAGGTTGGGGGGGCGGGGGGATTATGGTCTGTAAAGATCTCAGTGAGATCCTCGGTATGTTTTGAGACGGCCCACACATCACTGCAGATGCGGCAGCGATGGGCGGTTAGGCTGTATGGAAGAGACTTCTTGGTATGGAATGGGCGCCAGCTGTTGAAGTGGAGGTATTGCTGGTGGTTGGTAGGTGTGGTATGGACAGAGGTACTGATTTGGCCATCTTGAGGTGGAGGTCAACATCATGGAAGCTGGCTTATTAGGTTGAGGAAGACCAGGTGAAGTGAATGGGGGAGAAGGCGAGGGTGAGGGCACCCTATCCACATTCCTCCAGAATCTCAACACCTTCTCCCCCATTCGGTTCCTGACTGCCCTATCCTCTCTTCACCTCATCCCTGCATGCTCCCGCAGCAGCACTTTACTGTCCTCCACGATTACCCTGCTATCCCTCCTCCTCTCCGCCCCAGCTTCTACCTTACCCCCACCTGGTTGCCTCTGCCATCATGCACTGCTGTTCGTAGTGTGGCTTCAGCTGCCAGTGACTGTGGTCATGTGTGTGTGAGATGCATTTGTGTGTGAGTGTGTGTTTATTTTTGACAAAGGCATAGTTGGCCGAAAGCTTATTGAGTGACAGTCTTCTTATTGTGCCTATCTGCGACTCAGCATCTGCGCTATATTTTCATAATATTAGTACTTAGTAATAGGAAGACTATATTGAGCCTGCTTTCCGCGAGTCGTAGTAGTGAGTAAACGTAATTGCATTTAGGAGGCACAGGAAGCACATCAAGCTATCCCATAACGAGAAGTTACGTTATGTTTCTTTCCTTTTTAAAAACGAAGTGTTCTATTAATCTGTAAGGATTGTGTACAGATCATTTTTGATTCGTGCCACCGGCCATCGCAACTTCTCTCCTTCCTTCCTTGTTTGTGCTGATGCCGACTGGCACAGTAGTCGACGCAACAAAAAGAAGTGTATGATATCGTACTATTGAGTATCGTTGCGCTAACTACTAGTTAAATATGAATGTATACGGGGTGAGGCACACCCCACACGTATCGAGAATGAATAAATCAATCGTGATTCCGTTTTCGCCAAATTGTAGCGGACAATATGGAGAATTTTCTGACTTTCGCAAATAATTGTTATCCTTTATAGTCGCCGAACTACGACACCAACTTTGTTATTTTTTTCTAATGGAACTATATACGGTATTATGTGTTTTTCCTGTGGCATTTGAAATAGGTCGCCTAATGCAAGTCTTTCTATTTGACGCCACTTCAGTGACTCGCGCGTCGATGATCATGAAGTGATGATGCGGTCAACGTAACACCTTCAGAAGATAAAATCTCCAACCCAGCCAGGAATCGAACGCCGCTTCCGCTCCTCCCCCCATCCCCCACTGTAGTTTGGCAATAACGGCAACTAAATATATTTACTCTTTCTGGCTATATTTGGTGTACTTGTCTTGCCTGCTTCTGCCTCACATTGCATGTTAAAGAAATTTAATGAAATGAAGATACGTTTGCACCTCAGTCCACCTCTTATGTCAACCTGTAACTAACATTTACGTTTTCAATTACTAGGTGAAGTTTGGAAGTGAATAAAATAGCTCGCAGGGCCAGGAAGTTTCTCTAGACAATCTTGATATCTAGAGGAGAAAGGTAATGGAGAAGATACTGGGACCAGTGAAGGAGAGTAATAAATATAACAGGCGACCAAAGTAGTAGATCCTCAAAAACTACGAAAAAATAATGGATGTGGCTAGGAAGAGACGTTTAACCTTGTATGGACATACGTACTGGAAAAAGAGAGGAATCAAGTCACCCTGGTTGACTGAAGTGATAGATCTGCCGGGACTGTGTGGTACAGAAAGAGACTTAAAAGACCGTCCATTTCGCAGAAGACTGCTTAAGCAAGTAAAGTTTCAAGACGAACCATTTAGGAAGAAGACAGGTGATCTCTGGACAAAGGAAAGGGGGCAGCAACAAAAGTGGAAGATGCGCAAGTATTGGCCTAATGACACCAAACACAACAGTTGAATGCTATGGTCCTAGTTGGCCAATAAGAAACAGAAGAAAAAAGAAACACTAATTATTGATTTGAGTGACTTCAACAGAACTGCATTCCACGTGAAAAACCTGGCACAGTGTGAGCCGCGGTCGTTTCACCTTCACTTTTCCGTCATTTCTCTGTTCAGCAGCGAGACACTTTCTCGGCGTGGTTATTTCCAGAGGTGGACGCTGGAAGTCGAGGAGGATGCAGTATCGCCATCAAGCGAGAGAAGCGACGGCCTGGACTGTTGTCGACAGGCCTTTGTTTGCGACAGTGCAGCGGGCAGGCAGCAGGTAGCGGCCACCGTCTGCAGACAGCTCCATTAACGCCGCCATAGCGTTGGTGGGCGGATGTGGGGGAGGGGTGGGGGGTGCACTGTCGGCAGAGGTCGGCGCCTGCGGAGGAGCGATTGTTCGCGAAAACCCCGGCAGCGGATTGTGCCGCGCCGCCTCCGCCTGTTTCGCGTTTTCGTTTTAACCGCTGCCTGCCGGCCGCTTGGTGCTTGCTAGCTCAGCTTGAAGAAACATAATGTCTCAGCCAAGAACGCATTACTAAAGCCTTCATTCACTATGAGCGATTTCAGTAACCAGATTTACCATCTGATTTGCGAATGGTGTACATAAAATGTAAAACATATTACATTATGAAAATTAGTGTACATGTCATTAATATAATACATAGACCGAATTATTATTATACATACCTCAGCACAGGTTAATACACGTGACCAGTATGAACTATAAATGTACTCCAATGTTAATTACCTGGATGTTTGATGTAAGCCGTCCGGTGTGGCCGAGCAGTTCTAGGCGTTTCATTCTGGAACCGCGCGACCGCTACGGTCGCAGGTTCGAATCCTGCCTCGGGTATGGATGTGTGTGATGTCCATAGGTTAGTTGGTTAGTTAGGTTAAAGTAGTTCTAAGTTCTAGGGGACTGATGACCTCAGATGTTAAGTCCTATAGTGCTCAGAGCTATTTGAACCTTTTTTTTATGTAAGATGGATTGGCATGTCAAAGTTAAAACCAGTATATACGAGGTGCGACAATAAAGTAATGAGACTGATGTGTAAAAAAAATGTTGCTTACCGCTTTAGTCAAGTTTAGTGCTGTCTCCTTCAAAGTGGTTCCCTTCTGATTGCGCACACTTTTTCCAGCGCTTCTGCCATTGATTGTTGCATTTGTGGAACTCATCTTCTGTAATATTCCCTAAGACTCTCGTCACAGCTTTTTGGACATCTTGTGTTGTTTGAAAATGGTGTCCCTTGACCGCCGTTTTGGCTCTTGGAAATAGAAAAGAGGCGTACGGAGTGATATATGGTAAATAAGGTGGCTGTGGTAGTACTGAAATTTGTTTTGAGGTTAAAAATTGCTGTACTGACAGAGCGATATGGGGTGGTGCACTATCTTGATGCAGAATCCAGTTATCAGCAATATTGGCACGGATACGAAGAATTCTTTTACGAAGTCTTTCTAAAGTTTATTTGTGTTAATATTGGTTAACTATTCGTTTCCATGGAATCAAAGAAGCACACAAGCATGCATGGTCGTCCACTGCGGTCTTTATCTTCAATATTCGTTCTGCCTTCACTAAACATTTTATGCCAACGAAAATCTTGAACTCTTGACATAACCTCCTCTCCTAAGGCCTTCTGAAATTTACCGTAAGTTGTCGTCGCGTTTTCACCTAATTTAACGCAAAAATAAATGGCATACCGTTGCGCAATATTGTGCGGTTCCGTTTCCGTGACGAGAGACACAAAAACGTGTTAACTTATTACAGCACAACTCACGATTGAGCAGTTGCATCATTGTGCCGCTTGGTCTAGAAGCAGCTTATAGACCAAGGTCAAAGGTATTGTGCCTACGCAAGCCTGCAGGGTTGCCACATCTTGCAAAGAAAATGAGTCTCATTACTTTATTGCCGCACCTCGTACAATATGATTAACTAAGTGCATGCGTTCCGTATTACAAGTCTCAGAGTACAAATCTGATACAGGATCGCCGCTGAACTGACTCGCAGCGAAAGTTACTAGAGATTATATTGATCTTTAGAGGTCGATTCTGTAATCATGTCATCGTCAATTGCAAATATAAATATGTAATTTTAATAAAAATGTGATAATTAGTATACAGTTATAAATGTATTTTGGCAACAGGTAGAAACATATTTTCTAAAAAACAGAAGGAAATACGTAACCGTATGAAGGAAAAACAGTAAGTCGAGAAAGATAACATGTCGTTAAGACTTCAAACTAAGTCATATTCCAGATTTCTGTTCTTTGTACCATGTCAGATACAGAAAAAAAATCGCAAACTAACACTGATTGCCAATTTGCTTGCACAGAGGAGAATTAGTTGACGACGAGATTGGACAGTTCAAAAATGGCTCTGAGCACTATGGGACTCAACTGCTGAGGTCATTAGTCCCCTAGAACTTAGAACTAGTTAAACCTAACTAACCTAAGGACATCACAAACATCCATGCCCGAGGCAGGATTCGAACCTGCGACCGTAGCGGTCTTGCGGTTCCAGGCTGCAGCGCCTTTAACCGCACGGCCACTTCGGCCGGCGATTGGACAGTATGGAGCTGCATATATAGCTTATTGTGCAGGTGACGAAAAGAGAATCTTGTATTAAGCAGTTTTAACATCATTGCCCCCAACATACACCTACAGTAACAAACACATCAAAGGAGGTCATCAGCATAACAACACCAACTAGATATACCACTTGATACGTAGTCCGAGGTCACCAGATGATTTTGGACTCCCAACAACCGTTACGGAGGGAAAACATTAAGATCTGTAAACCAAAATAGTAATAAGACAGCGGTGACAAAGGAAATTCGCTATGTCACTAAAAGATTTAGATAAATCCGACGTTGACTGAGAAGTTTTCTTTCAGGTGAATATTTACAGATCGCCCCCTCATTTCTCAGCATGAGCTAGTAAACTAATTTTGCAGCTGTTGATTGAACTATTTCCAAACTCAGGCCCATCACTCGAGGTTTCTGCTGCTTCAGCGATGGAATGAAGACTATAACTTGTAACGAAACAGGAACCCCCTAACATTACTCCTAGCAGAAGGGCAGTGTTCATGTGACATTTTAGCAATAACATAATAGATTTTTTAAACTGAAGCAAAATGTAAGCCAAATAACGTATTACAAGTGGAGGAAGTCTGTTAGTTCGTGATGGAATGTGTATAAGATCTCGTGCATTTAATTTTTTGAGTAACTAAAACTATAAAATTTTTATTGTTCTCAGAATTCACTGAATATTACACCCACTTAGACTGAACCGATTACTAAAATTCACCAAACAAGTAAGCAACGCCCCCTAACGGTTCTGGAATACCACAGTATGACGAATTTTGATATGTAAACCTCTACGTCTATGTTATTACTCTGCAATTCACAACTAAGTGCCTGGCAGAGAGTTCGTCTAACCACCTACACACTATTTTTCAATCGTTCCACTCTCGTGTGGTGCGCGGAAGTAATGAGCGCTTAAATATTTCTGTGCTAGCTCTGATTTCTCTTATTTTATGATGAGAATCATTTCTCCCTTTGCAGGCGCTCAACAGAATATTTTCGCAATCGAAGTAGAAAGTTTGTATTTGAAATTTCACTAGAAGATTCTGCCGCAACAAAAACGCCTTCGTATTGAAGAAAGGCATCCCCAATTCACTTATCATGTTCTTGGCACTCCCTCGCCTATTTCCGGATAGTGCAAAACCACTTGTCTTCTTTAAAATTTTTCGATGTCCACCATCAATCCAATCTGACGGATCCCACACCGCACAGCAATACTTCAGAAGAGGACAGACAAACGAAGTGTAAGTAGTCTCTTTAGTAGTACCGTTGCATTTTCTAAGTGTTCTGCCAATAAATCGCAGTCTTTGGTTTGTTTTCCCCACAACATTGTCTATATGACCTTTCTAACGTAAGTTATTTGTAATTGTAATCCTTAAATATTTATTTGAATTTACAGCCTTTAGATTTGTGTAATTCGTGTAACCGAAATTTAGAGAATTTCTTCTAGTACTCACACGTATGATTTCACATTTTTCATTATTCAGAGTCATTTACCACTGTTTGCACTATACAGATATCCTGTCTAAATTATTTTGCAATTCGTTTTAGTCATCTAATGATTTTACACGGCTGTAAATAACAGCATTATTTGCAGACAATCTAACAGGGCGTTCATATTGTCTCCTATGTCGTTTATGTAGATCAGGAACGGCAGAAAGCCTATAACACTTCCTTGGGGGACGCCAGATATTACTTAGGTTTTGCTCTACGACTTCCCGTCAGTTGCTACGAATTGTGATCAAAGTCCGTGAAGGGCATTAGAAAACGTTAGCTTGCTAAACACGTGACTCCACACTTCAAACATCACAACTTTCCGATTATTACTTCGCGTAATATCAGTTCGTGACAAGAAGTTAAAATTTTCTAGTTCAGCTGCACAGTCTGTACCGTTCACTGAAAGCAGTCGGCCTTGTACAACTGTCTCTTAACTGTACCAGTCGATAGCGTTCACCTTATTAAACTCTGGTGCGATAATTTACATCAGTAATCACTTTAACTATTGCGATTATTAACTTCACAGTCTTCTTGATAGGGCGACAACAATCCACTTCGCATACATTTGATTTCACTGGCTACACGTCGCATACTCCCACTGTTAGCTCTATCTTGTGAAATGTTGGTTTACAACATGAATAAATTCAACATGTTCATACACTATCCAGTCACATTGATATGACCGCCGCTTATGTTAGACATCAGCGTGTAAGGACACTCACAAAAGACAGATGGCAGCACTAGGAGTGGAGGGTATACAGGGTGGTCCATTGACAGTGACTGGGCCAAACATCTCACGTAATAAGCATCAAACGAAAAAACTACAAAGAACGAAACTCGTCTAGCTTGAAGGGGGAAACCAGATGGTGATATGGTTCGCCCACTAGATGGCGCTGCCATAGGTAAAACGGATATCAACTGCGTTATTTTTTTAAAAATAGGAACCCCCACTTTTTATTACATATTCG
The DNA here is from genome assembly GCF_021461385.2 of Schistocerca piceifrons. NCBI lineage: Eukaryota > Metazoa > Arthropoda > Insecta > Orthoptera > Acrididae > Schistocerca > Schistocerca piceifrons. Next base: position 510,495,077 of record NC_060142.1, on the reverse strand, counting down.
TGTAGTACGTAAAGAAATATGAATGTTTTAGTTGGACCACTTTTTTCGCTTTGTGATAGATGGCGCTATAATAGTCACAAACGTATAAGTACGTGGTATCACGTAACATTCCGCCAGTGCGGACGGTATTTGCTTCGTGATACATTACCCGTGTTAAAATGGACCGTTTACCAATTGCGGAAAAGGTCGATATCGTGTTGATGTATGGCTATTGTGATCAAAATGCCCAACGGGCGTGTGCTATGTATGCTGCTCGGTATCCTGGACGACATCTTCCAAGTGTCCGGACCGTTCGCCGGATAGTTACGTTATTTAAGGAAACAGGAAGTGTTCAGCCACATGTGAAACGTCAACCACGACCTGCAACAAATCATGATACCCAAGTAGGTGTTTTAGCTGCTGTCGCGGCTAATCCGCACATCAGTAGCAGACAAACTGCGCGAGAATCGGGAATCTCAAAAACGTCGGTGTTGAGAATGCTACATCAACATCGACTGCACCTGTACCATATCTCTATGCACCAGGAATTGCATGGCGACAACTTTGGACATCGTGTACAGTTCTTGCACTGGGCACAAGAAAAAGTACGGGACGATGACAGATTTTTTGCACGCGTTCTGTTTAGTGACGAAGCGTCATTCACCAACAGCGGTAACGTAAACCGGCACTATTGGACAACGGAAAATCCACGATGGCTGCGACAAGTGGAACATCAGAGACCTTGGCGGGTTAATGTATCGTGCGGCATTATGAGAGGAAGGATAATTGGCCCCCATTTTATCGATGGCAATCTAAGTGGTGCAATGTATGCTGATTTCCTACGTAATGGTCTACCGGTGTTACTACAAGATGTTTCACTGCATGACAGAATGGCGATGTACTTCCTGCATGATGGGTGTCCGGCACATAGCTCGAGCGCGGTTGAAGTGGTATTGAATAGTATATTTCATGACACGTGGATTGGTCGTCGAAGCACCATACCATGGCCCGCACGTTCACCGGATCTGACGTTCCCGGATTTCTTTCTGTGGGGAAAGTTGAAGGATATTTGCTGTCGTGATCCACCGAGAACGCCTGACAACAGGCGTCAGCCCATTGTCAATGCATGTGCGAACATTACGGAAGGCGAACTACTCGCTGTTGAGAGGAATGTCGTTACACGTATTGCCAAATGCATTGAGGTTGACGGACATCATTTTGAGCATTTATTGCATTAATATGATATTTACAGGTAATCACGCTGTAACACTATGCGTTCTCAGAAATTAAGTAGTTCACAAAGGTACATGTATCACATTGGAACAACCGAAATAAAATGTACAAACGTACCTACGTTCTGTATTTTAATTTAAAAAACCTACCTGTTACCAACTGTTAGTCTAAAATTGTGAGCCATATGTTTGTGACTATTACAGCTTCATCTATCACATAGCGAAAAAAGTGGTCCAATTAAAACATTAATATTTCTTTACGTACTACTCGAATATGTAATAAAAATGAGGGTTCCTATTTTTTAAAAAACCCAGTTGATATCCGTTTGACCTATGGCAGCGCCATCTAGCGGGCCAACCATAGCTCCATCTGGTTTCCCCCTTCAAGCTAGACGAGTTTCGTTCTTTGTAGTTTTTTCGTTTGATGCTTATTTCGTGAGATATTTGGCCCGTTCACTATCAATGGACCACCCTGTATAAAGTGTGTCAGTGGGAGAGCGGGAGGAGGTACGAAAAACAGTGTAGTCGTTGGTTATGTGGAAACGGAGCGATTTATTTGAGGTTCGGAAGGGCAAGATCATAGGCTTTCGGGCCAAGGGTGGAAGCATTTCGGAAATAGCTAACAAAGAGACGGCACGACCGTGGGGTCGGGGATTTGTCCGCAATTTTGTGTGGTGAAAGAGGACCCCTAACACCTCACGTGGTTAAAATATTAGGACGCACTACCCATAAATCCCGGGAAAAATCGATCCAAAGTTTCTTAGGTGCCTTATGAGTATAAAATGTTAGTACACTACCGAGCCACCGTCTGGCCTCGGTGTTTAGGGCTCGGATTCTTACGCCAGAGATCTCGTGTTCGATTCCTCATCTGGCACTTTTTTTTCTTCTGTTTCATTTTCTTTGGTTATCCCACCAATTATTCAGAAAGTTTCCCAAACCTACATTATCTTTAACAAATTAGTTACATTATTGAATAAAAATTATTTTCTTTTCGTCCAACAACACAGTTCCATTTTTCATTGTAAAGTATATGAGGAGAAACATTGCCTTTTTAATCAGAATAACAAAGTCGATTGGGAAACATTCAGTTTTTATACATATAATAATTATAAACAAGAACCGCAGTGGTAATTATCGTAAAAACAAACAAAGCAATAATTTTTGGGACATCTTGCGTAACATATAAAAGCGGATTTTTTACAATCACAGAGCGTTTACAATAAATCTGTACAAAAACATGTCCCATTAACATTTACGAAAATGTTTCAAGTTTCTGACAATTTTGAGGCAAACAGGGCATATTAAATCATGTCTCGGAATATTGGTGACGGTAATTGATGGTGAATTATAGAATGAATTTTTATACAATTTTCCCGGGAATTAATTTCACGATTCTTCTATAACAATGCGCTCCAATTTTGCAAGCAACAGAAGAAGAAGAAGAAGAAGAAGAAGAAAAAAAAAGAAGTGCCGGAGGAGGAATCGAACCGGAGACCGCTGGCGTAAGGGTCCGAGCGCTAACCATGTAGGCCAGACGGCGGCAGAACATTGTACTAACATTTTATGCTTATAAGGCACCTAAGAAACTTTGGATCGATTTTTCTCGGGATTTTCCAAGTAGTGCGTCCTAATATTTTAACCACGTGAGGTGTTAGGGGTCCTCTTTCACCACACAAAATTGCGGACAAATCCCCGATCCCACGGTCGTGCCGTCTCCTTGTAAGTTTGTAAACTGCTGGCGTGTCACCGTGATTAAAATATACCGTGCGTGGCAAACTGGCGCTGCCCAAAACCGGCGCCGAGGGCACTGTGGCGCACCACGCGCCATAGCTAACGGGGTGAACGATGTCTGCGGAAATGTGTACGGGCGAATAGACGCGGAGCTGTTGAGCAACTGGCAGCCCAGATGGACCGAAGGGCTTCCAACAGCATCCGCTCAACTTTTTTCATTGAACTTTGCTCCGTACGGGGTCTCTGCAGCAGGCGCCTGGTTCACGCTGCCAAGTCGACTGCTGTTCGTTGGCGACGAAGGCTGGAACTTGCACCCCAGTATTGCAACTGGGTGTCCATTGATTGTCGACAGGTGGTTTTATGCTCCATCGGACAGGTGGCCGTCGGCGTATACGGCGTAAAACGTCTGAGAGTAAACATCAATCAATAATTGTCAGAATGGTCCAGGCTGGAGGGCTTCCCTGGGTAATCTCGTCACTCTGGAAGGCAGAATGGATCAACACAAGTATACATCTATCCTTAGGGACCATGCACATTCCTACATGCAGCTGTTTTTCCTCGGTCGACGGCACCTACCAGGAGGACCTGGCCACCAAACACTCCGTGTTTAGACCCAAATGAGAATCTGTGGGACCATCTCGACCAGGCTATTCGAGCCATGGATTCTCAATCGAGAAACCTAGCGCACAGGAGTCGGCATGACTCCACATCCCTGCCGTTATCTTCCAGAACATCACTGAGTCTCTTGCTGCATGTCTGCGCTGCAGAAGGAGGTTATCCAGGGTCTGACATGTGGTCACATTAATATGACGACAGTGTATTTTAATTTGTTCGTCTCAAGCTACTACTGCGACCACATACTTCCCTCTTTCGCGCACGACACTTTCTTCATCTCTTTCCAGACAGCCTTGTTGCTATTTTCACCTAGCTAGCTCTCGATACGTTTCTAAAGCTCGATCTTTCCTGCATAACATTACACGGATTACACCATTCGAACGCTTACGTGAAAGTACCGCTTTATAATATCATGTTCATAAAAATGTTTTAAATCACATAAACGTATAGGTACATACAGGAAAAAAATAAAAATGACAAATGACAATTTCTTAAATTGCAGCTACAAATAAATAAATAAATAAAAATAAAAAAGAAACAAACCTAGACTATTTCGACTGTGTTCTATGTGAAAAGAAAAGACAAAGAAAAGAGAATAAAAATCGTACTCTGGTAATATCTTCACAAACTTATTCAGCATCTTAGACCTCTTGAACGCGTGATCCGTGATACAAGATTCGCCAACATGATCTGCGATTTGCCGCGCGGTATTAGCCGAGCGGTCTAACGCGATGCAGTCATGGACTGTGCGACCGGTCCCAGCGGGGGTTCGAGTCCTCCCTCGGGCATCGGTGTGTGTGTTTGTTCTTAGGATAATTTAGGTTTCGTAGTGTGTAAGCTTAGGGACTGATGACCTTAGCGGTTAAGTCCCATAAGATTTCACATACATTTGAACATTTTTTGATCTGCGATTTGGAATGGAGTTTCGTCTGTGCACGGTTCCAGAGCCACAAGGAAATGATAACATCTTACTTCAGTACTCTTTTCCTTGATTTCCTACAGATTTACGAATAAAACGCTGTGTTGGGCATTGCTGCAGATGTTTTTTGTGAAAAAGTAACCGTATGTATCGTCGGATTTAAAGCAGTTTGCATTTGACAGCTGGCGCAGAATTTCCACTTCCGCTACACAAGGCACTGTGTGCCTGTCAGCACGCAAAAAGGAAACTTTTCTTACCGAGAAAATTTCGCCTATTTCAAGAACTGCAGAACTCCGGCCGCAATGAAAATTAAGAACAGATTTTTTACATTCTTAGAGATGTGAAGTACATGTCAGTATCAGAATTTTTACGTGAATTTTGTAGGAAATAGTGAATTTAAACTTCATACTTCTTACGAGTTAAATACTGACAAAATTGCAAAGAACGCTGTTTCCCGAGGCTTGTACACAGAAGAAGCAACGCAATACGCAGTTTTCGAGAGATCATTACCAGAGCGAGGTATTTAAGTAACCACCGAAAGAAAAGGATTTCGGTGTGTTCAGTAGTTTTCGAGACACGATAAGTTTGAAGCAATATCAGCTTTCATAAAAGATAACGCACCTCTCACCCTGATTAACATGAGATTTTTCACATTCCTAGGGGCAATATAGAAATCCATACCATATTATAATTTCAGAGTTTTTACGCGATTCGTGTAAGACACAGATATCGTGTGGTTATAATTAAAACGCAGCTGCTCAGATAATATGTTCAAATGTGTGTGAATTCCTATGGGACCAAACTGCTAATGTCATCGGTCCCCCGACTTACACACTATTTGAGCTAACTTAAACTAACTTATTCTAAGAACAACACACACACACCCATGCTCGAGGGAGGACTAGAACTTCCGGTGGGAGGGGCCGCGCAATCCGTGGCAGGGCGCCTCAAACCGTGCGGCCACTCCAGGCGGCGCAGCTGCTCAGATCTTCTACCTCTGCGGAGAGAAAAGTGCTAAGGCGTCTGCGTGCGGATTTGTTGTCGACAACTTTGCTTCTTCGGGATGTAAGTCGCATACCACCTAACGTAAATCAGATTTTAGTATATCGAACTGAATTAGATATTTTAAAGTGGTTGTCAGCTCACCGTCAAGTCAAATTTTCGGCCCCTGCGCCGTACTGCATCTGCCAAGAAGGTCAGATATCGTCGGCAACAAAGGTTACGTGCCGTCTGAGTTGTCTGGGGCTGTTTTCTAACCGGTAGCCTCGTATCTTTAATCTGTTTTAGAAAATCGGAATGCTTTTCAACACGAACACTCCTCTTCGAAACAAGAACTGATTCACTAAAACCGAATAATGAGTCTCTGAGATACTAATCTAATAATATTCTTATGAGAATATAACATAGAACCATTAGTGCAGCGAAGTTATTCTAACGGATAACCTGAACAATTAATATGTCCTGGAAGTTCTATTACGTTTGTAAATCCAACGGGAATGACGTGGCTACAATACTCAATAACAATTTTGTGAAATACGACGTAATTATATATTTTAAAAGACAAGGATTAAAAAATGATTTTCCCTTTATTGTAAGTGTAAGTTACTGCTTTTATTTTTTACAGCGGCCTGTTGCAGCATCTACCCGCATGAGTAATGCAATTACGACGGAGTGCCTCTGTTACGAGGCATTTTATGTTGCAACACTGATCTGAAGTAGGCTGTAGATCACAGCTAAAACTGGTCCTTACAAAAAATGAAACCAGTGATTGCCATAAGGTGTAATGAAAGAAAAAAAAAGCATTGTAACTATGAGCTAGATGCGAGTATTCATGATGTAACTGTGATTTGGTCTCGCCCTGAAGGACTTTTTATATGAATAAAAAAGGGGAATGTGAAGCTATTTCGTGGAAGCTAATATGTTTTATTGGTCATTCATATCACGTGGACGATACTTAATGGAAAATAAATTTTCTTCCAAGCGGCAAGCCTATTTAATCCTTCAAGTATTGTCGATGTCACGCAAAAACTAAATCACCTAAGATTCACCATATTGTCCTGACCACATCATGCTGCTCTACTTGATGTTAAAATTACTATTGCGTGTCCAATTAACAGTCCTTTAGCAACCTTTTTGGTTTCTGTAATATTTGGTTGAATATTGCACTTCTCCCTTTGATCTGTCAGGGTAGCCGAGAGCGCTAACGTGCTACTTCCTGTACTCGGGTAGGCGCGCCGGCACCGGATCGAATCCGCCCGGCGGATCAACGACGAGGGCCGGTGTACCGGCCTGCCTGCCTGGATGTGATTTCTAGGCGGTTTTCCACATCCCACTATGTGAATACTGGGCTGATCCCCACGTTCCGCCCCAGTTACACGCGTCGCAGACAGTTGACATACGTCTGCACTATTTCACGCTTTACACTAGGCGCAGACTGTTGGGGTACATTGATTCCATCCTGGGGGGTATGGGGTGGCGGCAGGAAGGGCATCCGGCCATCCCTAACACTAACACTGCCAAATCCATTGTCACCACGCCGACCCTGCGATCGCTGCGGTACTCTGGCGTAAGCGAAAGAAAGGATTGCACTTCTCCCTTTCTAACGGCTCTCGTCAATCCAGGCTTGCAGGAAGACTGCAAATATAGCGGCTTCCAGCAACACGCACAACGTAAGTCCCCTGCGTGGTTTGTTATTACAATTTTTATTAGATACAACACTAGTAAAATGCTCCTTTAATCTAACAGTGACTTCGCTGCGCTGAGTGCTACAGAAGTTTGTTTTCATACACAGGTCCACTGAAGTATCACAATCAATGTTTCATATATAAAATAAAACAAAAATATATCACACTTCATTATTTCTGTGTAAATAGTGTCCTGGCGACAAACAAAAGGAGCCTCACACGATTCCAGTTTCTGTGTTTCTTTCAATAGCGTTCGATCTCTGTGTTGCTCGACGTGGCTTTTGTAGAGTGTGCCGCAACGGACTTTGTCGTGTCATAAAGTATCGGAACAAGTTAATGGAACACGAAAACAGTACCTGTGCACAATGCGTCAATACATCTGAAGATAAGGTCAGCGTTCTCACATACTGCATGGATCTTCTCCAGATCACATAGATACCATGTTAGAGTGTGAAGCATGAAAAACATCGACAATACCTGAAGTATATTCTCATGTCTTCAAACGCCTGACTAAATAGGCGTCGAAAAATGTTAGTGAGGGGGTGGGGGTGGGGGGGGGGGGGAGCGTTCCTCCAATTCCACGCAGTTGTACATACTTGTGTTATAGGGATAATATTATTTTTATTGTTTCACAACATCAATGTAGACACGTCTTACCCAACTATAAACCTTATTTTCTCAGAAGTGAATTTTGGTTCGGTGTCTCATAATTGCGGTATGTTTACCATTAATACCGTTGTACCTTTTGTTTTTCGCATCAACTTCTTCAGTTCTATAACTGTGTGTTTTCTTAGGACCATATTACAGTTATTTAGTTTTTCGGAGTTCGTTCGTTTCCCTCTCTCTCTCTCTCTCTCTCTCTCTCTCTCTCTCTCTCTGTCTCTGTTTGTGAATGGTTGCCAATATCAATATAATCAGGCGCGGAGTACAGTTTGCCCAGAGTTACGGAACGCGCTTAATTAACAAAGTACGCCTGATTCCCTCGCCCTCCGAGGCGAAACTGAATTAAAATACTGCGACCAAGCACGGAGCTCGATTGTAACCAAATAAATAACAACTGGCTGGTAGCGAAATGTCTGTCTCCCTTATTTGCTGCCTCCGTTTCATTGCTACCGAAATAATGAAATACCAGTTCCCATTTGACAAGATTTGAGGGAGGGAATGAATTCGCTACGAAATGTTCTCCATACATTGATCGATTCTGACGCATTTATTCTGTTACGCAGCTTTCACTTATGGCAATAATTCGTGGAAAAAAAGACAGGCAGTGCTAGGACTCAGGTTGCATGTAAAGCTACAATTCTTCCTGAACTACGTGAATGAGCTATTTCTGAGTAAAAGAGAGACTAGGAAATGCAACCTCCCGTAGGTTCACGTCTAGTGATGCATCATGGTGTGCAAACCAATCCTCAAGGTTGAGTTAAGCATTACTTATGCTGGATAAATAGTTAGTTAATTCGTCATCTATCACCCCCCCCCCCCCTTCCCTAGCCCTCTCGCACAACCACCATTCACGAGTTACAGCATTAGTTCGCCTTCATTGCCCCTTGTAGACAAGATATTGTGAAGATCTCCATCAAATTTGATCAAATGATTTTAAGGTTACAAGCTTTAAAAGAATCTGCGTCTTTTACATACGCGGTGTCTCTCCTAAGAGTCGTCAGATGCATTTTGTCTGGCCTTTCAGCAGATATCTGTAGTTTAGTTGCTGCATTTTGTAGCTGGAGTCAACCCAAACAAACAGCACTCATTACGTCTTTCACGCGACGCCTAGAGTCGATGGAAGACGTAGGTTTGTTTTCTGTTGCAAACGAAAATGATTTTTAAAATCGAAATTTTACGTACCCATTCGACAGAGCTGTCCCAGACTAGTCTAATACGATATTTCTTTTATCGATACGTAAACTATGTGACCTAAAGTATCCGGACACCCACAAGCACATAAGTTTTTCATATCATGTGCATTGTGCTGATACCTACTGCCAGGCACTGCATATCAGCGACCTCAGTAGTCAGTAGACATATTGAGAGAGCAGAATGGGGCGCTCCGCGGAACTCACGGTCTTCGAACGTGGTCAGGTGAATGAGTGTCGCTTGTGTCATACGTCTGTACGCGAGATTTTTCACACTCCTAAACATCCCTAGGTCAACTGTTTACGATGTGATAGTGAAGTCGAAACGTGAAGGGACACGTACAGCACAAAAACGTACAGGCAGACCTCGTCTGCTGACTGACAGAGACCGCCTACAGTTGAAGAGGGTCGTAATGTGTAACAGGCAGGCATCTGTCCCAACCATCACACAGGAATTCCAAATTGCATCAGGATCCACTGCAAGTACCGTGACAGTTGGGCGAGAGGTGAGAAAACTTGGATTTCATGGTCGAGCGGCTGCTCAGAAGCCACACATCACGCCGGTAAATGCCAAATGACGCCTCGCTTGGTGTAAGGAGCGTAAACATTGGACGATCGAACAGTGGAAAAACGTTGTGTGGAGTGACGAATCGCGGTACACAATGTGGCGATGCGATGGCAGGGTGTGGGTATGGTGAATGCCAGGTAAAAGTCATCTGCCAGCGTGCGTAGTGGTAACTGTCATCAAGGCTAAGGGTGGGCCAACACCATACTGAATTCGAGCATTACCGACGGAGGGTACTGCGAACTTGTAAGTCAGTTTCAGCCAGATGTCCGGATACTTTTGGTCACACAGTGTATTAAAAGGGGCAGTAAAGCTCGAAGAATAACCAGCACTCCAGCAGCGACAGAACTGCCCTGGCCCACGTTGACTGCTACCTCAAAGCGTGCAGTGCTACTCAATCGCTACTGGTTTGCTGGTTATTCTTCGCGTTTGACTGTTGCTGTTAATACCTACCAATAAAATAAATATCGGACTAGACTAATTCGGCAGCGCTCTACCGCATGAGCACGTTAAATTCCGATTTAAAAATCATTTTCGTTTGAAATGGGAAACGAACCTACATTTTCCGTTGACTTTGGGCGCCGTATGAATGAGCAGTGTTTGTCAGGGCTGACTCCAGCTACGTAATTCTGAAACGAAATTGGAAATATCTGATGAAATACCAGAGCAAATGCGTCTGACAACTCTTAGAAGTTATTATTGTTGTGGTCTTCAGTCCAGAGACTGGTTTGATACAGCTCTCCATGCTACTCTATCCTGTGCAAGCTTCTTCATCTCCCAGTACCTACTGCAACTTACATCCTTCTGAATCTGCTTAGTGTATTCATCTCTGGGTCTCCCTCTACGATTTTTACCCTCCACGCTGCCCTCCAGTACGAAATTGATGATCCCTTGATGGCCTCAGAGTATGTCCTACCGACCGATCCCTTCTTCTAGTCAAATTGTGCCACAAATTTCTCTTCTCCCCAATTCTAGTCAATGTCTCCTCAGCCGGCCGAGGTGGCCGATCGGTTCTAGGCGCTACAGTCTGGAACCGCGCGACTGCTACGGTCGCAGGTTCGAATTCTGCCTCGGGCATGGATGTGTGTGATGTCCTTAGGTTAGTTAGGTTCAAGTAGTTCTAAGTTCTAGGGGACTGATGATCTCAGAAGTTAAGTCCCATAGTGCTCACAGCCATTTGAATACCTCCTCATTAGTTATGTGATCTACCCATCTAATCTTCAGACTTCTTCTGTAGCACCACATATCGAAACCTTCGATTCTCTTGTTGTCTAAACTATTTATCGTCCACGTTTCACTTCCATACATGGCCACACTCCATACAAATACTTTCAGAAACGACTTCCTGACACTTAAATCTATACTCGATGTTAACAAATTCCTCTTCTTTAGAAACGCTTTCCTTGACATTTCCAGTCTACATTTCATATGCTCTCTACTTCGACAATCATCAGTTATTTTGCTGACCAAATAGCAAAACTCCTAAACTACTTTAAGTGTCTCATTTCCTAATCTAATTCCCTCAGCGTCACCTGATTTAATTCGACTACATTCCATTATCCTCGTTTTGCTTTTGTTGATGTTCATCTTATATCCTCCTTTCAAGACACTGTCCATTCCGTTCAGCTGCTCTTTCAGGTCCTTTGCTGTCTCTGACAGAATTACAATGTCATCGGCGAACCTCAAAGTTTTTATTTCTTCTCCATGGATTTTAATTCCTACTCTGAATTTTTCTTTTGTTCCCTTTACTGCTTGTCAATATACAGATTGAATAACATGGGGGATAAGCTACAACACTGTCTCACTCCCTTCCCAACCACTGCTTCCCTTTCATGCCCCTCGACTCTTATAACTGCTATCTAGTTTCTGTACAAATTGTAAATATCCTTTCGCTCCCTGTATTTTACGCCTGCCACCTTCAGAATTTGAAAGAGAGTATTCCAGTCAACATTGTCAAAAGCTTAGAAGTACCTGGTATATTTTCATACACTGTGTTATATACGAGTTCAATATCGTTAATTAATAAGCTTAGAATTGTCTCTACCTCATAGATGAAATTGCATATTCCAGTTGATAAATATGAAAATAAAATGTAAGTGTGTTTTATGTAGCCGCTGGTTCACAGCTCCAAAGTATTTGCAAAAAGAAGACATGTTCGCCGGGAAGATGCAATACGACCTTATTCAGCGGTTATTTTGTTCGGTAGCATTATAATCATATGAAGGGTGGCATTATGAAACATTCACAAAACACGTTCTCAGTGCTACTGCCTTCTCAGTAATGGGTTACTTGTCCCTTGACTTCTTCCAAGTGACAAATCGCGAGGAAAATGTTTCAGACATTCATTACTAAATGGTGCATGGTAGAAGAAAGGTGAAGAAGGCTATTGCTCTGAAGATTTACAGAAAGCTATCAACCCATTCCATATATTTACAATGCATACAACTAACTTGTTTGGTTTTAAAGATGCTGCTGAAACCTTGTTGTCAACGCAGACGTTTATCATCTCCAAATATAGTATGATCAAAGTATATAATGCTCATCCACCTCAAATGTCTATTAAAAATTCTTAATCTGAAACACGAATGGAAAAATATCAGTATCTTCAAAAGAATAAAGTCCGTGGCTGTTGTATGCCAAGCCATACTTTATCTGAAAGACCAGCCGCTTTTAGGAGTTGCTAAACAGAAGGACCTGTTGACGATGTTGCCCTTTCATCCTCAACAGAACAATATGCAGTAAACTTTGCAACATCGGATTACAAGAATGGAGCAGAAGATGATACTGATTGCTTTTTTCCTTGAATTTGATTATATTATTCTTTTGTAAAAAATTTAAACTAAAAGTGAAATGGCCTTGTAAACTACAGTTCTATTAGTTAAAAAAATTACCATGGTATTTCTGTAGTAGTGTGTTGTGGTCTTCAGTACGAAGAATGTTTTGATTCATGTCTACACACTTTATCGTATGTGAGCCTCTTTATCTCTGAATAACACTCCAACACGTACCCATTTGAACTTGCTTACTATAGTGGCCTGGACTCCCTCTGCGTTTATTATACCCAGCACGTCCCTCCAATAATGAAGTGACGATCCCTCGATGTCAGAGAATCTGTCGTATTAACCGAGCCCTTCTTTTATTCAAATTTGAAAGTTGGCTGTTGATTTAGCCAACCTTCGATTAGATCAAGTATTTTTTTCGTATAGATTACAGGACTGCTCTTTGCCTTTATTTTCTGGTTGTCACGTTGATGGATTTCGATATTTATCTCTGCTGCATGTAAAATACTGAAGTTTTACGTACTTGTGGTCTTTGGGGTCAAAGAAAGTCTATGACGTGATGGCGCCACAAGAGCAGGTAGAATTTGAATGGAAGAAGGGAGGGATATATTGAGTCAGTCAGTCTGTTGTGGTCAGATATGGGCAATCTAAAGTTGTCTTCCCATGTAATGCAATGTACGTTATAGTGAGTTAGTTGGCGCTGAGCATTGTTACGTAAAAAGTGCTTGTTATTGTTTGTGGGCAGGCAGCACTAACGCTGAAGAGGTCTTTTGAAAGTTCTTTGTACCAGACAATACGTGGTGTGATGAATTCTGCTGCCATTCGATTGAAGACAGAGTTCCTAATATTGGAATTAGTATAGAGAGTGGATGTGTTATCATATTCTGAGAACGCGAACTAATTTATTTCTGCCTAAGTAAGGTGTCACCGAGGAGTCATTATTGTATAACAGGCTCAGTCTTGTAAATGCATGGTAAATCATGTTGCAGAACGACGAAACCGCACCTGTCGAGCTGTTGTATCACTATTTTCACGTGGTATGGCATTGGCAGTCCCTAGTAAATACATCTACGATATAGTTTCTCTGTCCCATACACAATGACGAGCCAAGACACTATGACCATCTGTTTAATAGCTTGCTCAGTCATCTTTATAACGCAATATATCATCAATTCTGCAGTTCGTTGGTAGATTTGTGGAGCCATGTGTCGTCAGATGTCTACGCAAAAGTCATGTAATTCCCGTAAATAACTGTCCGCTGATTTGTGTATGCGATGATGGCGCTCATTAGCGACCCCGATGGGAACCATCGGATTCACATTAGGCGAATTTGATGGGCAAGAAGTTAACGCGATTTCACTGTCATGTTCCTCGAACCACTGCAGCACGATTCTGGCCTCGAGACACTGAAAATTAAACTGCTGAAAGACGACATCGTCGTCAGGGAATGCATCAAGCGGGGAGGGATGCAGATCCCACGCAAGCGCAGCAGAATGTCTATCATAGCACAATGCTGCTCCCACCAGCCTGGGTCCGTGGCGCGCTGCACGTTTCGAGCAGCCGTTCGCATTTGTGGAGACGACCTGGTGTAGCAAAAACGCTGTTCATCCGATGAGCCGACACGGTTCCAATGACACACGGTCCAATCTCGGTGATCCTGAGCCCATTACAATCGTAATTGACGACGTAGTTACGCCTACATGTGAACACACAAGGGTCATCTGCTGTGGAGACTCTTGTTCAAGCCGGCGCTACGGTCGCAGGTTCGAATCCTCCCTCGGGCATGGATGTGTGTGATGTCCTTACGTTAGTTAGGTTTAAGTAGTTCTAATTTCTAGGGGACTGATGACCCTATTAGAAGTTAAGTCCCATAGTGCTCAGAGCCATTTGAAGCAACTCTTGTTCAACAATGTGCACTAAACGGTGTGCTCCGAAACACTTATGTGTGCACCGTCATTGTGCTCTTTCGCCAGAGGTGCCACACGTTGCAATCTGTCGCCAGACATGCTTCCGAACCCCACGTTCTGCGAAGAGTTGTGGACGTCCAGCGACTTACCATCTGGTTGTACCAATTTCCGTAGATGCTCACGTCAGTAGCACGTGAACATTCGGTCAGCTTCGTCATTTCAGCCCATGTCTTCCCTATGGTAAACCACCATCCGTGTCTGCTGGGCATACATGCTTTATAGGGTGTAGAAAATTTTCCGCTACCAGTCACAGTAAAAGATTATTTATTCGTCACGCGAGCGGTTTCGGGCTTGTGCCCATCCTCAGGTGTTTATACATCCATGTGCATGTTTACTGATCTCCAGCAATATAAACATATACATGAATGTATAAACACCTGAGGATGGGCACAAGTTCGAAACCAGTCGTATGACGAATAAATAATCTTTTATTGTGACTGGTAGCGGAAATTTTTCTACACTTATAAAGGAATAGTCACGGAGCTCAACAGCATCCATATGGATAAAATACATTCTTTTCTTACTGTGTTACGTGGCCGCAAAGTCTCTAGGTGACATTCAAAATCACGGTAGGCAGTGGTCATAATATTTTGGCTGATCAGTGTATAGGGTTAAGAACTGGTTGCCAGTGGCTTAAAGAGTTTATTTAGTGATTGAAGCACACCAGAATATCTTCAAAGTAATGGTACATTGTCTGTTTAAACGTGCTTGGGTACAGTCAGATGCAAATCGGTGCAATTACTAGACGCGTACACTTGGCTATTAATAGACGCCGTACAAGTTAAGCTACAAATTTCTTTTCTCTCCAACTCTTATTCTGTCACTCCTCCTCCAAACGTTTCTTTGGTTTCGTCTACTGCTTGCTCAATGTACAGACTGATAAACGTCAGAGATAGACTATAACCCTGTCTCACTCCCTTCTCAATTATTGCTTTGCTTTCAGGACCTTCCTCCTATAACCGTAGTTTGATTTCTTACAATTAGTATATGACCTTGCACTCCCTGTTTCTTACCCCTGCTACAATCAGAAATTTAAAAAGCGTACACTGGTGTGTACTTATAGACCTAACTGTACTTATTTTACTAAGGTTTGAAGCTCCTCTTTTCGTCTTTCCGTGTTTGCACGCACACAAAATGAGGCGAAATGTGATTTGAGCAGACACTTCTGACAACACACTCGGTGAGAGGTGTTATAATATAACACCTCTCACTGAGTGTGTTGGCAGAAGTGTCTGCTCAGATCACATTTCGCATTTGAGGTGAATTAGTGAGCGGAAATTTGTGAAAAACTGAGTGAAAACAACGCATTAAATAGCAGTTGATTGAGATACCAACCAAAGACACAAAATATGACGCAAAATTTTGCAGTGCTATGAAAAAAACGACGAAAACGATCACTAAAATCGATGTCTAATAATACAGTTCAATTATCCATGTGATTTTAAGAAATAAAAATTTGACCCACAGAAGATAACATACGGGTGTCGAAACATGTGTGGGCATATAGAAAAATAAACTAATTGTGTTTGCATAAGGCTGATTTCCAAAGCAACCCAGTTTCTAGCTGTAATATATATATATATATATATATATATATATATATATATATATATATAAACCGTAGCTGTGATTCTTGCAATGTTGGAACGTGCAGTCACTCTTATTCGATGTGATCGACCGATTACAATCAAACAATGCCAAGACACTGGACCACCATTTGGGGTACTCAAAAGGTGTGCGCCCACTAACTTCCCGAACACCTAGCAAAAAGCCATAAAGAGCAACGAAGAATCAGGTGTGCGGATTTGCTTGCGCTTTAAAAGGCTGATCGTGACAATTTTTTTGTCGAACGTAGTCATAGGAAATAAAACACGCGTTCATCACTTCGAATGGAAAACAAAATGGCATTCCATGGAGTGGTGCCACACCACCTTTCCTCCGAAGGAAAAGTTGAAAGCCGCACCCTCAGCGGTGAAGTCATGGCGACGGTCTTCTGAGACTCTGAAGGGGTTTTTCTGTTCGATATCTTCCCTCATGACGCAACAATCAACTCTGAAGTGTACTGCGCTACCGTCGGGAAACTGAAGAAACGACTTCGGCGTGTTCAAGCCACAGAAAAGCACATTAAATTCTCCTTCTCCATGACAACGCTAGACCTCACACAAGTCTGCGGTCCCGAGTGGACACACAAAACTTCATTGGACAGTTCTTCCTCATCCACCCTACAACCTGGATCTCGCACCTTCCGACTTCCATCTGTTTGGCCCAATGAACGGTGCAGTCCACGGGAAGCAGTACATAAATGAGGTATAGGCTATTGATGCAGGAAGGTGTTGGCTCCGATGTCGACCATTAGAGTCGTGGCATGTGGGCCTACGGTTCCTCGCAGTAGGGAGTCGGAAGGTCGTCGTATAGAACGGCGATTACGCTGAAAAATAAGGTTTGTAGCCGAAAAGGTGAGAAATTGTATGGTTTACTCGAATTCTGAATAAAACCATCATGCTTCCAGAAAAAAAGTGTTCATTACTTATTGAACGCCTCTTGTACAATAAAATCACCATCTGTACAGCGCTGTGATATTTATGGTAACCTTCAGGATGAGGACAGCTTTTGCTTATATATGTCAAACTGAAGATCAGATACGTAACAGTCGTTTTGAAAAGCAGAGACGCGATATTTTTTAACCCTGTTATTACCTTGGAGTTACTGAGGGGTAGTGTAAGTAACAAGTTCTCTTTTAATATAATTGATTAGAGCCAATAATTTTATGTTACGTATAAAATCATGTATTTCATTGTTATTAATTTATTTTTCTGTTTACCACGCCAAAACATAAATTCAGGCGCGATTTCAAATGTTTCCATTTTATCTTAACAGTTGCATCCTCCTTATAAATGGTTCAAATGGCTCTAAGCACTATGGGACTTAACATCTATGGTCATCAGTCCCCTAGAACTACTTAAACCTAACTAACTTAAGGACATCACACAACACCCAGTCATCACGAGGCAGAGAAAACCCCTGACCCCGTCGGGAACATCCTCCTTATACAAAATCTGTTTGTATAAGGACCAGACTTTCCCGTTTATGAAGATAGTAACTGTTCTAGAAAGAACAGATACCACTGATGACTGTGCAGCTTCTCTCGAATAAATGATAATTAATTGAAACCCTCAGCTGCTGACAGGTGTTGTTGACATACCTTGATGGGGACAGCTGAAAATGTGTGCCCCGACCGGGACCCGAACGCGGGATCTGAAGCTGAACGGTCATCAATGGTATCTGTTCTTTCGAGAACAGTTACTATCTTCATATGTACCGGGTGATCAAAAAGTCAGCATAAATTTGAAAACTGAATAAATCACGGAGTAATGCAGATAGAGAGGTACAAATTGACACACATGCTTGGAATGACATGGGGTTTTATTAGAACCAAAAAAATACAAACGTTCAAAAAATGTCCGGCAGATGGCGCATCAAATGGTTCAAATGGCTCTGAACACCATGCGACTTAACTTCTGTGGTCATCAGTCCCCTAGAACTTAGAACTAATTAAACCTAACTAACCTAAGGACATAACACACAACCATGCCCGTGGCAGGATTCGAACCTGCGACCGTAGCGGTCGCTCGGCTCCAGATGTAGCGCCTAGAACCGCACGGCCACTCCGGCCGGCATGGCACTTCATCTGAGCAGAATAGCAATAATTAGCATAACCAAGTAAGACAAAGCAAAGATGATGATCTTTACAGGAAATGCTCAATATGCCCATCATCATTCCTCAACAATAGCTGTAGTGTAGGAATAATGTTGTGAACAGCACTGTAATGCATGTCCGGAGTTATGGTGAGGCATTGGCGTCGGATGTTGTCTTTCAGCATCCCTAGAGATATCGTTCTATCACGATACACTTGCGACTTCAGGTAACCCCGTAGCCAATAATCGCTCGGACTGAGGTATGGGAACCTGGGAGACCAAGCATGACGAAAGTGGCGGCTGAGCACACGATCATCACCAAACGACGCACGCTAAAACCCCATGTCATTCCAAGCATGTGTGTCAATTTTTACCTCTCTATCTACAGTATCCCGTGGTTTAATAAGTTTTCAAATTTACACTGACTTTTTGATCAACCGGTAGTTAAATGTCTACCCGGCCATCGACCTTCGTCAGTGCGAATGCGCACAGGTTGCCCGAACTGTTACGGTAATCGTCACCTTGCTGGGCGCGAGTAGTGAGTGGTTGGGCAAAGTACCTATTAGGAACATTACGCATGTAGATTGTGGACAATTGGGAATGTGGGTCTCACGGGAAGCGTGCAAGGGATAAGTCCCTGCAGTCGCGCTATTCATCTGTGTCCTCGGTGGCTCAGATGGATAAAACATCCGCCATGTAAGCAGGAGATCCCGGGTTCGGGTCCCGGTCGGGGCACGGTATGTCAACAACACCTGTCAGCAGCTGAGGGTTTCAATTAATTATCATTTATTTTCTGTTCATAGCGGACGGTTGCCTTACCTATTAGGTTATTCGTGCACGCCTTCGGGCCACCCAAACTTCCGTATATCATACTGTCTACATCCCTGTACCACAGTCTCCTACATTCATCAGTAAATGCTCGAAGCTTTACTCTGTACTCCAGCACCAGTGAGAATAACACTGAGAGGAATCGAGACCTAGGAAGTTATCGTCTTGTGCCCGCCTCGACTTGTAGTATTGGCTTTGTCGGTCTCGGTAGCTGCGTGGTCAGCGCGGCGATTTTCTCCGCTGGCGGACCGGGTGTTGTGTTGTTCTTATGTTCTTATCGTCATAATTGACATTCCAGTACTGACATGGCTGTATCGACATGTCCAGAAAGCCAATAAATTACTCCTTGTCTCCACGCACAGACACTGATTACGGCAGACAGTCTTCCGAAATTTGGTCTCTCCGAGAGGCGTACACAGAGAGACTAATAGTTACGGCGACCGCTCATGACAAGCGGGAAATCCGGGTTCGAATACTGATACGGCACGGATTTTCACATGTCACCAGCAGGCAGTATGGCTATGCCTAAAACAACTGACTTCAGGTTATTCAGATTCATCGAATTAATTTCGGACGGCTGTTTACCGCCATCAGCGTCTGTGCATCCAGACAAGGAAGTAAACACATGTTTAACTTTTTAGTATCTAAATGTTTCAAAATGTCCTGACAAAAACAGCACTGACCAAGCTCCACCTATTTCCTGTATAACCGGAGCAAGTCGTGGGTCAGGAGTGAAATGGAGTGAAACTTCCCCCTGTAGCAAGACTGTACATAGGAGGGTGAATGTGGTGATTCCTCTTGGTTCCTGGTGAGTGACGAAAAAGTTATGAGATTTCACGATAAAAGTCTCTGGGAAAACTTACCCTACTAGGCAGTATAAGTTACATGTTCCGGCTTTCTTGAAACTGTTGCTTATTGATACGTGTATGTAGCGGAAGGATGGGAATTCGTTTTGTGAAAAACTTTTGTCACGAAGGTTGCAGAGCAGCCATGGACAGCTCCCTTGTTCATCGTTGAGAGAGCCCTTGGTGGCCAGCCCTAGTGGAAAACCTCTGACGGAAAGCCTGATCGAGTAAATCTTAACAACGTAGCCACATTCCAATGCATGAAATTCTCTCCATTGACGTACTGGGACAGGAAACGCACAGTAACCTGTTGACACATTGTGCCTGAGTGACCCGCATTCCCGTGCTTCTACTGTCGCCACACACAGCGCGTTTAGTGGTGTGCCGGAAATATTTCACCGCATAGCTGTCTGCTGTTTGACTACGACGCTACATTCCCGAAAATCTTAACTCGTATACTCTCACGCACGGGCAGGTCCTTCATCGACTGAGTCAACAACCTACGATGATAGCGGACTGCAGATTTTTGCCTAACGGGCAGGAAGTTACTCCACGACACAGGCTGAGTCACCAGTGGTAGGTCAAGCAACGCGGGCGTCACAGAGAGAGCTATAAACGAATGCGTGAAACTCGTGATTCATCGGTTTTAATGGGGCAAGATGCAGAGCTGAGTTGCCTCCAGAATTCTCTTAACAATGGCGCAACAAAGTGAAGGCGATGTCAACAATTTGCAAGCTATATTTCACTCCTTGTGCTTGGTACGTAACAGACATGGAGACGATTCCGTGAATGTTGACATTTTAATCGGTTTCTTCGAGTCGATTAAATAGATGGTATAATTATACGGTTTATTTTTTGATTGTGGATTTGTGTAGAAAGTTGGCACGCTGCACAGCATTGTAAATATCAGATTTCACTGAACACGGGAGAAGAATCCTTTGTCTGTGACTTAATCCGCTTGTAACGTACTGCTATCTGCAGTAGTAACGTTAGGTGTAGACCAGAAGACTGAATTACAATCAAGACTTCCAAATGAGTGAAAAGATTCAAAGAGGTTACAAGTCTGACTACTTCGGTCTAGCTGTCTCCATTAGATTCGGTTATTTGGAAAGTGAGACCTAAAGCAGTCAAATATCCCGCGAAATTTCGAAGCAGGGCATACAGTGCAAGCTGCATGTAGGAACAAAAGTTTAAAGAAGACGCAGAAGGTCTTATTGCTCGTTGGTAGTCATGTGAGGGGAATGCCAGAGAGGGTTCAAAACTCTTTGAAAAGTCTTTTTATGCCAAGCACATGGCTCGATGATGTCACCTTTGATTTAGGCTCTTCGGGTAAGATTCTTGGAGAACATTATGTAATAATAATACTGAGTGCAGGAAACAGTTTGAACCGTAACCTCAACTACACGGTTGAGAAAGACATCAGCCACATTACTGATAACGCTGCTCCCATTAGTGCGAATATCGGGTCACTCCTTGAGCGTTGTGATAAACTGTGGGTGAAACATTCTGTGCGATGTGTCAATGCAGAGGTTGGAAAATCGATGGGGAGAGTGGTCGCATCATATACACGGTGTGGTTTGCATCTTCGAGTAAGACGCTACTTGCATGGATGTTTACAAGAAACTTCCAGTCTGACCACACTAGTATCACTCTCGTCCCAGATACTTCCATTGTGTTCACTTGACCTTTTCAGGACAAATTCGGCCTAAAGACAGAGCTCCAGAATAAGTATAATTGCAGCTGAAACAGGTAATAATAAAGCAAAACACTGCAACCTGGACAAAGCCTAGGATATTAATAAAATGCATTTAGCGTCTTCCATCAAAACCTCTGAATCCATATATATCCCTTCAGGAAAATGAAAACTTAGATGAGATTACAGGAGACATGTTGTGGACATCAGGAACATCACATAGAAATCACTGAAACCGAACAATTCCATCTTGATAGGTACAAGCTATCATCATACTAGTGTAGAACCAGTTGGAAGAAAATGGGAGTGGCTATGTATGCAGAAAATGGAGTTAAGTTCCAGGCCCTTCATGTTAACGAATATAGTGATGAACAGGTTTTCGAACGCTGAGCCACAAGAGCGGATTAGGAAACACCCAGCTTGTTATACTGACACGCTATGGGCCACCGGTACGCGTATGTAAAGGTTCATCCAGCATCTAGAAACAGTTTTAATGAGGTTAAGCAAACTGGAGAATCGCCGTTTGTGAACACTTTAACCTTGATTTTGTGTTAGATAGTACCAGCCGATGGCATCTCAAGTTGTTGATATACAACTTTGGATTGTTTTCAACAGTAAAATTCTTTAAGGGGATTAAAAGAGATAGTGTGACAGCTACTGGCAATTACGCGCAACAACCTGCAATGATTTAGCTGTAAAACCACTAGCCACTGGTGTGTCTAACAATGATGGTAAAATATTAACACTTGAATTTACTGACCAGTTAGGTTCAGATAATAGAGGAAAAGTACTGTATCGGAGAGTCATAATGACTCAGTCAAAGTGTTTAGAGAGAAATTATGGAGAGATCACTAGGGAGAAATTTGTAAAGCAGTCACTGTTGATGGATGTCTTAACTCTTCTTTAAACATATTCCTACAGCAGTTTGAGCATTGTTTTCCCTTAAAACACACAAAGAATAATTGCACAGAAGCAAGGATAAGGTGAGGATAATATTTGGGATCAAAAGTATCTTATTCTAAGAAGATAACCGAGCGAGGTGGCGCAATGGTAACTCACTGGACTCGCATTCGGGAGGACGACGGTTCAATCCCGTGTCCGGCCATCCTGATTTAGGTTTTTCGTGGTTTCCCTAAATCGCTTCAGGCAAATGCCGGGATGGTTCCTTTGAAAGGGCACGGCAGACTTCCTTCCCCATCCTGATGAGATCGATGACCTTCGTCTCTTCCCCCAAATCAACCCCCTCTAAGGAGATAGAGCTCTACGTGAATCGAAAAACTAGTAGTAATAAAGATCTGAAACTCAATTACGACCAGTATTATCGAATCTTTCTTACTGTCACTATAAAAGCAAACCTCATGAACTACGATCAAAAAATGAAACACCCCAAAAATAATGCAAAGCATGGTCATGTTTTGATCGCACATTAGTAAAATGATGAGGGGTTTGAACTGCTCAAGTAATCATCTTCAAATCAAAACAGACATAAGTAGTATTATACGTAAGAAATTGTACCTGGTTACAATATGTACTGTAAAACGAGAAAAGAAAGTGACGCAACACAGCAGTAAAATACCGTTGCAGTGGGTAACTCGCCAAATGCAGCACAAGCACGTACTGTTTCAATAAAACTGCGCAATATTTTTCATGATGCTACCATTTAAGATAGAGACAAACGTACATCTGCTAAACGGCAAAACGATGTGACAATTACATGATTAAATTTATCGTGCAAAATCGAAGTTAAACAAAAAGAATGTCGGAAGTTTAACTGAGGGTAGTAATAATCATAAAATGCGAAGCAATTTAAAAAATAGAATGCGACGTACAAATGGACAGAGAGGACATGTTCCAGTGACGGTTAGTTGGGAAGGTGGGACTTGCAGAGGCGGTCTCGTTGGCTCCTGGGGTCCACACGGCGCCAAGGGAAGCTCCCGATTGTAACCCCCTCAGTTTTATGGTAAAATGGCCCATTGGATAGCCTGTCAAAAACTAAACACAGATCAGGCAAGAAAACTGGAAGAAGGTGTACTGAACTGTGAACAAAGAAGCAAAATAGAAACAGTGAACGGTTCAAGGTCAAGATGTGCAACATCGAGCCGGCCGCTGTGGCAGAGCGGTTCTGGGCGCTTCAGTCCTGAACCGTGCTGCTGCTACGGTCGCGGGTCGAATCCTGCCTCGGGCATGGATGTGTGTGGTGTCCTTAGGTTAGTTAGGTTTAAGTAGTTCTAAGTTTAGGGGACTGGTGACCTCAGATGTTAAGTCCCATAGTGGTTCAAATGGCTCTGAGCACTATGGGACTTAACATCTGTGGTCATCAGTCCCCTAGCACTTAGAACTACTTAAAGCTAACTAACCTAAGGACATCACACACATCCATGCCCGAGGCAGGATTCGAACCTGCGACCGGAGCGGTCACGCGGTTCCAGACTGAAGCGCCTAGACGGCGCGGCCACAGCGGCCGGCATCCCATAATGCTTACAGCCATTTGCAGCATTTTTCAACATCGAGCGGATTGCAAAAATCAGGGCTTTGTGATTGTGTGGTCACGGTGTTGGACTGCAAAGCGGGAAATCCGTGTTCAAATCTTCCTCGTGCCTCTCTTTTTTCACAAAATTATGAACTCTCCGTTTGGTCATTGACATGTCTGTTCTCCTTCTGTAATCTTGGCAATTGTCTTACTGTACATTGGTTATCGAATATGGGACATATTGTAAGAATATAACATAGTCGCCAGTAAACGTGATGAATAGTAAGAGCACGTGAGATGCCGCAAAGACCTCTCACAGAAATGTAAACAACAAATAAACGGAGGGACCTGTGTTACAAAAAAGAAATTTCAAAGTCAAAACTCCCAAAACGGAACGCGAGAGCCATAACATGTGGCAATTGTGTAGAACAAATAGGAGGTACGTACATCTGTAGGTCCCTTCCTTAGACCTCGCTGTTGGAAACGAGCGTTACACCACGACACAGATAAAAATTTGAATACAGTGAAAAGACATGTCTTGTTCGGACGGACAGTTAAAAATTTTGTGAAAAAAAAAGAAAAATGGGCCACGAGGGAGATTTGAACACGGGTCTCTGCCTTCGCAGTCCAACACCGTGACCACAGAACCACGACCCACCGCTATTAAAATTCGCTCGATGTTGCACATCTCGAGCTTGGATCATTTACTGTTGCTATTTTGCTTCTTTGTTCATAGTTCAATACACTTTCTTCCTGTTTCCGCACTTGATCTGGGTTCAGTTTCTGACGAACTGTCCACTGTCATCTTACCAGTAAATCAGAGGGAAGTGTGATGGGAAGTTTCTCTTGTAAACATTAGAACCATTCTTGCTTGTGGATATTAATGGGCTACATTTTGACACACGACATCAAAATATCGCATCACTGAAGAGCTCCTCCAAAATTTAAAATGCTCAGTCTAACTAAACACGCACTGTTAATTTAAAATCTATTCTGGAGTGCAAGTTTTGTTGCTAAATATTTCAGTTTCCTCTATTACATCGAGTAGTATTACCTTTTTTGCTGTATGAATCACTTCCATGTTCAGCTGTACGTCTGTTGTAGAGTGCTTATTTTCAGCAATATGTGTACCGAACGCCGTTTTATTATGAGAATATGCACCCTCCTTCAAACGTATTTTAACATCCTGTTTGACGTCTTTATATTACTAAACGACTATCACGGAAGCCTGTGTCAGTTGCCAGTGCTTAAAGGGCAACAAAAATATGATTTTTAATATTTTGCTTTATTGTTGGCCCAATTGAAAAATTTAAGATGCTGTCATTGTCTGCTAATTAGGAGGTATAACCGTAACGTAAAGTTTAACATTATGAGACTATTATTACAGCTAAAAACTGTGTTTTTGTCTTGAGGCAGCGTAAATGAGAGCACGCTAATTCCCAAACTTTATTCGTCCAGTGTTTCAGAATGAGAGCACTTAGCGAATTGCAACGAACTTAGCACTTAACTTCAAGCCTCTACGAAAAGTTTCTCGTCGGTACCACCCACAGAGCGGCAAAAGGAAAAACGTTTATCGCTTATTATATTTTCGCTGTACATGCAGTAAAACTTCCACATCAGAAATGATGACGTTTTACTTTATTACTGCCTTACTGCCGATTCTGCTCGCAAAACATTTTGCAGACAGTACCCACATATACCACTGAATGTACCTGTAAAATTATGTCATTGTAGAACACGTAGTTCAGGAGATATGCCACCGACATTTAGATGCGCGAGATACTTGCTTTTGCTTAGAATGGAGCACTAATTACCCTGACTACATTCATCCAGTGTTCCATATGCTTACGTTAAATATCTAACACAGTATCTCTTTTATAAAGTACTGAGACGTTTGAAGCTTTTTATACGTGGAAGGACGATTCGTTAAAGAACTGGGGATTTGACTTTGGAATACAAATCACAATCATTGCAGTTCATCTTATGCATACGTATGCTCAGGAAGTATTGTTTGTTTGAAAACATATTGTAAAGCTTGATTTTTTGAAACATTTCTCATTGTTTAATGATATTGATATGCCATAGCAGTATACTCAGTTTTTGCTTCCTTGTCCCTATTCGGGACAGGTTTACGTCGTTGTGCTTCATTCCGTTTCTAAGTTTTCACGTAAATGTTGGTAACGTCGGTGGTTTTACACCATTCGCTATAGCAGTTTGTTTAAGTATACCGATCTCTTTATTTATTTCACTTTTTTGTAACGATAGGTGTACTAAACGGTGAATCATAGAGTTGAGAATGCGCTTTTATAATGCTGAGGATGACGAATGTCCATTTATTATCATATCGGTGCAGATCGGTTTCCTGTAAATACCGAAAACATGTTTATTTTGTTTTCTGGTTACAACTACGTCTAGGATGTGGATATAGTTACCACGCTCTAATTCAAGGGTGAAACAGATTTTAGGAAATTGGAAATTTATGGTAAGTTCCTATGGGACCAAACTGCTAAGGTCATCGGTCTCTAGACTTACACACTACTTAATCTGACTTAGGCTAAGGACAACACAAACACACACACACACACACACACACATATATATATATATATATATATATATATATATATATATATATATATATATATATATATATATACCCGAGGGAGGACTGGAACCTCCGACGGGTGGTAGCCGCTGATTTTAGGCTACGTAGAACTAATAGCTTGTGCAAACTTATTTATGTCTGCCTCACTGCCTTTAAACAATAGAATCATATCAACTACTTACAGATTTCAATAAACGGTTATCTGTTTGAAGTTATTGTATTTCTCAAAAAAACCTTATTCTGCAGATCGTTGATGAATATTTCTCCCAAGGTATTGCCATCAGAAGATCGTCCTTATGCCGATAGATTTCACCATTAAAGGTGAAATAATTGAAGGACAAAACAATTCCAGAAGCTCTACTAGCTCAAGTATGTGTTAGTTAATTTATTTTTATGATTTGGATGGTTTCTTTCACTATCTCATTAGTGTACAATTCACGATGTCTCACGAAGCTAACATTGCATCGCCTGGATCCCCACATCATTTTTCCCTCTACAGATGTGCGTTTGTATCTTAAATAATAGTATATAGAACACTCAAGTTTATTGACATAGAACGTGTTTGTACTACATGTAACGAAGCTGTAATGGTGTTTTCTCTGTCCGTTTCTTTTCTATTTATACAGTACATTTTGAATAACTACATGTATTGACCAGGCGCCTATGTGTCGGTGCATTATTCGTCAGAGCTGATGATGGCTGCAAATTAGAAACTGGTAATGAATTGTAATAAACTAATACGTGAGCAAAACACTGACTTCTGTAATATAATCCGTTACAAAGGTCACCTGCCTCCTCCGCTGGTCCAGGTGGCCTCTTTTTTGTCATTTTGGACGTGAAAACAGAAAGACAGGGTATGGTAAGGTACCAGTTGAGTGTGCCTCGAAAAAAGGAAGTCGATCTGGTGTTAGGAACAGCGTTTTTTTATGATGCGGAGAGTTGCATTCAAGTTGCTTTTCTTGAATCTGGACTGACCGTAAATGCCCGCACCCACATTTAGGCACTTTTGAAACTCCATCATTCCTTGTTCTACGTACATCAGCACGATAACGTACGGCTTCACACTGCTCGCCCCGCTTTGGAAAAAAAATGAGGACATTTGGGCTAGAAAATCTTCCACGCTCTTCCTACAGTTCTGACTTGGCATCATTTTACTTCCATCATTTTGGTGCAGTAGAGCAAAAACAGTGAGTTCACTGCTATCAGGCGGTGGACGATATCCATACAGCGGTGCGTCGGTGTCTTCGAGTTGCCGAAAGGGACTTTTAGTGCTTGACTGCCTGAGATTTTTCAGTACAGAGCGGAAATCTGGGCAAAGAAATGAAGACTACAGTGAAATCTTATTTACCCGGCTCTCATCAATCCAGATGTCCAATTCAACTGGATCTTTCTGTTTTTTGCTACTGTATCTGTGCAGTATTTGATACTCCAGGGGTAGGCTGATAGGGGCAACAGTCTACCACCACCATACTTCGTTCCGGGCAAACCTTGAGGACTTTCGACACTGAGGTGTAAAGTACTGTATTGCCCCTTTTGTTGAGTGTATGAAGTAACGTCAAAGAGAAAGACGGTGTCAATATCCACTGACAAAAAGGCAGAGGCAGTCCATAGGATGGATAAAAGAGAATTGCTGCAAAACGTTGCTACATTTGGTGTTGAAGCATTTGGAAAAGTTCAACGATGCTCAGATGTAGGTGCTCTGGACGTAAGTTGCGAAAAGACAAGGACAGTGGCTAGGATATGATTTCCGATGACGAAATTATCATCGTGTGTTCATAGCAGACAAAGACGATAATGATGAGGGATTAGAAGATGAATTTGGCCCTCAGTCTGAAGGCATTATAACACACACAGAGCCAAAAACTGGACAAAATAATGGTTTATTGGGAACGGTAGGCAGAATCAATGTCGTCCGAACTATCGCTGGTAAAGCGCTTTGTGGCCGGCCGGTGTGGCCGTGCGGTTCTAAGCGCGTCAGTTTGGAACCGCGTGACCGCTACGGTCGCAGGTTCGAATCCTGCCTCGGGCATGGATGTGTGTGATGTCCGTAGGTTATTTAGGTTTAAGTAGTTCTAAGTTCTAGGGGACTGATGACCTCAGACGTTAAGTCCCATAGTGCTCAGAGCCATTTGAACCATTTGAAAGCGCTTTGTGATCGTGCTGCCCATAAATGAATCTGGCTAAAAAAACTTACTGACTATTTCTGTGTATACAACTCCCTACTTTTTTCTTTTCATTACGTTCACTTATATGAAGATAAAGTACAATTTGTGTCTTCGTGTGTGTGTTTACAGCATTTAGTAAATGTCTGCTTTTATAGTTTATTCGAATATTTGATTACCCAGATGGCTTACGGTCTCAAGTAGTCTGGGTGAACTAGATTCAACTGTATGTTTAAAATTGACAGAAAAGTCTGAATATCAAGATGATGTACAGTGTATAGGGTGTTCGAAAGTATTCGCATCAAACATCTAGGGGTGATAGAGCAAGTAATTGGGAATAACTTTTGTTAGAGACAAAATGTTCGTTGATGCTGCACGGTGATGCTAGTGGTCCCTTTCTGTTGGCTGCGCCTCTGAGAGGCAGCGGGTCATAGGCACGCTGCCTGCATGTGAATACAGTATGTTTGCCGCAGAATCGTGCCATCTGCTCCACACGAAAGGATCTGGGCCGCTTATGAAATATATTTTCTCGCTTAAAGACATTCATTCTGATGGTTTTCTTGTTGAAGATCATTCTGTCAATTTGCTAGGATAGGCAGTGTGTAGCTGGCATGATTTGCAGAGCCTTTGAGTACTTAAGAACACCTAGCAGCACTGAGAAGCGTGATCGAACATTTTGTCTGTAACAAAAGTTGTTGCCCAAGACTTTTAAACACCTTGTATGCTTTTTCAAAAAATTAAAAATTCATTATGGGACTTCACATATGCATATTATACAAACAACTAATTGTTTTACTACTCAAACATGTTTGTGGTTTAATCCGATCAAATGTACATGCTAATAACAATACAAATTTTCCGAAACATATTTGGATAGTAAAAATTACGTGAAATTCCATAATTTAGACTATAAGCAAGGCTACTGCTGGAGTTTGAAAGCCAGTACTCACCCTTTTGCGCAATTTTCCCTTACTTCTGTGTCTTCAACAACTCCCCAGATTTATCACCCATATACAGAGTAGGCAGTCTGGAACGCCTGTAAGGGTGTTGCAGGGTAGGTTCTGCTGAGAAATAGATGTTAACAAGAAAATTCGAACGTTGCGCCATTTCGGTGTTAATTAACATTCAAGACAGCCAGTCAGGCCGTTGCGCGCGCAAATTCTACACTCATGCTCATAAATTAAGTATGATTGCAGAATGTGGTGCCACACAACGTGGCACTACCCAAAACTGGCGCCAATAGCATGGACACATAGGGAACACACACGACACGGATCTGTAAGTCCCCGGTATTGGTGATAAGTTGAGAAAACCATCCCGAAACACATGTGCCACAAAACGCCACTGTTTCCTGTGCATGTACCCCGACATCAGTATGGGATATGATCACCATGCAGACGCACACAGGCCGCACAATGGGTTGGCTTACTCTGGATCAGGTGATCGAGCAGCTGCTGGGGTATAGCCTCCCATTCTTGCACCAGTGCGTGTGGGAGCTCCTGAAGTGTCGTAGGGATTTGAAGACGTGCAGCGATACGTCGATCGAGAGCATACCAGATATGCTCGATGGGATTTAGGTCTGGAGAACAGATAGGGCAGTCCATTCGCCTGATATCTTCTGTTTCAAGGCACTCCACGATGGCAGCTCGGTGGGGCCGTGCGTTATCATCCATCAGGAGAAAGGTGCGGCCCTGAAAAGGCGCACATACTGGTACAAAATGGCGTCCCGATACACCTGACGCGTTGCAGTTCCTCTGTTAAAGACATGCAGGGGTGTACGTACACCAATCATAATCCCACCCCACACCATCAAACCACGACCTCGATACAGGTCCCTTTCAAGGACATTAAGGGGTTTGTATCTGGTTCCTGGTTCACGCCAGATGAAAACCCGGCGAGAATCACTGTTCAGACTATACCTGGACCGTCCGTGAACATAATCTGGGACCACTGTTCCAGTGACCATGTACTGTTCTTGAAACCAGGCTTCAAGGGCTATCCTGTGACCAGGAGTCAGTGGAATGCACCTTGCAGGTTTCCGGGCGATTAAACCATGTCCGTTCAGTCATCTGTAGACTGTATGTCTGGAGACAACTGTTCCAGGGCTGCGGTAACGTCCCGAGCAAGGCTACCTGCAGTACTCCGTGGCCGTCTGCGGGCACTGATGGTTGAGATATCGGTGTTCTTGTGGTGTTGTACCCTGTGGACGTCCCGTACTATAGCGCCTGCCTACTAGAATCTTTGCCGTAATGTTGAGATCACACTTTGTGGCACACGGAGGGCCCGTTCTACGACCTGCTGTGTTTGACCAGCCTCCAGTCGCCCTAATATTCTACCCCTCCTAACGTCATCAATATGCGTTCTTTGAGCTATTTTCAACACACAGTGACCATTAGCACGTCTGAAAACGTCTGCACACTTACTCGCTGCGCCGTACTCTGACATGCACCCACACACCACTGCGTATGTGGACTGCTGCCAGCACCACCGTGCGACGACCGCAGGTCAAATGCACCTCATGGTCATACCCCGAGGCGATTTAAACTCGCAAGCCTCCCACCAGAGCGCTGTTTCTCTATGTATCATTAATTTATGAGCATGAGTGTAGCTGACCTCCAGATACGGTGCATCAGACTCGTTTGACTTCCTAAAGCCGAACAAGAGGGTGATACAAAAATTAACATGAAACTGTAGTAAGCGTCGAACCCGCGTCAACGAATAAACAATCTTGTGCGCTATCATGTACGCTATGAGAACAACTGACACTGATATTGTATCTGGCGAGCCGCTTGAAATTACGTACCCTATTTTTTACTTAATATTATTTCCCGCAACACCGTTACAAACTTTTCAGACTGTTTCTTAGCAGCCTGTATATTTCAGATGAAAATAGACAACTACACATGAAAACCTGACGTTGTCGCTGAAACTTGCCATGTGTTCACAATAACTTTTTTTTAGATGAAATCAAATTTTCAAAATGCAAGCGACACAAAGCTAAAGCCTTGCTTTCATTTTACAGGTCGGTTCAAAATTACACGATTTCACCTGCCGCGGAACGCTTTCATTCTGTTTCTACTTACTGTGGTAACAGAAAACTGCGGCGCTCTCTCTCTTTATTTGAACAAGGAAAGACAAATAGAGATACGGGAAAGAGAACAAGTCTAAACAGAGGCTGTAAGGCTGCTTCATAGCAGAGCAGAGAGCTCTATCGGGGCATGAATTTGTGTCGTATAAATGTGTTGCGAAACTGTAGTATTCCGTTCTGACAGTGTGTTCTCCGCTTTTCTTTTTTCAGGTAAGCGAACTTCTGCAGACAGAAGCGGGCTTCGCGTAGCGCCAGTGCACCAACCAGGTCTGTTACGCTGCTGCTAAACCGCGCCTTCAGTGCCCGCGAGCCGTGAAATGGCGGCTGCGTAGCGGGCTGTTTAAGATCTACCGGCTCGTGCGGACGTAGCCTACGGGATATATATGCATCATCCAGAAAATAGATTCTCTACGGTACACATATACACTAATCTTTCCTGCCTTCATGGAGCGGAGAAGGAACGTACATGAACACTTCAGAGGAAACAGAAATATGTGCACAAATTCAAACTAAATTTTAAAACAACAGACAGAACTTCGAAGTAAAAATATACCGGTTGATCAAAAAGTCAGTATAAATTTGAAAACTGAATAAATCACGGAATAATGTAGATAGAGTGGTACAAATTGACACACATGCTTGGAATGACATGGGGTTTTATTAGAACCAAAAAAATACAAACGTTCAAAAAATGTCCGACAGATGGCACTTCATCTGATCAGAACAGCAATAATTAGCATAAGAAAGTAAGACAAAGCAAACATGATGTTCTTTACAGGAAATGCTCAATATGTCCACCATCATTCCTCAACAATAGCTGTAGTCGAGGAATAATGTTGTGAAGAGCACTGTAAAGCATGTCCGGAGTTATGGTGAGGGATTGGCGTCGGATGTTGTCTTTCAGCATCCCTAAAGATGTCGGTCGATCACGATACACTTGCGACTTCAGGTAACCCCAAAGCCAATAACCGCACGGACTGAGGTCTGGGGACCTGGGAGACCAAGCATGACGAAAGTTGCGGCTGAGCACACGATCATCACCAAACGACGCGCGCAAGAGATCTTTCACGCGTCTAGCAATACTTTTTTTTTGTTCTAATAAAACCACACGTCATTCCAAGCAGTTGTGTCAATTTTTACCTCTCTACCTACATTATTCCGTGGTTTATTAAGTTTTCAAATTTATACTGACTTTTTTATCACCCAGTATATTGAGAATCTTCACCAAATTTTTATCAGTTCAGGTAATTCTGAACAACAGACAATCCAAAATTTTACATATGATGTAAATGCATTTTCGTTGGAGATGTAAATTTAATAACAAACCATATCTCTGACATATAAACAGTTATGCACAAAAATGATAAAACAAAAGTGGATCATGTAAGAAAGCGGAGTCTCGCGGCGGTGACACTGAATAAAAAGATCTCGGGTTTCCACTTGCATCAAGTGATTAAAATTATATGAGGGTCGGTCAAGTACCCCGTAGCCATTCTCATGCTATATGACGGCGAGTGGACTGTTGGCACGCCCCTTATGTAAACTAACTGCCGGTTCTGATGTCACTGGTGCTCCTTGCAGATTGTTCAGTTAAACAAACCATTGAAATGAAACCCACCGATAACACCATAAATATTGACGGTGGCCTGCAGCTCTGCACGGCGAGGCAACGTATGCTCATACATGGCGATGCCATGGGCACCAGTGCCGTCACAGCCGGTAGCTAATGTACATAACGGGCGTACCAGCAGCCCAATGACAGACATACCACTTGGCCATGGCCGAGGAGTGCTTGACCAAAATCTCGTGAATTTTAATCACGTGACGCGACTGGAAACCCGATAACATTTTATTCAAAAGTAGATCACAATTCAAAAATAGCATTTACGATCTCACGACGTAAGAAAAAATTACATACGTAAAAAATTGCGCATTTAAAAACAACAGATGATAAAAAAAGTACATTCATTGCAGTGCGTTGTTCATGAGCTTCATTTTATATATATATATATATATATATATATATATATATATATATATAGGAAAGTTTTAAAG
Source organism: Schistocerca piceifrons (assembly GCF_021461385.2). Taxonomy (NCBI): domain Eukaryota; kingdom Metazoa; phylum Arthropoda; class Insecta; order Orthoptera; family Acrididae; genus Schistocerca; species Schistocerca piceifrons. The sequence goes on along the minus strand of NC_060142.1, from coordinate 510,461,310 downwards.
TCTTCGCGTCAAAATTCTAGGAATGATAATCACGCCGTGAGCAACAAATTTTATTTGAAAGAAAATGTCCGTTGACGCTTTGCTTCAACGTTAGGCGCCCTTTAGTATTCGCTGGACATTCCTTCAAATTGGCACGGTCTTTCAATCAGACGTGTTGCACACTACAGTAAATTGTCGGAGTTATTTTCTGCAAGAAAAGCTTAAGAACGTATGACTTTAGAAACGGAAAGGTATTTCAGAAGCGAATCAGTAACTTTAATTTTTGCGAGCCTTGCTAGGAATGACGGTGGACATTTAGTCTCTAATAAATGTCTTCCTCCGTGACACGGTCTACAACCCCTTTGCGCTTGATGCAAGGACTTCGAAATATATATATATATATATATATATATATATATATATACGGTCAGAATTTCTAGTATCTTGTTTATGTTACTCGCTACTACCAACGTGCAAATACTTTCGACTGCACGAATTATTTCCGACCGTGGTCTCCAGCGAAAACGTATCGCAGTACAAAAATTTAACTACAGAACATTTCCTACGAAAATCCGCCTGCCTAGCTCGGTGGTACCGTGCTTGCCTCCCATGCAAGCGGGACCGGTTTCGATTCCCGGCTGGGATGGAGATTTTCACCGCTCGTGGACGGGGTGTTGTGTTGTCCTCATCATCATTTCATCCTCATCACCGGCACGCAAGTCACACAATGTGGCCCCGACTAAAATAAGACTTGCACTCCCCTGCCAAACTACCGCGGATGGGCTCTCCCGCCAACAATGCCGTACGATCATTTCATTTTTTTCCTACAAAGAGGTGCTCTTCCCTTTTATCTTTCCTATTCTCTGGCTCGCGACGCGCAGACTATGAGTCCTACAGAAAAAAATGAACAGGACCTTTTTGTAGAAAATTTAATGTAATTAAATTTTTACTGGGATGCATTTTCGCTGTAGACCGCGGTTGGAAATAACACGTGAAGTCGAAAGTTTTTGTGAAATGGTTGGAGGGAGTAGCATGAACAACATACCAGAAATACTGACCGGTGTGGGCAGAGCGTGGATATGGGGGGTAATTTCAGAGGTCGCTTTTGCATGTTTTTGACGAATAACTCGAAAACTACGCTCTGTAGAAACAAACATACCCCACTACAAAATTTTATTACATTAAATTTCCTACAAAAAGATCAATTTTTTTCTGTGGGACTAATAGTTTGCGCGTAGCGAGCGAGTTAGAGAATACGAAAATCTTGAGCATTTCATTATAACCGCAGATATAACGTTGCGGGTTGCATAAAACGACACTGGTAGGGGCACCTCAATCACCCTGTGCATACCACTTGCGAATGACATAGCCATCGAAATCGGTAGCGATAAATGAAGTACAAAAAATTAGCTTTGGTGGATTATGATTACAACAGTACGCATTTTATACAATGTGTGAACGTTGTATGATACTGCAAAGGCCGAATGAACAGTATGTCCGTACTGTGAGGTGCTACTGAAATCCTGCATAACGCTGAATATGGCTTTCCTGAAGCCATCGATTCTATATTCGCATGGTAGTCGTTGGATCTAGACGAACGCGAGCAGCAATATCGCGAACTATAAATAGTTGTCTGCAGAAGAAACTACCCCTGCCACTGGCCTCTTCCGACTCGTGATAATAGACGTTTCTCCTCCTTACAACATTCAAATACGATTTCTAAAAAAGAAACACACGGAGTAATCTTTCCTTGCTTACAGTATGGAGATGGGGTAACACGTATACACTTTGTGTGGTTAAACTACTAGGTAATAATTTCTGTATCAAATTACGTAGCGTACGTCATGTCTATTTCAAATTTGTTGCATTCCGCGTTCATGAAGCTTCAGTTTTATTGGCCAGGAGCATGTAATGCTTTATGTTAACCATCGGACACTGCAGGAGACGTGTGACTGTGAAATGAGGTTGTTTTTATCTTTGGAGCAACTCTCAGAAGTCCACCACAGGTCACATTGTAATTTATTTGAACGGATCATCAGGTCGTTAAGAGAAAAGAAATAAAAAGGTATGATGTCTCAACATTTGTGGAACATAATATACACATCAAAAACCGTTTTGCATCACCTCGGTTCCGAGAGTTTCGGAACCTGTACAGAAAAATTGGAATAGAGATCAAAAGAAACATAATTTCCGCCCTTTTTATTGCTAACCAAAACCACACATTTGCATGTTGTACCACGATTCAGCGACAACTTCAGAGGTGGTGGTTCACATTGCTGTACACACCGGTACCTCTAATACCCAGTAGCACGTCCTCTTGCATCGATGCATGCCTGTATTCGTCGTGGCAGACTATCAAGTTTATCAAGGCAATGTTGGTCCAGACTGTCCCACACCTCAACGGCAATTTGGCGTGGATCCCTCAGAGTGGTTGATGGATCGCATAGTCCATAAACAGCCCATTTCAATCTATTCCAGGCATGTTAGATAGGGTTCATGTCTGGAGAACATGCTGGCCACTCTAGTCGAGCGATGTCGTTATCCTGATTCACAAGATGTGCACGATGGGGGCGCGAACTGTCGCCCATAAAGACGAATGCCTCACCAATATGCTGCCGATATGGTTACACTATCGATCGGAGGGTGGCATTCACGTATCATACAGCCGTTACGTCGCCTTTCATGACCATCAGCGGCGTACGTCGGCCCCACATAATGCCACCCCAAAACATCAGGGAGCCTCCACCTTGCTACACTCGCTGGACAGTGTGTCTAAGGCGTTCAGCCTGACCAGATTGCTTCCAAACACGTCTCCAACGATTACTGGTTGCAGCCATATGCGACACTCATCGGTGAAGAGAACGTGATGCCAATACTGAGCGGTCCATTCGGCATGCTGCTGGGTCCATCTGTACTGCGCTGCATGGTGTCGTGGTTGCAAAGATGGACCTCGCCATAGACGTCGGGAGTGAAGTTGCGCATCGTGCAGCCTATTGCGCACAGTGAATCATAACAAGACGTCTTGTGGCTGAACGAAAAGCATTATTCAACATAGTGTCATTGATGTCAGGGTTCCTCCGAGTCATAATCCGTAGGTAGCTATCATCCACTACAGTAGTAGCTCTTGCGCGGCCTGAGCGAGGCATGTCATCGACAGTTCCTGTCTCTCTGTAACTCCTCCATGTCCGAACATCGCTTTGGGTCACTCCGAGATGCCTGGACACTCACCTTGTTGAGAGCCCTTCCTGGCACAAAGTAACAATGCGGACGCGATCGAAGCGCAATATTGACCGTCTAGGCATTGTTGAACTACAGACAACACGAGCCGTGTACCTCCTTCTCCTTCCTGATGGAATGACTGGAACTGATGGGCTGTCGGACCCCCTCCGTCTAATAGGCGCTGCTCATGCATGGTTGTTTACATGGTTGTGACATCTCTGAACAGTCAAGGGGGCTGTGTCTGTGATACAATAACCACAGTAGACGTCTATCTTCACGAGTTCTGGGAACCAGGGTGATGAAAAACTTTTTTTGATGTGTGAATAAGGTGCAATCAAAAGAAAAGGAACCGGAAGCTGTAAAATGAAATCCGCTGAAAGGATAGTAATGTCACTGTCTATGGAAAAAGGTGCAGCCGCTATAAAAGCGTTGAGGTCCCCAAACTCGGCGCTAGATGGACGTGTATGCACACCCATGTGACGACAAGGCGAGCACGTGAACGCTTCGACCGTCCGCATCGCTCAGCAGTAGGTAGTGGAGCTAACATTCATGAGAATTGCAAAAATACTATGGCGCATCTTTCACTGACCCATATGAAGTAAACACCTGTTATCAACAAGTTGCTACAATAAATACATATCAACTTCGTTAGGCAATATAATTTGATCATCAGCGACATCAGCGAATCATTAACTCGATAGGTAATACCTACTCATGTCTAGGCCCATTCCCCAAACTTTTTCATCCATTTTTTAAAAAGAAATTCGTTCAGATAAAATTAAAGCAGAATAGCTGTTATATAGCACCTTATCTAAGGCCTTTGGTTGGTCGTATTACTTGAGAGATTACTTTCCCTATGTTAATTCCTGTTTCTAATCCTTCGTAAATTATTTAACTGCACCAACATGTATCTCATTTATTGTGCTCTAGTAAAGATATCGATGTAGATATGTTATTGGGACGGTGTTATATGCTTTTAGTAAATCAGTGAAAATTGTACCTTCCTCTGCCTATTTTTTTTTTTTCCAGTTGTCTCTCTTATAGTACATATATCATCTACAGAGAATCGGTCTGCTGTAAATCCACTCTGTACTTCTCCTATTATGACTTCATTATGCAGATGTTCTTTTATAATTCTACGATGCAGCCTCCGCAATGATACGGTAATATTAATACCACTGCAGTTGCGCAATCGTTTATCGATCCTTCCTTAGGCAGTGGTATCAAATGTCCTTTTTTTCATTCTTTTGGCGGGTCTTCTTGTTTAATCCAACACTTGTTACGGACAGGTTGGATACAGAGTACATAAGAAAAAAAAAAAAAAATACAATAACACCTGACTAACAAAAATTTTTTTAAAAAATATCTCTGTATATGAAATAAATACCATACAACTGTGATAGATGGGAATACTATTGAGGTATGTCAAAAGTATAAATATCTGAATTATAATCACAGATAAAATTAAAATTTAAAACAGTCTTGATCGCAATCTTGTAAAAATATTTTTTTACTGGAGTGAGTGACCGGTTTCGACTCTATGAAAGAGTCATTTCCAGACTCTGTAAAGATATGTTGCCAAAGTAGTATAGACGTTATAACAAGCATATAAAAATATATAAAAATAAGATAAATAGTAATAAATTATACCCACAGCGGTGGATGGACACTGCTAGATGAGTTTCGTCGACCCTCGACGATCGTGTAACTGTTGACTGGATGGAGAGAACGGGTATTAATAGGGCTGGACACACCCACCGTTCTGAGTATGACATCATAAGTAGCCAATAAGAAAACACGTTCATGATCAGATAATACAGAACTACGAAGGAACATTTACAGTTGGAATACATCGTAATGTCAATTATTGACCATTATTCGTCAATGAATATAAATTATAATATTAAAATGGTTCTTGGTATGACATAAGGCTTAAGAGTATGCTGCCCTCAAAACTGAGAACTACAAATTCTGCACCAAAGATTGTCGTTGCCCCAGCGTTTATGTGGATAATTGAGGGTTACCATGGAAATGGCGTCCTGTTCCGCTGTGACGTTAGTGTGGTGCTGTCAATCTTTACCAGGCTTTTTTGCTTCTAACGATCGTTCCTGTTATACCTCTGATTATTGACCATTTTCTCTTTCCCTCTTGCATGAGTGGTTGGCACGTGTGTGTGTGTTTGATTGTTCCGTATATTTATTTATTTTACGAAATCTCCTCACAAATGTAAAATAGTTAACGTTGGAATACAACGTTTATGTCCATTAATATTCTGGTATGTTAAACACCATGAGTAATGTATAAAAACACGTATTGTGCATTATTCATGCCTTATAATGCATAAAATAATATTCAGTATCGATCATACACAAAAAATGCCAATTGAGCACGAGAGAGCCTTAGCAACATAAGGGAGAACAGTTGTACGTCGCAGTGGTTTGCAAGGTATGATCCTATACGCAGGGCCCATCCAAATAGTTGTAGCGGTACCGAACGTTTAACATGGAATATGAGACGCGGCAGCATAGCATTTTGCACATACAGTTACGAGCTGAAAGTCAGAAAGAAATTATACGATCGAAAATTGAAGTCGGACCTTTGTAGATATGTCACGCTAACCAGAGTGAGACAATGGCTTATAGTATAATGTCGTGTTTGAAATTAAGCAGCAGAGGATTCCATATTGTACATTTCTCGAGTCCGAACTGCGTGAATCTTATGCATCAGAAGCAGCAGTTCCGTCATCACACCTGCTGCAGCAGCTACGTCATCAGGAGGTAGGTGCGACTAATCGGAGAAAAGTTTGTTTGGACACACTTGTACAAACAAATCGTTCCCCCGCCCTCTCCCTGACTGGCACCGTATGGCGGTTGTATGTGGCACCTAAAGCGGCGCAGGTGGTATTCGGCCCCAAGCGAGCAGAACGGAATTAAAGTTGGTCCTCGGGTTACGACGTACTTTCTGCTTTTGTGCTTCATTGCCGCCAGCTTAGATGGCGGTGCTGATGGTCGGCTGGACATGGGTCCAAGTTGGAATGAGCTGGCCGCGAGAGTCCTAACAGGCAGTGCAGGGGTTGAATCAGTGAACTGGAAATCAGAAGAGTTTCGAGTTTCACTTACCACTGTATGTTGATACCGCAGAAAACCGCTATGACGACTCTTTCATCCGAGGTAAAAGAACAACATACCGAACAGGTTTTTTAGTAAGTGTAGCGTATAAATGAGCGAACGAAGTATTCGGTTGCAAAACGAAAAACCCAAGATATTGAAATGACAATTTTTTTTGAGTCAGCAGTCTTCTGACTGGTTTGATAAGACCACGACGGATTCTTTTCGTTTCAAAGTAGCAATTACAAACTACGTCCTCAGTTAATGGTGGATGTATTCCAATCTTTGTCTTCCCCTACGATTTTTACCGTCTACAGTTCCCTCTAGTACCATGGAAGTTATCCTCTATGTCTTAACAAATCTCATATCATCCTGTCCCTTTTTCTTAACAGTGTTTTCCATATATTCCTTTCCTCGCTGATCTTGCGATGAACCTCCTCATTCCTTACCTTACCAGTGCACCTAATTTTCATCACTCTTCCGTAGCACCTCATCTCCAATGTTTCGATTCTCTCCTGTTCCGGTTTTCCCACAGTCCATGTTTCAATACCATACAATGCTGTGCTCCAAACGTACATTCTCAGAAATTTCTTCCTCAGACAGGTCTATGTTTCATGCTAGCAGACTTCTCTGGGGCAGGAATGCCCTTTATGCTCGTCCTACTCTGATTTTTACGTCTTGCTTGCGCCGTCTATATTTCACTGCCTAGGTAGCAGATTTTCTTAATTTCGTCTACCTCGTGATTCCCATGTTCTGATGTTAAGCTTTTTGATTTTCTCATTTCTGCTACTGTCAGTCCATATGCGGTAATCATTACTCTGTTCATTCTATTCAGCAGACCCTGTAATTTTTCTTCACTTTCACTCAGGATAGCAATTTCGTCAGTGAATCTCATCATTGATATCCTTTCACCCTCGATTTTGATCCAACACTTGAGCCTTTATTTTGTTTCCGAAAGCGCTTCTTCGTGAGTATGGAATTAAAAGAAACGCGTTCCTCATAAGGCACACATTTCTGTCGTAAATGCCAAGCGACGCTTGAAGTGGTGTAAAGAGCGATGCAACCGGACGCTGGATGACAGAAAACGAAAGATTTGGAGTAATGAATCACTTAGTAGCCTATAGAAGTTCGATGGCAGAGACTGGGTTAGTCGAATGGCTGGAGAACGGTACCTGCCATCATATGTAACGCCAACGGTGAATTGCAGCCGAGATTGTTTTTTGTGGTTAGGGTGTGGTCCCCTTACAGAGCTTAAAAACCACTAAATTCGGAATGTTTTTTGTGGTTAGGGTGGTGGTGGTGGTTAGTGTTTAACGTCCCGTCGACAACGAGGTCATTAGAGACGGAGCGCAAGCTAGGGTTAGGGAAGGATTGGGAAGGAAATCGGCCGTGCCCTTTCAAAGGAACCATCCCGGCGTTTGCCTGAAACGATTTAGGGAAATCACGGAAAACCTAAATCAGGATGGCCGGAGACGGGATTGAACCGTCGTCCTCCCGAATGCGAGTCCAGTGTGCTAACCACTGCGCCACCTCGCTCGGTGTGGTTAGGGTGTGGTCCCCTTACAGAGCTTAAAAACCACTAAATTCGGAAGGATATGAACATATTTAACTGTATTTGGTACTGAGTACCGTAGACGAACAGTCCGAAGACGATTACTGTTTTATTCAGCGTGACAGTGCACTTTATCAAAGCAGGATATGGGAGGCAACGGTCTGCGGGCAAGTCCCATAGTGCTCTGGGCACTATGGGACTTAACATCTATGGTCATCAGTCCCCTAGAACTTAGAACTACTTAAACCTAACCAACCTAAGGACATCACACAACACCCAGTCATCACGAGGCAGAGAAAATCCCTGACCCCACCGGCAATCGAACCCGGGAACCTGGGCGTGGGAAGCGAGAACCCTACCGCACGACCACGAGCTGCGGACAATAACATTCCAGAAATGGACTGGACTGCCCAGATTCCTGAGCTGAACCCAATGGAGCACCTTTGGGACGAAATAGTACGTCGACTTCTCTACAGAGCGCAGCGTCAAACATTATTACAACTGTGGCAAAGTGAATGGGACACTTCAGGCACAGACAGGAGAACATACCAGTTTCTCACCATAAAATCAGGGAAAGGTTAAAAATGAGATTTCCTGACCCACCGAATGGACTGATATGTTACTTGACTGGCCATGGGCCTTAAGCCACGTTGTTGTTGTTGTTGTGGTCTTCAGTCCTGAGACTGGTTTGATGCAGCTCTCCATGCTACTCTATCCTGTGCAAGCCTCTTCATCTCCCAGTACCTACTGCAGCCTACATCCTTCTGAATCTGCTTAGTGTATTCATCTCTTGGTCTCCCTCTACGATTTTTACCCTCCACGCTGCCCTCCAATACTAAATTGGTGATCCCTTGATGCCTCAAAACATGTCCTACCAACCGATCCCTTCTTCTGGTCAAGTTGTGCCACAAACTTCTCTTCTTCCCAATCCTATTCAATACTTCCTCATTAGTTATGTGATCTACCCATCTAATCTTCAGCATTCTTCTGTAGCATCACATTTCGAAAGCTTGTATTCTCTTCTTGTGCAAACTATTTATCGTCCATGTTTCACTTCCATACATGGCTACACTCCATACAAATACTTTCAGAAATGACTTCCTGACACTTCTTCAGAATCGCTTTCCTTGCCATTGCCAGTCTACATTTTATATCCTCTCTACTTCGACCATCATCAGTTATTTTGCTCCCCAAATAGCAAAACTCCTTTACTACTTTAAGTGTCTCATTTCCTAATCTAATTCCCTCAGCATCACCCGACTTAATTCGACTACATTCCATTATCCTCGTTTTGCTTTTGTTGATGTTCATCTTATATCCTCCTTTCAAGACACTGTCCATTCCATTCAACTGCTCTTCCAAGTCCTTTGCTGTTTCTGACAGAATTACAATGTCATCGGCGAACCTCAAAGTTTTTATTTCTTCTCCATGGATTTTAATACCTACTCCGAATTAAGCCACGTATATGTACAAAATCAGAACAATGACAGCTGCGCCTGCGGCAGTATGGGCACATCAGAACACACACTGTGGGACTGCACGCTCTGTGAAGATACAGCGGGTAATGGACGTCAGGTATTAAGAATGTTGTGTGCCAAAGCAGCATTAAGGAGCGCGTAGACCTGCCGCATCTTGGCGACGTTGCAGCCGCAGTATCCAGGAAGGCCAAGGAAGACAACGCGAAAGTTCAGCCATAAGTCATCATGCTGCCATGCGGGCTAGACAACATACTTGGAGATGGAGAGAAGATAACTGAGGTCTGCACCACCGAGTATAAAACTGTCCCTAGAATCTGCATTGCGTAGGTAAATTGGAAATTTGTGGTTCCTATGGGACCAAACTGCCGAGGTCATCGGACCCTAGGCGTACACACTACGTAATCTAACTTAAAGTAACTTACGCTAAGGACAACACACACACCCATGTCCGAGGGAGGACTCGAACCTCCGGCGGGGGAGCCCCGTGAACTGTGGCAAGGCGCACGAGCTTGCGTTCGTGCAAGTGATCATGGAAGTGTGGACTTTTGGAAGTAACAGTAATGGGTGGAATTACTTGCTGTGTGGAAACGCTGCTGACGTGCTGCCCTACGCCTAAGGAATCCAGAAGATTACGGCTGCTGACCAGTTAGTGTGAGGGCGGATACAGTAGCGGACACAACCATGTACAAGTTGAATGCACCAAAATAAATGAACAAACAGAGAAAAAATTCTGCAGTGTCTGTAGCAGAGTAGTAGCTGGGTAACTGGTTAAGGATTTAATGTAGTTTTGTTGTAGTAAAAGTAGTTGGATTTATATACTCTGAAGCGCCAAAGAAAGTGATATGGGCATACGTATTCATTACAGAGATATGTAAACAGGCAAAATATGGCGCTGCGGTCAGCAACACCTATATAAGAAAACAAGTGTCTGGCGCACTTGTTAGATCGGTTACTGTCGCTACAATGGCAGGTTATCAAGATTTAAGTGAGTCTGAACGTGATGTTATAGTCGACGCACGAGCGATGGGGCACAGCATCTCCGAGGTAGCGATGAAGTGGGGATTTTCCCGTACGACCATTTCACGAGTGTTCCGTGAATATCAGGAATCCGCTAAAATATCGAATCTCCGACATCGCTGCTTCCGGAAAAAGATCCTGCAAGAACGGGTCCAACGACGACTGGAGAGGATCATTCAAGGTGATAGAAGCGGAATCCTTCCACAAATGCTGCAGATTTCAGTGCTGGCCGTCAACAAGTGTCAGCGTGTGAACCATTCAGCGAAACATCATCGATATTGGCTTTCAGAGTCAAAGGCCCACTCGTGTACCCTTGATGACTGCACGACGCAAAGCTTTATGCCTCACCTGGGCCCGTCAACACCTGCACTGGCCTGTTGATGACAGGAAAAGCCGGCCGCGGTGGTCTCGCGGTTCCAGGCGCTCAATCCGGAACCGCGCGACTGCTACGGTCGCAGGTTCGAATCCTGCCTTGGGCATGGATGTGTGTGATGTCCTTAGGTTAGTTAGGTTTAAGTAGTTCTAAATTCTAGGGGACTGATGACTGCAGATGTTAAGTCCCATAGTGCTCAGAGCCATTTGAACCATTTGATGACAGGAAACATGTTGTCTGGTCTGACAAGTCTCGTTTCAAATTGTTTCGAGCGGATGGACGTGTGCAGATATGGAGGCAACCTCATGAATCCATGGACCCTGCATGTCAGCAGGGGACTGTTCAAGCTGGTGGAGGCTTTGTAATGGTGTGCATATGGAGTGATATGGGACCTCTGAAACGTCTAGATACGAGTCTGAAAGGTGACACGTACGTAAGCATCCTGTCTGATTACCTGAATCCATTCATGTCCATTGTACATTCCGACGGATTTGGAATTTCCAGCAGCAAAATGCGATAGGCCCTACCGCATACGTCCAGAATTGCTACAGAGTAGCTCCAGGAACACTTTTCTGAGTTTAAACACTTTCGCTGGCCACCAAACCCCAGATACATATGAACAGTATTGATCATATCTGGGATGCCTTGCAACGTGCTGCTCAGAAGAGATATCCACCCCCTCGTACTCTTACGGATTTATGAACAGCCCTGCAGGATTCATGGGTCAGTTCGCCCCAGCATTACTTACCTCTGGATCACGGGGTCACGGATTCGATTCTCTGCTGGGTCGGGGATTTTCTCCGCCCAGGGACTGGATGTTTGTTTTTTCCTTATCATCTCATCGTCATTTGGGAAGTGGCGAGATTGGATCTGGACTGATTGGGAAGTCGAACGGATACCGATGACCACGTTGTTGAGCGCCCCACAAACCAGCCTCATCATCATCATCATCATCATCTTCATCATCAACATCATCATCCAGCACTACTTCAGACATTAGTCGAGTCCATGCCAAGTCGCGTTGCGGCTCTTCCGCGTGCTCGCGAGGGCCCAACACGATATTAGACAGGTGTACCAGTTACTTTGGCTCTTCAGTATACATATATATAATCAGAAATAAATAATTAATACGTAATTTATTACTATTGAAGGAAATGAGATTTCTGCTTTTCAGATAATAGGTCTAATTATGATGAATAAATAAATAAAATCATTACATTCTCTGGTTTCCGATCCTGAGCAACAGTGGCTGTTATTCCCCCACAGACATTTAGACATCTTATTGAAAGTATCCCTAGTAGAGCTCAAACCGTTATAAAGACGAAAGATGGGCAACCTTCATATTAAGATCCACTAGTCGGAGTCTGTGTATGTTCAGTTGCTTAGTGTTGTTGCAGGCGACAGTAGAGGTGAAGACCTGATAGACGGAATAGCGTCTTGTCTTTATCTATTCGTATGTCTACATTCGCGAAAGGAATAGCCAACTTCAGCACATTTTATTAAATTCATTTGATAAAGGTGACACAATTTAACAGTGTTATTACTAAAAATAAAAATTTAATAAGATCAAAACAGCATTTAAAAATTCAACTTTTGTAAAGGTCGAGATATGAGGTGGGGGGGGGGGGGGGGGGGGGGGGAGATTGGATTCTAAGCACATGGTATGTGGATGCGTTAAACAAGCAAATTACTGGATAGAAACAGTAATGAAGCATAATAGTGCGATGAAGTAAAGGAGGAAAACCAGCTGCGTATTGAATGCTGGGTGTCTGAAACTGTTTTTGAAACTGTTGTCGTAAGAAAACAAAAAATGCTATTCAAATACATAATCTACGTTGAGAATACCTCATTTTATCTAAATTACGTTTTTATTGCTGCCAAAAATGCAAGCAGTGCAGGTAACCTAATCAGTAATGCGTCCAGTGCATGACTTCAAAACGGTGGAACACTAATGTGCTATTCCTAAGGTCTGCAGACTATCGGTGACCGTAATAAAGTGAACATGTGTGGCCCAAAATTATAGTACTTATTGTCGGCCACATTTAAGGCGGCCTTTAATCAGAGGACGTGCCTCTGCGATATGTCTTGGGACTAAATGCGGTGGTAGCCGCAGAGGACTGGTAATCGACCGCAGGTTCCGATGCTTGAACTAACGAACCGGGCAGCTTAGAATCCTATTAGCGGTAATCGGATTTCGCCGTTGATCAGTGCGGACTGCTTAGCGGTAGGAAAATTTGCCAGCCATCAGATATGCAGAGTTTCTGGGTGTGATCATTGTCGAGTAGATATTCTCTCTGTACTGATGTAATATTCATAATGCAGCGCTTACCTGCTCTTAAGAGGCATCGCGTATTGTGCAGGGAACCTACTGCGGAACAATTGGGAGTATAAAATTTGTCAGATGACTTGATACCAGCCGTACGATCTAAAACAGAATTTAAATCGAAACCTGTATTCAACACGCTCTGCAGGATTACCTATAAAAAGTTAACACCCCTGATATTTGATTAAAAGATATGAAGGCTATGTTTTCGACAAATGTTTTTAATTAATGGAACAAATATATTGGACTGTGGTTAATATATAAAACTTTGTGTTTACCAAGGTTGCGTAACAGTTTTTTTCTGGGCGGATGTACTTTTTAATTATATCCTATAGCTCTTTGAAACAAGGCTTATCACTGATTAATCTATAGTAGTGAGACTCAAAAAGAGCCGCATCATACGTACTGAATTTCAATGTTAAAATGAAGGCTCAACCACTAACGCAGTAGGTCTGGAACTAACACGTTTAGAGAAAACAAGTATTCATCATATTATTCTACAAGACTGTTGTGAAAGCGATAAAGATGAAAATACACACATCAAAAAATGTTTTGCATCACCCCGGTTCCGAGAACTCCTGATGATAGATGTTGACTATGGATTTTGTATCACAGACACAATCCTTTTCACTGTTCAGAGATGTCACTAAACCCGTCCAAAGATGTAAACAATGGTGCATGAGCAGCGCCTATTAGACGAAGGGCGTCCGACAGCCCATCAGTTCCAGTCATTCCACCAGGAACGAGTTACACGGCTCGAGTTGTCTGTAGTTCAAGCATGCCTAGACGGTCAATACCGCGGTTCGATCGCATCCACATTGTTACTTTACGCCAGAAAGGGCTCTCAATAAGGGAAGTGTCCAGGCGTCTCGGAATGAACCAAAGTGATGTTGTTCATACGTGGAGGAGATACAGAGAGGCAGAATTGTTGATGACATGTCTCGCTCAGGCCGCCCAAGGGCTATTACTGCAGTGGATGACCACTACCTACGGACTATTGCTCGGAGGAACCCTGACACCAACATGTTGAATAATGATTTTCGTGCAGGCAAAGGACGTCGTGTTACGACTCAAACTGTGCGCAATAGGCTGCATGATGCGCAACTTCACTCCCGACGTCTATGGCGAGGTCCATCTTTGCAACCACGGTATCATACAGCGCGGTACAGATGGGCCCAACAACATGCCAAATGGACCGCTCAGGATTGGCATCACGTTCTCTTCACCGATGAGTGTCGCATATGCCTTCAACAAGACAATCGTCGAAGACGTGTTTGGAGGCAACCGGTCAGGCTGAACGCCTTAGACATACTGTCCAGCGAGTGCAGCAAGGTGGAGGTTCCCTGCTGTTTTGGGGTGGCATTACGTGGGGTCGACGTACGCCGCTGGTGGCCATGGAAGACGCCATAGCGGCTGTACGATACGTGAATGCCATCCTCCGACCGATAGTGCAACCATATCGGCAGCATATTGGCGAGGCATTCGTCTTCATGGACGACAATTCGCGCCCCCTTCGTGCACATCTTGCGAATGACTTCCTTCAGGATAAGGACATCGCTCGACTAGAGTGGCGAGCATGTTCTCCAGACATGAACTGTATCTCACGTGCCTGGGATAGATTGAAAAAGGCTGTTTATGGACGACGTGACCCACCAACCACTCTGAGGGATCTACGACCAATCGCCATTGAGGAGTGTGACAATCTGGACCAACAGTGTCTTGATTAACTTGTGGATGGTATGCCACGACGAATACAGGCATGCATCAATGCAACAGGACATGCTACTGGGTACCAGATATACCGGTGTGTACAGTAGTCTGGAACACCACCACTGAAGGTCTCGCTGTATGGTGGTACAACATGCAATGCGTGGTTTTTATAAGCAATAACAAGGGAGTTAATGATGTTTATGTTGATCTCTATTCCAATTTTATGTTCATGTTCCGGAACTCTCAGAACCGACGTCTAATAGGCGCTGCAATGGTAGGGTTGTTTACTTGTTTGGGTGGATTTAGTGACATCTCTGAATAGTCAAAGGTTCTGTGTCTGTGATACAATACCCACAGTCAACATCTATCTTCAGGAGTTCTGGGAACCAGGACGATGCAAAACTTTTTTTGATGCGTGTGTAAATAGAATATTAAAAATTCATGATCATTTCCATTGTAAGTGTCTTTCACAAATGTGCCTAAACGTCATGCTTTCACTCGGTAAAATAAACTAAAAGGAACCGGTTTATGCAGTCCTTGGCTATAGAGAGGCAGAATCGTAGGAAAAGCTATTTACGTTTATAATCTATATACCTTTAAGAAAACACGCCAGATACCAATATGTAAGTAGGGCTATTGAGCACTTGATGTGCATAAGCAGCAAATCAGACGCTCACCAATGATCAAAGAAAATGTTCCTACGGAGATGACGGAGATTTCGAATTTTGTCACGCACTGAATGTCAACAGCATTACTACAATAAAAGTGGCTAACCACATAATCATGTAATACATCTGCAACTTTTTCAACTTTTTTTAAAAAAAAGTCGTTTGCGTTTCCTATAATCTGTTCGTTTACTTTATTTTCATTTTTTCATTAATATATCATAATCTGAAATTGTTCCACTAGATCCAGTTTTCGGCCCCGATCCTTTATCGGCAAAATTGTGAGGTCCTCTTCAGGTCCCAACAAAGGGTGGCCATTGTAAATAGCAACTTTATCATAATCAACATCTTCCTGTTTTAAATTATTTCATAATTTACATCTTGGCGTGTTGTTTTCTTCAACTCTAAACGGCTTAAAATATGAGCTAGTTTCTGAGATAAACTACCGAAGTATGGAAACGCGACTCTCTTAAGATTCTGCGTGGCGTTTCCAAGTACCTTCTTGCGCTGTTTTGTACATATCAATTTATTAATCATGTTTTCATGGTATCCGTTAGCTCTGGTAAACTGAAGTAACGTTCAGCTGTGTCATTCCATTCTGTTTACTAAACGTGTCCTTAAACACCCTATCTGCTAGACAGCAGAAGGAGGAAAGTTTTTGGCGATCTGGATGACACGAGTTGGAATATCGGTTGTCGACCTCCTGTACGCTTTTACAGTATGCCTACCACCTTGCTTAATGATATTTAGATCAAAGAATTGCAGTTCACCATTTTTTTCTTGTTTGACGGTGAATCTAATTTTGTCGTCTAATTTTGTACATGTAGGATTTTAGGAAGGTGTGGGTACAAGGGAAGTGACGACGACTTTTTAATATTTTTATTCATATTTTCATCTTTGTCGCTTTTATGAGATTCATGTAGAATAATTGTTCCATCGAAACGCACCAATTTTAGCGTTTTTGTATTGCAAAAGATGGCGGAGCCTACATTTTAACGTACGACCTCGTATCCATCATACATAAAGACAACTTAGTGAATTTTCCGAAGGTGTATCGTCTTCCTGCCTTGTCAGTTATTTTAGTTTTAAGTGTTACTTTTATTTCTTTCTTTCGGTCTATGAGGAACTCGGTGTATTGTCTGTTAGTCTGTAGGTGATGGATTAATGAGCAATTAAATTAAAGAAACCAGCCTAAAAGGATGATTCAATGTGTCGTGGACAGGATAGGGTACGATAGGATAAAGGATAAGATAACTGAACTAAATATTGTTAAGTAGCTACGCAAAGCACACATATACGAAGAAATACAGTGAATGAACCAGAGCATGACAGCAAATGGAAATGCTACACACGATGTTAAAGCACCTATAATTCCTTATCAATTAAGCTAGCTAAAATTTTTAAACTTTTTAAGGTTGAAATTGGATTTAAAATGAACAGTACGTTTCTATATAAATTAAGGCACAATTAAGAAACAGGAGGCAGATAAATATGACGAAGTCCTACGTAATTCAAAGTAAGTCTTGCGATGTGAACTTTATGCTGAAGCCAGTAAATTCTTCAAACTGAGATACAATGAAGACAAAGATACATTTGGTCTCGCTTATAGGGAAGTAAATTACATTTAATAAACTGCCCGATCTTTGTTTTAAATTGAACATCTTACAGTACTGTAATGCAAAATAAAGGCAGAAAATTGGATCTGTTGTAACATCATAGCGCAAAAAACGGAAATATTATAAATGAACGGATTACAGTCGAAGCAAATAACTTTTTAAAAGTGTGCACCTGTCACAGTTTCGAAGTTATCTGTTCATCTACCTAAACCGCTAGAAAGGAAGGTAAATGATTGTGCTACCTGGAAAGCACGATTATACGAAATGGCCAGAGCACGGAGAGAAGGACCAATAAAGGCCACATCCACGTAAGACCTCTGAGGGATCAAACAGTGTTACTTTACGGTCGAAGATGTTACAAGACCAACAGCTGGGAACACAAAGTGTTATGAAAGTGAAATGTGGATACCGAGAAATCCGGGAAATACGGAAACAGACGGGATTAGCCGAGCGGTCTAAGGCGCTGCAGTCATGGACTGTGCGGCTGGTCCTGGCGGAGGTTCGAGTCCTCCCTCGGGCATGGATGTGTGTGTTTGTCCTTCGGATAATTTAGGTTAAGTAGTGTGTAACCTTAGGGACTGATGACCTTAGCAGTTAAGTCTCATAAGATTTCACACACATTTGAACATTTGAACGGAAACAGAGAAGTTGAAAATGTAAATTTGTAGAAGGGTATTAAAAACTAAACAGGCAGATAACCTCTTCGATGAAACAGACGGCGGGAGAAGTCTGTTAGAAAAATGGGGTTGCTGGAGTATTCCATTTGCAGTTGACAGAAACACTTGTGAATGTCGTCAGGCGTTGGTTAAGCACTGCACTGGAGTTCAAATTGTACCATCCATTTAAATGACTATGTGAAGCTGCAACATGTGTCAAACAGTTCGGTAAGGGGTGACAAATTAGCGATGCCCAAAGACGTTCGCAAGTATTTCTTCTATTTGTGCGATATCATTGAACTTTATCCACATAGCATGATAAGGGGACATAGGAGAATAATGCAGTATTTTCAGTAAAATCATGCTTCCTCACATACTTTCTTGTTAAACCCCCTCTTCGTCTCTGATGATATAGTCTCGTCACGACAGCATTACCACATTTGTTTTATGTAAAGACATCATCGCCTTTGACTGTTAAAATACTATATTAATGAAATCCACAATTCTAATTCAGCCCTTAAGCCACTTTCAAGTGAAACACAGCGAAGCGTTGTTCAATTTGAAAACTCCAAAAGTTACGATTTCATATATAAATAATTTCAAAAGTCAAAGGCGACGATTATGTCGTTTAAAAAGTTTGATGCGACTGTGAACTCCATCCAAGCAAAATTAATCATCATTAACCTAGTTCAATCAGGGCAGCACTAAGCTGTTCCACATTTGTAAGCACGTTGCAGAATAAGAGGTGTGCAACACGTTCGTTCGCCCTACGCCTCGAATTACACGAAATAAGACCCATCGTAAATAATGGTCTTGAGTGTATTCGATTCAGACTCTGTGGTATACAGAAAAGGTTCTGCAGATACGACTCCTGCAAATGACAGCAACTCCAGTATTCGCCTGGAAAAGGCGCTGCACAGCCACAGCTTAACCGCTGGGACGAGTCTCTGCGTAATATGATCGGGGCGAACGTCAACAGGGAATGGCAAAAACACAAGAACGCACTTTATGGCTCACACCGCCGTAAATAAGGCGACCCCACCCGTTTAACAGCACACAGCGCCGCAAATGCAGCTCTCAACCACGACTTAATTCACCATTCTAGAACATCGGGCCGGCCGCGGTGGCCGAGCGGTTCTAGGCGCTTCAGTCCGGAACCGCGCGACTGCTTCGGTCGCAGGTTCGAATCCTGCCTCGGGCATGGATGTGTGTGATGTTCAAATGGTTCAAATGGCTCTGAGCACTATGGGACTTAACTTCTAAGGTCACCAGTCCCCTAGAACTTAGAACTACTTAAACCTAACTAACCTAAGGACATCACACACATCCATGCCCGAGGCAGGATTCGAACCTGCGACCGTAGCGGTCGCGCGGTTCCAGACTGTAGCGCCTAGAACCGCTCGGCCACTCTGGCCGGCTGTGTGTGATGTCCTTAGGTTAGTTAGGTTTAAGTAGTTCTATGTTCTAGGGGACTAATGACCTCAGATGTTAAGTCCCATAGTGCTCAGAGCCATTTGAACCATTTGGAACATAGGTATTCACGCGAAACTAGGGACAATGTGTGGTTCTTAAGGTCTTCCCGGTGTTACTTATTAGTCAACGCTGAATATTTCGAACAAGTCGACGGTGTTGTCATGTCTCTCCCCTCTGCAATGGGAGGGGGGGGGGGATATCAATACAGCCTCCCTCTCCGAAACTAGCCCCTAGAAAATTATCCCATGAAAGATAACAGACCCTGAAAAGAGCAACCACTTCAACACTGGTCAGCAGTAATTAAATCACCAACCTGTGCCCACAGGAACCACTTGGAGGCGTTGTCACCAAAGTATTTGTCAACTACGCGAGACCGCTCACTATCGAGCTCAGTTGACACCAAATACCCAACCGTTACTCATACAAACAACGATACTAGCTTCGCCGAGATTTCTTTTACAAAGTTTGACTGCTAGCCACCGATGTCACTTACACTTTATCTCTACCATACCTGTCTACTGTCAGTTTACACTCTTTACTCTCCAACCTTATACAGGTGACTGGGTAGACTACAGATATAATATGATATTGCAGTACCTGTGTTATTTCGAATTAGGATGTAATGCATGCTTGTCCGAAGGTAAATTACATCGTAATTCGGAATAACACAGGCACTGCAATATCGCATTAATCCGCCGACACCGGGAAAGCGACTTTTCAATTAAAATGATTCCCCTGTACGGGAATGTGCGTAACGGATGTACCAGTATAATTTGTAGACGCATAGTTGATGACATATGGGAATCTGTGTCTGGCGGTGGGCCATGCTCGCATAGCCATATGGTAAGTTGACAGCTCGCGACAAGCGGGAAGTCCCGGTTCGACTCCGTGTCTGGCACAAATTTTCATTGTCGTCATTCCACCATGCAGCTAATGGCAGTCCATATTCGCAGCTGAGAATACATCTCATGTAGACCAATGACAGTTCCTAACGTAAACAAAGTGCAGTGTGCTCATTGTTTTGGTTGCAATTCCAAAGCTGAATCCACACACAACATCAGGTGTAAGCACTTTGTGGTCTGTCCAGGGCTTTAGTTGCAGCTGAAAAATTATTGGAGAGTCTACAGACAACATAAGGGGTATATGTAAACATATAGATGGAAAAAATTAGCTGCTAAATAATCGTTGAAATTCTTAGTGAAAACCTTCAAATGGTTCAAATGGCTCTAAGCACTATGGGACTTAACATCTGAGGTCATCAGTCCCCTAGACTTTGAAACTACTTAAACCTAACTAACCTAAGGACATCACACACATCCATGCCCGAGGCAGGATTCGAAACTGCGACCGTATCAGCACCGCGGTTCCGGACTAAAGCGCCTAAAACCGCTCGGCCACAGCGGCCGGCGTGAAAACCTTCACGTGTCTTATTTTCCACAGTGCTACTTGTTTCGGTCATAGACCATTTTCAAGCTTAGCAGGTATAAATAGCAGGAATGTTATACTATAGTGTAAAGAAGTTGCTGTTGCAAGCCAACGATGGTTTTTTGACTGGCGTGGAACAGCAACAACTTATAATCCTTTACATCCTGGTATAACGTTTCTGCCATTTATGCTGGCTAAGCTTCAAAGTGGTCGATGATCTAAACTAGTAGCACTGTCCATAATAAAAGGCAGCTGAACGATTCCACATAAATTTCTACTAACATCAGCAGTAACCTGTACGCGGATACCCCACAGCTTTGGTTTTACCCCTTATGTGCTGTCAGATACTAGTGAGCTCCATGTGGTCAGAGGCTCGAAGCACCAAATTACAGTCCCCGCGTCTAAATGTACTACGTCCATTGTGCCTGTATTGGCGAGATTCCCCATGAGCTTCAAGCGTCGGAACTGAAGGCACAGCTCTGCTGCCACTCTTCGTAAAAGCTTTAGATATTGTCTTATATAACAATAATACAGCATCTGACAATTGTAGCAGCACGGAAGAAAAATTTCTCCATTTGTGTTGCAATGCGATATACTATAATACAGCCCGAAGCACTGCGCTGGCGATTTTCTCCTTACTCTCAGTGAGCAGTACTAGATCGTTCGCAGCGATAAACGGTGATTGAATTTTACAGCAAATAGCTCCTTTAATCCACTGTATTATGGTACCATCGGCACAATTATGAGCAAAAATATTCGACATGGAAAAAAGAAACGCTAGGATTTTACATACTGCCAGTACTAGAAAGCGAATGAATCCTCGAAACGGGAAGGTTGAGGGAGGAAATCGCTCGTGGGCGCTGATTTCAAATGCGAGCCACCGCGCCGAGTCATTCAGTATTCAGACTGAATAGTAATCTATGGCGCAATGTTTCAGATGAGAATGTAGTCCCCTCGACCTCCTTCTGAGAGATCCACAGCGCAACGAGTAAGCTCTGTTATGGATCTGTGCACAAAACTCAAACATAAACAAGGTATAGCTCAAATAACCGTTTGTCGCAACTCCAAACAATGTAGCTGGAAAAATATCGAAATTAAAGCTGCACGTTTCCAAAGATTAGTACGAAAACTGAATTATTCAAGTTGTCCGCAAAACAGTGTCTAAGTTGACGTTGTAGTGGTGTTTCGTTTTTTAACTTGACAAAGGGACTAGATTCCTAGCACAATTGAGAATGAAACACAAGTAACAGCCGGCCGGTGTGGCCGAGCGGTTCTAGGCGTTTGAAATGGTTCAAATGGCTCTGAGCACTATGCGACTTAACTTCTGAGGTCATCAGTCGCCTAGAACTTAGAACTAATTAAACCTAACTAACCTAAGGACATCACACACATCAATGCCCGAGGCAGGATTCGAACCTGCGACCGTAGCGGTCGTTCGGCTCCAGATTGTAGCGCCTAGAACCGCACGGCCACTCCGGTCGGCTTAGGTGCTTGAGTCCGGAGCCGCGAGACTGCTGCGGTCGCAGGTTCGAATCCTGCCTCGGGCATGGATGTGCGTGATGTCCATAGGTTAGTTAGGTTTAAGTAATTCTAAGTTCTAGGGGACTGATGACCTCAGCTGTTAAGTCCCATAGTGCTCAGAGCCATTTGATTTGAACAACAAGTGACACATTATCGAACTACTGCATTGCTTTTTGGTAATTTTGAGCGGCGTGTGTCTTCGAAGCAGAGAGTCTTTTTTCTACAACTATAGTGTAATTCCTAGTTACGTGTATTTCTTTTCTATAACGATACTGTAATTCCTGGTTATGTGTATTTCTTGACGGGCGATTACGGTAGTCGGTAACCTTTTCTAGTTCCATTTTCCTCTTTTTCGCGTTGTGAATAAGTTTTAATTACTATTGCACTGGATCTGAATATGTAGTTGCCGAAGTATCCCATACTTCATTACGTTGGGACGTATCGGATTCTTAGGTAACGTGCTTAGGGAAGTAGTACACTAGTCCAAATGGCTCTGAGCACCATGGGACTTAACTTCTGACGTCATCAGTCGCCTAGAACTTAGAACTACTTAAACCTAACTTACCTAAGGTCATCACACATACCATGCCACAGGCAGGATTCGAACCTGCGACCGTAGCGGTCGCGTGGTTCTAAACTGAAGTGTCTAGAACCGCTCGGCCACCCCAGCCGGCAGTACACTAGTTTGTATTTTTCTTTTCTTTATTGTTGTTTCATTCCTCTCACCTCTGGGTAGGACGGGAGAGCCACCGGGACCAACATCTTACTCATCAACAAACAGGTTTAAAATAACGAAGTCGAAAGCAAAAAATTAAAAGAAAGAAATGTTTTATGATTTTCACTGCTGGCGTTCGCGCGTGTGTGTGTGTATCATCAAGGTAAATTTCCTTTCAGATTATTATGTATTAAAGTCATATGCAAATGTTAGAGACAATATGCGTGAAAGATACACAACACTGGACAAAATCACACAAAAACGGAGCAAGGAACTAAAACTTCAGAAAATATAGGAGTGGAGAGGGGACAGCGCTTTGAGGCACACTTGAAGCAGGATAGAATATTCGTCTGTACTTGGAACTTAACTGTCATACCCCTGTTTAACAACATCACGAAGAGAAGGTGAGTCTGCGTCGTTGACTTTTTTTCCAATGCACTCAGTGCTCTACCGTATTACTGCACCTGAAGGAACCCTCTAGAACACTGCAGGAAAGATTCACATTCACAGAATACAGTGTACGATCCGTTCACGGGTCCACTGCCAGTGCAGAGGAAACTGGAATCAGAAGTACTCAGAATATGCACACCGTAGAGAAAAGCCACGATGTATTGTTATTATACCGAATGATAACCAAGAACAGTAAACAGAACAGAAAGGTAAACTTAATTAGAGATATAGTCGTCAGACTTCAATTTTCTTTCTTTCTTGGACAGCTTCTCTCCATGGTTATGGAAAGCAGTTCGGAGCTTGCAGTCTCTTTCTGTTTATCTTTAGAGATATAGAGAGAAGAGGAAAGACCACTGGCAGAGAGAACAGATCCAGTTAACGTGGGGATATTCGGAAAGAAAGAAAACTAGGAACAGAAAAGTTCGGCAGAGAAGCGGAGTCGGTGGGCGCCTGGTTTCGCCGTTATTAGGAAAGTATTCATAGATGCGGACTTCTCTAAAAGTAGTCGAGAGCAATAAGTCTCAGATCCGCTGTCGTGTTCTCGCTAGCCAGTGCACTCTACCATACGTGTTGGGACACTTGCTGTTTATCTTTTATATTAATAGCTTCTGTGGAAAAATGGTTCTAATGGCTCTAAGCACTATGGGACTTAACATCTGACGGCATCAGTCCCCTAGACTTAGAAGTACTAACCTAAGGACATCACACACATCCATGCCCGAGGCAGGATCGAACCTGCGACTGTAGCAGCAGCGCGGTTCGTGACTGAAGCGCCTAGAACCGCTCGGTCACAGCGGCCGACAGCTTTTGTGAAGTAAATAAGCCAATGATACATTAGGAATCTTACGAAACCAGATGGAATCGGTATTTTTGTTTACACAAAGAAAAATGTATATAAATAACTGTCGATAAATGTCATTATTATACACGTATTTAAAACAATGTTGAAGTTTTAGCATAAAATTTTGTAAATTCAGTTCTATTAATTTTGTTTAATATGTACCAATGATTGTCTCTGACAAAGATGTAAACTCTTTGCTTTGAATAGTATCTGTGTTGTTTTTTATTCTGGGCAGACTTCGCGGAAACTGGCTGTGAATAGAAGTCGGGTGTTTGCTGAAAGCCCGTATGTTTTGTTTCGTTTGTCGGTCATAATATGTGAAATGTTTCAGAAACAAACGTTTGTACGCTATAGTTCATTTAGTATTTCGAGAGGTACCCAGTTTTCGCAATCCTTTCAGCAATTCATTTTCTACATATTAGAGGAAAACCTTCAGACAGTATCATGCCTCCAAAGAACACAACGAAGCCAACATAAAGGTAATCAGCGAAGTAAACTTCGTATTTTCGTGTGTGGATATGCCTTTCGATGCAACTAACTTCAGAATAATGACTAATGTCCAGCCTGAGGACAAGTCAGTGAATATGCAGCATTGGTGAGGCGCATTACACCTTCAGAAAATGCTAACAGTAAGCATGGACTTTTCGCAGATGAATTCAGTCAGATGCTTATGAGACTCAAAGTGATGGAAAGACCGGAACCTACTTTAAATTTTCAAAAATGCAAAATTGTGCACTTCAAAATACGAACAATCTTAGTATCATGACCACAATATCAATTAGTCACGACTGGAATTAGTCAACTGTTACACGTACCTGGCTGTACCAATTCCTAGAGATATGAAATGGAACGATCACAAAGGATCAGCCGCAGATAAAACAGTTGGGAGACTTCGCATCATCGGCAGCATACTAGAAAAATTGGTAGCATCCTTGGATTCCATGGGCAAAAATGAAGCAGGCCATTTCCACTTTATAAATGAGCTACCCCATTTTTTTATTCCTCTCAGTGTGTACAATGACTCTAGGTACAGAGGTGGATGAAAGTATGGAAATACCGTTGGCGCTCGAAATAGCTTCAAGGCGCTCGGTATGGATAAATTACACGTTCTGCACAGTTTTCAAGGGAATATTATACCACTCGCCCTCAAAATAGTGGAAAGTTCAGGTAGCGATCATGGAGATGTACAGCGATAGCGCACCATTCTCTCCATAGCAGACCACAAAGACACAATAATAGGAGTATTGAGATTTGGAGACTGCGGTGGGCAGGAGAGATGCGACAATTGGTCCTCGTGTACGCAGAACCAGGCGTGGAAGATTCGAGCTGTGTGAGCAGGTGCCGTATCCTCCCAGAACACAGAGTCACCAATGGGGAACAAACATTGTACCATGCGATGGGCCTGATCAGTCAAAATTATCACATAATCCTTGGCAATAATGCGCCTCTGTAGAGAAGCGATGGAGGCCATGGAATACCACAATGTGGCTGCCCAAGACATGGCCATGTGTCTCTTGGGACATAAACACGGCGGTAAGTTCCATAAAGTTTGAGACAAGTCGCATCCGACCAAATGAAATTCATCCATTGCTTCTATTCCAGGTTTTATGGCTTCGGCACCACGTTTATCTGTTACAAGTTTTTCCATTGTTGATGGAATATCAACCCGCCCTGCAATTCCTTTATTACAGAGCTCCGTTCAGGTTGATTTGCTGAAAGGATTGCCGGCCGGTGTGGCCGAGCGGTTCTAGGCGCTACAGTCTGGAACCGCGCGACCGCTACTATCGCAGGTTCGAATCCTGGCTTGGGCATGGATGTGTGTGATGTCCTTAGGTTAGTTAGGTTTAAGTGGTTCTAAGTTCTAGGGGACTGATGACCTTCGAAGTTAAGTCACATAGTGTTCAGAGCCATTTTGCTGAAAGGATTCATGAGTGAAACATTCACTTTTGCAGTTACTTCTGCAGCTACTTCTGCAGCTGTCATATTTTTCGTCACAATCCTCTTCAATGAGCGTCCATTACGACCACTCGTCGCACATTTTCATCCGCGTTGTGAATTAGCGGATGATATTTTTCGGCTTATGCTGTAAAAATCCTCGATACGGTGCCTCTTGAAACACCAAACGTTTCGCCTACTTTGTTCACGGAAGCATCCGCCATACGTTCACCAACAACCTGCCTACATTCGGATTCTCTACAAAATGCGTTCACAGTTACACAGAACACTGTTCTGACCACGACTGACAGTTACCACGAACGGCCCTTGTGCAATGTCCTCAACACGTTGCCAAATACCACAGTGCAACTCGCAGGATTGGCTAGCATATGAATTAAAGTCCACGCACGCGTTTTGTCGTGATGTTTCTATATTTTCGTCCAACCCCCAAAACAAAATTGTCTAACTTGCATTGTATTGGAGGAGGAGGAGGAGATTAGTGTTTAACGTCCCGTCGACAACGATGTCATTAGAGACGGAGCACAAGCCCGGGTTAGGGAAGGATGGGGAAGGAAATCGGCCGTGCCCTTTCAAAGGAACCATCCCGGCATTTGCCTGAAGTGATCTAGGGAAATCACGGAAAACCTAAATCAGGATGGCCGGACGCGGGATTGAACCGTCGTCCTCCCGAATGCGAGTCCAGTGTGCTAACCACTGCGCCACCTCGCTCGGTTGCATTGTATTGGTACACTCCTACTGAAATCTGCATGTCCGGTAGTAAGAGAATGGAGTCTCGCAATAGACAAAATTCTAATGACAGAGCGAAGCACTCGGCCCTAATCGTAATGCGTTTTGCGAGAAAATTGTTTCAGTATTTCAACGAGTTTATAAATTACACTACTGGCCATCAAAATTGCTACAGCAAGAAGAAATGCAGATGACAAACGGGTATTCATTGGACAAACATATTATACTAGAACTGACGTGTGATTGCATTTTCACGCAATTTGGGTGCATAGATCCTGAGAAATCAGTACCCAGAACAACAACGTCTGGCCGTAATAACGGCCTTGATACGCCTGGGCATTGAGTCAAACAGAGCTTGGATGGCGTGTATAGGTACAGCTGCCCATGCAGCTTCAACACGATACCACAGTTCATCAAGAGTAGTGACTGGCGTATTGTGACGAGCCAGTTGCTCGGCCACCATTGACCAGACGTTTTTAATTGGTGAGATATCTGGAGAAAGTGCTGGCCAGGGCAACAGTCGTACATTTTCTGTATCCAGAAAGGCCCGCACAGGACCTGCAACATGCGGTCGTGCATTACCCTGCTGAAATGTAGGGTTTCGCAGGGATCGAATAAAGGGTAGAAAAAATGGTTCAAATGGCTCTGAGCACTATGGGACTTAACATCTATGGTCATTAGTCCCCTAGAACTTAGAACCACTTAAACCTAACTAACCTAAGGACGTCACACAACACCCAATCATCACGAGGCAGAGAAAATCCCTGACCCCGCCGGGAATCGAACCCGGGAACCCGGGCGCGGGAAGCGAGAACGCTACCGCACGACCACGAGCTGCGGACAATAAAGTGTAGAGCCACGGGTCGTAACACAGCTGAAATGTAACGTCCACTGTTCAAAGTGCCGTCAATGCGAACAAGAGGTGACAGAGACGAGTAACCAATGGCACCCTATACCATGACGCCGGGTGATACGCCAGTATGGCGATGACGAATACACGCATCCAATGTGCGTTCACCGCGACGTCGCCAAACAGGGATGCGACCATCGTGATGCTATACACAGAACCTGGATTCATCCGAAAAAAATGACGTTTTGCCATTCGTGCACCCAGGTTCGTCGTTGAGTACACCATCGCAGGCGCTCCTATCTGTGAAGCAGCGTCAAGGATAACCGCAGCCATGGTCTCCGAGCTGATAGGCCACGCTGCTGAAAACGTCGTCGAACGGTTCGTGTAGATGGTTGTTGTCTTTAAAACGTCCCCATCTGTTGACTCAGGGATCGAGACGTGGCTGCACGATCCATTACCGCCATGCGGATAAGATGCCTGTCATCTCGACTGCTAATGATACGAGGCCGTTGGGATCCAGCACGGCGTTCTGTATTACCCTCCTGAATCCACCGATTCCTTATTCTGCTAACAGTCGTTGGATCTCGACCAACGCGAGCAGAAATGTCGCGATACGATAAATCGCAATCGCGATAGGCTACAATCCAACCTTCATCAAAGTCGGAAACGTGATGGTACGCATTTCTCCTCCTTACACGAGGCATCACAACAACTTTTCACCAGGCAACGCCGATCAACTGCTATTTGTGTATGAGAAATCGGTTGTAACTTTCCTCATGTCAACACGTTGTAGGTGTCGCCACTGGCGCCAACCTTGTGTGAAGCTCTGAAAAGCTAATCATTTGCATATCACAGCATCTTCTTCCTGTCGGTTAAATTTCGCGTCTGTAGCACGTCATCTCCGTGGTGTAGCAGTTTTAATGGCCAGTAGCGTATTAAGAATGTCCACATTGCGTAGGCACCTTCAACACGCTGTGATATTTCAGTTTCTGCTCAAGGAATTAAGAGGTTGAAAGCACAGTCCTTTGTTTATGTGGTGTCGTTTAGAACCGTCTTTGAAACACCTCATGAGTAAGCATATTTGTGGCTGACTAGTTGAATATGCTTGCGTTCGCTTGTGGATGTGTATGCGTCGAGTGCATGTGCGTATCCCGGCCTCCCCCCCCCCCCCCCCCACCCCCCACCCTAACCGTCTGAGGAAGAAAAACAAAAAGTGTGCCAATATCCATGCTTAATATGCTCTGGAAATTATTGTAGCGCTTTGAGCCAACGCGAGAGACGCACATTCGCCTAGCCGTGTGGCCGCTTTCCTAATTGCATCTAAATTGCGTCTGGCTTACCGACATTCTGCCCGAGCGTGAAATCGCAAACACGTCATTACTGCACCTGGACCGGATAATCATTACAGTGAGGGGGGAGGGGGATGGGGAAGAGAGAGATAGCTTCAGGTGGATGCTCAGCCAACTTCTCATTCCATTCCATCCATCTGAGGCGCGATAGCGTCTAATGCCCCTTGTAATTAGAGGACTACAGGTTTGCAGAAACCGAGCAACACTTCTCTGCTACGATTCAATACAGATGGCTCTCCGAGAGTATGACTCCTACAATGAAATACGCATAGAGATTTCATTCCGGTATTCTGTCTGAAAATTGAAATGACGAACACTCAATAAAATTTATTATAGTCAAATGCTAAGGTAAATTCTTCTCTTATTAGATCGGTTTTGAGTGACATCTCACTATTCAATATCTAACAATAATAATTTCGTGTGGCTCAGTGGCCTGATGAAAGTCTTTGAATTGGACGCCACTTCGGTGACTTGAGGATACCTATCTTACTCTAATAACTCTACCAGGAAAAGGACACCTTCAGTTAAACGTGAAATACGAATGACGTGTCTTTTCATGGCGAATATTCACATAATTAAGAGGTGAAGGCTCGGTTAAAGTATACTGAAAAAATTCCGTGCTTCATGGGATTCGATACGCGAAAGTTCGGTTTGCACATACGCGCTTGAAGACTAGGACATTAGAGCACAGCAAAAATAACGAAGGTGAGACCATAAACACTTCTTAGCGAAGACTGCATCAGAAATGCCATGAGTCAACATTTACGTAGAGAAAAATGAACCAATTAATTATCCAGTCAAGGCATCAAAAGGGCATGTTAGCTCCTAGCATGTTAGTAAGAAGTATTTACAGTATCTCACTTCAATTTTATGTAGTTCAGTCATATATTCATTTAGGTTATCGGTGTAAGAGGGGCGTTAAATAAGTAATGCAACACATTTTTCTTCTGAAAGCGCAGTGGTTATATTCAAGATTCTAATACACCTATTATTCGCCACTCTTTTGGCTACAAACCCTATTTTTCAACAAAATCTCTATTCGGTATGACGGACTTACGGGACCTTAACTGGGAGAACCTCTGCCCGCATGGCACTACTCCGCTGGACAGTGTCTGAGCCATTGTCTTGCTGCAGCAATACCCGCTCCATCATCCACGTGCAACTTCCCTCTGAGTGCCAAGCAGATGGAAGTCGGAATGTGCGGTATCAGGAGTGAAGGGTGGATGAAGAAGAACAATCCACGCAAGTTCTGTGAGTTCCTGCCGGGTGGACAGACTTACTAGAGGCCTTGCGTTGTCATGGAGAAGGAGAAGTTCGTTTGCATTCTTGTGGCGATGAAAACGCCGAAGCCGTTTCTCCAGTATCCAGAGGGTAGCACAACACATTCCATAGTTTATCGTTGCAGCGTGAGGGAGGACATAAAACAGAATAACCCCCTGGAAGACCGTCGCCATGGCTTAACCGGCCTGGGGGGTAGGGGATGGGGGCAGTTTCGAACTTTTGAAAGGTGGCTACAATGAGTCACAGCGCCAGAGATTGCGCCAAAGAGCATTATTCAGCCGCCTCCACTGGCAGTGCTTGTTCAGAAGTTGTGGTGGTTAGAACTTTGCTGAGAGGATGTTGATAGCTGTACTATTTGAGGCCATGTCGTGTGCAGTTGTTTTGATGGGCTAGACAGCAGATGTTGTTCTAATGGAGATGTTGTAATGATCAGAGTGTATTTTTAGTCAATATATACGAAGGTAAAAAACATTTTTTTAAATTTTTTTAATTATTTTTTTTAATTCCCTAACTAACAATGCCTCTTGGTCACAGGTTCAGTCAACAAAGTATCTGGCTTGTGTTCATGTATTAGACTGTAATTCGGGTTTCTATGTGCAATTATAGTATTTCAGTTTTTTTTAATTAATTAATTCAGTGTAAATGGTATTTAAAATACCTTGTCTTATTGAGGAAGAACCGTGCCAGATGTGTACGTTTGAATCACACTTCCACACACAGAACAGTTACACTTGTGCTGTGTTGTTCGTAGTTTTTGTTTCGTAGCTTTTATAGTTGCTGGGGACTTAATTAATTAATTGTGGTAACGGAAATTTCCTTTCATTCTTTGTTGTTATTCTATGCAGTCAGATTGCGGAGTAATACTAGTCAGGGCCAACCGGTTACGAGACAGCGTAACCGAACAGACAGCTACTAAATCTAAAAATCAAAATTATTTGCATTCTATATTTAAATAAGCCCCCATGCACTTTTTCTTCGGAGGTGAAGTGGTGCGACACCACTCCACTGATTGCCATTTTATTTCTGGTTCAAAGTCGTGACCCCATGTTTCATCGCCTGTGACGATGTTCGACAAAAAATTGTCACATTCAGCCTCGTAAAGGCCAAGAAACTCCGCAAAGATGGTCCTTCGTTGCTCTTTATGGTCTTCTATTAAATGACGAGGAGACCAGCGCTCACGTACCTTTTAGTACCCCAGCCGGTGGATGAATGTATCAGAACTACCAACAGACGTCCACTCGAACAGCAAAGTGTTTTATTGTGATACGTCGACGTCCTCGAGTGGGAGGGTCCGCACGTTCCAACATTGCTAGAGCCACACAGCTCTGTGGGAGTTCGGACAGGTTTGCCGACCTTGTTGCCATGGTGACAGGCGCATCGGCCAATGACTTATCGCGCCTGTATTCGCTAAAAGGTCTCCGTATACATTGTGCAATCGCCTATCAATAACTGCAACGCTCTGGTTTTCTGCCAAAAGAAACTCATTGACAGCTCTCCACTTGGAATGCACCTGCGTTACAGACACCATTTTTAAGACTACGTATAGCTCCGCCACCTATCGGAGCTTCATGAAACTGTAGGGACTGAAACGGGACTATTCCACGATGTCCTACAACGAACACTGCATTTAGAATTGTATTAATACCTTCAGCTGCAAACGGGAGTTGATATATATCAATGGGGACAGCTGAAAATGTGTGCCCCGACCGGGACTCGAACCCGGGACCTCATGCTTACATGGCAGACGCTCTATCCATCTAGGCTACCGAGGGCACAGAGGATAGCGCTACTGCAGGGACTATCTCGCGCACGCCTCCCGCGAGACCCCCATTCTCACCTTGCGTGTCCACTCACTACATTCGTAGAGTCCCACCCTAACACACTCATTATTCGTGGAAGACATTCTTACCAAGTCCCGTAAGAGTTCGGGGAATAGGGGAATATGTGTGCATCCGCACAGAAGAAGAAAGTCATGACCGGTGTTGCCAGAACTATATACCGGGTGATCAAAAAGTCAGTACAAATTTGAAAACTGAATAAATCACGGAATAATGTAGATAGAGATGTACAAATTGACCCACATTCTTGGAATGACATGGAGTTTTATTAGAACAAAAAAAAAAAAAATACAAACGTTCAAAAAATGTCCGACAGATGGCGCTTCATCTGATCAGAATAGCAATAATTAGCATAATAAAGTAAGACAAAGCAAAGATGATGTTCTTTACATGAAATGTTCAACATGTCCACCATCATTCCTCAACAATAGCTGTAGTCGAGGAATAATGTTGTGAACAGCACTGTAAAGCATGTCCGGAGTTACTGTGAGGCATTGGCGTCGGATGTTGTCTCTCAGCATCCATAGAGATGTCGGTCGATCACGATACACTTGCTACTTCAGGTAACCCCAAGGCCAATAATCGCACGGACTGAGGTCTGGGGACCTGGGAGGCCAAGCATGACAATAGGCGACTGAGCACATGATCGTCACCAAACGACGCGCGCAAACGATCTTTCAAGCGTCTAGGAATACTTTTTTTTTTGTTCCTAACAAAACCCCACGTCATTCCAAGCATGTGTGTCAATTTTTAGCTATCTACATTATTCCGTGATTTATTAAGTTTTCAAATTTATACTGACTTTTTGATCACCCGGTACTTATGTGGCTATGGTGTCTGTTCTTTCCGCCATGCCCGAAAGAACAGACACCATATCCATATAACACTGCATTTTTTCAGCTGAAATTGGCTAGAAAAAATGTGTCGCATTACTTACTGAACGGCCGGCCGTGGTGGCCGTGCGGTTCTAGGCGCTTCAGTCCGGAACCGCGTGACTGCTACGGTCGCAAGTTCGAATCCTGCCGCGGGCATGGATGTGTGTGATGTGCTTACCGGTAGGTTAGTTAGGTTTAAGTAGTTCTAAGTTCTAGGGGACTAATGGTAAGTCCCATAGTGCTCAGGCCATTTGAACCAACTTACTGAACGTCCCTCATAATATCGTTTTATGTCTCCTTGTATACTGTTCCTTTTTTAGGGATTTGTTATTATTAGTCAGTACAAACCGATAACGCCATTAAAAATTTTAAATGAATATTTGACTATAACATACCTTGTAGTTACAAGTATTGTATTAGCTGATACTCTCTGCCCACAGCATTGTAAATATGAACATGACAGTTAATTATAAGAGGCAACTGCGAAGTAAACTTAGCTACCAAAAGAAATACTGCGACTGATCGATGAAAGAAGGAAATGGAAAGACATTCACGAAAAGAAAACATTACAGGAATGTAAGTCACTTAGATGAGATAAGTCTGAATTGTAAGAAGCAGAAGGCAGATTGCTGCAGGGAAAAGTGAAGATATCGAAGAAAAATGAAATGAAATGAAATGATCGTATGGTATTGTTGACCGGGAGGCCCCATACTGGGAAGTACGGCCGCCGTATTGCAGGTCCTTTTTAGTTGACGCCACTTCGGCGTCTTGCGAGTCAATGATGATGAGATGATGATCAAGGACACATAGATCGTCCAGGTAAATAAATTCTGCATATATAAAAGCCAAAACAACTTTCGTAGAATTTAGAAACAAGAACGTCAACAGTAGGTCTGCAGAAGGGATTCTACTCTTAAACGCAGAAGAGGGAGTGTTTAGATCTAAAGATTACGTTTGAGTGTACTAGATAGAGGAACTGTCTGGCAACACGATAGAAGATTAAATGTGTAACATGCTATCAGAGTTCCAGAAAAACATCTTCTATACAATGCCGAAGATAGCAAGGAAAGGTAACTGAGGGAAGTCGCATATAATAAACTTAACTGCTCATGCTTCCAGTTTGCTGACCGCAGTAAGAGAATAATGGAAGTAATTGAGGAATTGTTAGATGACAATCAGTTTGCGCTTAGGTAACAGACAAGGCTAAAGATGTGCTTGGTAAGAGAAAAAAAGCTCATGTGAAACAAAGACTCCTTCATAGGATTTGTCGGGCTGGAAAAGAGATCAACAAACTCAACTGGTACAAGATACCTGAAATTCTCGGGAAAATATGTACTCGATTTAGTGAAGGACACGATAATATGCAATAGAACAAGAATGAAGAGAGAACAATGCGAGGATGTTTAGCGGAATAAAGTCGTGTTTATTAGCAGCTTTTGGTGGCAAAAAAAAAGCACCTTTTCTAAAACATCTCGAGGTTGTGGAGCACTATTTAAAGAAGATTTGAGGAGTAACTCTACCTCGATGATTTGATGGTCTGAAACTGCGCACACCAGCTGCAACGCGTAACTCCACACACGTGAGGATTGCAGCCATGGCGAAAGCCTCTACTGGCCCGATAAAGGCTGAACTGGCTTCGGTGGAGATTAAGACTCTCACCTGTAATGAGGTCTTTTGTGTGTGCCGGAAAACTAATTTGCTGGCAATGACAAGTAATTACGTCGGGCTTGTCCCGAGTCTCCAATTGTCAACGGCGCTAGGGGGACGCCGTTGTTACTCGCATGTTGAAAGAACTTTAACAGGTATCATACCGGAACCTGAGATTAGTGTTTACGTTCCGCAGAATGCTCACAGGGGATGAAAGCTATCCAGTTCGCGAACTGGCTATTTTCTCAGTACAAAGACCAACGTATTGAGAAACAAGAATAAGCAAAACTTTCAAAGACTTGACTGAGAGAGCTATTAATTAAGGAGCCTAGTAAGAATGGCATCACTGTAAAAAATGAGCTTGCAATACCAAACGTTTATGCGGAAGGTGGGGGAGGCGATACTTAAAAATAAAAATGCCCTAGCTTCAGCAGAGACATCTTTAAGCCTGTTATATTAGTTATATTAGTAATTGTAATTAGGCTGTTATGTTAGAAATTGTAATTAGGTTCGAGAAGTTTCGACCTAAACTCATCATCAGTGCGACAAACATTATCAACAAGACAAGGAAGGACGGTTCACTGAAATTAAAATTATAAATGGTTATACAGTCAGGTGAGGAGAGTCAGGGGTTACCTCCCAATATCGTGTCGGACCTCGTTTTGCCCGGCGTAATGCAGCATCTCGACGTGGCATGGACTAAGAAAGTCGTTAGAAATCCCCTCCAGAAATATTGATCCATGCTGCCTCTATATCCATCCATGATTCCGAAAGTGTTGACGATGAAGAATTTTGTGCACAAACTATCTCGATCATATCCCGTAAATGTTCGACGGAGTTCACGTCGGGCTATCTGGATGGCTAAATCATTCGCTGGCATTGTCTAGAACGTTCTTCAAACCAGACGCGAATAATTGTGGTCCGGTGACATGGCGCATTGTCATCCGTAATATGAAGTTCACGAATGGCTGCAAATAGTCTCCAAGTAGTCGAATATAACCAATTCCAGTCAATGATCGGTCCAGTTCCATGTAAACACAGCCCACACAATTACACAGTCACCATCAGCTTGCACATTGCCGTGTTGACAACCTGCATCCATGGCTTCGGGGCGTCTGCGCCGAATTCGAACTCCACCATCAGCTCTTACCAACGGAAACCGGGTCTCATATGATCAGGTTAAGGGTTTACAATCTCCTAGGGTCCAATCGATTTGCTCACGAGCGATCCCGTGCTGTTAGCAAAGCCATTCACGTCGGTCATCTGTTGCCACAGCTCATTAACGCCAAATTTCGCCGTACTGTCTTAACGGATACGTTCGTCGTAGTTCACACATGGATTTTTGTGGTTACCTGGCGCAGTGTTTTTTGTCTAGTGGCATTGACAACTCAACGCAAAAGCTGAGCCGTGTGCGGCACTCGTTGATGCCGTTCATAGCTTGGGATTTTGTAAGAGCGATAGTGGCGTCTCGTTTTCTTAGTGTGTTCACTGGCGCCACTACGTTTGCTCGCCTTGTCTATCCGTGAGTGCCAGCAGCAGCGCTTATCGATAGCTCGTACTGTGGTACCACCTTGGAGCGGCCTCTAGTATTTGCGGGTCGTCGTTGTGTCGAGCGAGTTGAGCAGCAGTGAGGTACGGACAGCCAGTACTCGACCGACCGCTGGCGACGCACATGCACTGGCCGACGGAAGGATGTGGTCGCGAGAGTGCACGACCACGTCAAGGACCGGATTCAGCGAGTTCTAGTTGAATGGACCGTGATATTCGAGTAGCGCAACTTTCACCTGTATGTGTGTGTTCGGCCGTCGAAGTGACCTCATGGGAATAAGTTGTCAGTCGACGATTTATACTGGGATCTTTCCTGTGCCTGACTTTAGTGGGGACGACCGTTGGTTGGTCGTTCGGTCTGTCGTTGCGGCGGACGATGTGCATTTGGTCTTCCGATCGCTTCCGGCTTCTCTGTGTTTGTGCCGAATTATAATTCGTCCATGTTATTTCACAGTGACTAGTTTTAGTATTGTGAGTTGTTGGTGGAATTGTTTCCCCGGTTTTGAATGAGCAGTTATTTTAATGCTGTCTGCGTACTGGATTTGGTGAGGAGTTGCGAACGGACATCAGGTCAGTTGGGGGCGCAGCAGCGAGCAGGTCCGTGTATCGCAAGGGCAAACCGGGGCCGCTGGCGGCGTGCTGCCACTGCCGGATCTAGGAGGGGCAGCTGCGAGAGCGACGACTTAAAAAAAAAAAAAAAAGTGTGTGAAATCTTATGGGACTTAACTGCTAAGGTCATCAGTCCCTAAGCTTACACACTACTTAACCTAAATTATCCTACGGACACACACACACACCCATGCCCGAGGGAGGACTCGAACCTCCGCCGGGACCAAGCGACGACTTCGTTGCACACACAACCCTGGACGTTTAAGTTGAATGAAGAGTTAACTGCTAATGCAACCTAAAAAAAAGAAAAAAAAGGTGGAAGCGTGCTGGGCCCATAACCCAGAGATCCGTGGATTGCAACCACGCTCTGCTACCAGCTGAGAGCTCGTTTCTCAGGATGGGGCAGGATAAAGTAACTGAACTGATTTCGGCCCTGTCCACAATCGTAACCTTATCCTGCCCCATCCTGAGAAACCAGCTCTCAAACGCCTTCGCTCTCAGTCGTTAAGTGAAGGTTGTCGGCCACTGCATTGTCCATGGTTATAGGTAATGCCTGAAATTAGGTACTCTCGGCGCACTCTGACACTGTAGATCTCGGAATATTGAATTCACCAACGATTTCCGAAATGGAATGTCCCATATGTGTAGCTGTAACTGCCATTCCGCGTTCAGTGTCTGTCAATTCCCGTCGTGCGTCTATAAACGCCTCGGAAACCTTTTCACACGAATGACCTGAGTACAAATGACTGCTCCGCGAATGCACTGGCCTTTTATACGTTGTTTACGCGGTACTACCGCCATCTATATATGTACATGTCGCTATCCCATGACTTTTGACACCTGAGTGTACAATATAGTTGACTGTGTTGGCATCAGTTGAACAGTGCCTATTGTTGTAACTCTTCAGGCTTTCCCGGCGAGATGTTGACATGTGGATGTTTGTGTCGCTCTGGCACAATATTTCGGCCACGTAACTCGTTGCCTTCTTCAGGTACTGGACAAGATCCTCCAATACGGCAGTCTCAGGTAGCACCTGAAGAAGGCAATGAGTTACGTGACCGAAATATTGTGCCAGAGCGACACAAACATTCGGCAGTAGACCAGATTATTCCACATGTCAGTGCCTATTGTATTCCAAATAAACTGCTTCATCCAGTCATAAAATAATAACAGGACAGACAGATGATAGAGTAACAGAGCGAAAATATTGCCTGAAAAAGAAAGTGAGCGCCCAGAAGACAAGTTCGGATGTCAGTGTAACGGGTTTGTAATTGAGCATAGTTGCAATTCTCTATGACCATTAGAACAGCCATCAGCGTTGATCGTGTTCTGGTTGCCAGAACTGATGGGGTTTATACGTGGCACGAACAGTGTCAGATATTGGGTGATCATTGTGAAGTACACGGAGACGTCACGTACTCGTATGAGAGAGCGTTATCAGCACCTGACAAAGTTTGAAAGGGGCCTCATTGTGAGTCTCCATTAGACCAGGAGGTCAATTCGTGCAGTATCCAGATTTGTGGTGCATTCAGACGTGATAGTGTCTTGATGTTAAGACTATATGGGAACGTGACGGCAGGCACAAACGCCGTCGGGGTTCTGGTCAATAAAGCCTGACCACAACAAGGACGGATCGCCGTATTGAGCACAAAGCATACCGTAATCCCTTCACATCCGCTTCTGCCATCACGGGACAAGCATTGGACTCCGTGCAACTTCCTGTGCCATCCCACACCACTGGTCAGAGAGTAGCACCAGCCGGACCTTGGAGTTACGTAGGCTGCCGTTAACACCACAAAACAAATGGACGCATTAGAGGCGGTGCCGTGACCAGGAAGCATGGACTGCTGATGAATAACGTCACATTGCGTTCAGCGATGAATCGCGGTTCTGCGTACACTGGATGACTATCGTCGGCGATTATGTAGGCGATGACTTGACGGACAGGCAGGGCAGCAGTCTGCGGTCGTTTGTTGATGATGCCGTGCTGTACGATAAAATGTCGAAATTGAGTGACAGTAGGAACATACAAGACGAGTCAGACAAAATTTCCAGTTGGTGTGATGAATGGCAGCTAGCCGTAAGTGTGGAGAAATGTAAGTAAATGCGGAGGAGTAGGAAGATCAAACTTGTAATGTTCGGAAACAGTCCTGCTTGACACATCAAGTCTTTTACATATCTGGGCGTAATGTTGCAAAGTGATATGAAATGGAACGACCATGTGAGATCTGTGGTACTGAAGGCGAATGGTAGACTTCTCTTTATTGGGGGAATTTTAGGAGAGAGTTGTTCACCTGTAAAGGAGACCGCAAATAGGGCGCTGGTGCGTTCTGTTGTTCAGTACTGGTCGAGTGTTTGGGATCCGTACCAGGTCGTTGAAGAAAGACATCGAAGCAATTCAGAGGCGGGATGCTAGATTTGTTATTGGTAGGTTCGAATAACACGCAAGGGTTGCGGACATGCTCGAGGAACTCAAATGGGAATTCCTGCAGAGAAGGCGACGCTCTTTTCGAGAAACACTACTGAGACAATTTAGACGACCGGCATTTGAATCTGGCTGCCTAACATCTCCACTACCGACAACATATACTGCACATAAGGGTCACGAAGATACGAGAAATTAGGACTCACACGGAAGCATATAGATAGTCGTTTTTCCCTCGCTCTGTTTGTGAGTGGTACGGTAAAGGAAATGACAAGTAGTGGTACAGGGTACCCTCCGCCACGCACCTTACCGTGGCTTGCGGAGTATCTATGTAGATGTAGACCTATGAAGAGGTCCCATTTTATCAAGGTTTCGGAGACGCACCGCGGTGTTACTCCTGGCATCATGACGTCATTGTGTATAACTCCATTTCGCAGCTGGTAGTTGTAGAAAAAATTACAAAGGTTGTTTTATACATTTTATAATATACCAGCTTAGCACCCGCTGCTCCGCTTGCGTAGAGTGCATGGTCTGCACAGATTTTATCTTTCTTTAATCGAATTTTTATGTTGTTCACAAATTGCAACATGTTCTGAATTTTTTACGCTAATTAAGGCCATAGGAGCGTGGTGTCTTGCACATGTACCTATGAGCTGAAAACAATTCTGGTAGCTGGAGTCAGAGGTCTTTGATAACCCTGGATTTTGAGTTCTTGTGGTGATATTCCCATACAAATTTTCATTCCATCACATATATTTCTTTAGAAGATTTTTGCTTTAAAAATGTTTACATAATCTGAAATATTTTCATAAAAATTTGCATCTCCTATTTCACCCCCTTAGGTGTTAAATTTCTGAAATCACTGAACCACGATTTTTTTTACTTCTGATCGAGAAACCAAATATCAATTTTCGTAGTTATAGCTTCAAAATAGCCTTATAGTGACATATTCTCAAAAAAATCTTTCATTCTCTACTTCATCCCATTACGGATGGAATTTCTAACAATCCCTTACCGTATAAGAACAACATCATCTCAAAATTTCAAATTCGTATTCTTAGCAGTTTTAGCTCGATGATGACGAGTTAGTGAAATCAGTCAGGATCTATTTCACCTTCTTAGGGGTTGCATTTCCAAAAACAGTGAAACTTGTGTTTTTTATTTCCAACCGAGAAAAAAAATTCAAATTTTCATAGGTTTCCTTAAAGTGCTTTCGTAATGAAATATTTTCATAAAACATTTCATCCCCTACATCACTCCGTTTGGGGCTGAATTTCAAAAAAACACTGAAACATGTATTTTTTCTGTAACTGAGAAGTCAGATACCAGTTTACACAGATGTAACCTTAATAATGCTTTAGTTGTTATTTAATAACAATTTATTTTCAAAAAAGCTTTCATCTACTATTTCATTCCCACAGGGGGTGATAACAAAAAAGAACTGAAACATGTATTTCTTTATTTCTGACCGAGAAACCGAATAACAACTGTCGTAGACCTAACTTCAAAACTGCCTTAATAACAACATATTTTCAAAAAACTTCCCATCCTCTACTTCACCCTTTTAGGGACGCAGTTTCTAAATTTCACTTCTTAAACGATGTTTACAGTATAAGAAATTTCAAATTTCTATCCTTAATAGTTTGGTCTGGGCGATGAAGAGTCAGTGAGTGAGAGGGTCGGTCAGTCAGTCGGTCGGAACATTGTCTTTTATATATATCTAGAGATAAACTAACTAATTTTTGTGTAACTCCAAGAGCTGCTGTTAAAACAAAACTTTATTTGCTACCAGTTTTGACGGAAGCGATCGTCAGCAGGAAGCATAAAATTGTTTATAAGATTATGTAGCGTCCATTTACTGGGCGTCGGCCACGAAAATAATACTGTAAAAAGTCATACTAAGTCACCATCGTCAATGGTAAAATGCGTATAGAAAACTGAATAATCCTTTTACACTGTTCATTTCCATGTTTCCTATTGCTATGCCGAGTACCAGTCAATAAGATCAATAAAAGTAAATGGTTACATTTATCTGCGTGTTTCAACTGAAATTCATTCAGCGACTGTTAGACCTAACCTGTAATGTTACTTTTGAAAGATACCTAGAATACTTTTGGAAATTAAAAAAAATTTTAAGACTAGTCGATTTTCATCCTGTATTCTTCTTAAGAATTACAAATTTTCGTGTAAGGCTAAAATCTTCTAGAATATTTTAAAAACATATTCTTCAATGGAGAATAAACACGTGCTATGTAATAACGCAAGATAAAAACCCAAAGGAGACCATCTACCGATACAGAGTCATATACAAGTCTAGAAACAAAATCCGAGATGGGATTGTATACAATTGAATTTTGAAGAGATAACAAAGCATTGAACACACCTGCCACGAGCGAACAGAAACTTACGTTTTTTTTCCTCACATTACGGTCGTTTGAACTTTTGTGCAAGTATTCTCACTGCAGCCAACACTGGAGCCCAAGGATTCCTCGCGTCGAAACTCTCAGCAAACAAGCATCAACGGAATTCGACCTCATTCAGATACGAACATAAGCGAGGGATGTGCTAGCGTACATCCACACTATCCGAAGGCGACTGCCCTTCAATTTTTGCCATGTAACTAGCTATCAGTGCAGTATTAACGCATTTTAAATTCATTTACTATGGTCTTGTTTTTTTTAATATTACTTTCATTATCGAATTACCAATTCATATCTTAACATTTAAAGGTGAAATTTTTGTATCTTACTGCAAACCGAAAAACTTTTGCCCAAGGTTTTGGCAGTATATTATTCTGATTTTTTGAACAGTAGCTATAATAGATTGATCTAAGAAAGTAGTTCAATAAGTAATCCCCCAAATTCTTTTGTCAGAACATACTTATTGTTAAGAGTCATAATTTGGTGACAATACACATCAACGTGTCTTGTCCATGTTATATAGCCGGCCGAGGTGGCCGAGCGGTTCTAGACGCTACAGTTTGGAGCCGCGCGGCCACTACGGTCGCAGGTTCGAATCCTGCCTCGGGCATGGATGTGTGTGATGTCCTTAGGTCAGTTAAGTTTAAGTAGTTCTGAGTTCTAGGGGGCTGATGACCTTAGAAGTTAAGTCCCATAGTGCTCAGAGCCACTTGAACCATTTGAACCATGTCCTATTTTTCTACGTAGTCTCCATCACGTTCTACGGCCGTAAGACAATGTTGTTGAAGAGGATGTATTCCCCGCTGGTAAAAGCTCTTGTCCTGTAGGCGCCGCCATGTTTCCACTGCATGACTGACACACTTCTCATCTTCAAAGTGTGTTCCCCTCAGAGAATCTTTAAGCAGCCCAAAGAGGTGGAAGTCCGAGGATGCCTGGAATGGACTGTAGTGTGGATGAGACAATGATGTCCGACCCAATATGACGATGTATTCCCGGGTTCTCAGACCTTCCTGAGGCTGTAACTTTCCTTAACATCGCCCAACCGTACTCCTATCAACTGCAGCATCGCCATACAGTGCACACAAACGTTTATGGTTGTTCACCGCGGTTTCTTTTCTACAGACAAGAATTCAATGACAGCACAGGACTTGTGACGTGAATAGTATGTAGACGCCATTTAGACACTGTACTACGGCTCTGCCATCTCCCCGAACGGGTCGAAACTTCACCGGCGCGCAGAACAGACATCAAATGGAAGCACCAACAAGGACGTTTCTCTATGTATATTAGTGGCTTTTTAAAAAAATATGTGGCATTACTTATTGAACGACCCTTGTATCTTTTTCGCGTGTCTCTAAATTTAATCTGCAATTTTTTTATTCGTTTGTGCGTCAAACTGTTTCGCCTACCTTATTCAGTTTCTCAGAGATTGCTTCTTCCCTCGGGTGAAATGATGTTTTCATACATGAAACAACACTTTCTAGCGAGGGTGCGTTTTAAGAAGTTTAATTGTATTCAGTACTTAGTCTCGGAACCAATTAATTTATCGAATTTCGTTATGTTTTGCTCAGGAATGAAGAGAATCTTTTTTTGATCTAAATTTCAGTGTTTTTTTAGCGTCCCGTGCCTCAATCTGTAAAACCGGGACCCTTATAGGATCCTCTGTTGTCCGTCTGTCTGTCTATCAGATTGTTAACAACCTTTTCTCTCGGAAACGGGTAGACGCATAAAGTTCACATTAATGCCATATGTTGGTCCCTTGACGGTATAAATATTGTAAGCTTCTATGGCAATGCAGTCAATGTGGCCATTTAGATCACATATGTCCATACTCTAAAACTCACTCGTCTAAACATATAGGGTGCTTTCCGTTGACCTCGAATCATGAAATTTGGTAAGAAGCAAGGTTTCACAGAAAAGTAAAGGAAAACATCTTAAACCTTTCAAACTTTAATTGTACCACATTAAAAATATCTTTCGCCATTTGAATATATATCGCATTGATCATATGTCAAAAGCACAATAGACGAGCGGTGCCACATGCAAACATAAAATATAAGATGTGGTCATGCTTTAGTAAGTAAATAATAAATGCTTTATTAAATCTTCTCTGTCTACATACATATACTGAAGTCCGATGTTCGCTTCTTTTTGTGTGTCTGGACTAGTTTGACAGATAATTGTAGAGATTTTAATACGGTTCTTGGAATTCCCAGACCCAATATCGAGCCAGTATCGCTATCGATAATAGGCAAAAGTTGTAGAGACCCTCAATTCCGAGCATGGATAAACTACCAGGTGTTTATAATTAAACTTCCCCTATTTAACACGTTATAGCGTTGAAAATAATTACCGCATGAGGACCAAACTTGATAGCATTAATGTCGCGGATATGGGGAACAATAACAGTGCAGAGTCAATTCGATTGAAACGCTTTTAATGTGCTGCTACGGTACGCCATACCATTACATTTTACTGCTACAAAAGCGGCTCAATATGGCGCCCATCAGTGTTCAGAAGAGTCTGAAAGCGCAAGGTTTGCTTTCAGCACAGCAGAACGAAGAATATCCGTAGGTGTGCTGGCTAGGTCTCTTGATATGCTGCGCTTCAGATCAGTGCATGTGTTAATGTTCCCCTGGTAAAACCTGTCGTTCAGGTAGCCCCACAATCAGAAACTACATCAGGGAGTGAGATCAGGTGATCATTTCCAAGTATGTTTCGGAGAAGCAGGTGAGCTTTACGAGCGATGTGCGGTGGGGCCCACCTTGCATGCGTCCCTCTCCTGTAGGGCGGGTATGACATGCTGGCGAAGTGTATTGCAGTAACGCTGGGCAGTCGCATAGCGTCTTTGGTCCTTGAGCGCCTACCTGTTCAAAAAATAATGGGCCAATGATGAACGTAGCCGTGAAGCCACATCACGGAGTGACACGTTCACCATGCAGAGGAACTTCATGCGCAGTGACTGGAGGTGAAGATCGCCTCACTCGTCAGTTCTATGTGT
This sequence comes from Schistocerca piceifrons, assembly GCF_021461385.2. Taxonomy (NCBI): domain Eukaryota; kingdom Metazoa; phylum Arthropoda; class Insecta; order Orthoptera; family Acrididae; genus Schistocerca; species Schistocerca piceifrons. The sequence continues at coordinate 510,416,665 of NC_060142.1, read as the reverse complement.
TCACCTCACATGTCAGAGAAAAATAGGCTTCGTCTGTCCAAAGGATGATCCAGAGCCAAAACTCGTCAGCTTCAAACCATGCGAGAAAGCGGAGAGCGAAAACAACACGTCGTTATGCGTCCTGTGGTGCGAGCTGTACGGATACCATTTGGGAATGGTTCGAAGCACCTTCCGTACACTGGACCACGGGATGTTCAACTGTCGTGACACATCACGTGCACTGCCTGATGATCGGGAATTGCGTGTGGCGTTTTCTGCCATAGCAACAGCGATTTGGTCTTCCACCTGTGGTGCAACAGGTTGTCGCCGTCTTCCCGGAGCGACGCCCAGTTTTCCAGTTGATTCGAAATTCACCCTGCTGGAGCAGGTGGAGAAAGAGGACGCTTCCGTAATCCTTTCAGCCTGCGATATTATTGAAGTGCAGCTGCCTCATTATTGTTGTTTTGATAACAAAGCTTCACCAGTAACGCCCTGCATCTTTTGTCCAAGCTCATGTTGCCATGTCAACAACTTCACTGCGACTGGTCAGGTGTGAGAGACTATGAATCACGATGACTGATCGCGGTACCTGGTGACCATAGCCGGAACTGGAAGGTGGCGCTGTAACGCATGGAATTCATGCACCCCAAATTCTGGACATTAATGCTACCAACTTTGTTACTCATACGGTAAGGCCGGCCGGAGTGGCCGAGCGGTTCTAGGCGCTACAGTCTGGAACCGCGCTACAGCTACGTTCGCAGGTTCGAATCCTGCCATGGGCATGGATGTGTGTGATGTCCTTAGGTTAGTTAGGTTTAAGTAGTTCTACGTTCTAGGGGACTGATGACCTCAGAAGCCCACAGTGCTCAGAGCCATTTGAACCACACTCATATTGTAATTAGATTCCGTGTTATAACGTGTTAAATAGGGAAAGTTTAGTTATAGCAACCTAGTTTGAAGTTTGAAGACAAATTTTTAATGTTAATCATTCAGCGGTAATTAAGTGTATCCATTGCTGATAATTTTGAACACTGTGGCGAAATGGTAAATCAAATATAGCAATATAGCAAAATATTGGCATTGTAAAATACGTTTTTATTTCCGTTCTTCAGTTTGAACCTTTTCAGCCTTTAAATGAAGAACACAAAGAGATTGAATTTTTTGTATTATGTGATATGAATCAACTTCCATTGGGCAGCATACCGATTTAAAATTTATGATAGAGCATTCTACCCACTTACCTGAAAATGAAACTGAAATAACTCAAAACTGATGTAGAGAATTATGACTTCTTTAAGCGACTAGCTGCAAATATTTGTCTTCTTAATTCGTTGAAAACGGCCGCTGTGGGCGAGCAGTTCTAGGCGCTTCAGTCCGGAACCACGCGGCTGCTACGGTCGCAGGTTCGAATCCTGCCTCGGGCATGGATGTATATGATGTCCTTAGGTTAGTTAGGTTTACATAGTTCTAAGTCTAGGGGACTGATGACCTCATTTGTTAAGTCCCATAGTACTTCGAGCCATTTGAACCATTTTTGAATTCGTTGAAGGTTAATCCTCAATATGGCTGCTACCAAAGAAATTGATAATTGTTTCAGTCGATAAATATCGAATCTCCATCGACTTAGTTGATATGTCCAGCACAGGCACACTATATCTCCTACAAAATTGCCGATTAAATCACAAGCTACAATCACGAGTGTTAATACTCTGACATTAACACTGCGAGATTATGTTACGCAACATCGTCACTTAAGACAGCCTTGCTCTTCTGCAGTCGCTGATAAATATAACAGTTCGCTCCGTAACGCTTATACTGAGCTTGACGCCTTTCCACCCTTTTGCTCGTAACGCGGGAGTGCAGGCTTCGGCGCAGTAAGTGATACGCGCCTAAGGCCAGCCGCTTATAGCTGCAGGTCCCGTCCTTTTAAAGGTCGCGACACCCGCTGGAGCTGCGCTGCTTTTAATGGTGTCAGGGAGGGGGCAGGAGTATAACTCTGCATATAAAATGAAGTTCAAGGAAAATGCATTTGACGTCTCCTTGCGGCTTTCCCCCTGTCCTCAAGAAACCTGTGACAGTCAGTGCACAATTCACGTAGCAGATCAGCACTGACTCCATTGCCACCTATCCGTCATTAGGTGTAAAACAAAGGATGTGATGTGATCTTTAATAGGGCCTGTAATATGTGTTCCGCTGGTGCTTCTGCTATCAGGTTAACTACAATGAGGAGCCTGAATAACATCGTCATCCCCTACATTATACGTTATGGGCAAGGTTAATTAAAAAAAAAGAAGTTTCAAATGGCTCTGAGCACTACGGGTGTGGTGTGCGTACTGTAAGACCTTCGGTACACACACCATCAGATTATTTGACTTGTCGCTCTAACGAAGTAGGCGAGTGTCAGCTATATGTCTCATGTTCTTATTATTGCGTGTTTATCTTCTGCCGCTTGGTCAGACGATAGAAATGCCACTTGCACGCTTAGAGTAGCAGATTGATGGTGACCAACTTTAAACAGAACTTGATTAATTTTCACACACATTTATTAAAATAATAAAAAGCATAGACCTTACTTAACTTGATTCTGGATGCTATTTAACATTGACAATCTGAAGTTCCTTTGGTCTTGGTACGTTAATCTTATTCTCACATATCTCTGATACTTGACAAAGTGTCTATACATTTCTCTTCATGGCTATGTACAGGAATATGATAATCTTATTAGGCGCAGACTGAAACTTGACTATAGACTAATGCAGATTAATGCAGACTAATGCAGACTGACTAATCAGAGGTCTGTACACTCGTTATAATACCTCAAGCGTTCAGGTATCACTGCGCGAGTGTGATCCGTGGGGAGAAAAGGTTCTACGTTAGCAGCAATCTCAATGGCTGCGTTACATATTAATACGTGGATCGGCGGAAGCAGAATTTGGTCCGTCTCTAAGACAGCGCCATCTCGTAGAGCGGAGACGGACGAGTGCTGCGCCTGTGCTGTTGTGCTTAGCGGGTCGCGCTCTAGTGGAAAAGTTGTGTACGCGCTGACTACGCGGAACTATGTACACAACAACGGGACTTAAAATCTGGGGTCATCAGTCCCCTAGAACTTAGAACTCCCTAAACCTAAGTAAACTAAGGACATCACACACACCCATGCCCGAGGCAGGATTCGAACCTGCGACCGTAACGGTCGCGCGGTTCCGGATTGAAGCGCCTAGAACTGCTCGGCTAAAGCGGCCGGTTGGCTAATTTTTAGTACGTATGTAAAAGCGTTGATGTTTTACCGTCGGTACTTAACTTCGAACCAAACCATGAAAATACGACGTACATCTAGCTTTTACGTACCCTTCCTCTTTCTCACTTATTACACCTTGCATGATTCTATGTTACACTGCTTCTTTCGGAATTAATTTTGCAACGAACTTACCAAGGATAATGTTTACAATTTCCGAAGAATTGCACAACTGATGTAATTTACGCAGTCATTCACCGTATTGTACAAACGTTAAATATATAGTTGTATTGTATTGTACTGTATGGACCTGGGGACTTAGAAATGACGGAGGGGCTTCGTCCCCGCCGTAGCCCTCAGTGGTACACAACTCCACTACAGGCTACACCAGTCCACTCACCCCACCGCCGCCCCACACTGGACCCAGGGTTATTGTGCGGTTTGGCCCCCGGTGGAGGCCCCCTGGAACATCTCACACCAGATGAGAGTAACCCCAATGTTTGCGTGGTAGAGTAATTATGGTGTACGTGGAGAAAGTGTTCGCGCAGCAATCGCCGACGTAGTGTAACTGAGGCGCAATAAGGGCGAAACGTCCCCTTAGAAGAATTATGAATGACTGTGACAGTAAACTTCTACGCTATTTGACACAAAGATAGCTGAGTAAAACTGAACGTACTCAGACAGTTCTCTCTTTATTTATTCTGATCATCACTAAACCGACACACAATATTTTTTAGCTCAACGCAATCTGACTTTCAAAAATCCCTACAAAAGAATGCCCCTGTGTAACAATAACCTATACCTTTCATGAATCACTTACCTCACAAAAATCTTCGTTACTCGAACTACTGCAATACAGCGAGCGCCAATACTGCCGGCTAAATAAAAGATTCTAACTACTGAAGGCACTAACTACTGGTAGGCATAGTTAGCAAATGAAAAATTTTGATAGAGAACAAACAATGTATTTACCTTGATAATGTTCAAAAGTCATCATATATATATCTATCAATTCATGACATCCATCTTTAGAAAATTCCTTTTTCTGGCGGACACACCTCCAGATCGTCTGCTTATAGTAACCCCTCCAAACTCTGGTATCTCTCACTCCTTATCCACCACTGCTGGCGGCTCACCTGCAACTGCGCAACACTATGCGCTGTTCCCATCCAACTGCCCAACACTACAATAGCGAATGTTCCAACAATGTCAACCAGCCACAGACTGCACACACCACAGTCAGTGATTTTCATACAGAGTGCTACGTGGCGTTACCAACATAAAAACCTAAACAGCCTACTTACAAGGGGAACCAGCCCGCATTCGCCGAGGCAGATGGAAAACCGCCTTAAAAACCATTCACAGACTGGCCGGCACACCGGACCTCGACACTAATCCGCCGGGCGGATTCGTGTCGGGAACCGGCACGCCTTCCCGCCCGGAAATCAGTGCGTTAGACTTCACGGCTAACCGGGCGGGTAATGTATAGTAAACAAAAGTGAGAAGTTTTTCTCTTCCATCCAAACATTGGAGAGTATAATCGCCATTTTTTTTTGCAAAAAGTGAGTGTACTTAATAGTGTGACTAATAAAGTGGACATGTAATTAGTAATGCAACGAATGCCACCTTTTTAACTCGTGGGAAATTGTTAATGACGATCCACAACGGTAAATTCTAGGTGTACAGTAATGAAGAAAGGGAGTCTTCCTCTTCAGATCTAAATTTAATCACTTCGAATCGCAGTCCACTAGCGGGGTGAAGATTCAGTTGAAACAAAGTTAGTGCTTTTAACTAAATCCTCGCCTGCTGAACTGAACATGACCTGTAATGGAAGTCCAAACCAGTTATCCGAATAAACCTGTGAAATGACCCGGAAAATGTCTTTTTTCTCTATTAAACTAAAAGTGATTACGGTGCCATTAGACGTAATGTTCCTACAAATGAGATTCACTATGGTTTTGTAACACCAAAATAGGTGTCGTTACATGACTAAAAATGAATGCAGAAACAAATCTCCATACTACCTGACATATAATATTGTAAAATTAAATCAATCTTTAAGCAGCTAATTAATCTCTGCTCCGACAAGTGCATGCCTGTAAAAACAATATGGGTTGACACATTTCTTTTCAGTCTTATGAGCACGTCCTGTGTCCTGATTTCCATTTCTCACCCTTCCTGAAAATGTGTCGTCAAGTGTGAATGAATTGAATGAAGTAGCAGACGGACCAGAGAAGTGGTGGGTTTTCTAATCTTCTACCAACTTAAACGGTGTCGGTGGAAGGCAGAGAGCAGGAACAGGAGGGCTTGGCCAAAGATGAGGAATGCAAGAACGTTTTTCGTAGCAGAGGTTGGTCATGGGCCTCCCCCACCACTTAGAGCGGTGCGGATAGGGCTCCGCACGACGGTTACAAGGAGTTGTTCGGAAGCCAGGTAAACGACCAGACGTTCCTTCAGAACGTCTGCGTCGAACGAAGGACAAAAAGATATTTGAATGTGTTAATAATTTTCAATCTCAACAATCGCTTCTCCTAGCTATTTTCAATTACCATAGAGGTTCAGGTTACAATTTTGGTTCAGTTAATCAGTGGCGTAATAAGATGATTTCCGTTAGTTGCGACCACGCGGTCCCTAGATTCAAATCGTAGCCCAATCCTTAAAAATTTCGGCTTGCCATATTATTCTATTTGTGGTGGGCTTTTAAATTATCAGTAAAATTGTATCGAGCGTACATTTGGCAAAGAACGAATCGATTTGATTCGAAGCGCTTCACACAAAGGTATGCAGTCAGCCGCAATCGTGCCCGATGCCAACCACGTGGTACATACAACACTTCTTACAAAAATGCTATCAACATTTTGTTCGGCATGTGGATTTAGTACACGTGAGTGTTTGTGTTTCGAAACTCAGCAGTGACCACGTGCTCTTCAGATCTCCCCACCCCACAGGACTCGCCAGATTAAGGTGCATGTGAGGCCACAGGTTCGTTTATATAAATGTATCAAGAATGTCTGTCTATTAAATACAAAAGACTACTGTTATCATTTGAAATCTTAGCCAAAATAAATATTTCATTATTTGAAGCTATTTCCGTGCTCGTTTAATTTATCCCTTTTCAACAGTCTGAAAATAGAGTCACATTTTTTAAATTAATGCCGGCCGCGGTGGTCTCGCGGTTCTAGGCGCGCAGTCCGGAACCGTTCGACTGCTACGGTCGCAGGTTCGAATCCTGCCTCGGGCATGGATGTGTGTGTGATGTCCTTAGGTTAGTTAGGTTTAAGTAGTTCTAAGTTCTAGGGGACTGATGACCACAGCAGTTGAGTCCCATAGTGCTCAGAGCCATTTTTTTTTTAAATTAATGATTACGCTACTAAAATACATAGTTCTCGGCACAAGTGTAGCTAACGGAAGGTAGTTTTCTCTGACTGCCCCGTAATAATTCATTGCGTTATCCGTTGCGATCTTTATAACCTTAATCTGTGAAGGGATTGTTCCCTAAAATTTAGACAGGCCTAAATCTCTTTTCAAACAACGGGCAAAGTTATTCAAAGAACCTTACGTTATGTTACAGGTTTTCATACACTGTCTGCTCAAAAGTATCCACTCATCCCTTAGTCGTGCGGAGTTAACCGTTGGCTGGTACCAATGTAAATGGAGTCGGGGGGTAGTGTATTGTGTTATCAGTAAAGAAGCGGTAACGGCAGAACTGGTCATTCGTGAGAGCTCGGTGACTTTGTAACACCCCACCTGTCGCTTATCTGGTTTCGGCGTGTGTTCACCACAGCTAACTGACTAACAGATCAACAGAGAGTGCAAAACTGCCGCAATATCGGATAACTCAAAGAAAGTAATAAGGCCCTGTGACTCCTGATTGAACTGCAGTGGCAGTGTTGACATTAATTGATTCAGAATTGATTCCTTTTAATTAAGAAGGGGTGCACATTGATGTTATATTCAGCTATTGAACACCAGATGCAAATGTTGAACATAAAATTAATTAAGAAAGTGACTTGGGATTTCAACTACTTGATTGAAAACAGTTGCAGTCGATTAGCACAAATTTATTTTAACTCACGACCTTCAATCATCACATTACATGACTCTCCGAACAGGCAGTCGTAATAAATTGCGGTTATGTGGGGTAAAACGCGATAAATCAAAATTAATTCCTATCGACTGACCCACGTGTAATGCAAAGTGCGAGAAGAATTCTGCAATACACGGCCCATGGAACCCTCGTGGAAACTTTGCCGGCGTGATCCAACAAATTAATCAGTGGTCTAACTCAAGCTGGAGCGGGCGCAATATCGTCCAATTCAGTGTGGCGGGGCGTCATCATTGTGCAGACGTCGGCCGGCCTCGTGGTGCTGCAAGGCTGCGCTCGTCTATTCACTCCTAGCTATCTTGCTCAGTACATAGCTGAACGTAAACTTTCTATCTCCAAGGTCAATTGTTCTGTTCGCTAAGTCATAAACTGCAGAGATGCTCACTCTCTCTCAGGCAAGCTGAGTAAAGAACGCCACGTCCACACTCTAGGCAAGCTGGGAACGGAAGACCTCTACGGAGACTTCTGCCAGTCCGCTCTTTGCCTCAGTTTCCCCTCTAGCATAATCACTTACGCCAATTGCAGCACAAGTCGCGTTAATTATGCGTCGCTTCCCAGCGCCGACGAATGCCTGCTCTGGGATGTGAACAAATTTCCACAAAATTTCCCTTCCTCTCAACTTCTGCTATTTAGCTCCTCCCAGGCCACCCATCAAGGTTAGCATCTGCATAAAACACCATTTTTTCCGATATTCTGACTCCCAGGATAGTACTTAAAATTCCTTGGTTCCCATTGGAGGCCGGCATATTTCATTCTGTCGCTCTCGCCTGATTTACTTCAGACTCTGCAGACCATGTATTCAGCGTGAAGTTGCTATAGTCACGAACACCCATATTTCGGCCTCTGTTGACCGCTCCACCGTAGCTCTGCAAGGCTTTCTCGCATGTTTCGCTGAAAATGGGACGACGAACGTTTATCAACAGGCGTACAAGTTCTCCATCTGCTTCCCGATACACCAGCAAGGGGTCAACAACCCCCTCACTGTCACTCATCTTAAGGCAGCTGGAGGCCGCACTCTGTTACCGCTTTCTCACAGTTTGAGCCGCATAAGCTGCCTATTGTCGCTTCCCTTCGCTGCTCCCCAGCCGCGCGCCGCCACCACTCTGAATACTTCCCTGGGATAAACTAGCCTCCAATAAATCGACGCATTTCCACAAAGTTTTCATGTTGTGTGAGTTACTTTAAAATCATCACCCAACATTAATTATTCCAATACGTCCATACTATACCCTCTGCAAGATGCATCGTGCCTTGTCAGTCATTTTTGTTCAGCCCTACTGTTCGCTCAACGTGAGTTCGGTGATCTTTAATGACTTCATGTAAGGGGCATAGTTCTTGCCATCTTACAACTTTGGACGTGGGCTACTCACTGGATGTCAACTGAGCAACAAATCCATATACGTCATTTCAGCTCATGTGAAGCTGCCCAAGCCGACTGTTGGTGATGTGATTGTGAGCTGGAAATGCGAAGGAATAGCCGTAGCTAAATCAGGAACAACCAGATCTCATGAAATGACGGACAGGGACAGTCGTGCGTTTCAGGCGATGGTTTTAAAAAAATCGAATGAAATCAGCAGAAGGAATCAATGGTGATTTCCGAGGCGCCACCAGCACTTCAGTTAGACAGTGACTCTGCGTAGGGAGTTGAAAAGAATAGGGCACAACGGTCGAGCGTCTCCTCATAAGCTATGAAATTTGGCAGGCAGTTCTAAGAGATGCTTTCGGTGGTGAAAGAGCGGCGCTACCAGACAGTGGCAACCCAATGGAAGGGTTTGGGTTTGTCGAAAGCCTGGTGAACGCTGTCTGCCTTCCTGTGTAGTTCCAAAAGTGAAGCTCTGGGGGGGGGGGGGGGGGGGGAAGCTATGGGGGAGTTTTTCGTGCTTAGGGTGTAATCCCCTTAATGCTCTTGAGAAAACGCCAAATGCGTAATTATATGAACACGTTTTGCAGCATTGAGTACTACAGAGGTACAGTCCAAAGACAGTTATGCACCTACATGACATGTGCCCTCCCATAAAGCAGCAACGATGTGTGGATAATAACATGCCTGAAATGGACTGGCCTTCCCAGAGTCGTGATCTGAACCAAATGGAGCCGTTGTGGGACGAGCCAGGAGGTCGAATTTGCCTCAGACCCAAGTGTCCAACATCACTTCCTCCTCTGTTTTCGAGTCCTGTGGGAGAAGGGGGTTCCATTCCTCCACATACTTAAGCCTACTTTACACGACGACATTAGGTTGTGCCTCTAGTTGCATAGAATGAGTAGCACGCAAGTGTTTTCATATATGACTGTAGACACGGCGACACAAGTATGCACTTCAGTTTCGTCGTTTTTTGGGTCCCTGAGTCGTGTCTGAAAGTTTTCGCAGCTGCACGTCGCACGAGCTGTGACGAAGTTAAAGCATGTTGCGAGGTGGAATCGCTGCATGAGAAAAAAAATAAGAAACTTTTTTCGAATCGCGACTGTATGAAGAAAAGACGTTAGCTCGGTTGCTCAGCATCCATGCTGAAATAATTTATAACGGAAGATCCAAGAAGTTCTTTTAATTATCTTAGAATGTCACCAGAACTGTTCACGTTTCTACTAAATAGAGTTGTTTATGCGATAAGGAATTAGGTACCGTAATGCATGAAGCACTATAGCCAGAACTGAAATTACATGGCCTATCGTACTGTGTGCATTACAATCGAGAACATTCGGCATGCTCTAAGATACGGTTTTAGTTGGTGATGACGCTTTTTCATTAACACCAATAATTATTAACATTAACAGTAATAATTATTAACATTAGCAACAATAATTACTCGAAGCAGGTCGCATTAAGAATAGAATGGTTTGCAAACAACTCTCTTGAAGATAGATCTTTACAGTGGCAACATTTCAAAATTCACACATACGTGAATGGGGAGCAATGCAGCGACGTTTTAAATAGATGAATATTGAATAAAGAATGCAGCTTCTTGAATTTGTATAACCTTCCCTACTGTCAACAATATTCCTTAACAAAGAGTTGGCCAACTCGAACGATGGGATTTTAATCTTGTAGACGAGAGCATTACCACAGCTAGAATTACATTTGCTTGTATTTTTCTTAATTCAGTTGTATATGTGCTCCTAACTCAATAGGCCGGCCGATGTGGCCAAGCGGTTCTAAGCGCTTCAAAAAAATGGTTCAAATGGCTCTGAGCACTATGGGACTGTGGTCATCAGTCCCCTAGAACTTAGAACTACTTAAACCTAACTAACCTAAGAACATCACACACATCCATGCCCGAGGCAGGATTCGAACCTGCGAGCGTAGCGGTCACGCGGTTCTAGACTGAAGCGCCTAGAACCGCACGGCCACACCGGCCTGCAGCTCAGATATTGTCAAACCATCTATGTTATGATCGCACATGACGGTCTCAGCTGCAGCAATATCTTGCTTATTTTTGTAATCAGCATCACTGAAATTCCGCAACACCTACGCAAAGCATATATGTACAAAAAGCGAACATTATTCTCCGTTTTTCCACTTCATATTTCAGTTTGTCTACACTCTATGAACACACATAACTTCAACACTCATGCAACTAGTGTCGCAAAAGTTGGAACAGGCCGAAAGTGTTTAGTCTCACCAACGAGTTGCGCAAAAGCGCGGCGCGCATGCGCAGCGGCCGGTAGCGCAGTTGAACCTTACTGACAGTGTTCTTAGCGGAGTTCGAGCCGTCATAAAGGCGAAGAGTGGACACAACCCGTATTAAAATCTACTGATACGTGTCCAGATGCTTTTTATTAGGTAGTGTACATGCAAACAAATTTCTATTCAATACACACCGAGCGGAATTAGCTCTTTGAGCGTATTTCTAATATAAGTGAAAGGCGTTCTACTTAACATTCAATAAGCGAAACTGGTACTTTTTCCATATGACACTATTGTTATAATAAATCCCGTCACAGAGAAAGAATCATTACGTGGGTATCTGAAAATTGGACGCTCCCTAAATTTTGAGAAATCACACTACATCGAGTTCTGTGCAACAAATAGAGTTATACCAACAACTGATGTAGCACATGAGCAGGAGTTGCTAGACAGGATAGAATACTCCAATTATTTGGGTGTATATGTTGATGAAAACTTGAAGTGGAAGAAGCATGTGACTGAGCTCATCAAACAACCAAGATCAGCTACTTTTGCTCTTCGTTTCATGGCTACTCTTGGAAAGAAACGCATCGACCTCCTGACACATTTTGTATATTCACGCTCAACAGTGTCTTACAGAATACTTTTATGTGGTAACTCATCACTTAGAAAAATTATTGACTGCACAAAAACAAGCTGTAAGAATAATATGTGGAGCTCATCCATGGGCGTCAGGAAGTGCCTCTTCTAGGAGATAGCGACTTTAACTGCGCCGTCACAATACATATATTCGCTACTGAAATTCGTCAGAGTAATTGATGACAGTTTGAGAACAGCGATGATAATACCTACACTAGATGGAAAAGTGGCCATTATTACTCCCTATTAAAGCTCTCAGTGGCTCAGGAAGGAGTTCGATATGCAGCAACAAAAATATTTGATCATTTGCCCAATAACATAAAATTCCTGACAGGTAGCAAAGCAGGTGTTAAATGTAATTTAAAATCATTTAGCCGGGGAAACTCCTCGTATTCCACTGAAGAATTTCTACTTAAAAGCTGGTAGACAGGAAAAAAAAGTGTACTTGCATGAGTAGGACCGAGAATAACACTGTGTTCATTAAAGTTAACACTAATCATGTATACAAAGCCTGTAAACTGACTCGTTATACATCATTTCGATAAAGAATCGTTAAAATGATCTACGGAACATGTAACTAACTAACCATAATGCAGTGTTTTTTATAATTAATTCGAATACTCAAACAAGACCAATAACATTTACAAATGCTGTTCTCAAAAGAATTAATCGCTGGTTATCGGCAAATTGTCTTTTTAGTAACTAAAATAGCATGTATGTCTCTTCTGTAGGAATAAAAATGGATTCTGCATAATATGACCTTTGGAAATATTTATTCTGTCGGCTCATTCGATACAGTTCTGCACGGTTGCTAGTTACGCTAACGCGGCAGACTACGGAATACCGGATCAGCTTTTCGGTTGAATTCAGGACCTCGGAGAAGATGGTATTCAACACGTCTCTATTAACAGTTCTAAATTATGAGATGTTAAAGTATTTTCGGTCGTACTCCAAAGGGAGTACTGTAGTACCGTTACGGTTCTCATTATATGAAGGGCTTATTCAAGTACATATACTTGAGTATTTCTGGTATTTCAACTGCAGATTCTTCAGCACTCATTAAACTTTAGGACTCTGTTTCTCAGAATGAACAAAAATGGACTTGTACCACTATTGAAATAAGCCCTTCATACGTGTGTAAGTGATCTGGTGGATAACGGCAGAAGCTTCGTGAAGCACAAATTTAGAGAAAGCAGATGTCTGCCCAGTAAGGCTTACACTGATAAAGCTGCAGTTGTTTTTCCTGAGTCGTAAAACCAACTGACACATTCGTGAGAGGCCACGGTCAGAGGCACACCTATACTGAAAATTCGTTGTCAGCGGTGAAACGGTTGAACGCACACTCTCGTACGATATCTGTGCCGTCGGCGGATTTGTGCCCTATTAACGTTCCATCGACGGCGGCGGCATGATACATCACGGGGAAACTAATTACTGGGCTTACTGCGATTGTGAGGCGTTTTGCGCGCTCGCTGCCAGCGGCGCAGAATACCTGGCGGCGAGATGAAAGGCCGCGGCGCATGCGCACGTCTTTCTTCGATACCAATTGCTCTCTCTCTTTTATCGCAGTTCAGAAATTTCCGCTTGCGTTATTGCTGTGTCTTGCGCTAACTTGAAGTGGGTGTACCACTTACCATCAACTACTCTGATTCAAGCTCTATTTCTGTTTCGGAAAGAAGGAAGGAAGATACAGGTGTAGTTCCCGTAGACCAGGGTTCCCAACAAAATTTTCTCAAGGACCCCGTCATCGAGCATGATTGGTACCTTGTCATATCACAGTACCAAGTATCTAAAAAAGCGAAATTAAGAGTCTTTTTATACGTTTTCTATTTTTGGTACTTAGAAAAACATTGACATATTCATTATTGAAAAAATATTGAGCTTAAAACTTTTTCAATTTAGCCATCATTGTTATTTTAAATTTTTGATTATTGCTCAAAATATTTGTCTTCAAATCTGGGTGTTTGGTATAACAAACTCCTTAAAAAAAATAAAAATTGAGTATGAACTGAAAACGACAGGAAAAAATTTAAACTGAGTGTATTGGTCTTTCAAGTGTACTACACTTGAGATTGCATTGAGTAGACATGTGTGAAAAATAAGAAGACACTAATTTCATTCAAGGTATTATCTATTTGAAAAAAATACAGTTACAACAGAATACTCCATCAGTATACAGTTAGTTTTAATTTTCAGTTCTTAATGAGATGAATTCAATCTGACCTTCGAGTCCATTATTTCCGAAATATTAGGTTCCAAACTTGAAATTTTCAATCTGAAATCCGACCGCATGTCGAGCCGATTACTATATTTGTTTTTCATGAAACACACGGAAGAAAATGCTTTCTCACACCGATATGTGGTTGCAAGTGGAAGGATCTTTTTCATTGCCTTATCTCCAAGTTTCTTGCCGTCCTTGCGTGCTGATGCCCATAAGTCTGTAATTTTATCACCGATGAAAATGTTTATGATCGTACCACAGCTGGACAGATCCACAAGTTGATCTTGCTCTTCTTCAGTGAGGCCTTGGATTTTGTCTATTTCTTCACAGCTGAAGGGATTTCGAATCCATCTGTCGTCAAGGTCAGGTTCAGGGAAATACTCTCTAAAAGTGGGGGCTAGGCTGCGTAGATGCTCGGCTACATTGATCTTGATCTGGTCAGGCAAACTCTCCTCTGATGACTGCAAGAATTGTTTTAAAGTAGAAAAGTTAGTTAGGGACTCGTTTTCTATCCTTGACGCCCAGATCTGACAATTTTTGACCACAGCACTAATCTTATCCTCAACTTTGAACATGTCTACATTTTCTCCCTGTAAACTCAAGTTTAACACATTCAAGTGTTCAAACACATCAGCTAAGTACGCAACTGAGCAAAGCCAAGAGAAATTATTGAGAAAGAAGGAAGACACGAACCTCGTCTCTAAGTTCAAAAAATCTTGACGAGATCCTACTTCGAGAAAGCCATCTTACTACCGTATGAATAAGCAGTTACTCATGCTCACTGCCGATCTCTTTACACTCTAGGAAGACGCTAGACGCAGAAGTTAACGTTCGCTAAAGCTCTGCTCGTGCAGGAAGCGGCCAAAACAAAAAATCATACGAAATGTATTTAATATATTTTGTATTCTAATAGCATCTTGCGGACCCCACTTTGTCCCACGAGTATTTGTCTAACATACGGTGACAACAAGACAGAAGAAGTGGACAGTGTTAAATTCTTGGGATTACAGCTTGATAATAAATTAAACTGGGAGGAGCACACCACAGAACTGCTGAAGCGTATAAACAAATCTCTGTTTGCAATGCGAATTTTGTCAGACATAGGGGATACAAAAATGAAAAAGCTGGCATACTATGCTTACTTTCATTCCATAATGTCATATGGGATTATTATTTTGGGGTAATTGATCAAACCAAGCTAAAGTTTTCCGGGCACAAAAACGTGCAGTAAGAGTTATATGTGGTGTGAACTCAAGAACATCCTGCAGAAGCCTGTTTAGGGAACTAGGGATACTAACTACTACTTCCCAATATATTTATTCCTTAATGAAATTTGTCATTAAAACTATATCACTTTTTCAAACCAACAGCTCAATTCATGGAATCAATACTAGAAATAAGATTAATCTTCACAAGGATTTAAAGTCACTTAGTCTTGTACAAAAAGGTGTGCATTATTCAGGAACACACACTTTCAATAACTTGCCAGCAGCCATAAAAAGCTTAACAACCAATGAAATTCACTTTAAGAGAAGCCTAAAGGATTTATTGGTGGCCAACTCCTTTTACTCCATTGATGAATTTCTCAGTAAAACCAACTGATTTGTGTGTGTATATATATATATATATATATATATATATATATATATATATATATATATATAATTACAATATAAGTTGTGCACAATTTCAGTGTAGTAATGTGCTCATGTGTAGTAGTTGTATTACATGTTTATTACCTTATAAATAAATTAAAAAATTTTAATTTTAAATTCAGTGCATTAGTGTTTGTAAAATGACTCTTTCATATAGTGTTCATTAAAAAATGACGATCATTTCACTTGGGACCTGTGGAATGGTACATTAGCTTATTTGTTTTAGTCGTAAATATTTGTCGTGTATTGTTGTTTTTCTGACATGTTCCACATCCTGGAGGACCTTCTCACTATGGATCAATTGGAATGAAAGTAAATCTAATCTAATCTAATCTGGCATAGCTCGCGGACCCCCGGGGGTCTCCGACCACCTGTTGGGAACCACTGCCGTAGACAACGGGGTCATTAAAGACTGACCACAAACATACAGAGGGAAATGGGACGTTTTCTTTCCAACGAAACCATCACGGCATTTGCCTTAAGCGAAAATACACTGCGGTGAAAGAAGTCACGGGACAGCGATATGGACATATATGGATGGTGATAGTATCGGGTACACAACGTATGAAATGGCAATGCTTTGGCGGAGCTGTCGTTTGTATCCATGTGATTCATGTGAAAACGTTTACTGGATGATTACGCCGCACGACGGGAAATAACAGACTCTGAACGCGGAATGGTAGGTGGAGCTAGACGCATGGAACATTCCATTTCGGAAATCGTTAGGGAGTTCAGTATTCAGAGAACCACAGTGTTAAAGAGTATGCCGAGAAAACCACATTTCAGGCGTTATCTCTCACCACGGACAACACAGTGGCCAACAGATTTCATTTAACAGCCGAGAGCTTCGACGTTTAAGTGGGCTGTTTAGGTTTTTATGTTGGTAACGCCACGTTGCGCTCTGTATGAAAATCACTGACTGATGTGTGCAGTCTGTTGCTGGTTGGACTCATTGTCGGAATATTCGCTTGTGTAGTGTTGGGCAGTGGGATGTGAACAGCGCGTAGCGTTGTGCAGTTGGAGGTGAGCCGCCAGCAGTGGTGGATATGGAGAGAAAGACGTCAGAGTTTTGAGAGGTTGCTATAAGATGACGATCTGGACGTGTGTCCGCCAGAAAAAGGGAAGTTGTAAAGATGGATGTCAAATATACATAGGGATCCCATGCGACAGAGGGTGGATGCATGTATCCTCGCTAACGAGGGACATTTTGAACATTTCCTGTATCAAAGTGTTTGAAGTCACGCTGGTACGTTTTGTTGCTGTGTGTTTCCATTCCATAATTAATGTGATTTGAAGAGAAGTAATAAGATGAGCTCTAACATGGAAAGTAAGCGTTTCCGGACGCATGTCCACATAACATATATTCTTTCTTTGTGTGTGAGGAATGTTTCCTGAAAGTCTGGCCGTACCTTTTTGTAACACCCTGTATATATGATGACTTTTGAACACTATAATTACATTGTTTGTTCTCTATCAAAATCTTTCATTTGCTAACTATGCCTAACATAGTTAGTGCCTTCAGTAGTTAGAATCCTTTATTTAGCTGGCAGTATTGGCGCTCGCTGTATTGCAGTAGTTCAAGTAACGAAGATTTTTGTGAGGTAAGTGATTCACGAAAGGTATAGGTTATTGTTAGTCAGGGCCATTCTTTTGTAGGGATTATTGAAAGTCAGATTGCGTTGGGCTAAAAATATTGTGTGTCAGTTTAGTGATGATCAGAATAAGTAGAGAGAGTAATGCCTGAGTACGTTCAGTTTTGCTCAGCTGTTTGAAAATCAAATAATGTAAGAGGTTTTCCTGCAGTGTCATTTTTAAATTTTCCTAAGGGGACGTTACACATCGCTTGCAGCGCGTTTCCTGGCTGGTGACCATAGAGAGTGGGCGCTAGACGACTGTGAATTCGCGACCTGGTCGAATGAATCCCGATTTCAGTTGGTATTCTCTGACCGTAGGGTTCGAGTGTGGCGCAAAGCCCACGAAGCCAGTGACCCAGGTTGTCAACAAGGCAATGTGCAAGCTGTTGGGGACTCTATAATGTTGTGGGCTGTGTTTACATGGAACGCACTCGGTCCTCCGGCCCTTGTGAACCGTTAATTGCCTGGAAAAAGTTATGTTCGTCTGCTTCGAGACTATTTGCACCCATTCATAGACCTAATTTTCCGCCGGCCGCGGTGGCCGTGCGGATCTAGGCGCTGCAGTCCGGAACCGCAGGACTGCTACGGTCGCAGGTTCGACTCCTGCCTCGAGCGTGGATGTGTGTGATGTCCTTAGGTTGGTTAGGTTTAAGTAGTTCTACGTTCTAGGGGACTGATGACCTAAGATGTTAAGTCCCATAGTGCTCAGAGCCATTTTAACCAACCTCATTTTCCCAAACAAATATGGATTCTTAATGGATGACAATGCGGCATGTCACCGGGCCACAACAGTTCGCGGTAGATTTGAAGAACATTCTGAACAATTCGAGAGAATGATTTGACCACCCAGATCACCGAACATGAGTGTAATGCACATATGCGGACATAATCGAGTGGTCAGTTCTTGCACATAATTCTGCACCAATTACACTTTCGCAATTATTGAGGGCTGCAGAGGTGGCATGGCTCAGGATTTCTGCTGGCACTTCCAACGACAAGTTAACTGCATGCCACGTCGAATGCTGAACTACGCCGGGGAAAAGGAGGTCCGACACATTATTAACTATCGTATGACTTTTGACACCGCAGTGCGGAAACTGGGGGTTTGAATCGCTGCCCGTCCGAATGCCAGTGTTTCACTGTTACATCAACTCGCTTCGTTTTGTGTTCTGAATTTTAGTGTGTTTTCATAACGTAGTCATAGGAGGAGTTCTGTGAAAATACGCAATGTATTTAACTGTTACATGCACAAGCGAAAGGCGCGAATAGAGGACAATGAAACAAGCAAATAATCCTGAAGAACGTATGTCCAGTTTCGCCGATGCAATATATTGCGACTGGGTACATGATCATCTTAAACAGAGTCCCCAAGGAACCAAACTGCTGATGTGGTGTTGAGGACAAACGCATTACAACAGCTTTTCTACATGCCCTTCGTTCATGTGAATGAAGTCTTGGCTTCGTACCCAGTCGAGTCATGGCTTGGTTCAAATGGCTCTGAGCACTATGGGACTTAAAACATCTGAGGTCATCAGTCCCCTAGACCTTAAAACTACTTAAACCTAACTAACCTAAGCACATCACACACATCCATGCCCGAGGCAGGATTCGAACCTGCGACCGTAGCGGTCGCGCGGTTCCTGACTGAAGCGCCTAGAACCGCTCGGCCACACCGGCCGGCAATCCACCGCAAATCGACTATCTGACAATCTTATAAATAGAGACATAGGTTGCCCTTAAAGTAAGATTTGGTACCCTGTTTTATCAGATTTTTCAAAAATAAAAATAAATAGAAAAAGGCCTTCGATTCAGCCATCAGAATAGTTTTTGAGAGCGGTTGATCGATTTCGCCAGCTTCCAGCACTGGTGCGCTATATTCACTGCGCTGTTGGCCTTCCGCGGCGTACCCAGGAGCCGGCACTTCAGTTCCGACGAGACATTCCCAAAAGAGGAAAAAACCCGACGTTGCTAGACAGCTGTCACCCGATTTGTCTGTTGCCCATACTCGGCAAAATATTGTAACGGGTGCTGCTACAGCGTCTCAAAGACTGTCTTGAAGAAAATAACATCATCCGCCACGAACAGTTTGGTTTCCAGCCACGACTATCGGCGGAGCCTCAGCTGCTTTGGATCACAGAATCCATGCAACTCAACCTGAATAGACGAAATTCCACAGCTAAAATTTTCCCAGATATCGAAAAGGCCTACGATCTGGTGTGGCGTGACAAGCTTATAGTCAAACTGGTCGATCAAACCCGTCTTCCCGATTGTTACATCAAGCTGATTGATAGCTTTCTGCAGGACAGCGGTCTGTTTGTATAAATAGATGGGAAGAAGTCATCGGTGAAAACTGACTCATCTGGCATCCCACAGGGAGCGGTGATTTCGCAATGGCTGTTTAATTTGTATATTAACGACATTCCCACCATTCAACACGTCGCCGCCAGCCTGTACGCCGTAGCCGGACGGTTAGTGTCACTGCTTGCGGTGTGGCAGGAACTAGGTCCGATACCCTGTACCTCTTAAGAACCTTTCTGCGGTAGGAGGTCTGGAGTTGCCAGACACAGCATCGTGAGGTGAGATGAGTATCTGCTTGAATAAAGGAGCAGCGGTATCAGCCGGAGTCATCTTCTGCCAATAACGGCTGGAGGGACTAGCGACATGCTGATCACATGTCCCGCTCCTCGTACTGCCTTGTACGCAACAGTCGGCCATTCGGAACAGGCCTAGAGTCTACTCGGTGACTGGTGTTTACCTTTATTTTTTGCATCGCTGAGGGCGAATACAGCAATGATTACTTTCACAGTGATACGTCCAAAGATTTTCCTAAGTCCCTATAGACCTAGTGACGTGAAACTATCCTCGATTACGTTGGCGAAAATACAAGCGGCTTCAGAGTATGCTGAGACTACAGCTCCATTCTTAGCAATCATGTACAACCACTCGCTCGACGAAAAATCCGTACCTGAAGGCAGCAAAGTTGCACATGTCGTACCAAACTCAAGAAAGTAAATAGGAGTAATGCGCAGAATTACAGACCCCTATCGCTAACGTCGATTTGCAGTAGGATTTTGGAACACATACTGTGTTCGAACATTACGAATTACCTCGAAGATAACGATTTATGGACAGATAGCCAATACGGTCTCAGAAAATATCTTTCTTGTGAAACACAGCGAGGTCTTTATTCACACGAAGTATGAGTGCTGTCGACAGGTGATCTCAAATTGATTCCATATTATTAGATTTCCAGAACGCTTTCGACAAAGTTACTCACAAGCGACTTCTAGACAAATTGCGTGCCTGTAGAATATCACCTGAGTTGCGCCCCAGATTCGTGAGTTTCTGTTAAGAAAGTCACAGTTCTTAATACTCGATGGAAAGTCATCTAGTGAAACCAGATGTGATATCCGGCGTTCCCGGGGGAAGTGTTATAGGCCCTTTGCTGTTCGTAATTTACATAAACGATTTGGGAGACAATCTGAGCAGCGCTCTCAGCTTATTTGTAAGTGATACTGACATTTCCGTCTCGTAAAATCATCAGATTATCAGAACCAGTTGCAAAAAGATTTACACAATATTTGTGTACGGTACGAATACCAGTTCACTCTGAGTAATGAGAAATGTGAAGTCATTTACATGAGTACTGAAAGAAATCCGCTAAATTTCGGTTGCAAGGTAAATCACACAAATCTGAAGGCTCTGCACTCAACTAAAAACGTAGGGATTACAATGATGAATAACTTACCTTGGAACGATCGGATAGAAAATGTTGTGGAGAAAGTGAATCAAAGACTGCGATTTATTGTTCAGGACACTTAGAAGACGCAACAAGTCTACTAAAAAGACTGCCTACACTACGCTTGTCCGTCTTGTTTTAAACTACTGCTGCTCGATCTGGAATACTCATCAGATGGGATTAACGGTGGACACTGAAAAAGTTCAAAGAAAGGCGTCTCGGTTTGTATTGTTGCGAAACTGGGGAGAGAATGTCACGGATATGATATGCGAATTGGGGTGGAATCATTAAAACCAAGGGGTCTAAAGTTGTTGCAGGACCTTCTCATGAAATTTCGGTTACCAAATTTCTCCTCCGAACGCGAAAAAATTGATTGGTGCTCGTCTGCACAGGAAGAAATAACCATCGTAATAAAATAAGAGAAATCAGTATTCACACAAAAAAATTATGTGTTCATTTCTCCCACACGCTGTTCGGGAGTGGAACAAAAAGAAATAGATTGAAAGTAGCTCTATGATACCTCTGCCACGCTCTTAATTGTGAATAGTGGAGCAATTAGGTAGATATAGATAGGTGTGGCAGTGATACTTCTCACGCAGCATTATACCAGTCACGACCTAAAGCTAAGCAGTTAGTCCACCTAGTGAAGTTTTCTCCTCGAAGGAGAAGCTTGATGTGCACCGCGCTGGGGCCGCCAGTGACCTTATTCGTTTGCTATAATAGTATTAATTAGAATAATTCCATTGAAAAGCTGCTCCTTTATTCGCTCTTACGATATTTATCCAAACACAGGACTCGCTTTCAGGAGAAAGGCGGTCTAGCCGTCGAGATTTATGGTTTCCATAACTTCCCTAAATCGCTTAGCGCAATAGGCGGGATGGGTCCTAACTGTTCCTATATCCGAGCTTGTGTTTTGTCTCTAATGGCATCGCTGTCAACGGGGACGTTAAAATGTAACCTTCCGTCCTTCCTTGAATTCGTTGTATCTGAGCTGGAAAGAAGTGGTGGAGGCCGTATCGACCTCGTGACCAAGCCACAAGCAGGGGTGAAGACAATCATTCAGAGGCGTTAGATCCTCAACTCCGAATATTGAACTAAAATTACGTAAATAAAAGTAGTATTATATCGTAATATGTGAGAATCATAAGGGAGTTGGTTAACTTGTAGTACGGGAATTTTGGGGGATCAGGAAACAACGCGATACCGCGCTCATAGACCGATAACGTCGTTAACATGATTAGAGGCTCAAGAAATGACCGCCGACTAACGTAACTAACAAAATGAAAACATTAGCAAAAACATAAAGCGACTTACTAACGGAACATCCATGAGACGGGTTCGGAAGGAACTGTGGAATGCGCAGCATATACAGGGTGTTTCAAAAATACCTGTACAAACTTTCAGGACAGGTTTCTTACATAAAAAAAAATTTAGTAAAATTGGGCTCCAAAATACTTACCTTAATGACTATGAGCACTTGTTCGTTTTCACTACCGTGAAACACATCTCTTCTGCTGAAGAAGTGCGCATACCTCTTAAGGTATGCACTTTAGAGCCAATGTTTATGGGACCTTTTTTTCTTGTTTTGGTGTAATGAACCTGTCCCCAAAGTGCGTAAGAGTATTTCTGAATCACCCTATATATAGGAATGGCCATGGCACCTTCGTTACTTTTGCCAACTTAAAACCATAGCCATCTTACAACTTTGGCTAGACCTCTGGCTGCACACTGCCCACAACGTCCCTTAACAAAAAGTTCAAACGGTGAAGACATTGACCGATAGCATCGTTAATTCTGTTTTACTTATATAGGTGCAGTAAACAGCACGGTCTAATCCATCGCTGACAATATCTGTCTACTTGATGTAAACATAATAGACGAACGATATCTAAAACTGAAACACACTCGTACAAAATGAAACATCAAAAATCCCATCTATTCAACATATGATGTCATACTTCGAAGAAGAAACTGATGGTTCACGTTGTTTACTAGATCCAATTACGTAATTACGTATTTCCTTTCCCCTAACCCTAGGTGAAATAAATATAGAAGGCACTGAATTCAGGTCCTCTATTAGAATCAGTGAACAAATTGTCCATGTCGCAAGACATTTAGCTATACTTGAAGTATGCAGTATCCGCAGGCAACTATGTCGGTTTGATGATAAGCCAGATAAGGCCGTCACTCTAGAAATACGTAGCTGTGTGTTAATATTGCTTTTTTTGTGAGTTGTATGTTGGACATAGACGACGATGCTCTGAAAAGATCGGAAGAGTCTGATTTATATCAGTTCGAACTGTTTAAAAACGTTGGTGAACTTGAGCAAATAATGTAATAATAAGTAACTGTAATCAGTTGTAGGGACACAGATTGAAATAGGTAGTAGACTTGGATCTTAGTCATCGAGAAAATAACTTTGCATTAAAACATGTTTTGATAGTGTATTGACAGTTTTATAACAGAAAAGTGGAACGTAGTTCTTTATACGAGGGTTGGAACTTAAATAGTGACAACTATTTATTCACAACCGATACAAAAGAGTTACATGCTTGCACCTGTTACTGTTCTTCAAAGTAGACATCAGTGCTGTGTAGAACCCGTTGCCAGCTATGTGGAAGGCGTAGTATACCGTTAGCAGAGCCTGTCCTGTTGATGGTGCGAATGGAGCGGTCTACTGCCTATCGAATCTCTGGAACAGTTCTGAAGTGGTTCCTTCATCTTCGGAAACAAATCGAAGTCACAAGGACTTAAGTCCGGGGAGTATGGTGGATAGTACAGTATTTATTAGTGCCACTGACCGAACAGAGCAGCCACAGCTTGCGCTGTATGCGCCCGGGCATTGTCGTGCAAAATGATGGGTGGGTTGTGCAGAAAGTGCCGCCGCTTCTTTCGCAAAGCAGGTCTCAGGTGATGCTCCAAAAACGAACAGTAATACTGTGCATTGACGGTCTGCCGTGGAGGAACGTAATACTTTAGGATAACACCATCACAGTCGTACACGGGTATCACCATAACTTTAGACCGCTTTATTCGCACCATCAACAGAACAGGCTCTGCTAACGGTATACTACGCCTTCCACATCGCTGGCAACGGGTTCTACACAACACTGGTGACTACTCTGAAGGACAGTAACAGGTGCAAGCACGTAACTCTTTTATATCGGTTGTGAATAAATAGTTGCCACTATTTAAGTTCCAACACTTGGAACAGGAGATGGGACTGTGTAGAACACAATAATAGAGACTGGAGAAATTGTTATAATAATAAGAGAGATTATAGAATCGACAAATAGCTAGATACTTCAGACAGTCTGGAGACAGAAGGTCAGGATATGCGCCAGCTTAGAAACAAATTCAGCAGGAAGTGCAAAGGAAAAACCTGCGATGGTTAGGGCAGACACCTGACGGTAATTCACGATGCGACTGCCAATGTATCAGAGTGTTATTTTAAATAATAAATCACAGCTTTTTCGCGTGGAACCAACGTTAATGACAAATGGATAAAGTAGGCGAAGAACCGGGGGGAAGTTTCTGTTACGAGGTTTACAATAGCAGAAATAGCCGACCTGTATAGCGAATGAGCTGCGAGTGACCGAAATGGAGTCCATATGTCAGTGTTAAACGATTTTCGGAATGCGCAGAAATAAAATTGTTAGTATGGTGCATTAGCAGTGGTAAAATCCGTAAAGAATAAACAGAATTGTGATGCTGCGCATGAAGTGCGAGCAGTAATTCTCTGAATTCTTGTAATAACATCAGCTGACCGTAACAGACACGAACTTTTTGTCAATTAACGCACAGAAAATCAGTTTACTCATTTGTCTGATTTTATTTCCAATTTACGGTGCCTGTCTAACTGGATTCGATAAATCAGTTGCGAGCCGAACGCCAGTTCGTTCTAGACAACTTCATTCATTAGGCGCTGTCATATTAATTAAACATGAGACGCTTTTTAATTTTTGTAGTAAAAAATTGGTAATTTAACCTAACTTGTTATGGCAAGCAGACACATGCGCGTTGGCTATGTGTTGTAATAACTTTAACGAGAACAACCATTCAGTTCGAATAGCAGCTGAAATGTGTGGAAAAAAATTACAAAATATGTTTATACCGAATGCTGAGCTGTCTCCTACAGGTGGAATACTTTACAGTGCCGAAGTTCGGTTTGCTTCATTGGTTTGTCTACTTACGGTTGATATTTTGTTTTCGTGCTAAGGATTTTTCCGAAGAGCCTATTAATGCTACCTTTCTTCCATTGTAACAAGAGTACAGAGGCATGTACAGCGACACATTGTGGTTTACAAAACACCACCACCACCACCACCACCACCACCACCAAAGCAGCATCCGACATTCCGTTGATGTGTTCATTACATTCATCCTTCATCGGAGCATTTTTTATTATTAATTAAATTATTACTGTTTCTCGCATATGGACTGATCAGCTTTGATGTTAGTGTGAAGGCTGCGGTTGCTGCTGTTACACACTTCCCGCTTGAATATGGTTCAGCAGGAATAGCGTAAGTTTGGTAGCCTTGTACTACGCTCATTCCATGAAGCGATCTAACGGTGGCAGCAACAGTAGTCTGGGCAAGAATTTTAGAGCTTTGAGAGTTCCAGCGGGATAACTGATATCCTTCTATTCGTAAGTTAACTTTTTCGAGCCGTGCCTGCTGTTGTGAACCCCAGTGCCACTTCTCTAGTTTGTGGACAACACTCCAGGCTGGAGATGATGGCCCAGTGTTCCTTTAATCCAGCTAAACGTGTGCTGATCTGAGCTGACTCTACTGTTTCTAAAGGCTAGTGATTTCCGTAGGATGGCAACAGACAGATTCCATATTATTAAATTTACGAAAAGTGTTGAACACGGTGCCCCACTGAAGACTCTTAATGAAGATCCGAGCATGCAGAGCAGGTTTCCAGTTATATGAGCGGCTGAAACACTTCTTCAGTAACAGAACACGGTACTGACGTTAAAATCTTCTGGGTTATTAGGCCACGTCATATTTCTACTAAAATGATCGACGTTTCGACCCCTCTCCTGGGGTCTTTTTCCGGACCTTATGGTGTCCACTACTGCTAGAACACTACTGCTACAGCAGTAGTGGACACCATAAGATCCTGAGGAAGACTCCAGCAGAGGGGTCGAAACGTCCATCATTTTAGTAGAAATATGACGCTGCCTAAAAACCCAGAAGATTTTAATTTCAGTTACAATGGCCTCGAAAGCCTGCAGAATTGCACAGAACACAGTACGTTGTTCTCGACGGTGAGAGCCCAGGGACAAGGGTAACGTCAGGTATGTCACAGGGAAATGTTACAGTGTAGTTCTTACTCTCTACATGCATAAATAATCTGGCAGACAAATGGTTCAAATGACTCTAAGCGCTGTGGGACTTAACATCTCAGGTCATCAGTCCACTAGACTTAGAACTACGTAAACTTGACTAACATCAGAACATCACACACATCTATGCCCGAGGCAGGATTCGAACCTGCGACCACGTAGCAGCCGCATGGTTCCGGACTGAAGCCCCTAGAACCGCTCGGTCATAGCGGCCGGCCATCTGCGGACAGGGCGGGCAACTGTCTGCGGTTGTTTGCAGATGATGCTGTGTGAACGGCAAGATGTCGAAGTTGAGTGACTGTAGGAGGATGCAAGATGACTTAGACAAAATTTCCAGTTGGTGTGATGAATGGCAGAATGCTCTAAACAAAAATGTATGTTAATGCAGTTGTTTAGGAAAAACAAACCCGTATAGAAGTGAGCTGCTTAACACATTCGCGTCGATTAAATATGTAGGCGTGTTGCAAAGCGATATCAACTGGAACGAGCATCTAAGGATAGTAGTAGGGAAGGAAAATGGTCGACTTCGGTTATGTGGGAGACTTATAGGATAACGTAGCTCATACAACACTAGTGCAACCCGATATTTGAGTACTGTTCGAGTGTTGTGATTCTCACTTAGTCAGATTCGGGGGCGTGCTGCGTTTTTTTTTACCGAGGGTTCGATCAGAAAGCGAGTATTACGGAAATATTTGTGTGTGTGGTGTCTGTTCTTCCGGATATATCAGAAAGAACAGACCGTACCACACATACAAATACGTATATGCGCCTTAACGGCGAAATGATAACCTCTCTGCGGATGCACTCATTCGTCCAAACCCTTTCAGGACTCAGCTGAACAGGTGCGAACCAATAGGGGATGATGATGGAGGACACTGCATATGTAATGTACGGCACGTTGGAATTTGGGCAGGTCGGAAGGCTCGCCGGAATGGCCGAGGCTCACTCACTCCGACACCATATGCTGCTACTATGACGAAAGCGTATCAGTTGGTTCCCCTCCAATCGCCTCTTTGTTGCTCTTTTATTCATCTTCTTCGCCTGTGGTGCCTTGGACAATGAGCGTGATTCATGAATTTAAGTTATACCTTCCTTTATGTTGTTTTGTTTCTCCATGGTAAATTTAAAAAAAATTAAGGAAGTGGTACTGCACATGTCTTCTGATGCAAGGGCGGTGTGGGTTGTCAGTTCTGATTGCGGTGCAGACCAGTGCGTTCTAGATATTATTTTCGTGTTATCCAATGCACCTTACAATTACTAGAAGAAGTTTTTCAGAGAAAAGAAAAAAGGCAGTTTAAGGCAACCGTCTTAGAGTCCATTATTTTTTCTCGGATGGCAGGTGCAGATATGTAGGGGTTACGTTATGGTTGGTGCACTGGACGGGTATCCTCCCTTGTGGTGGTCCGACGTGATCGACTCGAACCTCGACGGTGAGACGATGATGATACCTGCCATCACGTTCCTCTGGAGCCTAACGTTGGGCTTCTGTCACAACTGAATGCTTAGCAAATCCAGATATTGCACGATTCGAACAGCTGGCCAAATAGACCCGCAATGTGGGCTCTTTGAAACCATGCCAGGTGCTGATGGCGCTGTCTCAGACGAGTACGCAGCATCTCCCATCTTTTGGGTGCTTCACTTTCTTTGTCAGGCTATTTAATAGATATTAAAAATATCCAGATAACTATATACATTCCTGTATCTTCAATAATCTCTTTGGCCACAATACACCATTCTCAACTTTTATAAAGCTGCTGGAATCTATCAACGAAGGATTCTTTTGGGCTCAATCGAAACATCGAAGCTACACGTCTTTTTATGCCCAATGTGTTTAAAGTATGAGTGCGTTTAGAGATGTCTGTGGGCAGTAGATGCGAGAAGTATAATGGACGTTCGAGCAGGGCTACGCGGAGCTTATTAAAGTAGTTGCTCGTACGGCTGTCAGCATGGAAGAGGGCGCTGTTAGCTGCAGATTCCACGTCAGAGTACTCTTCAGCGCCAGCAGGTACCGTTTCTGTCTCTTACCATTTGGCCTTTTCAGTTTGATCCTTACATACTGAATCCCTGCGGATCGTACCGGTTTTATTGTCGCTTGGAAACGGAAAAAGAACTAAAAAATGTTTTTCTTGCGTGTGAAAAGACACGAAGTGACAAAAGCACAAAATTCAATAAACTAATATATAGTCGTATCTGCGATGCAAGAGAATGAAAGACAATACAATATTCATTTTTAATACTAATCGTGTAAGGACTGTGGTTCTAGTAAAACTTCTGTTCGAGTCCTTGGAAGAATAAGACGCAAACTTGTATGCTAACATTTTATTGCGTGATGTGATAATTTCTCTTTGTTCTCTCAGAATATAATTACTGTTCGTTAACATAAAGTATCGGATTTTATTTAATGTTCATACGTGTGTAAAGCACCCAACCTCCGAGTTATTGCAATGTTCAGTGTAGCAGATGTACGTTAACTGTTGGCCGCCATTGCTACAACATTCTCTAAATTCACCTAAAGCTGGGCGCGGCACCCGGATATTCGCTAAAAACTGGCTTAGTTAATCGAGAGAAGTAAGATGTGGAAGCACTACAAGCACATATGGTCAGAATTTTAAGTTATTTCAGGTACACAGGACGCTGTCAGCAGCGTGTATTAAACTGCGACACAGCTCACTTTCTTGTACTATTGTCAGCTGCTTATATATGTTTTCCAGGTCATCAGCAACAGTTCATGCGGAAACAACATTTACTCTAGAAATGAGATAGCTTATGTGCTTCTATTCATCAGAGGTTGAAAATACCGCTTCAGATGTAAATTTCCCTATTTTCGCACGACCAGTTTCGGACTGTTGTAAGCCCATCTTCAGTTACCCTACTGGAAATAGCAAAAGACGGGAGATAATTTTCACACGCCGTAACACACATAAAAACAATTTTTTTTCTAAAAAGTTTTATAAACTTTCAAAAAAAATTCGAAACCGCTGGTCGGGCTTGGTGCTGTGAAACCTGTGTCGATGCGAAAGTAGCACCAGACAGTACTACGGGCGACTTTCTGCGTAGTGAAATATACGAATGACATCACGGCACTTAACGCTGTGCTGTGGTCCCCGAGCGCCGCGTGTACCAGACGTGGTGTGCTGCGTATGAGTTCAGAACACGGAGCAGCGGATGCGAACGAGGAGGCAAATTGGTAAACCAGAGTGACAAAACTGCTGCCATCTATTGACGGAGAGAAGAACAGGGGGCCACTAGCCGTTCACAATTTGACTTTCGTGGTTTGCATTTAAAATGAAGAAAAAAAGGTACATAAAAAATACACGAAATAAGTTAAAAGTGCATCATGCGTAGTAAAGGAGCGTATTGAACAGGTCGGTACACAACTGTGATAAAACTGAGTGGAAGGTGCGATATAAAATTATTATATAAACCGTAAAGCGCAATGAAACTTTCCCTTTACGTGAGTGGCAAACAAGTCTTAAATTTAGTGGGGATATGTAAGTGGCAACATGGAACAACGTGCCACAGTCATTAGTTAAAAGAACATACACATGTGCTGCTCCTATTTGCAAGCACTCGTTACTGATCAACAAGGAAAGTAGCGGAACCTTACAGTTTGCAATGTCAGAAAGGAATATGCCAATTAATAGCTAGCAGCAGCAGCACTAAAAGAACACATTAAAAGTGGGGTCAATTTAAAACTGCTAACCAACAGTCGACAACTAATCGAGGCTTACATTAGATAAGACCTGAGACGCATTTTACATCATGAAAGCTAGGTAAATTTTTAATTAGTGAGGGCACAGATTATGCCACAGTACTATAATGGGCCATAGTCATAGGATAAAATGAAAAACATGCAATTTTTATTAAGAGAGGACAATTTTGCAGCTATGTAAAATGAACTGGATGGACCTTGCGGATCTCACTATGGGACACAGGCATATTCCGTACATACGTTAAGCCTATTTATGACAAAAAGAAAACAAAGTAGTATACATGTATGGCGTACACTAATCAGGGACCAGAAAGAGAAGGAAATGAGGCTGGACGCTGCTTCAAAAAAGGAACGTTATTCAGGAGGACTGCGTGCTTAAGTGGAGTTTGCTTATTCAAAATGCCAGACGGATCACGGCAAATGCTGCGGATGATTTATATTTCTTCTAAAATGTTTAAAACCGATCCTTTACGTTGAATATGTAGAATGCTGCAGTTTGTGTTTATATTTGAAATGGAATGGTTATGGTCCTTCAGGTGGTTAGTGAGAGCGGCTTTAGAATTGCTAAGATCCTGATGCTCTCTGAACCGTATGTTAAAGGAGCGGCCAGTTTGGCCTATGTGTGCGGAAGGGCACTCACTACACTGGATGCGATAGACGCCCGATTGTGCGTAGCGATTGTCTTCTCTGGTTTCGTGGTGCTTCAATAGGTGCGCGACCTTATGAGGGTTGAAGAAGGCGGGTATAACCCCTTCTTTCCTATGCCATTTGCCAATCCTGTCAGATGTAACACCTACATATGGGATACTGCAAAAAAATTTTTTAGAGTTGTAATTATTAGTAGATGACAGGGTGATTCCGTACAGATAGTTTGAAGCGCCTTTCGATTCCATTTGCTAATTAAGAACATCAACAACATAAAAAAAAAATTTGCTTTTTTTATGTGTGTTGGGGCTTGTGAAAATTATCCCCCGTCTTTTGCTGTTTCCAGTACGACAGCTGAAGATGGGCTTATAACAACCCGAAATCGGTCGCGTGAAAATAAAGAAATTTACAACTGAAGCGGTATTTTCAACCTCTGCTATAATGCTCAGTTGCGGATGTTCTCCCAGTAGGATTGTTTGTTCTTCTATTTAATCTGCTGGTTAAGAGAATAGTCGTAGTCACACTCTTCTCAAGCTAGCCATATTTTTAAGCAAATAGAATTATCGTGAGTCGTTCGACAGCTATGTGTACTATTACGTGAAATGGACATCACTGCCGGCCGGTGTGGCCGAGCGGTTCTCGGCGCTTCAGTCTGGAACCGCGCGACCGCTACGGTCGCAGGTTCGAATCCTGCCTCGGGCATGGATGTGTGTGATGTCCTTAGGTTAGTTAGGTTTAAGTAGTTCTAAGTTCTAGGGGACTGATGGCCTCAGATGTTAAGTCCCATAGTGCTCAGAGCCATTTGAGCCATTTGGGCATCACTCTCTTAACAGTGTTGTATAATCCAAGTTATACGAACATCGTATAAAACTTACACATTTATTTCAATAAGTTGCTTTGCTGTACCAAAGATAATCATTACCTTCATCTAGACATTTAGAAACAGGCGGAGAGCATTCAGATGCTTTGGCTCCCTATAGAACTCTTAGCACCAGGCCTAACAGTGACGGTTTGCAAGGAAGATTGATATCAGTCATACCGAGTAACGTGCCGCAATTGTTAGCTCACTGCAATCATGCTCGTGTGGGCTACTTTCCGAATCCCCCATCCGCACCTTCCACATTTAGGGTATAATGGCCGTTCTGCTTCCCTAAGCGCCCCGCGATGCTCTACCAATACAAGCTTGTGTACCAATGATTTCGTCGTTGACGGGATCTTGTACCCCGATGTTCTTTGTTTCCTTTGATCTCTGTCACACATCTCAATGAAATCTCGTGCAGCTTCTTTCTGTTCTGCCTTCTCCCCGTCACTCACTTCGTGTGTCACAAATCCAGAGCAGATCTTCCGCTCTCTCGAAGCTTTGTGAGTGACGGCTTGACGGCTTTAGCCCGGTCCTTGTTAATCCTCAGTCGCTCCGATATCAATCTCAGTCTCCGATTTAATGCCATCATCTGTCATACTTGATCGATTCTATCTGCAGGTATGACAGAAAATCGTGAGAAGTGTTGATCTTACGTTGAGTCAATAAACGGGTCGAAGCCATCTGTCGACACTCTGTGACAATAATGGCGTCGAAATAGAGGATGGCAGAAAGAACGCTGAAAAAATGATCTACTTTTTCCAAAAGTGTTTCACTGGGAAAGATAGTACTTTGGTTTCTCCTCCAAATCATCGAATGACGTCACAGCAACAGCAAAGATTTCTAATTAGGAAATCAACTGAAATATCTCAACGGAAGAAAGGCGATTGCACCTTACGGGATAGTGGAGAGCTTTGCACCTCGGGTAGACATCCCTGTAATGCGAGCTTTATATATTTTCTTACTCCGTTTTGAAATGATAGCGTCCACTTTATATGTTCTGCATCCTTTTTCTGAAATCACAAAAATTACTCGAGAAAAGTAAACGTGGAAAGCTGTTCTAAGATACAACATGGTCGTGTACCCAGCAACAAATGTTCTACTCAGACTTAAAAAGTGTTGCAATAGAGAATATCTTGTCAGTAC
Organism: Schistocerca piceifrons; assembly: GCF_021461385.2. Classification (NCBI taxonomy): domain Eukaryota; kingdom Metazoa; phylum Arthropoda; class Insecta; order Orthoptera; family Acrididae; genus Schistocerca; species Schistocerca piceifrons. The sequence goes on along the minus strand of NC_060142.1, from coordinate 510,384,127 downwards.
CGTATTTAACTGTCTATGCATTATTACTCTACTACACACTAATAATGAGTAAGTGAAATCAAATTAAGAAGATGTATTAACAAAAAGTAATTACAACTTAAAAAATTTTGAAACTGAAGCTATTGCAAACTAACAGTGAGTTCCGTTTTCAAGGCAGTTAAAATTGTTAAGACATTAAAGAAACACAGTTCAATTATCACGTGTAGAAGACCTCCTTCCATTTCAAAGTACAAGATAGAGTACTACTGAAGAAGTGTTGCTTAACTGTCCACACGTTACGGAAGTAGTTCTAAAAATATACAGAATTTTACCCTAGAACTCTGTAAATGATGAATTAGCAATATCTTCGAAGTAGCTTTATTGTACTGTACAAACGAAAGTACTAAGAATTCGTAATGTTTAGAACTGCTGCATAAAACACAATCTCATACTTCACAAGACAAAAACTGTAGAAAATCCCGGTAATTGCTTATGGCGGTTTTTCATGAGCTTCAAGTCAGTCACCAAATTGGATCATATATCAGTAAACATCACGTGTTTCTAGGTACACTTTCTGCTATGACTCTCCCCTACCAATACGATTTTACACAGAGTATGTGAAAGAACTTGCTCCTCTTTTAGCAGCGGTGTACCTTAGGTCGCTGGAAGCGTTCTTAGGGACTGGAAAGGAAAGCGCAGGTGGTGCCCATTTTCAAGATGGGTCGTCGAAAAGACTAAGAAAACTTCAGGCTTATATCTCTGACGTCGTTCTGTTTCAGAATTATGGAACATGTTTTATAGTCCCGTAAAGTAACATTTCTGGAGACCGAAAACCTTCTCGATAGGTATGAATATGGATTTCCCATTATTGTTAAGTAACAACCGTCACTTCTTTTTTCAGCTTTCTGTTTTTCGTTGTGAGCAGAAACATTACTTTTTTTTTTTTACTCTTACTGTTTAGCTGTCATAAAATTCTTCAACAAACCCTGCCCTCCCTTCTTCTAAACTCTCAAGGTATCAATACTTACTTTATTAAAGCATCTGAAAGCCGAATATTAATATCTTCACGCTAACGAATACAGAGTTTAGAGGTGACGCTAAGGAACAAGCACAGCGTATCCTCTCTGCACGAAAAATTACTCACCGAAACGCGAATCCATCGCAAAACAAGCCGGTATGAACAATCAAAGACAAACGAAAACAAACGATTTGGTAGACCCAGCAGTCAGTTACAAAACAAAGAAAACCAGTCTTCTACAGCGAACAGTTTCAGAAAATCAGAAAAACGTGCGGCCAAGTTGTGAGGAGGGTAAAGGACAACGCAGTTACATATGATAACTTTTTTCGCAGAGTCCATTGCCGCCAGGAAACCCATATGGGTTTTGTTCGACTGTAATTGAAATTGATACACTAACAATGACAATACTTCTACATACAGCTGTATCACGAATGTATTTGTATGTTCAATACATGTACCATAGACTTGCAATCGATTTTGCATGAGTTGAAAAGCAAAATAAATTATTTCATACAGCGTGGAAAAACTGACATTGTCACTGATCTTACTCTTAAAAAAGCGGAAAAGGAGAAACTACTGTTCCTCAGTAAAATGTTTATCAAAATGTTCAGGAGTATGCGTACATGTTGTTGTGACAGAAAAAGAAAAATCGAAGCTTCTTCCACTTTCGCGCCGATTCTTAAATCAAAAAGTCTACAGCTAGTTTATATACCGTAAAGTAAACGAAACCAAAATTGAAATATGTTTGCAAAATACCCATGAACTGAAAATAAATCTCTCTTCTGTGAATATAAACTAAATGACAGTGACAACCAAATGCTATTGAAATGCGCCCGCAATATTACTTCGTAACAACCTGAAGATGGTACTGCCGTTGTCGTGTGGATAAGAGCTGGCGAAGAGAGGGCACCAGATAAGAGCTCCCAAAGTTTTCCTCTGACGGAACGCTTTGAGAATCCTGGTACTTTGACAGAACACCTTCTTGAATTTGATGATTAATAAAATTAATAAAATTTCAAAAAAAATTAGACAAACTTCTTTTATTCAATGATTACTTCAATTTTAAATCACAAGTAGTAAAACAGAAATCATAAATTTTTATAAAATAAGAAAAAATATTTATTTCAGATTTCCAACCTCATTTTACTAACAGCTTTTCGCGGAGCAGTTATTCACTTCCCACGGAACTCTAGTGTTCCTTGGAACACATTTTGGAAAGCCTGCACTAAATGAACTGGTTATGATTTTTTTTACTCAGGAACTCGCGACCGTCGTTATGTTTCTCTGCTCGTTAACCCGCAGCACCAGAACAACAACGTAAAGAAGACACGTAGTGTACATTTACTCGCTGATTAGAGATACTAAACACAGTATAACTGCTGGGAAGGCAAATGATGGACCGATGTCCATTAGGGAAATAGTCTGGTGATTAACGCAACGGTAATGGAAGCCACAAACAAAGCCATTCTGAGATCTACTGTCGTTAGGACTGTAGCACACTGAAAATTCTGCACGAAGAATTGGACCCTATAAAACAGCCCACAGTACATCGAAGATATTTTGTTGTGTGTACATTTTACACTCAGATACAAGAAGCACTTGCGAATTTACAAGATAACAATAAAATTCTTCATTTGTGTGGCCACCATAAACTCACATAGAAAATAGCAACATATTAAAAAAACAGGGTATAAATATTGTCTGCAAAACGAATAGATCAATACACAAATACATCTCAAAACTAAAACCAAAATTAGATACGAACAGTCTGGTATTATCCCGCCCAGTTTCAGCGTTTGAATGAATGGTGTAAAGAACACACCAGGGCATGGAAGTACAGCTAGAACGACTCAGCACTTGCAGATCACCTTACATAGGAATATCATATGCGAAACACAACATCATAAAAATCCTTCAATTTCTCCAGTAAAATCAGACATCATCTTACTTTTCAAGAAAAGTACCACATACACAACACTAACACACACAAAAAAAAAAAACAGCAACTTCATTGCCAGACAAATATTACAAACCAGACGCTATACAAATCGTTGAACACATCACATAAAGAAACTGCCTCCCCCCCTCTCTCCCTTTCTTCTCTACATTTTTCTTTTCTTCGTATCATTATCAAATCACTCTTCATTCTCCTACTTTGCATTAAATGTTCAATGCCTTTACTCATATTTTCTCCACCACCACCACCCGCTCTCTATTTAAATCTTCAACTTCTACACTGCTCCTTCACCTCACTTACATTTTAAATAAACATATATTAACATAAGTTCATATACGACAAACCACAGATGAAGAGAATATTTTTATATAAAATGAAAACCATAAGTAGCGGCTGACCAGACACAATAACGTTTAGCCAGGAGTATACAGACAAATACTGGTGGTGGTATATTGTGTCTCATTTCAGTGAAGAACCGCGCAGATGTCAAACAAACGTGAGAGAAGCAAAACGATCTGTACCAAACGAAAAAAAATGTACAAACAGACAAAACTTCCTGAATTGTTTATAGATCGAAAAAGCAAATAATTTCAAATGCGTTTCTCAGCAGGTCGCTAAATGTTTTATATCCATGAGACGAAAGGTCTATGATGATATAAATGCGCATTTCTGATAGGCGCTCAGACGGAATTTAGATGTATTTAACAAACGAAAATATTTGTTTCTCCATTCTCTTTGCGTGATGAGTTCAAAGGGTGATTAAAGACACTAGTCTGCTCGTGATGTTTCCTTTTGCCGTTACCTGACCTAGTAAGCAGCTTTATCGGCCATTTCGCTAACGATGCTGGTGTTGTTGAAGGGAGGAAGTAAGGAAAGGACAGTGAGACCATTAGAGCCGGGACACGAAAGGTCGGGTTGGGGAAGGACAGGGAAGCATTGCACCGTGCCCTTGGCAAAGGAAGCAACCTGATGTTCGCTTTAAGCAATGTAAGAACACTACGTCGAGCCTAAATCTGGATGCCTGACTGTTATTTGAATCGCTGACCTGCGAAAAGCTGGTCCAGTGTCTTACTACTGCGGCGTCTCTTTTCGCTGGTGTAGAAATGGCACTAGAAAAAATTTCTTCCCATTCAGTTTGCAACGAATTTAAAAAAAAGTCAATTATTTTATACACATTTATTGAAATGTATTTTGCATCTGACATTTGGAAACAAACAGAGAGTAGAATATTATCCATTGATTTGAGGAGGAAAGTGTGCACCAGTCTTCAGTATCAGGTTCAACTTGTGACCAATCTTCAATTAAACTTAAAAGTTACAAAATGATATCAAAGAAGCGACTATAAGATGTAGATGAGCGAAAGAGAGAAATACGAGTTGCACGTGTTGCTGGGAGCGATCTGAAGCTTGATGACATATAAGAACTTTTGCAGAGGAGATCAAGTGTTGAAATATTTTTGTTTCCTCAGGGACCGGTTTCGACAGAGTCTGGCTGTCATCTTCGGCTCTTCCGGAAGTAATATTACTGTGCGTGCATCGCACAGCCCTGCCGGCCGCGGTGGTCTCGTGGTTCTAGGCGCGCAGTCCGGTACCGTGCGACTGTTACGGTCGCAGGTTGGAATCCTGCCTCGGGCATGGATGTGTGTGATGTCCTTAGGTTAGTTAGGTTTAAGTAGTTCTAAGTTCTAGGGGACTGATGACCACAGCAGTTGAGTCCCATAGTGCTCAGAGCCATCTTAGAGCCACAACGAGAAAACACTTCATTTATAAAATAAAGGCGCCACATTAACTTGTTTTGTGTGTCTGACAAGTCAATGTGCAGCTTTTGATTTACAAATGGAGTGTACTCTCGTTACGGTTGTGCGATTATAATACAGGGTGTATCAAAAAGAATCATCCGATTTGGCACGTCTACACTTCTGAAACTAATAAACATATACAGAGAATTTTGTTTTTAATGAACGGGAAACTCAAAAAGGATTTTTCATACCTTTTCATAGGTGTTCAATGTGCCCCCCTTGAGATACGTGGCATATGTCAATGCGGTGTACAAGTTCTTCCCACACTGCAGCGAGCATGTTTTGAGATACAGCTTCCACAGCTGCTGGTACGCGATATCTCAGTTCATTCACTGGTAATGGAGGCACGTAAACAGAGACCTTTATAAACCCACACAAGAAATGATCACGTACAGCCAGGCCCGGTGACCTTGAAGGCCAGTAATGTAAAGCTGAAGAATTTCGTCGAGTGCGACCGATCCATCGTTCGGTGATCTTTTGATTTAAAAATTCCTGCTCCTCCAGATGCCCCATCCTGTTGGTAAACGCAGTCCGAGTCAGTCGGTCTTCAATTGGTAAACATACGAAATACGTAGCTGAGTAGACTCCTAAACAAATTACGATATCTTTTTCGTTCAAGGTCCTACTTTTAAGAAATAATGCGTGTGTGTTGCCCCCAAACTACACTCAAATTATCTGTGAAAACCCCATGAAAATTCGTCTAGTAATTTTGGAGATTAGTGGGTTCAAAGAGACAGGCGGAACACGAAGGTTTTGCAGTTTTATTATTAGTATAATTGTACATGCAGAATAGTTGCAGATCGCAGTGAGACATAGAAAGCCGTATGTGATACCATACTTGCTCTACGGCGCCGCAGATTTCTATTTCCAGACGATGTTGGCAGCTGTACGTAAACAGCGCGAGTGTGCAAACAGTCCAGCTGCGAGCAGTGGGTTGGCGGGTCAACGGCGGCGTTTACATAGCGATTAGTCGCTACAGTGTGTTTGTTGCGGTGTTAATAATTCAGTCCGCTTAGCTGCTCGTTCTGCGCTTGTTTTTCATTCCACTTACGTCTTTTCCAGCAGCCCGAGTTTACAATTGCCTGGGAGACGTGACACGCTTAAAAACTGCTAGGGAAGACCTGTTTAAAGAAGCTTCCTTTAATGACACGCAATTTATTCCATACCATACTCGCAAATCGACGCTAGCTTGATAAGTACGATAAAAGAACGCTTAGAGAACTGCTGTTATATCTAAAGCGCTTTTGATGAAGATAACCGTTCACTTGACCGAACGACATTTCTTAATTTTCTCCACAACGAAACAAGTCTCTTTAAATTTTGCAGAAAAAAATTCGTTCTGGAGTAATTGCTTCGTCACGTGACCAAAATTTCTTGCCATCAACTTTAGGTAATTGTGACGGAGGCAGAATAAATCGAATAATTTTGAACTTTATTGTACTACTGTGTTGTCTAAATGTTGTTCTACTTAAACAATTATTTCTGTCAATGTTGGACGTTTCGCAGTTCTCTTAGGAATAACCTATTTTCTTTAAAGTATTTTTTCATATCTACTAACTACCACGCCCCATGTTGTCTACAATTTTTTGCGCATTTCATTTTTTTGGTTTTTTTTATTTATTTATTTACTCTGATCTGATTACCGTCATCAGACGCTGTCTTACATCGGAGCAGGGTTTCACACAGAGTACTTTGTCTGCCACTAATATGTTATTCTTCTGCTGCCCCTTGCAGCTTCAAGTTCGCTGTGATTGATGCTTTCAAAAAATGGTTCAGATGGCTCTGAGCACTATGGGACTTAACATCTGAGGTCATCAGTCCCCTAGAACTTACAAGGGAACCTCCCCATCGCACCCCCCTCAGTTTTAGTTATAAGTTGGCACAGTGGATAGGCCTTGAAAAACTGAACACAGATCAATTGAGAAAACAGGTTGGTTGGTTGTTTCGGGGAAGGAGACCAGACAGCGAAGTCATCGGTCTCATCGGATTAGGGAAGGACGGGGAAGGAAGTCGGCCGTGACCTTTGAAAGGAACCATCCCGGAATTTGCCTTTAGCGATTTAGGGAAATCACGGAAAACCTAAATCAGGATGGCCGGACGCGGGATTGAACCGTCGTCCTCCCGAATGCGAGTCCAGTAGAGAAAACAGGAAGAAGTTATGTGAAACTATGAAAAAAAAAAAACGAAATATATAAACTGAGTAGTCCATGCGCAAGAGCTCAGGAGCGCCGTGGTCCCGTGGTTAGCGTGAGCAACTGCGGAACGAGAGGTCCTTAGTTCAAGTCTTCCCTTGAGTGAAACGTTTAGTTTCTTTACTTTCGCAAAGTTATGATCTGTCCGTTCGTTCATTGACGTCTCTGTTCACTGTAATAAGTTTAGTGTCTGTGTTTTGCGGCCGCACCGCAAAACCGTGCAATTAGTAGACGAAAGGACGTGCCTCTCCAATGGGAACCGAAAATATTTGATCGCAACGTCATAGGTCAACCGATTCCTCCACAGGAAAACACGTCTGATATATTCTATACGACACTGGTGACGGCATGTGCGTCACATGACAGGAATATGTTGTCGACCCACCTAGCATGTACACTTGGCGAATGGGTAAAAAGATTCTTCTACCTTGCCCGATTTAGGTTTTCTTGTGGATGTGTTAAAAAAAAAGTCATGAAAACGTAAGAGTTTGTCACATAAACTGCAACAAATGAATGCAACAGTTTCACAACCGCACAGTTTTCCCTGTGTTCTGTCAAAACATATGTTTTTAACGTTTTCAAATTTTTCCGTGTGTAGACCGTCAAATCCTGCATATGTCCAAGCATATCTGAACATGTCCTGGAATTTTGGAGAGCGAAGTTGATTATGTGTGAGTGCCTGAACTTTGATAATTGTCTGAAAATAAAAAATTAAACTTTTCACTCGAGGGAAGACTTGAACCAAGGACCTTTCGTTCCCAGCTGCTCACGCTAGCCACGGGACCACGGCGCCCCTGAACTCACACAATCCTTGATGTTGGCTATCTTGCTCATAGACTACTCAGTTTGTATATTTTGCTTATTTTTTTCATAGTTCCACACAACTTCTTCCTGTTTTCTCGATTGATCTGTGTTCAGTTTTTCAAGGCCTATCCACTGTGCCAACTTTTAACTAAATCTGAGGGGGGTGCGATGGGGAGGTTCCCTTGTTAGAACTACTTAAACCTGACTAACCTAAGGACATCACACACATCCATGCCCGATGCAGGATTCGAACCTGTGTCCGTAGCGGTCGCGCGGTTCCAGACTGAAGCGCCTAGAACCACTCGGCCACACCGGCCGCGGCAACAGTTAAGTAGAGGAGGTAGCGTTACGGTATGGGTTTATTTTTCGTGTTTAGGGTGCGATTCCCTTATTGCGCTTAAGAAAACGTTAAATGCGGAATTACAGGAACACATTTTACAGATATGACTCTTCAAGCTTTCCCGGCTGATATGTTGGAAATTATCTTCACGGGTTTGCCGCCGGATGACATCACATGATTCACTAAAAGACGGAATTTTTATCCCCGGCATCATCTTTGTGGAACTGCTTCATTAAGGAAACAACACATATCCTACAACTGATAATCTCATCAACAGTGATGCAGGATTTCAACTGAGCACAGCTTGGAACCATGCATTGGCTGCTAATAAATCACGACGAAAAAATCAAAATTTTTCCATAAGACACACGTGATAAGGTGAGAGCCGCTCTCCGATTTTTGGGAGGGGACGTTTGAGTATGGCGCCATCTATCAGCAAATAATTGCGCATGCGTGATTTCCGCGCCTGCGCATTTTTCACGACCGTGTTCTGTATGCAGGGGCTTCGACGTGCGGATACCGTCAGTTGTACCTAGCCACCAGAAGGTTCAGCCTTTTGAAGATGTCGGACACTTGCTCCGAGGAAATATTGTGCAATTAGCACAACGTCATCCGTCGGCGAGCCCTTGAAGACTATTTACCACATTTTACAGCATTTCGTACTGCTCACAGTAGATGAACAGTTCGGAGTCGATGACTGTATCATCATGACAATGCACCGTATAATAAAGCACGTTCTGCGAGGAAAAAGTTTGTGTACAGTAATGTTCATGGTATGAACAGGCATGCACCGAGTCCCGATCTGAACACAGATGAACACCTCTGGGATGAGTTAGAACGTCTGTTTCGCTCCAGACCCTAACGTCCAACATCACTACCTTCTCTGGTTTAGGCTCTTGCGGAAGAATGGGCTGGCATTGCTCCACAGACATTCAGTCGCATCACTGAAAGTGTCCCCAGCAGAGTTCAAGCCGTCAGGAATGTGGAGTGTGGACAAACACCGTGTTACCCCATATTAACGTTCAGTAACATGGTTCCAGTTATTTCTAATAAACAGCTTATCCTACCTGTATCATCGCTGTTCTGTTATGCAACAGCACAATATTCAGCAAATGAGTACACAAATGAAATGCATTTGCTTTATAGTTGTTTCTGGCTATCTTTGTGAAGTATTCATCGTCTGCCAAGCCTCTTTGACACGTTAGTGCAGTGGTGCTTACACCTAAATGTTCAGCTGACACCTAGATATTGAGGGACGTCGTTGCAGAAAACTTTGAGTCCCTCAAGTAACACGTTTAACGTCTTGGGTAGCTCTTTATTATGGAGGTAGATCGCTATTATTTCTGTTTTACTTGGGTTTGGTTGAAGTCTACTCTTGCAAAAGTACTCGTTCAATACGGTGAGGCGACTTCAGAGTATATGACCATAATATTTAGTATCTTTACTCTGACATACTCATACCCGATCATCTGCGTGTTTCCTTTTCTTGGAAGTGGGTGATAGCTCGAAAGTCGTGGACATAAACAGGGTCGGAGATATGACTGATATTTGAGGCAGGCATCTGTTCAGCATTCATTGTAGTAACTCTTCATTTTCGACTGTATCTGTCAATCAAATTTATACCACGCTTCTATGGTATCACAACTAAAACACTTCCAGATACTTCTGATTTTCTATTGTTCACGTTTCACCACGATATATTGCTCCGCTTCAGACATACACTTCACGGAAGGTCTTCCTCAGTTCCATGTCAATATCTGGCAGCATAAAGTTTCCTTCACCGGACCCCATCCACTAGTGATACCTTCCTTGTTTCAGCTAATCTATGTAATCCCATTTCCTAGACAGGAGATTTCTTTCACTTCTGTGTCACTCTCAGTTTTTGTAAAACTAGTCGATATTCTCCTTTGTAGTCGAATTCTGGGCAGAGTGGGACAGCGAGACACAGCGGGATTGTGTCTTCTAGGCTGGAGTGTGCTGTGACCTATGGTAGTGACACGTAACTATGCCTTTGAATGGAAGGAAAGGCGCGACGGACATCTTCTTTTGGTACGGAATGCAACTTGTAAGTGAACGGTTGTCCTTCACGTTGACAAATGTGTTTGTATAAGTTTCAGTGAATTTGAACGCAAGATAAGCCGTTAATTTTTAATTGTTCGCCCTTAAAAAACAAGTAATCTGAAACTGCACCCCATCCGCTGTGCGAAAGTTACATACAACGTTTAAATCCGTCAGTGCTCCCTAAAAGTTGTTAAACAGGGTTGTGTTCTTGGGGAAGAACGGGACGAGCCAGAATGAGATATTGTCCCGTTATGTCCTTCTTTTGTTTCAAAGAGATTTTAAACTACAGGGTGTATGGTTCCCGCTTGGTAACAGCAGTGTGCCCCCACTTCAGTTCTAGTAAAAATGGTGTCGGACAACAGAAAGCGTTTTGTCTTCTTCGTTTTGCGCAGTGCAGGGCCGTAATAACTGTTCAGCAAGACTTTCGTACTAGGTGTGGTATGGATCAAAAATGGTTCAAATGACTCTGAGCACTATGGGACTTAACTTCTGAGGTCATCAGTCCCCTAGAACTTAGAACTACTTAAACCTAACTAACCTAAGGACATCACACACATCCATGTCCGAGACAGGATTCGAACCTGCGACCGTAGCGGTCGCGCGGTTCCGGACTGAAGCGCCTAGAACCGCTCGGCCACGCTATTCCAGATGGTGTGAATTTATATTAGAAACACTGAGAGACAGAAATTTGATATTAAATTAGTGAAAATGGCAGTTTCAGCCTTTTGCCTTCTGAAATTTGAATTTTAAACGCACCTAAGGAGCTTAATGTACCCAAATCAACCTTGGAAAGATACGTTCGTAAAGCTGAGAATCATCCCAACTACAGAACTGATAAATCAACTGGGAAATTTAAAAACATGTTCACTGTAGAACAAAAAGACTGCTGTTAGCACACGTGAAATCAATGGAGAACAGACTTTTAGGTTCAACGATGAAACATCGTTAGCCTATCAGCTAGAAGAAAGAAACGGCTAACTACACAGATTTGACAAAGAAACTTGTCTAACTGGGTAGCACTGTGTTATAGGATTTATTATTAGCCATCGTATGTTGTCTGTTCGTATGCCAGAAAATTCATCTGTTGTACGAGCGATAGGATTTAAAAAAATAACTGTATCGTTAACTTGGTGTTAAGCGTTAAAAATAATTGTACAGTTTTAAAAATGACATTAAAATGTTTTCTTATTGTTCACGATTTTTTTAAGAATCCATATTCTTAACCTGTATTGTTCATTAAAGAACTCTGTGTTTTACGTTTAAGGACGATATTCGTAATTTCAACGTTCATGAAGCAATTTCACAAAAAATTGCCTTACCCCGTTGTGCTCCATGGGTAGAGTAGTACTGGACGTACGTAAGCATTTTTCTGAAAGGTATAAAAGATACAGTTGTGAGTGATTTTCAAGCAAGATACGTTAGGTTATACTACAAGGTGAGTTTTTATATTGTTGAGGAGTGTTTTTCTTGTGTTCCTTTACTTTAGAAAAAGTTTTAAACATTACTAATCCCCTCACGCCCCGCGTTCCCCCAGTGCACTCCATCACCTTGACGTCTTCTTTGTATATCCTTAAGCCTTATTCTGTGCTAAGTACGCTGTACCTTCCACGCAACAGTACGGTTTCGCCTTACGTCCAGCTAGATGGAAAAGATAAGCGCTCAGAAGCAGGTAAGGAAACTTCAAGGGCTGTGACGGTATGTGATTACAAAATCGAGGCAAGTTTTCAATAATACTGGCAGTTTGAGCACACCTGGATGCGTGCAGTGATTCGGTGTGGAAGGGGTGATGAAGGTTTACACCCTCTCCTGAGGCATTCTGGCGCACGACTGTTGTATCTCTGTTGATCCGTCGTGGACACAGGACTGCGGCCGGTCAGACATTTAAAAAATCATAATCGCCAAACAGTCTTTTTTACGACTGCATGGCGATCGTTATTCGGTGAATTAACTCTTTTATCTTGTCCTTTATATGCTGTGTATTGGCACTGAGGCAGATGTGTTGTGTTACGGGAAGATCTGGGGATCTTGCTGGTCACAGAAGTACCTCAACAACATGCAGATAGTTCACAGAGATACGTGTCATAAGTGACAAGCATTGTCCTGTTGAAAAATGGCACCACGATACTGTCGGATTAGACGTAATCCATAAGAAAGAAGGATGTTCATGACGTACCATCTTGCCATCAGAGTTTCCTCAGTCGCTACAAGGCATGGCCTGGAGCCGTACTTGATGGTTCCCTACACCATGTGCCAGGAGTTACACCGTTGTGCCTCTACAAAACAGTGGAAGAATGGGACCTCATCCCCGCTAGCCGCTATACACGCCGATCATGGTCATGTGGGGTAGTGCAGAACCACGATACATTCATCAGATCTCCATGCTTCCCAGTCATGATAGCACCCTAAACGCAGCCGTTTGTGTTAGGGTGATAACAGCAGCCCAAGCTGCTTAGTCTCTGACCAGTGGTGGACGGTACTACACAATATCGCAAGCACATGGTTGATGCATAATACGGCGATTCTCTTGTGGTGCTCAGATGTGGTGGACTGGAACCTTGATGACGAGTATATGTCTGCCCTCATATTCCCACGCACATCACCATCTGGCTACTGCCACACCCGACTGCCCCACATATCTGGATATTACCCGATTCGACCATCCGGCCAAATAGAGCCCCACATTGAGGCCTATTTAAAACTCTGTCAGGTGCTGATAGTACTGTATAATAAGAACATGCGTTATCTCCGTATACTTCACAGTGATCACTCACCATCTGACGCTATTCACGCCCGTTACATGCCCTTCCAGGCCTGGTAACAACACTGAACACGAACAACACTAGTACCCTCTAGAGGATGTCAAATTAAACACGTATCAGCTGTCAATCTTATCTTATTGGGCAACCAGTTTCAGCGTTTTACTACGCTATCTTCAGGCCCCTGACCAACGTGTACGAATAATCTACCTGGCTTGTGGTCGAAACAGGGGCCAGCAACACTGGTATTAGTACATATCAGCCGCCATCTGTCGACTGTTTCTACTAATGCCAGTGTTGTTCGCTCTTGTTTCGATCACAAGCGAGGTAGATAATTCCTACAAGCCGATCAGAGGCCTGAAGATGGCGTAGTAAAACGCTGAACTGTTTGCCCAATAAAATAAGGTTGACAATTGACGGGTGAAAGGTGTTTAATTTGATATCCTCTATCGAACAGCCGAGTCCCGCAACCATCGCTAAAAACCTTCATCAGGTTACCTTCTATTCAGAAGGTTGTTGCACGCAGCGACTGTTATATTGATTTGTAAATAATAGATTTCAGCGATCAGTCGTCCTTTTGAAATTTTATTGGTAGATCTAGATTTCAGCTGGAAACTAGCCATTCGGCCGGCCGGGGTGGCCGAGCGGTTCTAGGCGCTACAGTCTGGAGCCGCGCAACCGCTACGGTCGCAGGTTCGAATCCTGCCTCGGGCATGGATGTGTGTGATGTCCTTAGGTTAGTTAGGTTTAAGAGGTTTAAGTAGTTCTAAGTTCTAGGGGACTGATGACCACAGCAGTTGAGTCCCATAGTGCTCAGAGCCGTTACAACCCCCCCCCCCCCCCTTATAAACCAGCCATTCTCAATGCACTATCATTTTTGATCAATGCATGTAATGCATACTCAGTATTCAATGAATTGTGGATGATGCCCGACCAACAGACATTACATGCATTGGTGAGAAATGATAGTGCACTGAGAATGGCTAGTTTCTAGCTGAATTCTAGGTCTGCCAATAAAATTTCAAAAGGACAACTGATAGCTGAAATCTATTATTTACAAGTCATCGCTAAAAAGATGGACATACAGAGACTACGACCCTCTGGTGCCCGTTCTACTCGTCGATTTCTTCAGGATGCTTAATTTTGTCAGGAAATGTATACCGCCCTCTACATATACAACTATACTGCGTAAGACACTTTATGTGTGTGTGTGTGGCGGAGGATACGTTTTGTACCACTTTGGGTTGCCAGTCGCGAATGATATGCGGAAAGAACGATTGACGGTAAGCACATGAGCACGTCGTCTTTCCAAGATATATAGGGAGAAGGAAGCAGTATACTGATTGAATCTTCTAGGAATGTATGCGCTAGGAATTTTAACAGTAACCCGCAACGTGATGCACAACACCTCTTTTGTAGCGTCTGTCATTGCTGTAGGAAGAGCATCTCCGTGGCATTTTCGTGCTTAGTAAGCCAAACGCACTGTTCCTCTTTGGATCTTCTGATTTCCTCTATCAGTTCCACCTAGTGCGGATGCCATACTGCCATCGGTAAAAGAACACTTTTATAAGTCACTTGAATCGCGGTGCATTACATTAGGTTTCTTCCGTGACTCATTACCTAGACTTACTGTTATGTTGGCGTTCCTCTTTAGATAGCTTCGAATGGTTCAAAACGGTTCAAATGGCTCTGAGCACTAAGGGACTTAACTTCTGAGGTCATCAGTCCCCTAGAACTACTTAAACCTAACTAACCTAAGGACACCACACACATCCATGCCCGAGGCAGGATTCGAACCTGCGATCGTAGCAGTGACGCGGTTCCGGACTGAAGCGCCTAGAACCGCTGGGCCACCGCGGCCGGCAGTTTCGAATGCATACTGGTTCCAGTGATTCTTCCGAAATCGTGTAATCATCCAGTAACCAATATTTACTCCTATTTATCCGCAATATTTTACATTTGCTTCCGTAGTGAGTCAATTCCCAGTCACTGCACCGAGCGTCAATCCTCGATGTATACAATGACGGAAAAAATTGCGATATAAACGAAAGTTTCACATCTGAAAGATAATGTTTATTCAAATTTCTTGGCAGTCACATAAGAGTGGCGCTAGTAGCAAATCAGGTTTGCTCTAAATACACGATGTAACGGTCCTGAGTGTTAGTTACCTATGAGATTGAAAGTGGTGAGTTGATGTTGATGCTAATCAAGAATGTCATTAAGGCGACGAAGACGCAGTTATCAACACCTCACTAATTTTGGCCGAGTCCTGTTCAAAAATGGTTCAAATGGCTCTGAGCGCTATGGGACTTAACATCTGAGATCATCAGTCCCCTAGAACTTAGAACTACTTAAACCTAAGTAACCTAAGGACATCACACACATCCATGCCCGAAGCAAGGTTCGAACCTGCAACCGTGGCGGTCGCGCGGTTCCAGACTGAATCGCCTAGAACCGCTCGGCCACACCGGCTGGTCCTGTAATAGGGCTGTGAAAAGCTGGAATTTCCTTCTGCGGTAATGCTGAAAGACTTGGCAGGGATGTAACTTGATTGCTGGCAGCGGTGGTCACGACAATCTACGGTCGCAAGAAGACCAGGCTCCGGACGGCCACGTCGCACTACCGAGATGGAAGATCATAGTGTCTGGGTACGGCTCTGGCGCACCGCACTGCATCTGCAGCAGCAGTTTGAGCAGCAGTTGGCACCACAGTGACACATCAACTGCTGCAAATCGCTTACTTCAAGGAAAGTTCCGAGCCAGACGACCTTTAGCGTGCTTTCCACTGACCTCAATCCACCACCATGGGCGGCTTCAGTGATGCAAGCGAGAGCCCATTGTAGGACAGGAAGGAGGTCTGTTGCGTTTTCTGATGAAAGCTGGTTCTGTCTCGGTGCCAGAGATGGCCGTGTGTTGGTTAGGAGGCCAGTTGAGGGCCTCCAACCATCCTGTCTGCGTGTTAGACACACTGAACCTACACCTGAAGTTATGGTCAACGGCGCGATTTCGTATGACAACAGGAGGACTCTCGTGGGTCTCCGACGCATCCTGACTGCAAATCTGTAAGCCAGTCTGGTGATTCGAACTGTTGTGCTGTCGCTCATGAATAGCCTTCGAGGAGGTGTTTTCCAGCAGGATAACGCTCGCCCACATACCGCGGTTGCATGCTATACGGTGGGTCAGCATGTTGCCTTGGCCAGAAGGATCATCAGAACTGTCTCCAATCGAGTCCACATCTTACATCACCGGACGACAACTCCAGCTTCATCCAGCCCCTGTACTGACAGACGACGTGCAACAGGCATGGAATTCCATTCCACAAACTGACATCTGGCAGATGTACAGCAGCATTCACCATTCATACGTCTACACCAGTTATTAGTGTACCAGTATTTCACGTTTCTAATGGCTTATGTCACGCTTAAGTTAACCTGGGATCCTGTAATATTAAGGGGAGGTTTTCTATCTTTGGCCCGAAAAAAGCATGTTCTTTGAGAATTTTTTTCTCGGGATGTGTTATAGATACCAATTTCAAATTTGGTCAAAATGTTTATAGATATTGCCTCTACAAACTGGAAGTTTTTCGACCGGAAATGTCGAAGACAAAGGCGGAAGTGCCGCCGGAAGGAAACAAAATTTCGATGTAGACCTCCACGCGCGGTATGTCACAGGTCAGCCGGCACGTCTGAAATCAAAATTGAGTTGATGTTAGCGAAGTATATAAGATTCTTTAGGAATCGGACCTCGCTTAAGTTATTTGGACCATAGGACACAAAATGGCGGCCATTTGAAGAAAATAGGATTTTTTCATCGATTTTTCGACTTCGTCGACCAAGTAAAAATATTTATAGTTGATGGATCGGAATAAAAGTGGTACAACTCCTAGACAATTTAGTTAGCTTCGTCGGAAACAAAGAATTATGCCAATCGGTTCAGTAGATTTGAAGTTACCATACCGCGAGATAAAAAGTAAGCCATTTCGAGAAAAACGCGTTTGAAGTTTTGACTACATACAAATGCAAGATTACGCAACCTGCGTTCAATCTGCTGTTCCGGGTCCATAAACTAGTCCTTCCTCTTCCTCATAGAGGACGTTCTGCTCGATCTGGGCCATCCTGCGCTGCTTCAGAGCCGCTCGTACGGCCGGTGACAAGCGGTTTTCGGTCGCTTGAATCCAGTGGTCGTCCGAATGCTTGGCGAACTGCGTCGAATAGAGTCCCAGGGTGACGTCCATCGTTGTCATGGTCTTCAGAATTTCTGAATACCCTTCATTGAAGCTGCTCACTGCCAGGAAAGTCGCAACCTCCACAGTCTTCGCACCAGAATGCAAATGCTTGGGGGCTAACTTCCAAACACACGCGTTCAAACTTTCATTTGAATTTTGTGTGTTTCCTCCCAAGCATCGGTCAATAACTCGTCCTCCGAAAGAAAAAAAAAAAAAAAAAAAAACTGGTGCGTGAAAAAGACCGATTTCAGGCACGTGCATTTTTTTTTGTTCAACCGCGAATAAAAAACATTTCCGTTCCGTATTCGGAAAAACCTTTTCAGGGCTGGATTCTAAACACTTTTATGGGTCCAAAAATGTAATTAAAAAATCGATTTTTTGAACCAAAAGATAGTAAACCTCCATTTAATAACTTAAATACGTTACGCAGACTGAATCATTACTCTACGTTACTCATTTTTTGGTTTAGCGATTTTTTTCCGTCATTGTATTCCTCCATTTAGCTATTTTTTCCAGCCTAGCAACTTCTTTATGATAGCAGCGTTATCTGCCAACTCATGCAACTTGCGACGTTATCGACCAGGTGATTTATACATGGATGATAGTAATTAACAGCGAAAGCTGACAGTGAAGCAAAAACATTACTGTAAACACAGCTTCGCAAACGAGCAATTAGCGTGATAACTGCGAATGTGTGGTTAAAAGATACCACTAACTACGATGTCGGAAACCGTCCTTGTTAGTACAAATGTGTTTGACATGTAAACTTTCGATTAAGGCTCCATCTAATGGAGCTCAAATTTTATGCTAACTAACATGTTGTTCTCGAGTCACAATGCCAGCATTCATTGACGTTCTGCTTAGGGGTTAGGCGATCTCTTGAATGGGCCACGCATTCTTCCAACGAAACTTGTTGGAGAAGTGTACCTTAAGTTTCAGCGACGGGATCTTCCACAACTCCTTCGGGGCGTTCTCCTTGCAAAACAATAGGGAAACTGGTGTATGCATAATGGAGCGTTGATACCGTTGGAAAGAGGAGCAGCGAATTGTACGGTCTAAGATGTTACACGATATTCCGGATGTGTTAGAAAGAATTTGTAGGCCACTACAAATACGATTGCAGCAACGCTTCTAAATGGGAGGAACACTGCCTTTAATAGGTACCCGTGTACAGTAGATAGGAGTGTTTTACTTACATTAAACATTATATACGTAGTTCATATAGAGGGCGTCACACAGCCAACCGATATGTTCTCCACACAGCCCACCTTCTTTATACAATAGTATTCAAAGAACTGTGACTGACGCCCGGACAACAGGGACTTACATGCAGTGACAATATAAAATAGTGGTATGTAATATACACGCCATATAAGTTATGCCATTAGTTGTAACTTTTTACTATATCATCTGACTATGTACTAATTGTATTTTTAGCATTGAGAATGGCCAGCTACTAGCCGAAATCTTGATTTGCGTAATAAAATCTAAAAAAAGGATGACTGATTTCTGACTCTATAATTTTTAAGATAGGAGGGACTTCAAAAAATACGTTACACGTTATTATGGCAGGCCAAGTATCTTTCATTGTCTGCTGCACTATATTAGATACATGACACTATGTTTCAACATAGCAACCAAGTCCTTGTAAACAATGGGCGGATAGGTCCACTAATCGTTCAGTTCTTCGACGACAGAAACCAGCCCCCTTGTCATGGAGCTATTTTAGAAACGCAGTGTGAACTTCCATCGTTATAAAATCTGCGGTTGCTGCCGATCAATTCCTCTATTGTCTGGGCATTGTCCTCTGCTGTCTACGTCGATGGCCTTCTCTCCCGATCATCATCACGTACGGCTGTGCGACCTTGATCAAATTGTTGGCACCATTTCACTAAGGCTGGACCCGACGTTGCGTTTGGTTCATGTATCGCCAGAGTTCCACTGTGAACGCCTGCAGTTCAAACGTTTTCCACGCAAGAAACTTACCGTTCCGCGTACTTCAACCTTGCGGTACTTTTCCAGTTTTTCAATTGCACACTGTGACGCACTTTGTCGGCCGTACGCATCATAAATGGGTCTGCAGGAAACGCGGAACGCGTACTCCATTCTGACAATGCCTCGCCTTTGTTGCGCAATGGTCGTAGCGTGGAGCGATATGTGTAATTTACTTTTTGAAGCCCTCCCGTATTTACACATAATGTGCTGAAACAGTAGCTTAGTATTTCATTGCGGATTAAGGTACACCGTGGGCGAAATTTGAGCTCAATAAGATTGGGATTCAGTCGAAAATTTTACATTCCAAACATATTTGTAGTAACTAGCATGACATTTCAAATACATCCATACATATTACAAAAATGGATGTTGGTTGGTTGGTTGATTTGGGGGAGGGGGGCAAACAGCGAGGTCATCGGCCCCACCGGATTAGGGAAGGATGGGTGGGGGGGGGGGGCGGGCGGGGAATCGGCCGTACCCTTTCAGAGGAACCATCCCGGTATTTGCCTAAAGTGACTGAGGAAAATCACACAAAACCTAAGTCAGGGTGGCCGGACGCTGGTTTGAACTGTCTTCCTCCCGAATGCGAGTCCAGTGTGCTAACCGCTGCGCCACCTCGCTCGTTAAAAATGGATGTACACACGTATGTATGTATGTGTGTATGTTACACATCTCCTCCTAAACCACTGAACCTACGTCAACCAAACTAGGTAAACAAATCACTTGTTGTATGGAAATCATCGCTGTGAAGGTACGAAGCACCTATCAACTGGGTGGAGTGGGGATTGGAAAGGAAGGGTAGCCAGTATTCGCGAATACCAATGCTTTAGTCATCCACTATTTGAGAATGAGAGCACTTAGAAACTGGAACTAATCTTTACACGTAATTTCAAACGTTCATGAAACATTTACTTGCTGAGGCCCACACAAAATGATGAAAAGAAAAAAATTTATTCCGTACCACATTTCGATTCACTTAAATTGCTGCATCAAGATCGAAGTTTTAGTTCATTACATTTTTACTACTAACTCTGTTCGCAACGTATTTCGCATACGGTTTCAAATATACCACTGAATGTAGTGCAAAGTTATACTACAGTACAGCATGTAATTCGGGAAACATGACGTCATAAAAATTGAAGTATGTGAAAACGAAACTGCAGTATGAAATTAGCCAGACATATGGATGAAATATGTGTACAGACACTGTGAAATATGTTAAACACGCGTGAAATGTATTTGGGGTGTACGTACGCGGGCAGATCCACGGGTAAGAAGGTCATCCTTAACCTTTGGAAGGATTTCAATGATGTTGTTGTTGTGGTCTTCAGTCCTGAGACTGGTTTGATGCAGCTCTCCATGCTACTCTATCCTGTGCAAGCTACTTCATCTCCCAGTACCTACTGCAACCTACATCCTTCTGAATCTGCTTAGTGTATTCATCTCTTGGTCTCCCTCTACGATTTTTACCCTCCACGCTGCCCTCCAATACTAAATTGGTGATCCCTTGATGCCTCACAACGTGTCCTACCAACCGGTCCCTTCTTCTAGTCAAGTTGTGCCACAAACTCCTCTTCTCCCCAATTCTATTCAATACCTCTTCATTAGTTATGTGATCTATCCATCTAATCTTCAGCATTATTCTGTAGCACCACATTTCGAAAGCTTCTATTTTCTTCTTGTCCAAACTATTTATCTTCCATGTTTCACTTCCATACATGGCTACACTCAATACAAATACTTTCAGAAACGGCTTCCTGACACTTGAATCAATACTCGATGTTAACAAATTTCTCTTCTTCAGAAACGCTTTCCTTGCCATTGCCAGTCTACATTTTATATCGCCTCTACTTCGACCATCATCAGTTACTTTGCTCCCCAAATAGCAAAACTCCTTTACTACTTTAAGTGTCTCATTTCTTAATCTAATTCCCTCAGCATCACCCGACTTAATTAGACTACACTCCATTATCCTCTTTTTGCTTTTGTTGATGTTCATCTTATAACCTCCTTTCAAGACACTGTCCATTCCGTTCAACTGCTCTTCCAAGTCCTTTGCTGTCTCTGACAGAAGTACAATGTCATCGGCGAACCTCAAAGTTTTTATTTCTTCTCCACGGATTTTAATGCCTACTCCTAACTTTTCTTTTGCTTCCTTTACTGCTTGCTCAATATACAGATTGAATAGCATCGGGGAGAGGCTACAACCCTGTCTCACTCCCTTCCAAATCAGTGATTTCAATGATAGATATACATATTAACTGCAATCTACAAAGAAATGGTGTGGGGGTAAGAGCCACCAACCTCCTACTGGGATCAGCGCGATAAGGGGTGAGGAGGGGGGAGAGAGACGGGAGAGATGGACAGACAGCGAGGGGAAGGAGGAGACGGGCACAAATTTAGGGAGGAGGCAGTCGAAGGAGAGAGAGAAAAGGAGAAATGGAGAGGAGGATATGCACAAAGAAAGGAAAGAGGAGGAGATGGACAGAGATAGGGGAAGGAAGAGACAGGTAGAGAGATGGGGAGGAGATGAACAGAGGGGGAGGAGGAAATAGACAGGGAAAGAGGAGGAGCTGGACAATGAGAGAGGAGAGGAGGAGATGGACTAATAAAAGACTGGAAAAATGCATGTCTGGGCTACGCCTGGTGCTCAGCTACTAAATAAATAAAATATTTCATATTCGTAAATCCAGATTGACAATTATCTAGCAAACGGCTCATAAGCAGACTCATGTTTACTGGACCGTTTTTGCTTTTACTATCGTATACTTTCAGCTCTGTGAGTTTTCCTTATTAACTATGATACATGTGTATGTGGTGCAAAGTAGGTCAACGTCGAGATAACCGGAGGTAACAGCTCATTTCTCTTGTCTTTCTTCCTTTTCCAAAACTGACATTTTCTCAGAATGAGCTCTTTTCCTCTCAGCTGTTTTTTTTCTGTTTGTTTTGTATTGACTGCCAGTCTGAATTTGTTGAATGAGGTCTCCTGTTCAGTCTCATTTTCGTCTAAGATCTTTTTTGTCTTGCCACACCACTCATTTTCTTTGTCGATTTTCTTTATTAATCTGTCTTTCTTCATCATCTTTAGATGTTTGTTGAGTCAACACCTCTTATTCTGGTAACATTTGTTAATTCAGGGCAGAATGAGTACATTTCCTTATTTGGTCTCAAAACTCAAATTCTATCTTTGTTCTTGATTGGGCTTAACATGTTTTGTAAAATTCTTCTTTCCAGCTATTCTAAATCTTTTAACGCCATTTTACATCCAGATAAAAGTTGTGTTTCTGACCCATACAATACGTCTGGTTTTACAACTTCATCATAATGCCATCGTTTAACATCTTTTGGAAAAATTTTTCTATTTAACAGTTTTTCTCAGTTTTTAACGTATGCTCTATATCAGGCTTCGTTTCATTCGGAAAGTGGGTGCACTCTGCGACTGTTATGTGACTTGTAAATTAAAGAGTGCAGCAATCAGTCGTCCTTTTCTGGATTTTATTACGCAAAGGACGATTGATTGCTGCTTTCCGTATTTTATAAGTATGCTCTATATGTTTTTTCAGCTCCGATTTTAATTGCTTCTTTTTCACTTTTTACATGTATAATTTGATCCACGTATTCAAAGTTGCCTGTTGTCACCCTTGTTTTTTAAAATTCTTGAGGAGTTGCTTTCGTTGATCAGGAAGTCCGCCTTTTCAAATGATACTTTTAGATTTGCCTTTTCAGGGGTATCTTTCAGGAAATCTAGCCTTTTCTTTGCGTTCTCTGGAGTTCCATCTAATATTACAGGATTGTCTGCAAAGGGCAAACAACTTATTCCATTAAGAATGAAGTCCAAAAAGCTGCTTCTATTTTCAAATGTTTATTTAATCACGACAGGCCTGTTTCTGCACTATTGCTATCATCAAGCGATCTGAAAGTAATGGTTTTATGATGTACTATTTTCTAGGACAGCTGGTATCCTACTTGTCATATATGAGATCGACAACCATACATTTATGGAATTCTTAACTTACCTATAACATCGCTGGTTAGTCACTCAAACGTTTTTCTTACGTCTTTTAAAGTTATTTTATGACGTAGCTTTCATAAGCTATATTTGTTGGAAGTTATAGCCTGAATTTTATTTGTTGTGTGTGACAAATTGTTTGTTTGACGTTTAACCAACGATGTTATAAGTTTACACCAGAGCAGTTACTTATCGATTTCCCTTGGTTACCATGTTGTTTATTTTTATCTGTGAATGTGTTATTGTTTGGCTTAGTTTATGTCTTTGGTTGTTTATCCGTTTTCATGATCGATGATTTGAATACAGTTTTCTATATAGTGTTTATGTTTTAGATCTAATTGCTCGTTGACTGTTTGTTGTGGATATTTGTGTGACTTTACCTGTAACATGAAATCTTACTTCTTGGCGGATTCCATGATTCCAGGTCAACGGTAAGTGCCGTACAGGTTTTGATGATTGGGTTACCACCAAGAGATCATAGACTTTAGTATCTGACAAATTTGAACTTGATACTCAACCTGTTCCAGAGAAAGAGGAGTCTTAGCAGACTGTCACACAGACAGATGGATAAAAATGATAAAATATATTGTTTTCCTGTTACGTAGTTACAATCAACATTTTTCGCATTTTTACTTTACTTGGAGTGTGAAACCTTTCATGATTCTAGGTTAACGGGAAGTACCCTATAGGTTTTAATGAGCGAGTTTTCGTGTATCAAAATAAGTTTCATATATCGTCGCATCTTTCGATTGAATTTACTTATAAAATTGAAATTTTTACATTGTCATGGGACCATGGACCTTAATATGTGACACTCTTACGATTAGACAGACTGACGGACGGACGGAAAAACTGACAGCAAAGAGATCCTGTAAGGGTTCCGTTTTTACAGATTGAGCGATGGAATCCAAAAAAAAAATGAAGGAATAATGGCATTTAATGTACCGTTAATAACAAGGGCATCAGAGACATAGAACAAGCTCAGATTGAGGTACTATGGATAAGTCAACCGGCCATGTCACCCTCGAACGAACCGTCCTAGCATCTGCAGTAAGTGATTTATGCAAAAAGCAGGAAAACCCAAAATCTGGATGACAAGACTTCAATTTGATCCGCCGTTCGCCTGAAATCGAGGTCAGTGAATTACCATTGCGCCATCTTGGCGGTTTTTTGGAGGAGTTCATCTTGTCTGGCCCACGATAGGGAGAAGATATTTAATTTTTGTTAGTGATGATCGTACAACTCCTCCCCTACATCTCTCTCGTGCGTCGCAGCAGCCGCTGTATTTGTGCGTGGTTCTCAGTCCGGCTCACGCGCACTTGAATTAGCTCTCTGCATGCACGAATTTTTTTCCAGCGTTTCATTGCAGATGCCGTTGCACAAGCAGTTCCACTTATGCAAGCAATACGTGGAGGTGAAGAAACCGGGGCGCTGTATAATTGGGTGCGCCCAAAGCAGGCAACGATCCAATAATACTGCCGTGTCGTGGTCATAGCTGTGGTCCCTGCGTCGCCAGTTGCGAACCCGGACGCCAACCAGTTTCAGATACCATCGTAGGTATTTCGGTTATGGTACTAGGAACCGGACTGAACCGGCGTGTTCCACTGCAATGGCTGAAGCTGTACCTGATACACATCAAATAAACGGGAACAATTGCATAAACGAGAAAATCGTAAGCGATATGAAGTAAAATGAACAAGTATCTGTGTGAGTCACCGTGTAATAACCCCAACTGCCACTCCTTTCAAGAGCTGATATGGACTCATTCAGGTGGCCACAGTGCGGGAAATTTACATAACTGTGGGGTTCGCTCGGGATACAGGCAGTAGCCAGCATCAGAGCCGCTCTTCTGCTTACGGTTTATATCGAGAGCAAACGGCCATATACGAGAATGGAGGCAGGAATATTTCCACGAAATAGTGGTTAAATGTTTTAAGTGGCATAATTGTCGTTACGATCGTTGAGATGGGAGACACCTCTTATAGACGGTTACACGACATTCTGAATAAAGTACTGCGTATACGTATAGTGTGGTAATAACAACGTACGATCTATGAAGGTCTCTCTTGTTTAAAGAATATCTGTGATACTCGGAAAACAGCTACAAAACGTGAGTGCCTTTCCTATTTGTTACGTCGATAGCAAATCGCATGCAAAAGTTCTTCCCTTTACGCTGTTCGCAAAATAATAATAATAATAAAATTTAAAATGTCACACGTGGCTCCAACTGCGTGAGGACAGTCACTTCGAACAACATTTGTTTCTGTATTGTTATTCGAAACATATAACCATGAAGAATAAATATTCCACACTTAATTCTTAAAATTTCAAATAATTAACCACAAAGTTTAATACAATGACATATCTCAAAGCAATATTGACATTTAAATCCACAAGATAATTAATGTTAATTAGTAAAATTCAGTTTTGCACATTCAAAAATGGCTCTGCAACTAAAAGCAGTTATTTACCATCGCCACGCCGGATAACCGCGCGGTCTCAGGCGCCTTGTCATGATCCGTGCGGCTGCCCCCGTCGGAGGTTCCAGTCGAGTCCTCCCTCGGGCACGGTGTGTGTGTGTGTGTGTGTGTGTGTGTGTGTGTGTGTGTGTGTGTGTTGTCCATGTTTAAGAGAGTTTAAGTTAGATTAAGTAGTGTCTAAGCTTAGGGACCGATGACCTCAGCAGTTTTGTCCCATAAGAACTTACCACAAATTTCCAGAAATTTACGTCTACCATTGGTCGCTTCTTTTTTCTCAAAAAATGTTCAGATGTGAGTGAAATCTTATGGGACTTAACTGCTGAGGTCATCAGTCCCTAAGCTTACGTACTACTTAACCTAAATTATCCTAAGGACAAACAAACAAAACCATGCCCGAGGCAGGACTCGAACCTCCACCGAGACCAGCTGCATAGTCCAAGACTGCAGCGCCCTAGACCGCTCGGCTAATCCCGCGCGGCTTCTTTTTTCTAACCGAAGTGATTTCTCCTGCGGAAGCTGGAAAAAAAAGCTCATTATTCTCACCCTAAATGTATCTAAAAACTTGTTAGTTTAATGCATGATGAGACTTGAAAAATGAATCACTAAAAATAAATCACGATGTTTTGGGGCACGGACTTCAGCAGGCTCCAATTCCCCACACTCTCATAAAATGATCAACTCTATAATTTATTCACAAATAGAGTTTCCGCTTTAACGAATCCTTACTAGTATAGTTAATCTAGTAAGATTTTGGTCATACAAGCGAAAGAGCATAAATGTGAAATCATCCGATTTTCAGAACTGCAATTTAGGACGTGCTTTTGTATTAAAAAGATAACTAATTATCAAGTTTTTGGTTTTATAGCTATTATAGTATGTGCTCTAAAAAGACTAAGTACGAACAAATAGATAACCCAAAACTTATGATAGTCTTAATTTCTGACATCGAGAGTATTCTATAACGAACGATATTGAAAAAGTACGCGTTATTGTACAATGAACTCTGAAAGCTGGTGAATGTAGAATATGGCGTTGCAGCACGCTAAGTTCGCCAGCAGAGCACGGGGCGATCCCACTTGCTCCCCCTGATGTTGACTCCTGATGCTGACGCGAACCAAAATGCTAAAGGGAGGACGTTTCAAAATCGTGCCGACGTAAATTCAGGAAGACTTCTGGCGTCGTAATGTTATTGTAAACGAAGCTTGCATTGTCGGCCGCTGTGGCCGAGCGGTTCTAAGCTCTTCAGAACGGAACCGCGCAGCTCCAACGGTCGCAGGTTCAAATCCTGCGCCGGGCATGGATGTGTGTGATGTCATTAGGTTAGTTAGGTTTAAGTAGTTCTGAGTCTAGGGGATTGATAACCTCAGATGTTAGGTCCCATTGTGCTTAGAGCCATTTGAACCATTTGAAGTTTGCATTCACCTTCACCCCCAGGCGCGGGTCAGAAGCGACTTGGCTTACGGTCATGAGCACTTTTTAACGTGCCGCAGATGCCTACGAATTTAGAAACAATACCAATAAAAAATATAAGGGTAAGATCTGTGATGGAAATATCTGCCTGACTGCAGGCAAGGAGCAGCCTCTTTTCACCATGGCGTTACGAGGAGCAGGTGGCAAACCTATCACTGTAGCCGCCTTTTACAGCTCGGAAAAATCGCCGGTGTTCATTTGGTAGTAGGCTGACTGAATCTGGGGCATTCCTGAAGGGAGCGCAACGAGTAAGAATCCTCATCTCTTTCCTGGAGTCAATCCGGGACCTCTAGAGCCCAAGCCTATTGCGCTACTCAATAAACTACCATGGCCTCTGATAATATGCAGAAAATATTTTAATATCATAAAAATAATTTTTATTGTTTTCGGTCAGACACTATTTTGCAGTACTGGTTGGGAAACGTTATGGATATAGGACAGGTTTGTTGTAAAAGGGGTATTTGAAAATTGTACTAAGATTTCACTGGCATCCAAACTGATCTTCCGTGAGGTCTGATTTTGTCATTTTCTCCATTGTTCGGTCAATAAGCCGATTCAGTATTTTGCCACTGTGACTTACTAAACTGGCAGTTTTGTATTACTCATACCTGTCAGAAACTTCTTTCTTTGGAATTGGAATTATTATTAGGTTAGTGGATAACTTTGTAGCGTTTTTGTTTCTCATGTTGGCATTCCGGTTGCTGAGGGTTTATTTATCGAGTGTCATTTTTTATTTGTAGTTCACTGTTGCTATTTCGGTTTAAATGTTGTCATTTTGCCATCTGAAGATGGCGAGAGGAGCTGTGGACGCTAGAAAATGGAGTGCCAAGTGGAAAAATCGGACCATTGCCGGCGTGTTCTTCTGTTTGAGTTCAATAGAGGGGCGACATCAGCCAGAAACTTTTGCGCCGTTTGTCAAGATAATGCCATTGGACAGATCACGGCAACATTATGGTTTCCTCGTTTTAAGGAGGGTCGCTTTGATATTAGTGACTCTCCACGTTCAGTAATACCTGCAGGGTTTGATGAAGATTACTTAAACTTATTAATCCACAATGATCCAGTCAGTGTACTCGAGAACTTCCAAATGCAACGAACTGTGATCATTCAACCACTGTCAGACATTTCTATGCAATGGTGAAAGTCCAGAAATCTGAACAAAGGCGGGTGGCCGTTTGTACATTTGTGCTTGCTCGTCATCGGTTGGATCATGAACAACACCGACCATTCGTATCCTTTATCGTTGCTGCTGACGAGTAATGGTGTATTTGTTCTAATGGTTGAGCCGAAACATAGCAGGAACCCCCCATTCAAAGACCTGCGCATATCCTCAAAAGACAGTGTTATGCATCTGATCGAACAGAGACGGTGTGCTGTACTACGAATTGCTTCCCCGAGGTTCAAATGGTTCAAATGGTTCTGAGCACTATGGGACTTAACATCAGAGGTCATCAGTCCCCCAGAACTTAGAACTACTTAAACCTAACTAACCTAAGGACATGACACACATCCATGCACGAGGCAGGATTCGAACCTGCGACCGTAGCAGCAGCGCGGCTCCGGACTGAAGCCCCTAGAACCGCTCGGCCACAGCGGTCGGCGCCTTCCCGACATTTATTGTCAACCACTGAGACATCCTGCATACGCAGTCCAGGAAAAACGACCGGGAAATCTGCGTGGAGTGATCCTGCCCCACGATAATGCCCGCCCGCTGTCTGTTATACTGACAAAAAACACTATACAAAAGTTGATTTGGGAAGTCATTCCACACCCACCTTATTCACCTGATCTTGCGCCTTCAGATTTTCACCTTTTCGGCCCTATCCGAAGAACCTCCGAGGAACGTAGCTTCCGGATGGAAACGCGTTCGACGAGTTCTTCGCCTCAAGAGCGCGTGATTTCTACAGTCGCGGAATGTGAAAGTTACATCACATTTGGCAGACTGTTGTAAATAGTGAAGGAGACAGAACGATGACTAAAGTCTCTTTTATGCGTATCTGTTGTGTGTATTACACTTACGGAAAAAACGCTACTAACTTATCCGCCGTCCCAAAACATTCTTCGTGACATCTTAGGTTATTTTGCCAGTCTCATACATCTTGCCATAGTTGAAAACTTAGTGAAGTCTCTTCATCTCCGAATCGAGGCCATTATCAACACCAGAGGCGGTGCTAGTCGGTGCTGTCTTGACGTCTGCTGGGAGAGGTGGATCAAGTATTTTGTGTGTACAGAGCTTTTCTCAAAGGTGTTTCCGGAAATGTACCTAAGATCTGTGAGCTGTAGGACCACTAAGGCGAGAATTGAAAAATGACACCCTCTCTTTTCCATTACCGTCAGTCTCCTCGATATCACCCCACCCCTCCATCAATAACAACATCGAACGGCACAACGATGCATATCTTCTATTATACTTGTAATCATTAAACTGAGATGGCCGGATGTCCTCATTTTCTGATGTCCTCAATTTTCATGATTTGTCATTTCCTTTAAAACTGACTGAGGACAACAAATGTTCTGTATTTCTCATTTTTTGTCCTAAATTTTTGAAATTACCCAAAATAACTGAAATAAAAAGAATGCGTTGAACGTTTTAAATTAGAAAACAGACAGACACGAACTTGTTTCTATCTACGGGTATGATGAACTGCGGTTGCCTTTAACTCTTTTTAGATATCTAGGAATAGAAGTACAAATGCTAGCTTGTGGATACGTGATCGATCATTTACAAGAAATGATAGTAGAACCAAGAACAGCAACAGAACCGCTCAATACAACTGACGCTTGACAAATGATCGGCCGACACAAAAATAAAAAAAAGGGATTGAGGACGCAATATTATCCAAGCCAGCGCACGTGCCCCGCTCCACCGCTCGACAGAGATGAAACAAGGTCATATTTGTTTCCGTTCGTACTCAGTTGATGATGATGATGATGATGTCCCATACTCCGAGGAGCGTAGGTGACGTTGTGGGTCCTAGTGAAGTTGATTTGCCATTGCCTTCCTGCGACCGTAATTTTTTTTCTTCTGTTGATGTTATTTTTTTGTTCTATATTGTTCGTTGTATTTGTTCGTGGCGGATGTCCAAAGACACCTGTTCAGATTGTTCGTTGATCCGTTCACTCAGTTTTTTTTTATTACAGAGGGTAGCGAAACCCTCTGACCGAACACGCTGAGCTACCGTGCCGGCGATAATGGGGATGAATGATGATTGATGAAGACGATACAACAACACCCAGTCATCTCGAGGCAGGAAAAATCCCTGACCCCGCCGGGAATCGAACCCGGGACCCCGTGCGCGGGAAGCGACAACGCTACAGCAAGACCAAGAGCTTCTGACCGTATTCAGCAGCGGCTGCTTTAGTTTTGAAGCAGGTAGGAGTACTTCCCGACCACGACATTATTGCACATGGCCACCCGTTATCAGAAACACGCGATGAGGTTGCAGTAAACAAGTTCAGTGGTGACTAAAGAAAACGCATCGCATAGGGAATGATTTCAAAACAGAAGAGCATGTGCTATCAAGCGGTTCAGAGTGTCCTCTTGAAATATCACGATGAAAACTTACGATAAGCCGGCCGAACAGCCCTCACCCCCAGGTGCAATATTGTTCTGGTCGACTAAAGAGGCATTGTGTTTACTTTCGTCAGAGTAAGTAAAGGCTTATTAAGTAACTGTTCCGTATGCTCTTATAGACAATTTGATATTTAAATTTTTCCTCTTTTTCATTTTCCCGGTTTTTTCGCTGTTTGCCCTTTAATTAATCTATTCCGCTCTTTGCCGCTCCTGAAGTTTTCTCGCCCTAGGCGGCCGCCTAGTCTGCCCAAAGGTAGCTTCTGGTTAGCTGCTGGGAAGGAAGACCGCCTGAGCGTCGCGCTGCAGTATGGCTTTGGTGAGTTGAGGCGTGGCGTGGCTTGGCAGCGCTTGTCGCTAGCTGAGGCAGCGCAGCCTCCGCCGTGTCCCGCGGCAACGCGGGGGAGCCCGCCCTCATCGATCGCCGTAATTAGATAAAACGGAACCCGCCGGCCGCCCGCTACTGCCCGCTAATGGCCACCTGCTACTGCCGGCTGCCGACTACTTGCTACTGCCCGCTTTACCGGCGGGCGCCCACTAACGGTCATTAATGAGTCCCTTATACTCGTTTTAAACTCGCCAGTGACACCAATGACGTCATCTCCGAACTCGCGGGCCCCACGAGAAAGACAGGCCGCGGCGCGTACGTCACGTTGGTAGGCCTCAGCTTGCTCGCTCGCTTAGCTCAGCAGCATCTCTGATCCTGTTATCTCGTAACTGGGTGTTTTCGTGCAAACGAGGATTGCATTCCCTACTGGAATCTGATATTATGGAGTCTAACTGATTACTAGTAGTACAACGGAATACACAACTGTGTAGTATGATTTAATTTAAGATCTATGCTCGACACAAATGCTATGACGACTTGTTTATAGCATATAGTCTCTTCTGCTTAACACTCTTCCTTCCTTATAGATCTTATAATTAAATTTCCCTTGAGACATTTGAGTCTCATCTTTGTCTACGATAATGATGGCAGCTGAAGAAATGAATTAAAATTTATGCCGTGGCCAAGACTAGGTACCTGCTTACTGGGCAGGAATGCTGGCCATTACATCATCACAGCACAATGATTATCATTGCTGCACGGACTATCTAACTTGAATGCCCTCCACAACACAAACTTCATTTCATATTTCCCCTTCTCAGATCCTCCTTTATTGATTTGCGTCGGTTAGTTAGATTTAAAAAAATAATCTGCTCAGCAGACAAACTTCTTTTCTACACGTGTTAACTCGCAGTTGGGTATTTACGTAAAAACAAGAGTTACATCTCGTGCTGGCATCCACTATCTGCTAACAGCACTTGGACTCAGTCATTGATTCACCATTCTTTTGTCATTTCATTAACGAATTATATATCATACTACAAATTTGGCTTTCTCAAATGGTTCAAATGGCTCTGAGGACTATGGGACTTAACTTCTGAGGTCATCAGTCCCATAGAACTTAGAACTTCTTAAACGTAACTAACCTAAGGACATCACACACATCCATGCCCGAGGCAGGATTCGAACCTGCGACCGTAGCGGTCACGCGGTTCCAGAGTGTAGCGCCTAGAACCGCTCGGCCACCACGGCCGGCGCTTTCTCAAACTGATCATAAATTACGCGTGAGCAGTCCAGCGGCAAATTTACCTGGGTACCTTGACACTTCTAAAATCAGTCTTTACAAAATAATATTTGCAAAAACCAACGTAGTCTGTGTCTGCATCTCTGGTTTCTGCTAGTTATTTTACGAAACCGCTCAGCAGCATAACCGACACCAGACTGTCACTTAATATACGCGAATTCCACACTGGCAACGACAAACCTCTTTTTTATCCTTTTTTGCATCGTCAGTCTTCTGACAATAGGCTTTGTCGTAGGATGACGTTGTGCAAATTCCACAATATTTCCTCGGAGCAACTGTCCGACCATAATAAATAAATTGTGATCAAGACTGTTTTTGATAGTAAATATTTCGTGATGTCTTAGCAGATGTCTCACCATCTCGACCCCGTTCCTCGCCGATTCTCCGGAGAACCACCTCATTCCTCACCTTATCAGTCCACCCAATTTTCAACATTTTTCGGTAGCACCACATCTCAAATGCTTCGATTCTCTGCTGTTTCGGTTTTCCCACAGTCCATGTTTGACTATCATGCGATGCTGTACTCCAAACATACACTCCTGGAAATGGAAAAAGGAACACATTGACACCGGTGTGTCAGACCCACCATACTTGCTCCGGACACTGCGAGAGGGCTGTACAAGCAATGATCACACGCACGGCACAGCGGACACACCAGGAACCGCGGTGTTGGCCGTCGAATGGCGCTAGCTGCGCAGCATTTGTGCACCGCCGCCGTCAGTGTCAGCCAGTTTGCCGTGGCATACGGAGCTCCGTCGCAGTCTTTAACACTGGTAGCATGCCGCGACAGCGTGGACGTGAACCGTATGTGCAGTTGACGGACTTTGAGCGAGGGCGTGTAGTGGGCATGCGGGAGGCCGGGTGGACGTACCGCCGAATGGCTCAACACGTGGGGCGTGAGGTCTCCACAGTACATCGATGTTGTCGCCAGTGGTCGGCGGAAGGTGCACGTGCCCGTCGACCTGGGACCGGACCGCAGCGACGCACGGATGCACGCCAAGACCGTAGGATCCTATGCAGTGCCGTAGGGGACCGCACCGCCATTTCCCAGCAAATTAGGGACACTGTTGCTCCTGGGGTATCGGCGAGGACCATTCGCAACCGTCTCCATGAAGCTGGGCTACGGTCCCGCACACCGTTAGGCCGTCTTCCGCTCACGCCCCAACATCGTGCAGCCCGCCTCCAGTGGTGTCGCGACAGGCGTGAACGGAGGGACGAATGGAGACGTGTCGTCTTCAGCGATGAGAGTCGCTTCTGCCTTGGTGCCAATGATGGTCGTATGCGTGTTTGGCGCCGTGCTGGTGAGCGCCACAATCAGGACTGCATACGACCGAGGCACACAGGGCCAACACCCGGCGTCATGGTGTGGGGAGCGATCTCCTACACTGGCCGTACACCACTGGTGATCGTCGAGGGGACACTGAATAGTGCACGGTACATCCAAACCGTCATCGAACCCATCGTTCTACCATTCCTAGACCGGCAAGGGAACTTGCTGTTCCAACAGGACAATGCACGTCCGCATGTATCCCGTGCCACCCAACGTGCTTTATAAGGTGTAAGTCAACTACCCCGGCCAGCAAGATCTCCGGATCTGTCCCCCATTGAGCATGTTTGGGACTGGATGAAGCGTCGTCTCACGCGGTCTGCACGTCCAGCACGAACGCTGGTCCAACTGAGGCGCCAGGTGGAAATGGCATGGCAAGCCGTTCCACAGGACTACATCCAGCATCTCTACGATCGTCTCCATGGGAGAATAGCAGCCTGCATTGCTGAGAAAGGTGGATATACACTGTACTAGTGCCGACATTGTGCATGCTCTGTTGCCTGTGTCTATGTGCCTGTGGTTCTGTCAGTGTGATCATGTGATGTATCTGACCCAAGGAATGTGTCAATAAAGTTTCCCCTTCCTGGGACAATGAATTCACGGTGTTCTTATTTCAATTTCCAGGAGTGTACATTCTCAAAACTGTCTTCCTCAAGTTAAGGTTTATGTTTGATACTAGAAGGCTTCTCCTGCCCAGGAATGCCTCTTCTTCAAGTGCTAGTCTGCTTTTTATGTCCTCCCTGCTGCGACCATTATGGATTATTTTGCTACTCAGGAAGCAGAATTCCTTAAATTCATGTACTTCGTGATCACCAATCCCGATGTTAAGTTTCCCGTTGGTCTCGTTTCTGCTACTACTCATTACTTTCGTCTCTCTTCAATTTTTTCTTAATCCATATTCTGTACTCATTAGACTGTTCATTCCATTCGACGGATCCTGTAATTCTTCACTGTCACTGAAGTTAGCATTGTCATCAGCGAATCTTATCATTGATGTGTTTTCACCTTGAACTTTAATTCCACTCTTGAACCTTTCTTTAATTTCCATCATTGAACTGTAGAGACGAAAGACTACATCCCTGTCTTATATCCTTTTTAATCCGAGCACTTCGTTTAAGGTCTGCCTGTCTTATTGTTCCCACTTGGTTCTTGTTCATATTGTATACTGCCCCTCTTTCCCTATAGCTTACCCTTTTTTCAGAATTTCGAACATCTTGCACCATTTTACATCGTCGAACGCTTTTTTTCAGATCGATAGATCCCGTGAATGTTTCTTAATTTTTCTTTAGTCTTGCTTCCATTATCAACCACAACGCCCTTACCTTTCCTAAAGCCAAACTGGTCGTCATCTAACACATCCTGAATTTTCTTTTCCGTTCTCCTGTATATTATTCTTGTCAGTAACTTGTATGCATGAGCTGTTAAGCTAATTGTGTGATAATTCTTCTACTCATCAGCTCTTGCAATCTTCGGAATTGCGTGGATGATATTTTTCCGTAGTCAGATTGTATATCGCCAGACTCCAACATTCTACAAAACAACGTGAATAGCCGTTTTGTTGCACTTCCACCAAAGACTTTAGTAATTCCGATGGAATGTTATCTATTACTACTGCCTTATTCGATCTTAAGTTTTCCAAAGCTCTTTTAATTTCTGATTCTAATAATGCATCTCTTCTATATCGATCGACTCCTGTTCCTTCTTCTATCACGTCATTAGACAAGTCTTCTCCCTCGTAGAGGCCTTCAATGTGCTGTTTCCACCCCTTCGCTCTCTCCTCTGCATTTAACAGTAAAATTCCCATTCCACACTTAATGTTACCACCCTTGCTCTCAATTTTACCGCATGTTGTTTTGACATTTGTACATGGTGAGTCAGTCGTTCCGACAATCATTTCTTTTCCGATTTCTTCATTCCTAAATGATTTATATTTCCGTATTCCTGAATTTACCGGAACATTTTTGTACTTTCTTTCGTGGGTTAACTGAAGTATTGCTTCTGTTAGCCATGATTTCTTCGCAGGTACCTTATTTGTACCTATCTTTTTCTTTCCAACTCTTTTTTAAAGCTATCCATTCTGGTTCAAACGAACTGTCTACTGAGCTATTCCTTATTGCAGTGTCTATAGCCTTGGAGAACGTCAAGTGTATCTCTTCATTCCTTAGTATTTCCGTATCCCACTTCTTTCCTTACTGATTCCTCCTGACTGCTCTATGAAACTTCAGCCTACTCTTCGTCACTACTAGACTGTGATCTGAGTCTTTATCTGCTCCAGGATATGCCTTACAATCCAGTATCTGATTTCGGAATCTTTGTCTGACAATGAAGTAATCTACCTGAAATCTTTCCGTATCTCCCGCCCTTTTCCAAGTATACCACCTCCTCTTGTGACTCTTGAACAGAGTATTCGTTATTACTAGTTGAAATTTATTGCAGAACTCAATTTGTCTTTCTCCTCTCTCATTCCTAGTACCAAGCCCATATTCTCCCGTAACACTTTCTTCTGCTCCTACCCCTACAATCGCTTTTCAGTCTCCCATGACTATTAGATTTTCGTCTCCCTTCACGTACAGAAATATCGGTTCAATATTATCATGTACTTTCTCTGTCTCTTCTTCTTCGGGCTTGCAACGTCGGCACATATACCTGAACTGTAGTTGTCGGCGTTGATTTTCTGTCGGTTCTGATGGGAACAACCCTATCATTGAACTAGTCGCAGTCACTCACTCTCTGCCCTATCTTACTTTTCATAATCAATCCTACTCCAGTTATACCATTTTCTGCTGCTGTTAATATTACTCTATTCTCAACTGACCAGAAATCCTTGTCTTCTTTCTATTTCACTTCACTTAACCCCACTATATCTAGACGGAGCCTTAGCATTTCCCTTTCTAGCTTCCCTACCAGGTATGAACTCGCGATATTCCACGCTTCGACTCGTAGGACGTTATTCTCTCGCTGGTTACTTAGCGTTTTTTTTATGGTCACCTCCCGCTTGGTAGGCCCCTACTGGAGATCTTTTGCCATTGGAGCGATCGTCGTGACACTTTTTCAGTTAAGGCCACATGTCCTTTGGATATATATTATGTGACTTTAATGCAGTGGTTTCCATTGTCTTCTGCATCCTCAAGCCGTTGATCATTTCTGATTCTTCCGCCTATACAGGCAGTTTCCCACCCCAGGGACAAGAGAGTGCCCTAAACCTTTGTCCGTTCCTCCACTCTCTTTGACAAGGCCGGCGGCAGAATGAGGGTGGCTTCTTATGCCGGAAGTCTTTCGGCTGCCATTGTTAATCATTTTTATTCAAATTTAAGCGTTTGTGGGTTTCGAACCTAGGATCAGGGACAATTACTACTCTATGACACTATCCCTGGACCACGGCTGAACGTCAAACTACTGACAACTAAAAATCATATTGCTTGTACACAGAGCCTCTGTGGCGAAACAAGACTTCTGTCTGAATAATATCCAGTGTTCAAGTATGAAATAAGACTCATCGAATAAAAACAGATGTCGCATCACTTTCATCGACTACGAAAATAACCTACAGACCTTACAACATCCATTAGTTTATCGTTAAAATCTGTAGAACGTACGTCCCAAGAAGTGTTAAGCATCACATAGCTTTCTCTAACATACATCTCGCAAAATGAGCACAACGAGAAGGTTACCAAAGGTCGCTCTTCCCACGCACCGTCCCCGATACCCGCCACCGTAGCCGAGACCGCTAACGCAAGCCTGCGCAGTGGCATCCGATGCGGAGGTAAGCCGGTTCGAATCCTGGGGATTACCAGTTCTCGGCCGGCAATAGGAGGACCGGTGGCGGCGTTAATGTCCTGGCTTAAACTGCAAACATCTCCGCATTTTCCCGTGAAGTGAGACCTGTGACACTTTATGGTGGTCCGACCATCAGATGGCGACGTTAAACTCGGCAGCCCCCTCGCTGCTATTCCATAGTAGCAGGGTATGTGCCAGCACCAGGTTTCCTTCCTTCTATCCTTTCATCATCACCATACAAACATAACACTACACTATTCACGCATCCATTACACCTACACTCCACACATACAAATAAGTATTAATTCTCCGTAGCCGCAGGGAAAGAAGCCAATAAGAGGAGAGGAAGCACACCCTTTCCATTTGTTGTTGTTGTTGTGGTCTTCAGTCCTGAGACTGGTTTGATGCAGCTCTCCATGCTACTCTATCCTGTGCAAGCTTCTTCATCTCCCAGTACCTACTGCAACCTACATCCTTCTGAATCTGCTTAGTGTATTCATCTCTTGGTCTCCCTCTACGATTTTTACCCTCCACGCTGCCCTCCAATACTAAATTGGTGATTCCTTGATGCCTCAGAACATGTCCTACCTACCGATCACTTCTTCTGGTCAAGTTGTGCCACAAACTTCTCTTCTCCCCAATCCTATTCAATACTTCCTCATTAGTTATGTGAGCTACCCATCTAATCTTCACCATTCTTCTGTAGCACCACATTTCGAAAGATTCTATTCTCTTCTTGTCCAAACTATTTATCGTCCATGTTTCACTTCCATACATGGCTACACTCCATACAAATACTTTCAGAAATGACTTCCTGATACTTAAATCTATACTCGATGTTAACAAATTTCTCTTCTTCAGAAACGCTTTCCTTGCCATTGCCAGTCTACATTTTATATCCTCTCTACTTCGACCAACATCAGTTATTTTGCTCCCCAAATAGCAAAACTCCTTTACTACTTTAAGTGTCTCATTTCTTAATCTAATTCCCTCAGCATCACCCGACTTAATTCGACTACATTCCATTATCCTGGTTTTGCTTTTGTTGATGTTCATCTTATATCCTCCTTTCAAGACGCTATCCGTTCCGTTCAACTGCTCTTCCAAGTCCTTTGCTGTCTCTGACAGAATTACAATGTAACCGGCGAACCTCAAAGTTTTTATTTCTTCTCCATGGATTTTAATACCTACTCCGAATTTTTCTTTTGTTTCCTTTACTGCTTGCTCAATATACAGATTGAATAACATCGGGGAGAGGCTACAACCCTGTCTTACTCCCTTCCCAACAACTGCTTCCCTTTCATGTCCCTCGACTCTTATAACTGCCATTTGGTTTCTGTACAAATTGTAAATAGCCTTTCGCTCCCTTTCCATTAGGCGGCTGAATTTACCCTGAGGGATATCCCAGCCAACAAACCCATAAGACATTGACATTTGCATTTTTTGCTACGCTTGATTGCAACAGGAAGTAGATGAATTTATCGTGGTCTTTGTAGTACCCTCGTCCCTACACTGTTAAGTGGTTTGCTGAGTACATAAGTGAGTATCCATGATTACTGTTTGTATCCTTTGTATCTCATACGTGTCACACATCAAGCAAAAACCTTTCTTACTATTCGTAATAACTGATTTGCGCATGAAATTTTCTTAATGTTAATTTGTTAATTTCCAATATTTCCGGAAAGATACCGTCTGCCTCTAAGCTGAGGAGTCATCGCGATTGACTGACTTGTGGAGGACACGGTTTCGATTCCGGGAATGTTTCCTTGATGGGAAGACTGGAACTGGGTGCTCTCAGCCTCATGATGCCAACTGAGGAAGTTCTTGATCGAGAAGTAGCGGCTCCAGATCATGAAAACTGACAAAATGGTTCAAATGGCTCTAAGCACTATGGCACTTAACATCTGAGGTCATCAGTCCCCTATACTTAGAACTACTTAAATTTAACTAACCTAAGGACATCACACACAGCCACGCCCAAGGCAGGATTCGAACCTGCGACCGTAGCAGCAGCGCTGTTCCGGACTGAAGCACCTAGAACCGCTCTGTCACAGCGGCCAGCTATGAAAAGTGACAACAAACGGGAAAGCGATGTGCCGACCACACGTCCCTCCACACCGTATCCAACGACGCCATTGGCGGAGGAAGACACGCCGCTCGGTCGGTGCCGCTAGGCTCATCAGGACGTCTGGAAGGAGTCTATTTTACCTTTAAGATACCACAGTTCTATTTTCACTGAGATGAATTCTAAGCTCTCACCATATCGGCACTATGTGACACATTTTCACTTGTCATGAGCATATTATGAAGATTTTGGGGTGAAAGGAAACGGTATGGGGAAAAAGATAGGAAGGAAATAATAACGTCCAGCAGCACACGGCATTGCGGCAATGCAACAGCGAGAGCTGAAAATACGTGCCGGTTGTTGTTGTGGTCTTCAGTCCTGAGACTGGTTTGATGCAGCTCTCCATGCTACTCTATCCTGTGCAAGCTTTTTCATCTCTCAGTACCTACTGCAACCTACATCCTTCTGAATCTGCTTAGTGTATTCATCTCTTGGTCTCCCCCTACGATTTTTACCCTCCGCGCTGCCCTCCAATACTCAATTGGTGATCCCTTGATGCCTCAGAACATGTCCTACTAACCGATCCCTTCTTCTGGTCAAGTTGTGCCACATTCTCTTCTCCCCAATCCTATTCAATACTTCCTCATTAGTTATGTGATCTACCCATCTAATCTTCAGCATTATTCTGTAGCACCACATTTCGAAAGCTTCTATTCTCTTCTTGTCCAAACTATTTATCGTCCATGTTTCACTTCCATACATGGCTACACTCCATACGAATACTTTCAGAAATGACTTCCTGATACTTAAATCAATACTGGATGTTAACATATTTCTCTTCTTCAGAAACGCTTTCCTTGCCATTGCCAGCCTACATTTTATATCCTCTCTACTTCGACCAACATCAGTTATTTTGCTCCCCAAATAGCAAAACTCCTTTACTACTTTAAGTGCCTCATTTCCTAATCTAATTCCCTCAGCATCACCCGACTCAATTAGACTACATTCCATTATCCTTGTTTTGCTTTTGTTGATTTTCATCTTATATCCTCCTTTCAAGACACTGTCCATTCCATTCAACTGCTCTTCCAAGTCCTTTGCTGTCTCTGACAGAATTACAATGTCATCGGCGAACCTCAAAGTTTTTATTTCTTCTCCATGAATTTTAATACCTACTCCGAATTTTTCTTTTGTTTCCTTTACTGCTTGCTCAATATACAGATTGAACAACATCGGGGACAGGCTACAACCCTGTCTTACTCCCTTCCCAACCACTGCTTCCCTTTCATGTCCCTCGACGTGCCGGTACGAGACTCCAAACTGAATGCTCCGCTTCTTTAGAACAGTTACTTTAACCGCATCTGCCGCCCGAACGCGATTTCTGTCAGACCCAAATTCCCAACTTCCCGCTCACCGTACGGCAACGATCCCGCCCATTAACCTCCTACTCGTAGATTTATGATTCCCATAAGAGCTCGGAATTTGGTTGAGCATGTTCACGCAACCTTTGTCGTGTGCATGTCCGACAGAACAGAGACCACTCGTATCTATAATCTATGCACGCGATGACTGATGAAAAAGTTTCAGTGCGGATGCGTAACCAACGTCCGAATTCCTACGGGAAACTGAGATCGGCGAGCAGGGGCTGCTTCATATCTATGTCCGACACAAGAGACACCACTCGTATCTATAGTAATCACATTGATTACATGATCGCAATAGCAGCTCAATTTTTCCAAAATTAAGTGCTATAATTTCTCCTGCGAGT
Source organism: Schistocerca piceifrons (assembly GCF_021461385.2). Taxonomy (NCBI): domain Eukaryota; kingdom Metazoa; phylum Arthropoda; class Insecta; order Orthoptera; family Acrididae; genus Schistocerca; species Schistocerca piceifrons. The sequence goes on along the minus strand of NC_060142.1, from coordinate 510,342,905 downwards.
ACGTAAATCCGAATGAGAGAAATTTAGTGGCGTGTCGCTCTCTGAAATCCGATGAGTATTTTCGGAGGCAGTGTAGCATTGACTGAATATCAGGCCGATTGCTGGATTATGAAGGAGTATGTAGTCTCGTATGCAAGTAAAGATGTATGGTGTGTCGCATAAGGAGGAAACGGAATGTTGGAATGCCACTAAAATGCTGCGCAGAGGTTGAGGTGCAAGCCTGCAGACTGCAGAAAGAATGAAGAGGATGTTCTGGTATCTTTTGAAAAAGTTCACAAAGTGGGTCCCTTTTATATCGAAATCCACGTTGGCGCAATTTTTGTTTTCTCTTTATTGCAGGCGACGTATTAATTATATGGGAACGAAATCACCAACCTCCATGCGAAGAAGCTACCAGTTTGGTTTTCAAAACGGAAACATCCCAAATTCTGAAGATTATAATACCTCTGAAACTACTTATCGTATTTCCTTTCGTTTGGATTTGCGACACCAGCCGGAGAAAATTGTATAGTTCCGTTTGAAAAATGTAGCCGGTATCTATTATATATGTTGTTGTTGTTGTAGTCTTCAGTCCTGAGACTGGTTTGATCCAGCTCTCCATGCTACTCTATCCTGTGCAAACTTCTTCATCTTCCAGTACCTACTGCAACCTACATTCTTCTGAATCTGCTTGGTGTATTCATCTCTTGGTTTCCCTCTACGATTTTTACCCTCCACGCTGCCCTCCAATACTAAATTGGTGATCCCTTGATGCCTCAGAACATGTTCTACCAACCGGTCCCTTCTTCTAGTCGAGTTGTGCCACAAACTTCTCCCCAATCCTATTCAATACCTCCTCATTAGTTATGTGATCTACCCAACTAATCTTTAGGATTCTTCTGTAGCATCACATTTCGAAACCTTCTATTTTCTTCTTGTCTAAACTATTTGTCGTCCAAGTTTCACTTTAATACATGGCTACACTCCATACAAATACTTTCAGAAACGACTTCCTGGCACTTAAACCTATACTCGATGTTAACAAATTTCTCTTCTTCAGAAACGCTTTCCTTGCCATTGCCAGTCTACATTTTATATCCTCTCTACTTCGACCATCATCAGTTACTTTGCTCCCCAAATAACAAAACTCCTTTGCTACTTAAGTGTCTCATTTCCTAATCAAATTCCCTCAGCATCACCTGACTTAATTCGACTACATTCCATTATCCTCGTTTTGCTTTTGTTGATGTTCATCTTATATCCCCCTTTCAAGACACTATCCATTCCGTTCAACTGCTCTTCCAAGTCCTTTGCTGTCTCTGACAGAATTACGATGTCATCGGCGAACCTCAAAGTTTTTATTTCTTCTCCATGGATTTTAATACCTACTCCGAATATTTCTTTTGTTTCCTTCACTGCTTGCTCAATATACAGATTGAATAACATCGGGGAGAGGCTACAACCCTGTCTCACTTCCTTCCCAACCACTGCTTCCCTTTCATGTTCCTCGACTCTTATAACTGCCATCTGGTTTCTGTACAAATTGATTGTAAATAGCCTTTCGCTCCCTGTATTTTACCCCTGCCACCTTGAGAATTAGAAAGAGAGTATTCCAGTCAACATTGTCAAAAGCTTTCTCTAAGTCTACAAATGCTAGAAACGTAGGGTTACCTTTCCTTAATCTGTTTTCTACGATGAGTTGTAAGGTCAGTATTGCCTCACGTGTTCCAACATTTCTACGGAATCCAAACTGATCTTCCCCGAGGTCGGCTTCTACCAGTTTGTCCATTCGTCTGTAAAGAATTCGCGTTAGTATTTTGCAGCTGTGACTTATTAAACGCCGGCCTCATTGGCCGAGCGGTTCTAGGCGCTACAGTCTGGAACCGCGCGACCGCTACGGTCGCAGGTTCGAATCCTGCCTCGGGCATGGATGTGTGTGATGTCCTTAGGTTAGTTAGGTTTAAGTAGTTCTAAGTTCTAGGGGACTGATGACCTCAGAAGTTAAGTCCCATAGTGCTCAGAGCCATTTGAACTTATTAAACTGATACTTCGGTAATTTTCACATCTGTCAACACCTGCTTTGTTTGGGATTGGAATTATTATATTGTTCTTGAAGTCTGAGGGAATTTCGCCTGTCTCATACACCTTGCTCACCAGGAGGTAGAGTTTTACATGTATTACATATTTGTAAATCTTAGAAGGCCATTTCACATTGACGACGTGGCCGTTCGTATCCTCAAATCCGTAATTATTTCGCCAACCGTTCGTTTTCTGTCCCATGTTTATTGGAATGTTTTTGCTTCTGTGCGTCCTATCCGCGTTGTAGGCAAGGTATTAATAAGCGCACTTCATATACAGCGAAGATAAGGGGCGTGTATCCAGTAATCTCATTCTGCGTACGACACACCAGTCATAAACACCGTGTGATTATAGGCAAGACCTTATTACGAGTACATATAGTAGTTCTGTAAGCAATAGGTGGTGATTCATTGCTATGAAGTCATTCGTAAATGGGGTTGGTGCTCGGCGTGATAAGTATTGCGTCACGTACAGTTTTGCAACAGTCGCACATGAACCGAATACAGATTCCTGGTTGGGCACCTCTATTCTGTTCTCGTTGAGAGCAGCGACGTGTTGGAATAATACTTGAAGCTCGTAGAGATGCATGCCAAAGCACAAAAGGATTTTGTAAACTCCTGAAGTACTACATGTTAGAGCTGAAACAAAGTGCAATTGACGGGAAAAATGAGTTAATTTTCGGAAGATTATTTGAAGTGAAAATGTATTCTGTTCGTAATGAGAGCTGCAAAGGCGAAAAATCAGTGTAGAGCAATATACTTTATACAGTATGGTACTTACATGAGATGTTAAATGTAGCAAAAAGCTGTTTTTTTGCTGTCGTGGAAATTTCGTGAAACTGTGGCCAGAGCCTCAAACATCTTGAAATTAATCTGCAAGCTACAAGAAACTGAAGGGTTTGTAACACATTTTTTATAAAACGCCTTCTGATAAATTCATATTCATGTGCGCTTCTGTGGGCTTAGAAATGCAGAGACGAAGATTGAGCCCAGTGGAAAATAAATAGTACTGCTTCCACACAGCAAGAGAGGGCTAGAGGGCGGTTGCTCAGGTTGCACATGGTACGAATGCTCTGTTCGAGATATGAAATCTACATTGGCGTTTTTCAAAGGGTCGTGGTTCATTCCAAGTTGTGAGCAGAAGTTCTTCAAAAGGTGCACGATTGCACACATCACAGGCGCATCATAAAACGACACACATTTTAGTAGAAAAGCAACTGTTACGAGACTTGTTAATAACACGCCCATAAAAAGACTGTGTCCAGATATTTAGGTGCTTTTCTGGACAAACGATTTAACTTCAGCTCTCCTATAGAAAAAGTGGGTGCGAGAGGCAGAAAACTGTATTAATAACATAATGGTAGTCAGGTGCGATTGTAATCTGCAAACAATACAATTTCATCGTGTGACAGTTTTAACAGCTATTGTGATTTATTCTGCTAGTGTCTGGACTGACAGCTTGTAACGTCAGCACACGAAACAAGGGACTTGCAGCGAGAAATACTCCTCAGTATATCAGGAAGTTTTGCCAGGCTTCAGTACTCTGATTGTGTGCACTTGACCTTCAAATATGGAAGGAAGCATATTCAGAATTTCGCAGGACTTCTGGCCACAGGAAACAAGAAACCAGATCATCCCTATTTGAACGCTGGGACGGCTCTGTAAAAGGAAGAAGAACCTGCAGCTTCTTGCGAAGCATCAGACAAAGGCAAGAGCTGAAGAAGACTGGTCCACATTTTCAGGGGTTTGACCCACTTCCTGAGGGCCACGGTCAATTTTCCATGTATTTGCGGTTGTAGATTAGTTTTTCATTTATTATGGGTAGGGTGGCGTGTGAAGTATGGAACTCTTCGGCAGTGGTTAGATAGAGCTGTATAACTTAGTCATTACTATTGAAACACATAAGACTTTTGCATCATTACTTTTTTATTTTTTGCCGGAGATGGTTAAAATGTCGTACAGCCAATGAATATTCCATCCAATACAATAGCGAAGTTTCCTTCCCGTACAGTTTCTATCGTCTACAGCTCTCTCAAGTACCATGAAGGCTATACCTTGATCTCTTAACTTGTCCCATCATCCTTGGCAATGTTTCGACATGTTCCTCTCCGCGCCTGTTGTGCGGGAGAACCTCCGTTTGATTGCCTCTTTCTGCAGTGATTTTAGAAATTCCGATGGAATGTTACCTATGTCTTATTTGATCGCTTGACTTCCAAAGCTCTGACTGTAAAACTCAATCTCCTATGTCTTACATATCGGCTCTGATATCTTCTACTACACGTCGTCAGAGAATTCCTTATTACAGTAGAGATTTTCATTGTTGTTTCCACATGTGGTTTTTCTTGCCATCTATTGCTAAACAGTAGAACAGTATAATAGTAGTAGGACCCTTTATGGTAACTATGGGAAGGGTCATTCTTTACGTTAATGGTACATCAAAATTTTAAAAAAAATACGCCCACAGAGAAACACAAAGAGAGACTTGCAACTGAAACACTATCACTATAGAGGGTCAAGCCCACGTTACCCAAAGTTCTCAGACAGTTCCTTTGGAAGTGCTGATACTCTGGAGTAATTGCCGAGAACTCTTTCACTGCGTGAGACAAAGTCGTCGACGAAGACGCTTATTGCGTTACCTTTACAGTGCATCTCTGTTACCGAACGTTCTTCTCCCAACCGCATGGAGGTTGAGCAGTCCACAAAAAACTTCATGGGTAAACACCGTGTGGTTTGTCTAGGTGCTTCGCCGCGACTAAAAATGTACTTGAGATACAAACAGGTGCCAGCACTTCAAACGATTGACTCTGCGTTTAGTCACAGCCCCTTTATATGTTCCTGTTAGCGAGATTTCTGCCTCATCTTTTGGCGAGTGATCGCAAGAACGTTTCCATGGTGCCTCTAATGCTCACCTTGGCTGCCAGTGTAATCTGTTATCAACAATGCATGCGATTGGATTGGTCACAGATACCTTTAGATGTTTTTATTTTTATTTTTTATTTTTTTTTATTTTAGTCTGTTTCGGGACTTGCCTTTGTCCTCTAAGGTCCCTCGCTTTGCCCTCATGGCCACGAGGAAAACGGAGATAGCGCCTCTATCAGACAGTTAATGTCACAGTGAAGCTCGTAAATGTCTTACACCGTGGCCTTGCTGCAGAACCAAAAAAAATTGTACGTGAGTCGTGAGTGAAATGATTTTTCTTTCTGCAGGAAAGTTAGCGCCTTACGAGACTTCTTCACAGATTAAAACTGTATACCGGGCAGGCACTTAAACTCTGACCCTTGCCTTTCGCAGGCATACCTCTTACCGCCTGACATCTCCAGGCAAGCGTTAACCACTGATTTAGTTGTAACTTTATCTGTGTCTGTGGCTTTATGTCGTGATAAAATTAATATAATTTTGTGGAACGTTAGGAAGTATTTCCTTTTTAATGTTGTTATGTCCTGCCAAGCACTTACGAAAAATTTAATTAATGTTAAGTTTATGATTCAGTTTCGTGAGTTTCCATGCAGCTCTCCTTTCTTGTCAGTTAATTCCCTTTCTTTCATCAGTCTATTTTCTTTCATTTTTTCTTCGCAGTTCCCTTCTCCAGCTGCGCTTGTCAGCTGTCGATGGTTCGTTTGTATGAGTTTCTGTTGTAAACCTTTAGAAAAATTTATTTGGGGTTTTTTGACTTGCCCAAGCCAGGGTGTAGTTTTCAGTCTAGTAGTGTATGTTAAAACCTTGTGGGCAAGGTTTGTTGCGGGGAATCCATGAATGCCTCCATAAAATTTTAATCTCCTTTTTCGGATGTCGGCCGGGTTTTAATCTGTAACCCTCTTCCTTTCCGTTTGAACTGAGAATCTTTCTGATAATTTTGGGTTCTTCTTTCAGGATGTTTTCCGTGTCGTCATTGAAGTGTGTGAGAGTGACTGGCTAGTTTGATACCTGTGTTGTAATGCCTGATCTCTGTATGTGCGGGGAGACATTTTTTGCTGTAGACATCGCTAGTTCTGCCGTATTCTTTCCGTAGTTTCTGTAAACTAATTTTTTGTATTATTTTCCTCTACACTTGGTTCAAGGGTCTCACCTAGGGACTTTAAGTAGGGGCTCTCTCAATTCTGCGATAATTCGTGGATGAGTTTTCGATGTCATCATTTGCTAATATGACGAAACCGCCGGCCAAGACCGGACAAACTAACTTGGTATCACGGCCCACCAGAGACAGTGTCAGTTCTCATACCGTAGATGATAGCGCACGAGACTGCTCAGTCTTTGGCTCCGATTCGACCTTTAGTACCGTCCCAAGTCCAATTTTTGTGTGGCTTTCTTGTTCGGCTTGAGGAAACCGAACTGAGAACACGTTTGGCGACACAGTCTCCGACGGGCCGCTTGAAAACAGCGCAACGTATCGATTTTTTTAAACAATGTAGTTTTCAGCACAGCTTACCCTACAACATCCTTACAACGTTTCCATCTGCTTCTACCCTTCCTGTGCGTATGAAAAACTACTGAATAAAACTTTGCTTCATGACTTCATCTTTTCTCGGAAGAGGGTAACTGCACTCTTGTCTGAATAGTGCACGTGATCCCTTTTCTTTATTATTTTCACTTGTAATCGACTGAGTGTAATATTTACTTACGGACGAAGTGTGCGTCTTAAGCGCGCAATTATCTCTGCTTCAGGTCGTTACTGCAAGCGACAGGTCGCAAAGTTTATGCTACGCTCGCTGCTTGCTTTGTCACAAACCAGCGCGTGTGGATTAGCTCGGCGGTGGAGGCTGGAACACATCAACCCAACTGCAATCAATGTTTTCCCGTGTAGAGGTCACAGTAAATTTAAAAAAAAAAAAATCCCTGTGCGGGCCCCATGTGTCCGCGACAAGCGATACCGCAATTGAGCTGATGTGTTTAATCCACACCCGTGACCCGCTTGTGGATTCAATTGGAATCGGGCTTTTCATAACAGCTGGGTATCGTTCGCTGAAGAGGGATTTTTATTTCAGAGAATTTTCCGGTCCGTCAGCATACAAACAGGCTAGAACCATTTATGTATACCCGTTAACAGTGCTTTCTAAAACTATGTCTGGATTGCTATCATAATGTTTGAACAATCGGCAAAGAAAACAAACTTAGGATCAGGTAATGTAACTATTTAAAGGTCATTAGTGTTCACGGAAGTAAGGGTAGTGTGCAGTGAAAGAGATATTTTCGTTGTGTGATCTCCACTCCTACGGCTCGTTTGATTTAGCCCTCTGCGTTAGCCTATTCTCTGCAAGGCTCATCATCTCTGTATAGCTGCTGCAAGCTACATTCATTTGAACTGGTTAACTGTACTCAAACTCTCGTCTCCCTCTACAATCTTCACCCCGCCCCCTCTCATCATGTTTACTATCAACCGATTCCTTCTTTTAGTCGAGTTAAACTACAAATTTATTTCTTCCCAGTTCTAGGCAGTACCTCTTCATTAATTATTCAGCCTAACCATTTAATCTTCAGAATTATTAGAAAATCAGGCAAAAGGACTAACTACAGAATATCGTGTCGCTGATTTCAGTCTTAAAATTGGTGTTGAACATATGTTAAGACTGAAATCATGTGACACGACACTTTGCACTAAATCCATTCTGATGATGTGCCATGAAACACACAAATAAATAAAAGCTTTCACAACAAGTGAGCTATTGCGATTAGTGGCCAAAACAAGCGGTGAAAAAGACGATCTCAGTATTCACGAAATGGTCGTAGGCTTCCTGCGCGACTATTTAACGCGACTTAAATCATTCTTATGAGGTGTTATTAAATGAAATGAGTTAACGTCATGGATTATTACTACTATAGTAAAATGATAATGCTAACTATGCAAAACGTAAAATTAAAAATCTTTGTAAAACTATGCATCACAAAAACTTTGTTATACGCTGAAGAACCAAAGAAACTGGTACACCTAACTAATATCGTGTAGGACCCCTGAGAATATCTGTAGCAATTCTGGGCGTGTGGGGTGTCGCATTGTCCTGCTTGGATTGCCCAAGTCCGTCGCAATGCACAATGGACATGAAAGGATGTAGGTGATTAGACAAGGTGCTTACGTACCTGTCACCGTATCTATCACTCCATCTACATAAACCCTACACCATTACAGAGCCCACACCAGCTAGAACAGTCTCCTGCTGACAAGCGAGGTCCGTGGATTCATGAGGTTGTCTCCATACCCGTACACGTCCATTCGCTCGATACAATATGAAACGAGACTCGTCCGGCCAGGCAATATGTTTCCTGTCATCAACAATATAATGTCGGTGTTTATGGGCGCAGGCGAGTCGTAAAGCAGTAATCAAGGGTACATGAGTGGGCCCTCGGCTCCGAAAGCCCATATAGATGACATTTCGTTGAATAGTTAGCACGCTGGAACTTGATGGTCCAGCATTGAAATATGCAGCAGTTTGTGGAAGGGTTGCACTTATGTCAGACTGAACGATTCTCTTCAGTCGTCGTTGGTCCCCTTCTTGTAGGATTTTTTGCAGCGATGTCGAAGATTCGATGTTTTACCGGATTCCTGATATTCACGGTACACTCGTGAAATGGTCGTACGATCCCCACTTCATCGCTACCTCCTAGATACTGTGTCCCATCGCGCGTTCGTCGACTATAACACCACTTCAAAGTCAATTAAATCTTGATAACCTGCCGTTGTAGCAGCAGTAACCGATCTAATAACTGCGCCAGACACTAGTTGTCTTGTACAGGCATTGCCGACGACCGCAACGCCGTATTCTGCCTGTTTACATATCTCTGTATTTGAATGCGCTTGCCTATTCCAGTTTCTTTGCCGCTTCAGTGTATTTTAGGCTACAAATGTAAAACACGCAAGAAGTCAAAGCTACCATCTGATAACGGGCTCGGGCTCCAAAGTGGTAATGTTATAAGAAAATCATTCTGGGAAAACTTGTTGGCTGGCTGCAGTATTTCCTACAATGCAATTTGCGGAAACAACTGCGGTTGTATGACTGGGATGTCAGTCTTCATTTGAGAAACAATGTGCTCAAGCTGCATTAACTAGTACATAACCAATTCTTTTCACCATAGCTTACCCTATACAAATCAGGATATTTAGAGGGTCGCTTCCAATCTTGATGAATTTTGTTTAAATTGTGTTCTCTTTCGCGTATATGATGCGAAGAAATTTTGTTCCTTTTATGTGCATGTGAGAAAATTATGTTTTAAGCCTTTTTAACAGATTATCGTTACTGTAATGATGTTGTGTCATAATAAAAAGTTACCTATTGTTTTTCAGTTACCAAAATACGCTTATGTGAAACTGTAAACTAGAAAACAAAGAAACGAATGTAAAACGTAAAGTAACAATTTATAACAAATATAACTAACACAAATATAAGTAAAATAAATACACTAATAACGAATTTTTAGATATTTTCATCAGGTACGTTGAAAATTCTATGACAGCACATTGTGTGAAGTTTATTTTCCAAAAACGGTATTTCAAAAAATGGTTCAAATGGCTCTGAGCACTATGGGACTTAACATCTATGGTCATCAGTCCCCTAGAACTTAGAACTAATTAAACCTAAGGACATCACACACATCCATGCCCGAGGCAGGATTCGAACCTGCGACCGTAGCAGTCGCGCGGCTCCGGACTGAGCGCCTAGAACCGCTAGACCACCGCGGCCGGCACGGTATTTCAGAAACCATCCTTATTATACACTGAATTATGTAGCTTTAGATAGTCTTTAATTTATGTTGTAACTAAGATTTTTATTTTTCGAAATTAATAATGGCGGCGGAGTATTTTGCAAAATTTTAAATTATTACAAAATTCGATTATACAGTTTTCAAGTACGTTAATTATCAGTCAACTTTTATATGACAAACATTTTTTATACATAATCGTTTCGAAGAAATTACCTTCAAACCCAGTACGCCAAATTAACTTTCAGGGTGCGTTTTACCCTTTAAAATTGAAACTGGGTACGAACAAAAAAAACCGCATCGCATTTTGTCCTGTCTACACACTCGCTAAGTTTCATCAAGATCGTTTATTGACACTTTGGAACGTTCCCTTATTAGTTCATTTTGAGCTCCAAGATATTATCCACATGATTTTAAAATGCTTTGGCTGATTGTCGAATAAATTTGTACCTACATATCTGATTCCTTTGTGGTCTATTGTTAATCCCTTGAAGTAGTGTTTTTGCCTCTAGTGTTTCCTACTTGCTACAGTGTTTATGAGAGATGCGAAATACTAGTAATGACAAAGGACATTAAGAAGTTTTTGTAGAGGTCTCTGTAGAACATTCCAGGAGTAATGCAAGATATTTTTCTTATAACACGATTCCCCGTTCTGAATATAAGTCCCTGTAAAATGAATATCCCCAAAAAATGATTCCGTATGTTATTGTTTAGTTGTGTGTTGTGACATAGAGCTGAAGCTTTGATTTATTTTCCATATATAAACCACTAATATCCTACGATTTATTGGACGTCATATTGACACATAAAGCTGGTATGTTAAACCCTTTGTTTGCAGACAATTTCAGTCACGTAAGATAATCACCAAGATCGAACAGTATCAACATATCAGCATTTGTGCTTCGCAGTCGTTACGTTCAAGTATTTGCAAAGATTCATATCTTGCCAAAAGTAACGTAATCTGGTCAACAAACAACAGTATGTCGAGTTTGACAAATTAAAACTTTGATACTGGACTGATACACTATGTGATCGAAAGTATCCGGACACCTGGCTGAAAATTACTTACAAGTTCGTGGCACACTCCATCGGTAATACTGGAATTCAATATGGTGTTGGCCCGCTCTTAGCCTTGATGACAGCTTCCACTATTGCTGGCATATGTTCAATCATGTGCTGAAGGTTTCTTGGCAGCCCATTCTTCACGTAGTGCTGCACTGAGGGGAGGTATCGATATCAGTCGGTGAGGCCTGGCACTAAGACGGCGTTCCAAAAGATTCCAAAGGTGTTCTATAGGATTCAGGTCAGGACTATATGCAGGTCAGTCCATTACAGGGATGTTATTGTCGTGTAACCACTCCGCCACAGGCCGTGCATTATGAACAGGTGCTCGATCGTGTTGAAGGATGCAATCGCCATCCGTTAATAGCTCTTCAACATTGGGAAGCACGAAGGTGCTTAAAACATCAATATAGACCTGTGCTGTGATAGTGCCACGCAAAACAAGGGGTGCAAGCCTCCTCCATGAAAAACACAACCACACCATAACACCACCGCCTCCGAATTTTACTGTTGCCACTACACACGTTGGCAGTTCACATTCACCGGGCATTCGCCATACCCACACCCTGTGATCTGTCACTCCACGCAACGTTTCTCGAATGTTCAATCGTCCAATATTTTACGCTCCTTACACCAAACTAGGCGTCGTTTGGCTTTTACCGGTGTGATATGTGGCTTATGAGCAGCCGCTCGACCATGAAATACTAGTTTTTTCACCTCCCTCCTGTCATAGTACTTGCAGTGGATCCTGATGCAGTTTGGATTTCCTGTGTGATGGTCTAGATTGATGTCTGCCTCTTGACTGTCGGCGCTCTTTATCAGTCAGGAGACGAGGTCGGCGTATACGCTTTCGTGCTGTACATGTCCCTTCACGTTTCCACTTCACTATCACATCGGAAACAATGGACCTAGGGATGTTTAGGATAGTGGACATCTCGCGTACAGACGTATGACAGAAGTGACATCCAATCAGCTGCCCATGTTCGAAGTCCGTGAGTTCAGCGGAGCGTCCCATTCTGCTCTCTCGCGATGTCTAATGACTACTGGGGTCGCTGATATGGAGTACCTGGCAGTAGGTGGCAGCACAATGCACTTAATATGAAAAACGTATGTTTTTGGGGGTGTCCGGATACTTTTGATCAAATACTGTGATGTCACTGTTTAGACTGTCGAATTCGAGATATCCATCTGACACCACGTAAACCATCTGAAGCGCAAGTAGCTGCGGAACAACAAGAAAAAAAGAAAAACTGCCTTCGAAAGTTGAGTTTAGCTGTACGGTATTTAGTCCTAGAATTTATTTGAGGAAAGTGTTGGTTGCCCGGACCTCGGAGCTAGTATTGTTTAGGTACTGGGTGCTTGCACTTGGTGGCGGTGCGTCGGAGCAGCTGGTGACTGCAGCTCGTTGTTTGGAAAGGAGGCCCCTGGATTCTGTGTGCAGTCAGAAGCCGCCGCCGCCGCCGCCGCCGCGAACAAAGCTCGCCTTTCTGTGCAACGCGAAACGCTTTTACTGCGCGTCTGGTAACGTTGAGTTTATAGAATGCTTGCTTTTTCACGCGGTTTGTGCAAGGTAAGGTCAAAGCAGACGTGTTCTCACGTTTTGAAAGCCTTCTCTCTATCTTTAAACAAAACCATAGTAACTTTCTTACAATTAATTTTGTGAACCGAAACTAAAACTTAAGTGAACTGCTATTCTTTATGCTCGTGTAGGTGTGTCGTAATGCTGACCAATACCAATGGTGTGATTACGGAAACACTATCTGACAAAAAAAAAAGAGTCGCCAAAACTAAAACTGTATGTTTAATTAACAAAGTAATTAGGAAACCATAACTGCAAACTTAATAAGGTATCCTATGAAACTACATATTGTGCAGTGCTACCATGCGAGGCGTCACAATACGGACTTGCAATTCCAACACACAAAGCCAACAGCCTGAAAAAGCCATACAAAATTACCAGTCGAATTTTGAAAGATTCAGTCATAAGAATGTTTCTACAAAAATGCCTTAACAATTTACGTACACAATCTAAATAAAATTCCAAACTCTGAATAATACACACGCAAATGTAGCGCTGCACTGTGAGAACAACTGTCTAGATATTTAATGGAATCTGAAATAAACTTTACCTAAATTTAATTTTGAGAAAGCAAACCTAACAGTAAAACTAGTTGTAACCTAACTGTACTGTAAAACTGGCCCTGATAATTTTTCTTGGCTTACCTGTGGCAACCGAAACTTGGTGTTGCTCCAAGTGTTGAACATATACAGTGCAGCAGCAAGCAAGCAAAGTCCTTGCGCCAGCACAAAGCAAAGAAATGCAACTATTGTAAAGACACCATGTCTCAGTTTTAGCCACTGTATTCCGCAGAGTGCAATGTGGCGGCAGACTTAATCAGAAAATACGAAATTCTGTCGTGAGGAGACGGTGCCGGAATTTGAACTAGCTATATATTTTAAGTGGAAACAAAACCTTGAAAAGCTGTAATGCGAAAACTGAAACGCTTTGTCTCACTATACATTTTTACAAAATGTATCCTTTATAACAAATTTCACTCTGCCTAGTAACAAATTTCTGAAAATGTAGTGGAGTGGTAAAATCTGTAAGCTATGAGTGCAAGCCATATCCACCGATACCTTTACTTATCATGTCTCAACAATGAAACGGAGTGCACCAAACAAAAATCGAAAAATTGCACGAAGACCATTCGTTGTTCAAAAACATCATCGTTATGTGCAAGCAAGCAGCGCAGCAACAACTTTACCTCGTAATCTTCTGTTATCCAGTTAATGTTTGCTGAACCATAGTTCACAATTCATCCTTCTCTCTATCTTTAGCCCTGTGATCAGCAAACTATTGCCAGCCTCTCAGTAGCTCATTAGCTTCGCTTAGCATGCCAACTGCAACGACAATGATACTGACAATCAGTGCTTGTACCCATCTCTATGACGTAACATATCGACTATCTAAAACCTCTGTTTGAAAAAATATGCGGTATACACTATCTAGAACCTCTGAAAAATATATGCAGTATACGCATGTGATATATAGTATTGAATGGAAATAGACCTTACATCATCTTTCTTGGACATCAAAAATAAACTAGAAATCTTACACTGTGTACACGAATACATGTGAAACACTAAAATGCCCAGAAAATATACCCCTGGCACACAAAACATTAACCCAATAATAATTACTAACGCTGTCTGACCATGGCTTAATGGATATATTCGGGAGTGGGATATGCTTTAAATGCGCAACAGGACAGAAACGGGGCAATGAACAGATGTGTGAATGACGTTAAGATCACTATTATAGTTGGGTCAATCCATACGAAGTGGTCCAAGAAAAAAGTAATTGCTTGCTTGAACATCTCAGAAGAACTTTATACTGTTGGGTAAAATCCCCGATGTTTAGTAGTCACAAAAATATTTTTTTAAAAAATTATTGTTTATTATTTTGAAATGACAGCCATATTTGTTCCAGGCCGCATGCGTTTTATCGTATTTGCAAGCATCTATTTTTTTTTAAGTTTAAACTGCTCACCATTGATACTCTAAAAAAAGTAATTATACTATACAGTGTAATAGCAGAAAAAATATTAAAGCTGAGAAATTAATCTTTCTTTGGAAAACTACTGTTCAAAGAGTTTTTTTAATTTGTGGCTGATAACTTTGAACTATTAAGAATATATTAAAGAATACATTCAGCTAAGTGATAATGATGTTAATTTGTAGCCCATAGTGTGTTGAACTGAATGCATTTCATCTGAAAGGCTTTGGACAATCCAATGAATAATTGTAAAAAATGTAGATGCTTGCAAATACGAAAAAACGCATGCGGCCTGGAACAAATATGGCCACCATTTCAAAATAATAAACAGTAATTTTTTTAAAAAAATATTTTTGTGACTACTAAGCATTGGGGAATTCACCCACGAAATATAAAATTTTTCTGAGATGGTCAAGCAACCAGTGCTGGACCACTTGGTATGGATCGACCCAGGTGGTACTGCCCTATCATGACTGAGAAGTGTGAATATGACCTTTCTCATAGGCATATCAAGTGCACTGAGGACGTAAAACCTCACACTTTATCCCTAACGCCTACCCAAAAAACATAGAATACACCAGCACGTCGAATGTAGTCTTTAACATTGCGAAGTGCCATTGTCACGGCAATGCTCACTTACCAGCAAGCTGCAATGGCGTGCAAAGAATTCGAGGTATTCCTGCTAGTATCAGTTGCTTTCACTTAAATAATTCCTCTGAATATTTTATGGAGACGGCGTTGTACAGCTTTAATGAATGTTAAAAACTGCATTATGCAAAACACTTTTATAACGGCATTTTTATTACAGATAATCATCGGGTCCGAAACCCATCTCAGCTAACTGGAACTATAATTAATCAGATGCATAGCTGAGATGGTTTTTGGGCCCGTTGATCGTCTGATCCTAGACCCAAATCGATCGTCTGTGATAAAATATACCATTACAGCTGTGTATTGCGTAATGCAGTTCTTAAAAGTTCGCTGAATTCATCGCAGATTTCATTCTCAAATCAAGTGCAGTCGCAATAGTGAATATAAAACTAGCAGCGGAAAAATGCTCCTATCGGAGCACAAAAAATACAAATATGTTCGTAGCCTAATTCTACCTTACTCGGCACCTTGAAAAATTTTCTCAAAAATTTTGGCATGCGAATATATATGCACTTTTGGCTAACACGCAACTCAATTCTAACTGCCCCAAGCTCCCCTAACTGTAACTCGCTCACACCCATCAGTTCATCGCTGTGTGTCTCTCATACCCATCCACTCCCACTTGCCCATTATCATCCATTCAGTCCAACGCATTTTCATTATCTCTTTGGGTCTCCCAAACTGTATTCATTGTCACAGCCACAGGTACCTTCGTTCTGTCCTACTACTACAGTCTCCCCTCTCTGTCACTGTCTCCCTCTTGCTCTCTCTTACTGCTAATATCACATTCATTCATTCCCACTGCTGTCGTCTCTTCTCACGCTCACTATCTCTCTCTTCCTCGCTGTCATTGTCAGACTGTCTCTCATTACCAATGGCTCTTACTCACTTCCATCTCCTCCTCCTCTTTATTCCTCTTCCTCTCAATGTCTCCTTCACACTTTTCTTAGCACTTTTCTATAACTGTCAATTATGTTCCACTGCCACAGTGTCCCTCTCTTTCTCCCACAGTGCCAATTTCTCATTCGCTCTTTCTATACCACAACCACTGTTTGCATTTATTGTGAAAAATAATTTTGCAAGATGTAAGCATATGGTCCAAAAATTCGACTGAGGAAATGCAAAATCCGTATACAGTAATGTAACGGCTATGAAAACTCCGTTATATTTCTATAAGCCAGGAAGTAAGGAGCAGTCAGCTGTTTAGATATTAAGAGATGAACCGAATCCAACAAAAGTGGTTCATTCATCGACCACTTCCAAGGAAATGATTGTCTGTTTCTTTGATTATTCTGAACTCGTCGCGACATCGGCGTTAAAGATTGAGAGACTATTAATGCTGAATGATATACAACAATTTTTCCCCACAGGGAAACCGAAACCGTCGCACCAGTCATCATAATGAAAATGATGATGATGATGATGATGTATGATTCGTGGGGCACTCAACTGTGCGGTTATCAGCGCCCGTACAAATTCCCAACCTTTGCTCAGTCCAATCTCGCCACTTTCATGAATGATGATGAGATGATAAAGACAATACAAACACCCAGTCATCTCGAGGCAGGTGAAAATCCATGACACTGCCGGGAATCGAACCCGGGACGCAGTGCTCGGGAAGCGAGAATGCGACCGCGAGGCCAATAGCTGCGGACCATAATGAAAATACCAGCTGCTATAAAGCATATTGAACTATTATTGGACGGAGATAAGTATGAAAATAACGTCTCATTGCCTTTTTTCATGTAATTATCATCTAGAAACTTCTTTCTGTGCCCTTAGAGACAACAACAAATGCATGTACAGCCACTTTCATCAGCTGATATGGCTCTTGAGTCCTATTAAAATCTTTTTTTTTTTACATCAGAGTGGAAAAAATGTTTTCAGAACCAGTCCTAATCGACGCAATAGATCTCCCAGTTGCGCTAGTTCGCAACCACCAGTATTCACACCTAATTAATAAATTGTCAAGGACCCAGTGATTGCTTCAATCGACTGTGATTGTTTGGCTAGTTGAACTAATTGAATAAAAGATGGTCACCAGATTAATTTTTGTCAACGATTCCGCTGCAAGGGTAACCACGCACTTTAACCGAAACAGAAGTGCTCTGGATCAAAGGGAGTCAATTAGATCATACTTCCAGTGTTAGATGGTAATTTTATGTCCACGTACAGATTCCGTGACTGCAGGATGGGTGGGGATTGCAATACACAGTCTAATATTTGAACTGGTGATCCAAAAGAACAACAATTTTGGTGAAAGCGACTTATATTGTTAATGGCTTTCAGTGCAGAAACTACACAGGTGTGCAAAACTTAAGGAAGAAAGTAACGTGCGCGTCATGTGCTACTGCAAGTAACGTAGCTCGATGACACTTGTACCATCCACAGAAAGAACTGCCGCAGTGTAGTATGGAATGCAACTGACAGGAATACGCAATAAGGCGAACAAGGAAGACACTTTTATTCAAAGGTAATAAGTGTCCCCTGGACATAACGAAAGGCGATACATGGTTCTCAATAGAGCGTGTGACAAGCAAGGTTGTTGTCAGTTGTAGCTTATACGCCATTTAAAAGTGGATTCACACTCTTTAGAATATGTCCGGCACATGTAAACAGATGTACTACTGTGTACCGTTATGTATGATGTAACAAGCATCTTTGAGCAATATGTATATGGACATTGCCTTTCGTAGAAGGTGCTTTATGTTTTTAAATGTTTAAGCGATGACAAACCTTTATAATGGGCCGATTTTTATCCACTTGACATCTTGTGCATCTTGGGGGTAAAATGGTGCACACGACAACATATTTTAAGCTTTACTAAGAATGCTGGAGGACGGTTTTGCTTTAAAGAAAATCGTAGAAATAATTCAAAAGCCAAGGTCGCTTAAATACTGTTTACTGGATAACCGGTATCAACACACTAAAGGTGCCATCATCGGATCTGAATGCAGATTAACTTTTATAATCTACATTCAGATCTGATGCTGCCACCTTTAGTGTGTTGAAACCGGTTATCCAGTCAACAGTATTTAAGCGATCTTGGCTTCTGAATTATTTCTACAACAGAGTGATCGTCCGACTACGCACTATGTGTTCACTGCATTAAAGAAAATCGTTTGGAAACGTTTAACTCTGATTATTGTCAAAAAAGTCGGTAAATCCTAAGACGTCCCTAACAGTTACGCAATTCCCTTATTACAAAAATTACATACTTTCAAACAATTGCGTAATTTGTGACATAATGAAAACAAAGAGATCAAATAAACACAAATCATGAATATTATTAGTTATTTAGAGGACAAAGATTACGTTCAAGTAATAATTCTGACAAACAAACATTTCATTGTTTGAATGCATTGGTTACCTTTAAATATCCCTGCAAAAGTCTTCTCCATCAATACAACCAATACAATAGTTTTATAAACAAGTTTTTATCTCCATAATAAAGTATTTCAGATAATTTCTCCCAGATTTACATATATCAGATCTCCTTTTCTAAAACACAACTGCTCGCTGCTATGCCTCTAATAATAAACCCCCAGCTCTGAACAACTGAATGGCGACGAAGAGCACATCACATTACTTTCAACACAGAGTCAATTTCTCCCTAGTCGTGCAGCGCTCTCATGCATCTTTGGCCCAAGTACACTAAAGGAAACTGGAAATCTGTGGTAAGTTCTATGGGACCAAACTGCAGAGGTCATCGGTCCCTAAGCTTACATACTACTTACTCTAACTTGACGTAACTTACGCTATGGACAACACACACACCCGTACCCAAGGGAGGACTCGAACCTCCGACGGGGGGAGCCTCGTGAACCGTGACAAGGAGCCCCATAGACCGCGCGGCTACCCCGCGCGGGTACGGTAAAGGCAAGTTATTTAAAACAGTAGAAAACATAAGAAAACCTTAAAAAATGATTATTGTGGTGGTCTAGGTATTATGGTGTCAATACCTATCAGTGCTCTCTCCAGATCCTATCAATCAGTCACGTAAATACATCAAGCTTTTTTTGTTTCAAATTAAACTGTTCATCTTTTTTGATACCAGAATAGCTGTCAACGATGAGACAAAATCAATTATATATTTTCTAAGCCTGATGATTAGTTAATGAGTAAAAATATAATCAAAATTAGGGTTCTTCTGTTGTTCTTGTTCAGTGGCACACCACTTTGTGGAGGCAACACACTGAAGATTTACGCGTCAAAGCAGCTGACATGTTGAGGGCTTTCTACCTCGAACTCAGATGCCTCGAGAGTTTGGAGCGCTTCTCCAGCTAACTAAGGTTTCTGCGCTCCTCCCTGGTGTACGCAGCGGTATTTTGTGGGAGGGGAGAGTAGACACACTCTGGCCGCCTTCAGAGTAAGCCGCCCTAATTTGCGCTCCATTTATTGCTTCGCTTCCCGACAGAGGAGCTACGCCTAGTGGATTGCATTCAGCTACTCAACGCAGACTCTTCAATAAGGCTACGCGACCGTAGCAGACCTGAAAAATACGCTTTCTCGGGTTTGTGCTGTTCCGGCTGCACATGCTGAATACTGCGAGCAGCAGAGATGAAGGAGGCCTGAGGTGAAACATACAATCAAGAAGACTGTCCACAGTGAAGTGCGCCGCACGATACGCAAAACTGGAGATACAACTTCCCTAGTTCCAACCTATGCCACACATGTGCTTTAAATATCGTATTTAACTGCTGAACAATACTGACTGTTGGTGGCACTGTGTTGCGCTTGTGAATAGTGTCCTGTAACAAAACTTAAATCTTAATGTAATAGTGAATTTGAAATAAGGAAAAGAATTTCATTAAATTCCAAAAGAAACTAACTATGTCTTCAGTGAATATTTAACTGACATTCCATACTGAAGTACATTATGAAAGTTATGTAACTTCTTCTTCTGCTTGTCCCTTTTCCCACAGTTTGCACAGGGTCGGCATTGTTACAATCGGATTTGGCATGGTTAATTCAAGCAGTGGCCAAATGCCCTTCCTGCCGCCGCCACCTGCGTTGGTCCGCAAATAGAAAGCAATACAGCAATAGATGTCCGGCGGTAAATGACACCAGATGCCTATTCACCGGTCTCTTAATTGTCACAAACTACGGGCCTCTAGTTTGTAGTCGCAGAGCTGGCACCCGATAGCGTCGCAAATTTTCTTCATTGGGTTTAGATCAGGTGAATCTGATGACCAAGACGTCAACGGCAGTTAACTATCACGTTTCCTACACTACTGTGGACAATTCTGGCCTTATGATGCCGAGTGTGATCCTGCTGGAAGATGCCGTCACCAACGGGGAATGTGCTGGTCACCAGTAATGATTTCACACGTAGTCCACAGTTCTCACGGTACCTTCGATTACCACCAAAGGTCCCATGGCAGCACAGGTCAGTTACCCCCACTATAGCGTAATACTGTCCATTGCGCCCCGAGTCCGTGGCGTGGTGAATTTTTCGAGAAGCCATTTGCCTGGATCACGGCATATCCGGACACGACTGTCGTCCTTGTATAAGAAGAAACGTGATCATCCGACCATTCTGTCGATCCACAGTCAACGGTCCAGTCTCGGTGATGTCATACCCACGTGACAACGGCGTTAGCTCAATATGAGAACCGCATGTGTAGTCCCATGTTCAACAACGTACCCTTCACTGTGTACGCCGAAACAGCTGTGTCTGCACCAACGTTATACTCTGTCGTCATATATGCAACAGATCACCGCCTACCCTGCTTCAGGCCGGCCGTTGTGGCCGAGCGGTTCTAGGCGCTTCAGTCTGGAACCGCGCAACAACTATGGTCGCATGTTCGAACCCTGCCTCGGGCATGGATGTCTGTGCTGTCCTTGCGTTTAAGTAGGTCTAAGTTCTAGGGGACTGAGGACCTCAGATGTTAAATCCCATAGTGCTCAGAGCCATTTGAACCATTTTTATCCTGTTTTACAAAGTGAGCAAGCCCCTCCACATTGTGTGAAGTATGGATGTCGAACACCTTCTCACTTATTAGTGGTTTCACTTTCTTTCAACCACTTTCCATAGATGATCACATCAGTGGACCAGCTTCACCGCTTCCGATATGCTCTTCCCCAAGCGCCGTGCTATAACTTTCTGCCCGAATCAAAGTCAGCTATGTCAGTTGATGTCCCCATTTCCGGCTCGTGTCATCGCTGATCCAGGGGCTGCAGTTCTGCCTCGGCGGTCTTGGCGGTTTCTCACGTGGTGTTAATTCGTGTGCCATGTAGCCCGAGTTTACAAGTTACGTGTTATTCGTGCTGTCCCTAGTAGCGTCTATTACACAGCTGGGATTACGCGGATAGCGATAATCTCCACACTTTCTTAAGCGTGTGAAAAATTTAAAAGCGATGGAAACTTATCCCCGAAACAATACAGTCAAGGTGGAGTTCGCCAGGGACAACGAGCTGCTAACAGCTCTCGAATTTCAGAACTATATGAAACTAACATGAATTATATGAAAATGAAAAGAGATCCGGTAGACACTGTGTAGCTTAATGCTAATTATTTCAAACTTCGCTCCAAGATTGTGCACAAGCGAATAATCTGTGAATGGGCTGGTGGGTTTGGGTTAACAGGAGGAGGAGGAGATTACTGTTTTACGTCCCGTCGACAACGAGGTCATTAGAGACGGAGCACAAGCTCGGATTAGGGAAGGATGGGGAAGGAAATCGGCCGTGCCCTTTCTAAGGAACCATTCCGGCATTTGCCTGAAGCGATTTAGGGAAATCACGGAAAACCTAAATCAGGATGGCCGGACGCGGGATTGAACCCTCGTCCTCCCAAATGCGAGTCCAGTGTGCTAACCACTGCGCCACCTCGCTCGGTTTGGGTTAACACTAACAATAGGTTCTGTCTTCGACTTTATCCTTAGTCCATTGGAAGGCAACTTTCTAATGTACGTGTCCTTAATATATCCATGGAATTTCCAAATTAAGTAATTAAACTCGAATTTTAGACGTGAGGAAACGTCTGAGCAGTTCAGAACGAAGTCTGAGCAGATTGTTATCCGTCCCCCGTCCGTAAAGGATTAAAAACTATCAAAACAGAAATTAACAAAACTATCCCGTCTGCAGTGTGTATTGCGGACTATCAAGCATACATTAAATACATGTGGCAATTAACCACATGCTTTATTGATAACGAAATAGGCCACGATAAAGAGCATTGCACCAGACTAAAATTACATCTTCAACTAACTAAGCGTACAACTTTATTTACTGACCTCGAAGCGGCGAGTGGTTAGCACACTGGACTCACATTCGGGAGGACGACGGTTCAAACCCGCCTCCGGCCATCCTGATTTAGGTTTTCCGTGATTTCCCTCAATCGCTTCAGACAAATGCCGGGATGGTTCATTTGAAAGGACACAGCCGATTTCCTTCCCTATCCTTCCGTAATCCGGTACGACTCATGACCTCGCCGTTTCCTCCCTTCTCCCAAATCAACGAACAACAACAATCGAAGCAGGGGTCATAAACCTTTATTTACTGATCTCGAAACTGGAATAACAAACCTTTATTTACTGACCTTGAAGTAGGAGTAAGAAGAGAACCGGTAGCAAACGGTGCACAACAGCTGAAAGTAATTCTTCTTCTTGTTCTTGTTCTTACTTTTCTTTAATTTACGTCTATGGTCACAAACTTTTTGATAACAGATTACCGGTTTCGGTCGATAATGACCATCATCAGATCTGTTTTATAAAAACAAAATCCTAATGTACGGCAGCCATGGTGGCATTGTCAAATGTTATTAATTGTCGCCTTAGCCTGGGAGACCATGTGCTTTCTCTATATCCCCCCGCCAACACAATCTTTTCTGTTCCTGGCTTTCGATGTCGACTCTCCTTTTCTCGGGGCTATGTTACCCGTAACCGTGTCGATATCATCTTTCCATCTTGTCCACGGTCTTCCTCCGACCTTCGTGCCCTCCACAGATCGTGAGAGGCCTACTAGTTCTTGTTTTTTTTTTTAATATTCTCCATTGCTGTGTTTGGGGTCCCTCTTGGGAGCCAATATTTTCCTTCTCGCGAAGACTACCAGTTTTTGTTTTTGTTTTTCTTAATGTACAAATAAATGTTTCAGAATCGTATGGTCCCAAACCTAACTGAAAATTTTGTGTACGTATGTGCCTGTGTGTGTAACAGGCGTATATTGGACACTGGGAACATGCTTCTCAGACATTTGGCGGAGGCGTCACTCCTCACTACTAGACTTTGCCTTACTATTTGCCTTCTGGGTCGAAATGGTTCAAATGGCTCTGAGCACTGTGGGGCTTAACATCTGAGGTCTGCTGTCCTCTAGACTTAGAACTATTTAAACCTAACCAACCTAAGGACGACACACGCATCCATGCCCGAGGCAGGATTCGAACCTGCAACCGCAGCAGCAGTGCGGTTCCGGACTGAAGTACCTAGAACCGCTAGGACACAGCGGCCGGCTCGTCTGGGTCATGTGCACAAATAATGTTTTGTACATTATCCTCCACGATCGCTACAGTTATAAGTAAAACTAAGGAGCCCCTACCTCGTGTGAGATGAGATTTCTGCA
This sequence comes from Schistocerca piceifrons, assembly GCF_021461385.2. NCBI lineage: Eukaryota > Metazoa > Arthropoda > Insecta > Orthoptera > Acrididae > Schistocerca > Schistocerca piceifrons. The sequence goes on along the minus strand of NC_060142.1, from coordinate 510,319,331 downwards.
CACGGTCAAGGGAAGTTTTGGTGATGTCGTTTATCTGATGTGACGCCGCCGGTCTCTCTGACTTCATCAGAACATTGAAGCAAGAAATAAGTTTGAAAACATTTGACTGCGGACAGTCGCTGGCGTAAACTCACGTCGTATAGTGTCTCAGTTGTGGGATGTTGGAGTAGATGAGCTCCACCTGCTTATTCTGCACTGACAGTTCACTCGACTGTGTGTTCCAGACTTGTGCTTCCGCTTATCAAAAATGGTTAAAATGGCTCTGAGCACTATGGGACCTAACATCTGAGGTCATCAGTCCCCTAGAATTTAGAACTACTTAGACCTAACTAATCTAAGGACATCACACATCGATGCCGGAGGCAGGATTCGAACCTGCGACCGTAGCGGTCGCGCGGTTCCACACTGAAGCGCGTAGAACCACTCGGCCACACCGGCCGGCACGTTCTTCTTATCATTGTGGACAAAGAGGCACAACGGTGAAATACTTTCTGCTTTGACAATTTTGATTTGATTTTTCGTTCCATAGAACTGTCTCACGACCATGGAACATGTCATTACAGTCAGTGAATAATAAATACAGTGTTATGTAGTTAATATTTGGAGCCACTCTTCCTCAGTTGCTAGTTCGATGATTGTGAAATGCAGATTCTTTCACAGTTCAAAATGGCTCTGAGCACTATGGGATTTGACTTCTGAGGTTATCAGTCCCCTAGAACTACTTAAACCTAACTAACCTAAGGACATCACACACGTCCATACCCGAGCCAGGATTCGAACCTGCGGCCGTAGCGGTCGCGCGGTTGCAGACTGTAGCGCCTAGAACCGCTCGGCACCCCGGCCGGCTTCTTTCACAGTCTTCACATCAAACGTCCAGATGACGTCATGGGGAACAACTTTTGTTAGGGAGAAAATATTCACTGGTGCTTCCCGGCGACACTTCTGTATTGTATAAATGCAGACTAAAGCGACAGATGAAAATTTGTGCCAATGCCTGGATTTGAAGCTGGGGTGTCTTGCTCACTAGGCAGGGAATTTGGACTGAGGAGGAAGGCGTCATTAGTTAGCACATGCTGTTCTGCACAACCGCTGTGCCAGGTTGGCATAGTGGTTAGCGATTCTGCCTCATGAGCAGGAGACCCGCGTTCGAATCACAGCCTAGGGACAAATTTTCATTCGTCGATCCACTCTGTATATATGCATAATAGATGCTTGAGAGTTGAAAATATCTTTCAAACTATGTACTTTGACTTCTGTATTGGTTATGCTCCTGACAAGGGAACCTCCCCATCGCAATCCCTTCAGATTTAGTTATAAGTTGGCACAGTGGATAGGCCTTGATAAACTGAACACAGATCAATTGAGAAAACGGGAAGAAGTTGTGTGGAACTGTGAAAAAATAAGCAAAATATACAAACTGAGTAGTCCATGGGCGACATAGGCAACATCATGGACAATGTGAGCTCAGGAGCGCCGTGGTCGCGTGGTAGCGTGAGCAGCTGCAGAACGAGAGGTCCTTGGTTCAAGTCTTCTCTCGAATGAGCATTTTACTTTCTTCATTTTTGCATAGTTATTATCTGTCCGTTCGTTCATTGACGTCTCTGTTCACTGTAATAAGTTTAGTGTCTGTGTTTTGCGACCGCATCGCAAAACCGTGCGATTAGTAGACGAAAGGACGTGCCTCTCCAATGGGAACCGAAAACATCTGATCGCAAGGTCATAGGGCAACCGATTCCTCCACAGGAAAACACATCTGATATATTCTATACGACACTGGTGACGGCATGTGCGTCACATGACAGGAATATGTTGTCGACCTACCTAACTTGTACACTTGGCGAATGGGTAAAAAGATTCTTCTACCTTGCCAGATTTAGGTTTTCTTGTGGATATGATAATCACTCCCAAAAAAGTGATGAAAACATAAGAGTTTGTCACATAAACTGAAAATAAAAAATTAAACATTTCACTCGATGGAAGATTTGAACCAAGGACCTTTCGTTCCGCAGCTGCTCACTTTACCACGAGACCACGGCGCTCCTGCCGTTCCAGTGTCCTTGATTCCTTGATGTTGCCTATCTTGCCATGAACTCCTCAGTTTGCATATTTTGCTTATTTTTTTCATAATTCCACACAACTTCTTCCTGTTTTCTCAGTTGATCTGTGTTCAGTTTTTCAAGGCCTATCCACCGTGCCAACTTATAACCAAATCTGAGGGGGGTGCGATGGGGAGGTTCCCTTGTGAGAGGCGGCAGGGTGTATGCATTGTGCAGGTAGATTATTCTCATTGTGTTGCCTATATTCTAGTCCTCTGAATAATATGATAGTGGGGTAGGCACAGAAAAATTAAAGTTTCTGATCCGCTTGCAAATTATCTATCGCCCCTTAGAGACGCTCATTCTTAAGGTTTCCTTGTTGAAAACTCTTGCAGCGCGGGGTAGCCGCGTGATGTGATGCACCTTGCCACGATTCGCGCGGCTCCCCTCGTCGGAGGTTCGAGTCCTCCCTCAGTCATGGGTGTGTGTTGTCCTCAGCGTAAGTTAGTTTAAGTAGTGTGTAAGCCTAGGGACAGATGACCTCAGCAGTTTGGTCCCAACTTAGCACAAATTTCCATAATTTGAAAACACTTCTCTCAGTTTTTTGGGGTTGGTAGTAAGGTTAAGCTGCCTATACTACTTCGGTCATATCTCGTCGTCCCAGAACTGGCGATATTAAAGGTCGCCTAACATCTCATGGAAGCATCAGCGAACATTTTGCTTTAACAGGAGGTGTTCGCCTTGACCTGACCCATCACACATCGACGTTTGTTACAAAGACTTCCAAACACCTTGTATGTAAGAATAAATTTTATCTATCTTTCGCAACTGAACGTTGTTTTCAGACCAAACATCTTTTTCCTAACCGCGTTAGGTATTAAAGTGGTTTATATTTTAAAAAAACAACAAAAAACAAAAAACCCTCTTTAAGTATTGGTGTGATACGAGATAGGTAGTGAGATTTATAAGCACTATTTGAACGCAAGAACCAAAAAACATATACGAAGCGTAGGAGATATGGCGGGCGTTCATTCAGTAATGCAACACTTATTTTTCTGAAAGCATGTTGACAGAAACCCTATTTGCAGCATCATCTCTCTTCAGTGAGATGTCCTTACCCTACGTTAGCAAGAGAGCCTGCATACCGGCATCGTATGACTCTACTGGTCGACGTCGGAGGCAACGTCTTGTTGCATCAGTAGCCTCCCAATCCACCACGCACTGCTTCCCGCATCCTTCATTGGGCCAGACAGACGGATGGTGCGAGATCCAGGTTGTAGGATGGATGAGTAAGAAGATTTCAGTGAAGTAGTGCGAGCTCTTCTCGGGTGCGCAACTTGTGTGGGGCCCTGCTTTGCCATAGACAAGGAGAGGTTCGTTTGTATCACCACAGTCGCAACACTCACTGCTGTAAAAGTTGTTACCGTTTGACAGCTAGAGCGACACTAGCGCTCCTAGCGGTGAGAAAGGAGAACTTCAGATACGTCTTAAGCGTAGTGTTTCTTTTGCATCCCTTTCCAAAGTGATTTACGAAATGTTTGAATTATTTTTTGCCTCCAAGAGTTTGTGTAATATCGGAAGACATAGATGTTTCTAAAAATAATTATAAAATAAGTGCAAGCAGAGATAAAACTCATGAATCCAGTGGTAAGTTACAATACATTCGTGAAGAAACAATTGTGACGTTGGATAGAACTGCAGCTTACCACGTTGATATCAACGGAATGTAAACACACAGATTCACACGTAAGAAGCACAAACATGTACCTCTACATGCAAAAGGGATCGACGCCTCATTTGTCGTTCCATAGACCTACTGTGTTTCAGTCATTGTCACCTGTTGCCACAAATACGATCTTCATCTTTATATTATTCTAAGTGGGACAATCAACTGCCAAATAGCGGGAGAAATATACTGTGAGTGTAAACCCCAAGCCCTCAAAGCCAATAACACTGTCAGAAGTGCTGTCATACGTTGAATTTGCCATTAGAGATTTTCCAAAAACGGTTTAAATGGCTCTGAGCACTATGGGACTTACCTTCTGAGGTCATCAGTCCCCTAGAACTTAGAACTACTTACACCTAACTAACCTAAGGACATCATACACATCCATGCCCGAGGCAGTATTCGAACCTGCGACCGTAGCGGTCGCGCGGTTTCAGACTGTAGCGCCTAGAGATTTTTCATCGAATGACGTATGAACTAGTTTATCAGTATCGGAGAAATGCTTTACATTCTTCTTTAAAAGATGGAACAGTTTGTCACCTATCCCACATTTTATTTGTATGCCTTTCACATACCTCTGTAGTGTACACCCTGATGGAAACATAAAACATTTTGACAAAACCTTTATGCCTTACTGCTGTAATACATTTTATTTAGAACAAACAGCTTAGTTTTGTCTCTCCATCTTGCAGATGGCATGCTAATTTGGTTTAACAACAAGCCAAGGGCATCTTTTATTGAATATTGGGGTCCTATAGTCTTCAAAATTTGTTTGTAATTCTTCACTTGATCCTTCTGATACAGTTTTTGTTGCTGTCTGTACTTAAAATGTTTGGCAATTTCCTTGCCCCATTACAGTTTTGGACAAAGTCTAGCGATCTGCACATTCTGATACTCCACTGGCGTTTTCTAACACGAATAACTGCACTTAATTTTACCACTTCATCGTCAAAGCAGGTCTGTGTTGACGAGTCAGACGAATCTGGCACTGATATATGGAGAGCTGAACTGGCTGCTTTTGCGCCATAGGAGTGTTTGACACCTTTAGACGGATTATCGAACCTTTGTGGCAGTCTCCTCTGCAACGTCAGTTGAGGTGGCGTATTTGGAATGTGAAACAATGTGGTTAACTGCATTCCACACGAGTTTAATATTGTCTGCATTCATGAACTGGTTTTGCTCGACGTGTTGCGGACAAAACTTAGCATTGTTATAAAGGTAAACAGGGCCACTTTCCATAAGATCTTCTCTTCTCCTATTCACTAACCATTTTATACTCCTGAAACGAAACATTGACCATCAATATGCATGTAATTTGCAAGCGAATCCTGACGATGCAGTTTAGTAACATGATGGTATATACCTCTCAGGGTCCTTGGGAAACCTAAAAAAAAAAGAGACATGTGGTGTCTTCTTCTTGGTGTTGCTGCAATTTATTGCTCTACGCTACGCTCCCGTTTGTAAAAACCATTGTACAAACCAAAATAAACAACTGCTATTCGCTCAGGCTTTCACGATCGCACCGAACTCAGCAGTTTAACTTACTGTCCGATTGGCGCGCTGCTAGCTCAGTAAGCAACAAAATCGAGGCGAAGTGTCGCGACTGTTACGTTAGACTGCGGTATCACCTCGAATGAAGAGTGTCCGCACGTTCCAACACTACAGAGTCACAACTATGTTAGGCCGGCCGGCACGCGGGAAATCAGACATGTTTTCGCAACGTTGTTGCTATAATGGCAGGCGCCTCACTCAACGACTACCGAACTTTCGTTCTGTGCCATGTCTCCATAGACCTTCTGCTAGCGCCTATGAATATCTGCGATGCTCTGGTTTTCCGCTAAGTGAAACTCAATGACAGCTCTCTGCTCGGAACACACCTCAGTTATAGACGCCTTTCTGAAGGCTACGCACAGCATTGCCACCTATCGAACTCCATGAAATTGTAGGGGCTGAAGCAGAAATATTCTTGAATGTCCCACCACAAATTCCGTATTTTTTTCAACTGAAATTGGCCTAGAAAAAAAGTGTCGCATTCCTTATTGCACTCTCCTCGTATAAAACTAAGTAATAGATCAAAATCCTGTAGTTGAAAACACTGCAAATATTAAGGTAACCTAAGACTGCTGCGAGTAATCACGACGTACCTCACTGCAAAATATTTGTACTTAAGTAATTGTGTCTTACTGTTTTGTAGACTACTGAAGATGGCTAATACGATTAGATGAAACATGTTTGATAAAAACAATGACAAAATTTCATCGGATAATACAGATACTACTTATACTTGCGTACCTGACAAGCATCATGAATACAGTTAGGCTTCCGGGATTTGCAGCCAACATCTCTTTGTTTCCATTAAATCTTGACAATTTCCGTAGATGTGTTCGCCAGGCGTCCGGTACAGAGATTCCGTTGCTCGCTATGTGGACTCCAGCCGATCGGTGAGCAGGACGCGATGGACGCGTGAGGGCCACTTTTTACCGGGGCAATAAAACAGCCTCACGAAAGTTTAAGGTCGGCCAAAAGGATAAGCCAAATCGTAAAAAGTGTTATAGGTAAGAAAAATGTCGTATGAAAATACCATTCGGCACATTCAGCAAAAGATACCTTTATAGGTATCCACGAGGGGAGAGAGAAGAGAGAGAGAGAGAGAGAGAGAGAGAGAGAGAGAAAGAGAGAGAGAGAGAGCAGGGAGCGGTGGAGGGTAGGGGGCATAGATATGTCTTCCGACGTGATTTAAGCAAATTGAGCGACGGATCCCACGCTTTACTTAAGCCTCTGTCCTGTTAATTAAATTATCAGCTACTCTAATCTCTATGGCCTCTTTTATTGCAATGTCACATAAATTCGTCACCAGCACCACGATACTACTATCGCTTCGCACTCATAAGCGAAGCAGTGTTCGGCGATAGCTGACTTAGTTGGCTCCGTGAGTCAGCCGTAACGCTTCTGTTATTTACACTTTTGTTCAACATATTAACAGATTCACACTGTGTGTGGTATACACCACCTATTGATTATAACAATAATAATATTAATAATAATAACAATAATAATAAGAATGAGAACATGACTTAAGAAAATGTGTATACAACTCACTAACAATGGACCTTGATATTTACATAGCTGGGAATCAACCCGATATTCGGGTCCAATTATTTCAAATAATCGTGTGAAACTCAAATAACCGTGTATGAACCAGACATAAATCCTGTTTTCTCATTATAAAATAATATATATCGTACATTTAAATCATTTTAGTAAGAAACGGAGTTAAATATCATTTTTACAGAATAGGTGTTTTTTGCCTAGAGAAAAAACTTTAAAAGTTGACATGTAAATACGGGTTTCGTCAGGAACCACATTCCGTGGTTGACAAGTCATAATGAAATGTGAGGCACATTTATAAACGATAGACGAGGATATGCCCCCCGCCCCCCCCCCCCCCCCTGACTCCTTTGTTTTGTATTGAATGAATGGATATGCTTCTTCATTTCACAACGATATGTCGCTGACAAAAAATCCCATCTGAGAGCAGACCCTGCCACGTCAGTGTAAAAAACTCCAAATTAGTGTATTGTTCATAAATGTTGCGAATTGACAAAACAAATGCCCCACTTTATCACATGCCTCACTTTTTCACAAGAAGTAGTCCGTCGTGATTGACGGAAGTTTCTCAAATATTATACCCTATGGCATCACGAACTCCAATGCAAAAAGAAAAATAGCTTAAATGTTGACTGTAGGTATAATTTTTATATACAAGTTACAGCGTTCAACTCTGTAGTCATCAATATGCATCTTACACGAAAGTTTCCCGGCCATCCTCTGAATCAGAAGCTCTTCCACTTCACAGACAGTGTCGCCATTTTCAGAAAGCTGTACCTCGTAAGAGGTACACATATAAAAATAGCTTTGCATCACCACGGTTACCAGAACTCCTGAAGATAGATGTTGACTGTGGACATTGTATCACAGACACAGTCCCATTCACTGTTCAGAGCTGTCACTAAACCCGCCCAAAGATGTTAACAACCACGCAAGAGGAGCGTCTATTAGACGGAGGGTGCCGGCCGGGGTGGCCGAGCAGTTCTAGGCGCTACATTCTGGAACCGCGCGACCGCTACGGTCGCAGGTTCGAATCCTGCCTCGGGCATGGATGTGTGTGATGTCCTTAGGTTAGTTAGGTTTAAGTAGTTCTAAGTTCTAGGGGGCTGATGACCTCAGAAGCTAAGTCCCATAGTGCTCAGAGCCATTTCAACCATTTAGACGGAGGGTGTCCGACAGACGATCAGTTGCAATCATTCCACCAGGAAGGAGGTACACGGCTCGTGTTGTCTGTAGTTCAACCACTCCTAGACGGTTAATACCGCAGATCGATCGCGTCGCATAATTTGTGCCAGGAAGGGCTCTCAACGAGGGAAGTGTCCAGGCGTCTCGGGGTGAACCAAAGCGATGTTGTTAGGACATGGAGGAGATACAGAGAGACAGGAACTGTCGATGATATGCCTCGCCCAGGCTCCCCAAGGACTACTACTGCAATGGATGGCCGCTACCTACGGATTATGGCTCAGAGGGACCCTGACAGTAACGTCAACATGTTAAATTATGCTTGTCGTGTAGACACAGGACGTCGTGTTACGACTCAAACCGTGCGCAGCAGGCTGCATGATGCGCAGCTTCACTCCCGACGTCCATGGCGAGGTCCATCTTTGCAACCACGACACCATGCAGCGCTTTACAGATGGGCCCAACGATATACCGAATAAACCGCTCAGGATTGGCATCACGTTCCCTTCACCGATGAGTGTCGCATATACCTTCAACCAGACAATCGTCGGACACGTTTTTGGAGGCAACCCGGTCAGTCTGAACGTCCTAGACACACTATCCAGCGAGCGCAGCAAAGTGGAGGTTCCCTGCTGTTTTGGGGTGGCATTATGTGGGGCCGACGTACGCTGGTGATGGTCATGGAAGATGACTTAACGGCTGTACGATACGCGAATGCATTCCTCCAGCCGATAGTGCAACCATATCAGTAGCAGATTGATGAGCCATTCGTCTTCATGGACGACAATTCGCGCCCCTATCGTGCACATTCGGATCTCCGGGAGGGGACTGCCAAGGGGGAGGTTACCATGAGAAAAAGACTGAATAATCAACGAAAGGATAACGTTCTACGAGTCGGGGCGTGGAATGTCAGAAGCTTGAACGTGGTAGGGAAACTAGAAAATCTGAAAAGGGAAATGCAAAGGCTCAATCTAGATATAGTAGGGGTCTGTGAAGTGAAGTGGAAGGACGACAAGGATTTCTGGTCAGATGAGTATCGGGTAATATCAACAGCAGCAGAAAATGGTATAACAGGTGTAGGATTCGTTATGAATAGGAAGGTAGGGCAGAGGGTGTGTTACTGTGAACAGTTCAGTGACCGGGTTGTTCTAATCAAAATCGACAGAAGACCAACATCGACAACGATAGTTCAGGTTTACATGCCGACGTCGCAAGCTGAAGATGAACAGATAGAGAAAGTGTATGAGGATATTGAAAGGGTAATGCAGTATGTAAAGGGGGACGAAAATCTAATAGTCATGGGCGACTGGAATGCAGTTGTAGGGGAAGGAGTAGAAGAAAAAGTTACAGGAGAATATGGGCTTGAGACAAGGAATGAAAGAGGAGAAAGACTAATTGAGTTCTGTAACAAGTTTCAGCTAGTAATAGCGAATACCCTGTTCAAGAATCACAAGAGGAGGAGGTATACTTGGAAAAGGCCGGGAGATACGGGAAGATTTCAATTAGATTACATCATGGTCAGACAGAGATTCCGAAATCAGATACTGGATTGTAAGGCGTACCCAGGAGCAGATATAGATTCAGATCACAATATAGTAGTGATGAAGAGTAGGCTGAAGTTCAAGACATTAGTCAGGAAGAATCAATACGCAAAGAAGTGGGATACGGAAGTACTAAGGAATGACGAGATACGTTTGAAGTTCTCTAACGCTATAGATACAGCAATAAGGAATAGCGCAGTAGGCAGTACAGTTGAAGAGGAATGGACATCTCTAAAAAGGGCCATCACAGAAGTTGGGAAGGAAAACATAGGTACAAAGAAGGTAGCTGCGAAGAAACCATGGGTAACAGAAGAAATACTTCACTTGATTGATGAAAGGAGGAAGTACAAACATGTTCCGGGAAAATCAGGAATACAGAAATACAAGTCGCTGAGGAATGAAATAAATAGGAAGTGCAGGCGCTCCGTCTCTAATGACCTCGTTGTCGACGGGACGTTAAACACTAACCACCACCACCACCATCCAGTGTGATCCGCCGATCTTCACGCATGCTTTGCTCAACCTTCAACACTGTCTCCTCAGAAATTGACGGTCTCTCGCTCCTCTGTTCGTCGTGAATTTCGGTCCGACCAGCTGCAAACTCTCTACACCACTTACGAACATTTTTCATATCCATGCACCACTCACCATACGCTTCCGTCAATTGGAGATGGATTGCAATCGGCGCAGTGCCTTTTGCGTTCAAAAACCGAATAACTGCGAACAATTCGCACTTGGCGGTAACATCCCAACGGGAGCTCCATTCTCAACGGCTGCCAAGCCAACACTGAGCGCCTCAGCACGGCGAGCGCATGTTTACACACAGCGCGTGAAGCACTCTTCATAACAGTGTGACCGACTGCCACACAGACAGAGTTCGTACTTATTAAAAAAATAGGAGACCTTACTTTTAGGATTACTCTCGTAATAGGGATGAAACCTACCGGGTGATCAAAAAGTCAGTATAAATTTGAAAACTTAATAAACCAGGGAATAATGTAGATAGAGAGATAAAAATTGACACACATGCTTGGAATGACATGGGGTTTTATTAGAACTACCCCATATTGCTAGACGCGCGAAAGATCTCTTGCGCGCGTCGTTTGGTGATGATCGTGTGCTCAGCCGCCACTTTCGTCATGCTTGGCCTCCCAGGTCCCCAGATCTCAGTCCGTGCGATTATTGGCTTTGGGGTTACCAGAAGTCGCAAGTGTATCGTGATCGACCGACATCTTTAGGCATGCTGAAAGACAACTTCCGACGCCAATGCCTCACCATAACTCCGGACATGCTTTACAGTACTGTTCACAACATTATTCCTCGACTAAAGCTATTGTTGAGGAATGATGGTGGACATATTGATCATTTCCTGTAAAGAACATCATCTTTGCTTTGTCTTACTTTGTTATGCTAATTATTGCTATTCTGATCAGATGAAGCGCCATCTGTCGGACATTTTTTGAACTTTTGTATTTTTTTGGTTCTAATAAAACCCCATGTCATTCCAAGCATGTGTGTCAATTTGTACCTCTCCATCTACATTATTCCGTGATTTATTCAGTTTTCAAATCTATACTGACTTTTTGATCATCCGGTATATCGATGGTAAATGCGTGGGACAAACCGCACATCAACAGCACTTACCATTTCAGCAATATTCGAAGTGCAAGTCTTAGGTATTTCGCCATATATTTTAGGTCCGAAACCAGTCCAAGTGTGCAATCCTGTGGAATACATAAAGCTAGCAGTGTAAAATGACTTTCTGCTGCCTACCATATTGACAAGCAACTCTTTGACTTCCGCAGTGCAGTGATATCTTTAGCTGCAGTATACGGCGAATGTAGGAATCTGAACTCCCGCATTAGTTCCGTCTTTCTCAGTCTGTCACATGTCTCTTGGCGCCGCGACTCGTCCGTGATATGCAGTGATTGTTTTCCTCTTTCTACACATAGGGTTAGACAATACTGGAAGTGCAACGCCACGGAATAACGAATGAACGCCGGTGGCTATGACGTGGAGTTGACACCTAGCGCCACAGCTTAGAAGACCTTAGAGTGCCGCCTCGCACTCCGGGTATACGGCTTCACGTCTCGTGCAGGTCGTAACACTTGTTGCTGCTGTGCCGTCTTGGGATGCCTGTCACTTCCGCTCAGCATTTTCGTCCTGACGGACACATGTTGCTCCATGGCCTTAGCGAAGTATACTACCTCACACACAGCATCCTTCGACTAATGGAAGACAAAAATGTAATTATACTGATTTTTCTACATAAAGAAAAGAGGATGCAGCGAAGGTTACGAAAGCTGTGCAGGGCGCCTTTTTTTTAGTGGCGATTTGAGGACACAGCAGCCGGATTTGAGGAGGGTGTCACCCTCGTGTTGACGTTTTAGGGCTCTCCTCCGGGAATTTTTTAATGTATTGACACAGTTGTCGAGTATTTTGTGTTGCTCTACAGCAGAACATTCGTGTTTGCTCCTGACATATTCGCATTTACCACTTGCCGGTATACTGGCGAGTGCGGAGGCTGCAAATGGGAACTGTGAACCTGAGGTTTGAAATCTTCTTTGCCATTTTCGTTTCTTGCCGCCGTGGGGCTTCCTCCCCACTCCACTGAAGGTGTACGGCATTTGCAAGCGAAGACCCGTTGCGCTGCAGCGATACCCGCCTTTGCCGAGATTTAGGACTGGCTCTGAACCGTACAACGGATCTTTTACGTTGGGATAAATTTATTCTATTTTTTGTTAGATGTTTTCGTTAAATAGCTGAATAAATTGTAATTAGGAATAATTTAATTAAGCAGAGTAGAGAAGATAAAGTCAAAGAGATGTTCATTGGGCGGACATTGTCGTAATGTAACGTCATTGCGTTGTTCGGTTGTTAAAACAAGTCGTTTGTGTTCCGTTCTGCTGTTCGGTCGTGCGCGTATCTGAAAGGAATTAATTCGGGGACTATAATAAACTTTCACATAATAGTTACGATTCGATGTTCCGACAAAAGAGGTTAACGTCAGTGTTAGTTGGAATTGTGGGCGACAGGATTAGTTTTGACAGATACGTGAAAACGGACGTAACGAAGGTTGTTCGCATATCATCCTTGAACGTGACTTTTTATTTAATTAACGATTGCGGGCTCATTAAAAGTTATCTCATGATTAGGATCAATCCCTCTTTCCTCCTAGATAGTGATCATTCATTAACATTTACGTCATAAGAAAAAGGATTATTAATAAAAGTGATGTTAAATGACAATTACGTGTTATTCCGTTAGTGTGGAACCGACGTAATATCTCTGAAATGACATTGATATATGATTTGTTTTAAATACTGAACTGAGATAGGAAGTAAATTGAAATTAGTGAACATTTGATACTGAGACTATAGAAGCAGAAGCGCTTAAGGTTTCTCTTCTCTAAAATGGCAAAATAGGTACGAACTTTAACTCAATAGCCGACATTATGTATTGAAAAGACATTAGCACTTCATACTTAATTTGACGACGCGCTGTTAAAAAAAGGAACGTTGAGTCTCTGTACGAGTAATAAAATTAAATCTAAAAACATAATTAATAACGGCGAACTCCGCTTTAACAAACTAAATTGCGTGTCGTCATCGGGCAATAACTGCTCAACCCTGGAGACTTGTGTGGTGAAATTAGAAGTCGGGCATATAAAACAAACTTAAAAATCCATTCAAGCTACAGTGGAGTCGGCACAACACGACGTGGGCAGTTATAACTGGCTGCGAAGTAAGGATGAAGGGCACCAACCAGATTCCGTATTTTTAGATCTCCGAAAAGAATTTGTCACAGTGCCCCACAGGAGACTGTTATCGAAGGACGTACATATGGAATTAGCTCTCAGATATGTGACGGGTTCGAAGAGTTCTTAAATAATAGAACCTAATGTGTTGTCCTCGGCGGCGAGTGTTCATCAGAGACAAGGGTATCGTCTGGAGTGCCCCAGGGAAGGGTGATAGGACAATTGCTGCTTTCTGTGTACATAAATTATCTGGCGGACAGGGTAGGCAGTAATCTACTGACGATGCTGTGGTATACGGTAAAGTGTCGATGTGACTTTAGGTTGATACAAGATGACTGAGACAAAACTTCTAATTGGTTTGATGAATGGCAGCTGGCTCTAAACGTAGAAAAATGTTAGGTAATGCGGTTGAGTGGGAGAAACAAACTCGTAATGTTAGAATACAATATTAGTACTGTTCTGCTTGACGTAGCCACGTCGTTTAAATTTTTGGGCCCAAAGTTGTAAAGCGATATGAAATGGAACGAGCATTGTGAAGATCGTGGTAGGGTAGGCGTATGGTCGACTTGGTTTATTGGGAGAATTTTGGGAAAGTGTGACTCATTTGTGAAGGAGACCGCATGTAGGACGCTGCTGCGACCTATTCTTGAGTACTGCTCTAGCGTTTCGGATTAGTTTCAGATCGGAATAAAGCATAATATCGAAGCAGTTCAGAGGCTGCCAGATTTGCTGCCAGTTGGTTCGAAAAAGTAGCAGGTATTATGGAGATGTTTCGGGAACTCAAATGGGAAGCCCTGGAGGGAAGGCGATGTTCTTTTCGAGGAACGCTGTTCAAAAAATTTAGAGGACCGGAATTTAAAGCTGACTACAGAATGATTGTACTGCCACCAACATCCATTTCATGTAAGGACCACGAAGATAAGACACGAGAAATTAGGGCTCATATGGAGGCATATAGATCATCGTATTTTCTTCCCTCTGTTTGTGATTGGAACAGAAACGGAAATTAGTAGTTTTGGTACACGGTACCTTCCTCCACCCACAGTACTTGCCGTATGGAGACAAAAACGAAACGTGAACCAGTGTCCCATGATGTCATCAAAAAAGTCAGACGGAAAGCATGGCTAATCCAACGAGGGAATCTTCTGTCACAGTCCTTCGTAGTCCTAGGCAGAGTGCACAGACAAAAGTCACAACATACAGGGTAAGGTTACAGTAGCTGCGAGAGGAGGAGGAGGACAGCTCTGAAGATGGAAGACTAATCATAGACGACAGCGTGAAGAACACAGAATGTACGGAAGGAGTACAGAAAATAGTCGTCAGTGTGCAGTCCGTTTTCTGCTTCGAAACGCGAAGAAGCAGAAAGCGAAAGCGGTATGTAGGTAGACAGCAGCAAAAAGGAGGAGGGAGTATCGCTGTTCAGCGTTTATCTCACGCAGGGAAATTAAGGGCTAGTCAAAGACTTGCAGGGTGTACAAAAGGCAGGTTAACAATGGTCTGCTGCCCAAAGACCATAAAGATACAGACATAACCTATAGAACATTACCACAAGATAAAGGACGAGCTGAGAAAACGAGAGATGTAATTCCACGCTTACTCCTTGGAGCCTAAGCAAGCACTAAGGGTGGTCATAAAAGACTTATCAATAGATGAGGGTCCACTAGACATCCATGTTGCGCTAGTAGATGAGGGCTGCAATGTAATAGGGGTACATCATTTCATGGATCCTGCTGATCCGAGAAACGCACGGGAGGGCGCAAGAACGAATCAAATCTCAAAGCTACACTAGTCAACAACGAAGAGACGCAAAGAATTTTCAAAATTATGTATTGCGCTTCAGGATCAGAGTAGAGAAGTAAATAAACCTGAACGTCCTGGACAGTGCCACCGATGCTACAGATATAACCCTATGACCAAAGATTGCATGAGAAGCCTAAAGAAAATGTTAAGTGAGTAGTCCCACACTTTACGAAACTCTGCCAAAAGACGAGAAAACTTCTCTCATCTGCGCAGTGTGCAACGGGAGATACCTGGCAACTACAAAGGCTGGTAGGTGACCAGAGGCGACAAAAAGCTATTACGACAGTAGCTGCAGCAAACTCCGGCTCTGAAGCTAGCCGGAAGGTGCAGTTTCAATTGTAGCTCGATCAGTCCTTGGCAATTGCACCCTTGGGTGCAGCGACAACGCACCGGCCAGTTCCGACAGCGCCGGAGACTGGCCCACCCCCACCACTAGTACTCCCACACCATCCGAGGAGGCCACTACAAGCCAGCGATCTCGGCAGACTGATGCGAGGGTTAAAAGAACGTATATCGTTGCTTGCTGGACTGAATTTTAGGAACATAATGACAAAAAAATCACGGTAACAATGTCAGCGGTCCCCCCTAAGGCAGACAAATTCATGAAAGTGATGATCTTTAAGAAAGTCTTTGATAGTGCCCTTTAGGCACAGAAATGTCCGAATACTACATTGGAATGCTAATTACATTATTAATAAGATGTAAAGTCACAGTGCTTCGTAGACTGGCAAGCGATAAATGTCGCCTGCATTACGGAGACGTATCGATCATAGATCGATCGATGGAAGGTGCGCAGCTGCTCTGTCCACAGGACAGATCTGCTTGCCCGTCACCAACGCCGCGGAGGGTTTGCCGTTCTTGTGAAGTGGAGGATTTACCACTACGAAATCCATATACCAAATGTTGTTACGGTCGAGGCTGCTGGTGTAGAGTTAAAAGTAAGGAACAATAATCTCGGCAGACAACTCCCCACACACAGATGTACGTCTGGAGCACAACATTCTACGAAAGTCAATCATGGAATGTGGGAAAAACGGAAAAGAAAGGAATCGAAGCGATCGAGGCGTTGCGCTATGGAAGGCTGTTGAAAATTAGGTGGACTGATAATATACGAATTGAGGAGATTCTCAGAAAAAACTTTGAGGAAAGGAACATATCGTAAAAATTTACAGGAAGAAAATACAGTACGATAGGATGTATCTTAAGACATTAATCAATAACTTCTATGATACTCGATGGAGCTGCAGACGCTGAAATCTATATGGGAAGACTGAGATTGTTATATATCCGATAAGTGAACGAAGACGTTTCTGCAAGCGCTTCTCTGAGATGAAGTGCTTGACATACGAGAGGTACTGGTGGTGCTCAGCACCAAATCAGCACAGAGATAGACGATTGTCCTTGATGACTTCGGAGTTCCGAGTAGTGAATCCCAGTCAACTTTGTCCATTATTTCCCCGTGCCTATAAGTGCTGCAGAAGTGGATTCGCCTTTTGTCCACGTATCTCCTGAGATGAGTAGTGCGATCAGTGATTCTTCCAGGGATCCAGATTGACCAACCCCTAATTGTGCTTTTGGATGGCATTCCATCTTTTTGTAGGCTATGTGAGATAGTATTATACAATGAACACTTGTTAAATCGATGGTTCGGAGATTGTTACGTCTGTCTGTACGTGACTTCAATGTTGTTGGGATTGCTGATTTGTTGTTTGAACGTATTAAAAGAAAGACAGCGCGACTGCCTTAAGGAAGAGCATCACAGAAATTTAGAAAATCCTGGAGAGGATCAAGCTTGAGGAGAAACGCCAGCTATCTCGCTAAAGCCCACTTACAACATTTCAGGTTCAAAATGTTCAAATGTATGTGAAATCTTATGGGATTTAACTGCTAAGGTCATCAGTCCCTACGCCTATGCTAAGGACAAACACACACACCCATGCCCGAGGGAGGACTCGAACCTCCGCCGGGACCAGCCGCCAACATTTCACTAATTAGTATTACCAGGGGCGTTCAATAAATAATGCAACATATTTTTTTCCTCTGAAAGCAGGTTGGTTGTATTGAGGATTCCATCGCACCATATTATTCCCAGCTGTTGCGGCTACAAAACCCTATTTTTCCACGCAATCTCCGTTCAGTGCGACGCTCATACGCCATCTTGCTGGGAGGGCCTGTATACACTACTGGTCAACCTCGGAGCCAACGTCTTACTGCGTCAGTAACCTCCCCATTTAGATTTTTACAAATGTTGACCGAAATATTAATTTTTTCCGTAGATTAGGATAAGTTTTGTTTGTAAAACTCCAATTCCTCTCTCTCAAACCCCACCCTATGGGGAGAGAGGGAGAGTTTTAGTTTTAGCGAATCAAAATTTACGAAGTAACCATTTTCCACTCAAAAGTGAGGACATGGATTTTCTTGAATTACAGCGCCAACTACCAAGAATCAAAACAAATGTTTAAGACAAAATGTACGTAGTTTTTTTACGTAGAATCTGATTGTGCAATAAAAAATGGGAGCTTCCATTTGAAATTTTAAAGGTGTCTCCCACCCCACCCCACCCCCAGAGGGTGGCGGGCTAATTTTAGCAGCAGCAGATGTCCCCCTCGAATATAATCAACTTTGGATTCTACACATTTTTTCGTGTGAAGCTTATTTTTCGAGTCATTCTGGTTTGTCTACTTAAAATTTACACCCTGTATGTAACTCTTTTAGAGATCTGCAATAGTAGATTATGTACAGTGCGGAGGAATGTGCGCAGTCGTTCTTACCTAGCTCCATGCGCGATTGGAAGGGAAAAAGATCCTAATACGTGGTACAATGCAAGACACTCTCTGCCTCGTCCTTTTCACAATGCTTTGAATAGTGTGTATGTAGAGTGTTGTGCAAAACATAAGGAAGAAAATAACTTCTGCGTCATGTGTCACTGCCTAGTAACGTAGGCTACAGGTATTTCAATCAAACTGGGACCATACATAGAAAATACCGCTACAGTGTAGCCCAGTGCAGTGCAGAAGGTAAATGAAAAAGATACACAGTGAGGCGACAGATGTGACACTTAAGTCAAACACAAGAATTGCACTGAAGTTACCGTGGCGCATTATGGTTCCCTGCACATTACAAGGGGCGGGAAATGGTTAATAGTGTATGATCACCAGTGGCGGCAGTGCATGATCTGCAACTTGCTCCCAATCTGGCCACAAGGTCGATAACGCTTCCCACACGTATCCTACGGGAATTAAGTCGGGCGAACGAGCATGCCATTACAATTGCAGAATATCCTGTAATTCAGAGAGCTCCTCCATTTCCGCCGTCCGCGGCGGTCGCGCCGTGCCATCTACAAAAATGAATACAGGACCGTATGCAGCCCTCAAAAGAAGCAACTGGGAGGGAGTAGTGTCACCGGAGAGTGTACAGTGTTAACGTACGGACCGTACCAACGAGGAGTGACCTTATGTGACCTTTTCGTGTCAGAGTAGATTCAACCTGGACAGAGATTCTGGACTTACCCCCATATGGCGAGAGATGGGAACGTGTTATGTACCAAGGAACATTGTCGAACATAATCGTTTCTGTGATCCAGATGTTATGGTATGGTGAGGCACAATGTTTCGTACTGAGCTCCAAATCCTGAGCACGGTTCCTCATCGGTCAGCGTCATTGTAACAATTTACTCCTCTCCTATAGGCGTTCATTCGGCAATGGCTTCACTTTTATGGATACAATTGGCGGCAACATCGCACAGCGCAGGTGGAGCAGCTCGTGGAACGGCAGGATATTTGGCGAACGCACTGGCTCGTCCGGTCCTACGCTATTAACAACCATGTCCTGTCTTTTCTAATGTTTAGGGGACCATTATAAAGCACATTGATTTCAGTGTAATTATCGTCTTTGAATAAAAGTGTTGTTTCTGTTTGTCTCATTGTGTTATTCTTTCAGTTATCGTCTCTGATATACGAGGGTGAGTCAAATGAAAACATTAAATTTGGAATAACAAATCGAAATTTCGCGTCGTTATCCTGTAACTTGGTAAGCGTGCTACAACCAGCGCGCAGAATGGCCTGTAGGTGGCAGCATAGTGCAGATGCACACATACCATCGCAGTATCAGTATAAAGATGGCCGCCCCACTTACGACTTGCACCAGGGAAGAACACAGTTCTGTTATTCGGTATTTGCGCAGTGAAGGTGCGAAACCTATTGAAATTCATCGACGAATGAAGGTTCAGTACGATGATGCATGTTGTCGCAGCAGCAAGTCTATGAATGGAGTAGGAAGTTCGCAAATGGTGTGACTTTAGTGGTAGATGCTCCTCGTCCAGGTGAGGCACAACGAGTTGTGACTCCACAGAAGACCACATCAGTTGAAGCCATAGTGAAGGAAAACCGCCGAGTGACACTGAATGACACTGCAGCATGTTTACAGATTAGTCATGGGTCAGCACACCACATTGTGCACGATGTCCTCCAGTTTCACAAAGTGTCTGCAAGATGGGTGCCACGGCAGCTGACTCCTGAAATGATAGAACGACGTGTTGACCCTTGTGAAGAACTTCTTCACCTCTTTGAAAGAGAATGTGATGGCTTCCTTGCAAGAATCGTTACTGGGGACGAAACCTGGGTTCACTTCCACCAACCGGAAACGAAGAGAGCGAGCAAGGAATGGCGCCATTCCTCATCTCCAAAACCAAAAGAAGTTTCGAACAGAACCATCAGCAGGGAAGGTTATGCTGACTCTCTTTTGGGACGAAAAAGGCACCATTTTGGAGCATTACACGCCTAGAGGGACCACTGTAACCAGTGTATAATACACAGATCTCCTAAAAAATCATCTGCTGCCTGCAGTCAAACCAAAGCGATGTGGATTGCTGTCAGGAGGTGTCCTTTTGCAACATGACTATGCAAGGCCCCACATTGCCCGAACAACACTTGCACAATCACAGACCTGCATTTTGAGTGTCTTCCTCATCCACCATACTCACCAGACCTTGCCCCAAGTGATTTCCATTTGTTTGGACCACTCAAAGACGCAATGGGAGGAAAGAAGTTCCGTTCTGATGAAGAGGAACGCCACGCGGTGCATGAGTGGTTGCGCGGACTACCAAAAGAAATTTTTTCTAAAGGAATCTATGCACTTCGTAAGCGCTGGATGACTTGCATTGAGGGTGGGGGAGATTATTTTGAAAAGTGATACAGTTTTGTACCACTTCTGCATAATAAATAATGTTTAAAGAATATTTATGTATGTACGGTCCAAATTTCGTGGAGTTAAGTTACGTGGAAATGACGAATCATGGGAAAATGATTTTCATCCGTAAGTTTACAACACCAGTGTAATGATAGATGTGGTCATTTCCAGTATCTTTGTGGTGAGTTATTAGGATAACATATATTTAGTACGTATTTCATGTCAAACTTACAAACATTTTACGGGTCACTTTTGTTTTTATGACCCCAGGTCGGTGCAGATAAGACAATTAGTAAACAGCGTGTGGCGTCGTTATGACTCCATACCACAACATTTATCTTGAAGGTTCCTCTGAAATTTTTATCAGTCTTCTGTTTTCACATCTTACACTCGCGAGCGTGTAGCCAAGTATGTTGGCGAACACTTTTCGTCTCGTAGGAAGCCAATTTCTTCCGCTACTACAAATACCATTAATGACATTTTGGAGTGCTCTAAGAGTGATTGCGCATTCGTTTCTGTGAATAGTAGCTCTCAGTCTACATACTGTTTGTTTTCTTTTAAAAAAAAACAAGAACTAGCGTCGTATTTCAGACCATTCTGACTGATAGGTTCTAGAAACGTTTCTTAACATTGACAGTCAAAGATAATAGCAAGAGTGGAGCTGGGAGTCATAAGGGGCCAGGCTACAGAAACTTAACACTTTATCCACAAAAAAGACTCATTTGCTAAATAAAAAAATTCTCCAAGCTATTGTTAGAAACTCCTTTTCGCGTGTGAAATTTACGAGCTTATATAAATGACACATAAGTATTTAACATCTGAAGTTTACGTTCAATTGCAAATGGTGGGACAGTGTACCTAAACTTGTCCTCACCTGAGGTAAATCCAACAGAGCACAGTTTGAATTGAGTCACTACTAAAGCGGACAATAACATTTTAATGGACCCTCCCGAAAATATATATCAAACATCAAATTAGCGGCTCAGTTAACAACTGTAATAACAGGAAATCAGAACATGGAAGGAACGACTATAAAACACGGTGAAGTGTACACCATAGAAATATTAACTGACCGCCCATAAATAATCAAATAAAATCCAAATCTCAGCCAAAGCGCGGAGAGAAATCTACACAGCTTTATTTTAAATTGAGATTACGCATGCTAGTTTCATAAATGAATGCATAAATGAAATTTAAACAAGAACGCCCTCAAGACTTCGATAAAATTAGTCTTGAATGCCAAAATCAGTTGCTTTAAGGTAGGAAAAATAATATTTATAAATTAGGCACCAAGGTCAAACCTACTGGACAGAAGTAACAGTGACCTAACCAATGTAAGGTTGGCCAAGTGGTAAACTCACTAAATAAAACCAAAGTTAACTTAGACCTAAAGCACACAGCATGAAGAGCCCGACGGCACAGTGGATAGCCTCGAAAAGGCATTCATACAGTCTAAACATAAACAAATCCATTCGCCTCAACAATTCCATTTTGTCCATTTCTATGGCACAGTTAACAAACCAAGCTCCAATGCCACTTTCCACCAAATCCGAGAGGTGTGCTTCTAGGGCATGTAAGTTGATAAATTAGTAACCATGACTCGCTCGAACTGATATTCGATTTCGACAGTTGTTCATATCCCACATAATGGCCAGCACTACTTCTTGGGTGTCCAGCGTCCAGTTATCGGTGGTCAACGGCTGAGAGCGGAGTCATTCGGGCCACCGTTGACGCGACCGAGGGCGCGCATATCCCCTAGGGGACGCGAAGGAGGCGGTTGCTTAGCTACTGCCAAAGAGGTTATACCGCACTTCTGATATCGAAACAGCGCACGGATCACATTCATCAAAACTTTACATTATCACCAGTTTCTGTAAGGATCACCTATAGAAATAAAAACTAAACTCCTACCGACCAGACCATGAGGGCTCAACGGTACCGACCGGCCGTCGAGTCATCTTCGGCCCACAGGCGTCACTGGATATGGACATGAAGGGGCATGTGGTCAGCACACCGCTCTCCCGGCCGTATGTCAGTTTCCGAGACCGGAGCTGCTACTTCTCAATCAAGTAGCTCCTCAGTTTGCCTCACAAGGGCTGAGTGCACCGCGCACGTCGACAGCGCTCGGTCGTGACATCCAAGTGCTAGCCCCGCCTGACAGTGCTTAAGTTCGGTAATCTGACGGGAACGGGTGTTACCACTGCGGCAAGGCCGTTAGCATAGAAATTCTTAATACTATAGAAACTATTTCGTTCTAGCATCCCTGAGTAAACGGTTTTGGAACTACGCTCGACCATTTCGTTACTGATGCATGAATGTGATCTGCAACTAAGTCTCTGCAGTAGCTGAGAAAGTGTCTAATTAGTTCGGATATTACGCTTTAGGTATCAGTGGCCCCTATCGTTTAATTGCTTAGGTTTCTCAGAACTGTATTTGGATTTAGAGCGTCCTCGAAGTTTTCACCTGACAACAATATCGTTGATAGTGGATCTCTGCGGAAGGTTGGAACGTTTGGAACCACACAGCCATACCTTGATCAGACTCTATTCCGTTAGAAAAAGCGTCTGGTGTTACTCCACGAGTACTGTAAGGGCAAGACCTGCAGCGAAATCTGTAAAACAGGAGAGACGTTCTGACAGAACGAAAGCTGTGAAGGCGGTTCGTGAGTCGTGCCTGGATAGACCAGTGAATTCCTGGACGGCGACCAGGAGAGAAGGGTTCAACACGTTCTTGTATCATTGTTCTCGAGGTGCCACAAAATTAGGCCTCGCAGTGTCTGTTCTGGTGAAGCTATACACTCGGACATTATTTTGTGATTACTACAGTATTCCTCCTTTGTAGCTGCACAGAGAATTTAGGAGCTGACCACTAGGAAAGAGTTTAATTGGTTTTAACAAGAATTGTACTGAAAGAGGTGGAATGTGATAAACAAAATGTTGAGATTTAAGTGTGGGGTACAGGTATATTACCTGAAATCTGGAGCACTGCTGAAATGTACAAAAGGCAAAATAGGTCCTCGCTAATGCCAACAGCCTCGGACGTATCCTTTGACATGTGTAGTAATACTTACTTCGCTGATGAAAGCTTACGCTGATGCGGTTATCTGCAATAATAAGCTGCCGCAAAGAGATACGTAGACAACTTAAGGACAAACTGGATACATTCACGAATGAAATTTGTCGTAAATAGTGCACTACAATTTGAGAAGAACAGCGATGCCCATACCTACAACATAAGAAGAAAAAAAATGAAATTATTACCCATTATTAAAGCTGTCAGTGTCTCAGAAAGGAGTTCAATATGCAGCAACAAAAATTTTGATCATTTGACCAACAACATAAAATGAGTAGGATTAAAAAATAATGTCTTCATTAATTTTTGCACTAATCATGTATACATATCCTCTAAACTGACTCGTTCACCTCATTTCGATAAAACAGTCGTTCAAATGATCTGTGGAACATGTAACTAACTAACTAACCCTATTCTTTGGAAATTTCACTTCATAGTCTGACTCCTCTTTGTGTATCACAAACGACATGATTAGTTTTCGAGATAAAATCGGTGAATCTATCAGGGTTTCTGTCAAATAAAAAGGGTGTCCCAGCAAGAGTGGTCAGTATTCAGGGATATGACAGGAACGATCATTCGAAGCAAGCTTTGAGGACAGGTTGTTTAGACAAAAACAAGGATAATACGTGTAGTAAACACGAACTCTAAAATGCGTACCTTAAGAGCTATGAGAACTTCATCATCTTCGATACTGTGGAACAAATATCTTCTACTGCAAGCCCTTTCTTTTCCATGTTTTGGGAGGAAGTGACATAGACTAAAACTAGAATAAAATGTTTGGTAAATATGGGCTTTAAAATGTATACCTTTATAGCTGTGAGCACTTGTTCAGTAGATGAACAAGTGCTGTTAAGGTGTGCACTTTAGAGCCCATCTTTACTGGACTTTTTTCTTGTTTTGTTCCATAGTACCACGTCTCAAAATATCGAAAGCAAAGACCTTGCAGTGGAAGACATTTCTTTTACAATATCGAAGATGAGAAAGTGCTCATGGCACTTAAGGTATGCGTCTTATGGCTCATGTTTACTAGAACTTTTTGCTTCGAACGATCGCTCCTGTCACATCCCTGAATATTGACTATACTTCCTGGGACTGCGTGTGTTAAAAAGTACACAATACAGTGCTTGTAACAATCAGAAATGTGTAGCGCGTTGGAATGGTGTAACATTCTGATGAACTGAGTACACCTAAGAAACGAATTTTGAGACTAACGTTTAACAACATGCAACAAATGAGAGGTTGTACCACGACTCCAGCTTTCTTCGCAATGTCATGGAAATGTCCTACAGAAGATTACATAATACCAGTTTCAGTAATTACAACAGGATGTTGTAATTTGCGGAACATATCGAGAATATGATAGGATATGTTGCATATGGTCATGATTATCCTCTTCGTGTCCGCCCGTAAAAATCTTTAAAAATTACTTGTACGGTATTTGTTGTCAGCGAAAGGCCTTAAAAAGAAATGATGGATAAAAATATTTTTTGCCACTCCTAGATGCAGAAAGGAATTTACATATGACATTGAAATATGTCCAGTCGTTAATTCGCAGTTAAGCTTCACAGTTGAGTGTGGAGTTCAGAAGACGATAATTCTAGCCAGGCGCAAGCCTGTCGTCAGAACTGCGGCGTACCGGTCGGCTTAAAGCGGCTTACCAAACTTTAATATCCGCGACGGGTATACGCATCATAGACTTGATACGCATAAGGGACTTCTGGATGCGGAGAGCATCATTTTATCGCGCAGGCGTCTACCTTTCTCTGTCCAGGTCGAAAATTGAGATACGATATTCAGACTACACTGAAAATCGTTTAACAGTGGCAGAAAAGTCGCGGCTTTCTTTTCAGTTTTTCTGGGACAATGAGACACTTCCGTAGCTACGCTCTGCTGTTCCTCTGCCAGCTGTTTCATCTTAGAACAATGGCTGCTCATGCGTTTGAACGATTCACAGCGTCCTCTGTCAAGTGAACTTTATGGGTTTGCCTACGAAACTACGTTATTAATCAGCTCTATTTCATACTGTCCATCTTCGCATGCGATACTGATGTGCTAGAATAATCATGATTAATTATAATAATTGTTGTAATAACGTAATAATTACACCTTTCTTAATTTCCCGTGGATGCAGCCTTGAGGAAACTCGGTAAGTCAGAAGACGAGAATGTGGAATGCGTAGTGGTTCAACGAAATTGGTGTACTAGATTTTTCTTTTCTATAGTTCTTTTTATATTTTTTATTAGCACGACACGTTTATTTGAAAGTTCTTTCACATGCCTGTACTGAAATAAAATAGCTTAATTTTTGCTGTTCCCGTGTGCAGGAAGTACATCGAGTATACTTCCAGAAGAAAACCAGAACATCGTCACAGAACCGGAACGTGCATGAGATATGAAAACTCTCCGATAGCTGTCTAATTTATACCACGAGTAGCAAAAAAAAAAAAACAAAAAAAAAACGTATTTCATTAGTATATGCTTCATGAACAATGACGTAACTTTTTAGTTATACATACTCGATTTAGTGAAAAGCATTACTAAACTTTTAGAACACAGTACTGCAGTGTGAAACTGGTTACTCGCTGTCACACATAGATGAAAATGTTCTGTGCGAATTTTCAGATTCTCACTGGGCTCATGCAGGTAAAAAACGTTCTGTACGATTTTTCAGATATCCATTGCGCTCATTCAAGCAGATTCCAATAATTATCAATGTGAACATAAACTAAAAATGTTGTATGGTATTTATTTATCATGTTAAACAGTTTTATGGCGTACAAGGTCGTCGTAACACTACTACACAACTACAAAACGCCCAAAAATTGTATTTTCAGTGATTAATTATTGAGGAATTGTTCTATGACGCAAGCAGCGAGTAAATATTGCAATAACGTGCATATTTATAAGTAAATAAAGAATATACCGTTACGAACAAATGTTCATGTGAGTACCTGGTTGTACAGAACGTGGTTCGTGAGAGTAGAACAACGCTAATGAAAGGTAAGCCTCTGACTCAAAGCAGTATATACTGGCCACTATACCATTAACGCGCGATGGGAAAACTGTCTCAGTGAAATTTTTATGTGGCTTAGATAACGAAGTTCCACCTGAAATTTCGTAACCGCTGGGTCAGTCGCTATGCTACAACGAGTGCTGCCCGTTTAAGCGGTATTTTAGACGAAAACCTCTTACAGACCAAAACTCTCAGGAAATACAGCTTGACTCGGTATGTGTGGCAAACAGGGCGAACTGGTGTGCCAACATAGACGTTATTTATGCCGGAATGACTGACAGAAATCGGCTATACGGTCAGAGAATCTTCAGTGGAATTGTTCTGCCCGCTTTTACGCTTCAAAGAAATGTAAAGACCAGTCGCGGGTCCAGATTATCGAAGACATTCCACGTTGTCGTACGTCCACGCCCAGTAGAAATGCACAGGCTGTCAACGACAAGAAAAGTAGAAGGATTTATTTTTTTGTTGCCTGCCAAAATTCCCTCTCCTGTGCTAATCTCTTCACATCATATTAGCCAACGTCCTCGGTCTTCTGCTGAACATGTTCCCATTTCTGTCTTCCAATATGGTTTCTGCTCTCTACGCCTCCCTCCAGAGCCGGAGAACTTATTTCATTATCTCTTAACGCTTATATTATCTTCATATCCCTTCTTCTAGACCCAAACCCAAGAAAAATCCAAGTAAGTGAAATTGTAAGAAGTTCTATATGTGTAGAAATAGTGACACGTACGTCAGTGATCAATTTTCTTGCTACGCAGCGGCTCTATGCTGCGAGATTTGCTAATCGAGTGCACCACGTGAGCCATTATATGAGATAAATTCGTTCTGTTTTCAGTCCCAGCTGCAAACTTTTGCAGTTACAACCGGTTTCGATGAATAAGAAACCGTAGGAGAGTAGGTGGTACTTTGCCACTTGATCCGTCTAAGGACGTTGTCTGGAAAGGCCTGTGTGCTGTGTCTTGTCGCTTTTAGCGCTTGTTTTAACCTAACCTACTTATTTACTTGCTTGAGTTTTACATAAAATGTGCGAAATGAGGGTTGAATGCGAAGGGAACTCATGGGCAGCTGGGAGCATTAAGACTATTAATAATGGACGAAAGGCACGTTATAATCCTATTAAGCCGGTCGCTGTGGCCGAGCGGTTCTAGGCGCTTCAGTCCGGAAGCGCGCTGCTGTTACGGCCGCAGGTTCGAATCCTGCCTCGGGCATGGTTGTGTGTGATGTCCTTAGGTTAGTTAGGTTTAAGTAGTTCTAAGTCTAGGGGAGTAATGACCTCAGATGTTAAGTCCGATAGTGCTTAGAGCCACTCCTATTAAAAGTACTTGATAACTGACATTTCACGCGATGGAGATGGTTTCCTCAAATCAGAGCGCTCAACATCACGACCGAACCATTCGCCGTTGCCAAATTGCCATAACAGTTGGTCGGTTCATTTCTAATTCCTTGCTGGGCTTTCTTTCTTGATGTGTTTGGATCCCGAATCCTGGGTCTGTCCCTTTTATTTCGTGCTTCATCACTCATGATAACCACACCAAAAACACGACACACACACACACACACACACACACACACACACACACACACACACACACACAATGATGCTAACGAAATATCCACGTTTCTTGCACAGCACCAACCAAACACTGCTTGATGCTTCTGCACAAGATGCGATTCAGAGTCACATAAACAGTTATTATAATCACAGAGGTCATTTTACAAGTACATTATATAAGCTTGACGTGGCACTGAATGAGGACGAATTTTGGAATGTTGCAATACATGGTTGCAACTGGGCCACCAGAGTCATAAATAAATCATCTACGTATAGTTTAGAAGAAAAGCACAATGTTTAGCGCATAAACCAAACATGCAGGAGACCGTGTATTCGAACTTCGCCAAAGACAGCGAAACATTTTTATTTCCAATTACAGGTATAAGACTTTATTATTTTTATTCAATTAATTGTTCTAAATGATTTTTTGATTTTAATATTTTGTCGCTTCATTTCCATTATCATGTTGACTTTTTTAATTGCTCTAATTTTTCCTCCACTCATTCTTTCTTTTGTTCGGAATTTGCCGGTGTCACCTACAATCTGCAACAAAGTGCCAACCAGGACTGCTCATCGGTTGGTAACACGGCAGCTCGTACAGTCAGTGCGAGAACAGTTTTAGGTGCCCCATGATAGCGAGAAATAACAGACTGCTTTTAGCGCTGAAACTGAAATTTTCCTGGCCGCGAATTACTCCTAGAGGTTAGCTTTAATCGCCGTGAACGAAAAAATCGTCATTTTAGTTCCGACGCAGATTGTTGACCCCCATTTCCTCGGATACATTGCACTCCACAAGATTGTGGTTCGGTTAGGACACGAGTTTAAATTTAGGGCTACAAAACGTGTCGCCTGCCGCAGTTGAGTCACTGGTCACATCAGTTGTCGACAGAACATCTCGCATTTCCATCATACTACGCAGCGGCCGCTTCCAACATTGCTCTCCGTTACACACGAACAGCACTTGTGAAGTGACCCGTCGTGTTTGTGTCTCTCTTATTACCGAGCGGTAGCCGGCAGCCGGTGTGGTAACAACGAAGCAGCAAATGAAGCAAATGGCAGACGGCAACTGTCAAGTAATTGTAATCGGGCTACAGTAACTACTTAGAACACATTTATTATCTAACCATTACCGGAAATTTGCATGTACCGTTGCACGACGTCTCTGAGTCACGTATCCTGTTGTGGGCCCACATCAGCATTTCAGTGCCGGATGCGGCCGTCTTGCGGGGAGCGGCTTGGTAGCCACTCCCCTGTGATTGATTTCGGCAACACTAATTGTGCCGCAAGTCACAGAATACGAACATATGAGGTAAGATAAGATCCTCCTTACGAGGTAAGGCATTATAGTAATTGCTTCAGATTATTCTGTCATCCTACAAAGACGATGATGAACTGGCTGTCACCACTGTTATCTTCTCACTTCAACATCAAAGGTCTTTTTTTTAGAGTGTTGAGCTTCTTTACATAATGGGAGCTGCTCTCAAAGTGTTGTGATTCACATTCCGGTAAGTACCCAAAAAATAAGAGCGAATCTTCATCTGACGAGCTTTTTCAGATAGTTTGTCGACAAACGGAACATAATACCCTCTCATTGGACAATGAGTAATATTTCGTGGCTGAGTGTGATGGATCGCTTTCTGCACCCTACAGAGATATTTTTGACGTCCAGCAAGATAAGATGACCGGGCGCTGTGTGTGACGGAAACGTATATTTAGTAACATTGCTGCACGAAATACTTGTCTCGATGTAGATAAGATACAGAGAGACTCTCTCACGAAAAGCAGTAGCTGGAGCGGTAAATACACAGGATGTAACGAAAAGGGACGGCAAAGTTTCCCGAATACATTCATTGCACTTAGAAGAAGAAAATATCTTGAGTCATATCGGGGTCCAGGAACCATATAATTCCACGTTAGAATTCAGTCTCCACAACTCTTCGTAGCGCATGGATCACGAGAAACGCACAGGAGCAGAGGTACCAGCATATCACAAGACATTGCGACAGTGCCCTCTGTCAGCACTGATATTCTGAGCCATACGCGAGTTTTTTATCCAATATCCGCATTCGAGGATATTAATGTACAGAACGCTTTTAAGTTAGTTGAAGGTAACGTTTAATAGTGAAAAAGGTAAATAACATATACAAATGCTTGATTCAGCACTGAATGCAATATATCGTTAATTTTTAATAACAAATGTTCATTGTGACTACCTTTTGTAACACGACAAATGTCCCATCTGTAATCAATTTCCAGCCACATCCTATGAAGCAAGCCTTAATATTTGGACTGAAAAGCCAAAGAAACTGGTACACCTGCCTAATATCGTGCAGGGCCTCCGCGAGCTCGCAGAAGTGCCGCAACACGGCTAATGTCTGAAGTAGTGCTGTAGGGAACTGACACCATGAATCCTGCAGGGCTGTCCATAAATCCATTAGAGTACGAGGGGGTGGAGATCTCTTCTGAACACCACGTTACAAGGCACCCCAGATATGCTCAATAATGTTCACGTTTGGGGAGTTGAGTCGCCAGTGTTTAAACTCTCTGTAGCAATTCTGGACGTGTGGGGTGTCGCATTGTCTTGCTGGAATTGCACGAATCCGTCGGAACGCACAATGGACACGAATGGATGCAGGTCATCAGACAGCATGCTTACGTATGTACCACCTGTCAGAGTCGTATCTAGACGTATCATGGGTCCCACATCACTCCAAATGCACATGGCCCTCACCATTACAGAGCCTCCACCAGGTTGAACAGTCCCCAGTTGGCATGCAGGGTCGATGGATTCATGGGGTTATCTCCATACCAGTACACGTCGATCCGATCGATATAATTTGAAACGAGACTCGTCCGACCAGGAAGCAAGTTTCCAGACATCAACAGTCCAACGTCGGTTTCGACTGGCCCAGGCGAGGCTTAAAGCTTAGTGTCTCGCAGTCATCAAGGGTACACGAGTGGACCTTCGGCTCCGAAAGCCCATATCGATAATGTTGTGTTGAATGGTTCGCACGCTGACACTTGCTGATGGCCCAGCATTGAAATCTGTTGCAATGTGCACAAAGGTTGCACTTCTGTCACGTTGAACGATTCTCTTCAGTCGTCGTTGGTCCCGTTCTTGCAGAATCTTTCTCCGGCCGCAGCGATGTCGGAGATTTAATGTTTTACCGGATTCCTGATATACACGGTACACTTATGAAATAGTCGTACAAGAAAATCCTCACTTCAACGCTACCTCGGGGATACCATGTCCCATCGCTCGTGCGCCGACTATAACACCACGTTTAAACTCAGTTAAATCTTGATAACCTGCCATGGCAGCAGCAGTAACTGATCTACACTATTGGCCATTAAAATTACTACACCAAGAATAAATGCAGATGACAAACGGGTATTCATTGGAAAAATATGTTATACTAGAACTGACATGTGATTACATTTTCACGCAATTTGGGTGCATCGGTCCTGAGAAATTAGAACAACCATCTCTGGCCGTAATAACAGCCTTGATACGCCTTGGCATTGAGTCAAATAAAGCTTGGATGGCGTGTACAGGTACAGCTGCACATTCAGCTTCAACACGATACCACAGTTCATCAGGAGTAGTGACTGCCGTATTTTGACGAGCCAGTTGCTCGGCCACCATTGACCAGACGTTTTCTATTGGTGAGAGATCTGGAGAATGTGCTGGCCAGAGCAGCAGTCGAACATTTTCTGTATCCAGAAAGGCCCGTACAGGATCTGCAACATGCGGTCGTGCATTACCCTGCTGAAGTGTAGGGTTTCGCAGGGATCGAATGAAGGGTAGAGCCACGGGTCGTAACACATCTGAAATGTAACGTCCACTGTTGGAAGTGCCGTCAGTGCGAACAAGAGGTTACCAAGACGTGTAACCAATGGCACCCCATACCATCATGCCGGGTGATACGCCAGTATGGCGATGACGAATACACGCTTCCAATGTGCGTTCACCACGATGTCACCAAACACGGATGCAACCGTCATGATGCTGTAAACAGAACCTGGATTCATCCGAAAAAATGACGTTTTGCCATTCGTGCACCCAGGCTCGTCGTTGAGTACACCATCACAGGCGCTCCTGTCTGTGATGCAGCGTCAAGGGTAACCGCAGCCATGTTCTCCGAGCTGATAGTCCATGCTACTGCAAACGTCATCGAACTGTTCGTGCAGATGGTTGTTGTCTTGCAAACGTCCCCATCTGATGCCTCAGGGACCGAGACGTGGCTGCACGATCCGTTACAGCAATGCGTATAAGATGCCTGTCAACCCGACTGCCAGTGATAGGAGGCCGTTGGGATGGAGGACGGAGTTCGGTATTACCTTCCTGGACCCACCGATTGCATATTCTGCTAACAGTCATTGTATCTCGAACAACGCGAGAAGAAATGTCGCAATACGATAAACCGCAATCGCGATAGGCTACAATCCGACCTTTATCAAAGTCGGAAACGTGATGGTACGCATTTCTCCTCCTTACATGAGGCATCACAACAACATTTCACCAGGCAACGCCGGTCAACTGCTATTTGTGTATGAGAAATCGGTTGGAAACTTTCCTCATTCCAGCACGTCGTAGGTGTCGCCACCGGCGCCAACCTTATGTGAATGCTCTGAAAAGCTAATCATTTGCATATTACAGCATCTTCTTCCTGTCGGTTAAATTTCGCGTCTGTACCACGTCATCTTCGTGGTGTGGCAATTTTAATGGCCAGTAGTGTACGTAACGCTGTTGCAGTGAGACGACACACTCCGCCGTGTGGTAAGCCGTCAGCGCCATCGTCCTCTATTGCCACTTCTATCGCTCCCTCATAGGTTCAGCGCCCTCTGTTATATGTTAGGATTCTCCTCACATGAATTCAGCTCTCCGCGGCAGCTCTAAATCCAGTGCTCGTTCAAGTATTTTTTGATAATTATGTACACTGATTCATGCAGTCATTGTTTACTACGAATGTGTGCATGTCTGTAGTTTATCTTGTCAGAGCAGGCTGGTCTCGGTTACATGTTTGTAAATTTACGGAGAATGTATCCCATTATTGTACTCTAATCTCTTATAATTAGACTTATATCCCCTGTCCAACTTCATCAGTCTCCGAATTAATTAGGAACGATTTTGATTACCTTCCGTGGCCTGGACTGAGTTACATCTCTATTAAATTTCTGGCTGTTGGCAAGACTGCGCCCCAGGAGGCTGAACTGGTTGCTCCGGCCTGAGAACCCTGGCGAGCCGTTTCCAACTGCCTTCGCGCCATTGAAAGGACACAGCAGGGGGCGGGGTTGCAATATGTACGTTAATTCATCATAATGTTAATTTGAGTAGGCTACAGACAAATGTTTTTAAGAGAAATATTGATGACGTAATACTGAACACTAATTGTGACAAATGTCCTGTCCTAGAACAACCTTCTTGTAGTTTTGTGGCAGCTTTCGGTGGCGTCTGTTAATGTAATTGGAATAGGCGTTAACTATGAGGTAAGGCAGTTGCCACTACGATGGAAGCAGGGAAGCAGGATGGCAGTGTCATTGTGTGGAAAATCAGCAGAAACTCCATGTTGCCATCTTAAGCGCCTACGGATGTCAACAAAGCATCTACCATATGCATGATACTGCGCTTTCAATCCAGTTGGGACGCTCTCGGTCCCACACAGATATGTGTTTTCCCCTCAAAAGTCTTCTGACAGTTTGTTCGGCCGTGGATGAATGCCTGATTCTGTAGCGCAATTTCACTGCGCAGCTGGCAAGCATAGGAAACAGGAGACACGTCCATACTAAGGCATAAAGTCATTGCGAATTTCGATCCGTGTATTCAGCTGGACAGTAACTATGCCTCGGAAACAGAGGCGTGAACAATATTCGCTGATGTTAGCGTTGAGAAAGAGCATATAGATGGGCTCAAAGAACCCGGGTGGAGTAATCGGCGAATCGCTCGACATTTGACTAGCAGCGATGCCAGTATTCGACGATGTTGGTAGAAATGGGTGAACCATGGCCGAACACAGCGTGAAGAGCCGGCCGCTGTGGCCCAGCGGTTCTAGGCGCTTCAGTCTGGAACCACACGGCTGCTGCGGTCGCATGTTCGAATCCAGCCTCGGGCATGGATGTGTGTGATGTCCTTAGGTCAGTTAGGTTTAAGTAGTTCTAAGTCTAGGGGACTGATGACCTCAGATGTTAAGTCCCATAGTGCTTGGAGCCATTTGAACCACAGCGTCAAGAAGGAAACGATCAACCTGGAGAGGGAACAGAACATGAGAACCGAGCAGTCGTCAGACAGGCTCCCAGAGGCCTGGATTCATCATCCTCACGGATGGTGTTTCAGTGATCACAAAGACAATTAATTGGTGACTCACAGAAAGGTAGTTGAGCTCAGGTCGTCCCCTGCACCAACTACTATTGACCTCTGTACACTAAAACACCTGTCTGGAATCTAATTTACTGGAGTGGAATTGTCTTCAGGAACCAATCTTGCTTCGAATTGACAAGCTGACCGTTGGCTGCCATACGGCCCGAGAGCCAAGAGTGATGGTCTGGGTTGCCATTTTATTTCATAGCAGGACCCCTTTGCTTGTCGTCCGCGGCACCTTTACAGCACAGCTGTACGTTGACGATATTCTACGCCCCATTTCGTTGCCATCCATGGCAAGCCATCCTCGGCTTACATTTCAGCAAAATATGCCCGCCCACACACTACCAGGGTTTCTACTGCTTGTCTTCGGCTTGCCAAACCCTAACTAGGCCACCAAGGTCGCCGGATCTCTCTCCAAAGTTTGAAGCATTATGGGCAGAGTCATCTAATCCGCTTGCGTTTTCGACGATCTAATTAATGGGACAGTATTTGGCACGATATCCCTTACGAGGACATCCTACAACTCTGCCAATCAGTGTCACGCCGAATAGCTGCTTGCATAAGGGCCAGAGGTTATTTGCTCAATTTGTGAAGCTATTTCCCTTCAGTCATCCAGTTTTTCCGAACATGTACGCCACATCTACCGATTTCCGTCCCATTCGGGTAATTTCTTCGCGGTGTTTCGTTGTTTCTTTCCTTCCCTTACAGTGTATTTGTTTGTTATATTCCAGTCTCTGTCATTTCTTGCAGTTTTTATCCATTACAGCTCCTTCAAGTACCATGGAAGTTGTTCCCCGGTACCTTAAGGCGTAAGCCGACATTCTGTCCCTTTTCTAGTCGATGTTTTCCGCATGTCCCACCCCTCTCCAGTTCTTCAGAGAACCTTACCTTTTCTTGTCAGGTACCTAACTTTCCCTCAAACGGTTCGAGTCTCTTTCTTTCAGGTGCTGTGATTCAGTGCTCCAAATCTACATTCTCAGAAATTTATTTCTCACATTAAGGCCGAAATGTTTTATGTTAGTAGGCTTTTGCTGGTCGGGAACGCCCTCTTTTCTTGTCCTCTTCACTTCGTCCGTCATGTGTTAGTCTGACTCCTAGGTAGCAGCCTTCTCTTCTTGCGTGATTACCAAATTTGATGTTAAGTTTATTACTAACCTCATTTCTGCTACTTCTCCTTACTTTCAGCTTTCTTAACGTTACCCTAAATCTATAGTGAGGACTCAGTAATCATTCCAATCAAAAGGTCCTGAAATTCTTCCTCATTTTCACC
Organism: Schistocerca piceifrons; assembly: GCF_021461385.2. Lineage (NCBI taxonomy): Eukaryota > Metazoa > Arthropoda > Insecta > Orthoptera > Acrididae > Schistocerca > Schistocerca piceifrons. The sequence continues at coordinate 510,283,727 of NC_060142.1, read as the reverse complement.
GAGGATAGCAATGTCGTCAGTAAATCTTACCATTGATATAATTTCCCTTGCATTTGAACCTCATTACTGAAACTTTCTTTATTTCCGTCATTACTGGTTTGATGTCTAGATTGAACTCTAAGGGCGCAAGGCTGTATCCACGCCTTACACCTTTCCTAGTAAAGGTACTTCGTTCTTTTTTCCATCTTGGTGATTGTGCATACTGCATGGTACCTATCTTTTCCTACAGCTTACACATATTTTCTAGAGAAATTCGAACACCTTGCACCATTTTATGTTGTCGAACGCTTTTTAGGTCGACAAAAGAAAAAAACTCCTTGATGAAGCATAACTTGAGAAATGCCTCCCCATACCTAGACCTTTACTAAATCCAAAATGATCGTCGTCTAACAGTTCATAAGTTTTCTTTTCATTCTTCTGTATAATAATAGTTATCGAAAATTTTAATTAGTATCGATCCAGGATATTGAAAATAGACCGAAATCGTAGTACTGACGCTGTCTTTTAGCTTTTAGCCACAAAATAATTATTACTGCGGATTTCGGCAGTATCGCCACATCAGCGCAGGCTTTTATACGCAAATGCCGGCAGGTGTGGCCGAGCGGTTCTAGGCGCTTCAGTCTGGACCTGCGCGACCGCTACGGGCGCAGGTTCGAATCCTGCTTCGGGCATGGATGTGTGTGATGTCCTTAGGTTAGTTAGGTTTAAGTAGTTCTAAGTTCTAGGGGACTGATGACCTCCGATGTTAAGTCCCATAGTGCTCAGAGCCATTTTTTTTTATACGCAAATATTTCTGCGGATATTTCTACGGAGATATCCGCGAATGATCCGCACAGACCTCTAGATACCCACCGCGGTTTAGTATGCAGCTAAATCCGTACGTCCTCGATAAAGCGTATCAGCTAATCCATATAAAATGTTAGGTGCAGCTGGACAATGTAACGAAGTGATGAGACCCATAGTCTAGTAATGTGATTTATGGAGAGCTTAGCACGCGTGTTTACTGCAGATGTACACTTCTGTTTCTGCACTGAAGAACGAGGAAGCCACACGTTTTATTATTGGTAGTAGGGTTGACGGATGATCGACTTCGTTTATTGGGAGAATTTTAGGAAAATGTGATAATTTGTAAAGGAGACCGCGTATGGAACATTATTGCGACCCATTCTTGAGTAAAGCGTGAGTATTTGGCATCCCCACCAGGTCAGATTAGTGGAAGACGTCGAAGCAATTCAAAGGCGGCCTGCTATATTTGTTAGCGGTAGGTTACAACAACATGCAAGTATTACAGAGGCGCTTCGTGAATCCAGTGGGATTCCTTGGGGGAAAGACGACATTATTTTTGCTAAACGCTACTGAGAAAATTTAGACAACCGGTATTTGAATTTGATTGCAGAACTATTCTACATCCGCCAACAACGAAGCTAAAAGAAGAGAAATTATGGCTTAAACGGATGCATATAGACAGTCGTTTTCCGCCGCTCTGTATACGAGTGGAACAGGAAAAGAAATAACTATTAGTGGTAGAAGGTACCCACCGTCATCTACCATGTGGTGGCTTGCGGAGTATGTATGTGTATGTAGATGTAAGATGAGAGTTTGCTATATGAGTCTACCCATGAAATCAAATGTATTCACCACAACAGGATAGTGTGAGTTGTATGTGAATTCTGAGTACCTATCAGGTCTGAACGATACCTTTGATTGACGTTCCACTTTTCTTCGTTGATTTTCTGTGATAGTCTTCCATCTTGTACATATTTGGCCACGATCGTCAATCTAAAACTTTCTTCATGTTCACTATGTGGGCTCTAAATTAGTTGTACGTTGCATGTGGAGGTCCCTTGCCGAATTACCCCTTCTTCAGAAGGGTTCCAGACTGAAGCGCCTAGAACCGCTCGGCCACACTGACCGGCGCTTCACAAAATAAGGAGAAACTGCGACACCGGTAGCTGACGCCCACTCGCGCGTTGTCTGTTAAAGTTGCACAGTATTCGGAAACTTTTTATCGGTGACAACAGATTATCGCTGTACGCGAGAGCAAAAACGTTGTTTGCAAGCTCCATTGCTCATCCAAAGAAGAAACATGAAACATTTTGCAGAAAACAGTCTGCGATTTTGATATTACTTGAGGGCAACATTGCCAGACAAAGGTTTAACAAAATGTTATAACCACTATTCATGGAGAACCACAAACTACAGTAAAAAAATTTAGCCGAGTAAATGTCTAAGAGCGCTATAGAAATTAGCGATTCAGTTGCGAATCCAATGTACCTCACTCACTGAAACAAAAGATGGACAAAGTGTTTTGACTGAAATGGAGAAAAATTAGGGTAGTTTTGATCTAAAAACGCGGCCCCTCTCCTCAATGTCAAACCGAGACGTTTCCTCCTCCGCTTCGTACATGACGAGATAATTCCACATAATACAGACGTCTACCATATCCTTGACCCAAGCTAGAGAAGAGCTGGCTGGCTAATCTCTAAAACTCTAAACCGCACGCGGATTAAACCAACTAAGATTGGAATTGTTTTACATGAATGTGATCTACAGAACGGAAAATTGGCAGGCTTCAGTTTCCAATGACGGATCTCTCACTAGTTCTGTACGAACATAGGAACAGTATCTTTCATAATACGTTTTTCTTTATAGTGGTATTTAATATATAAAAACTAAAGCTGTCCACACCTCGACGGCTGGTTCGTATAACAGAGTGCTTTACTATGCTTAGCCAGTCTTACGTCTTTGTCCTCCTCCGTCCTTTGAACTGACTTATCCAGCCACTTATAGGGACGCCTACAGTTTTAGCGTAGATTTCGAATCACGGTGCAACTTGACTTTTTTCCACACGCACAAATCAGTGCCGAAAGTGAAAAGATCGGTAACTGACAGAAGAATTTCTTGAAAGTGTGACACATATCACCCGAGCCACTGCACCACGTATCGCATAATTGATACCTAGAACGCTGTGCTGCAATGAAAAAGCTAACATATGTATACGCAGTGTTTCAAAACGAATGACCTGATTTCAGAACTCCACATTTACTGATAAAAGCGTACTACAGACATGGAATGAATTGCAAAATTCAAAGTCTTTAAGTTTGAGGTATGCTATTACAAATGCTCTATGTGTCCATCAACATCAGTTGAGATATCTTCAAATGCTGTAGAACTGGCTTTTTCCACAACTTCAGGGGCACTCCGACGATTGCAGTTCCCAACAGGATGGGGTTCCACCACACTGGCACAACGCTGTATAGGGCGCTCGGGATCCCAAAACTACCCTGCATTCTCAGACTTCAAGATCGCCAGACATGATCCATGCGAATTTTTCTTGTGTAGGTATGTGAAGAAAAGTATGTTCATTTCGCATTTTATCACGTAACAGAACACGTGAAGAACAGTATAACAGACTCCGTGACTTCTGTAAAAGAGACGCATAATGTAAAGTTTATGACGAATTTAGCCATCGTCTAGATGTTCGTGCCACTACTGATGGACACACAGAGCATTTGTAATAGCATACCCAAAACTTCAATAATTTGTGAGTATTTTGCAATTCATCCCATGTTTGTAATATGTTTTATACAATAAATATGAAGTTTTGAAATCACATCATTCTTTTTGAAATGCACTGTATGTTCCTACAGATGGCCAGCTCGCTTCTGGTTTCACCAACACCTAATAAACGCAGCCGTTGTAATACAGCAGTATCTCTAATTCTGCTGTGAGAATCATTGTGAAATTGCACGACAAATAGCAGCGGAAACTATTTGTGTAAATCCACCTATTGCACACACAGCAGACGGACTGTTTATATCCGCTTTTACAGTTCCAACTTCGTTTCGCAAATACAGCTACATGATAAAAAAGGAGTAATGTGAAATGTTTGATTACCCCACAGATGAGAATTGCCGATAGCTACTCGGCCGGGAACACGGCATTTCAATCAGGTCAGTGCACGAACGCTCACCGTGCAGCGCGATCAGGATGTCAGATTTCGTGGTTGTCATCGGAATGATACTCGCTACCAGAATGGTTAAGTCGTGATATCTCTCTGCATTTGATAGCGATTGGTCAATCGAGAACAGACGCATGGAATATTCCATCGCCGAAATTTTAAAGAAAAAGGCTTTCTTATTAATCTTCTCGGACATCTCAAACAAGGAGGAAAAGTAGTGGTCGTAAACACGCCTTCGGCATCGAACCTCTTGATTGCAACGAAGATTTTTTTAAACTCTTTCCAGAACATGCACAATCCGATCAAGTGTATCATGACACCTATTAGTAGACATTAAAATGGATGTGTCGGGCCTGTATTTTTATGATGGCTTGAACTTTGCTGGGGACACTTTCAGCGAGGAATCTGGATGTCTGTGAGGGAACGGAAACCCATTCTTCCCGGAGTCGGGAGCGGAATCTACGTTCGTACCATCCCAAGGGTGTTTCCCATTGGGTTCAGGTCGCTACTCAAAGCAGGTCAGTCCTTTTTAGAAATACACTCCTGGAAATGGAAAAAAGAACACATTGACACCGGTGTGTCAGACCCACCATACTTGCTCCGGACACTGCGAGAGGGCTGTACAAGCAATGATCACACGCACGGCACAGCGGACACACCAGGAACCGCGGTGTTGGCCGTCGAATGGCGCTAGCTGCGCAGCATTTGTGCACCGCCGCCGTCAGTGTCAGCCAGTTTGCCGTGGCATACGGAGCTCCATCGCAGTCTTTAACACTGGTAGCATGCCGCGACAGCGTGGACGTGAACCGTATGTGAGTTGACGGACTTTGAGCGAGGGCGTATAGTGGGCATGCGGGAGGCCGGGTGGACGTACCGCCGAATTGCTCAACACGTGGGGCGTGAGGTCTCCACAGTACATCGATGTTGTCGCCAGTGGTCGGCGGAAGGTGCACCTGCCCGTAGACCTGGGACCGGACCGCAGCGACGCACGGATGCACGCCAAGACCGTAGGATCCTACGCAGTGCCGTAGGGCACCGCACCGCCACTTCCCAGCAAATTAGGGACACTGTTGCTCCGGGGGTATCGGCGAGGACCATTCGCAACCGTCTCCATGAAGCTGGGCTACGGTCCCGCACACCGTTAGGCCGTCTTCCGCTCACGCCCCAACATCGTGCAGCCCGCCTCCAGTGGTGTCGCGACAGGCGTGAATGGAGGGACGAATGGAGACGTGTCGTCTTCAGCGATGAGAGTCGCTTCTGCCTTGGTGCCAATGATGGTCGTATGCGTGTTTGGCGCCGTGCAGGTGAGCGCCACAATCAGGACTGCATACGACCGAGGCACACAGGGCCAACACCCGGCATCATGGTGTGGGGAGCGATCTCCTACACTGGCCGTACACCACTGGTGATCGTCGAGGGGACACTGAATAGTGCACGGTACATCCAAACCGTCATCGAACCCATCGTTCTACCATTCCTAGACTGGCAAGGGAACTTGCTGTTCCAACAGGACAATGCACGTCCGCATGTATCCCGTGCCACCCAACGTGCTCTAGAAGGTGTAAGTCAACTACCCTGGCCAGCAAGATCTCCGGATCTGTCCCCCATTGAGCATGTTTGGGACTGGATGAAGCGTCGTCTCACGCGGTCTGCACGTCCAGCACGAACGCTGGTCCAACTGAGGCGCCAGGTGGAAATGGCATGGCAAGCCGTTCCACAGGACTACATCCAGCATCTCTACGATCGTCTCCATGGGAGAATAGCAGCCTGCATTGCTGCGAAAGGTGGATATACACTGTACTAGTGACGACATTGTGCATGCTCTGTTGCCTGTGTCTATGTGCCTGTGGTTCTGTGTGATCACGTGATGTATCTGACCCCAGGAATGTGTCAATAAAGTTTCCCCTTCCTGGGACAATGAATTCACGGTGTTCTTATTTCAATTTCCAGGAGTGTATTATTGTCCACAAACTATTACCCCAAAGATTGTTTTTGATAGTGTGTGTTATGATGCTAATAAAAACTGTCATAAACTGTTCCTTTACTCCACGCAAGTACATGATGCTGTAAAATGTGTTCATAGCCCTCTGGATTTAGCGTTTTGTTAACCGCAATAAGGGAACACCCACACCATAACCACGAAAACATTACAGACCAATAATCTTAACATCGCTTTTCTGCAAAATTCTAGAGCATATTATGAGTTCGAATACAATACATTTTCTAAAGACCGAAAAGCTCATGTCCACAAATCAGCACGACATTAGAAAGCATCGCTTGTGCGAAACCCAGCTTGCTCTTTACTCACATCATATTCTGCGAACTATGCATGAAGAGCAACAGGCTCAGTCCATGTTTATAGCTTTTCGAAAAGCATTCGACACGGTACCACACTACACACTGTTATCGAAGATACATGCATACGGTATAGGCTCCCAGAGAAAAGACTGGCTCGAAGACATTCTAAATAATAGAACCCAATATGTTGTCCTCAATGGCGAGTGTTCATTGGGGACAGAGGTAACATCAGGAGTGCCCTAGGGAAGTGTGATATATAGCACTCCGTCTGCAGGCCACAAGTGTCCCATGGGGACCATCCGACCGCCGTATCATCCTCAGTTGAGGATGCCGTTAGGAGGGGCGTGTGGTCAGTACACCACTCTCCCGGTCGTTGTGATTGTCTTCTGTGACTGGAGCCGCTACTATTCCGTTAAGTAGCTCCTCAGTTGGCATCACGAGGCTTAGTTCACCCCAAAAAAGGCAACAGCGCATGGCGGCCTGGATGGTCACCCATCCAAGTGCCGGCCACACCCGACAGCGCCTAATTTCGGTGATCTCACGGGAACCGGTGGATCCACTGCGGCAAGGCCGTTGCCGTTGAAGTGTGATACGACTTTTGCTATTTTCTGTATAGATAAATGATCTGGCAGACAGGCTGGCAGGAATCTGCGGCTGTTTGCTGATAATACCGTGGTGTATAGTAAGGTGTCGAAGATAAGTGACTGTAGGTTGATACAAGATGACCTAGACGAAATTTCTAGATGGTGTGATGAGAGGCAGCAACTTAGAAAGATGTTAGTTAGTGAGGATGAGTAGGAAGAACATATCCCTAATGTTCGGATACAGCACTAGTGGTGTCTTGCTTGACACAGTCACGTCGTTTAAATGCTTGGTCGTAAGAAGACTGAGAATGATGTAGACTGTAGTTGTTAGTCAGAGATGGAGACGTTTGCACAGGATAGAGTTGCATGGAGAGCTGTATCAAACCAGTCATTGAACTGATGACCACAACAACAACAACAACGAAGATGTTGCGCAGCGATATGAAATGGAACAAGCATGTGAGGATTGTGGTAGGGAAGACAAATGGTCGACTTCGGTTTATTGGGAGAATTTTAGGAAAGTGTGATTCATCTGTAAAGGAGACCGCATATTCTTGAGTACTGTTGGAGTGTTTGGGATCCGCACCAGGTCGGATTGAAGGAAGACTTCGAAGCAATTCAGAGGTAAGCTGCTATATTTGTAACCAGTAGGTTCGATCAGCATGCAAGTTTTATGGATATGCTTTGGGAGCTAAAGTGGGAATCGCCGGAGGGAAGAAGACAGTCATTTCGAAGAACACTACAGAGAACGTTTAGAGAGTAGGCATTTACAGCTGACTGCAAAACGATCGTATTGCCGCCAACATACCTTTCGTGTATGGGCCACGAAGATAAGATACAAGACATCAGGGCTCACAGGGAGGCATATAGACAGTCGTTTTTTCCTCTCTCTATTTTCAAGGAAGGAAACGACTAGCTTTGGTGTGAAGCTACCGTATGGTGCGAGGCGGTGGGTACCCTGTAGCTGTGGCACAGGTGTAAGACGTCATGGTCTCCTGACCTTCATTGCTTACATATTCCGCCCTCACAATCATATTCCGCACATCAAGACGCTTCATTCGAACCCAAACTCTGTAAGATAAAGTCAATGTTGTATGAATTCATGTAAACTACGCAAATAACAAGTGCGCACCGGGATTGAGATACTCGAGGCTGCCGTACACATACACATTCAAGACACGACGGTCTAGGAACGAAGGGACCTGTATGGAGTTCGTGGATTGGTGGTGTGGGTGGGATTATGATTGGTGCACGTACACCCCTGAATGTCTTTGACAGATGAACTATAACAGGTCAGATGTATCGGGACGTCATTTTGCACCAGTATGTCCGCCTTTTCAGGGGTGCAGCGGTTCCCACCTTCCTCATGATGGATCATAACGCACGGCCCCACCGAGCTGCCATCGTGGAGGAGCACCTTGAAACAGAAGATATCAGGCGAATGGAGTGGTTTGCCTGTTCTCCAGACCTACACCCCACCAAGCACGTATGGGATGCTCTCGGTCGATGTATCGCTGCGCGTCTTCAAACCACTAGGACACTTCAGGAGTTCCGACAGGCACTGGTGTAAGAATGGGAGGCTATACCCCAGCAGCTGCTCGACCACCTGATCCAGAATATGCCAACCCGTTGTGCGGCCTGTGTACGTGTGCATGGTGATCGTATCCCATATTGCTGTCGGGGTACACACGCACAAAACGGTGGCGTTTTGTAGCACACGTGTTTCGGGATGGTTTTCTCAACTTATCACCAATGCCGTGGACTTGGAGATCCATGTCACGTGTCTGTTCCCTATGTGCCTGTGCTATTAGCGCCAGTTTTGTGTAGTGCCACGTTGTGTGGCACCGCATTCTGCAATTATCCTTAATTTATGAGCATGAGTGTAGTATTCATTTCCGCATTACGTAACAATGACTAGATGCTTTTCATTAGGTAGTGGACACGAGGAGTCAGTGTTGAAGTAGCTGACAGAGATTACCGATGGCAGTCTACGCATAGCTTTTGGCGTTATCGACGTTTAAACCTGCATTATGTGTATCACTAGACTAAACAACGTCTACATTGATAAGCATAACGGAATTTTAAGCTCTGTTCTCGTGCTTGCAGGTAATAGCAACGAAATTAAAGAGTGTCCGCCGTTATGCAAGAATTTTTGTTTTATTTAACATCCGAACACGTTTCATCGCATCTCCATTGGGTACATTGGTACCCGTCCAGTGGCATTAGGTTGTGATACCATGATATCTTCCTCCACTTTCCCGTTCCATTCGCGACAGAAGCGCGAGAAGAAGGACTGTAAGGCTCTGCGTGAGCTCGAGTTTGATTTTCCCGGTACAGTAATTTCACGAGATGTAAGTCTGGGAATGTAATGAGTTGCCTCATTCATTTTGGATCGCACCACTTTCTGAATTTTAGTACTCCACCACTCCGGATGCAGAAAGCCTCTCCAGTACCTTTTGAAGTTGGATTAACGTCTCCGTGAGGCTCTCGTCTTCATTAAACAAACCAATCACAAGCCCGCCACTCTTCTTTAGATCTTCTGGGTGTCCCCGATTAACAATGTATGGTAATGCCGACACTAAAGAACAACACTAAGTGGTTGAAGAAGTGTCTTATCAGTATCTCTTCAGCGCGCGCATTTACGTTTCTGTAGGTTATTTCTGGCTCATCGCGAAGTAACGAGTACTGTCGACAGGGGACGTGTAAATCGTTCCATATTCTTAGATTTCCAGAAGGCTTTTGACCCCGTATCTCACAAGCGACTTCTAATTGAACTGCGTGGCTACGAAGTATCGTCTCACTTGTGTGACTGGATTCATGATTTCCTGTCAAGAAGGCCCTAGTACATAACTGACGGAAAGTCATCGAGAAAAACAGATGTGTGGTCTGGTGTTCCCGAAGGAAGTGCTATATGCTCTCTGTTATTCCTGATCTACATATGCTATTTAGGAAATCTGAACATTACTCTTAGATTTTTTGTAGGTGATGCCGTCATTTATCGTCATGTAATGTCATCAGATGACCAAAACGAATTCCAAAATGATTTAGACAAGATATCTTTATGGTGTAAAAAATGGCAATTGACTCTGAATAATGAAAAGTGTGAAGTCATCCACATGAGTAATGAAAGAAATCTGCAACATTTCAGTTATACAATAAATCACACAAATCTGAAGGCTGTGAACTCAACTAAATACTTAGGAATTACAATTAAAAATACACCAACAAAATGTAACACTACCTTTGTCCGCCATCTTTTGAAGTATTGGTTTGCGGTGTGGGATCCGCATCAGAAAGGATTGACGGACGACATCGCACGGATATGACATACGAATTGGAGTGGCAGTCATTAAAACAAAAGCGTTTTTCGCTGTGGCAGGACTTTCTCATGAAATTTGAATCACCAACTTTCTCTTCAGAGTGTGAAAATATTTTATTAGTGCCCTCCTACATAGGGAGATATGATCATCATAATAAAATAGGAGAAATCAGAATTCGCACGCGAAGATTTAAGTGTTCGTTTTTCCCACATGCGCGCTGTTGTTTGAGAGCGGAACGGTAGAGAAGTAGCTTAAAGGTGATACGATGAAAATTGACAGGCACTTAATCGTGGATTATAGAGTAATCATGCAGATAAAGTAGATGTAATTTCCTTTCCCTACAACCTGCTTTAAGTGATCGCTACATTTCTACATCTCTCTGGATGCGTTCTCCTATATAATTTACGGTTGCTACTGTTTCGAGTGATATAACGCTATCCTGTATACCATTACTCGGTCTATTTAAACTTGCTCCCTTTTGCATCGTCACAGGACTAGTTGTTGATCATTCTTCCGCCTTTAGGGCAGTTTCCCGTCCCAGGGGCAAGCTGGTACCCAAAACCTCTGCCTGATTCTCAGCCCTTTTTGACAGTACCATTGGCAGATCAAGCCCGAAGTCTCTGACGCCATTGTTTGCGATTTTTGTTCAAAATTTAATCAGTAGTTCGGTTTGAACCGGGAGCGCAAGGAGTTTTAATTACCTTTTGTAATAGACCACAGTGAACCGTGGTAGTTTCTGTCTGTTGTGAAAAACTTTACCCCTAGACCACGGTGGGCTACGATCGTTTCTGTATAACTTGTTGCACATCAGTACGATTTATCGTGGAAATGATCAGTGAACATGAAACTAACGAACTAATTGCTCCTTACGCCGTCACCGGCGCGCAACTCCACCAGGAAGCATTTAGTCTCGTGGTGTGTGGTGGTTATAATGTTTCGGCTTATCAGACTATACAGGTTGCAAGCGGAATAGGTACAGATATTGTGATAGTTGGTTGCTTAATATGTACCCTTTCCAGTGTGTTAATAGCTTCTTCTTTGCGTCTAACAGTGTTGCCACAAATACGTCACATAATTTACTACCTGATGTTTTCTGTACCACGAAGTAAGCTACGCCAGTCAGCATAGATATCCCGTTTTGAGTCCATGCGCCCACGCTTCAATACCTGATCTGCTGCCCAGGGGAAAATGGCTTGCTGTTGCAACATACACTTGGAAGTACATACCAACCTAAATATTTACTGCTTGTTATAGCTATAATAATTAGTCTGCAGATGGCGTAAATACTGACAATGTTTTTCAGTACGCTGTCCTCAGTCACCAATACAAAAATATCTACACTTATACGTTACACCATTTGTTCAATTGTGTATTTTTCTTTGTAAGTACCAAATACACTGAGGTGACAAAAGTCATGGGTTAGCGATATGCACTATACAGATGGCACTACTGTCGCGTACACAAGGTACAAAAGGGCAGTGTATTTGCGGAGCTGTCAGTAGTACTCGGATGACTAAGGCAGCATGACGAGGATTAATAGACTTTGAACGTGAAATGGTAGTTGGAGCTAGACGCATGGGACATTTCATTTAGGAAGTCGTTAGGAAATTCGGTACTCCGCGATCCACAGTGTCAATAGTGTGCCGAGAATACCAAGTTAATGTCTCGCAATGGACAACGACGTTCACTTAACGACCGAGAGCAGCGACCGTTGCGTAGAGTTGTCAGTGCTAACAGACAAGCAAAACTGCTTGAAATAATCGCTGAAATTAGTGTTGGACGTATGAAGAAAGCATCAGTTAGGACAGTGGGACGAAATTTGGCTTTAATGGGTTATGACTGTAGATCGCCAGTGGGAGTGCCTTTGCTAACAGCACTGCATCGCCTGCAACGCCTCTCCTAGGCTCGTAAACATACCGGGTGGGGCCCAGAAGACAGGAAAACCGTGGTCCGGTCAGACAATCCCCAATTTCAGTTGGTATGAGCTGATGGTAGGCTTCGAGTGTGCCACAGACCCCACGAAGCCACGGACCCAAGTTATGAAGAAGGCATTATGGAAGCTGGTGGTGGCTACGCAATGGTGTGGGCTGTTTTTACATAGAATGCAGTGCATCCTGCGGTCCAGATAAAACAGATACTGGGAGACCATTTTCCAACGGCCTAGCCGCAGTGGCAACACCGGTTCCCCTCAGGTTATCAAAGTTATGCGCTGTCGGGCTGGGCTAGTACTTGCATGGGTGACCGTCCGGTCTGCTGAGCGCTGTTGGCAAACAGGTTGCACTCAGCCCTTGTGAGGCAAACTGAAGAGCCACTTGATTGAGAAGTAGCGGCTCCGGTGTTGTAAACTGACATACGGGCGGTGCAGCTGTATGCTGATGATACGCTCCTCCATATTCACATCCAGTGATGCCAGTGGGCTAAGAATGACACGGCGCCCGGTAGATACCGTTGGGTCTTCACGGCCTGTTCCGGCGGAGTTTAATTTTAGGTTTTTTGGAGACCGTTTGCAGCCAATCATGGACTTCATGTTGCCAAACACCGCTGGAATTTTACGGAGGCCAATGAGCCGTATCACCGGACCACAACTGTTCGCGATTAGTTGGAAGAATATTCTCGACAGTTCGAGGTAATGATCTGGTCTCCCATCGAACATTTATAGGACATAATTGCCGGCCGGTGTGGCTGACCGGTTCTAGGCGCTTCAGTTCGGAACCGCGCTGCTGCTACGGTCGCAAGTTGGAATCCTGCCTCGGGCATGGATGTGTGTGATGTCCCTAGGTTAGTTAGGTTTAGGTAGTTCTAAGTCTAGGGGACTGATGACCTCAGATGTTAAGTCCCATAGTGCTTAGAGCCATTTTAGGACATAATCAAGAGGTCAGTTCGCACACAAAATCCTGCACCAGCAACACTTTCGCAATTATGTACAGATGTAGAGGCAGCATGGATCAATATTTCTGCAGGGGACTTCCAAAGACTTGTTGAATCCATGCGACGTCGAATTGCTGCAGTGCGCCGGACAAGAGGTGATCCGACACGACGTTAGGAGGTACCCCACGACTTTTCTCACTTGAATGTAAAACATCAAAAACAAATAATGGTTTTTCTTTCAAGAGAACTGAGTTTTTTACCGTTAAAAAGTGGTTCATCATCATCATCATCATCATTTAGGACTGATTATGCGTTTCAGCGTTCAGTCTGGAGCATAGTCCCCCTTATGAAATTCCTCCATGATCCCCTATTCAGTGCTAACATTGGTGCCTCTTCTGATGTTAAGCCTATTACTTCAAAATCATTCTTAACCTAATCCAGGTACCTTCTACTTGGTCTACCCGGACTCCTCCTACCCTCTACTACTGAACCCATGAGTCTCTTGGGTAACTTTGCTTCTCCCATGCGTGTAACATGACCCTACCATCTAAGCCTGTTGGCCCTGACTGCTACATCTATAGAGTTCATTCCCAGTTTTTCTTTGATTTCCTCATTGTGGACATCCTCCTGCCATTGTTCCCATCTACTAGTACCTGCAATCATTCTAGCTACTTTCGTATCTGTAACCTCAACCTTATTGATAAGGTAACCTGAATCCACCCAGCTTTCGCTCCCATACAACAAAGTTGGTCGAAAGATTGAACGGTGCACAGATAACTTGGTCTTGGTACTGACTTCCTTCTTGCAGAAGAGAGTAGATTGTAGCTGAGAACTCACTGCATTATCTTTGCTACACCTCGCTTCCAGTTCTTTCAGTATGGTGCTCTCTTGTGAGAATATGCATCCTAAGTACTTGAAACCGTCCACCTGTTGTAACTTTGTTCCTCGTATTTGGCACTCAATCAGTTTATATCTCTTTGCCACGGACATTACTTTCGTTTTGTGGTTATTTATTGAAAATTATTTCATAGGTTGTTGTTATTATTCACAGTGTAGTTTTTTTTGTGAAAGTAGTGGCACTTTCGGTGATAGTAGACTGCTCCACCGTCCCCCACGGACATTTTCCTCCCGTCTTTCTTAGCGTAGAACGTTGACATTGAAGTCACGTTCCGTCTCATCCCGTTCTGACCTGTTGATGGCCTGGATGAAAAGACCTGAATCGAAACAAGGCCCCGGGAGTAGCCAACCTTCCATTAGAACTACTGACGGCCTTGGGAGAGCCAGTCCTGACAAAACTCTACCATCTGGTGAGCAAGATGTATGAGACAGGCGAAATATCCTCAGACTTAAAGAACAATATAATAATTCCAATCCCAAAGAAAGCAGATGTTGACAGATGTGAAAATTACCGAACAATCAGTTTAATGAATCACGGATGCAAAATACTAACGCGAATTATTTGCAGACGAATGGAAAAACTGGAAGAAGCCGACCTCGGGGAAGATCAGTTTGGATTCCGTAGAAATATTGGAACACGTGAGGCAATACTTACCCTACGACTAATCTTAGAAGCTAGATTAAGGAAAGGCAAACCTACGTTTCTAGCATTTGTGGACTTAGAGAAAGCTTTTGACAATGTTGACTGGAATACTCTCTTTCAAATTCTGAAGGTGGCAGGGGTAAAATACAGGGAGCGAAAGAGAATTTGCAATTTGTATAGAAACCAGATGGCAGTTATAAGAGTCGAGGGACATGAAAGGGAAGCAGTGGTTGAGTAGGGAGTGAGACAGGGTTGTAGCCTCTCTCCAATGTTACTCAATCTGTATATTGTAGCAAGCAGTGAAGCAAACAAAAGAAAAATTCGGAGTAGGTATTAAAATCCATGGAGAAGAAATAGAAACTTTGAAGTTCGCCGATGACATTGTAATTCTATCAGAGACAGCAAAGGACTTGGAAGAGCAGTTGAACGGAATGGACAGTGTCTTGAAAGGAGGATATAAGATGAACATCAACAAAAGCAAAACGAGGATAATGGAATGTAGTCGAATAAAATCGGGTGATGCTGAGGGAATTAGATTAGGAAATGAGACACTTAAAGTACTAAATGAGTTTTGCTATTTGGGGAGCAAAATAACTGATGATGGTCGAAGTAGAGAGTATATAAAATGTAGACTGGCAATGGCGAGGAAAGCGTTTCTGAAGAAGAGAAATTTTTTAACATCGAGTATAGATTTAAGTGTCAGGAAGTTGTTTCTGAAAGTATTTGTATGGAGTGTAGCCATGTACGGAAGTGAAACGTGGACGATAAATAGTTTAGACAAGAAGAGAATAGAAGCTTTCGAAATGTGGTGCTACAGAAGAATGCTGAAGATTAGATGGGTAGATCACATAACTAATCAGGAGGTATTGAATAGATTTGGAGGGAAGAGAAATTTGTGGCACGACTTGACTAGAAGAAGGGATTGGTTGGTAAGCATATCCTGAGGCATCAAGGGATCACCAATTTAGTACTGGAGGGCGGCATGGAGTGTAAAAATCGTAGAGAGACACTAAGCAGATTCAGAAGGATGTAGGTTGCAGTAGGCACTGGGAGATGAAGAACCTTGCACAGGATAGAGGAGCATGGAGAGTTGCATCAAACCAGTCTCTGGACTGAAGACCACAAAAACAAACAACATTAAATTCTACTGAAGTTCTGAGGCATGAATGTTAAAAGAAGTAATTCTTACATATTTTTACAAAACGTTGGATCAAGTTCACGAGGGGGTGGAACTACATCTCACCAAATACCACAAGGGGTTAGGGGTCCGGATTTTAAGGTAAACACCTCACGTAATTATTGAAAGTCCCCTTGTGGTCCCGGCTGGAAGTGAATCCGCGGACGCAGCGCTGCCCCCAGTTGGCTTCAGCTGGAGCCGTGTGCCGCCCCAGTTGCCCAGTGAAGGTGAAGCCGCTGCGCGGCTGCTATTTCTGGCCGAGCGAGGGAGAGCCGCAGCAGCAGCAGCAGGGGCGAGGCAGTCGGGTGCGGTGGTGCTGCGGTGTGCTTCTCCTGCCTGTGCTCGGCGGCTAAGCGCATTACGCGGCGCCCAGCCAAACAGGAAGCGACAGCAGGAAATTATGCCCGTCACCGGCCAGACCCCATTACCAGCCCAAATCGCGGCTAATTAGCTGCCAGCCGAGTGGAGTGGAGTGGAGTGCGCCGGCTGCACCAGCGCCGTAGCGGTCGCCACAGCAGCCGAGCGCTTTGAAGGGTGCGTCTGCTTCCATCTGCGTCAAAGCTGTCCACAATCAGAGTAATTGGGTCAAAAACTTCAAAATGATAGCAAAACTCGTGCGGACTAGCAGACGCCTACATACTTACCCGGCTAGGCAGCAGGAGCGCGCGTGCGTCCACCAACCCACCTACATACAGTCACACACACACACACACACACACACACCACAGTATATGATACTTTTTTCGTCCGTTAAGGATTGAGTCACGCTTGACGAAAATAATGGAACATGAAAACATTTTACATGTTGTTGTTCTAGTCTTCAGTCCTGAGACTGGTTTGATGCAGCTGTCCGTGCTACTCTGTCCTATGCAAGCTTCTTCATCTCCCAGTACCTACTGCAACCTACATCCTTCTTTATCTGTTTAGTGTATTCATCTCTTGGTTTCCCTCTACGATTTTTACCCTCCACGCTGCCCTCCAATACTAAATTGGTGATCCCTTGATGCCTCAGAACATGTCCTACCAACTGATCCCTTCTTCTAGTCAAGTTGTGCTACAAACTCCTCTTCTCCCCAATTCTATTCAGTGCCTCCTCATTAGTTATGTGATCTACCCATCTAATCTTCAGCATTCTTCTGCAGCACCACATTTCGAAAGCTTCTGTTCTCTTCTTGTCTAAACTATTTATCGTCCACGTTTTAATTCCATACATGGCTACACTCCATACAAATACTTTCAGTAACGCCTTCCTGACACTTAAATCTATACTCGATGTTAACAAATTTCTCTTCTTCAGAAACGCTTTCCTCGCCATTGCCAGTCTACATTTTATATTCTCTCTACTGCGACC
The DNA here is from genome assembly GCF_021461385.2 of Schistocerca piceifrons. NCBI lineage: Eukaryota > Metazoa > Arthropoda > Insecta > Orthoptera > Acrididae > Schistocerca > Schistocerca piceifrons. The sequence continues at coordinate 510,266,628 of NC_060142.1, read as the reverse complement.
ATCATCAGTATGCTCCCCAAATAGCAAAACTCGTTTACTACTTTAAGCGTCTCATTTCCTAATCTAATCCCCGCAGCATCACCCGATTTAATTCGACTACATTCCATTATCTTCGTTTTGCTTTTGTTGATGTTCATCTTTATCTTCCGTTCAAGACACTGTCTATTCTGTTCAGCTGCTCTTCCAGGTCCTTTGCTGTCTCTGATAGAATTACAATGTCATCGGCGAACCTCAAAGTTTTTATTTCTCCTCCATGGATTTTAATTCCAACTCCGAATTTTTCTTTTGTTTCCTTTACTGCTTGCTCAATATACAGATTAAATAACATCGTGGATAGGCTACAACCCTGTCTCACTCCCTTCCCAACCACTGCTTCCCTTACATGCCCCTGGATTCTTATAACTGCCATCTGGTTTCTGTACAAATTGTAAATAGCCTTTCGCTCCCTGTTTTTTACCCCTTCCACCTTCAGAATTAGACAGAGAGTATTCCAGTCAACATTGTCAAAAGCTTTCTCTAAGTATACAAATGCTATAAACGTAGGTTTGCCTTTCCTTAATTTATTTACTAAGATAAGTCGTAGCGTTAGTATTTTCCCACGTGTTCCAACATTTCTACGGAATCCAAACTGATCTTCCCCGAGGTCGGCTTCTACCAGTTTTTCCATTCGTCTGTAAAGAATTCGTCTTAGTATTTTGCAGCCGTGTCTTATTAAACTGATAATAGAATTTAATACCTTTTCTTATGTCTTGACAGAATTTTTTTGTCTCTAAAAACACCTCATGCTTTTCGACTTTCCGTCATTATCAAATTCTGTAAAATACACTGAATAGTCAAAGAAACTGGTACACCTGCCTAGCATCGTGTAGGACCCTCGCGAGCACACAGACGTGCCACAACACGACGTGGCATGGACTCGACCAATGTCTCAAGTAGTGCTAGAGGGAATTGACACCATCAATTCTTCAGGGCAGTCTATAAATCCATAAGAGTACGAGTGGAGATCTATTCTGAACAGTTCGTTGCAAGGCATGCAGGGTATGCTCAATAACGTTCATGTGTGGGGAGTCTGGTGGCCAGCGGAAGAGTTTAAACTCAGAAGAGTGTTCCAGGAGCCACTCTGTAGCAATTCTCCACACGGGGGGTGTCGCATTGCGCTGCTGGAATTGCCGAAGTTCTTCGGAATGCACAACGGACGTTAAAGGGCGCAGGTGATCAGACGGGATGCTTACGTACTTTTCACCTGTCAGAGTCGTATCTAGACTTATCATGGATCCCATATCACCCAAACTGCACACGCCCCACGCCGTTACAGAGCGTCCATCAGCTTGAACAGTCCCCTGCTGACATGCAGGATCCGTGCGTTCAAGAGGTTGTCTCCATACCCGTACACATCTATCCGCTCGATTTAATTTGAAACGAGACTGGTCCGACCAGGCAAGGTTTTCCAGTCATTAACAGCCCAATGTCGGTGTTGACGAGTCCAGGCGAGGCGTAAAGCTTTGTGTCGCACAGTCATCAAGAGTATACGAATGGGCCATCGGTTCCGAAAGCCCAAACCGATGATGTTTCGTTGAATGGTTCGCACGCTGACGCTTATCGATGGCCCAGCATCGAAATCTGCGGAATGGTCGCTCTCGTATCACGATTCTTTTCACTCGTCGTTGGTCCTGTTCTTGGAGGATCTTCTTCCGGCCTCAGCGATGTCGGAGATTTGATGTTTTACGGAATTCCTGATATTCACGGTACACTCGTGAAATGGTCGTACGGGAAAATCCCCACTCTATCACTACCTCGGAGATGCTGTATCCCATCGCTCGTGTGCCGACTATAACACCACGTTCAAACTCACTTAAATCTTGTTAACCTGCAATTGTGGCAGTAGTAACCGATTTAACAACTGCAGCAGACACTTAATGTCTTATATAGGCGTTTCCGATCGCAGCGCCATATTCTGCCTGTTTTCATATCTCTATATTTGAATACGCCTATACCTGTTTCTTCTGCGCTCCAGTGCACAATGCAAAACTGGTATCAGAAAATATGGAAATATGTTACAATTCACCATTGGTAAGGGTTATAGTTACTCACAGAAAACAGTTTTATAGGCATACAACCACATAAGATCTTATGTACAGTATTTTAAGTGTGTCACCTTTAACAAAATCCCATCCAATCTGTAGTATGTCTATTATTTTTAATTTTTCATTTGTCTTAGGTACAATCACAGCTTATGGTTGTGATGGTTACCGTATGTTATTAATGGTTGCCGTATACAGATATGCATTTGGTTCCATTGCTGGAAATAGCTGCGCATGGGCACGACCTGTTTTTCATAAGTGAATGCTCAAAAAAGTAGTTCAAATGGCTCTAAGCACTATGGAACTTAACATCTGAGGTCATCAGTCCCCTAGACTTATAACTACTTAAACGTAACTAACCTAAGGACATCACACACATCCACGCCCGAGGCACGATTCGAACCTGCGACCGTAGCAGCAGCGCGGTTCCGCATTGAAGCGCCTAGAACCGCTCGGCCACATTGGCTGGCAAGTGAATGCTACGTGCCTCAGTTGGTATTTCTAGATTCTGCTAATTTTTATAAAAAATAATATTTATGAAATTTTACTGATGCTGGTGATTTATATACTGTAAGTTGTAAAAAAATTGATTTTTAACAGACAGTTTGCCCCAGCTCCAATCAGCGCGTTCCTCCAGTGTATTAATTTCGACCACTATAAAGATGTGTTACACATTGTTTTGTAAAGAAATGCCTTTTCTAAAACATTGTAAACTGATTTCCATGTTTACTGATGAAACTGTTTCATACGATGTAGCGATGGAAATTGTGTTTGTAAACGAAACAAAATTTAGCGTGTACCACATATCCAGCGCCACCTAGCGGTTTAGTCACTTGGTTACCAAAATGTTCCCTTGGTAGCAGTTTGCACTGTTGAGAATGTTGACGTGATACAATGTATCTAATAAGCAATTTTATATAACTGACGTAACACTGGTAAGCTAGAAAACTATATTCTAGTCGTTGTAGTAAGTCTACTATTTCAATGGTGAACTGTAATATATCCCCATATCTTCTCATACTAGTTTTGTGTTGTGTTTTGTAACCTTTGATAATGACGCAAAGTCGAAACGCGTAAGTTGTTTTTGGAAATCAGAAAAGTGTGGTCAAGACATAAGAAAAGTTATTAAAGTGCATCCAAATTGCCCCTTCTTCTCACAGCATTTTCACGCAAATTGCAATTTCAAATGAACCCTTTTTATGTATAAAGTGTATTAAACAGTATTTTAACAAGTGATTAAAAATACTTTATTTTGAGCACACCAACCCTGAGTAGTATTCGATCGGACAGAATAGAGACAAACAAAAACGCTCCACAGTAATAGTATTGTGCGTTTTGACGAATACCTAAAAATCGACCCTTTCTTGGTACATTATGTACATTAAATGTCATTGAACCTTTACTCACTTTGCAGATAAAAGACAATATTGTTCAGCTTAACTTCATTCTACAGACGTTTAACTTCTTGCTGTCATGTGTGTCTGGACTTCTCGGCATGCCGCTTAAGACAGGCATTGTAAAAGTTGTGATGTAAGCTCATGTCGAACACAATAACGTCAGCTTTATATGCATTGTAGAAAATCACGACTGATTGATACGTAGTGATATTGACGGGGGCGCCAGATAGCTGCCCGAATGAAACCTGACACTTGTTTCAAATCAGGGAATCCTGAAGGGGCACACGTTTAAAGCAATCAGTTCAGTTCAGAGTGGCCATAAAGACTGATTGACACTTCAATATTGTCTATGCTTGCAATTAATTATATAAAACAAAATGTTATCTAAGTTGTATAGATTAATTACCGTCTTTTGCAACTGTAATGGAAGTCTTACTAAGACCAGTGGTCAGGTTTGTTTCTTGTTTACTTCATTCTTGTTCTTCTTCCACGTCCATGTTTTCAGTATTTAGCACACAGCACTTTCACTACAACAAAATTTAAGTTTTGTGTCGAGAAGAAGGTAAACATGTAAAATGATCCCTGTTACTATAATGTTGTTGTTGTTGTAGTCTTCAGTCCAGAGACTGGTTTGATGCAACTCTTCATGCTACTCTATTCTGTGCAAGGTTCTTCATCTCCCAGTTCTTAGTGCAACCTACATCCTTCTGAATCTGCTTAGTGTATTCATCTCTTGGTCTCCCTCTACGATTTTTACCCTCCACGCTGCCCTCCAGTACTAAATTGGTGATCCCTTGATGCCTCAGAACATGTCCTACCTACCGATCCCTGCTTCTAGTCAAGTTGTGCCACAAACTCCTCTTATCCCAAATTCTATTCAGTACCTCCTCTTTAGTTATGTGATCTACCCATCTAATCTTCAGCATTCTTCTGCAGCACCACATTGCGAAAGCTTCTGTTCTCTTCTTATCTAAACTATTTATCGTCCACGTTTCAATTCCATACATGGCTACACTCCATACATATACTTTCAGAAACGAATTACTGACACTTAAATTTATACTCGATGTTAACAAATTTCTCTTCTTCAGAAACGCTTTCCTCGCCATTGCCAGTCTACATTTTATATCCTCTCTACTGCGACCATCAACAGTTTGCTCCTCAAATAGCAAAACTCGTTTACTACTTTAAACGTCTCATTTCCTATTCTAATCCCCGCAGCATCGCCCGATTTAATTCGACTACATTCCATTATCTTCGTTTTGCTTTTGTTGATGTTCATCTTATATCTTCCGTTCAAGACACTGTCCATTCCGTTCAGCTGCTCTTCCAGGTCCTTTGCTGTCTCAGATAGAACAAAAGCAATGAAAATCAAAAGTATTGACTGTTGAGAATTAATTTAAAATTAAATCATCATCATCATCATCATCATCATCATCATTTGTTGCACTTAAACAGGTCGTTTAGGTCCATGGCAAGAGACATAATATACTTATACATAAACATAAAACGTAACGAATCGATCAACACATCTTACTGTATGGTCCAATTTATGAATCATGACAAAATAGAATTGCAACATCACGAAAATTGGTTACATATGTTTGCTCACTTACTCCAGTCTCGGGCATCCTGAATGCTAGCTGCTGGATGTGCTTCTTTCAGGGTCTTTCCACATCGTTCGTGGAAGACCTCTTGGACGACTACCAATTGGCTGATGCACTAATACTCTATTAGGGAGAGTACCCTCTTCTCGGAAAACATGTCCTGACTACTGTCTTCTTCTTACCATCTCTCTAAAGTGCACTTCATAGTACATCCAACACACAGCTTTAATTAGTCATCCCACAGGCCTGCTGAAGTACACACAACCAATTAATTAAAACTGGCGCAATGAATGACGTATTTCAAACAGTATATTACCTACATGCATGTAGCTCAGGAAGACAGGCGCAGTTGGATTCACTTAGTACTCTAACAAAAACCGGTAATTCAGATTATAACTTGTGCTCCAAATCAGATGTGATCAGTCAGTCACACAATCATTTAATAGCAGAGCAAATTGATGTAGTCAAGCTCACACATAGCGATTGCGTAGACACGTCATACAATACTACCGACAGCTTCCTATAAATACAATACCGTCTCTTCCACAGGTAGCCTTAAACGTGTGTCGGACTCTGAAGGCAGCTGCATGCAAAACAGATAACACACACAGCTCACCGTCTAACCACAGTTCGCACATTCCAATTAAGTACTGAAACTATGCCGAACATGCTCTACATGAGTCCTTTTTTCCTACTGCTCATGCTCCCCGCTTCCCGATGACAGGTGAAGGTTTGAAGGGGCACTTGACTCTTTATTCAGGTGGGGAGCACTTGTAAGGGCTAGTTTACCAGTCCATAAGACTATCTCCGGAGGTGTAGGTCTTTTATATGTTCACATGTGTGTGGACTTCGGATCCTTCTTGCACTTTTTTTTTAAATCTCATTTTGTTCGCTTTTGTTCGTTGCATCTCCTCGGGGCGGACGTCGTAAAACATCCGTTTAAGTTCGTTGTTGATTGATTAATGCAGTATTTTTTTAATTACAGAGGGCAGCCAACCCTCTGACCGAACACGCTCAGCTACCGTGCCGGCTGCACTAGGGCCTTGCGGACTTTAAGCCGATGCCTCTCTTCTACCTCAGTGATGACTGCATCGTTTATGTTTCTCATTAATAGGCCCAGTTTGTCCAATTTCGGCTGTAACTTTTCAGAACGTCATCTGATGAGTTTGGCTAACAACTGGACATTCGCTCCTTCATGCAATGTATCGCGACATGCGAGGTATCCATCTCACTTGCGTCCATCAAATAGCACGCTCTTATTGCCAGCCGTCCAGCAGCTAATAGCTACCGAAGTGTGTCTTCCACTGATTCCTGTTTGTTCTCTCCACAACACTCTACCTTGTGGACCGAGCGAGGTGGCGCAGTGGTTAATACACTGGACTCGCATTCGGGAGGACGACGGTTCAATCCCGTCTCCGGCCATCCTGATTTAGGTTTTCCGTGATTTCCCTAAATCGTTTCAGGCAAATGCCGGGATGGTTCCTTTGAAAGGGCACGGCCGATTTCCTTCCCGATCCTTCCCTAACCCGAGCTTGCGCTCCGTCTCTAATGACCTCGTTGTCGACGGGACGTTAAACACTAACCACCAGCACCGCTCTACCTTGTAAAGTTTTAAACATGGCTGCTTCGTTCAGTGACCGTTTCTAAATTAAAATTGAAACAAATGAGCACTCGGTCACTATTATTTTTACTTATTGACCAGATTTCAACACTTCTAAGAGTGCCTTCATCAGAATTAAAACAATTAAAATGGCCTATAACATAGTTACAAATTTATAGGAAAAGACATTTTTATAGAAAAAGTGTAAGTACTGACTAACAATAAAAGACAGAAGTACTTACATGTCACATATAAAATAATTGATAGGCCAGAAGGCCTTTAGTCACAAAATATATAAAAATGAATTAAAAATGAATGCGTGAAGGCGAGCCACTATGGGCTGCTCGTACCTCCGTTGCAAGCTGTGGCTATACTGGTACGAGCAGTGTCGTCGTTGAGTGACTGTAGGAGGATACAAGATGACTTGCACAGAATTTGTGATTGGTGTAAAGAATGGCAGCTAACTCTAAATATAGAAAAATGTAAATTAATGCAGATGAATAGGAAAAAGAATTCTGTAATGTTTGAATACGCCATTACTTGTGTAGCGCTTGTCACGGTCAACGTTGATTAAATATTTGGGCGTAACATTGCAGAGCGATATGAGGTGGGACAAGCATGTAATGGCAGTTGTGGGGAAGGCGGATAGTCGTCTTCGGTTCATTATTAGAATTTTGGGAAGATGTGGTTCATCTGTAAAGGAGACCGCTTATAAAACACTAATACTACCTATTCTTGAGTACTGCTCGAGCGTTTGGGATCCCTATCAGGTCGGATTGAGGGAGGACATAGAAGCAATTCAGAGGCGGGCTGCTAGATTTGTTTCTGGTAGGTTTGATCGTAACGCGAGTGTTATGGAAATGCTTCAGGAACTCAGGTGGGAGTCTCTAGAGGAAAGGAGGCGTTCTTTTCGTGAATCGCTACTGAGGAAATTTAGAGAACCAGCATTTGAGACTGACTGCAGTACTGCCACCAACTTACATTTCGCGGAAAGACCACACAGATAAGATAAGAGAGATTAGGGCTCGTACAGAGTCATATAGGCAGTCATTTTTCCTTCGTTCTGTTTGGGAGTGGAACAGGGAGAGAAGATGCTAGTTGTGGTACGAGGTACCCTCCGCCACGCACCGTATGGTGGATTGCGGAGTATGTATGTAGATGTAGATGTGGATGTAGCAGCCATAGTGGCTCGCCTTCACGCATTCCTTTTCGTATATTTTGTGACTAAAGCCCTCTTGGCCTGTTATTTATTTTATTTGTGACATGTAAGTACTACTTCTGTCTTTTATTGATAGTCAGTACTTACACTTTTTCTATAAAAATGTCTTTTCCTATAAATTTGTAACTATGTTATAGGCCATTTAATTGTTTTAATTCTGATGAAGGCACTCTTAAAAGTCAATAAGACTAAAAATAATAGTGAACGGGGGCTCATTTGTTTCAACTCTACCCTTGTGATGGTCAACGTTCTTCTCTGTGGTTTCCAGCATTCTCTTCTTCTGTCACAGACGACCTCATCCTATGTTGACTCCGGACGGCGTTATAGTTATCTTTCTGCTGCGAAGAGGGAAACTATGTCGGGAAGAGAGAGAGAGAGAGAGAGAGAGAGAGAGTGTGTGTTTTACGACCTACTCTAGCGGAAATGCACGCCTTATTTCCCTGGGCCCTGCTTCCATCATTACCAAGTCACCACTAGCCTCCTAACGACGGCGTCCAGGCGAATTCATTTCACACGTACTGTACTGTAAAATGCTGAAAATATCTGAAATTAACATCATATTTCAACCGCCAAGAGCTTTGAATAATTCTGTATTTACAACACGTTTTGATTTCCACATCATACTCAGGTATACAACTTACATGGCAACTTACTATGGTATCAAGTAACATAAAAACCATCTTGCATCAAATGCGTCTACCGCTGTACTTTGATTGCATAATTTCGTGTGGAGGCACTTCACATGATTGCGCAGTTGATTTGTGTTATATAACGCCACAATTTTGATATTGCCATACAATAAAATGTCGTGTGACTAGTGCCTCCCTTCGGGTAGACCGTTCGCCGGGACTTGCGCATCGATGAGGATGAAATGATGATAATTAAGACAACACAACACCCAGCCGGGAATCGAACCCGGGCCCTTAGGATTGACATTCTGTCGCGTTGATCACTCAGCTGCCTGGAGCGGACAGCTGCCATACCAGCTGTTGCAAATGGTTTCAAGATACCTGGTCATGATGAGACTCATGTTGGCAGCTGTTCTTGGTTCAAGTTCCGAAATACACTCCTGGAAATGGAAAAAAGAACACATTGACACCGGTGTGTCAGACCCACCATACTTGCTCCGGACACTGCGAGAGGGCTGTACAAGCAATGATCACACGCACGGCACAGCGGACACACCAGGAACCGCGGTGTTGGCCGTCGAATGGCGCTAGCTGCGCAGCATTTGTGCACCGCCGCCGTCAGTGTCAGCCAGTTTGCCGTGGCATACGGAGCTCCATCGCAGTCTTTAACACTGGTAGCATGCCGCGACAGCGTGGACGTGAACCGTATGTGCAGTTGACGGACTTTGAGCGAGGGCGTATAGTGGGCATGCGGGAGGCCGGGTGGACGTACCGCCGAATTGCTCAACACGTGGGGCGTGAGGTCTCCACAGTACATCGATGTTGTCGCCAGTGGTCGGCGGAAGGTGCACGTGCCCGTCGACCTGGGACCGGACCGCAGCGACGCACGGATGCACGCCAAGACCGTAGGATCCTACGCAGTGCCGTAGGGGACCGCACCGCCACTTCCCAGCAAATTAGGGACACTGTTGCTCCTGGGGTATCGGCGAGGACCATTCGCAACCGTCTCCATGAAGCTGGGCTACGGTCCCGCACACCGTTAGGCCGTCTTCCGCTCACGCCCCAACACCGTGCAGCCCGCCTCCAGTGGTGTCGCGACAGGCGTGAATGGAGGGACGAATGGAGACGTGTCGTCTTCAGCGATGAGAGTCGCTTCTGCCTTGGTGCCAATGATGGTCGTATGCGTGTTTGGCGCCGTGGAGGTGAGCGCCACAATCAGGACTGCATACGACCGAGGCACACAGGGCCAACACCCGGCATCATGGTGTGGGGAGCGATCTCCTACACTGGCCGTACACCACTGGTGATCGTCGAGGGGACACTGAATAGTGCACGGTGCATCCAAACCGTCATCGAACCCATCGTTCTACCATTCCTAGACCGGCAAGGGAACTTGCTGTTCCAACAGGACAATGCACGTCAGCATGTATCCCGTGCCACCCAACGTGCTCTAGAAGGTGTAAGTCAACTACCCTGGCCAGCAAGATCTCCGGATCTGTCCCCCATTGAGCATGTTTGGGACTGGATGAAGCGTCGTCTCACGCGGTCTGCACGTCCAGCACGAACGCTGGTCCAACTGAGGCGCCAGGTGGAAATGGCATGGCAAGCCGTTCCACAGGACTACATCCAGCATCTCTACGATCGTCTCCATGGGAGAATAGCAGCCTGCATTGCTGCGAAAGGTGGATATACACTGTACTAGTGGCGACATTGTGCATGCTCTGTTGCCTGTGTCTATGTGCCTGTGGTTCTGTCAGTGTGATCATGTGATGTATCTGACCCCAGGAATGTGTCAATAAAGTTTCCCCTTCCTGGGACAATGAATTCACGGTGTTCTTATTTCAATTTCCAGGAGTGTATTTACTTCGTCTTCTTTGGTGAAGGAATTTCGAAAGGCTGTGTTTAGCAATTCTGCTTTGATAGCACTGTCATCGATACCAATGGAAATAATATCAGCGATAGTGCTCCCAAAGCTGAGTTACTAAACACAGCCTTCTGAAAGTCTTTCACCAAAGAACACGAAGTAAATATCCCAGAACTCGAATCACTAACGGATGCTAACATGAGTAACTTCCTTAGAGTAGTGAAGCAGCTTAAGCCACTTAATAAAAACAGATCTTCCGGTACAGGCTGTATACGAATTAGATTCCATTCAGAGTATGCTGATGCAATAGCTCCATATTTAACAATGATATACATAACCTCGTTCGACGAAAGATCCTTACCCAAAGACTGGAAAGTTGCATAGGTAACACCAGTATTCAAGGAATGTAGGATTCCACTAAATTACAGACCAGTCTCATATACGTCAATATGCAGCAGTATTTTGGAACATATATTGTGTTCTAACATTAAAAATTACCTCGAAGACAACGGTGTATTGACAAAGTCAATACGGTTTTAGAAAACCTCGTTCTTGTGAAACAAAACTAGCTCTTTACTCACGCGAAGTGTTGAGTGCTACTGGCAAGGGATTTCAAATTGATACCGTATTTCTAGATTTCTAGAAGGCTTTTGACACTACCTCACAAGTGGCTCGTAGTCAAATTGCATGCTTATGCAACGTCGTCTCAGTTATGTGACTGGATTCGTGATTTCCTGTCAAAGAGGTCACAGTTTGTAGTAATTGACGGAAAGTCTTGGAGTAAAACAGACGTGATTTCTCGCGTACCCGAAGGTAGTGTTATAGGCCCCCTGATGTTCATTATCTATATAAACGAATTAGGAGACAATCTGAGCAGCCGTTTTAGGTTATTTGCAAATGAGGCTGTCTTTCACCGATTAGTAAGGCATCCGAAGACAAAACAAATTGCAAAGTAATTTATAAAAGATATCTCTATGATGATTGGGAAAATTTTGGAAATTTGTTGTAAGATACTATGGGACCAAACTGATGAGGTCATAGATCCCTATGCCTACACACTACTTAACCTAACTTTAACTTACGCTAAGGACAACAAACACATCCAAGCCCGATGGAGGACTCGAACCCTCGACGGGGGCAGCCGCGCGAACCGTGGCAAGGTGCCTGACCGCGCGGCTACCCCGCGCGTTGCGGAATTGGCAATTGACCCTGAATTATGAACAGTGTCAGGTCATCCACATGAGTGCTAAAAGGAATTTAAACTTCGTTTCCACGATAAATAAATCAAACCTAAAAGCCATAAATTCAAGTAAGCACCTAGGAATTACAATTACGAACAACTTAAACTGGAAAGGACACATAGAAAATGTTGTGAGGAAGGCAAGCTAAAGACTGTGTTTTATTGGTACAACACTTAGAAAATGCAATACATCTACTAAAGAGACTGCCTACATTACGTTTGTCCGTACTCTTCTGGAGTAGTGCTGCGCGGTTTGATATCCTTACCATATTGGATTAACGGAGTACATCGAGAAAATTCAAAGAAGAGGAGGACGTTTTGTATTATCGCGAAATAGGGGAGAGAGTGTCGCTGATATCATTCAGGATTTGGGTTCAAATGGCTCTGAGCAGTATGGGACTTGACATCTGAGGTCATCAGTCCCCTCGACTTAGAACTACTTAAATCTAACTGACCTAAGGACATCACACACATCCATGCCCGAGGCAGGATTCGAATCTGCGACCGTAGCAGCAGCTCGGTTCCGGACTGGAGCGCCTAGAACCGCTCGGTCACAGCTGCCGGTGCAAGTTTCGGGGTGGACAGCATTAAAACAAAAGCGTTTTTCGTTGCGGCGGAATCTTCTCACGAAATTTCAATGTCCAACTCTCTCCTCCGATTACGAAAATATTTTGTTGGCGCTACTACATAGGGAGAAACGATCATCTCATTAAAAATAAGGAAAATCAGAGCTCGCAAGGAAAGATATAGGTGTTCGTTTTTTCCGCCCGCTGTTCGAGATTCGAATAACAGAGAATTATTGAGAAGGTGGTTCGATGAACCATCTACCAGGCACTTAAATGTGATTTACGAAGTATTTGTTGGATGTAGATGTAGACCAGTTGTAAATACAGTCTTTATCATCAGTTCTTTGCTGTTTAAATGTGATGCTTTTCAAATACTTACGACCTGTGAGGCACACAGTGCACAAAGCTCTCTCCTCTGCATTTAACACTGGGATTTCCGTTGCATTCTTGCAACTGAAGTGATTTTGACATTCGTATATACTGAGTCAGTCCTTCCTACAATCATTTCTTTTCCGATTTCTTCAGATTTTTCTTGCGGCCATTTCACCTTAGCTTCCTTGCAATTCCTTATTATTTCATTACTAAGTGTTTTATGTTTTTTATGAATTCCTGAAATGCCTTTATCATTTGTGTACGTCCTTCTTCCATCGATCAACTGAAGTATTTCTTTAGTTACCCATGGTTTCTGCGCAGTTACCTTCTTTGTACCAGTGTTTTTCTTTCCAATGCCCTTTCTAGAGATGTCTATTCCTCTTCAATCGAACTGACTGCCGAGCTCCAAGACGTATCGTAGTATCTGTTGTCTCAGAGAACTTCATGTGTCTCTCTTCATTCCTTAGTACTTCCGTATCACATTTCTTTGCGCATCGATTCTACATGACTAGTCTTCGTCATTGTTAAATTGTCATCTGAGGCTATACCTGCTCCAGGGTGCGCCTGAAAATCCAGTTTCTGATTTCGGCATTTTTGTCTAACCACGATGTAACCTAACTAAAATCTTCCGGTAACTCACGGCCTTTTGCAAGTATACCTCCTCCTCCTCTTCTTGCGATTCTTGAACAGAATATTCGCTATTACTAGCTGAAATTTATTACAGAGCTCAACTCGTCTTTCTCTTCTCTCATTCTTAGTACCAAGCCCATATTCTCCCTTAACCCTTTCTTCTCTTTCGCCTAAAACCGCGTTCCAGTCTCTCAAGACTACTGGGTTATCATCCCCCTTTTCCCACTGCATTACCCGTTCAGTATCATCATATACTTTCTCAAAATCTTCATCTTCTGCAAGTGATGTCGGCGTGTATACCTGAAACATAGTTGTCGGTGTTGGTCTGCTGTCGATCCCGATGAGAACAACCCTGTCACTGAACTGTTCACTGTAACGCACTTTCAGCCCTACCTACCAGTTCATAACGAATCCTACTCACGTCATACCATTTTCTGCTGCTGTTGCTATTACCCTATACTCGTCTGACCAGAAATCCGTGTTTTCTTTCCATTTCATTTCTCTGACGCCCACTACATCTAGTCTGATACCTTGCATTTTCCGTTCCTGATTTTCTAGCTTCCCTACCACGTTCAAGCTTCTGACGTTCCACGCCCCGACTCTTGGAACGTTTTCCTTTCGTTGGTTATTCAATCTTTTTCTCATGGTCACCTCCTTCTTGGCAGTCCCAACCCGGAGATTCAAACGAGAGACTGTTTCGGAATATTTTGCTAATGGAGAGACCATCATAACTGTTTTTCAGTTACAGGCCACGCGTCCTATGGGTACACATTATGAGAGTGTACAGCAGAGGAAACTGTGTGTGGAAAACACTGGCTGGAAGAATGGAGTGGATGACAGGACGTGTATTATAACGTCAGGGAATAACTTCCACGGTACTGTAGAGGGCTAAATTTCTTGGGAAAACAGAGACTGGAATATATATGCACCACATAATGTAGGACGTTAGTGTAGGTACTGCCGTTCTGTCTTCAACATCGGACTTCCAGTTCCGCCGCATGGCACCCCTTGTGGGCGTGAGATAAGGCGCTGAGTCGCACCGCGTACGGCCGACCCCTGCGACGGTCGCTATCTAATCGGACGCGAAAGCGCGAGTCTGCCGATAAGCCCCCAACGGGTACGGTTTGCTCATGACGCAGGCACAAAGGGGCCAGAAAGAAAGAAACGCACACGAGACACCTGGGCAAGTGGAACAACTTTCGAACAACGCCTAAGAATAAAAAGAAATAGCAGCTCCACAACTGTGTTAAGGGTCTATCAGAAGAGTGAAAAATTCACCAAGGCAGCAAAAGTAGGTTGGGTGTCTAAGAAATCCCAGTAGTCAGAAGGAGATTTAGAAAAAGTGTTTCCATACACGGTGACAAACACCTGTGAAATGAATACTTACAGTATGGTTCCAGGAGGACATTATTCTTATTATTTCCAAAGAAGCACAGAGAGATAAATGCTTAGCTGCTGCATGAACAGATTTACTTCCCACGCTTCTAGATGTTGTTCATTACAGTACGTGGGAAACAAGAAGAAGATATTCATTTGCTCGGCCTCATAAATGTTGAAGGAGTCTGAAATATTATAGTTATAGCCGATAATACAACTATTTCATTTTATTTATTTTTTGTTCATTGCTTATATTTATTGTTTTCCTCCAATTGTAAGCGATTACATGGTACAAAAGGGCTCATACTCCACTTTGAAATCTACTTCTACTCGAGACAAATGAAACCTAGGATTGTTAGACAAAATAATAATAATAAAAGGGAATAAATAGTTTCCACTCTCCGTAGTATGATATTTACCATTCTAAAATCCGGTCAATGATGACGTCATTAGAGCTGGATTGCTAGTACGGAGGAAAAACAGTTTCTGGGACTTCGATCGAACCATCATGACTTTCTCCTGAACTGATTTAGGAAAATCACAAAAAACCAGACCTGGATTGTCGGTCGGGAATTACACAGCATATCCCAAATAGTAATAATAATAATAATAATAATAATAACACGCAGCTGTACATAGGAACCTACTCTGACTGCTAATATACTAATGATAGGAAGAAAGGCGTAACAAAGGTACCTCCGTGGCATTTATGATTTCGTATAAATCCATAGTCGCTGTTGATATAAGTACAGATGTTTCGTGACATGAGGAGAATGGACGTAACAAAAACCAAGAGATAATTATGGAAGTAAGGAATTATAAGTTAGACATCATTACAAAAAGCATTGCCAGAGAATAACGATTTTTTTAACACTATAACTGGCAGCGTCATAGTTCTGGGAGAAATGAAAGAATTCTCCTACCTATAAATCGAGATTACGCACGACACACGAAGCAAGAAATAAGTCGGAAGTATAATGCCACAGGTAGGGTATCTTCAATCAGAAAGCGCTAGATATCAGCTACTGATGTGAAACTGAAGAAGAAATTCTCGAAAGTGCATATCTGCAGCACAGCATTATATGGGAGTGGGCCACTGGAAATCTGGAGAAGAAAGTGAACGTATTTGAAGTACGAAGAATGTTAAAAATAAGTGGACAAGCACAGTAAGAAATGAAGAAGTCAAGTATTAAAAAGAGTAGGAGAAGAAAAAATGTCAGTGGAGCATATTCACCAGAAGAAGTGACACGCTAATAAATCATATACTAAGACACCCAGAAAAACACTGCCTGACAGAAAAGTGAAGCACGCCGAAGGGGAGGTGGAAGCGAAATGAAACTTCACGGGCTGAGAAGGTAAGTGAATTATTTAAGTGGAAATTTACAAAAAAAAAAAAAAAAGTTTGGCAGAACGAGCCCACTTGTCAGTATGATGTTGCACTCAATCTCGCACGGGTGCGTGAACTGTTTCGGTTCGAAAGGGTTTCACGAAGCCGCAGTGTCGTCTCCTGAGGCAAGTTGTCCCACAACCGATCTATGATATTGTGGTGTCACCGCCAGACACCACACTTGCTAGATGGTAGTTTTAAATCGGCCGCGGTCCATTAGTACATATCGGACCCGCGTGTCGCCACTGTGTGATCGCAGACCGAGCGCCACCACAAGGCAGGTCTCGAGATACGGAATAGTACTCGCCCCAGTTGTACGGACGACTTTGCTAGCGACTACATGGACGAAGCATTGCTCATTAGCCGAGCCAATAGTTAGAATAGCCTTCAGCTAAGTCAATGGCTACGACCTATCAAGGCGCCATTAGTAACATTGCATGTATCTAAAGAGTCTCACTTGTTTCGCCACAATCTCCAGATGTACCAAAAGGATGGATTAAAGTTAAGTATTCCAGAAGCTACGTACTTTTCTTTATAGCATTCATTACGTATCCTGTTTCAGACCTCACGCCTCCCTGCTTTAGCTTAGCGCGTGCCTTTCGGCTTCCTCTAATTGTGTCTAGGCTGTCTTGTCTAGACACAACAGATATCCTGGATACTGACACTGGAACGGATTTGACGTCCGAGCTTGTCCGACACACGTTCCGTCGGAGACAGATTTTGGAACCTTGCTGGAGACGGCAATACCTCATCGTTACGCAGACAGTTCATAGAGACACGAACCACGTGTGGACGAGCATTGTGATGTTGAAAAATGGTAGAATGTGATGTAACACATGAGGACGAGGTAACACGCGAGGACGCAGGATGGATGGCCATAATGTACCGCTGTGCCGTCAGAGTTCTTTCCGTAAAAGATAATCTTGGTTTGCGTAAGGCTGGGGTCTATCGTATTCCTTGCAGTTGTGGCATGTCATATATTGGTCAGACAATCAGGACTGTGGAAGACCGGTGTATTGAACATAAGCGTGACACACGCTTACAACAGCCGAGAAAATCCGCTATTGCAGAACGTTGCCTTGACACCGGTCATCCTATGGAATACAACACGGAGATTCTGGCTTGCACGTCCAGCTATTGGGACAGTGTTATTAAGGAAGCTGTGGAAATCAAACTATCAAGCAACCTTATTATCAGAGATGATGGATTTTTCTTAAATGCTGCTTGGAATCCGGCTCTGTCTCTCATCAAAAAACAGAGGGACAGAATTAGTGCTACCTCACGTGTTGATTAATGGTAACTATCGATATTTCTGATGTTGGTTAACTTTGTTTGTGTTGACACTTGTTCTGTGTGTGGTATCTTCCTTGTTTCTCCTCTGTGAACCGAGGAATTAAATTTCCTTGCACATTTCTTCCTCCTTGCATTTGTGCCTTGAGAATGGCAGGGTGTGCTCCTGTCGAAATATTTCTGATGTTGGTTAACTTTGTTTGTGTTGACACTTGTTCTGTGTGTGGTATCTTCCTTGTTTCTCCTCTGTGAACCGAGGAATTAAATTTCCTTGCACATTTCTTCCTCCTTGCATTTGTGCCTTGAGAATGGCAGGGTGTGCTCCTGTCGAAATATCGGCGGTGTTCGACGAGGTCACCCGGCAGCAAACCCGTAAGTTATCTGAACGTGTTGTAAGAAGTTGCCTGCAGGTGACATTTGAAGATCCAAGCATCGAAAGTATGGGAAATGATGGAAGTGACTCAGTCCATAGGCATCAGACTGGAGAATAAATGTCGCAGTGGATTGAGCATGTTAAATGAATGAGTAATGACAGGTGGCCCAAGAATATGTTAATGCGGGCCCCGAAAAGAAGTAAAAAGGCGCGGACCACATTTTTCATAGGAATTTTACAGCCTGAAATATTACTGTGATGAACTTTCAGAGGTCGTAGTAAACATGGGCTTTAAAGTGCATAACTTACGAACCACCAGCACTTGTTCATCTTCGCTGTTGTGAACCACATCTGTCCTACTGAAAACGGTGCTCACAACTCTTAAGGTATGTGTTTTCGAGCCCATGTTTACTTGTCATTTTTTCCTTGTTTTGGTCCACATTACCCACTGTGACAGTTTGTCGTTGAAGTTCTGGTTCACACTGTACATTGATTGGACGAGAGGAAAGGAACAAAAATCCTATATTGAGAAAAGTCAAAGAAGAAGACAAACGCGTACCGTGTTTGAAACCCCCTGCACTTGAACGTTTTGTATGGCACGGGATACCGATTCATCTGCAGCCGGTAAGACGTAGACGTGAGCTACGTCAGTGTTTGAGACCGAGCGACGGAGCTTAGCCCGTGCCTCAGGCCGCGGCGGTAGCAGAAGACGTAGAGCCCTAGCGGCTGTGGCGATGAGGCGTTTGTGGCTGCAGCCGCCTTCTCTGCAGACGTGACCACTGTGTGCCCTGGGTGGGCCACCTGTTGCTGAGCGTCGGCTCGCCTCACCGCTTCCGTGAGGCAGAGCAGTTTGCTGTGTGCGGACAGCCGGCTTATCACCGACACGCGATGCTTCCGGCACAGCTCTGTTCTGAGGTAAAGGGCGCGCCCGAGGGCAGCGCATTCCCATGCTGCTGGACTCACGAGACAACAAACGAATGAGTCAAGGAGCCGACAGGAGTGAGAGACGTAATTATGACCGGAATGAAAACCAAGTAGCTATTCGTTCGATTTCAAGAAGTAAGAAAAGACCGAGGTGACAGCCAAGTCGAAGGTAGATAGACCAAGGACGGTATGGTCTGTAAGAGGCGTGCACAGCATCGGAGGTTGAACAATCACTGAAGAACACGGAGATGTTGCGTACACGTGTGAGAGAGCGTTATCAGCACTTGATTGATTTTTGAAAGGTCCTCATTTGGCCGGCTGCTGGAATCGCGTAATATTCTGTTTTGTGGGACACTCGTACGTGATCATAAGGGACTGGCTGCAACATTCTGTGTCATCCCGCAACATTGGTCGGAGACTAGCATTAGCAGGACTAGGGAATTACCACCCCGTACGTAGGTTTACTACAACACAAACGGCTGCGTTTGGAGTGGACTAGGGGACTGGAAGCACACACTGCTGATGAATGGCGTCACACTGTGTTCAGTGATGAGTCGCGGTTCTGAACTATCCTGTGTGTGTGATGTCTGCTAGAATGTGGCGACCTGGGGTGAAGTCACATTCGTCCACTATTTTGGAGAAGTACAGCGGTGTTACACCCAACGTCGTAGAGTGTATAGCCATCAGGTCACGGCTGGTAGTTACTGAGGGAACTGACAGAACGACGGTACATCACAGACAGCCTGTGTCTTCATGTGTTAACTCTTAGGCGACAGTATTGTGGTGCCATTTTTCAACTGGACAATTCTTGTCCACACATGGCACGCTCCTCTACAAACTGTCTGCGCGATGTTGAGATACTCCCATGGCAAGATCTGTTAACCTAACCAGTCCTTATTTTCTTTATTTTTTTCATACGTCTTCTGGCTGGTTAGACGCTTCCCGCCATGAATTCCTCTCCTGTGCGAACCTCTTCATTCAGAGTAACAGCTGCAACCTACATTCTCAGTTATTCCAATCGCTCTCTTCCTCTAAAGCTTTTACTCCCTTCAGTTACCTCTAGTGCAGTGGAAGTTATTCCCTCATTTCTTAACACATGTCCCATCATTCTGGCCGGCCGATGTGGCCGAGCGGTTCTAGGCGCATCAGTCTGGAACCGCGATCGCTACGGTCGCAGGTTCGAATCCTGCCTCGGGCATGGATGTGTGTGATGTCCTTAGATTAGTTAGGTTTAAGAAGTTCTAAGTTCTAGGGGACTAATGACCTCAGATGTTAAGTCCCATAATGCTCAGAGCCAATTGAACCATGTTGAACCATCATTCTGACACCTTCTTCTTCTCAGTGTTTTCCACATATTGCTTTCATCGCCGATTCTGCAGAGAATCTCCTCATTTCTTACCTTGTAAATCCACCTAATTTTCAACAGCCTTCTGTAGCACCAAAACATAAATGCTTCGGCGATTCTCTCCTGTTCCTATTTTCCCATAGTCCATGTTTCACTACCATACATCGTGCCCTCCAAAAGTACATTATCGGAAATTTCTTCCTCAAACTAAGGTTAGTAGACTTCTCTTGGCCAGGAATGCCCTCTTTGCCTTTGCTAGCCTGCTGTTTTTCTTTATCATTTTTCTGTATATTATTCTTGACAGCAACTTGGATGAGTAAGCTGTTAAACAGGTTGTGTGAGAATTCTCGCACTTGTCTGCTCTTGCTATCTTTGGAATTGTGTAGATGATGTTTTTCCAAAAATATGATGATGTATCGGCGGTTTCATACATTTTACACATCAACGTGAGTAGTCGTTTAGTTGCCACTTCCCCCACTGATTTTAAAAATTCTGATGGAATATTGTGTATCCCTTGTGCTTTATTTGATCTTCAGTCATCCAAAGTTTTTTGACATTCTAATTCTAATAATCCTGGCGACAATCTTTTCTTTTACGATTTCTTCATTCTTTCATGTAAACATTCTCCTTAGTTTATCAAGCTTCCTATTTATTTCATTCCTAAGTGACTTCTATTTCCCTGAACATTTTTGTACCTCTTTCTTTCGTTGATCAACTGAAGTATTTCTTCTGTTACCCATGCTTTCTTTGCAGATACCTTCCCTACCTGTGTCCTTCTTTCCAACTAACGAGATTTCCCTTTTTAGAGATGTCCATTTCTTTTCAGCTGAACTGCCTACTGAACTATTCATTATGGCAGTATCTATAGCCTCAGGTAACTTCAAGCGTATCTCTTCATCCCTTAGGACTTCCGCATCCAACTTCTTTGCGCTCTGTGTCTTCCTGACTAGTCTCAAGCTTCAGCCTACTCTTCATTATTGATAAGTTGCGATCTCAGTCTGTATCTGCCCCTGAGTACGCTTTAAAAGCGATAATCTGATTTCGGGATCTCTGCCTATCATGATCCGGAATCTTGTATCTTCCGGCATTTTGCAAGCATACCACCTCCTCTTGTGATTCTTGAGCAGAGTATTCGCTGTTACTAGCTGAAATATTTTGCAGAACTCATTTATGTTTCCTCTCTCAATTCTACTACCAAGCCCATATTCTCCCGCAACCTTTTCTCCTATTGTATCCTCTATAACTGGATTCCAGTATCCCATGAATGTTAGATTTTCATCGTCCTTTACGTACTGAATTATTTTTTCAGTATCCTCATATACTTACTCTATCCATCTTCTGCTTGCGACATCGGCTTGTATACCTGAAATATCGTTGTCCGTGTTGATTTGCTGTCGATTCTGATGAGGACAACCCTACTACCGAATTGTTCACAGTAATTAATTCTCTGCCCTACCTTTCAATCCAAAACGAGTCATACTACTCCCGTTATACCATTTTTTGCTTCGGTTGATATTATCCTGACCGGAAATCCTTGTGTTCTTTCAATTTCACTACACTGACACCTACTATATCTAGCCTGAGCCTTGGCATCTCCCTTTTCAGATTTTCCAGCTGCTCTAGCACGTTCAAACTTCTGAAATTCAATGCCCCTACTCGAGAACGTAACTCTTAGTAGGTTATTCGATCTTTTTGCCAGTCCACTCCCGGAGATCGGTATGGGGGACTAGACCACAGCCTTTTCCCAATGGAGAGATCAGCATAGCCTTTTTCAATTACAGGGCACATGTTCCATGGATATACATTATGTGCCTTTAATTCAGTGGTTGCCTTTGTCTTCTACAGCCTCATGCCGTTATCATTGCTAATTTTTCCGCCTTTTAGGGGCAGTTTCCCACCCCAAGAGCAAGAGTGTGCCCAGAAGCTCTGTCGCCTTCTTCGCCCTATTTGAATAGGACGCTGACAGAATGAGGGTGACTTCTTATGCCGGAGATCTCTCGGTTGTCATTGCTGACGATTTTTATTCAGAATTGAAGCAGTGGCGAGTTTAGAATCCAGGAGGTTTTGGTTACTAGTCAGGAGAGGATACAGTGGCTTTATGGTTTCGTACCCAGCCGAGTCATGGCATGTATCCAAGTCACAGAAGGTGCAACGTCGTACTGGTAAGTGGGCTCATATTGCCAAGTTCTTTTTAAATTTGAATCGAAGTTGTAACATCACGTGCCATGTGAACCCGTGAGTTTTATTTCGTACTTTCCTCTCCTTCTGAGTGCTTCACTTCTTTTGTCAGGTAGTGGAGCTGAAGGGCATGTAGGTGCATTTACATATGATGTGCTTCGTCCGCCTAAGAACCGTGCACATGCGCTTACCGGACACACAAGAAGAGGGACCCACGTACGTGCGTGCCACTTCCTCAACATGTGCGCGTGAGTAGGTAGATACGAGGGCTATTGTTTTTCAACTTCAGATTGGTCGCGGAATTAAAACTACAGTGAAAGTGAAATGAAGCTTTGCGCATTTGTGTTGCACAGTGTCTGTAGTATGCCCGTCGATCGCGTGACGTCCCATTTTTCGGTTCTGAGTTCACAGTGAGTACGTAAAGAAGCATAGAACAATAGAATCTGCCACCAAGTGCTATCGTTCGATTTATTCATGCCAGTGGATCCTGCCTGATTTCATGCAGCCCACATAAGGTAAGTGGCACGCTTATCCCTCCTCGTGACAATGCTCTGTCGCACGCTACAGGTACAACAATG
Source organism: Schistocerca piceifrons (assembly GCF_021461385.2). Taxonomy (NCBI): domain Eukaryota; kingdom Metazoa; phylum Arthropoda; class Insecta; order Orthoptera; family Acrididae; genus Schistocerca; species Schistocerca piceifrons. The sequence goes on along the minus strand of NC_060142.1, from coordinate 510,243,971 downwards.
GCTCTCCTGCAGCGTTTCCGATGGGAAATGTTTGGTTATCCACCAACAGCCCAGACTTGGGTAACGTTGATTTTCATCTATTCGCTCACATGAAGTGCTTGCTACGAGGACAGCATTTTTCCACAGACAACGACCTGTAGACCAGCGTAGGGTCACGGTCACAGGTGGAAGCCTTTTTCGACAAGGATACTGGACGTTTGGTACCATACTATGATAGTACCTAAGTCGGAGCGGACACTTTGTAGAGAAGTAGATGGAAGGTGAAGCTAAAGTAAATAAAATATTTTCGATTTTCACTGTGGTTTCCATTTCGCGACTGATCTTAGGTCGGAAAAAAATCCCTCATACAACCACGCACGCTGCTCCAGTAATCAAGATGTCTGCTTTGCTAGCTTCAACTGCCCTACAGCCGCTATTACTGTAAGTCGAAGACGAAATCGCAGGAAGAAGCACAGCTGAAAGATGTTCGAAATTCTGAAGAAAACTGGGGCAAGCTATAGGGAATCAGTCGTTGAAGACCGAGAACGACGTGCTCAGATCAAAAAGGGTGTAAGACAGGAATGTAGTCTTTCGCCCCTACTGTTCAATGTATACATCGAAGAAGCAATGACGGAAATAAAAGAATGGTTCAAGACTGGGATTAGAATTCAAGGTCAATGGATATCAATGATAATATTCGCTGATGAATTGCTGTCCTGAGTGGAAGTGAAGAGGAATTACGGGATCTGTTGAATGAAAGGAACAGTGTAATGAGAACAGGATAGCTTATGGGTTGAGCGTAAATCGAAGAAAGACGAAAGTCATGAGAAGTAACGGAAATGAGAACAAGGAGGAATTCAACATCAGAACTGGTGATCACGAAGTAGATGTAGTTAAGGAAGTCTGTTACCTAGGCAGTAAAGTTTACCCAGGACGTAAGGAGCAAGGTAGACTTAAAAAAAAAAAAAACAGACTAGCACTGGGAAACAGCGCATTCATGACCAAGAGAAGTCTACTTATATTATACACAAGCTTTCATTTGAGGAAGAAGTTTCTGAGAATTTTCATAAACATGGGCTTTGGAGAAACCGGAACAGAAATGAATCGAAGCTTTTGAGAGATGGCGTTACACAAAAAATGTCAACAAATAGGCGGAGGTTCTCCGCAGAATCGGCGAGGAAAGGAATATAAGGAAGACACTGACAAGAATAAGGGACACGATGACGGCGCATATATGAAGACATCAGGGGTAAAAGCTTAGAGGAAGACAGAGATTGGAATACGTCTGGTAAATAATTGAGGACGTAGGATGCAAGTGCTAAAATTCCACAACTGAATGCGTGAAGATCTTTGCCCAACAGTGAGAATCAACCATCTTCTGATGGCTCAGGCAGCTGTATGAGAACGTTTTTTCCTAATCTTGAAAATCAGAATACCCCATCCTGTTCGAATGATCTCTCACGTCAGTAAAATTCGGAATTTTCTTGTCACGGAGACACGACAGTAGTGCAGATCAGGCGAATGCAGACACACACTGCCGTGCTCAGCAGCCGTAAGTTGACGAAGAAGTTTACACAAGACAGAAAAAGTTGCCGAGTTCGAGGCACGGGAATGTTTTAGAGCGCTAATAACGTTTTTGAGCTAGCTCAAATTTCAGATGGTACACCGTAAGTGGAGAGTAAGTAGACTATTACGTGGAAAATTGTAGTGTGATGTACCATACAGTCAGGGTCTATACCAGTGCGGGAACTCTGGTAAACTACAACAGAGTTGAAATCGCTTTACTCACTTACTAAAAGATTGGACTGTTCAAGAAATTTCTGGGTTAGTGTCATTGAAATGTTGCTAACTACCACCATGTAGAGAAGGGTAGTAGAATTTTAATTTTGTGCTGTTGTGGATGTTTGTGCTGAATCGATAGTAACGTTGAGTTACAGCATACCGACACCTTTCGGCCAGACAGCTTCAGAAGCCAAATTTCCATTGGATATTCATTGCCCCGACAACAAGCACTCTTCCAGAATGTTCGGCCTTCATCTTGTAGGACTTTTCACAAGTTTATTTCCAACGGGTGCTGAAAACTCACAAGACCTTATGCGATCCAAGTGAGCTCCGACGTCGGCCGGAGTGGCCGTGCGGTTCTAGGCGCTACAGTCTGGAACCGCGCGATCGCTACGGTCGCAAGTTCGAATCCTGCCTCGGGCATGGATGTGTGTGATGTCCTTAGGTTAGTTAGGTTTAAGTAGTTCTAAGTTCTAGGGGACTGATGACCTCAGAAGTTAAGTCCCATAGTGCTGAGAGCCATTTGAACCATTTTTTTGAGCTCCGACCAAAACCTGTCTGTCAGCTCTGGGCTGGACATAGCGCCATACCAACGGATACAGATACCACGACAGTCAAAAAGACAGCCGCAAAGGGCACCACAGTGGGGCCAGCAATGATTTGTTAGGCATTGTCTTGCAGTTTCTGTGGGTGTAGCAGTGATTTGAGTGGTGATAAATGAACCTTATCCAGTGGGTCAAAGGGGGGCTGGTGGCCAACACTTAAACAAACTCAAGATTTTATCTGTGTAGGTGGCTAATTTGGGTCTAGAAATAAAATATTTTTGATATGCTGGGTAGCTTGGAGCTGGGACTGGAAGGTGCTGAACTCAAGATGCCCTGAAAGAAGAAAGATCTCGACAACATTTATTCGCGTCAGCGGCATTCAAACAGTATTGACAGTAATGAGTTCCTGACAACGACAATTTTTCAGTAACCAGATAATTTTATTTGCTTCTTCCATGAGAGGCGTTAGTGAATAACGCAATCAATTATTCTTTTAAACATTTAAAGGAAATTTAAAAATTTTGCACACCTGTGTTTAAATTTCATAAAGAGTGAGATAATCAATATTAACAGCATTTACAAGTTTCACAACAGTTTTCCGTTATTCAGTAGATGAGTTAATGAGATGCCAATTTCATATGTAAACAATGATAACATCAACAGTTTGAATCACAACTTTCGAACTTGAAAAATAAATTTGATTAATAATCTGGCGTTGATATAAAGCGACCAGCATGGACATAGCCCTAGCATCAGTCGGTCCCTTCATTCAGCTCAGATTAAGTATTCTAAAACCCACATAGGGTAAATGTTAAAACCACGTAGGCACGAGGTGAGGACAACAGAAATGAATTACTGATCACATGCCGAAATACGTCATAAGGCCCTTTAAGATCATTTCTGTGAACAATATAACTTTTTATGTTTCAGCTTAGTAATTTTTAATTCTTCTTGAAAAGGTAATTGTGACAATTTAATTTATGGATGTTTAAAAGGGAACAAACATAAACACGCAATTTAAAAATGATTAGTTTTCTTATACCTACCGAGCGAGGTTGCGCAGTGGTCACCACACTAGACTGCAGTTCACAAGGACGACGGTTCAAGTCTCCGTCTGGACATTCAGATTTAGGTTTTCCATTGTTTCCCTAAATCCCTCTAGGAAAATTCTAGGATGATTCCTTTGAATAAGGCGCTGCCGATGTCCTTCCCCATCGTTTAGTAGTCCGAGCTTGTGCTCTGTCCCTAATGACAGCGCTGTCAGCGGGATAAACTTTTATCTTCCTACCTAGCTTTATATATTCAGCCGTAATTGCATCAAATGTTTAAAGAGTTTCAGTTTGACGAGGTATTACTTTTTACTGGTGGGTCTAGGAATAGCTCAGAAGTATTGTGGTTACTCGGAATGACAATCCACATTGAGGCTATACGACAAATAAAGCTTTATGCGTCAGAACCCAATTAAATTTCTATAAAAAGGCCTCGCTCAAATAACACAGATGTTTGTATATTGCAACCTGCACTTCAGTCACACATAACAAAAGATGCTCACTATTATCTCTCTACCCCAGTCCTTGACTGTATAGTAAATACTGCGAGCGAGGCATTCACAAACAGAAGCAGTAAAACAGAAACGTGCCAGCTCTGAAGACACGAACTAGTAACAAAGGCATTGGGAAGCAGGAATTGTTCGAATTTTGTAACCACATTTTTTTCGAAGTTACGGATCACCGTCCATAACATGACGAACCTCTGTCCTCTCTGTACAGCCCTAGTTACCGTGCAGAACGGCAAACAAACCAAGCCTCCACAGAGAGAGCACGTGCGGTTTAATACCCTAGGCGGGCGGCTACGCCGATTCTGGTTTGATTCCGGCGAATCCTTTGCTATGATACGAAGTAGAGAGAGGAATAATAAGCAGCATGTATCGATACTGCTGCAAGCGTGGCTCACTACACAAGCAATTCGCAACGTACATCTCTCCATTACTAGCTCCATAGCCCTCAGTGTTTCTATGATATTCACATACGTCCGTTTCTCACTATCAAAGTCAAAACGTAATCCACACGGAAGATTTGTTTCTAATTAGCACCAGGTGCCTGATAAATCAAAAGGTGTAGAAGACAAGGCTACATACAGTGACATCTAGATATTGAATTTTTCTCAAAGCGCTAATGTATGGGACAAGGTGTAGCTATGGGACAAGGAGTAGGCATTACCAGCCTAAAAAATCTTATATTTAAAACTTCGTTACGGTTTCTTTGAAACTGTGGACGGCAAAACTATCAATCCCAGATGTCAAGAGGATAAGAAAACAGTTCATAGGGCGCTGTTTCGCATGAAAAATATTACCTACCGTAGGATGATACAGGCATTCCACTCAGAGTTACATTCTTCTGAGACCACACTCACATCACCCTATTGTCGGTGGAAGACGAATACGTCGGTTTTTGCCAGCAGTAACACTCTCGAATGGAAAGATTGTGGTATGGACTTGCTCACTGGCCATGAATTATTAAGTCTGACAACGTTGTCGGTGACTGTTGTAAATTAAAATGGGTAAATCATTTAAAAGATGTTCGTCAAAACTGGAAAGTCTTTGAAACTTTGAGAGTCTGCCACATCAAACTCACCACAGTTCAACCGATAAAAACCAAATATCTATTAAAATATAAGAAGGCTTGCTGGAAAGTAGTGCCTCCGAATTTTTTTTCTGTTCTCAATAGCGGTGTTATACGTCGTGTATATTACTCGGTCGTCTTTTCCGTTTCACCGGCACAATTTGCGCCCCTCTGTCGCTACTAGGCTCCGAATTGTAACGTGTAACATGGCGGTATGTAACGTGCGTGTGGAAACTGTAAGCACGAGTTCAAAGAGTTCGTTCACACCATCTCCTTCAGCATGTCAATGCCACACCACACAGGAGCAATGCAGGATCTGCAGCAGTTTCATGTCTAGGATTCACTGACATCGATCGTCCTCCATACAGTCCCGACTTGGCCCAACCAGATTGTCATCTGTTTCCAAAACTTAAAGAACAGCTTCGAGGCTTTGCAAGCAGAGATGAGATTGTGGCTCCGCCAGTAAAGTGAAACATTCCACCCTGCCGGTATCAACAAATTCGTCTGTCGTTGGGAGAAATGTATTCGTCGTCTGAGTGTCTATGTTGAGAAATAAATATGCAGATATGAAAAATAAATATGTAGAATCTTCATAAATCGCTACTCGAAAGTGTTATTGTGGTGCCTTCAATAATTCGGGAAACAATAAGAGTGTTTTAAAGGGAAGCATAGTGATATAGAAATTTAAAAGTCGAGAGTTTTTTCTGGAGGTATGTGTAGTGTGACAATTATAGAATACATGAAATGAAATTGTCATAACTTCTGAACGATTTGTGTTAGGATGTTCAAATTGCATTGTTGGCCGCGTGGCATGATGGGAATTAATATGCGCATGTTGGTTTGGTTGAGCGACGAAGCCCACTTTCATTTGAATGGGGTTCGTCAACAAGCAAAATTGGCGCATTCGTGGAACTGACAGTCCGCATTTCGCGATCGAGGTCTCTTCACCCTCAGCGGGTGACTGTGTGCTCTGCAATGTACAGTCACGGAATAATCGGTCGATATCCCTTGATGGCACGGTGACTGCCGAACGGTACGTGAAGGTTTTGGAAGAGGATTTTATCCCCATTACGCAAAGTGACACTGATTCAACAAGATGTGGTTAATGCAAGACAGCGCTTAACCCCATCGAAGCAGGAGAGAGTTTGATGTCCTTTAGGAGCCCTTTGGGGACCGCATTCTGGCTCTGGGGTGCCAGAAGACATTGGCATAAGCCTCGATTGGCGGCCACATTCTCCACATCTGAACACATGAGACTCCTTTTTATGGGGCTATATTAAAGGCAAGGTGAACAGCAATAACGCAAAAACCGTTGTGGAGCTGAAAACACCCATTCAGGGGGTCATCGACAGCACTGATTTTCCGACACTTCAGCGGGTCATGCAGAATTTCGCTATTCGTCTGCTCTACATCATCGCCAATGATGGCAGACATATCGAACATGTCACAACCTAAGTCCGAATGTCTTTAGTGACGTTTACATGTTGAATAAACTGTGTACCCGCCGTAGTTTGTAACTAATTTACGTTTTTTTCACATAGTTCAATAATTGTCACCCTATGTGTGCGGTGTACGCTCGTACGAGAGATAACGTACAGGATGAACAGCACCAACCAGACAAGAACCTTTTAGCGGGGTCATACAGTAGATTGCTGAAGATTTGACGTTGGGGTGATGAAAAGTATTGAATCGAATCGGAAAGATAGTTGCGTTAATCTTAACGCAGTTGCGAATAACAGCAATGCTTATGATTTTCGCCACCCCCTTAGAATAAATCTGAATAAAAATTGTCCTTTCTAAGAGCCTGAATTCCTTCCTGTTTTAACGGTTTTTTTGCAGGGTTAACGATGTCCCATTCGAGTGCTTATCAGATTTCCTTAGAACAATACTCTGCTTCCTTATCGTCATGTTTGGTTATTGACATACAACTGAGCGGCAGAAAAATTTATTGCCTTATACACATATAACCTGTCGTTTCGGAAGATACGATCCACTGTTTCGTCGGGTGATCCATCATATCATGACATACTGTGACCTAAAGCGAAGCAACGCTGTTTACGTTTCCCTCTGTTTACTTTCTCCCGAGGTTGATAAGACGTACGGCAGATGACGAGAACCTACGACTGCAAACTCAGACAAATGGACGCCCAGTTCGAGGTCATTAGTCGCGGGACACTAACTCATGGAAGGAGATGGGCGTTAAAACGGCACTCTTACGAAACCGTGGAAACTTAAATCAGGATGACTTGACGGGTATGTGAATTGCGATCCATCCGAATACGAGTCTACGTCTACACTTTACGAATCATTACAGAGTGTTTTGCCTTATTCCCACTCCATTTACGGTTGGGAGGTGTGGGAAGACTGGTCATTCACCCATGTGATTGCCGCTATAATTGTTATTTTCGTTATCTGTGCTGGTTTAGTACGTAATGGTCTGAAGAATATTTGTGCACTCAATCCTGAAACACTGAGTATATTTATGTGTGGTTACTGTTGGCGATTATTGAGCTTTTGTGTTACTTTGTCACGTCAAACAAGCCTATGACCATCCGCGTCACAGAGTTTGGCGTACCCCGTAGTTATCATCTGATATGAATCTTACACGCTTAAGCAGTTAACCAATATCGCTCGTACAATTGTTCAGAAATCGATTCTTTCCCGGACAAACTGCTCTTTCCTCTTGTTCTACCAATGAATCAAAAGCTGGGCATACGTGATAACTACACTTATCGTTCCTATACCTTTGGTACTCCCAGATATTTGAGTTGGTAAACGTTTACCTAGAGGGACTACATTTTTACATCTCGTGAGGTCCTTTCTTTTTTAGACGGATTAAGTTGTAACTTCGTCATAATATAAGTATTAGTAGTACCATTTCTCAGATACATAAGGGTATCTACTTGCAATCTGAGATAGCAGCTATTTTATTTAACACAAAACACGAAGGATAACTGTGTCATTACATTTCCCTTGGCCACAGTGTGTATTTTTTTGTACTTGTGGATCAGTCCCATTTAGAACAAGCGAGCTGCAAGCTTGACGTCAGGAAGTTTTTAGTTGGGTCTCAAACGTCGTCAGATATCTCAGACAAACGTGTAATTTAATAGCAGTCGTTGTAATAGTGAATGAATGTTTTTCGAAAGTTTAAGAAAACCGAATGCACCTATTTACCTCGATCCACAGCAGCTAAGCGATCATGTCTGAAGAGTGCAACGATGATCAATGGTTTCGCAGTTAATACTCGTTGCATGATCTTTTTTTAGGTAAACTGTCAAACACGGCATTGCCCTAGTATTGAACAGTCGTCGAAGAAATATGCATAATTTACAGATGTATAAGTACAGCTGTTTCTCGTGTCTACAACGCGATTTTGTAAACTTCTCTATGGCAATGCCTCATCAGAGCTCTATAGACGGCTACTGCTTTCGTCCAAGTCGTTTGCGCTCCGCAG